>NW_024543077.1:22553750-23809166 GCF_018167655.1 Microtus oregoni
TTTGATGTCTGTGAGCAACGGCATCCATAAGGGTCCCTGAAATAAACCTAAGAAAATTTCAATTTATGGGAGAATTACCTGTATTATTTCTTGTCCAGTCTTTGTGTAATGGGAAAGTATAGGAATTATCTCAAGTTCTGTCTAGTGTAGTGCATGAGGACCATATTAGATAGTAATCTTGGAATCATCCTGAATAATTTATAGCCCAAAGCTGACCTTTGGAGGAAGGTAGTCAGTTTAGTGGCATTACCACACTCTAGGAGGAATCAATGTAAAATCATTAAGATTTTAATGGTCACTGCTAAGAATGATCGTGGTTTACTGTAGAAAACCTTTTAAGTGCTATATGTAGTAAAGCTCAAAGAGGTTAAAGGAGCATAGTTTTTTATTTATATACAGAATCGAAAAACTTACTTTTAAGTTACTTGATAGAGATTTAGACCCAAAATCATGAACAGGAATTAAAAAGAAGCCTTTTATTTAAATTAGATTTTAGATGTAGTGCAAACTGATGTTGTTCATAAATCCTGTAATCAGTTAGTAGGGCGGGAAGCTGAAAGATCAATGAAGCACAGCATCCATCCACTAGATCTTAGCTCTATAAAGTTCCCAGTCCAATGTGGGAGCCCACATGTGACTCAGTTTCCATCTGGAGTCATTTCAGACTTAAAGATTCTATTTGAGTCCAAGCATACCTGCTGTTCTAGTAACCTTGAGGGTTGTGAATAACATCTGCGTTAGCCAACAGAAAAAGCATTTTGCCCAGCTATAAGAGTCCATTTTTTTCTATTAATATTTGGGCTAGTGGAGGCCAGCCAGGGGCACCCCTGTTAATGATTAGAAGCTGCTTAGCTGAATCAGATAATGCACAGGTTTGAGCTGCCTCCAAGCACAGTGCAGGAAGGTGGGGAGCTGACTGTACTGCTTTTTGATCTGCATTTTGACTGTGTTTAGTACATATGCTGGCTGAGAAATAAACTCAGGCTGTTTTCTATTGACCTTTCATCCTTTCAGTCTAACCTATGTTTCTGTCTTCATTTCTCTTAATCTAACTTTTCCTTAGCCTCAGCATTCCCTCCAAGGGAAGCCCTAGATAAATGTTGTTAAGACTCACCAAATGGGGTATCCCGTCTCTATAAATCCTCAAAGTGAATGCTGTTTCTACAAAACACTCAATCCTCAGCTCTTCTCTCATACCACCTTATATTCCTCTCTCTTCCCAAGCATGCCACTTCCTATCTGCAACTCCTTAGTGATAGGATTAAAGATATGAGACACCAGCATTGACTCTACAACAAACTAGTGTGACTACTGGGATTAAAGGTGTGTGTCAGTATTGCCTGGGGTGTAAGGCGGGCCATGGTATCTGTTTTACTTTATGATCCTCAGGCAAGCTTTATTATTAAAATATAAATGAAAAAATAAAATAAAATACTTAGAAGCAAGCATCTGAGATCAAGAAGAGAAAAGTAAAACTGTTTATCACCAAAAAATATAAAAAATATTCTGAGTACAAACTGGGGAAGGTCCATCGTTTTCACAATGAATGATATAATTAAATTATGGTTCACAAAATCAACAATATGGATGACACCATTGACAAAACAAGGCACAAACACAAATCTACATACACACACATGCACAAACACACACACACACACACACACATACACACACACACACATATATATATATAATTGTTTCTTAAAGAAGAACAACAAGGTTCTAATCTAATTCACTGAATCACTGGCCATCACACATGCTGTACACTCCTGTTCTCTTCTTTACCAATAATAGAAAATGGGTTCGGTGAGAAGGGCTCTTTCACCAAAATTTACAATATTCACTTGAAGTCTTCTGATGTTTTTCCTTTACAGAAAATAGATTTGATTACTGAAAGCATCTCATTCTCTTGTGATAAAGAAAATTATGTCTGTTAGGATCACTTACCATGTTTCCTACAATTGGTGATGGAATCCAAGTCTGCATCACAGTGAGGAAATGAAATCTTTTTAAATGGAATTTCAAGAGAACAGATTTTTAAAGAATCAGTTTACATGTAAATCAACTTGATTTACTCTAACTACTTGGAGTTCCAACCACTTCTGAAATTAAGGTTACTGCTATTTTTTGTGTATGTTTGTATATATTTTTGTGTATGATACTCTCTATATGATTGCTAGAAGTGATCAAAGCTTCACCCAACGCTCACCACGATATAGCTTGTGATCTTCCTGCCTACACCTACTGCAGAGGCAGAATAGAATCATGGAAAGAACTCACAAACTGTCTGCTACTTGTATTCCCAATTGCTAACTCTTCCCGTAATTCCACATTGGCTAGGGCTCACAATATTAGCAGTTCCTCTATAGGAGGATCAGAGATTAAATGACTCAGACAGCACAGTCCTTCCAGTTCTGCCCTCCCAGCCCAGCAGACAGGGCCCCTGTTTAAAAAGATTGTATTTAGTATACATTATTCCACTACCCTAGAGCACATCCTGTTCCACATCCAAAGTACAGGGTCCTCTGTGTGCACATTGCATTGCACACTCACTTTCCAGTGCAGCCATCCCATTGCCTCAGAGAAGGAAAATCCTGAAGACAAACACAGGTCACATTCATAAAGGAATCACTGTTCCTGTGTAACTGTGGTTACTTTGTAACTGTTGTTAAACAAAAACAGACCATGAATTAGAAAACAATCAGGATCATGTTATGGCTCGGAGGGAGCAAAGACAATGAGAATATGATGCAGTTTTAAGCTCAAAAATTATTTTGAAAACTTGAAATAGACTTTATGGCCATGTGCTCGAGAGACTAAGGATTTTTATTAGAGCACAATAAATATTTCTCATGTATTTTCCCTAAAGATGAACACCTTATTCCAGAAAAGTAACAGTTCTGTTAAGCAGGGCCACAACATTTTACCCAGATTATCTGTTTTTGATGAACTATTGTAAATATCACAACTAGATTTCAAGATAAGGTAAGTGCCATACCTAGATTACCATTGTCTGTGGACTGCAAACAATGGTCAATCAGGATAATCATACAGCATCACAATTGACCTCCTGATTCCACATAAGTAATCTCAGTTGAAGGAGGAAAGCTCTTACCCTCAGGCCAACCTCTCAATTCCTGCACTGTGTCTCCACCAGCTTCAAAGTTGGTCAATAAGTTCAATTCTTATACCAATCCCTCTTCATTTCTAAGTCCCCAATAAAAGCCAGAATGATTAGCAGACACTCATTAACTGCTCTATTTTTCTTTCTCACTGACTAGAGAAGGACAAACCTGGAAGGAGTTGCAGGACTGTCTTCCCAGAACTGGCAACAGAGGCAGGATTAGGTGTGTAAAATAATTCTCAATTACGTAGCATGAGGCAAGCCTAAAGTATAGGAGACATAGCTCTACATAGAAATCAACATAACTTGAAAGAAATGAAATGAAACTATCAATGACTTAGAAACCTTGGAAAACAGAAACAAATAGAGATAACAGCAGCAATTCACTTAAAGAAAGTATTTGAAACTGAAACCAAAAAGTGATTTTTAAAGTGATGATAATAATGCACTTTTAACTGTGCAGTAGTGGCTCAGGCCTTTATTCCCAGCACTCAGGAGGCAGAAGAAAGTGGATCTTTGTGAGTTTGAGGCCAGCCTGGTCTACAAGAGCTTGTTCCAGGGCAGGCTCCAAAGCTACAGAGAAGCCTTGTCTCAACACACCAAAAAAAATGCACCTTTAAGATTAAATAAAATTTTCTATATTGATTTTAAAAAGGAGTAGGCCATTCCCTAGGAGAAAGAATGTCATTAACAAGAGGTAGATTGATGGTACAAATATACATATGTTCACACTGAGATTTGTAACCGAATACATAGAGTTAGTCCATGGACTGTTTTTCAAATCTCTGAGCCGACATTACTCTGTCAAGCAAGATCGATCATATTTCTTACCAAAAGCAATCTACAGATTGAATACAATGCCCATCAAAATCCCAGCAAAATTCTTCAAAGATTTCAAAAGAACAGCACTCAAATTCATTTGAAAAACAAAAAACTCAGGATAGCCAAACAATCCTATACAATAAAAGAACTTCTGGAAGCATCACAATCCCTGTCTTCAATCTTTACTACAGAGATACATTACTGAAAACAGCCTGGTATTGTCATTAGAACAGACAGGAGGACCAATTGAGCTAAATAGAAGACCCAGATATCAACTCACATATCTTTAAACACCTGATATTTGAGAAGGAACGAAAAAATACCAAATGGAAAAAAGAAAACACATTTAACTGGTGGTGCTGTCATAACTGGATATCAACATGTAGAAAAATTAAAATAGACCCATATCTATCAGCATGCACAAAACTCAAGTCCAAATGGATCAAAGACCTCAACATAAAGCCAGCCACACTGAAAATTACAGAAGAAAAATTGGGAAGTACACTTGAATGCATTGGCACAGGGAACCAATTCCTAAACATAACCGCAGTAGCACAGACACTAAAAGAAAAATTAAATGGGACATCCTGAAACTAAAAAGCTTCTGTAAAGCAAAGGACAGGTTAACAAGGCAAAATGACAGCCTACAGAATGGGAAAAGATCAAAATCCCACATCAGACAGAGGTCCGATCTTTAAAATATACAAAGAACTTAAGATATTGGACACCAGAAGAACTCATAATCCAATAAAAAATAGAGTACAGACCTAAACAGAGAACTCTCAACAGAGCAATCTAAAATAGCTGAAAGACAATTAAGGAAATGTTCAATATCATTAATCAGAGAAATGCAAATCAAAACATCTCTGACATTCCATCTAACACCTGAAAGAATGTCCAGGATTAAAAACACTGATGACAACTTATGCTGGAGAGCTTTTGGGGAAATAGAAACACTTCTGCATTGCTTGTGGGAATGCAAGCTGATACAGTCCCTTTGGATGTCAGTGTGGCAATTTCTCAGAAAATTAGGAAATGACCTTTCTCAAGACCCAGTAATACCACTTTTGGGTATATAATCAAAAGATGCTTAATCGTGCCTCAAGGACATGTGCTCAACTATGTTCATAGCAACTTTGTTTGTCATAGCCAGAATGTGGAAACAACCTAAATGCTCCTCCATAGAAGAATGAATAAGAAAAGTGTGGTACATTTACACTATGGAGTTCTACACAGCAGAAAAAAAATAACAACATCTTGAATTTTGCAGGAAAATTGATGGATCTAGAAAACATTATTTTGAGTGAGGTAACCCAGACACAGAAAGACAATTATCACATGTACTAACTTATAGGTGGTTTTTAAGCATAAAGCAAAGAAAGCCAGCCTACAAACCACAATCCCAGATCTTAGACAAAAATGAGGATGCTAAGAGAGACTGACAAACATCTAATCTACATGGGAAGAATAAAGGATAAAGAGACAAGATTTCCTGAGTAAATTGGGTGCATGGGGACCTTGGGAGAGTGTTGAAGCGGGAGTGGAGAGGCGGGGAATGAAGCAAAGAAATTGTAGAGCTCAGTAAATATCAATAAACAAAGATCGATCATATCTGCAGAGGATAGTTGCCTAATTGCAAATTAAATGTTACTTGACTCAAGATAACCTTCCTAATCTGGACACCCACACAATCACACAACATTAATTTACACATGCTGGGCAATTACAAACCTCTCCTGCTACCACAATCAGGCCCTTTCTCATAGTGGTGGCTGCAACAGCTGATTGCCTATGCTGTGCCCCCTGCAGTGCACACAACAATCTATTCTTCCTATTGTGGTCTGAGGACAGAAGAAATGCTCCATGTGCAAATCCTTTTCCTGTGACTGTGTTGGACAGTCAACTACATGGCTCAAATGCATTTTTATTTTATTTTATTGGTTTTGTTTGAGACATGGTATCTCTGAGCTTTGGTGCCTGTCCAGGAACTAGTTCTTGTAGACTACACTGGATTCAAACTCACAGAGACCTGCATGCTTCTGCCTCCCGAGTGCACCATCACTGCCAGGCAAATACATAATTTTAAAACTGTGAATGGGTACAGTCACTTAAGAACTTTGAGGGTGTAATATAGAGGACACTCAAGATTGTCCAGGAAAGCAACAGACAGGGACCAAAGCCATCTGAGTCAAAATAACAGAAGTTGTCTCAGAAACAATATTTTTATCTGGACAGAAATGCAGCTCTTCTACAATTAATATGCCTTTCTACAGAGAAATCACAATACACACTTAGAAGATTAATAAAGAAAAATTTCTTAAATGATGTTATGCATTGATCTCTGTCCAATGCTCAAGGGGAGCTAGGATAGACAGATTTTGCATTCAATATATGCTGTTATCCATAAGCATCCCTTATGATAATGGTCCAGATTAAACTTTGAACAATTGAAATAGAAACAGGAAACTTGCCAGTCTAAATATTTAGGCAAAAGTATTCTCAGAATATTCTCTTAAGTATGCCAGTTACCAGTTACAGACAGGGTTCTAAGGTGACGATCACAAGGGAAAAGAAAGACTGGACTGGACAAGTAAAAGATAAAAAAGATAAGGTGAGGAGGTGTTGCAGAAGATCCAGGCAAGTCTAGTAAGCTTCTTAAGAATAACATCTTAGGCGGGCAGTGGTGCAGCACGCCTTTAATCCCTGTACTCGGGGATTTTTCGAGGTGTTTCTCAGTAGCTTTGGAGCCTGTCCTGGAACTCTTGTAGATCAGGTTTGCCTTGAACTCAAAGAAATCCATCAGATTCTGCCTCCAGAGTGTGGGAATTAAAGGCACGCACCACTACTACCTGGCAGTGAGTTTTTATTTTTAAATCAGTGATGGCTTCTTTGAAATGGTTTGGAGTCAAATATCTGCACAATCCTGGTAAACAATGTGTACCAGGGCATTCTAATCTCTTCCAGTTCTGATTAGCATATATTTAAAGTCTGGGTGTTTTACATGAAGTTCTCCCTCTGCTAAATTCTACTTTGTGAGACTAATTATTTTTTAAGCATTGGTCAATCTATTGTATCACCAATTCTACTCTTCAACATTATGGTACAGTAGTGGAAAGCTACACAACACATGAGATGCCTTTGATAACCTCTACAAATTTAAATCTCAATTCAGATCATATTTAAAGCTTAAATGCAAAGTGCTCGATACCGAGAAGATATTGGAGAATCTAGGCTTCTCTGAGTTTGGCAACTTGTTTCCATGAGTGCAAGAACACTGTTGAAGTTGACTAGGAAAGTGTTTTTACACACAACTTCCTGCTCCCAGTACTCTAAGGAGATGAAGCCACAGAACAAAGTTATTCAGAGGCCTGCTCCTAGGTTCAGGAGATAGCAGGGACCATGAGGGACTTCACATACAGGGAGAATGATGGCAGGTTCCCACCCAGACCCATGGAGGTAACACCATAGTGTTTTCTGCACCTCACCCTCTGCTCCTCCCCATCAGGAGACAGCATTTCCTCACTTACCATGTTGGGCTTCTCCATTTTGCAAAAATTCTCAGTGCATCGTCTCCCTGCAACAGCAACTGCACCGGAGAACAGGAATTCTCTGGCGCCAGCTCCACTTCAAAGCCAAGACTGAAGATGGCTTCCCAGGAAGAGACCTGCACTGCTTCTGACTGGCAGGTCACCTGGAGTGCATGATTGGCTACTGAGTCCTGAGTGACAAGAGCACCTCCCATAGGGATACAGTGTGCTTAAAGACACAGAATACTGATTCCTGTGCAATCCATTGCCCCTAATAGAGAACTTCTCCAGATCTGAGAATATATACATTTCAATAGCACTTGCCCCTGGCTACAAAAGCAATCAATGTCATCTTCTTGAACGCCTAGGAACTTTCCCTTTTTCTTCCAGCACACTATATGACTTGTAGGGTGCACTGTGCTAGGTGGATCAAGCATTTTCCTGTCCCATGGGGTAAGGATGCCTAGAATACTAACAATTAAAGAGAGTTTTAAAGTTACTAAATGAAATATTTGTTCTGTGGCTTCATTTCTGAGGTCAGATGAACTGAAGGTACTTTTTATATGGTTTTCACAGGGATTTTATACAACAGGAAAGAGAAAAGCAGGAAACAGATCTCAATCAAGATGATCAGTCTTTCCCCCATCAGAAAGGTGGATAATGGCTCATTGCTTTATGGGTTTTGTTCCTTAAATTTGAAGCAAATTCCAGGTAAATGAATAATAATAAAAAGAATAGTGTTCATGGAAATTTGAATATGTAGAGAATAATGGAGCTAGAAAGAATGAGCACTATTGTTAGCCAGCACATCTCACTCCATAGTCAGGTGAATAAAATATACAACTGCAGTATTTAAGATTCTCTTAAGAACAGGATTTGTAGAATGAATCTCACCATGTATGTAAAAAGTAGGCTTATTAAAATGTCTCACAAGCTATTGTCCAGGTAACTTAAGAATAGCTGCCTACCAATGGCAATTGAAGAATCCAATAGCTTGCTTCTCAGCCTTTTGTCTAAGGTCAGGTGAAGATTCTAGTAGTTGTTCTGCCCCCAAGGCTCTGTGACTCAGCTGGTTTTAAGTATTCATCAAAATTACAATGCAGTAGGCTCTAATGCTAGTAAAGGAATGAGCTTGGTAGCCAGAGCTAGAGCACGGAGGCAAAACAGAGACTTTTCTTCTTCTTCAAAATACTTTATATGTGACTGCTGCTACCAGAATGGGAGATGCTGATTAAAGTTGGGTCATAGTCTTTGTTGGATTCAGGTTCGTTTTTATTTTTTTGGTAATTTCAAGACAGGATTTTTCTGTGTAGTTGTAGAACTCATTCTGTAGGCCAGACTGGTCTCAAATTTAGAAAATCCCACTGCTCATGAGTGATGGTGTTAAAACTGCACACAGACATGAGTGAGAGAGATAGCTCACTGGTTAAGTGTGCACAAACACCAAGCAGCTTAATGTGGATCCTATCATCTCAAACTATACACATTAAAGGAATATTTTCCCATTTCAAACCTTTAAGTAAAATCTCCTCAGGTATAATCAATTCTTTGTGTAGTCAATTTTAACTGCCAAAAATAGCCAGACATTTCAACAGCCAAGACAGATGAAATGAGAAAAAATTCTTGCCTGTAGGAGGCATAAAGAATGTTTATAAAGTTGTTTTCAAAATTGTTTTTCCTCAACGAATGAAGCATGGAGATTTTACGTAGGGAGTCTGAACATGCTCATGCAATGTTCTCCCTTTCCTTAAGCATGCTCAATTAACAAATCCACTTTAATGATAATCACAATGTAAAAGCAAAGACATTTAGTGACATTCTTTCCTCAAAATCATGTAGGAACAATTGTAAATTAAACAAATGATGGAAGGAAATGCCTCTGGCATGTTCATACTGTACCATAAGGTTTTAGTTGAAATTCAAGTGGATGACACTGTGAAAAGTCAATTATCAATTTTGATTCTTATTCTAAAAGATAACTTTATCAACACCATAAAAAGTACCTTCAGTTCATCTGATCTCAGCATGAAGCCACAGCACAAACTTCTCCATTTATTACCTTAAAATTCTCTTTAGCTGTTAATAATATTCTGAGCATTCTTTCCACCATGGGACAGGAAATCACTGCACCCACCTAGCACAGCACAGTACACTGTACAAGCTAGCTAGCCACATTGTGTCCTGGAAGAAAAAGGGAAAGTTCCTATGGAGTGCAAGATTATGACAGTGTCTACTTTTGGAAGCCAGGGATAAGTGTTATGAAATACATATCTTGGCCCTTCTAGAAAAGATGTTTGACTGGGGTGGGAGCAATGGCCAGGAACCACTGTGCTGTGTCTTTAAGCACACTATAGCCCTGTGGACAGTGTTTTTTTTCATTCAGACCGAATTATCTAATCAGGCCCTTTAAGTCATGCCGGCCTCTTCTGGGCAGCCATGTTCAGACTCAGCTTTGCAGAGGAGCTGCCTTCAGTGGTTTTTTATGCTGCAGTGTAATTGTTGCTGCTGGGAGTTGAAGAACTGAGAGCTTTGACCAGCTGGGAAACAGCAACATTGTGAGCAAGGGAATGTTGTCTCCAGATGGGGAGGAACAGAGGATGAAGTGAGGGAGACAGCATGGTACATCCTCCTGGGATTGGTGTGGAAACCTGCTGCCATATTCCCTGTATTGTGAAGTCCCATGTGGTCTTTGTTAATTCATAGACCTAGGGTCAGGTCTCTGAATAACTTTGCACTGTGGCCTAAATCTGCTTAGAGAATTGGAAGTAGGGTGCTGTGTGTACAAACATTTTTCTTGTCAACTTCATATGCCATACTCAGAGAAGCCTTGTTTCTCCAGTATCTTCTCAAAATTGAGCACTTTGCATTTAACCTTACATACAATCTCCATTTATATTTAACTATGTGGACAGTATCAAGGCATCTCACCTCTTGTGTAGCACTGCACTTCTAAGCTGCAATATAGAAGAGAAGAATTGCTGATATAAAGGATTTGCCAATGCCTTGGACATAGTTCAATATCACAAAGTACAATTAGCTGAGAGAGGACTGCCCCTAAATTACCCAAAAGTTAAATGTATTTTAATTAGGGCTGTTAGAGATTAGAATGCTAGGGTACACATTGTTTAACTGGATTGTCCAGATATTTTCCTCTAAATTATTACAAAGAAGCCACCACTGACTTAAAACCAGACACCAGGCACATCACCATATCAAAACACAACCTCTAACAAGCTTTTCAAGGAGGCCTACTTTAAGGCCTGATGTGGTATAAAGTTCCAGTTTTCTATTTGAGAAAAGCACAGTTCTTTCAAATGGGCAATATGACACCAGGTGACATATAATTGAAATGCAAAACATTGTTGTCTGGAGGAGTTACCTGATCAATCAAGGCTTTTTTTTTATGCCCTCTTGAGGAAGGAAGAACAATCTTGGGAGACCTAGTAATAGACTGGTGCCTAAGCCTTTTGAGTTTCCCTAGGGATCTGATCTACTGATAATAAAACAAAGCTCCTTCTCTAAAACCAGAAATATGCTTAGGGGAGCTGGTAATGGTCTGGTGACAAGGCCTTTGTGGAGGGGTTGCTTCAGATTCTAAGAACCCACTCTTCCCACCATATGGAGATTTAGTTATCAGTCCCATGGCCACTCTGCTCATAGTAAAGTTCTTGAGATACCCTGTGTTCTCATTGTATAGATTTGTTTGAGTAGTCTCCTCCTAAATTCATGTGATAATTTGTACTTATAATTCTCTAATATCTTTCATTTCTCCCTTGGAAGTATACAAGATGCTATTCTCCTTTTAAAAATTTTTTTGAGACAAGGTTTGTCTCTAGGAGTGTCCTGACTATTCTGGAACTCACTGGGTAAATCAGGCTGTCCTTGAACTCAAAGAGATCACTTGGCGCAGCAAGGGTGTGTGCCATCAATGCCCAGCAAGATGCAGTTTTTCCTAGGAAGTTTACTAGGCATCTGCAAGACTTCCCTACCCTAGGATTTTATCTTTTTTACATTTTAGTTTTCCCATCCTTCTCACCCCTGTGACCTTCACCTCAGGACCCTGTTACTGAAGCATGACCTGCTCATTCCTGTTACCAATGTAATGAAGAAAGTATCCTGAGAATATCTTTGCTCTGTAAGACTCCTATCAGCCTAAATGTGTAGCCTGGCAAGTTCCCTGTTTCTATTTCAATGTTCAAAGTGTAACCTAGAGCCTAAACCTAAAGGACACTTAAGGACAACAGCAAATGTGGAATCTGTCTAGCTGGCTCCTCTTTGATATTTAGCTAGAGATTGTTGTCTACCATCATTAAAGACGTTTTTCTTTATTAATCTCCTAGGTGTGTAAAGTTATTTCTCAGTGGAAAGGCATATTAATTCTAGAACAGCTTCATTTCCATCCTGATAGAAAAATAGTTCCTGAGACAAGTTCTCTTATGTTGTCTCAGGTGCCCTAAGTCTGCTGCTATCCAGGGCAATGACCTTGCTGTCCTGTATATTAGATTTTCAAAATTCCTTTAAAAATACTGTACCACCTCACAGTTTTAAAATTATGCATTTGAGTAATGTAGTTGACTATGCATTGCAGTTGCAGGAAAAGGATTTGCATATGGAGCATTCCTTATGTCTTCAGACCACAATAGGATAAATAGTTTATTGTGTACACTGCAGGGGAAACAGTGGAGGCAATCAATTATTGGAGTCACCATTATGAAAATGTTCCTGGCTGAGCAGAGTTGGCATAGGCCTTTAATCCCAGCACTAGGGAGGCAAAGGCTGGCTGTAAGTTCAAGGCCAGCCTGGTCTCCAGGAGCTAGTTCCAGGAAAGGCAATTAGGCAACAATTCTATGCAGACATGGTTGATCTTGCTTGACACAGTTATGTCAGCTCAGAGATTTGAGAAACAGGCCATTGACTAACTTTATGTGTCAGGTTACAGATCTCAGTAGCCAACATATGTATATAGAAACCATTAATCTATCTCTTATTAGTGACATTCCCTCTCCTATAGAAAGGCCAACTCTGTTTCAAAGTCAATATAGAAAGTTTTATTTAATCTCAAGAGTGCAATATTTTTATCATTTTAAAATCTTATTAGTGTAATTTTCAGATATTTTTTAAGTGTATTGCTCCTCTTGTCTCTGTTTCTGTCCTCCAATGTTTCAAGTCATTAATAGTTGCATTTTATTTCTCTCAAGTGATGTTAATTATTGATTTCTTTGTCTCTTATAGTTTAGGCTTGCCTCATACTATATAATTGAGAATCATTTTGAACACCTAATCCTGCCTCTGCTGCCCAGTGCTGGGAAAACAGTCCTGCAACTTCTTACAGGTTTGGCATTGACTTGTCAATGAAGAAGAAATGTAGAGTAGTTACTGAGTGTCTGCTGATCTTTCTGGCCTTTATTGGGGACTTAGAAGAAGAGAGACCTGTGCAAGAGTTGAGGTCATTGACCAACATGAAGCTGGTGGAGACACAGTTCAGAAAGGGAGAAGTTGTACTGAGGGCGAAAGCTTTCCTCCTTCAACAGTAGTTGAAATTAGCATTGTGGAATCAGGTAGTCAATTGTAGATGTTTCTTGAATGTCCAGATTGACCATTGTTTGCAGTCCACAGATCAAGGCAATCAAGAATCTGGGAAAGAAACTGACCTTATCTTTAAACCTAATTGCTATATTTAAAGTAGCTCATCTAAAATACAAAATCTGGGGAAAATGTTGTGGCCCTGCTTAACAGGACTGTTACCTTTCTGCATTAAGTTGTTCATCTTTAGAGAAAATACATGAGAAATATTTAATGTGCTCTAACACAAATCCCTAGTCTCTGGAGCACATGGCCATAAAGTCTATTTCAAGTTTTCAAAATAATTTTAGAGATGAAATCCACATTATATTTACATTCTCCTTGTTGCCTCCAAACCCAAATATGCCTGGATTGTTTTCTAATTTATGGTGTGTTTTTCTTTAACAACAGTTACAAAGTAACCACAGATGCACAATAACAATAGTTACTTTATGAATGTGACCTGTGTTTGTCTTCAGGATTTCCCATCTCTGAGCCAATGGGATGGCTGCACTGGGAAGTAAGTGTACAATGGAATGTGCACACAAAGGACCCTGTACTTTGGATGTGGGATAGGATGTGATCTAGGGGAGTAGAATAATGTGTACTAAATACAAAGTTTTTAAACTGGGGCCCTGTCTGCTGGGCTGGGAGGGAAGAACTGGATGATATTGTGCTGTCTGAGTCATTTGGTCTCTGATCCTCCAGTAGAGAAGCTGTTAATATTGTGAGTCCCAGCTGGGTGGCCCTAGCCAATGAGGGATTCTGGGAAGTCTTAGCAATCAAGAGTACTAATGGGAGAAAATGGTTAATTTGGCTTATATTGCCATATTGTCGTTCACTACTAAAGGATGTCAGGAAAGGAACTTAAAGAGGGCAGGATTCTTAATAAATTTTTGTATGTTGAACCATTCTTGCATCTCTGAGATGAATCTGACTTCATCATGGTAGATGATTTTTTGATGTGTTCTTAGATTTTAGCTAGTATTTTATTGAGTATTTTTGCATCTATGCTCATCAGGGAGATGGGTCTGTAATTTTCTTTTTTGGTTGAATCTTTGCATGGTTTTAGTAGAGGTGTAACTGTACCATCATTAAAGGGGTTTGGCAATGTTCCTTCTCTTTCTATTATGTGGAACCCTTTGAGGAGTATTGTTATTGGGTCTTAGTTCTGATGGAATTCTGCCCTGACACTCTCTGGCCCTGGGCTTTTTTTTGGTTGGAATGACTTCCCTTTCCTTGCAGGTTATAGGTTGATTTAAATTATTCACCTGATCTTGATTTAATTATGGTATGTGATACCTATTCAGAAAATTGTTCATTTCTTTTTTTTCTCAAAACCATTGATTTACTATAATACAAATAAGGAAATCTTAACATTGATATACAAAGATTACAATTTGACCAAAGAATTTCTTCTTTACTACACAAAACATGATCCAGCAGTAAAAACAAACCATTTTCCTTTTTCCAGTAAAACAAATGATATAGTTTTGGTAATAAAATAATTTTGAATATAGCCCAACTATATTTACCTATTATCCACTCAGAAAGTTTTATCATCATTTAGTGTATTGGTTGTATCTCCACTAACAAAATATTTAACCCCTAAAGCAGCAGTCATTTATAGCAACTCTGGTACCAACATCAAAGGTGTTCGATTCCCAGCAACCACATGGTGGCTCATAACCATCTATAATGAGATCTGGTGCCCTCTTCTGGCATACAAACATACATTGCAGGAATGTTGTATACATAATAAATAAATAAATCTTTAAAAAAAAAAAAGAGACAAATTTGTTTAAAAAAAAAAAAAAGGTGTTCGGTCCTTCCGAGCTTCCCGGGATCGATTCCTGACTACCTTGCTATGAATAGCACAGCTCACACAATAATGCAGCTTGACATAGAGTTTGGGGAGCACATAGGCATCGAAGACACTTGCTTCAGACATGTCCCTGATGGCAGCCACCTCTACGATGTTCTGAATGATGAACTTCTTAATGGCCTTGTCCTTGGGCACACAGCGGGAGCAGTTAGTGCAGCGAACTGGCTGCACATGGCTGCGGCCCTTTTTGGCACGACCGTTGTTTCTCCTTTTTTTGGTCATCTTGGAGCCAAGTCCCGAAAGAGGCTAAAATGGCTCTCTTAATGAGGATATCTTCTTCCCTGCCCCTATATCCACCCTTCCTTCATCTCAACCCTCCCACTCCACCAAGCTCTCCTCAAACCTTCCCTTCTCCCTTCTCTCTCCCACTCTTCCTTTCCCCCATCCCACCCTCACCCCCACCCCCATGCTCCCAACTTTTGCCTGGCAATTTTGTCTGCTTCCGATTTCCAGGAGGATCTACGTATGATTTTCTTTGGGTTCAAGTTATTATTTTGCTTCTCTAAGCTTGTAAACTATAGGCTCAATGTCCTTTGTTGATGGCTAGAGTCTACTAATGAGTGAGTACATACCATATTCATCCTTTTGGGTCTGGGTTATCTCACTCGGGATAGTATTTTTTTTTTTTTTTTGGTTTTTTTGAGACAGGGTTTCTCTGTGGCTTTGGAGCCTGTTCTGGAACTAGCTATGTAGACCAGGCTGGTCTCGAATTCACAGAGATCGGCCTGCCTCTGCCTCCCGAGTGCTGGGATTAAAGGTGTGCGCCCCCATCGCCCAGCGGGATAGTATTTTCTATTTCCATCCATTTGCATGCAGAATTCAAGGTGTTAATTTTTTTTTACCACTGAGTAGTACTCTAATGTGTATATGTTCCACACTGTCTTCATCCATTCTTCCATTGAGGGGCATCTAGGTTGTTTCCAGGTTCTGGCTAATACAAATAATGCTGCTATGAACATAGTTGAACAAATGTTTTTGTAGTATGCTTGGGTATATTTCCAAGAGTAGTATTGCTGGATCTTGAGGTAGGTTGACTCACAATTTCCTGAGAAACTGCCACACTTATTTCCGAAGTGGTTTCACAAGTTTGCATTCTTAGCAGCAATGGATGAGTGTTCCCCTTACTCCACATCCTCTCCAGCATAGGCTATCATTGGTGATTTTGATTTTAGCCTTTCTGACAGTTGTAAGATGGTATCTCAAAGTTGTTTTGATTTGCATTTTCCTGATTGCCAAAGAAGTTGAATATGACCTTAAGTATCTTTTGATCATTTGAGCTTCTTTTGTTGAAAATTCTGTGTCTGTTCAGTACTCCATTTTTTAATTGGGTTATTTAGAATTTTAAAGTCTAGTTTCTTGAGTTCTTTATATATTTTGGAGATCAGACCTTTGTCTGATGTGGGGTTGGTGAAGATCTTCTCCCATTCATCAAGATTCCTTTTTGATTTAATGACAGTGTCCTTTGCTTTACAGAAGCTTCTCAGTTTCAGGAAGTCCTATTTATTCATCATTGCTCTTGTTGTCTGTGCTATTGGGGTTTTACATAGGAAGTGGTCTCCTGTGCCCATATGTTGCAGTCTACGTCCCACTTTCTCTTCTATAAGTTTCAGTGTGGTAAGGTTTATATTTATGTCTTTAATCCATTTGGACTTGAGATTTCTACATGGTGATAGATATGAATCTATTTTCATTATTCTACAGGTTGAAATCCAGTTATGCCTGTACCATTTGTTAAAGGTGATTTCTTTCGTCCATTGTATACTTTTAGCTCCTTTGTCAAAAATCAGGTGTTCATAGGTTTGTGGGTTAATATCCAGGTCTTTGATTTGACTCCATTGTTCAACATCTCTGTTCCTATGCCAATACCAAGCTGTTTTCTTTACTTTAGCTCTGTGATAGATTTTGAAGTCAGGGATGGTAATGCCTCCAGAAGGACCTTTATTGTGCAGGATTGTTTTGTCTATCCTGGGTTTTTTGTATTTCTATATAAAGTTGATTATTTTTCTCTCAAGGTCTGTGAAGAATTTTGTTGGGATTTTGATGGGGATTGCATTGAATCTATAGAGTGCTTTTGTTAGAATTGCCATTTTTATTATGTTGATTCTTCCAATTTAAGAGCATGGAAGATCCTTCCATTTTCTGGTGGCCTCTTCAATTTCTTTTTTCAAAGCCTTAACCTTCTTGTCAAATAGATCTTTCACTTCCTTGGTTAGTGTTACCCCAAGATATTTAATGCTATTTGTGGCTATTGTGAAAGGTGAAGTTTTTCTGATTTCCCTCTCTGCTTCTCTATCCTTTGTGTATAGGAGGGCTACTGATTTTCTGGAGTTGATCTCGTATCCTTCCAAATCATTGAAGGTGTTCATCAGCTGTATTAGTTCTTTGGTAGAGTTTTTGGGTCATTGATGTACACTATCATATCATCTGCAAATAATGAAAATTTGACTTCTTTTTTCCAATTTGAATCCCCTTGATGTCCCTATGTTATCTTATTGCTATTGCTAGATCTTCAAACATTACATTGAAGAGATATTGAGAGAGTGGTCAGCCTTGTCTTGTTCCTGATTTTAATGGAATGGCTTTGAGTTTCTCTCCATTTAATTTGAATTTAGCGGTCGGCTTGCTGTGTATTGCTTTTATTATATTTTGGTATGTTCGTTGTATCCCTATCTGCTCTAAGACATTTATCATAAAGGAGTTTTTTATTTTATCAAATAATTTTTCAGGATCTAATGAAATGATCGTATGGTTTTTTTCTTTCAGTTTATTTATATGATGGATTACATTGATAGATTTTTGTGTGTTGATCCAGCCCTGCATATCTGGGATAAAGCCTACTTGATCATAATGGATAATTATTTTGATGTGTTCTTGGATTCAGTTTGCCAGTATTTTATTGATAATTTTTGCATCGATGTTCATGAGTGAGATTGGTCTGTAATTCTCTTTCTTGGTTGAGTCTCTGTGTGGTTTTGGTATCAGGGTAACTGTAGTTCCATAAAAAGAGTTTGGCAATTACTCTTCTGTTTCTATTATATGAAACATATTAAGAAGTATAGGTATCAGCTCTTCTTGGAAATTCTGGTAAAATTCTGCATTAAAACCACGTGGTTTTGGGCTTTTTTTGGGTAGGGAGGTTTTTTTATGACATCTATTTCCTTACAACTTATAGGTCTATTTAAATTGTTCACCTGGTCTTCATTTAATTTTGGTATGTAGTACTTATCTTTAAAGGGTCCATTTCTTTTACATTTTCCAACTTTGTGGCATACAGGCTTTTGTAGTATGACCTAATATTCTCTGAATTTCCTCAGTGTCTGTTGTTATGTTCCATTTTTCATTTTTGATTTTGTTAATTTGTTTGTTCTCTGTCTGCCTTTCTATTAGTTTGGACAAGGGCTTGTCAATTTGTTGATTTTTTCAAAGAACCAGCTGTTTGTTTTTTTAAAAGCAATTACGAGTTTCAATTTTTAAATTTCAATTCTTTTAAATTCATCCTTACCCTATTTCTGTTTCCCATTGTTTCCAGGTCAATAAGAATTTCTTTCTTCTTTTCTCAAGTATGTTGATTGTTTATTTCTGTTTCGAGCAATGTCTTCTGTAGATTAGGCTTGCCTTACACTATGTAGTTAATAATTCCATTGAACTCATAATCCTGCTTCTTCTGCCCAGTGCCAGAAAAAAAATCTTGCTACTGCTTCAAGGCTAGGCCTTAGCTGGGCAGTGAGAAGAAATAATAGACCAGTAGATCCTGTGTAAGAATTGAGTTCAATGGTCAAATTTAAAGCATATGTTGTCCCAGTTTAAAAGGGCATAGACATGAAGGAGCATAAAAACTCCCCTGTTTTGAAAGTAGTGCATATTAGAAATATGTAGTTACATTGATTGAAGTGTGATCATAATTAGTATTATTAATAAATTTCCAGATTCAGATATTGGGGTAAAACTGACAGAACACAGATGAAACCAAGCAGCTACATTAAAATTATGCAGTTAACTTGTTTGATTGAAGCATGATCCTAATTAGTATTATTAATAAAATTCCTGAGTCAGATATTGGGGAAAAGCTGTCAGAACAGAGAAGCAATCCAACAGCCACATTCACTTTTTAGATCTCTAAACTTTTGGATCTAATGAGGGAAGAGATCCCGTCCTCACCCATCTTAAATTCTTGTCCTCATCTCCCAAATGCTGGAATTAAAGGCATGAGCCACTTACTGCCTAAACCTCTGGTTCACTAGTGGTTACCCCCCACTTCTTATCTCCAGAGAAGCTTTATTTGTTGGAATAAACATGAAATATCATGGAGTAATTGATAAATGTCCTGACTGGTCACTTCTCACATCCACAGACCAGGAAATCTAGAATCTGGATTAAGAAGGGAACTTAATATGGAACCCAATTACAGATAATACACTAGTTTGAACAAAATATAACTGGATAAAATGGTATGGCAGTGCCTAAAAGAACTGGTATTTTACAGGTTTAAGATGAACATTCTGAGAGAAAATGACTGAAACTTGGTGTGCTCTATTATAAATGTTTTGACTCTGGACTATATGGCCATAAAGTCTATTTCAACTTTTTAAAATAATTTTTGAGGATAACAATTCCTTAATTTCCTTCTTTATTCTTCTTCTAAGCCTTTCCATAGACTCTTCATTGTTTTCAAATTCATGGCTTCTTTTTGCTTTAACAGCAGTTAATGTTGTAGGGATAAGTCCCGCCCCTTAAGGGGCGTGTTCGCCTCGGGCTAATGTCTGCCTATAAATTTGGAGAGCAAGCTCCAAGCTCTCGCTTCTGCTTTCCTGGTCTCCACGGGAACTGTGGTTCTGTAAGTCTATTTCTACATTAAAGCTATATATATATTTTTACACTCTGTCTGCATTCGTTTACGCCGCTACATTTTGGCGTCCAACGTCGGGCTATTTTGCCCCCGACTCAAGCGGGTAGCCCGCTAGCTAACACAGCACCATCCCGGGTGCTGTTTTTCAGTTCATGACTCCGGCCCCAGTGCCGAGTCCCAGACACACTCGGCGACACAGGCCCATTCTGCCTGCCTTGGCTAAGTTTTGCAGCGGAACCCCACTGCCTGAATTAGCAGAAGCTCAAGTACTTGTGGTTTTGCAACAAAAGCTGCCACAGTGTCAGATTTGGTCTGTTACAAAGTGACTTGGCCGGGCGGTGGTGGCGCATGCCTTTAATCCCAGCACTCAGGAGGCAGAGGCAGGCGGATCTCTGTGAGTTCGAGACCAGCCTGGTCTACAAGAGCTAGTTCTAGGACAGGCTCCAAAAACACAGAGACCACCACTGGCAGGAACCGATCATTGCAGGTAAAAAAATTTTCTTTTATAAATAAAATGTCTGAACACATTACTGTTCAATAATTTAATGATTTTTTAATTGTACCATGTGGGAGATTTTACAAGAGGTGTCTATCACCCCACATATATGGATCCTTCTGGGATTCGTAGTTTTCATTGGCACCAAATGGTTTGATAATAGAAATATGATAAAGTCTTTACGAGACGAATCCAGGATTCTTAAGGTAGAGATTGAACGCTTAAAAACAATTGAGAATGACAACAATCTTTTCAAGAATCAGTTTGAAGTTCTCCAGGCTGATAACAATCTTCTCAAGAATCAGTTTGAAGTTCTCCAGGCTGATAACAATCTTCTCAAGAATCAGGTTGAAGTTCTCCAGGCTGATAACAATCTTCTCAAGAATCAGGTTGAAGTTCTTCAGGCTGATGTTAAGGAGAAATTCATTACTATGGAAGAGGGAACAGCTGATCTGGACCATAAGATTCAGTCCCTTTCTGTAGGAAATGAAACATTAACTGAGAGAATCAAAACTGCTGAATGTGACAATCGGATTTTGTCTAAAGCTTATGACAGATTGACAGAATGATTGTTATTACAAGAAGGCACGGTTTATGTCATAAAAATTATGTCCAAAGATGAGATGTTATCTCTAACGGACAAACTTCATACTTTAGAATCCTCAATGAAGGCTTTGGAACATAATTCTGGACAGGAGATTCAGACATTGCAGAAGGCAATGGTGAATAGAATTGAAAAGATTGAGGAATTTCTAAATTCTGATGAGGAAGAGCAAAGGGTAGAAAGGCAAATTTTAACTACATCTGTGGGTAAGTCTCTCCGGGACAATTTCCACAAAGCTCTACCTACAGATCTACCTGCCTTTCCAGTAATAACAACAGAGAAGGTGATTGGTTCCAAAAACCCTAGGGTCATCAAGGAGGATACATGGGAGCCTGTGCGTATGAATGATCTCAAGGAAATAAAACAGGCTGTCATGACTTTTGGGATGCAAGCCTCTTTTGTTAAAGAGATGCTAAGATCTTGGGCCACGACAAGCAGAGCAACCCCCTCAGACTGGCTCCAGCTGAGCTCTGCGGTACTCGAGAGTGGACCGCAATTGAAATGGAAATGCTTATTCAGGCAAGAGGCTAGACTCTTAGAACAACAGGAAAAAGCGAAGGGAATTGACATTTCCCTAGATCAAATTCTAGGTGAAGGGCTCTTTTCCGATCCTCAGGAACAAGCTAATTTGGATGAAAACACACTCTCCATCTGTACTACAGCAGCCTTAAGGGCTTGGGACAGGGTACAAGACCCAGGACAGAGAATGGAATCATTTGTCAGAGTTAAACAGGGTCAGAGAGAACCCTTTAGTGACTTTTTACAAAGATTAACTAAGGCTGTACAAATAGGAATATCTGACCCAGAAGCAAGACGTATAATGATTGAGTCTTTGGCTTATGAAAATGCAAATGTGGAATGCAAAAGGATTTTGGGTCCTTTAAAGCTCAGATCAGCGCCGTTGGAAGAATGGGTCTTGCATACACTCAATGTTGATACATTTGATTATGGCACTGAAGCATGGGTAGAAGAAGCAATTTCCAATGGTAAAAGGAGACACCAGAATACCAAATGTTTTAATTGTGGAAAAATGGGTCATATGAAAAAGAATTGTAGACAACGGATTTTCAGAAATAATAATAATAATAATAATAATAATAAGAAGAAGAAGAAGAAGAAGAAGAAGAAGAATGCATCTTTCAGAAATAATAATAATAATGCATCTTCTAGAAATAACAGAAATAGGAGGACTCAGCATTCAGGTTTATGTAGAAGATGTGGAAAGGGCAGACATTGGAGGAATGAATGCAGGTCTACAAGAGATAGACAAGGCAACCTGATACAGCCGGGAAACGTGAGAGGGGGCGCCTCACAGGCCCCCATGGCAAACATGGTTCAGTCATATCCAGTTTCTGCAGAGAACGTGCCTCATCAGGACAATTAGGAAGCCCCATGCCTACTGTTACAAGCAATAATGATCAGAAAGATAAGTTACGTGTGTTTTGGCAAACTTCTATAAATGATCAAAGACCTAAACTGAGAGTGTGTGTAAATGGCATTTTTATTACTGGCCTGCTGGACACAGGTGCTGAGGTAAGTATCATTACCCCAGAATCTTGGCATCCGTATTGGCCTTTAGCTGAGGAAAAGTTACAGGCTTTAGAACAGCTGGTACAAGAACAATTAGATGCTGGACATATAGAAGAATCTACCAGCCCTTGGAATTCTCCTGTATTTGTGGTTAAGAAAAAATCAGGTAAATGGAGAATGGTGACAGATCTCAGGGCCATCAACAATGTTATTCAACCTATGGGCCCTCTGCAATCTGGAATTCCTTTGCCCTCTTTATTACCAAAAGGATGGCCTCTCATAGTTATTGATTTAAAGGATTGTTTTTTCACTATACCTTTGCAAAGAGAAGATAGAGAAAAATTTGCCTTCACAGTGCCTACTTATAACAATTCTCAACCTTCGAGGAGGTACCACTGGACCGTTCTCCCTCAGGGTATGTTAAATAGCCCCTCCCTGTGCCAATATTTTGTGAACCAACCATTGCAAATAATACGCAAGAAATTTCCCAAATCTATAGTATACCATTACATGGACGACATCTTGTTATCCGATTCAAACATGGATACCTTGAATAGACTGTTTGAAGAAATAAAGATACTTTTACCTAAATGGGGATTGCAATGAGCTCCTGAAAAGATTCAGAAGGGAGATTCTGTTAATTATTTAGGTTATAAAATAGGTTTGCAAAAAATTAAGACACAAAAAGCACAAATTAGGAGAGATTGCCTACGGACTCTTAATGACTTTCAAAGGCTGTTAGGAGATATTTCCAGTCTACGACCAGCTATTGGAATAACACCTGATTTAATAATTCATTTGAACAAAACCTTGGATGGTGATAAAGATTTAAACAGTCCCAGAGAATTAACAGCTGAAGCAGAAAAGGAACTGACAATGATTGAGGAAAAATTACAACAGGCACATGTGGACAGGGTGAATCCAGAGCTCGATTGTATTCTCATCATACTACCATCAAAAATTTCTCCTACAGGAATTTTAATGCAGAGAGATGATATTATTTTGGAATGGATCTTTTTACCACATAAACCAAGTAAGAAACTGAAAACTTATGTGGAAAAAGTCTCTGAGTTAATTATAAAAGGCAAGCTGAGACTTCGTCAACTAGCAGGCATAGACCCAGCAGAAATTATAGTGCCTTTCACTGCTGATGAACTAAAGAAATTATGGGAAGATAATGAACCATGGCAAAGAGCTTGTGCTAATTTTTTGGGAGACATTAATAACAACTATCCAAAAAGCAAGAGGCTTAACTTCATAAAGAGAACCTCTTGGATTCTTCCTCGAATCGTCCATGATGCTCCAATAACTGGAGCCCGTACATTCTATACTGATGCCAATAAATCAGGGAAGGCAGGTTACAAATCAGAAGACTTGGATAAGGTGGAACAAAGTCCGTATAATTCTGTCCAGAAGGCGGAATTATATGCCATTCTTATGGTGCTAAGGGATTTTAAAGAACCTATTAATATAGTTACAGATTCACAATACGCAGAAAGAGTTATTTTACATATTGAAACTGCTGAATTTATACCTGATGATACAGAACTAACCTCATTGTTCCTCCAGGTTCAAGATTTGATCAGGAACAGGCTTTGCCCTATGTACATAACACACATCCGATCCCATACGGGTCTGCCAGGTCCTCTAGCACAAGGTAATGCAGAAATTGATCAATTATTGATTGGTAGTGTGCTACAAGCCTCTGAATTTCATAAAAAACATCATGTTAATAGCAAAGGTTTGAAGAAAGAGTTTTCAATTACATGGCAACAAGCTAAGGAGATTGTAAAGAAATGCCCTACTTGCTCTTTCTATAACCAAACGCCACTGCCTGCAGGGGCTAATCCAAAGGGCACCCAAAGGAATGAAATCTGGCAGATGGATGTGTTCCACTTTATGGAATTTGGTAAATTAAAATATGTACACCACACCATAGACACATATTCAGGTTTTCAATGGGCTACTGCCCTGAGCTCAGAAAAGGCTGATTCAGTAATCACACATTTATTGGAAGTTATGGCCATCATGGGTATACCTGCGCAAATAAAGACAGATAATGGTCCAGCATATGTATCTAAGAAAATGAAACGCTTTTTTGATTATTATAATATAAAACATATTACAGGTATACCAAATAATCCTACAGGTCAGGCAGTTATAGAAAGATCAAATCGTACTATAAAGGATATGCTGAACAAACAGAAAGGGACTGAAAATACCCCCAGAAATAGATTACATAATGCTTTATTAACCTTGAATTTTCTTAACGCTAATGAGAAAGGAACGACAGCAGCAGAAAGACATTGGATAATGGAAAAGTCTGCTGAACTAAATCAACCGATTTATTTCAAAGATGTGCTGACCTCTCAGTGGAAGCCAGGAGATGTGCTACGTTGGGGAAGGGGTTTTGCTCTTGTTTCCACAGGAGAAGAAAGATTGTGGATACCATCAAAATTAATAAAGTTTCGATTTGAAGAGGAGAAACCACTTGGAAAGGAGAAATGATAACTCATCCACAACGATGATATTCATACAGGTGGTAAGAAAAACATATAGAATGGGGGCAGGGTTCTGTTCTTATCTCCACAGGAAAACACTCATCTTTGAGAAATTCAAGGGACCCTGGATGTTTGGATACTGACAGATGGAAAAATACCTGCCCAATAGGAAATATCATGAAAACTGAATGGGTTGTGTAAGTAATATTAAACCATATTTCTAAATTTATAAAGCTGGTTTTGAAGTTGGACTCTGGCTCAGTCCCTCTCCAATTCCAAGCCTGTTAGTAAGAGAAAAACCCAGAGTTTCTGGAGTTTCTGTCTCATGTCAAGAGCCATGATATGGGACAGAAAGAAATATGAGTTTAGAAAACATCTTTGCTTTTCTTCATATCTATCATACGTTTCATTGAATATATCTATCATGTTTTTCATTGAATATATATATATATGTCTATATATGTCTATATGATTAATGTTTACGTTTTTCATAATGAACAATGAGTTTTTCCTGAAGTGACGTTTGAAGTTTCCAGGAAGAAGATGGGGCCCCATAACAACAACTCCACCTGGTTGATATGACGTCATGATACTGATAGTGCTACTACAAGACCTGCTTTGGGTACCAGCTGCACAAGACAGTTCCAACTTGGTTAGCTGAAATGGTGCACATCTTATACAACATTTTGGCCAGACCTGCACGAAAATACTCAGAGACTATTTGCAATTTTAAAAGACATTATCTTGAAATTTAACCATCATTTTACTTTCACAGGATCCCCCAGAAAGAATGTCGCCCCTATGACAGCTGGAAGTAATTCTAGAGAACGACGTCCCCTCTCCCAGTAAAGTTTGCCCTTGGGTTTAGGGACATCATTTAGGGGTTGATTATAATTAGTATATGATTGAGGGTTGGGGGAGGAATTTTATAAGCTCAGGGATCATTTTGAAAAAAAAAAGAGGTATGATGGGATAATAGACAAATATATTGGTATAGATTCTTGTATATTGATACAAAGTTAAATTATATTGACTATTGTACGCATGCATGTTTCTACCTCTGTTTAAAACATTTTTATGTATTGACATATAATGTATTGATATATATATATATATATATTGTATATATTTACCATATTGCAGTGTAGATTTCTACCTCTGATTAAGATACTTATATAATATTTGTGTATTGATATATATTTACCTACTGCAATGTATATTTGTACATTGTTTATATTTGGAGGTCATTGTCCTCATTTGTTTCACAGTCGTTTATTGTCTTAGTCTTTAAGTTAGATAGATATTGAGAATTATATAGACTAATTGTCATCTAAATTTGTCAGTTATAATTAGACTAATCAGGTTCTTTAGATATATAGAGATTATACTCAGTATAGATAGATAATCTTCAACCTCTTCAAAGAGCTATAGAAAATGGCCTTTAATCTAACTCAGAGTTTCGTGATAGTGAGACACAATTGCTCCTGGCAACACCGCTCTATTCCCGAGAGAATGTTGAGCACCAAAAACACTCCATCTGGAGCCTTTCTATTTGGCAGAACTGGCCTTTGGGCAAAGAAATGCCCATACCTCAACCACTGACACAGATACAGAGCGTGCATCAATGGATAAAACAGGACTGTCATATCCTGCCAAGACAGGGTAAGATAGTTTTGAAAAGTTCCTTGCCTTTAATAATGGTATGTCAGTTATGTTAGGCCTTAGCCAAAATTGGTTGACTCAACGTTGCAAACGAGACTTTGGGTGATTGCCCAGGTAGTCAGTTGTCTCTGTCAATTGTTGCACATTTTGGATATATCTCGTTTGTTGAGTAGTGTTTATTCCCTTTTCAGATCTTTGACTGAGTTGAAGATTATATAATTGTAGTTACTCTTTACATTATTTGGACTTCTTGAGATAGAATGTTTAGCAAAGCTTTTGTTCTCAATATTGTTTGTTGTATTTATTATTTGTTGTTATTGTATGTAGTTGTATTTGGTTTAGTTCTGTCTTATTTAGACAAAAAGGGGAGATGTAGGGATAAGTCCCGCCCCTTAAGGGGCGTGTTCGCCTCGGGCTAATGTCTGCCTATAAATTTGGAGAGCAAGCTCCGAGCTCTCGCTTCTGCTTTCCTGGTCTCCGCGGGAACCGTGGTTCTGTAAGTCTATTTCTACATTAAAGCTATATATATATTTTTACACTCTGTCTGCATTCGTTTACGCCGCTACAAATGTGACCTTTGTTTGGCAGCAGAATTTATAAGTTGTGATACCCCTACCTGTCTTCAAAGGACATTAAGTCTGTAATGAAAAATGCACACAAGGAAAACTGTATCTTGGAGGAGGAACAGGAAGTGCACTGAGAGACTGGAAGAGTTCCTACTAAAATACATATTTTATTGATGAGAGTCTTTCCCTAGGGTGGAAGGTCATAGCTGCGAAGGCCTATACAATCTAATCTTTAATCTCTGCTCATCTAGTAGGGGGGCTGCTATTATCCCGAGGCCCAGCTGGGTGATTCTACAGGGCAACATTGGGAGGTAGATTTTTGAATTTTTCTTGATTTCTTCTCTTATGATGCTCTGGGCAAAAGTGAAGGAGACCATAAGTCATGCCATGAGAAGTGGTGGTACATTGCCTTCTGAATAGGATGAGCAGGTTTGCTGTGCTGTCAGATCTTCTGGGAGTTTGATGGACCATATGGTAGACTGTGCTTCTGTTCATTCATGTGTTGACCTAGGCCATGTACCCAGGACTCTAAACATTCTTGAGTGTTCATTTGGAAAATAATGTACAGAGACATTGAAGACTGCAGTATAGAATGGTATAGTGACAAAGAATACATTGTTATTTTCACCTAAAAGATCCAACTCTTAGTATGATTTAAATGAGAAGACAAACAGTGAAAATAATGCGTGTTCCAGGATTTAATAATGAATCTAAATATGACATGAGATTGTGTAGTATCATGGGAAATAAACTCTGATAGCAGTAGGTCAACTAAAATTAAGTAACAGCATGCTGCATTGTTATAGTTGATGTAAAATTACACATATTTAGTGTATGAATTCAGGTTCATTTGGACATTATACTCCCATGGGCCAGCACCATTACCATAGGGGACACAGTAAAGTGTCATGCCCAGACATTCTCTTTATATCCATGTGTTGATGTGTCTTCATTATATACAGAGTAGTACTCATAAAATGACATAAATTACTATAAATCCCAGCAATCTCCTCAGTATATTTTCCATATTAATGGAATTAGAATTTAGAAAAAAAAGAATTTAGAAGTATTGGATTCTCATGCTTATGGCAGCTATATTCATGGTGTTCTAAATATAAAATCAACCTAAATGTTCACTTATAGAGAAAAAGTTTTGTGTCTCATGAGGCCAGTGTGCTAACAAATGAATGAGGATGATAACAATGGTCAAAAGCTCATGAACTCATAAAGGACTGTCACAGTCAGTACTGTGTCCATCATAAAAAAAATGTAATTACAGCTTAGGGTATGTCAACCCACCTATTTCTCTCATTTGTTTCTAATCACTATTGTGCTCTCATAAATCACGTGGAAGTGAGAGCTTCAGCAATAAAAAATGAGAATCTAACTAAGGTAGCAATGTAAAATGAAAGACAAAGAATGAATCTAGTTGAGGCAATCACTGGTAAATGGTTTTTCTAATGTTCATTTAGTTGGTATGTGGAGAGGAAAAATATCAAGCTTTTTAAAGCAAGGATTATTATGGAGATTAGATGCAAATGTGCTACTATGGCATAAAATGCAGAAAAATGCTTTATTTGGTTAGTGTGAGAACTTTTTCAATGAGTCATACTACACAAAAAGTAAAATTAAAGTGAAGAAATAGGTTGCCTTGTTTTGTATGAATTTAAATTATGACAATAAATTGTATTTTGACAAAAATGTGATAATCTTAGACAATTGAGTGTTTTCTTTTGTTGAAAGAACCAACCTTAGAAAGTAACACTTTCATTTTTGCTTTGCATACTGCTTAAAGAATTAATATTTTAATATATCTCTTAATATATGATTAATACATAATTAGCATTGCAAAACATTATAACATTACTTATATTTTCATGTTATTAAATAATTACTCAAAAGGTATTTCTCCTTAAAGAGAAACAAGAGCATTCTTTTGGAATTAAATGAACACGGACCTCTGTAATATTCCACAGTTCAAACTAGTGGAAGAGAACACAAGAAAATGGCCTGGGTTTGTTTTCTGTATAATTTAACTTTTACATTGCTGAATTGTACAGAGATATAACATTCCCCATGTTTAATAAACAAACATGTTTCAGCTGATTGCATTTCCACCTGCATTTAAAACTTTTGCGGTACTCCACTTGAAGCTTTCTTATGCAGTCATTTCAGACTACCAGCTGACTTGCAAGCCTTTGCAAGTTCTTGCTGTCTTTCTTCAATCCCTTGTTTACCAGAGTGCTTCAAATTCCTTAATGTCTTTATAAGCAAAACTACATTTTATGTTACATTTTAGGATTAGTGAAATCATTTCTTTCATGTGCACACGTTCTTGGATATATGCACTTGTTCATTCATGTACCACAAAGGCTGTGGGTGGTTCTTGATTGGTCAGCAAGAACAACCACGTAGTTTTCATTTATTGTTGGCACCACCTAGTGGCCACAGTAAAACTAAAAATAAATAAATAAAATCACTTTTGTATGCTTACACATCATAAATTTCTCTTATGCCTACTTTTCTTTATAGACCACAATTAACCATCATGCATTTAACTAATTCATCATTTTGAACTTTCAATAAATTTGAAACAATTAAAAATGGGAAAAAGATATTCCACAGTATAAGTCAGTAATCATATTTGGCCCCATAACTTCATGGTAAATTTCTATAGGATATAGTACATGGTAACCAAGTATCAGTGTACTGACTAAGAAAGGACATTTCTGGGAAAAAGTAGGAGGTAATTCCCAGTAATGCTTCCCAGAAACTATTCAAGAGGCAGCCATGTTGAATAACAGACCACAGGTAGGCTGTAGCCACAAACAAATGCATGACCTTGACAACTGTGGGTGTCTGTCCTAGATAATCAAATCTAGGCTCCACACATTCTTTGATTTACAGAAATATAGGGAAAGCAGCCAGAAGGTGTCTGACCTGTGCTCTAGGGTCAGATAGAGAAAGAAGACTCACAAACAGTAAACTTAGGATCTCTTAAGAGAGCGGCTTATTTGTTGCTAATGTTGAGTCATGAAGTCCTTGGTTGAAGGAGGCAAGCCTCTGGTCACTGCTAGAAAACATAGCCCACCAAAGAAAAGGCTCTCTTTATTTTATTATTGAAAAAAAAATTTCTGCCTCCTCCCAGCCTCCCATTTCCCTCCCCCTCTTCCCGCCCCTCTCCCCCTCCCCCCACTTTTCTTCTCCTCCCTCTCCAGTCCGAAGAGCAGTCATGGTTCCCTGCCCTGTGGAAAATCCAAGGTCCCCCCCCCCCCTCCATCCAGGTCTAGGAAGGTGAACATCCAAACTGGTTAGGCTCCCACAAAGCCAGAACATGAAGTAGGAACAAAACCCCGTGCCATTGTCCTTAGCTTCTCATCAGACCTCATTGTCTGCCATGTTCAGAGAGTCCGGTTTTATCCCTTGCTTTTTCAGTCACAGACCAGCTGGCCTTGGTGAGCTCCCAATAGATCAGCCCCACTGTCTCAGTGGGTGGGTGTACCCCTCATGGTCCTGACTTCCTTGCTCATGTTCCTCCTCCTTCTGCTCCTCATTGGGACCTTGGGAGCTCAGTCCGGTGCTCCAGTGTGGGTCTCTGTCTCTATTTCCATCCATCGCCAGATGAAGGTTCTATGGTGATATGCAAGATATTCATCAGTATGGCTATAGGATAGGGTCATTTCAGGTTCCCTATTCTCAGCTGCCCAAGGGACTAACTGGGGACATCGCCCGGGGCACCTGGGAGCCACACTAGGTTCAAGACTCTTGCCAACCCTAAGATGGCCCCCTTAACTAAGATATGTGCTTCCCTGCTCCCCTATCCAACCCTCCTATATCCCAATCATCCCGTTTCCCCAAGTTCCCCACATCCTCCCCTTCTCACTTTTCTCTCCCCCTCTCCCCTAGGTTCTCTTAAGAGAGCTGCTTGATTGATTTGTTGCTAATGTCATAAAGCCCTTGGTTGAAGGAGGCAAGCCTCTGGTCACTGCTAGAAAACATAGCCCGCCAAAGAAAAGGCATTACAAAGATGCTGCATTTGACTATGTTTTTGGGCGTTCAGAATTTTTTCCAAGTTATTTCAGATTTTATGTGGAAATCTGGCTACACATTGGAATGCCATTTGTGAACAGACATTTTTTCTTTAACTGTCAGCTCAAAATTACCACACAGAGGCTTTTAAGATTTTAAGAATTGAAAATGCTTACCCAAAAGGTCATAGTTATTACTAACCTGCTCTTACATTTTAGTTAACCCATATTCCCCATTTAGTATCTTCCACTGGTAGAACATTTATCAGCATGGCACGTTCATGTCTTCCTCCCTCTGCCTCATGCCCAGCTTCTGGCCAGTCAGTGTTTTATTCAACCAATTTGAGTGACAAATCTTTAGAGTATACAATAAAATTACTAGGAAATGGGATTTGGCTTACCAAATATTCAAAACCTGGCTACTCATGAAACTATGACTTCATTTTTATGTAAAACCTACCCAATAGCTGGGAATGTTTATATTACAAATATAAAATAGAATAAATAAACATTTGGAAAGCTACACAAGCAAAGTTAGTGATGATTTGTATGTATATGTATGTGCCAGTGTATATACTTTGTGTGTATATTTGTGCATGAGTGTGTATACATATTTGTGGAGATGTATGGATGTGTGCAATTGTGTATACATGTGTATGTGTGGAAGACAGAGGAGAAACTCTGGTGTTATTTCTCTGATTTTCCCAAACTTATTTGTTATTTTTTTTTGAGATGGGGTCTGTGATTGCTTTATAACTTTCCAAGTAGACTAGGCTAGCTGCCAAACAAGCCCTAGATACCCATTATTCTCCATGTCACAGTACTGTGTCAAAAGTCCTTGTGGCCATACTTTTTTTCTCTTCAGCATGAATTCTGGGCCTCAAATTGAGTTCCCTAAGCTCACAAGACAAGCTCACCTGTCTTCTCAGCCCCACTCAATTCCAGGACTTTGTCCTCACTGTTTGGTTTTGGTTTAGTTTTTGATACAATTCCATGTAACCTAGAGTCTGGGTACCCAAGTGCTGTGTAATAGGTGTATGTGAAGTCCAGAAGTTGATATGAAGGGGCTTCCTCAATCTGTCTCTTTCTCTATCTCCATCTCTCTTTCTCTGTCTCTCTCTTTATCTATATCCCATTTTGAGACAGGATCTAACACTGGAGTTCTCTGATTCTCCTACTCTAGCTAATCAACAAATCCCAGGGATCTTCTTTTCTACATCTTACCTTAGCTGGGATCACAGGCATAGCCATCCACAACTTGACATTTTATATGGGTACAGGGATACAAAATCAAACACCCAATTCTTACACACAGTTCTTTAACACCCAAAGCTCCACAGATATTTCCTAAAAAGCATGGTATAAAAACAATATGAACAGATGGTTAGATATTAGATAAACAGATTGATATATGAGAAGACAAACATTAAATACCTATCAATTATGAAGTCTAAATGTGGAGTTTAGGAGTGTATTGCTATTGTTGCGGTTTGAACATGAAATTTCCTCATAATTTAATGACTGGTTTTCCTAGATGGTGGCACCATTTGGGGATTGTGGGATCATTTTATTCTAGGTGGAGGAATAGCCACTGGACATGTGACTTGAAAGTTATATATTTTCCTTGTACTTTCAGTATTCCTTTTGTTTTCTGGTCTCCATGTCATAAAGAAATTCCTCAACAACCTGATCCAGGCACTGTGATTTTTGCCCAAGGGCACAGGACTAAGCAACTGTGAACAACTGAACCCAGAAGAAATCTACACCTCTACTGGGCCTTCCACAAGTCTAATTAACTGATTAGCACTTCAGTGACTGTAAAGCCATTTGAATGATATGGGATCAGAGCATAATTCTACTTTACAGTTGATTGTCTTTTACATTTGATTATTTGATTATGTTTAGCACCTTTAATAGCCATTTGTCTTTGTGATCTATTTTGTGTAGAGACACAAGATCCATGGGAACTCTTTTATAAAATTTTATAAAAGAACATTTAATTGTGAGTTGTTTACAGTTTCAGATGTTTAGTCTATTATTTTCATTGTGGGAAAAATGGAAGCATACAGTTAGTCAGGGTGCTACAGAAGAAGTTGAGATTTCTATGTCCAGCTCTGCAGCTATCAGGAAAATAGAGACCCTGGGCCTCGGTGGGGCTCTTAAAACTCAAAGCCAGCCACTAGTGACAAACTTCCTCTAACAAGGCCACACCCACTCTAACAACATCACACCTATTGCCTCCCATTCACTGCCAATCCTTGGTAGAACTAAGTATTCAAATATATAAACCAATTGAGAAATTCTTATTTAAACAAACCATGATATTGTTTACCCACCATTATGTCTTACTTAACATCCTTTAATTGTAAATAGAAATCTTTGGAATGTACTAGTTTACAAACCCTTATTTCTACCAATCCAATGGCCTAGAACAGAGGTCTCCAAAGTATTATCTAAGATACATGACTCATAGCCACAGTTTCACCAAAGTATTTTAAAAGTATCTTAATGTCCTTTATTCTGTTTCTAAAAAACTTCATAAAACTTACAGTTTTGCAGAAGGGAAGGTGGTGAATCTGTACCTGGGAAACTGATCATATTTTTCTCTAGAATGAACCATCTCTTATCTTTTTCATGGTGGGGTTGTGTTTCTGCATTGACATGATCAATGACTGGCCCTAATGAACCACTGGTCACTTTCTGTCCTTGAGTTGTTCTCATGGGTATCTTAGTCACAGGCACTGTAAATGAACCAACACAGCTATTTATTTTAGATTTATCTTAGGTTTAATTTTATATTTGAAAAGATTCATGCATACACAAAAAAGAAAGAAATGAAAGAATGAAAAAGAAAGAAAGCAAAGGGAAAACTAGAAGAAATGTATATAATTGTTGAAAAGTGGATAGGCAAGGAAAAACTTCTTATATTCTCCAATATTGCACTACATGATCATTAAGGAGACAGCTTGATTCAGTTGAGATCCTTTAAGTACTGTGTGCCCTCTTTACTCCAAAGTTTAGTAATCAAAGTTAATACACTTAGCAAGCAAAATATAAATTCAACATTGAAGTTATTCATATTTCTTCTCTCTGAATATCTGTTATGGCTGCCAAATTGCTTGAAATGTGAGTCTGATCTCACTTCTACCCATGCCAGTTTGTTTTCTATTATTGTGATACAGCCACAATGTTTGGAGCAGCTTGAGTAGGAAAGGCCTTATTTGACTTCAATTTCCCTATCACAGTCCATCCTTGAGGAAATCCCAGCAAAAACTAAGGTATAGAAATGTTGCTTAGTGCCTTGCTCTGCTGTCTTGCTTAGCCTGCTCGACAGTGTCATAACTCACAGTGGTCTGTGTGCTCCCACTTAAATCACTAATCATAAGATGTCCCTTATAAGTGAGATCTACTGGAGACTTTTTTGTGTTGAAATTCTTTATTTCCAGATGTCAGTAAATTATATCACAGAGGTGAAAAAGTAAATGGCACATTATTGGGCAGAAGCACACTTCATTCCTACTGCTCCAAACTGTCTTATGTCTTGGAGAAATGAAAGATCAATCTAACATTCACTGATGTCAGCTTAAAATCCTAGACCAAGCCAAAGTGGAGAAGAGAACACCAGATGATTTGTGCTGCTGTGAATCACAGTGACTGCCTAGCTGAGGATATGGTTTGATTTCTTTAGATCAGAAATATTCACTTTGTTGGACAACACTTTGAAATATCAGTACATTTGAACTTGTTAGTATGATAGAGCACACACTGAGTGTTCAAGAATCACATATAGCTGAGTATCCTACAAAGTTATGTCTGTCCCAAAGAAGGTAGATTGGTCTTCTCCAAAGTATCACAGGTGCAGCTGCAGAGAAACTAGAAGGTTCAGAAAAGCCAATACACATCTGCCTCCTACTTAAGGACTCTGAATCCTATTCTACATTCTATACTGAGCAACATGTTTTTGTTTATTTATGATAAGATCAGGATATTCCCTGGAATTTAGTCACATTCGCCACCCAATTGGTATGAGAAACTCTGATGGCAGTCAGGTGAAAGTTTGCTTCTTAACAAGACATTTGTAAGATTATCATAAACACAAAAAGCAATGTTCAATTATCACAGTCTACTGACCTTGGAAGTTGTCCCTGGAACTCAGCCTGATTTTCCATAGCAGCATAACTGTTCCAGGGTGAGAACCCAATGAAAATGACTAAGAATGCTCTGGGTTTGAGACTGTGCGAGCTGAGAAGTATGAGCAGATGAACCTTAATACTTTGATTTATGTATTTGGAGTTCCCCAAGCTCACCAGACTATAAGAAGATTTGGCTAAAGCACTGGTAAGGGTGTGAGCACTGAGAGGTGCAGGATGGGTCAGAGACTACAGAAGGAACCCGAGTCTCTTCCATAACACATAGAGGTGCAGGATGGGTAAGAGACTACAGAAGGAACCCGAGTCTCTTCCATAACACATAGAGGTGCAGGATGGGTCAGAGACTACAGAAGGAACCCGAGTCTCTTCCATAACACATAGAGGTGGATCTAGGAACTCAAGTCATGTTGATGTCAGGATATAGAGTTGGAGCTGAGGTGATCTAAAATCTAGAGATAGGGAATTCCTGAGGTATTTTTAATTTCTTGTTATGTAAAAGCAAGGCAGTGCAAAAAAAAAACCCACCTCTGTTCCTGGCCTAACCTGCCTTGCCCTGTTCTACAATAGCAAGGAAGAAGATAGGAGCAGAAACAAACAATATAACACAGAAAAATAATAAAGAAATCAATAAGACCATAATATTATTCTTTTGAAAACCATGATCAGATTGTAAATCTTTAGAAGAAAAATACTTATGTTCTTAAAATCAGAAAATAAATGGAAGACACCATTCCCAATGTTGCAGAATAAGGAACATAGAGTAATATCTGTAACATCTTGTAGAAGATGAAAATGTACAATGTTCAACAGTGTATTTGAGACTAATGGATACCATAAAGTCAAACATGTCAGGCATGAAGAGACAAAATTCACATGAGTTCACTTGTACTTAACAGTTCCCTTAGTAGTTGGGGACATAATTATGGGAAAGGTTGTCAGGAAGACAGATAGAAAAAAAACATACTGAACCTCATAGAATACAAAGTAGGAAGTACATTTGAATGCTTTGCACAAGAAACCACTTCCTAAATATAAGCCCAGTAGGACAGACACTGAGAGAAACAATTAATAAATGGACCTCATGAAACTGAGAAGCTTCTTTAAAGCAAATAGCACATCATCAAGAGAAAATGGCAGCCTATAGAATTGGTAAAGATCTTCACCAACTGCACATTGGACGGAGGATTGATCTCCAAAACTTAAAAACAACTCAAGAAATTGGTCATCAAAAATTCCAGTAACAACTGGAGTACAGACCTAAAGAGGGAACTCTCAACAAATGTATCTAAAATGACTAAGCGACACTTAGGGAAATGCCCAACATCTTTAGTCATTAGAGAAATGCAAATCAAAACAATTCTGAGATTCCATCTTACATCTTTAAGTATAGCCAATATCAAAACACTGATGATAATTTAAGCTGGAGAGGTTATGGGATAAAGGGAATACTCCTCTATTTCTGATAGGAGTGGAAACTGGTACTGTGGCTTTGTATATCAATATGGTGATTTCTCAGAAAATTAGGCAGCAAACTGGGAGGTGGTGGTGCATGTATTTAATCCTAGCACCTTTTAGGCAAAGACAGGTGGATCACTGTAATTTTGAAACCAGCTTGCTATACAAGAGATAGTTTCAGGAAAGGCTCCAAAGCTACGAGAACCTCTGCCTTGAAAAATCAAAAAAGATAAAAAAAGAAAAGGAAAAGAAAAAAATATGAAGAAACAACCTGGAAATAACACTTTTTTTATATATACCCAAAGGATGCTCGATCTTACCACAAGGGCAAGTGCTCATCTGTATCTACAGCAGCATTATTTGTCATAGTCAGAACCTGGAAACATCCCCTCAACTGAAGAATGGATAGAGAAATTGTTGTACATTTATACAACGGAGTAGTATACAGTGGAAAAAAATAATGACCTCTTGAAATTTCCATCAAATGGCAGGATCTATAAAATATTTTATAAAATAAATTAACAGACCAAGAAAAACAAATAATGTACTTACTCCTAAATGACTTTTAGATATAAAGCAATGGACAACCAGCTTACAAGGCACAATCCCAGAGAACATAGACAACAAAGAAGACCCTAACAGAGTCATTCATGGATCTAATGTCTGTGGTGTGTAGCAAAAGACAAAATCTCATGAGTAAATTGGTAGCACACAGATCATGAGAGAAGGTAGAAGGGGAGGGGAGAGCTGATTCGGAGAAAGAAACACACCCTAACCATGAAAGCAAAGCAAAAGGAACACAACCTGACATAAAACCGGAGCCAAAGAATACACTTTGGTCCTGGAACCAAAACCAAATTGCCTCTGACCAACTGAACATAAAACTAAACAATCCCTGTGCAGGAAAACCAACCAACAGTTGAATATAAAACCATCTAATTCCCAATTATGAAATCTAACCAATCTGAGGTTGTCTAAGCTCAAGGAGATTGAAACCTGACCAATTTCCTCCCTAAAAATCTTCTCCCTGGAAAAATCCCTTCCTAAGGAGCTCCAGAAAAGCCCCTGCTCATGTTCAGTTGGGAACTGCCATTCTCCACTCTTCCTGAGTCAGCCACTTTCCTGGATTCCTCCTTCGCTGATGAATCTTGAAGGAATTTTGTGTCAAGATCTTTTGCTGACAAAGATCAGAGTCTATTCTTGGAAGCTCCAACAGGGTAGCATAACCAAATAATAACTTATTTTCATAAGCAGCAGATTGGTCCATTTCTGCAGGGTTTCTCCTTAGCAGAGTGAAGCAGAAATAATAACTACTTGGGGAGTAGTTGAGATTAAAAGGATATTTCTGCTGTGAATCTTTCTGAGAAGCATAGAGGAAATTAGCTCTAATGGCTCTCTCTCGGAGAAAAGCAGGGTTGTCTTATTTTGTGAATGACCATCCCATACAGGACCCCAGATTCAGATATAGCCTGACATCTCATGAATTCAGGACACTTTTTTTCTTGTGACTGTATGTAACCAGGTTACATTACCTTCAAAACTGTAGGTATAGCCTGAGTTCCTGAGAAGTTAAAATACCTTTACCTCTATTGCTATAACAATTTTAGGTATATCTGAACTCCCCCCAAATTGAGGATACTCCTGCCAGAGTTGTAACACTTTGAAGTATAGCCTGACTTCCTGACAAGTCATGATACCCTTCCCTCTGGAGCTGTAACAATTGCAGTGCACATACACCAGCATTCACAATCACACTTATGCACATGCATGTAAGCTTTCTGTACACACTCAAACTCACCCAGAGAAAATAGAAATTCTGAGAAGAATTTTGTTCTGATTATTTGTCCATCCACTTGACCCAAGCTAGAATTATCTGGGAAGAGAAACCTAATTGAGAAAACACCTGCACCAGATGAACTGTAGACAATTCCATAGGGCATTTTCTTGAATAAGACTCATGAGGGCCCAGGCCATTGTGAGTGCTTTCATTGCTGGTCTGGTGTCCCTGGGTGCTTTAAGAAATCAGATTGAACAAGCCCTGAGGAGCAACCCAGTAAGCAGCACTCCCATGGCCTCTGCATCTTCTCCTGCTTCTAAGACTTAGAATAAGTTCTTTCTTCCCCATGTACTTTGTGGGCATGTTGTTTCACAGCAGTGGGGAGCAAACCAGGCTAACTTATCCTCAATAAAAAGGGTGACTTGACAATAGAAAAAGGAGGCCAGTCACTTTTCTAGTCAGTTTACTCAACAATTAAACAATACCAATCCCTCATAATATTAGGAAGAAAGGTTCCAGGGGATATTTAAAGACATCTTTAAAAGTAAAACGGCAGCTCAGAACAACATGAAGGATGGAAGAAGGTGCTTTCAAAGAACCTATCTGACAAGGCCTTCCACTTGCAAAGCTCTTGCAGAAAGATAGGTAGTACAATTTTCACACGAGGATTTAGGATGATTTTTTTTTTTTTGGTTTTTCGAGACAGGGTTTCTCTGTGGTTTTGGAGCCTGTCCTGGAACTAGCTCTTGTAGACCAGGCTAGTCTCAAACTCACAGAGATCCGCCTGCCTCTGCCTCCCAAGTGCTGGGATTAAAGGTGTGCGCCACCACCGCCCGGCTAGGACAATTTTTCAAAGACAAAAATTATCGATAAGTACTTGAAGAAATGTCCAATGTCCTTACTCATTGGGAAGAAAGGAAATTCAGGAGATATTCATTAATCCTTTATTTTAGCACTGCTATAATTAAAAAAAGAACAGATCTTGCTTTGAATTCCAGGGTACCAAAATATTTATGCACAGCTTCTGTGTTGGAAAATTAGGCAGCTGCTTTGCAAAAGAGCCTAGTAGTTCTCCAATACATAAACCAAAGAGATACCATAGTTTCTGCACCTCTTTTTCTAGAAGAAAGGCCAAAAAAGGGAAACATGATTAAACACATCAAGCAGAAATATTGGTAGTTTTTGTTGTTGTTTATTGGTTTTTGGCAATGTTTTTCATAATGACTCAAAGACAGGCACTGTACAAACTAATGTCCAATCAGTCAAACAGAGCATATCCTAAAATTCTTCTCTACAGTTTAGCCAAGAATAATACAACTTGTATTATGTGGGAAGGTTAGAGCACAACCTAAACTTTGTCCACAATGTGGGTGTCAGCAATGGAAATCAGCATTTGCCTACAGCAAACAGCTTACCTGCTGAACAAATACCCCCTCTCTATCTCAGTCTCTTTCTTTTCTTCCTTTTTTTTATCTTTCTGCCTATGTGTCTTCCTTCCTTTCCAGTTCTCCTCTCATTTTCTTTTCTTTTCTTTTCTTTTTGAGACAGGGTTTCTCCATAGCTTTTGGTTCCTGTCCTGGAACTAGCTTTTCTAGACCAGGCTGGCCTCGAACTCTCATTTTCTTTTATCATCCTTCTTTATTTCCTTCTTAACTACTTTCCTCCATCTCACTTCCCTGTCACTCCTCCTTTCTCTTTATTTTATGTGCCCATGTTTGGCCTAGTCCACCTGGCCCTCTTCTTGCCTGACTTCCCAAGGGCTGAGTTTACAGGCCCAGTCATTACAGTCCTTTTCATTTGGGAGTATTCCTCAACTGTGCCTTCTGAATTGGTCAACTGCTCTTTATATGTGTCTCTACACATGCACCCAATCCATTGTAGGATTTTGGATTTTCCCCTGTTATACCTTTATTGTAGCAATCAGCTGAAAACATTTCTTTCTTCCTTTTCGTTTTTTTTTTTTTTGACACGTTGTCTCTCTATGTAGACTTAACTGTCCCAGACCTTTCTGAGTAGAAAAGACTGACCACAAACTCACAGAAATTAATCTAAGTCTACCTCCAAAGTAGCAAAACTAAAGGTGTGTACCACCATATCATGATTTAGATTCTTTCCTTGCCTTTTCTTTCATGCTGATTTATTAGTAGGTTGTGGATGAGTGATCTAGTGTAATCACTGTGATATGCCAATCGCACATGTTTCAATGTCTTCAGTTTGTTTAATGTTTTCAGTGCTAATTCTTTCTTTGGTCTTATTTTCTTCCTCTTTGGTGCTTATATTTTCGAGGTGTGTTTTTCCTTATTGGCAAGGTATCTTTTTATCTTATCTATGAGGTGCATGTATTTTGACCAGAAATCATGAGGGGGGACTTGAGGAATTATCTGGTGCTGAGGTATCATCTGCACTCTCCAATATTCCAGATATTCTCTGAGTCTAAGAAAGTTTTGACAATGTCCAACCTGCCTCAGGAGTCTGCATTCCTTGGAGTACCTGGCAAGTTAGTTACCTTCTAGCAACTGAGGCACTTCCTGTTCCTAATGTCCTAGACTTAGTAGAGTGAGAACCACCTGCTTGATTAGCACAGTGGCTTCCACCTTCCCACAGTGGTTTTTCCCAACAATCCCATTTCTTCTGATTGTCATTTCTGAGGAGATCTTCAGTCTTTCTTGCTGGCTGGTAGCACTTTCTTTTGCTTTTCAGTTGTGTTGGGAATCTCACTTTGTATCAACATGTACAAAATCTACTTTCTGAATCTCTTCAGAAAAGCTCTCAACAGTGTGAGGTCAGCAGACCAGTGCTGGCAATACAAGAGCTTATTTTCTTTTTTTATATATATATATTTTTTCGAGACAGGGTTTCTCCTTAGCTTTTTTGGTTCCAGTCCTGGAACTAGCTCTTGTAGATCAGGCTGGCCTCGAACTCACAGAGATCTGCCTGCCTCTGCCTCCCAAGTGCTGGGATTAAAGGCGTGCGCCACCACTGCCCGGCAAGAGCTTATTTTCTGAACCAAATTTGGGACAAAGTTTTCTAATTTGTGAGTTTACTGCTAGGAAAAGCCATCCTAGTTCATAAAAGTGAAATTATATCTCAGGGTTTACATTATTGTATATGACTTCTGCCACAGCTGGCTGTTTAACTCAGTGCTGGAACACTTGATTAGCATGCATGTCACACTGGATTCATGTATCGGGAAACAGGAGTGAGAATAATGTGGAATAATAAATTTAATAGAACAAGATCTGCTCCTCTGTTCCAGAAAATTTAGATTTCTTGACTTGTATCTGTTTTGAAAATTCCATAAGTAGACACAATGTATCTAATTTATATTTTCTTCACAACTTTTATGCATGCTCTCTTTTCTCCCTATTTTTCCTCCCTCCCTCACCCCCTATCTGCTGGAATGCTGACTGACCTAGTTGGATTGATCTTCCTAAGGTCTTAAGCAGGTAACAACTACAAATATTTCATGAATGCAGTAGCGATGTCATTTCTAGAGGACAGCAATTTTTGTCCTCCAACTCGTCCAGTAATACCGGATTCTTTCCATACAGATTGCAGATTTCTTTCTTCAGGGTTTCATAGTATCAAAAGCTAGTAAAGCCTAGAGGCAATATACACATTCACCCAAAAGGAACACCAAAATTTTATGTTTATTCTATCCCTACATCCATGATTCCTGCTTTTATTATAAAAAAGATATGAGAATGTAATGTTCTATCTCTTTAAGAGATGAGCCATCCACACTCCCTTCCTACTTGAAGTCTTAGCCCCTCTTTTTTCTTTCTGTCCTTCTCTCGAAGAGGCAACTACTGCCTTTCCCCACTTCTCCACTTCCTCTCTCTCTCTCTCATCTCCTCCCCTTCTCCCCTCTCTTCGATAATCACTATATAAATATCCAACTCCACATTGTATGGTGTGTCTATCTGTCTGTCTCCCACCCACCACCCATATGCCTCATCGAAGAACTGCCGCATTATCTTGTGTGCCATCCCAGGACCCATTATCTGCCACCGTGAGCATCTCACAGCAAGCTGCTGGGGACTCACAGAATTTTAATAATTCATTACAGACATATATCTGAAAATTCATTAAGTACGGATGATACTAATATAAGATATCTCCATTTGGAAAGTAATGTTGAATTTCATCCCATATGTTAAATTTATTTATTTTTATTTTATGTGTATTTATGCTTTGGATTCATGTCTGTGTGACTGTGTCATGTCATCAAGAACTGGAGCTACAGATAGTTGTGAGATTCCATGTAGGTACAGAAAATTGTGCCAAGTTCCTCTTGAAGAGATATCAGTACTCTGAACCACAATACCATCTCTCCAGCCCCATCACTGAAGTACAAATATGGCTTCAGAACTGCAGACAAAGAGTTTGCTTGAAAATTACTCCCTTGTTCTTCCTGTCTCATGCACGCTAGATTTTTTCTCATTTCTACTGTCTTAGCTTTTGAGATGTCTATTATTGGTAGTCAAACTGACTATATCTGGGATTAATTAATACACATAGAACTGAATATACCTGAGAGATTTTACTTAAAGGTGTTGAAATGGGAAAACCCTCCATTAATCGGGAAAACTTGAGATGATAGGACTGACCTTTAGCTGCTTGTTGTCAGTGCACACTTAAACACCATCACTCGAGAGGCAGAGGCAGTGGGACTTTCTGATTTTGAGACGAGTCTGGCCTACAGAATGAGTTTCAGAACTACACAGATAAACCCTGCCATAAAAATCACCTGAATAAATAAATAAAAATAAACCCAAATAATACAAAGACTATGATCTAACTTTAACCAGGATCTCACAATCTGGTATCAGCAGTCACATATAAAGTATACTGAAGAAGAAAATTCTCTTATTTTGGCTTCTTTACTCTACCTCTGCCTACCAAGTTCATTTCTTTACTAGCATTAGAGTCCACTTCTTTGGAATTTTGGTGAATACTGAAAACCAACTTAGACATCGAGTCTCATGGATTGAAAAACAACTGAATGCTTCACTTGATCTTAGACAAGAGGCTGAGTAGTAATCTAGTGGATTCTTCAATTGCCATTGGTAGCAGCTATTTTTAGGTGATCAGGATCACAGCTTGTGAGACATTATGATAAGCCCGCTTCCTACTTAAATGGTGAGATTCATTCTATCAATACTGTTCATGTCGAGAATCTTGAAAGCTGCAGTTGTATATTTTATTTACCCAATCTTGTAGGGAGAGGTGCTAGCTAACAATGGTGCTTGTGAAGACAATTTTCCTAGCTCCATTATCTCTATGTATTCAGATTTTCATGAATACTACCCTCTTTATTATTATTCAATTGCCTGGAGGTTGCTTTTATTATTAGGAATAAAACCCATAAATCAATGGAGCCATCATCCAGCTTTTCAATGTGGGAAAGACCTATCTTTTTTTTTTTTTTGAGATAGGGTTTCTCTATAGCTTTGAAACCTGCCCTGGAACTAGCTCTTTTAGAACAGGCTGACTTCGAACTCACAGAGATTTGCCTGCATCTGCCTCCTTCCTAGAACTGGGATTAAAGGCATGCACCAACAACACCTGGCCTGACCTATCATCTTGTTTGTGATCTAGTTCCTGCTTTTCTTTTTTTCTGTTGGAAAATCCTGTGAAAACCATGTTAAAAGTACCTTCATTTCATCTGACCTCAGCATGAATCCACAGAACAAGCATCTCCTTTTGTAACTTAAAAACTCTCTCTAGTTGTTAATATTCTGGGCATCCTTTTCCCTGTGGGACAGGAAATTACTCCACCCAGCTAGCTTGGTAAACTGTACAAACTAGCTAGCTACTTTGCATCCAGGAGGAAAAGGGAAAAGTTCCTATGGAGTGCAAAAAGATGACAGTGAGTGCTTTTGTAGCCAGGGGCAAGTCATGCATATGTTCTCAGAACTGGAAAAGAATTTTTGATGGGGTGAGAGGAATGACCAGGAATCCATATGCTGTCTCTTTAAGTACACTGTAGCTCTATGGGAGGTGTTTCCTCCACTCAGGGCTCACTAGCCAATCATACCCTCCAGGTGACCTGCCAGTCAAAGCAGGGCAGGTCTCTTCCGGGCAGCCGCCTTCAGGCTTGACTTTGAAGGGGAGCTAGCAGCAGTGCTTTCCTGTCCTGTGGAGCAGTTGTTCCTGCTTGGCGATGATGAACTGAGAGCTTTGGTGACCTGAAGAACGACAACATGGTGAGCAGGGAAATGCTGACTCCTGGTGGGAACAAGAGACGGTGAGGTGCGGAAAACAGTATGGTGTGTCCTCCCGGGATCTGGGTGAGAAACTGCCTCCATATTCCCTGTATTGTTAAGTCCCACGTGGTCCCTGCTAACTCATGGGCCTAGGGGCAGGTTTCTGAATAACTTTACTCTGACTTAATCTGCTTAAAATATTGGGAACAGGAAGCTGTGTGTACAAACACCTTTCTAGTCAACTTCAACAGGCTTGTTGCATCCATGGAAACAAACTCAGGCCTACATACACCAGTGTCTTTTCAATATTGAACCCGTTGCATATAGCCTTTAAATATAATGGATAAGAATAAGAGAATCCCCACTGGTACAAGAAATCCAATTTGGTCAAATCAAACCAAATCAAAATGCCCATCGTTTTATTAAGTAAGACGATCTCAGGTGGCCAAACGCATGGTGGGGAGACAGGACAGCAAGGAGCTCATGCAGACCCCCAAACCACCTGTTCCTCCTCTAGGAGGCCCCTTAAATACCCTGTAGGACTGGTCCTGACCCTTCCCTGTGTTGGGGGTCAGGACTTTACAAGCTGGGATTAGGAGTCCAGAGCAAAGCAACTCCCAGGCCAGGGGCTGGGGCTATGCCCCCAACTTAATAATAATATGAATTTATATTTAAATTTTTGGAAGTTATCAAAGGCTTCTTATGTGTTGGGTAGAAGCCACTACTATACCATAATGCAGAAGAGAAGAATTGGTGACACAAAGGATTTACCAATGCTTAGTGAGTAATTAAGTCTCACAAAGTAGAATTTAGCCGAGGGAGGACTGTGTCTAAAACACCCAAAAGCTAAGAATATGCTAATCATGGCTGGTAGAGATTAGGATGCTTGGTCACCATGATTGCCCAGATACTTCGATCCAAACCATTTCAAAGAAGATATCACTGATTTAAATAAAAAATTCACTAGGCCCATCCACATATCAAATAACAAGCCTCTTACCAAGCTGCTCAAGGAGGTATTACAGGGTCACAACCAACCTTAAGACCTGGTGTGTCTAAAAGTTCCAGTTTCCTTTTTGAGAAAAGCACAGTTCTGCCAAATGGGCAATATGACACCAAATGATATATATTTGAAATGTAAAACATTGTTGTGTGAATGACTGACCTGATCAATCAAGGCTTCCATTTAGGACCTCAGGCAGGGAGGAGGGATACTCTTGGAAGATCTAGAAACAGCCTAGGACCTGAGCCTTGTGAGTTTCCCTAATGACCTGATGTATTGATAATCAAACATAGATTCTTCTCAAAAACCAGAAATATTCTTTGCAGCTGGTAATGGTCTGGTCTGGTGCTAAGGACTTTGTGGAGGGGTTGCCTCAGCTCTGGAGACCCCAACTCAGAGCTATGGATATCAGTACCAAGGCCACTCTGCACTAAACAAAGTTTTTGAAATACCCCATGTTCCCCTTGTGTAGAATTTTTGGACTAGCCTCCTTCTAAATTTGTCTCATTGGATGATATTTTCTACTGACTTTATAAAATTTTTTCAGTTTTCCTCTGGAAGTAGTATATAAAATGCTAGCTGATGTCTTCTATTTTTTGGTTTTCTGAGACAGAGATCCTCTGGGACATTTCTGAACATCCCGGAACTCTGTAGACCAGACAGGCCTTGAACTCATAGAGAATCTCATGGCTCTTTCCCTTATGTCTTGGGATTAATGGTGTGTGCCACCACCACCTTGCAAAATGCTATTTTTCTTCAGAAGCTTACTAGGCATGGGACGTATCTTCTGCAATACATCCCCACCCTATGTTTTTGCCTTTTAGTTGTCCTGTCTTTCTCATCCCCCATGTCCTTCATTATCAGTTCAGAATGAACTGATGTAACATGTACCTGGTGTACTTAAAATATTCTGGGAATATTTTTGCTGTGTAATTCTACCATTCCCCTAAATGTCTAGACTCGCAAGTTGCCTGTTTCTATTTCAATTGTTCAAAGTGTAATCTGGATCATGAACCTAAAGGATACTTAAGGATAACAGCATATATTAAATGCAAAATCTGTCTAACCTGGTTCCCCTTGAGCAGTGGCCAGAGATTGATGCATGCCATCATTAAAGAGACTTTTTTAAAATTAATCTCTTAAGGGTGTGAAGTGTTTTCTCAGGGGAAAGTCATATTAAGTCTAGAACTGCTGAATTTCCATCCTGATAGAAAAATTGTTTCTCAGACAACTTCTCTTATGTTGACTCAGGTGGCCTCAGTCCCTGTTTTTTGCTTTCCAAGGCAATGACCTTGAGTGTCCCCTACATTACACCTTCAAAATTCTTAAATGAGTGCAGCACCTCACAGTTTTAAAATTATGCATTTGAGTCATGTAGTTGACTATCCAATGCACTAACAGGGAAAGGATTTGCATATGGAGCAGCCCTTCTCTTCAGACCACAATAGGAGGTATATTTTATTATGTACACTGCAGGGGGCACAGCATAGGCAGTCAGCTATTGGAGCCACCATTATAAAAAGGGCCCAATTGTGGTACTGGGAGTGGTTTATAATTTCCCTCCATGTTTAAATTACTGTCAAGTGAATGAACACAGAGCAGAATGCATGATTGTCCTGACTGGGAAGCTTTTCTTGAGTCAAGGAACATTGAATTTGCAATTAGGCAACTATCCTCTGCAGATATGATCAACATTGCCTAACACAGTTATGTCAGCTCAGTGATTTGAGAAAGAGACCATTGACTAAGTCTATGTGTCATGTTAAAGGTCTCAGCAGTCAGCATATGTATATGAGCACCATCAGTCTATCTCTAATGATGACATCCCCTCTCAGGGAAGGGCCTACTCGTTTTTCAAAGGCAAAATAGAAAATTTTATTTAATCTTAAAAGTTCATTATTATCATCACTTTAAAAATCACTTTTTGGTGTCATTTTCAAATACTTTTTTTAAAGTATATTGCTGCTGTTATCTCTATTTGTTTCTGTTATCTATTGTTTCTAAGTCATTAATAGTTTCAATTAAATTCTTTTAGGTTATGTTGATTTTTGCATACAGCAATGTCTCCTGTAGTTTAGGCTTGCCTCATTCTGTGTAAATTGAGAATTATTTTCAACACCTAATCCTGCCTCTGCTGCCCAGTCGTGAAAAGACATTCCTGCAACTCCTTCTGGGTTTGGCCTTGACTAGTCAGTGAGAAAGAAAAATAGAGCAGTTAATGAGTATCTGCTAATCATTCTGGCTTTTGGGGGGACTTAGAAATGAAGAGGGATTGGTATAAGAATTGAACTCATTGTCCAACTTTGAAGCTGGTGGAGACACAGTACAGGAAGTGAGTGTTTGTCCTGAGGGTGAGAGCTTTCCTCCTTCAACTGAGATTACTTTTCTGGAACCAGGTAGTCCATTGTAGATGCTGTATGATTGTCCTGATTAACCATTGTTTGCAGTCCATGAACCTGGGCAATCAAGAATCTGGGAAAGGGACTGAAACCTACTTGCTATGTATACAGTAGTTCATCCAAAATAGAAGATCTGTGTAAAATGTTGTGTCCCTGCTTAATAGGACTGCTAGTTTTCTGGATTAAGATCTTCATCTTTCTAGAAAATATATAAAATATATTTATTGTGCTCTAGTACAAATCCCTAGTCTCTGGAGCACATGGCCATGAAGCCTGTTTCAATGTTTCAAAATAATTTTTGAGATTAAAACTACATCATATCCATATTGTCTTTGTTACCTCCAAGTCCTAACATGATCCTGATTGTTTTCTAATTCATCTTCTGTATTTCTTTAACAACACTTACACAGTAACAGTAGATACTTTATGAATGGGACCTGTGTTTGTCTGCAGGATTTTTCATCTGTGAGCCAATGAAATGTCTACACTGGAAAGTGAGTGTTCAATGTAATGTGTACACAAAAAACCTATATTTTGTGTGAGGATCAGGATGTGCTCTAGGCGAGGCAAATAATGTGTACTAAATACAAATTTTCTAAACTAGACCCCCATAAGTTGGGCTGATAGGGCAGAACTGGAAGGACTGTGCTGTCTGAGTCATTGGAGCTGCTAATATTGTGAGTCCCAGATGGGTGGCCCTAGTCAGTGAGGGATTCTGGGAAGTGCTAGCAATGGGGGGTACTAGTGACAGACATTTTGTGGGTTCTTTCCATGATTTTCTTCTGCCTCTGCTGTAAGAAGCAGTAAGGAAGATCACAAGCTATCTATAGTGAGTGGAAGGTGTCAAGAGCAGGTCTGTTGAACTGTCATTTCTGCTATGCTTGGAAAGATCATGAGCCAGACATTAGCAATCTTGGTCCATGTTATTTGTGGTGGCAGTGGCCCTTGTTCTCTGAGACTCCTTGTGTATGGATTTACTAGGGAGTGGGGGACTCTGAAACCCTGGAAATGGAGGATATGATGCTGGTTTTATCTATGTCCAGAGTATACACATGGCACTGCTTTTGTTGTATAGTGGGAAGAGAGATTAGAAAACTGAAGTTCTAGATTCTACAAGTACTGAATGTTGCATTCCATTTTTAGTTTGTTTTTTTTTTATAAAGATTACAAATTGTAGAACTGGTAGAGCAATACTTGAGTAGAATGCTTTTAACATGATCCTGCCATTAACCACAATGATGTGATACAGTGAAGCTTACCAGGGGACAAAAGAAGTTTCTTATTTGCAGAGATTTCTCAGGTATGCATTGTGTTAGACAGGAAGGCAAGGCACAATCCACATATTCTGCCACATGCCATGTAGTAGGAAGCAGATTTTAAATTATTTTTTGGTTGTTTTGAGATTGGACATTTTGGGACTGTATTTATATTAAACCAGTGGAAAGCACAAGATCTGGAGAGCTGTAGGAAGTGATCTTCTCTGTTTTCAAAGATAACATCTGTATCATGAGGCTGCTGTCTCAGAAGACAGATCAGTAACTGGGGGTCAGAAAAAACAGTGTAAGTGTCACTTGGAGTTATTTTTGTTGAAGTTGTTCAGTTTGAGTTTATTTAATTTTTGGAGACATATCATGAAAGATAGCTTGGGAACATTGGTCAAGATCACACTTTTCCTTGCCTAGGATTACTTTGGTCTTTTAATTAAAAATTGACAACATATTCCTGCTTTTGTTCATGGCTTTTTCTCTTCAACACCTTTATTCTTTCACAAACATTGGGCACATTTTTGATGGAAGGATCTTTGTGGAAAATACAGAAAGCAAATTATGTGAATCTGTATATTATTTTTTTCTGTAATCTATAACTGTAATCTAATTATATTATTCATATTCAAGAAAATTATCAACCTTCCCCAATTTTATTCAGAAAATTTCTTTCATCATAAGTTCCTCAAGTTTTGGGTTTTGGGGAAGTTTTTGTGCAGAGATTTTTTTCTATTTTAGATGCCTGCCTCTTTCCATTTCCTAGCATATCTGTGTGTTCCAGTTGTTGCTATCTTCACGTTTGAGTCTTTGCTCCTTAAGTATTGATATGATTAACACACAATCCCAATGAGCATTCTGAATGTTTCCAATGGAATGTAACCTTGTGGTTAGCTTTCCTCTTACAAATTCTTGGACAAAGTTATTAAATTGTGTTTATTTAATTCTGCAAATTTACCTTGCAGACCATCCAAATTTTGATGCATCATGTTCCCAAAGATCATTTCTTTACTTCTTTATTTATTTTTGATTTTCTTGTTTCTATTTATCTGAGAAAGACTTGGCTTATTTGGTACAAGGTATTGTGTCTCTTAGCATGTAGTTCAACACATTATTTTTGTGTGGATGATGTGAGTTTAAACGTACATTCATGTTGGGAGGTTAAGAAATCTCTACTTTTTCTCAATCCAGGGGATCTGACAGTCTCTTTTTTAGTATATCACATGTGCACATACATAAGGCATTTTGTCTCATGTACAAACATACTCAAAAAATAGGAATAACCTTGTTTTCAAAATTGTTTTTGCTTATAAAGCAGAGTCAAGCAAGTTACTTCACATGTACACTGATTCCTTAGAAATCTTTCTCCTGAAATTTTATTTAAAAGTTTTAATTCTTCACTCTGATGCAGACTGAGAGGCATTCCCCAATTGTAGAAAATGAAATGGTATCTATGTGATCCTAACAGACATCGTTTTCTTTATTATAAGGAATGACATACTTTAAGTAACCAAAACTATTTTCCACAAAGCAAAAATATCAAAGGCATTAAATAAATCTTGCAAATTTTGGTGAACAGCCCTTCTCATCCAACCCATTTTCTTTATTGGTAAAGGAGAGAACTGGAGTGTACAGGATGCGTGATGGCCAGTGATTTCTTGGAGTTAGATTTTGATTAGAATCTTGTAGTTCTTGTTTAAGAGACCATAATATGAATTTGAAGGTCTGTCTTTGAGACCTGTTTTGTCAGTGGTGCCATCTCTGTTGTGGATTTTATAACCGTAATCTAATTATGTCATTAAATTTCCAAAAATAATGAACCTTCACCAATTTGTATTTAGAATATGCCTTCTATTATCAGTTCCTTAAGTTTTTGTTTTGAATAGTTTCTGTGGAGTGACAGTATTAGTTTTCTCTTCTTGATCTTAGATGATTGCCTCTTTTAATTTTTTGGCATATCTGTGTTTTCCATTTGTTGTTATCCTCAAGTTTAGGTCTTTGCTGCTTAAGTGATTGACAAGAATAATACATTATTTTTGGTTCTTTAAAACCTTTCCATATAATATTGTCTCTGTGTGCTAATTAGCTTCAGCTGTCAACATGACAAAGCCTAGTGTCATCTGAGGCAACATCAATTGAGTCCTTGCTTAGATCAGAATGTCTGATTTCTGTCTGAAAGAGATTGTATTAATTGATGATTGACTTGGAAGAATACTCTTCCCCTGAGTTGGCAGTGTCTGTAAGCCAGTGGGCCTGGGCTGATTAAGGGAGCTAACTGAGCACAAGACAGTAACAAAGCAAAAGAGAAAATTAGGAATGAATGGTTCCTCATGTTTTGCCTTCAGTGATTAATTTGAGTTTCTATCCTAAGCTCCCACAGTGGTGGACCCTAACTTAGGAGTAATAACCAAATAAACATGTTCATTACCAGAGTTAGTTCCTTTTGTTTAGATAGATTCATCACAGCAAAAAAGAAGAGAGTCGGAATAAAAGAGGTACCTTAACAGTGGTTTTGGTTGCTGCAGTGGACTTGGGAATATTGACTGTGGAAGAATTTTTAAGATATCAGAACTTTAGATGGCAAAGGTCAGTCACAGAAAAATCTACACAGCATAATTGAGTGGTTTTTTTTCTTTTTTCTCTTTATTTTTTCAAAATTTCCACCTCCTCCCATCCTCCCATTTCCCTCCCACACCTACCTTATCCATTCTTCTACTGAGGGGCACCTCGGTTGTATCCAGGTTCTGGCTATCACAAATAGTGCTGCTATGAATATAGTTGAACAACTGCTTTTGTAGTATGATTAGGCATCTCGGGTATATTCTCAAGAGTGGAATTGTGGGATCCTGAGGTAGGTTGATGCCCAGTTTCCTGAGAAACCGCCACACTTATTTCCAAAGTGGTTACACAAGTTTGCATTCCCACCAACAATGGATGAGTGTTTCCTTTACTCCACATCCTCTCCAGCATAGGCAATCATTGGTGTTTTTGATTTTAGCCATTCTGACAGGTGTAAGATGGTATCTTAAAGTTCTGGGAATCTTGACTGTGGAAGAATTTTCAAGATACTGTGACTTTAGTTGGCAAAAGTCAGTCACAGAAAACTCTACACAGCTTAATTTTATTTTGTAGGACCTGAAAGATGTGAATGTTGAGTACTTGTGGACAGTGCATGTTAAAATCATAGCATTTTAGTGGGCAAAAGGCTCTGCAGGAAACAAAGGCATTAGATTGGTCTATCTATCCTGAGAGATGTTTGTCTTAGGTTTTTTTTTCAGGTTAAAATCCATGGCTGCTAGGACACAGTGTGCCTTGAGTAAGGCATTAGGATAATCTGTGTTTCTTGAGTATTCCCTTAGTGGTCAAGGAAGTTTGGAAGTTCAACAGCAAAATTGGTCTGAGACAATAATCCTGTATTCCCTGTATAGTTTACAGTCTTCATGATATCCCAGCAGCTATCCTGTGTTGATCCTGCAAATTTCTATTATCTTCTATTTCTGATAAAGTTATCAAATATCTGATTGCTCTCAATACACAGTCACAGCTTAACTTGCTGTGCCCTCTCCATCCCAAGCCTGGATTCATTCCTCATGGCTCTATTATGTGATCTTGGCCTGGTAAGTAGGGCAGGTGCTTAGAAGACTTCATAAAATCTTTTAAGTAGAGATCATTTGTGTGATACTTGGCCCCAAAACTATCTTGATTTTTCCATATCTGAAGAATAAAAGCCCTAGGTAGTTTCAGATGGAAGTCCTATGATGAAAAAGAGACAGGGGTTTTCATGGTTTTCAGCACCATTAAAGGAAGGCCCTTGCTCTGAATTTAAAGTTAAGAAAGTGCCCAATGCCTAAGACTCTATCCAGCTATGCCCTTAATTAATGGAAGTAGTATAAAATGTAATTCTTGTCTCATGTTGGAGGGATGCTACTTGGCCCCTTGATCATTCCCCGCACACCCAGACCCTCAAAATAACCATGTAGAAACTATATTAATTGAATCACTGCTTGACCCATTAGCTCTAACTTCTTATTGGCTAACTCTTACATATTAATTTTACCCATCTCCATTAATCTGTGTTTCACCACAAGTTTGTGGCCTACCAGCAAAGTTTGTGCACATTTTTCTCCAGTGGAGGATCCATGGCATCTCCTGACTCTGCCCTTCTTTCTCCCAACATTCAGTCCAGTCCCCCCCAACTGACAAAGTTCTGCCCTTTCAGCAGGAAAACACAGTTTCTTTATTCATTAATGATAATCACAGCACACAGAGTGTACTCCCACATCACTCTCAGGAGCAACATCATACATAACCTGCAGTAAATATAGTCAAAGTTCGGTAGGGTTCATTGGATCTTGGCAGGATCACCTATGTTTTACTGATGCTGGAAATAAGAAAGATGCAAAATGTGAAGGTCATGGATTCTTCTTCTGTGGTAAGTTCATCACAATTATAGCCATCTATGATTGAGAGATTCAGAGCCCTAGTGAAGAGATTGTGGGAGTTCATTGCATTAAGTGTTGAAGATGAAGCTGGGTTACATTTGAGACCACAGGATGTTGAAATTTCCAAGCTATGAGACATCTGTCATCGAGGCCTGCATATGAGGAATGGAAGCAGCAATAGAGTAATATATATATGAGAAGTGGCAGGGATCTTTGTAATAGTTTGACCTTATATTGATAATAAACTTTGTTAGTAGTCAGTGATAAGAGCTAGCCATTAGCTTAACAAAATATCATAGAAACTTTGAGGATTGCAAACTGATAAGAGACAGGAAGTAGACAGTTGAGGTTGAGAGAGGATCCTTCTTTCTTCTAGATGGAGGCAGTCAGAATCACTGGTTGTGCTCTGCTGCTTCTCTGAACTTTCAGGTTCATACCCCCATATCTGACTCCTGATTTTTATTAATAATAATTAATTAGATTAACACTCCAATAACTTTAGTTAATATTAGTTTCAAAAAAAGATCTCTTGAATAAAAAAGATAATAGTTCATCAGAGAGCATTACCATTCAATCTTAACTAATTTGTAAGACTAACAGATGTTTTCCTTTTGATTAAATACAATTTCCAAAAATAAAACTCCATAAAGTTAGGTTTAAGGCAAAGTTTTGTTTTATCTTTACAAAAGCATGAAAACATCAAACTAAGGAATCTAAAATCCACTGGACAACCAAGACATCTAAAAAAAAAAAAAACCAAATCATCCAAACAAAATGTCCCCCTCCAAAAGTATAAATTGGCATAACAGTCACTTATTATAATCATATTAGGTATGTTTTCAAGAGAAATCAAAAGGACATTTTTCCTTTTTTTTCCATGACAGATTCCTCTGTGTTGCTCTGGCTTTCCTGGAACTCATTTTGTAGATCATTCTGGCCTCAAAGTCAATGAGATATGCCTGCCTCTGCTATGAAAGTGCTGGGTTAAAGGCCTGCACCACCACAGCCTGGCAAAAAATTATTTTAAATATACAGGTGGTGTTGTTTCTTTATTTTAAATGTTGTTTGCTTTATAATTCCTGTTTACTCAGGTAGTATTATTTTCTCCTTCTGGGTTCTCTGATGGAGCTAAAGACTCAATAATTGTAATTATGCATGTTACCAAATTGAAAATTGAATGCAAAAAATATGTAAAGTATATAATGTGAAGAGACATAGGAACATTATTTAAGGTTGGTAATACAAGTTAGGATAAAAAGAAATTTACAAACAACACCTTGGGCTTACTGAGATTGGATAGTTGATAAAATATTTTCTCTAAATTTACCAAATGCAGAGGGATTGGACATTGCCAATATAATTCTTCCCAGTATATATTACATATATATTTATTGTATATAGCCTTACTGTGTTAGTTAAAACCTTCACTTTTTAATTAGCCTCTTGAATTTCAAAATCAGGTCTCATCAAAGTTGGCCAAAAACAATTGGATAAGTTGTCTGCCCTCATTAGGTTGATTTAATTTTGCTGACTAAACCTGTTTAGATGTGTTTAAACTTTCAAATTTTGTATAGAACAACTTTTTCGGTAGTATGTCTATTTCTTCCTTGACCCAGGGGTAGTTTGATAGAGCACTCTTCATTCTCCATGAGTTTTTAGGCTTTTTGTGATTATTGTTGTTGTTAAATTCTAACTTTAAAGCATAGTGATCTGATAAAACATAGGGGGTTATTTCAATTTGTGTGTGAGTGTGTGTGTGTGTGTCATGGATTGCCTTGTTACCATGTTTGTAGTCCATTTTAGAGAAGATACCCCGAGGTGCTGAGAAGAAGGTATATTCTTTTGTTTTTGGATGGAATATTCTGTAGATGTCTGTTGAGTCCATTTAAGTCAAGACATCTGTTAGTTGTCTTATTTCTCTGTTAAGTTTCTGTCTAATTGACCTGTCCATTGGGGAAGAGTAGATTGTTGAAGTCTCCGACTAGTAATATATGGGATTTGATGTGCATTTTAAGCTTTAGTAGTGTTTCTTTTACATATGTGGGTGTTCATAATTATATTTGTGGCATAGCTGTTCAGGATTGAGACTTCATCCTAATGAATTGTTCCTTTTATGAGTATGAAGTGTCCTTCATCTAATCTGATTGATTTTACTTTGCAGTCTATTTTATTTTATTTATTTATTTAAAATTTCTACCTCCTCCCATCCTCCCATTTCCCTCCCACTCCCCTCCTCCTCCTCCCCCTCACTCTCCAGTTCTAAAAGAAGTCAGGGTGCCCTGCCCTGTGGGAAGTCCAAGCACCCCCTCCATCCTTGGAAGATGTGCATCCAAACAGACTAGGTTCCCAAAAAGCCAGTACATGCAGTAGAATCAAAATCCAGTGTCATTATCATTGGCTTCTCAGTCTGCCCTCATTGTCAGCCACCTTCAGAGAGTCCGGTTTAATCACATGCTCATTCAGACCCAGTCCCGCTGGCCTTGGTGAGCATCCACTAGATCAGTTCCACAGTCTCTGTGGGTGGACACAACCCTCGAGGTTCTGCCTTGAAGTAATGTTGTCTTTGAGGTTTAGGTTATTTCTTCTATAAAGCAAAAAGATGAATCCTGCTTTAGGATCCATTCTCTAAGCTTGTGACAATTTGTAAGTGAATTGGATCTATTGATAGTAAGAGATATAAATGACCAGTGATTGCTACTTCCTGTTATGTTTCAGCAGTAGTGTTTGTGTGTTTATCTTCTTTGGGTTTGTGATGTCAAGTTATCTGTTGCCTGTGTTTACAGTTAGCTTTCTTGGGTTTCCCACTAGTACTTTCTGTATGACTGGATTTCATGGAATACCTTGTTTTTTCCATTGATGGTGTTTGAAAGCGTTGTTGGTCATAGTAGAGTCCTTAGTCTCTTAGTGTCTTCAGCACATCTGTCCAGGGTCTTCTTCCTTTCATAGATTCCATGAAGAATTTGGGTGTTACTCTGATAGGTCTGCCTTTATATTGTAATTAACCATTGTCCTTTGCAGCTCTTAATATTCTCGCTTCATTCTATATGTTTTGCATTTTGATCATTATATGTTAGGGGGACTTTTTTGTCCAGTCTTTCTGGTGTTCCCTAAGCTTCTTGTACATTAATAGATATACCCTTCTTTTGGTTGGAAAAGTTTTCTTCTAAGATATTTTTTTTGTTGACTATATTTTCTGTGCCTTTGAGTTGGTGTTCTTCTCTTTCTTCTATCACTATTATTCTTAGGTTTGGATTTTTTTTTTCATGATGTCCTAGATTTCCAGGATGTTTTGTGTAATGTATTTGTTGGAGTTATTGTTTTCTTTCACCAATTATTCTCTTTCCTCTATAGTATCATCATCACCTGAGATTCTCTCTTCTATCTTTTGTATTCTGTTGGTTACACTTCCTGCTGTAGTTCCTGTTTGTTTACCTAGATTTTCCATATACAGAATTACTGTCATTTGTGTTTTCTTTTTTGCCTCTATTTCAGTCTTCAAGTCTTTTTTTTTTTTTGACAAGGTTTCTCTGTAGCTTTGGAGCCTGCCCTGGAACTAGCCCTTGTAGACCAGGCTGGACTCTAACTCACAGAGATCCACCTCCCTCTGCCTCCCAAGTGCTGGGAATGAAGGCACGCACACCACCACTGCCCAGCCCCAGTCTTTATGCCTTTTAAGTTTTTTGCTTCACCTCTTTGATTATTTTTTCTTTGTTTCTTGGGTTTCTTTGAGAGATTTATTGATGTTTTCCATTTTTGTTTGTGTTTTCCTAAATATCTATAAGGGAATTTTCATTTCCTCATCATCCTCACAAAGTTACACTGAAAATCATTTACTGTGGCTTCTTCTGGGTTAGGATGATCAAATCTTCCTGGTTCTGGTGTCACCATGTGGTTTTCTATGTTATCGGCTGAATTCTGGCATTGGCACCCACCCATCTCATCCTTCAATGGGTGCAAGCAGTGTCTTTGCCTCTTGGTCTAATCTATAAAGTAGCTGATTTTGTTTTTGAGAACTGTTCTTGGCCTAGTCTGTGTTTCAGAGAGCAACGCTTCAGAAGTCTGTCTTTGCCCTCTGTCTTGGCCTGCTCTTTTGGTCTGCTCTCCTGGGTCATTCTCTTGGTCCAGTCTGTGCAGTTCATTGAATGAACAACCTCCCAGAAAAGATCATGTACTTGAACAAGTTTCTCTCCTTGGTGGCCTTTCTTTCAATTTCCTATGAATCTTTAGTAGGAAAGGCCTTTCTAGATGAAATGCCTCATTGTATGTGATGAGTCTCAATATCCTCAACTAATTTTCTGACTTTTATGTGTACTGTGTTGTTGTTGGAATTAATCAGTCAGCTTCCCACTCATACTGAACTGTTTTGATTATCATAATAGGCTTGATCTGTAAATCACATAAAATATAGAAGAAATAGTTGCTGTTCAGTGCTAAGGAGTTTGGTAGCCTGCAGTTTTAATTGTTTTGTTTGCTTGTCTGAGTAACCTTTGCTGTGTAGCTCCAAATTCCTGAAATTAAAGGGAGGGGGACTTCATTCATGGCTTTATTTGTTTTTATGTTGTTGGATGATGACCCTGGAATGTAGGCTTTTTACATGACAAGCATACGCTGCTGTGCTCAGCTTCACACATATCTTGAATTTTAAATTTGACAGAGGGTATCATTCTGATTCCCAGGATTCCATGTATCCATGACATTAATACTGCCTGTGCATTCTGAGTCATTGAATTGCAGGTGCATGAACTTCTTTCTGCTTGTTGTGCTTGCTGTTAATGTTTCACTCAATTTGACTATTTTATGTGTCTGCATGGATATGAACCATATGGGTACTCAGTTATTGGAGTGATCAAAGCTTCTCAGAAATTTTGAACTTGGAATAATAAGTAGTTGTGATCCCCATGTAAGTACTGTTAATTGTGCCCACCTCTTTTCAAGACCAGGAAGAGCTCAGAAGTACTCAGCCATATTTCCAGATCTGTGTTAATTTGTTATGCCCAACATTTATATAGCTAATATTTTCACCTGTCAACTTGTAATTATTTTGAACATGAAGTAGCTTTTCATAAAATGTTTTTGGTATTGCAGTTGAAAATAGGAAACTTTAGCTGTCTGTATTATGAATACAGATATGGAGTGAATGCATAATTCATTGTAGGAACTTCAGTAAATATCTCTGAATTCTTTCAATCTGATTTGTTTGTTTCCCTGATTTTTGCAATAGAGTTAGGGTCTTACTGTGTATTTCCACCTGTCCTAAAAATGATTCCATAGACTTGGCTGGCATTCAACTCAGAGACAAAATATACACAACTATGCTTTCTGAGTGCTGTGCTTAAAGGCATGAGTCAATACACCCACTTTGCCCACTGTATTTTTCTTTTTTGTAATTAGTATTTCTTCATATAATTTTCTCAGTGTACTATGTCCTGTTTATCTGTTTCCTTGGTTCTCTCTATGAATAGGAAGTTCTTTTGTAAGGTGATATCCCATTCAAACAGTAAAGAAATGACAGTGGTGACTTCTAATCAATTTCCTTCTAAAGTGATTATCTGTGTCATGTAATAATAGTGGGGAACACTAGAATTTTATGACTATACTATCAAAGATGTATTGATTTACAATGTTGTCACCTTTCTGCTTTCCATTATAAACATGAATGAAATATTTTAGAGGGCAGTGACCTATGATGATGTGCATATCAACTTCACTCGAGAAGAGTGGAATTTGCTGGATCCTTCCCAGAAGAATCTCTACAAAGATGTGATGCTTGAGACCTACAGGAACCTCACTACTATAGGTAAAAATGAATTTCCTTTATGTTTCAAACTAAATGGACAACTTTTTCTTGGTTAATAATGTTCTTCAGTAATTTATTTAAAAACAATAAGAATGAGTTGGATAAAGCAGTTATGGTTCTAAGGGTCACTTAAGATAACAGCTTAAACATTGCACAATTTTCAATAACATAACATACATTTTCTGGTATTATATTTTAGGATGCAGTTGGGAAGACCATAACCCTGAAGAACATTGTCCATGTTCTAGAAGACATGAAAGGTAATTTTCTTGTGCAAGCTTATAACAATGTGCCTCTAATGAAAGTTTTCTTCATCCTGAAAGTTTTAGTCTAAAGCTACACTGTAAATAAGCACAGCTTTAAGTGCGCTGACACTTATCAAATTCTCACAAATCCATAAGTCATATATGTGAATATCATTTGAATTACCTTCTTTTAAGAAAGCAATGGCTAAAAAAAATCACCTTTTGAGGCATAGCACCATGAGAGCTTTGTTGTAGATCTGCAATTAAATTTCTTTTTTGCTACTCATAATACAAAAGGTATACACATTGAAGATGATAAGTATATCTGCAAAACTTTGTAAAACAAAATAACAGCCCATAGTAAATCTTGTATTACTCAGATACCTCTTGTGACTGTGATAAGTTTAGTGATAGAAGCAGTTAGAGTTGAGTCATGTGGCAGTTGTACTACAGAAACCCTGATATCAATACCACCAGTCTGCGAGGAACAGCAATTCAAAACCTGAGAATTCAATGTGGAAATCTCTTATTTGTTATTCTTCTTTACTAAGTATACCATACATTATTCTTGATACAAGTGTATGAGCATGGGGATATAGAGAGATGTAGCATACCACTCTCTAAGAACAATCAGATAACTAGTAGCCACATGTTGAGTATACTTGTTGAATTTGATTCAAGTATACCATTAATTGTTTTTCCACCATCATTAATACATGAACAAACTCACACTGCAAAAAAGCCGTACAACTTCTACAACTGTGCAAATAGTTCTGGGTGTGCTAGTTGACATAGTATATGCCATATGATTCACAGTATAGGAGAATTCATGAATGTTAAAGTTCTGTGTTTATCCATTTCTCTTCACACATGTATAAAATATCCTATAGAAAAAAGTTTCATGGAAGGTAAAATGGTAAGCCATGAAAGAAAGGAATTTACCATTGGAGGTATCTTCCAAGTTGCAAAGAAGTGTCTAATTAGATGGCAAAACATAAGTTTAGACACAGTTATAGAAACATAGTATCTGATTCCTCTTTATAGTTGGACTATATTATAAAATTAATTTATACAAATGTCTAGGCACAACACTGTATTGAATGTGGTAAAGCTTTTATATGTGCCAATTATCCTTGCAGGATTGAAAGGATTCAAGCTGAAGAAAAACTTTCAGTAGATATTCAACAAGGTGAACCCTTGACACATGTCAGTCACCTTAAATGGAATGAAAGAACACATACTGGAGAGAAACCCTATGCATGTAATCAGTGTGGTAAGGCCTTTGCAGATCACAGTACTCTTCAAAAGCATAAAAAAATACATACTAGAGAGAAACCTTATGAATGTACTCAGTGTGGTAAGGCCTTTGCATGGTACAGTGCTTTTCAATACCATGGAAGAACGCATACTGGAGAGAAACCCTATGAATGCAATCAGTGTGGTAAGGCCTTTGCACGGTACAGTGCTCTTCAATACCATGGAAGAACACATACTGGAGAGAAACCTTATGAATGTAATCAGTGTGACAAGGCCTTTGCAGCTCACAGTCATCTTCAATCCCATAAGAGAACACACACAGGAGAGAAACCATATGAATGTAATCATTGTGGTAAGGCCTTTTCACAACACAGTAATCTTCAAAGTCATCAAAGAATACATACTGGAGAGAAACCATATGAATGTAATCAATGTGGTAAGGCCTTTTCATTTCAGGGAACTCTTCAACACCATCAAAGAATGCATACTGGTGAAAAGCCCTATGAATGTACTCAGTGTGGTAAGGCCTTTGCACGTCATCATCATCTTCAATTGCATAAAAGAACACATACTGGAGAGAAACCATTTGAATGTAATCAATGTGGTAAGGCCTTTGCAGCTCAGAGTACTCTTCAAAACCATAAAAGAACACATACTGGAGAGAAACCTTATGAATGTACTCAGTGTGGTAAGACCTTTGCTCAATACAATCATCTTAAAAGCCATAAAAGAACACATACTGGAGAGAAACCTTATGAATGTAATCAGTGTGGTAAGGCTTTTGCAACAAACATTCATCTTCAAAGGCATAAAAGAATACATACTGGTGAGAAACCCTATGAATGCAATCAGTGTGGTAAGGCCTTTGTACAACACAGTAATCTTCAAAGTCATCAAAGAACACACACTGGAGAAAAACCATATGAATGTAATCAGTGTGGTAAGGCCTTTGCAACGAACAGTCATCTTCAAAGGCATAAAAATTCTCACCCTAGATAGAAACTCTGAATTTATTCAGTGTGAGAAGGCCTTTGTAGCACATGATCAACTTCATAGTCATAAAAGAACAGATACTGGAGAGAAACCCTATGAATGTAATCGGTGTGATATGAAATTTGTAGCTCACAATAATCTTAAAAGGCATAAAAGATCTCATCGTAGATAGAAACTCTTTGTAATCATTGTGGTAAGGGCTTTGAACAACACACTGATCTCTAAAGGCATAAAATAACATACAAAAGAGAGAAACCCCATTGATGTATTCAGTGTGTAAAGCCTTTGCAGATCACAGTAATGTTCAAAGGCTTAAAAGAGTAAGAATCAGGGCTGGAGAGATGGCTCAGAGGTTAGGAGCAATGGCTGCTCTTCCAGAGGTCCTGAGTTCAATTCCCAGTGACCACATGGTGGCTCACAACCATCTGTACTGAGATCTGGCACCCTCCTCTGGTGTGCGGGCATACATCGAGGCAGAATGTTGTATACATAATAAATAAATAAATCTTTAAAAAAAAAGAGTAAGAATCATTATGGATGTAATCAGTGTGATAAAGCCTTTTTATATTTTATTCATCATTAAATGCATAATCTCCTGTATGTGAGAACAACCATGATTGAAATCGATGTGGTAAATCCTTTGTCACAATCAACCATTCAGGAGAGAAAGTATGAATTTAATGAATGTAGGCTTCAAAACCATAAAAATATCATACTGCATTGAAACTCTGTGAATAAATTCAGTTAGTCAAGTAACCATTACTCTAGTGTTTTAAATTCTATTTAGATCAATTTTAAGACTAAAATTGAAACAAGCTCATAAAGAAGAAATTCCTATTCATGAAAAAAATGTTAATGCGTTTAAACATCACAGATTTCTTCAGGTTCAAAATAAATTATTTTCATCATAGCCTTGGAGGAAGTAAACTATAAACCATGTTTTGTCAAGACTGATGGAGGAGATAATTGCATTGTGGTTTCTATTTTTAAACATTTGAGGTAGTCACTAGAGTTTGCTGTATGTGTGGCAAATTCATTTAGTGAAGTTTATTTTGTAGACCTTATATTCCTTCTATGACTTTTGTTCATATTCTGTTGTGCCTGTACAATGTGATAGGTATTCTTCTTCTGTAATGTATATAATGGAGCCCCTATCATATAATTTGCCCATTGGTTACTGAAATATCAGGCCACATTCGATCACACTTTTCACATAATGGTGGTGGATTGTGTTTCCGGTTTTGATTTTCATCTTTTCACAAATTTCATTGAAATTTTGTTGTTTGATATTTGTCTTATTATGTCAGTAATGATTCACTGATACATTTGAACTCATGATGCTCATTTGTCTTACTCTTGAGTACAAATCCAAGGATAGATGATGTACACCCAATGTACTGTGATTTCAAGAGAATTTAACAATGTTATCAGTTATAATACACCAATGTTTTATCAGTTAAAATAACTGATAAAAATTATGAGAAATTTAAATACCTCATGTGTGTATTCAACGAAGTATTTCCATTTATCTGATATGGATATAATAATTTATGAAAATCAGCAAACATCTGTATATGAAATTCCATAGCTTGATGTTCTATAGGAATTGAGGTAAGGTTTTTAGTCTTGCTCACAACAGTGCTTTCCCACTGAGCCATTTCACTGGTGCTCAAATTCAATGTGAAAAAAATATTACAACAGAAAAATTTGTTCATTTTGAAGAGTAGACATTTATTTATAACACTTCCTCAGGACCAAAACTATACACCAGAAAATTGTCTCATTTAGTAAAGTTATAGCTCATTGCTGCCAAGTCTGATGACCTGGTATTATATACAATACTCTGGGTTATATACAATACTTCTACAAATTTTCTTACATTTTTTCACTTCAGCAGTGACACATAGACACTTCTCTAAGAGTACATTCATGAATAATATTTAAACCCAAAGAAGTGTCATTTAGGTCTTTTGTAGTCAAATGTCTCCATAGGATTAATCATTAGAACTCACACAGCAGAAGTAGATCATAGACCCCTGTTAGTTTTCCTGTCAGTGCTACATACACATCACGACACAGGTGTATTCACACAGTCACACTTCAAACATTTTTAAGTGGATGGAATTAACAACACAATAAAAATAACCCATTATTGAGAGCATGTGAAATGATTTGGTCATTTAAATTATAGAACTTCAAGAAACATTGCTATTCATCAGAACAATGATGCTCCTTTTTGTATATTATTTTATTATTTCTTTCTATGATTCAATGAGAAGTCCTTAAAACACATATTTCAACTGGACTTATAGGTATATGGCTATAATTACAGCACACAGAAGTGTGGGTCAACTGATCTTAGTGAGGCCAGCTAGTTCCCCATAATAAATTCCTGGCTTCCATGCTATGTGGAGGTATTCTGTCTCAAAAATTCCAAAAAAAAAAAAGCCTATCTCAAATTATGGAACTTTTTTGCTAATAAAATCAGGCTGGACTCAGACTGATTTCAACCAACCTTTTTTTTTTTAATCTTCACTTACATAAAAAAGAACTGTGATAACAATAACCATAAACAGTATTGAAATTCCATTAACATTCAGTCCATGAAATCATTTGACAACCGTCTAGAGGACATTTAGATCCTTCAAGTGCAATGAGACAGAAGGAACAGTGGGACATCTTCACCTTCAGCTTTGTAATGACACATGTGGGAACAGGAGAGTTGTCTCAGGAGTACTGATCCTCTTTGGTACCCAAGTTCAAGTCATAGCACCACACCTGATTGATCAGAACTCCCTGTCATTGCAGACATTAAATATCTGGTGTCTTATTCTGGTCTCCTAGGGCACCAGATATGTAAATGCTGAAAGGACATGTATCTCTTTGACTCTTTATTTTAGTAGGTATTTTTTGTTTGTCTCATATTTTAGAAAAGAATGAAATTGAATTTAGATATAAAAGTTTGACCAGTGAATATATGAAAGGTATCCCAGGTACCAGTGGTGACCAGAAGATGGTGTCTAATCCCCTGCAACTGGAGGTACAGACAGTTGTGGGTAGTAAATCTCCATGTTAGGCCCTGTGGATGAGTCTTCAGTGTTCTAGGTGCTGATCTTCTATTCAGCCTCATGAACATGTCATTAATAACAGTCATGTGGGAAAGGCTGGTATAATAAGTTCATCTTTTACTCAGGCTTGGTGACCCAGAAGAAATAAAAAATCGATAGCACCAGAAACTAACTTAGACTTGGTTCTTTTTGAATTTCTGATCATCATGAATTATCAAAAAGATAGTTTTCGCCTTTAATCCCAGCACTCGGGAGGCAGAGGGAAGCAGATCTCTGTGAGGTCGAGACTAGCCTGGTCTACAGAGCTAGTTCCAGGACAGGCTCCAAAGCCACAGAAAAACCCTGTCTCGAAAAACCTAAAAAAAAAAAAGAAGGTGGGCTGGATAGATGCCTCAGTGTTTAAGAGAACTGACTGCTCTTCCAGAGGTCCTGAGTTCAATTCCCAGCAACCACATAGTGGCTCACAACCATCTGTAATGAGGTCTGGTGCCCTCTTCTGTCATGCAAGCATACATGGAAGGAATGTTGTATACATAATAAATAAATAAATCTTAAAAAAAAGGTAGTAATGCCTTGTAAATCTCCATCTGAATAAGTGGTTAGACATGCCTTCTCATGTCCCATTTTTCATGTGTTAGTTTTTTGTTTTGTTTCATTTTTCAAGACAGGATTTCTCTGTAGCTTTGTGTCCTGTCCTGAAACTTGCTCTTGCAGCCTAGGATGGTCGTGAAGTCACAGAGATCACCTGCCTCTGCCTCATGAATGCTGGGATTAAAGGTTTATACCACTACCGACTGGGTTCTCCCATCCCATTTTAAATTGTTCACAGTATAACCCTGGGCTTGACTCCAAAACAGACTTCAAGATGATAACTTATGTGGAATGCAAAATCTGTTCCAGCCTGGCTCCTCATTTTAAAATTAACTACCCCAGATGCCTGGTGTTATTACAGAGATTTTGTTTATTCAACTTTTAAGTTTGTGAAATGATTTAAGCAGATGAAGGCATATTATTCTTGAACATCAGTATCTCCAGCTGTAACAAAATGTTTCTGAACCAAAAGTTCTTTTTTTTTTTTTTTTTTTTTTTTGGTTTTTCGAGACAGGGTTTCTCTGTGGTTTTGGAGCCTGTCCTGGAACTAGCTCTTGTAGACCAGGCTGGTCTTGAACTCACAGAAATCCGCCTGCCTCTGCCTCCCGAGTGCTGGGATTAAAGGCGTGCGCCACCACCGCCCGGCTGAACCAAAAGATCTTATGTTGGATCATGTGGCATTGATCTCACTCCATTGTTCCCCGGAAATGAGCTTGTTCTCCTCATGATTAAACCAACTAAATTCTTAGGGTAAAGAACTCAATCATCACTCAGTTATAAAATTACAAATCTGAGTCATGTATCCATTTCAGTAATAGAAATAGGATTTGTGTGTGCAGCATGGTTTTTGCCTTCATACCATAATAGGTGGAATAGTTTACTGTGTACACTATAGGGGAAACAGTGAAGGCAAACAGTTGTAGAGTCACCATTATGAAACATAGTATGATTCTAGATGGTTATGGGATTTTGTTTTTCCCAGCATGTATTGATCCATGCCATATAAATGAAATCAGGCCAGATTTCCGTATACAATGTGGAGGTTAATAGAACCAATTAATATGGAATTTCTAAAAAGGTGCTCTCATATACAGATATGTTCAACCTTGCTCTCATTGTTCCATCCATTAGCTGTAACTGCATATTTCAGGTGACAGGTCTCAGCAGCTAACATTACATATAAGCACAGGGTAAATTAATATCTTATGAATGCCATTCCCTCTGCCAGAGAATTATTTTCTCTTTTGCAAAGTCAATTTAGCTATGTGCTTTTTTCAGTTATATTTGTTTTTTAAAAATAATTATGAGTTTCAGTTTTTAAATTTGAATTCCTTTACATTTATCCTTGTTCTACTTTCTTATTTCTTTCTGTTCTCCATTGCTTCTAGGTCATTAAGAATTTCTTCCTTGTTTTCTCAAGTTATGTTGATTATTTATTTCTGTTTAGAGCAATGTCTTCCGTAACCTAGGCTTTTCTTACAGTGAGCAGTTTGAGAATTCCTTTGAACTCATAATCCTGCTTTTGCCACCCATTGCCAGAAAGAAAGTCCTGCAACTGTTCAAGCATGGGTCTTACCTAGGCAGTGAGAAGGAAAAATAGACCAGTAAATGAGTGTGCTCCTTTGTAAGAATTGAGTTCAATGGCTAAATGTAAAACATATGTAATCCCAGCAGAAAAAGGCATAGACAAGAAGGAGCATAAAAACTTGCCTCTTTTGAAAGTAGTGTATATTAGAAAGAAGTAGTTAAGTTGATTCATTGAAGTGTAATCTGAAATAGTACTATCAATAAAATTCCAGAGTAAGATATTGGGGTAAAACTGGGAGAACAAAGAAGTAACCAAGCAGCCACATTAAAAATAAGGAGTTAACTTCATTGATTGAAGCATGATCCTAATTAGTATTATTAATAAAATTCCAGAGTCAGATTTTAAATCTGACAGAACAGAGAAGAAATCCATCAGCAAATTCACTTTTTAGCTGTCTAAATCCTTGGACCAAATGGGAGATGAGATCCTGTCCCCACCCATCTTATATTCCTGTCTTAATCTCCCAAATGCTGGAATTAAAGGCATGAGCCACTTCCTGCCACATCCTGTGGTCCACTAGTGCTTACCCCCCACCTTTAATATCCAAGCAAGCTTTATTTATTGGAACAAACAAAATATCATGTAGTAATTGATAAATGTCCTGACTGGTCATTTCTCACATGTACAGACAAGGAAATTGAGAATGTGGATAAAGATTGGAACTTATTATGGAACCAAATTATGGAAGATACACTAATTTGAACAAAATATAACTGGATAAAATGATATGGCCCTGCCTAAAATTACTTATTTTATAGGTTTAAGATGAACATTCTGAGAGAAAGTGACTGAATCTTGGTGTGCTCTATTATAAAACTTTTGACTCTGGAGCATATGGCCATAAAGCCTATTTCAACTTTTTAAAATAATTTTTGGGGAGAACAATTGTATAATTTCCATTTCCTTATCTTTCTTCTAAGCTTTTTCATACACTCTTCATTGATTTTTAATTCATGGCCTCCCTTTGCTTTAACAGCAGTTACTGTGTAAATGTGACTTTTCTTTGGCAGGATAATTCATGAGTTGTGATGCATGGACTTGTCTGCACTGGACATCAAGTATGTAAAGAAACATGCACACAAGAAACACTGTATCTTGGAGGAGGAACAGGAAGTGCACTGAGAGACTGGAAGAGTTCCTACTAAAAACCAATTTCCTTAATGAGAGTCTTGTCTTCCCCTAGGGTAGAAGGCCATAGCTGGGAAGGCCTGTGCAGTCTAATCTTTGATCTCTTCTCAGCTAGTAGGGGGGCTGCTATTATCCTGAGGCCCAGCAGGGTGATAGTAAGGGATACAATTGGGAGGTAGATTTGGGGATCATTCTAGTTTTCTCCTCTTATGATGCTCTGGGGAAATGTGAGGGAGACCATAAGTCATACCATGGGAAGTGGAGGTACATTGCCTTCTGAATAGAAAGAGTAGGTTGACTGAGCTGACAGATCTTCTGGGAGTTTGATGGACAATATGATAGACTGTGGTTCTGTTCATTCGGGTGTTATTTAGGCCATTCACACAGGACTCTAAACATTCTTGAGTGTGTATTTGGAAAATAATGTACAGAGACATAGAAAGAAGACTGCAGTATAGTATAGTATAGTATAGTATAGTATAGTATAGTGTAGTGTAGTATAGTATAGTATAGGACAGTGACAAAAATACATTGTTTTTTTCACCTTAAAGTTTCAACACTCGGTATGATTTAAATGAGAAAACAAACAGTGAAAATAATGCATGTTCCAGAATTTAACAATGAATCTGAATGTGACATGAAATTGTGTAGTATCATGGAATATAAACTCTGATAGCAATAGGTGGGGTTTTCCCACAGACATCAACTAATTAAATAACAACATGTTGCACTGTTATAGTTGATGTAAAATTACACATATTTAGTGTATGTATTTTGATGCATTTGGACATAATACTCCACAGGGGACAGTAAAGTGTCATGCCCAGACATTCTCTTTAAATCCATGTGTTTATGTGTCTTTATTATATACAGAGTAGTACTCATAAAATGTCATAAATTATTATAGATCCCAGCAATATCCTCATTATATTTTTCATATTATTGAAATTAGAATTAAGAATTATTGTATTTGCATGCATATGGCAGCTATATTCATGGTGTTCTAAATATAAAAACAACCTAAATGTTCACTTCTAGAAAAAAAGTGTTGTCTCATTAGGCCAGTGTGCTAAATAATGAGGATGATAACAATGGTCAAAAGCTCATGAACTCCTAAAGGACTGTTACAGTCAGTACTGTGTCCATCATAAAATAAAAAGTAATTACAGATTACGGTATGTCAACCCACCTATTTCTCTCATTTATTTTTAATCACTATTTTGCTCTCATAAATCACATGGAAGTAAGAGCTACAGCAATAAAAAATGAAGAGCTGGATATAATTAATCTAACTAAGGTAGCAATGAAAAATTAAGGTCAAAAAATAAATATTGCTGAGGTAATCGCTTTTAAAGGGTTTTTCTAATGTTCATTTAGTTGATATGTGGAGAACTAAAATATCAAGCTTTTTAAAGCAAGGGTTGTTTTGGAGAAAAGGAGAAAATATGGTATTATGGCATAAAAGTGCAGAAAAATTGCTTTATTTGATTAGTCGGAGAACTTTTTGCCAATGAGTCATACCACACAAAAAGTAAAATTAAAGTGAGGAAATAAATTGCCTTGTTTTGTTTGAATTTAAATAATGACAATACATGGTAGTTTGACAAAAATGGGATAATATTAGACAATTGAATGTTTTCTTTTCTTGAAGTAAATCACCTTAGAGAGTAACACTTTCATTTTTGCTTTGCATACTGTTTAAACAATATTTAACACAACTCTTAATATATGATTAATACATCTCTTAATATATGATTATTACATAATTAACATAGCAAAACATTATAACATTACTTATGTTTTCATGTTATTAAATAGTTACTCAAATGGTATTTCTCCTTAAGAAAAGCAAAAGCATTCTTTTGGAATTAAATGAACAAGGATCTCTGTAATATTCCACAGTTCAAACTAGTGGAAGAGAGCACAAGAATATGGCCTGTTTGTTTTCTGTATGTTTTAACTTTTACATTGTGAAATTGTGCAGAGATGTAACATTCCCCATGTTTAATATACAAACATGTTTCAGCGGATTGCATTTCCACCTACACTTAAAAATTTTGCAGTATTCCACTTGAAGCTTTCCTAAGCAGTCATTTCAGACTACTAGCTGATTTGCAAGCCTTTGCAAGTTCTTGCTGTCTTACCTCAATCTGTTGCTTTCCAGAGTGCTTCAACTTAACAAATGACTTTATATGCACAAGTACATTTTATGTTACATTTTGAGGACTAGTGAAATCATTTCTTTCATGTGCACACATTCTTGGATATATGCACTTGATCATTCATGTACCACAAAGGCCAGCAAGAAATCACATTGTTTCAATTTATTGGTGGCACCACCTAGTGTCTGAAAGACCCTACAGACCCCCCCCCTCAAAACCCCAGCTAACATGCTCCCGTGAGAATGCCTATTTTGTTAAAAAAAAATTTTCAGGGCCTCCAGCTAGCTGGCTCTCATGAGAACATCCTGTTTGCTTGGGGAAACAGTATGCCTATAGCTAGCATATGTGCCAAACTTAGAATATCAGCAGTTCACAAAAGAAACAATTCCCCCTATGAAAGATCCCAGCTTAGCTGCAGTAACATCATTTCACAAGGCTTTTGACTAATAAATGTAAGTGCAGAGTGAGGTCAGGGTCCCTGGCTGCAAAGCAGGATACAATAGGACAATCTGTAAAGCAGGATATAAGACAAGGACATCCATATGACAGGATGTCTGTTGCCATACATCTGTGCTGGGAAAGGAAAAACCAAAAGAGGAACAGGATATCTGTTTCCATACATCTGTTCTGGGAAAGGAAAAACCACTTATGACCCTTGCCCCATTCCAACCGACCACTAACCACGCATTTGCTTCTGTAATCTGCTTCTGCTGCCCTCTTTCCTATAAAAGGACCTTCCCCCAGTCTGCAGGCGAGCAAGTCCTCTGAAAGACTTTGCCACCAGCAGGTACCTGTGTTTACTCAATAAACCTCTTGCTAATTGCATCCTGTGGCCTGGTCTCGGAGTGTCCTGGTTCTGGGGACTTCATCAGATAAAAAGTCCTCTCTGACGGTCTTTCAGTGTCTACAGTAAAAATAACATTACTTTTGTATGCTTACACATCACAAATTTCTCTTATCCTGAATTTTGTTTATAGACCTCAATTAACCATCATGCATTTAACTAATTCATCATTCTGAACTATCAATAAATTTGACACAGAATTAAAAATGGGAAAATAGTATTCCAAATTACAAGTCGGCCATCGTATTTGGGCCAAGAACTTTGTGGCAAATTTCTATAGGGTCTAGTGTATGGTAACAAAGTAGATCAGTGGACTGACTAAGAAAGGACATTTCTGGGAAGGAGTTGGAGGTAATTCCCAGTAATGCTTCCCAAAAACTATTCAAAGGCAGCCCTGTTGAATAACAGACCAGAGGTGGGCTGGAGCCACAAACAAATGCATGACCTTGAAACCTGTGGGTGTCTGTCGTAGACAATCACATTAAGGTTTCACACATTCTTTGATTTGCAGAAATACAGAGAAAGCAGCCAGAAGGTGCCTGACCTGTGTTCTCTGGCCAGATAGAGAAAGAAGACACACAAACAGTAAACTTAGGATCTCTTAAGAGAGCTGCTTATTTGTTGCTAATGTTGAGTCATGAAGTCCTTGGTTGAAGGAGGCAAGTCTCTGGTCACTGCTAGAAAACATAGCCCACCAAAGAAAAGGCATTACAAAGATGCTGCATTTAACTATGTTTTGGGGTCTTTAGAATTTTTCCAAGTTATTTCAGATTTTATGTGGAAATTTGGCTACACATTGGAATGCCATTTGTGAACAGACATTTTTTTCCCTAACTGCCAGCGCAAGATTATCACACAGAAGGTTTTAAGATTTTAAGAATTGAAAATGTTTACACAAAGATCATAGTTATTACTAACCTGCTCTTAAATTTTAAGTTAACCCATATTCCCCATTTAGTATCTTTCACTGGTAAAACATTTATCAGCATGACACATTCATGTCAAGCTCCCAATGCCTCATGCCCAGCTTCTGGCCAGTCAGTGTTTTATTCAACCAATTTGAGTGACAAATCTATAGAGTATACAATAAAATTACTTGAAAATGGGATTTGGCTTACCAAATATTCAAAACCTGGCTACTCATGAAACTATGACTTCATTTTTATGTAAAACCTACCCAATAGCTGGGAATGTTCATATTACAAATATAAAGTAGCATAAATAAGCATTTGGAAAGCTACACAAGCAAAGTTAGTAATGATTTGTATGTATATGTATGTGCCAGTGTATATACTTTGTGTGTATATTTGTGCATGAGTGTGTATACATATTTAATGAAATTATAGAAGAAAATTTTCCCAACCTAAAGAAAGATATACCTATGAAGGTTCAAGAAGCATACAGAACACCGAATAGGCTGGATCAAAAAAAAAAACATCCCCTCGCCATATAATAATCAAAACACAAAATACACAGAATAAAGAAAGAATATTAAGAGCCGCAAAGGAAAAAGGCCAAGTTACTTATAAAGGTAAACCTATCAGACTTACACCTGACTTCTCTATGGAAACCATGAAAGCCAGAAGGTCCTGGATAGATGTACTGCAAAAACTAAGAGATCGTGGATGCAAGACCAGACTACTATATCCAGCCAAGCTTTCGTTCACTATAAATGGAGAAAACAAAATTTTCCAGGATAAAAACAAATTCAAACAATACGTAGCCACAAATCCAGCCGTACAGAAAATTATAGAAGGAAAATCACTAACCAAGGAGTCCAACAATGCCCACAATAACTCAGTCATCTAGAGACCTTTCACCAGTGCAACTCAAAGAAGGGAAACACACAAACCCTACTACTAAAAAAGTGACCGGAGTTAAAAACCACTGGTCATTAATATCACTTAATATCAATGGGCTCAACTCACCTATAAAAAGGCACAGGCAAAGAGATTGGATACGAAAACAGGATCCAACATTCTGCTGTTTACAAGAAACACACCTCAACCACAAAGACAGGCACCTACTCAGAGTAAAGGGCTGGGAAAAGGCTTATCAAGCAAATGGACCTAAGAAACAAGCAGGTGTGGCCATACTAATTTCTAACAAAGTTGACTTCAAACTTAAATCAATCAGAAGAGATGGAGAGGGACATTTTATACTCATAACAGGAACAATTCATCAGGATGCAGTCTCAATCCTGAATATCTATGCCCCGAATATAAAAGCGCCCACATTTCTAACTCTTATGTATTGTTTTTGCCCAAGTCACTTTACGATGTAAAATAAATCTCTAGTCCTGAAAATTACTATTACAAGCTATTTAAATTGATAAAATTACAGGTTAATAGTTACATATTATAATCATACTTATGGTCATGTTAGGGAGTCTTTCAAAGTGAAACAAAAATACATTTCATTTCCATTCTTTTTCATGATAGGGTTCCTTTGTATTACTCTGGTTGTCCTGGAAATCACTTTGTAGACCAGGCTGGCCTTGAGCACACTGAGATCAACCTTCTTCTGCCACACAAGTACTGGGATTAAAGACATGACCATCACTCCCTGGCCAAAAAATACATTTTAAATAAGTCATCAAACATTTCCTATTCAAAATATGGCATTTAAGATGTTATGATTATATAAGGCTTTTATGGCAAGGCATGTCTGTTCCTGACAACACCAACCTATTTCAGAGATATGATGGCTATCATAGAAATGACTAAATGTAGTTAACTTTCTTGCTGGCAAGACTTAGGCACTGGCAAGAAACTGCCCTTTGAGTTGACTACTGACAGTAGACTGTCTAAATTAGATAGGCAGGACATGAAAGAAAGTGACAGCTGAGCATTGCCATGGCAAAGCAGGACAATCCTTCAAAATTCCTGCCTCACAGAAACTTGGTCAGATCTTCTAGGTGTATAGGCTAAAGTTAAAAAAGTCCAACAGTACAGTGGAATCTTGGGTGACTATCCAGGCTGTCAGTTGTTTTTGTCATTTCTTGGTTTTTTAAAATTGTTTTTTATTGAGGTATATATTTTTCTCTGCTCTCTTCCCTTCTTCCACTCTTCTACCTTCTGTAATGATCTCCATGCTTGCAATTAGTTCAGAAGTTTCTGTCTTTTTCTACTTTCCATGTAGATTAGATCCATGTGTATTTCACTTAGATTCCTCTTTGTTATCTAGGTTCTCTGGGGTTGAGAATTGTAGGCTGGTTTTCTTTACTTTAGGTCTAAAAGCCACTTATGAGTGAGGACATTGTATATTTGTCTTTCTGGGTCTGGGTTACCTCACTCCGTATGATGTGTTGATGCATAAATTTGCCTGCAATTTCCAAATGTCATTATTTTTTTTCTGCTGTGTGGTACTCCATTGTGTAAATGCAGCACATTTTCCTCATCCATTCTTTGGTCAGGGAGTGCTTGGGTTATTACCAGGCTAATAGAAATAGTGCTGCTAAGAATATCACTAAACACATGCCCATGCAGTATGATTGAGAATCATTTATGTTATACCCAAAGTGGTATTGCTTGGTCTTGAGGTAGGTTGTGTCCTAATTTTCTTAGAAATCACCATTCTGATTTCTAAAGTGATTGTACCAGTTTGCATGCCCACCAGCAATGGAGATATTTTCCCTTCACCCCACATCCTCTCCAGCATAAACTGTCCTCTGTGTTTTTGATCTTGGCTATTCTTACAGGTGTAAAGTGGAATCTCAGAATTGTTTTTACATTTCTTTAATGGCTAAGGATGTTGAGCATTTCCTTAAGTGTCTTTCAGTCATTTTATAGTCATCTGTTGAGACTTCTCTGTTTAAGTCTGTACAATTTTTTTCCATTGGCTTATTTGTTCTTCTGATGACCAGTTCCTTGAGCTCTTTATATATTTTGGATATCAGCCATTTGTTTGAAGTGAGGTTGAAGAAGACCTTTTTCTATCCTGTAGGTGACGTAATAAGGGCGGCAGGGCTGCGTTCTCAGCACCCCCAGCCGCCTGCCCGGCTAGCTTATGCCCAAAATAATTACACAGACACTGTATTCTTTTAATCACTGCTTGGCCCTTTAGCTCTAGCACTTACAGGCTAATTCTCACATCCCGATCAACCCATCTCTAATAATCTGTGAGCACCGGTCTTACCGGGAAGATTCTAGCCTAGTCCATCCTGGGTCGGAGCTTCATCCCGGGAGCGGGGCATGGAGTCTCTCTCTCAGGCGTCTGCTCCCGAGAGAGCTGTGTAGTCTCTGACCTCACTTCCTCTTCCTCCCAGCGTTCTGTCCTGTTTTCTCCTCCCACCTATCCTCTAACCAATAAAATGGGCCAGGGCAGTGCCTTTATTAGCCAATGACCTTCCTCCATCATTTCCCCTTTTTCGGTTTAAACAAAAAAAAAGGCTTTAACTTTAACATAGCAAAATTACATATAACAAAACAGTTATCAAGTAAAAGTTACAATAATCTTTATCATAACTAAGGAAAACTATAACTATAACTAACTATTCTTAACTCCATCAAAGACTCCAGAAAGATACAATACTACCTAAGCAAACAAGAAAAAAGCAACTTTTAAAACTCTAGAAATGACAGAGACATCTCGCTACCTGGACAGTCACCCAAAGTTCTTTTGTACTGTTGGGGCATCCATCTTCAGCCTTCAGGCCCATGGTATCCAGCAGACATTTCCATAAAGCAGGAAAATTCAAAGTCAGTTCAGTCACTATCTGTTGTGTCCTGCAGAATGTCTCCCAGACTCTTTCAAAATGAATCAGGAACCCCAAAAGATCATCTCACCTTAGGCAAGTTCAGTAGTCCTCTCTCTGCGGGTTCTCTGTGTCCAGTTTATGCAATAGTCCAGGCAAGAGCAGTTTCTTGCCCAAATGGCTATCAAACTCCATAAGGTGCCTCTTCGATGCCCATCTTCCTCTTGAAGTACATTGGTGCTGCCAGGAGCAGAGTGTCTCATTGTCACGAAAAGTCCTCAGTTATTAAAACATTAAATATCCTATTCTGTAATCTTTGAAAGACATGAAGAATGTCTATCTAAAATATCTCAATATATCTAGAAAATCTCACTAACATGACTGCAAGCTTTACTATTATCGATGATTATCCATTAACAACCTATATTTCCTAATTATACATTACATATTTAAATGAACTACACAATCACAATACCTTAATCAAAATCAGAAACACTTATACATATAACAAAATTGGCCTTAAATCTCTATCAATAAAGCAAAATCTATACTAATGCAAATTATTCATATCTATATCATATCCCCATTTAAATGTAAAAGAACATTGATAAACCATATTTGGGAACATGGGCGCAGTTTTTTCTCTCCAAACTGCTTCCTGCTGAATGGGGGCGTCGTTAATTAGGTCTTTCATGGTATAACCTGTGTGCTAGTTTCATCTCAGTTGGCAGTTGAGCGAAGCAATTTTTTGAAGGCGTTCACACCAACCCTTCAGGAGGGCGTGGTCCATCATACCAAATCGGAATAGAAGAAATGAACAGCGTCTCATCCTCTGTGAAAACAAAATAAGAAACTCCTTTCCAAAGCATCATGTCCTTAGATCCAAATTTCAAATTCAAGGCATCAAAATATCTATGTTGGATTAGCTCAGCAGCATTTATAAATAAATATCTTTTAGCAGCTGTTGCTCCTTCCTCAGCATTCAAACAATTCAAAGAGAGCATAATAGCATACAGTATCAAAATTCTCTGTGTATTTTCCATCTTTGTGCAGCTTTGTTTTAACCTCTATTTCATTTATTTTTACTTTTAACTCTTTGCTTTTTGAGACAGGTTCTCTGTATCTTTGACCTGAAGTAACTGTAGACCAGGCTGTCTTTGAACTCTCAGAGATCTGCCTGTCTCTGCCTCCCAGGCATTGGGATTAAAGGTGTAAACTAGTACACCTTGAACTCACAGAGATCTGTTTGCCTCTGCCTTCTAGGCACTGGGATTAAAGGCGTGTGCTACCACACACAACAACTCTCTTCCTTTTTTTATGTTTTTTACTTTAAGAACTTCAACTTTTAGTCTGCATATATTTTTAACACACTGTAAACCATTTAAAAATTTTCTTTGTCTTTGAATCTCTCTTTACTGTATATCTCTCTTTTTCTGACCACATGAGTCTTTAATTTACCAAGCAATATCAGTAGGATTAAAGGCGTGGCTTTGCCAGCTAGATCCAGTCCATTCCTTAGCTTCCCAGCCTCATGGCGGATATACAGGCTGTAGCCATGTTTACTGCAACAACTGTCTGGCATTTCAAGGTCCCTGCCAGCAAGTGAGCTACAACAGACAACACTCAAGTCCTCTCTTGGTAGCCGGCCCTCCTGCCTCAAATAGTCAGAGTTTGCCCTGGCAGGACAGCCCAGAAAGCTGGCATTTTTAAATGGCACAGCTTTTTTCCTGCTATGGCTGAAAACCGAAAAGCATGCGTTCAGCTTTAACCGTTTAAGTGTTTTGTGGCAGGACCTCTTAATGAGCTGCGGGAAGGCCAATGGGGCAGCTCCTGGGGTAGTAGGTGGAGGAGGGACCCCTGGAGGGGCGAACTGATCAGGAGGTGGGGGCGGAGGCCCATAGCCAAAACTGAATTGTGGCGGGGCGCCATAGCCCTGTGGGAAGCCCTGTGGTGGGGGGAAGCCTCCAGGCGGTGTAGATACAATGTAGGATGTGAAGGGTGGGGGCGGGGGTGGGGCTCCTCTGCCCGCAGGAGGTGGGCCATAGCCACCAATGGCCTGTCCTGTTGGCACCCACATTCCTTGTGGGCCATAACCTTGCTGCCATGTGGGGGGGGCTGTCCTGCCCAGCCGTTGGCTGCACTGGGTGCCACGCGGCTGCCCCACTGGCTGGCTCCTGGCTGTCCTGGTGCTTGGTTTTTGCTGTCCCGAGGTTCAGCTCGTTTAACCTCCACTTTTTTGCCCATGATGTCGTGAAAATGCATGTTGACAGCCTGGTCCACTGATTGTTCGTCCTCGAAAGTAATAAATCCAAAACCTCGAGGTCGCTGCTTCTCTGCATCATAGATCATGACTACCTCGGTGACCACTCCGAACTTCTTGAAGTACTCCCTGAGCTCCGTCTCACCGCAGTTGTGGGGAATGCCCCCCACAAAGATCTTGTTGGATTTGCTGCTGTCGCTCCTGGGTCCTTTCTGCCAGCCCTCCTTGGGCCGCGTTCGCTCTGGCTGCATCCCCCGAGGTGTGCATGGCTTCGGGTCAATATTCCGGCCATCCAGGGTGTGTGGTCTGCTGGCCAGCACTGTCCCCACACAATTGGGGTCTTTAAACTTGACAAACCCGAAGCCTCGAGATTGGTTGGTGGTTTTATCTTTCATGATGACACAATCCACAACCTCGCCATATGACGTAATAAGGGCGCCATATGACGTGATAAGGGCGGCAGGGCTGCGTTCTCAGCACCCCCAGCCACCTGCCCGGCTAGCTTATGCCCAAAATAATTACACAGACACTGTATTCTTTTAATCACTGCTTGGCCCTTTAGCTCTAGCACTTACAGGCTAATTCTCACATCCCGATCAACCCATCTCTAATAATCTGTGAGCACCGGTCTTACCGGGAAGATTCTAGCCTAGTCCATCCTGGGTCGGAGCTTCATCCCGGGAGCGGGGCATGGAGTCTCTCTCTCAGGCGTCTGCTCCCGAGAGAGCTGTGTAGTCTCTGACCTCACTTCCTCTTCCTCCCAGTGTTCTGTCCTGTTTTCTCCTCCCACCTATCCTCTAACCAATAAAATGGGCCAGGGCAGTGCCTTTATTAGCCAATGACCTTCCTCCATCATGTAGGCTGCCATTTTATTAAATATTTTCTCTGCTTTTCAGAAAGTTTTCAGTTTTAGGTGGTCCCATCTATTAAATATTACTATTAGTGTTCATGTTGCTGGGGTTATATATAGAAAGCAGTCTCCTGTACCAATGTGTTCAAGTGTAGTTTCCACTTTCTTTTCTATGAAGTTCAATGTGGTTGTTTTTATGTTTTGATCAATTTGGACTTGAGATTTCTGCATGGAGATAGATAAACACTATATTTTCTGTTTACTCAGGTAGTACTATAACCTACTCAGGTCTCTAAAGGACTTAAATACTAGATAATTGTAGTTTTTTCTGTTACAAAAGTGAAACAACTCAGAAACTAGCATGAAATATGTAAGGTTAAGAGATATAAAAAGTTTATTTTAGGTTGGGATAAATAATGATTTAGGTACAACACTTCCTGTGCGCACCTGGATACCGCCCCCCTTGCTCCATTCATCCTTTTGGCCCTGGATCATTGGGCTACCGGTGGCCCTGTTTAGTTGCTGAGAAATCCCATCTGGATGGGTGAGTGTGTGCTATCCAGGGGCGGACTGTCCCAGAAGAGAGCACAATCCCCCCTCCCCCAGCTCCTTCTGCAGGGCTGTCTTTCTTTCTCACGACCGACCCCCCCAGCACGCCTCCCCAACCCTGCCCTGCTGTATGCTAGGACCAGTGCTCAAGAACAGTTTTAAGCTCCTACACAAAGGCTACCCACCCAGAGCGGTGAGTGCCTGCCTACCTGGCAGGCCTCAGGGTCCCATGTAAGGGAGCCCGGGCACCTTCAGCTCCGGCGCCAGGCTTCCTGTGCGCTCCTGGATACCGCCCCCCCTGCTCCATTCATCCTGTTGGCCCTGGATCATTGGGCTACCAGCGGCCCTGTTTAGTTGCTGAGGAATTCCATCTGGACGGGAACGGTTCCTGCTTCTACACTGAAGAGATATACCCAGAGAGTCAATCACAACAAAGACTGGACCAAGACACCAGGCCTCTCCTGGCTCCATTTGAAGGAAGAGATGGGAAGGCGCCAATGCAAGAATTCCTCCAACAACCTGAAAGGCAACATGACATCACCACAATCCAGGGATCCCGAAATAAGAAGAATTGCACACCCTACTCCAGAAGAATTAGAAGAAATCGACTCAAAAGTGAACTATATGAAAATAATAGAGGACCTTAAACAGGAGGTAAAAAACTGCCATAAACAATTAGAGATTACAAACAAAAAGATAGAGGAAATGAATTAATCGCTCAAAGACATGCAAGAAAACCAAGAGAAACAAGAAAAAGCAATCAAACAGGTTAGGGAAGCGGTTCAAGACTTGAAGAATGAAATGGAAGCAATGAAGAAAGCACAAACCGAGGGAAGAATGGAGATGAAAAATCTGGGTAAACGAACAGGAACTACAGAGACAAGTACTAACAACAGATTACAAGAGATAGAAGAAAGAATGTCAGACACTGAAGATACCATAGAGAAAATAAACACACTGATCAAAGAAAACAGCAAAACCAACAAATTCTCATCACAAAACATCAGGAAATCTGGGACACAATAAAAAGATCAAACCTAAGAATAATTGGAGAAGAAGAAGGAGAAGAAGGGAAGCTCAACGGTCCAGAAAATATACTTAATAAAATTATAGAAGAAAACTTTCCCAACCTGAAGAAAGATGTACCTATGAAGGTTCAAGAAGCATACAGAACACCAAATAGGCTGGATCAAAAAAAAAAAAAATCCCCTCGCCATATACTAATCAAAACACAAAATATACAGAATAAAGAAAGAATATTAAGAGCCGCAAAGGAAAAAGGCCAAGTTACTAATAAAGGTAAATCTATTAGACTTACACCGGACTTCTCTATGGAAAACATGAAAGCCAGAAGGTCCTGGATAGATGTACTGCAAAAACTAAGAGACCATGGATGCAAGACCAGACTACTATATCCAGCCAAGATTTCGTTCACTATAAATGGAAAAAACAAAATTTTCCGGGATAAAAACAAATTTAAACAATACGTAGCCACAAATCCACCCTTACAGAAAATAATAGAAGGAAAATCACTAACCAAGGAGTCCAACAATGACCACAATAACTCAGACATCTAGAGACCCTTCACCAGTGCAACTCAAAGAAGGGAAACACACAAACCCTACTACTAAAAAAGTGACCGGAGTTAACAACCACTGGTCATTAATATCACTTAATATCAATGGGCTCAACTCACCTATAAAAAGGCACAGGCAAAGAGATTGGATACGAAAACAGGATCCAACATTCTGCTGTTTACAAGAAACACACCTCAACCACAAAGACAGGCACCTACTCAGAGTAAAGGGCTGGGAAAAGGCTTATCAAGCAAATGGACCTAAGAAACAAGCAGGTGTGGCCAAACTAATTTCTAACAAAGTTGACTTCAAACTTAAATCAATCAGAAGAGATGGAGAGGGACATTTTATACTCATAACAGGAACAATTCATCAGGATGAAGTCTCAATCCTGAATATCTATGCCCCTAATATAAAAGCACTCACGTACGTAAAAGAAACATTACTAAAACTCAAGGCAGCCATCAAACCGCACACACTAATAGTAGGAGACTTCAATACACCTCTCTCACCAATGGACAGGTAAATCAGACAGAAACCTAACAGAGAAATAAGAGAATTAATGGAGGTAATGAATCACATGGACTTAACAGACATCTATAGAACATTCCACCCAAATAGGAAAGAATATACCTTCTTCTCTGCAGCTCATGGAACCTTCTCAAAAATCGACCACATAGTCGGTAACAAAGCAAACATCCACAGTTACAAAAAAATATTAATAACCACCTGTGTCTTATCAGATCACCATGGATTAAAGTTAGAATACAACAACAATGCTACCCCCAAAAATCCTACAAACTCATGGAAACTGAACAGTCAACTACTGAACCATACCTGGATTAAGGAAGAAATAAAGAAAGAAATTAAAGTCTTCCTTGAATTCAATGAAAATAAAGGGACAACATACTAAAACTTATGGGACACTATGAAAGCAGTGCTAAGAGGAAAGTTCATCGCACTAAGTGCCCACTTAAAGAAAACAGAGAAAGCACATATTGGAGACTTAACAGCCCACCTGAAAGCTCTAGAAAAAAAAGAAGCAGACTCACCTAGGAGGAGTAGAAGACGGGAAATAATCAAACTGAGGGCGAAAATCAACAAAATAGAAACACAGAAAACAATCCAAAGAATCAATGAAACAAAAAGCTGGTTCCTGGTGAAAATCAGCAAGATTGATAAACCCCTATCCAAACTAATCAAACGGCAGAGAGAGAATTTGCAAATTAATAAGATCAGAAATGAAAAGGTGGACATAACCACAGACATAGAGGAAATTCAGAGAATCATTAGATCTTATTACAAAAGCCTGTATAACACAAAACTGGAAAATGTAAAAGAAATGGACACTTTTTTAGATAAATACCATATACCAAAGTTACACCAGGACCAGGTGAACAATCTAAACAGACCTGTCAGTCGCAAAGAATTAGAAGCTCTTATCAAAAACCTCCCTACCAAAAAAAGACCAGGACCAGATGGTTTCAATGCAGAATTCTACCAGAACTTCCAAGAAGAGGTAATACCTATACTCCTTAATGTATTCCACAATATAGAAACAGAAGGGTCATTACCTAATTCCTTTTATGAAGCTACAGTTACTCTGATACCAAAACCACACAAAGACTCAACCAAGAAAGAGAATTACAGGCCAATCTCACTCATGAACATCGACGCAAAAATCCTCAACAAAATACTGGCGAACCGAATTCAAGAAGACATAAGAAAAATTATCCATTATAATCAAGTAGGCTTCATTCCTGAGATGCAGGGCTGGTTCAACATACGAAAATCTATCAATGTAATCCAGCATATAAAAAAGCTGAAAGAAGAAAACCATATGATCATTTCATTGGATGCTGAAAAAGCATTCGACAAAATTCAACATCCATTTATGTTAAAAGTCTTGGAGAGATTAGGGATACAAGGGTAATACCTAAATATAATAAAAGCTATATACAGTAAGCCGACAGCTAACATCAAATTAAACAGGGAGAAACTCAAAGCCATCCCGCTTAACACAGGAACACGACAAGGCTGTCCACTCTCACCATACCTCTTCAATATAGTGCTTGAAGTTCTAGCAATAGCAATAAGACAACATAATGGGATCAAGGGGATTCGAATTGGAAAGGAAGAAGTTAAACTTTCGTTATTCGCAGATGATATGATAGTGTACTTAAGCGATCCCCAAAACTCCACCAAAGAACTTTTACAGCTGATAAACAGCTTTAGTAATGTGGCAGGATACAAGATCAACTCCAAAAAATCAGTCGCCCTCTTATACACAAAGGATATGGAAGCAGAGAGGGAAATCAGAGAAGCTTCACCATTCACGATAGCCACAAACAGCATAAAATATATTGGGGTGAATCTAACCAAGGAAGTGAAAGATCTATTTGACAAGAACTTTAAGGCAATGAAGAAAGAAATTGAAGAGGGTACCAAAAAATGGATGGACCTCCCTTGCTCTTGGATTGGGAGGATCAACATAGTAAAAATGGCAATTCTTCCAAAGGCAATTTATAGATTCAATGCAATCCCCATCAAGATCCCATCAAAATTCTTCACAGATCTGGAGAGGACAATAATCAACTTTATATGGAAAAAAAAACAGGATAGCCAAAACAATCCTTTACAATAAAGGATTGTCTGGAGGCATTACCATCCCTGACTTCAAACTCTATTACAGAGCTACAGTAATGAAAACAGTGTGGTACTGGCATAAAAACAGAGAAGTCGACCAATGGAATCATATAGAAGACCCAGATTTTAACCCACAAACCTATGAACACCTCATTTTTGATAAAGGAGCTAAAAGTATACAATGGAAGAAAGAAAGCATCTTCAACAAATGGTTCTGGCACAACTGGATGTCAACCTGTAGAAGAATGAAAATAGACCCATATCTATCACCATGCACAAAACTCAAGTCCAAAGGGATTAAAGACCTCAATATCATCCTGAACACACTGAACCTGATAAAAGAGAAAGTGGAAAGTACCCTACCTCATATGGACACAGGAGATCGCTTCCAATGTATAACCCCAGCAGCACAGACATTAAGGGCAACATTGAATAAATGGGACCTACTAAAACTGAGAAGCTTCTGTAAAGCAAAGGACACTGTCACTAAGACACAAAGGCAACCTACTGACTGGGAGAAGATCTTCACCAACCCCGCAACAGACAAAGGTCTGATCTCCAAAATATATAGAGAACTCAAGAAACTAGACTTTAAAATGCTAATTAACCCAATTAAAAAATGGGGCACTGAACTGAACAGAGAATTCTCAACAGAAGAAGTTCAAATGGCCAAAGACACTTAAGGTCGTGCTCAACTTCCATAACAATAAGGGAAATGCAAATCAAAACAACTTTGAGATATCGTCTTATACCTGTCAGAATGGCTAAAGTCAAAAACACCAAGAATAGCCTTTGCTGGAGAGGCTGTGGAGGAAGGGGTACCCTCATCCATTGCTGGTGGGAATGCAATCTTGTGCAACCACTGTGGAAGTCAGTGTTTCGGTTTCTCAGGAAATTCGGGATCAACCTACCCCTGGACCCAGCAATACCACTCCTGGGAATATACCCAAGAGATGCTCTATCATATGACAAAAGCATTTGTTCAACTATGTTCATAGCAGTATTATTTGTAATAGCCAGAACCTGGAAACAACCTAGATGCCCTTCAATGGAAGAATGGATGAAGAAAGTATGGAATATATACACATTAGAGTACTACGCTGCGGTAAAAAACAATGACTTCTCGAATTTTGCATGCAAATGGATGGAAATAGAAAACACTATCCTGAGTGAGGTGTCCTAGACCCAAAAAGATGAACATGGGATGTACTCACGCATAATTGGTTTCTAGCCATAAACAAGGGTCACGGAGTCTACAATAGGTGAATCTAAAGAAGCTAAGTAAGATGGTGAACCCAAGGAAAAACATATAGTTATCCTCTTGGCTAAGGGAAATAGACAAAATTGCCGGGGAGAAAATTGGGATCTTGGGGGTGGCGTGGGATGGGGGTGAGGGAAGATGGGGAGAGAAAAGTTAGAAGGGAAGGAGGGGGGGCCTTGGGGAAACAGGAGGATTGGGATAAAGGAAGGTTGGACAGGGGAGCACGGAACCACAATTCTTAGTTAAGGGAGCCACTTTAGGGTTGGCAAGAGACCTGACCCTAGAGGGGCTCCCAGGTGCCCAAGCTGAGGTCCCCAGTTAGTTCCTTGGGCAGCTGAGTATAGGGAACCTGAAATGACCCTATCCTAGAGTAATAATGATGAATATCTTGCGTATCATCATAGAATCTTCATCTGGTGATGGATGGAGATAGAGACAGAGACCCACACTGGAGCACTGGACTGAGCTCCCAAGGTCCCAATGAGAAGCAGAAGGAGGGAGAACATGAGCAAAGGAGTCGGGACCACGAGGGGTGCACCCACCCACTGAGACAGTGGAGCAGATCTACTGGGAGCTCACCCAATAGATGGACTGTGACTGAAAAAGTATGGGCTAAAACTGGACTCTCTGAGCATGGCGAACAATGAAGGCTGATGAGACGCAAAGGACAATGGCACGGGGTTTTGATCCTGCTTAATGTGCTGGCTTTGTGGGAGCCTAGCAAGTTTGGATGTTCACCTTCCTAGATATGGACGGAGGGGGGAGGACCTAGGACTTACCACAGGGCAGAAAAGGCCGACTGCTTTTTGGACTGGAGAATGAGGGGGAAAGGAGTGTTGGGAGGGGGAGAAGGGTGGGAGGAGGGGGAGGGAAATGGGAGGCTGGGAGGAGGAGGAAACTTGTTTTTTTTTCTCCTTTTTTCAATATTAAAAAAAAGTCTTGAATGTAACCAAACTCCAGATCCAAACAATCCATAAGTGCCTCCTATAATTTTATTTCTACAAAACCATTTTTTTCTGCTGTAGATGATAATTCTCTTTGACTTGTCAACTTTTATGGTTTGGTTCTAATTACTATTTTCAATTTTTACTCCAATAATGGATTCCACATATAACCTCTCCAAATTTTTAATTTTTGGGCTCAAAATTTTATAATACTATTTTATATGCTGAATAATTAATACAATCACCTTTTTGTATATTTTCAGAAGTAATTCCCAGGGGACAAAGTTTGCTTTACTTCACCAAACATTTTCTCTAAAGTATTTACATTTGAATCAGCTAATGAAATTCCATATAATGTTGAAAACACACCTAACTTGATTATAATTTCCATTGTAATAAATAACAAAGTACTAACATCCAGTACTTTATATCCTAATTGGTTTATAATAATAACTTTCAAGGACTAGAAATATTCATTACATATTTAAGTGAGTTAAATTAGATAAAATGGTTTGAGTAAGAATACAAAAATCATAGACAGTATGTTTTGATAAAAATGTCAAGTTTATATCAAAAGGGAGCATCCATATCTATATCAATATAAAATATATAAATAAGTAGTTGCCTTTTTAAATTAATTTTAATGATCTACACTTTTACATCATACACATATATGCCCCTTTATTTTTTTTTAGATTCAGCAATGTACACTTTTATCCTATCATTTCATTGGGTGCCTTTTGTAAGTGGATGTATATTTATGAATATATAGAGCTGGTTTTGGAGATGGACACTGGCTCTGTCCCTCTATAAATCCAAGCATGTCATTAAAATAAAAATTCAGAGTTTCTCTCTCAATGTCAGGATCATGGGACAGAAAGAAAAAAGAATTTAGAAAAATTTTCACTTTTCTACATTTCTACTTTCAAGTCTATTGTATATGTCATTGAATATATATGTCTGTATATGACTATAAATAATGTTTCAGTTTTCCACAATGAACAATGAATTTTCCTGAAGTAATTTTTGAAGTTTCAGGAAGAAGTTGGGGCCCCACAACAACAACTCAACCTGGTTGATACAATGGCATGATGATGATAGTGCTACTACCAGACGTGTTTCGCATACCACCTGCTCAAGATGGTTCCAACTTGGTTAGCTGAAATGGTCCACTTTTTACAATGTTCTGGACAGACCTTATAAGAGGAAGGTCAGAAAACCTTTACAAAATACTCAGAGACTATTTCCAGTTATACCAGACAGTAATCTTGGAACTTAACCATCATTTTACTTTTGCAGGATCCCATAGAAAGAACATCGCCCCCATAACAGCTGGAAGTAATTCTAAAAGACTACAATCCCCTCTCCCAACAAAGTTTGTCCTAGGGTTAGGGACATCATTTAGGGGTTGATTATAATTGGTATAGGGTTGCAGGTGAGAAGAGAAATTTTATAGGCTCAGGGATTTTTTTTTTATTCTTAAATTTTATGTATGTAAGTATGTATGTATGTCTCAATATTCTGCCTGCATATATGCTTGTGGGCCAGAAGAGGGCACCAGATCTCATTACAGATGGTTGTGAGCCACCATGTGGTTGCTAGGAATCGAACTCTTGACCTTTGGAAAAGCAGGCAGTGCTCTTAACCACTGAACCATCTCTCCAGTCCCAGGGATTTCTTTGAAAAAAAGGGAAAATTGGATGGAATAATAGATTTGTGTGAGTTTACATACATTAATAATAATAGTGAGTAATAGAGTGAATGCTTGTGAGTTATAATTTATAGGCAATTGCTTTGATATAGATTTTTGTATATTGATATAATGTTAAATATTGAATATTGTATGCATTCATGCTTCTACCAATGCTTAAAACATTTTATATATTGACAAATATATTTATCAAATTGCAATGTACATTTCTTCCACTGATCAAGATATTTATTCATTGGTTACAATTTGAGCACATTGTACTCATTTGTTGTACAGTTGCTTATTTACAATATTCTAATATGAAGTCTTAGTCTTTAAGTTATACAGGTATTAGAATTATAGATCAATAGTCATCTATGTTTGTCATACTTACAGTTAGAATAATCAGGTTTTTCACACACATAAAATATTTTTCATAGATAGGTAATCTTCAGCCACTTCAAAGAGCTGTAATATATGGAATTTAAATAACCTAGGGTACTGTTGAAGTGAGACACGATTACTACTGGTAGCATTGTCTATTTTCAGAGAATGTTGAGCACCGGAGACACTCAAAGCTTGTTTTCTTGTTGTCAAAACTGGCCTTTGGTCAAAGACATGTTCATGCCTCAACCTCTGACAAAATACATGGTATCCAAAAAATGGATAACAGTTCTGTTAAATCTTGACTGGCATTCATCTCAGAAACAAATATACCTACCTCTGTTTGCTGAGTATTGTTTTAAAGGCAAAATACACCAATATGCCCAGTTTGTCCATCTTTTTTTTCCTTTCTGTAGGCATTAATTTTCTCATGCATACAATGTACTGTTGATCTTTTCTTTTTTTCTTCCCTGTGAATAGATACTGCTCTTATAAGGTGGTATCCTATACAAAGGACACAGAAATAACAGAATTGATTCTCCTTTTCAATTTCCTTCTAAAGTGACTGTCTATGTCATGGAACAAAAATGGGGAACACCAGAATCATAAAACTATACTTTCAAAGAAGTATGCATTTCACTCTCATACTTACATTGTACTCATGTATGGTATATTTTTGAAGGCAGTGACGTATGATGATGTGCACATCAACTTCACTAAGGAAGAGTGGGATTTACTGAATCCTTCCCAGAAGAATCTCTACAAAGATGTGATGCTGGAGACCTACAGGAACCTAACTATTCTAGGTGAAAAAGAATTTCTTTCATGTTCCAAAATATGGAGACAACTTTTCCTTGGTTTATGATTTTGTTCTGTAATTTTTTTAGAGAAAGAAGAATGAGGTGAATAACACAGTCACAATCCATAGGAGCACTTAAGATAATAAGCTAATTGTTGCACATTCTTAAATAATATGACATATATTCTGGTACTGTATTATAGGATATATTTGGGAAGACCTTAACACCGAAGAGCATTGTCAATGTTCTAGAAGACATGCAAGGTAATTTTCTTGGGCAAGTTCATAACAATTTCCCTTGAATAGTTTGCAATGTGTTCTGGAACTTTAAAACAAAAGCAACAGTGTAAATAACCACAGCTTTAAATATATTGATGGTTATTAAGTTCTCACAAATCCATATACCTCAATTTCATGTATGTGAATTGCATCTGTAAAGCCTTCATTTAAGAAAAAGTCTAGGTAGCAATACCTAAGCAGATATCACCATTTGATTCATAGCACCATGAGAGCTATGTTGTAGAACTGCTGCTTCATTTGCTTCTTGCTATTTATGACAGAAAATGTATACATATTTCAGTGATGATGAGTATAGCTGCAAAACTTTCTACTAATTCAATAGCCCATGGTAAGCCTTGTATCACTCATATACTTTTTGTGACTGTCCTAAGTTTAATGAAATCAGACTAGTCAAGGGTCAAGGGGCAGTTGTTGTGGAGAAACCTTAATATCTATACCAAAAGTCTGTGAAAGTCGAACCTTGTAGATTCATTTTGGAAACCTTTTATACACTATTCTGTTGTAATCATTGGAGCGGCGGGGCTGCGTCCCCGGCACCCCCTCTGCCTGCATAGCTAGCTTTAGCTTATGCCCCGAAATAATTACACGGAAACTGTATTCTTTTAAACACTGCTTGGCCCCTTAGTTTCAGCCTCTTAACCCATTTCTATTAATCTATGTAGCACCACGAGGTGCGCTTACCAGGGAGATTCTAGCCTACGTCTGTCTGGAGTGGGAGAATCATGGCAACTCCTTGACTCAGCTTCCTTCTCCAAGCATTCTGTTCTGTTTACTCCACCCACCTATGTTTTAACCTATGAGGGCCAAGCAGTTTCTTTATTGCTTAACCAATGAAATCAACAGATTGATATGACACTCCCATATCACTATTCTTTTTTCATATATATATATATACATATATATTTTTTATGTATATATATGATATGTCACTATTGACACAAGTGTATGAGCATAGGAATATGGAATAGAAATATGGAAATATTTAGCATACCTCTCTTTAAGAACAATTAAAAAGATAAACTGTAGTTCCTATGTAGAGTGTACATGTTTAATTTGATCCACAAATACAAAGTTAATTTATTTTCTATCATCATGGGTAATACATAAATACAAACTCACATTACAACAAAAACAAACAAACAAACATGAGTTCTTGGTCTATGCAAATACTTCTGGGTGTCTTAGTTCACTTACCAAATGTATAATGGTTCACAATATAGTAAAATTATGAATGGAGTAAAGTTGGTAAAGCACTCAGTATATGGAGTTCTCTTAAAATGTAAAAAATATCCTAGAAAATTATAGTTATAGTTATAGATGAAAATGTAAACAATGACATAATGGTATTTTTCATCACAAATATTTTTCTAGATGTAAAATGACCCCTAATGAGAGAACAAAAAATGATTTTAAACAAAGCTATAAAACCTTGATATTTGATTCCTTTTTACAATTTGAAAAAAAAGAAATTAATTCATATAGATATGAGGTTCAACTTCTTTGAAGGTGGTAAAGCTTTTACATGTGTAAATTATCCTTGCAGGATTGAAAGAAATCAAACTGGAGAGAAGTTTTCAGTATATTCTCACTGTGGTAAAGTCTTGTTTTATAACTCTGATCTCCTAAGGAATGAAAAAACACATAGCAGAGAAATATGCTGTGAAATTAAGCAATGTGATGAAGTCTTTTCTTATCACAATCATCATGAAGTGCATAAAAGAACACACACTGGAGAGAAACCCTATGAATATGGTCAAAATGATAAAGACCTTCTTCCTCATGAAACTCATCTAAGTCATAAACGAACACATACTGGAGAGAAACATTATGAAAATAATCAATGTGTTAAAGCCTTTGCACATCTCAGTCATCTTCAATTGCATAAAAGAACACATACTGGAGATAAACCATATGAATGTAATCAGTGTGATAAGGCCTTTGCATGTCACAGTGATCTTCAAAGGCATAATAGAACACATATTGGAGGGAAACCCTATGAATGTAATGAATGTGGTAAGGCCTTTGCACGACATAATCATCTTCAATTGCATAAAAGAACACATACTGGAGAGAAACCCTATGAATGTAATCAGTGTGATAAGGGCTTTGCAGACCCCGGTACTCTTAAATGGCTTAAAATGTAACATACTCTAGAGATACCTGTGAATGGAATGTGGTAAATTCTTTTTCACAATTATCTCCAAATACATAATAGGAGCCCTTCTGTAGAGAAACCCTGAAGATAATTTGGATACTTTTCAAAAACATGAAAAAAATCATACTGTACTTAAACTCTATAAATGAATTCAGTGTCATAATGTTTTGTACTTCATATAAGAGTAAGACTTTGTGTGTAGTCATCTAAGAAAACTTGTGCATATTATCATAATCTTTTGGACCTGAGGAAAAACTGGGAGCTGATTTTAAATTGTTCCTTCAGATGTTAAGCCACTTATAGTCAGTTAACCAAAATCAGTTATTGCATAGAAAAAAGTTTGATAATGTCAACAATTTGTTTATGCATCATTATAACTCTCTTTATTTTAGTTTGAACCAGCAAAGTAATGGATAAAACATTATTGGAAACAGGAGGGGTTTTTCAACTTTGGTCTTTAAACCAGAGCCAAAGGAAAGAACTTTGTCTCTAAATCTAGAACTAGATAAAGAAACAACATCTTCCTGAAAACAGCCAAAATATTAAAAAGGCCCAGTGAAAGAAACACAATTTGGCTCTCAAACCAGAGCTTTAAAATCCTAAAAGTTTCAACAATGTTTTTAAGCTCAAAGGATACCATTAACTGAAATATGAGAGACATGTAGAGTCAAATCTCTCATACATTTACTTGTATGTTTTGTATAAAAGTATCCTTAGAAGATGGGGATAAAATTATGGTTATCAGAAGATTGGGAGTGGTCATCAGGAAGGTAGGTTGGAGGTGATTACAAGAAATATTTTCTGAAAAAGAAAGATGGCTTGAAGTAATAAATGATGGAAAAATCACCCTTAACAGTGACTGCAAATAATATAAAATATTATGGAATTACCAACTAAAGAAGTGAAAGGACTATAGGAAAAGAACATTAAATCTTTGAAGAGGACAGCAGAGAATGGGAAGATGTCCCTTGCCCTTGTTAGGTAGAAATCAACATAGCAATCTACAGGCTCACTACCATTCCCATGTAAATATCAGAAAAATTCTTCACAGATCTCAAAATAAAAACACTCAACTTCATATGGAAAGCCAAAAAAATTGCAGGATAGCCAAAACTATCCTATATAAAAATCATTTCTGCAGGCATCACATTCCTTGACTTCTTCAGATGAAAACAGAGCTGCAGTACTGACGAGAGCCTGGTGTTGGCACAAAAACAGATAGGAGGACCAATGGAACTGATGCTGGCTAAGACCCAGACATCACTCCACTCACCTACTACACCTGATTTTTGACAAAGCACCAAAAAATATAAAATGGATAAAACATATTTAACTAATGGTGCTGGCATAACTGAATATCAATGTGGGGAAGAATGAAAGTAGATCCACATCTATCATCATGAACAAACCTCAAGTCCCAATGGATCAAAGACTACAACATAATGACCTACACACTGAACTACATAAAACAGAATGGTGCCCGGGCGGTGGTGGCGCACGCCTTTAATCCCAGCACTCGGGAGGCAGAGACAGGCAGATCTCTGTGAGTTTGAGACCAGCCTGGTCTACAGAGCTAGTTCCAGGACAGGCTCCAAAGCTACAGAGAAACCCTGTCTCAAAAAACCAAAAAAAATAAATAAATAAAAAAACAGAATGGTGGAAGTACACTTGAACACATTGGTAAAGAGAACCAATTTCAAATTATAACCCCAGGCATCACAGACACTGAGAAAAATAATAAATGAGATCTCCTGAAGCAAAAGTTTCTGTAAACCAAAGGACATGATCAACAACACAAAAAAGCCAGTCTGTAGTATGGGAAAAGATATTCACCTACCCCACATTGGACAGAAGACTGATCTTCAAAACATGCAAAGAACTTAAATAATTGGTCATCAAATAAAAAATGGAGTACTCCAATGAAAATGGAGTATAGACCTAAATAAAAATCTTTTAACATATGAATCTAAAATGACTGAGAGACACTTAAGGAAATTTCCAAACTCTTTAGTCATTAGAGAAATGAAAATTAAAACAAATCTGAGATTCCCTCTTGCATCTGTAACAATAGGCAAGATCAAAATACTGATGACAACTTAAGCTGGAGAGGGTGTAGAGTTAAGGGAACACTCCTCCATTGCTGATGGGATTACAAACTGAGCCAGCCACTTTGGATATCAGTATGGTTATTCCATAGAAAATTAGAAAGTCACCTGACTGGTTGTGAGGCATGTCTTCATTCCCTGCACTTGGGAGGCAGAGATAGATCTCTGTGACTTCAAGGCCAACCTGGTCTACAAGAGCTAGTTCCAGGACAGGCTCCAAAGCTAAAGAGAAACCATGTCTTGGACAACCAAAAATTTAAAAAAAAAAGACTGAAAGAAAATTAGGAAACAGCTTATCTTAAAACCCAACCATGCCCTTTGAATATGTAATCAATGGATGCTCAATCACACCACAAGGACAAATGCTCAACTGTGTTCACAGCAACATTGTCAGAGCCAGAACCTGAAAACAACCCCTCCACTGAAGAATGGACAAAGAAATTGTGGTATATTTACACAATGCAGTACTACACGTGGATAAAAACAATTACGTCTTGAAATTTATGTGCATATTTATGGATCTAGAAAATATCCTAAAAGAGTGAGTTAACCCAGAACCAGAAAGAAAAATATATGTGCTCACTCCTAAGAGGCTTTTAGACATAAAACAGAGGACAATCAGCCTACAATTCACAATGCCCAGAATATATACAACAAAGAGGAAACAGACATACATAAATCTATTCTATATAGGCCATAGAGAAAGACAAGATCTTAGTAAATTTGAAACATGTGAATCATGGGAGAAGGGGAGGGGGGAGGAAGGGAGGATAGTAGACAAATATATAGTTGAATAAAAAACAATTAAAAAATCCTTGATACACAGCTGTTCCTGGGTGAATTATACAAAGTGATAGTTTAAAATGAATACCTAAAATATGGAACTTTGCTTAATTTTGTACCAGAATAAAATACTTCATCTTGCTAAGGCAGACTGATTTATGATATTTAATTTAAAAAAATCCTCACATTTTCCAAAAGAAAATTAAAGATTTGTACCATATCTCCCAATCTTCCCAAACCTATAATCACACATACAAACACACGAGACAGAAGTGTTTGATTTTACTTAATATAGCTACATTCATTCTAAGTTCATCATGTACCACTGAGTTCATGATTTAATGATGAATTTTGAAGGCTGTACAAGAGTGACAGACCCTGAACTATGTGAGTACTAATTGAATCTTTGACTTTTGAAAACACCAAGTTAGAGTGTAAGAATATCTTGGGCTTTTATAGGTCAGATGAGCACCTACAAAGCAATGGATCTTATATACAATATAGCTAGCATCCAGAATCAAGAGCTGGATTCAAGAAAGCAACCACACACTTTACAGATTCATTTACACTTGTAAGAGACCATGCCCAAGTGGATTGATATCTTAAAGCTATTGACTGAAGGAGCTCTCACAGAACCTACCCTTTTAACTTAATACGAAATTCCAAACCCTATAAAAACCTATGTACACAAGAAACAGATGTCAAAAGTAAAGTTAGAATTACAATTAGCATAATCAATATTTGGAAGGCATACATCCTAATGGTTTGATAAGCATTCTATCCTAAGGTGTCCATGTTGTAGTAGAAATGGCTTAACTAGATCATAAGAGGATGGTAAGTATGATTATCTCTTCTTCAACCCCATCAAAAGCCTGAGATTATCAATAATATTACTTGAGTAGGCAGGTAGTGCAGTCTAGAAGTTTCCAAAAAATGTAGTAGATGACAGAGACAACTGACTGAGCAATCAACCAAATTCTCATCACAGTGTTGAAGAATAAGACTTCATATCAGAATATAAAACAATCTTTAAAGAACTATGCAGTAAAGCAGGACAATGACCTCAAAAAGTAAACAATGTATAAAATTCTTGATCAGAGGTAGAGTTTTATAATGCAATATGATAAATATATCATAAAATTGTGTCAATAAAAATATGTTTTAAACAGAGGTAGAATCTTGCATATATACAATCTGACAAAATAACCTTGTATAGTTGTTACAAATATTCTAAACAAAAATAGAAACATTCTATATAATAAATATAATTTGAATTTGTGTCAATATACAAAAGTCTATACCAATGTAAATCCATAAATAATAGTTCACAAGTATTCCTTATATTACAAACTGTTATTAGTGTTAGAACATAATCTATTATCCATTTCCATTTCCCTCTTTTTGAGATCTCTGTGTGTACATAATTTCACCCAACCCTATATGAGTAATAATCAGCTCTGAAATGTTGTCCCTACCGTGAAAACAAACTTTGTTGGGAGAGAGAATGGGTTTCTCTAGAATTGCTTCCAGATGTCATGGGGACGATGTTCTTTCTATGGGATATTATAAAGGTAAAATGATGGTTAAATTTCAAGATGGCTGTTTTGGATAATTGCAAATGGTTTCTGAATATTCGATAGGGTTCTTCTGAAGTTCTTATTTGGAATTCTGGCCAGAACAATGTAAGAAGGTGCCTCATATCTGCAGCTTGTACCCATAAATCAGTCTCGTAGTGCTATCAGCATCATGCCGTCATATCACCCAGGTAGAGACATTGTGGGGCCCCAATGTCTTCTTCTTGGAAGCTGTTCTTTGATGAAAATGTAAGCATTATTCATGTAGACATATATTCATTGAAAGATAAGATAAAGACAAAATGGGCATGAAGGAAAGTAAAATATTCCTTTAAAATTGATCTTCTTTCTGTCCCATACCAGAAGGCTGTTGACATGAGACAGAATTTTGAGTTTTTCTTTTAACATCAGGCTTGGATTTAGAGAAGGATAGACATTGTCTAATTCTAAAACCATTTCTGGTTCTGAAGTAGAGATGTAAACACAAAAAAGACATCTTCTAAAGTTGTAGCCCATACAAAGCACCTAACAGATTATCTCTCTGGGGGTGTGCCTCCTCACAGGTTTACAGGTCAGTATCTGCCCCCTTCCTGAGATATAAAGCATACAGTGTCACAAAAAGAACCAGAAGTGACAGATCAGCTACTACAGGTGAGGGAAAAATGAAAAATATTCCATATATTGAGAACAGTGTAAGCCATGGCTTAGAGGCTGCAGCAAAGTCAGCAGGACCTTTAGAGACATTCATACCTGTGGCATCAGAGTAGGAACAGCACACATCTGCCCTAAGCCAGGAACTCTGGAAGGAAAACACATTGTGTTTTGACAGTCTTCTAAATAATTCCAGTACGTGTGTAAGTTTTAGGACCTCTGATCCAGGCTACCAGTTCTCAAATGCTGTTTGCAAATGTGTGTTTCGATCTTCCCTAATCTCCCTGCCCCACAAACTCTTGTGTTCTTCTTGTGAGACAGTGATTATTAGCACTCATTCAAGAGCAATAGTTGCCTAGCTACCGAGCCCCTCCTTCCCTTCCCCCTTTCCAGAGTTCACCCTGCCCGAGCTCCTTTCTGAGGAGTATTTAAGATATGAAACTTGCTTCAATAAACGGATGCCTTTACAAAATACTGCTTGGCATCCATTTCTCTTTCCTCCCATGTCTTTCAGATAGTGCCTCTTCAAGAACCTGGAGTAACTTAGGACCTGCTGGGTGGGTGATAGGATTGGGTGAAATTACGTACACCCAGAGATATCAAAAAGAGGGAAAATGGAATTGGATAATAGGTAGATTACTTACTCACACTAATAATAACAGTTTGTAATATAAGGAATACATGTGAACTATTTATGGATTTACATTGGTATAGACTTTTGTATATTGACACAAATTTGAATTATATTTATTATACATAATGTTTCTATTTTGTTTAGAATATTTGTAACAACTATATAAGGTTATTTTGTCAGATTGTATAAATGCATGATTCTACCTGTTTAAAACATATTTTTATTGACACAATTTTATAATATATTTATCATATTGCATTATGGAACTCTACCTTTGATCAAGATTTTAATCCATTTTGAGGTCATTGTCCTTCTTTACTGCATAGTTGTTTAAAGATTCTTTTATATTCTGATATGAAATCTTATTCTTCAACACTGATGAGACTTTGGTTGATTGCTCAGTCAGTTGTCTCTGTCAACTACTATACATTTAGGAAGCTACTAGACTGCACTACCTACCTACTCAAATAATATTATTGCTGTTCTCAGGTCTTTGATGGGGTTGAAGATGAGATAATCATGCTTACCATCCTCTTATGATCTAGTTAAGCCATTTCTACAACAACATGGACTCCTTAGGATAGAATGCTTACCAAACCATTAAGATGTATTCCTTCCTTAATATTGATTATGCTTATTGTAATTCTGGTTTTTTGCTTTGGTTTTTTGAGACAGGGTTTCTCTGTGGTTTTGGAGCCTGTCCTGGAACAAGCCCTTATAGACCAGGCTGGTCTCGAACTCACAGAGATCCGCCTGTCTCTGCCTCCCAAGTGCTGGGATTAAAGGCGCCACCACTGCCCGTCTGCCTATTGTAATTCTAACTTGACATCTGTTTCTTGTGTACATAGTTTTTTATAGGGTTTGGAATTTCTTATTAAGTTAAATGGGTAGGTGCTGTGAGAGCTCCTCCACTCAATAGCTTTAAGATATCAATCCACTTGGGCATGGTCTCAAACAGTATAAATGAATCTGTAAAGTGTGTGGTTGCTTTCTTGAATCCAGCTCTTGATTCTGGATGCTAGCTATATTATATATAAGATCCATTGCTCTGTAGATGCTCATATGACTTATAAAAGCCCAAGGTATTTTTACACTCTAAGTTGGTGTTTTCAAAATTCAAAGATTTATTTAGTACTCACATAGTTCAGGGTTTCTCACTCTGACTTGTACAGCCTTCAAAATTCATCATTAAAACATGAACTCAGTGTTCCAAGTTTAGTAAGATCTTGTCTTTCTCTATGTCCTATATAGAATAGATTTATGTATGTATGTGTTTGTTTCCTTTTTGTTGTATATGTTCTGGGCATTGTGAATTGTAGGCTGACTGTCCTCTGTTTTATATCAAAAAGCCACTTAGGAGTGAGTACATATATTTTTCTTTCTGGTTCTGGGTTAACTCACTCTTTTAGGATGTTTTTTAGATCCATAAAATTGCAAATAAATTTCAAGATGTAATTATTTTTATCCACTGTGTAGTACTCCATTGTGTAAATATACCACAATTTCTTTGTCCATTCTTCAGTGGAGGGGTTGTTTTCAGGTTCTGGCTCTGACAATGTTGCTGTGAACACAGTTGAGCATTTGTCCTTGTGGTATGATTGAGCATCCATTGAGTACATATTCAAAGGGCATGGCTGGGTTTTAAGATAAGTTGTTTCCTAATTTTCTTTCATTATTTTTTTTTTAATTTTTGGTTCTCCAAGACATGGTTTCTCTTTAGCTTTGGAGCCTGTCCTGGAACTACCTCTTATAGACCAGGTTGGTCTTGAAGTCACAGAGATCTCTCTCTGCCTCCCAAGCACAGAGATTAAAGGCATGCCTAACAACCAGGAAGGTGGCTTTCTAACTTTCTACGAAATAACCATACTGATATTCCAAGTAGCTGGCTCAGTTTGTAATCCCATCAGCAATGGAGGAGTGTTCCCTTAACTCTACATCCTTTCCAGCTTAAGTTGTCATCAGTGTTTTGATCTTGCCTATTATTACAGATATAAGAGTGTATCTCAGATTTGTTTTAATTTTCATTTCTCTAATGACTAGAGTTTGGAAATTTCCTTAAGTGTCTCTCAGTCATTTTAAATTCATATGTTAAAAGTTTTTCATTTAGGTCTGTATTCCATTTTTTCTTAGATTATTTGTTCAAAAGATGCCCAATTACTTAAGTTCTTTTTTTTTATTTTTTTTTATTTTTTTATTGAGAAAAGGAGAAAAAAAACAAGTTTTCACCTCCTCCCAGCCTCCCATTTCCCTCCCCCTCCTCCCACCATTCTTCCCCTCCTCCCCCCACTCCTTTCCCCCTCCCTCTCCAGTCCAAAGAGCAGTCAGGGTTTTCTGCCCTGTGGTAAGTCCTAGGTCCTCCCTGCTCCGTCCATATCTAGGAAGGTGAACATCCAAACTGGCTATGCTCCCACAAAGCCAGCACATTAAGCAGGATCAAAACCCCGTGCCATTGTCCTTTGCGTCTCATCAGCCCTCATTGTTCGCCATGCTCAGAGAGTCCAGTTTTATCCCATGCTTTTTCAGTCACAGTCCATCTATTGGGTGAGCTCCCAATAGATCAGCTCCACTGTCTCAGTGGGTGGGTGCACCCCTCGTGGTCCCGACTTCTTTGCTCATGTTCTCCCTCCTTCTGCTCCTCATTGGGACCTTGGGAGCTCAGTCCAGTGCTCCAGTGTGGGTCTCTGTCTCTATTTCCATCCATCACCAGATGAAGGTTCTATGGTGATATGCAAGATATGCAAGTTAGAAGGGAAGGAGGGGGGGCCTTGGGGAAACAGCAGGATTGGGATCAAGGAAGGTTGGACAGGGGAGCACAGAACCACAATTCTTAGTTAAGGGAGCCACTGTAGGGTTGGCAAGAGACTTGAACCTAGAGTGGCTCCCAGGAGCCCAAGGCAATTTCCCCAGTTAGTTCCTTGGGCAGCTGAGTATAGGGAACCTGAAATGACCCTATACTATATTAATACTTAAGTTCTTTGTATGTTTTGAAGATCAGTCTTCTGTCCAATGTGGGGTAGGTGAATATCTTTCCCTATACTACAGGCTGCCTTTTTTGTATTGTTGATCATGTCCTTTGTTTTACAGAAATTTTTGCTTCAGGAGATCTCATTTATAAGTTTTCTCAGTGTCTGTGATGCCTGGGGTTATAATTTGAAAGTGGTCCTCTTTACCAATGTGTTCAAGTGTACTTCCAATATTCTGTTTTATGTAGTTCAGTGTGTTTGTCTTTATGTTGTAGTCTTTGATCCATTGGGACTTGATTTTGTTCATGATGATAGATGTGGATCTACTTTCATTCTTCCCCACATTGATATTCAGTTATGCCAGCACCATTAGTTAAATATGTTTTATCCATTTTATATTTTTTGGTGCTTTGTCAAAAAACAGGTGTAGTAGGTGAGTGGAGTGATGTCTGGGTCTTAGCCAGCATCAATTCCATTGGTCCTCCTATCTGTTTTTGTGCCAACACCAGGCTCTCATCAGTACTGCAGCTCTGTATTCATCTGAAGAAGTCAGGGAATGAAATTATTTTTTATATATAATTGTTTTGACTATTTTGCATGTTTTTGGTTTTCTATATGAAGTTGGTGTTTTTATTTTGAGATCTGTGAAGAATTTTTCTGATATTTACATGGGAATGGTAGTGAGCCTGTAGATTGCTATGTTGATTTCTACCTAACAAGGGCAACGGACATCTTCCCATTCTCTGCTGTCTTCTTCAAAGATTTAATATTCTTTTCCTACAGTCCTTTCACTTCTTTAGTTGGTAATTCCATAATATTTTATATTATTTGTGGCTACTGTTAAGAGTGATGTTTCCATCATTTCTTACTTCAAACCATCTTTCCTTTTCAGAAAATATTCCTTGTAACCACCTTCTATCTACCTTCCTGATGACCACTCCCAATCTTCTGATAACTATAATTATATTCCCAACTTCTAAGGATACTTTTTTTTGTTTTGTTTTTTTTTTTCGAGACAAGGTTTCTCTGTGGTTTTGGAGCCTGTCCTGGAACTAGCTCTTGTAGACCAGGCTGGTCTCGAACTCACAGAGATCCACCTGTCTCTGCCTCCCGAGTGCTGGGATTAAAGGCGTGCGCCACCTAAGGATACTTTTATACAAAACATACAAGTAAGCGTATGAGTGATTTGACTTTTCATGCCTCTCATATTTCAGTTAATGGTATTTTTTGAGCTTAAAAACATTGTTGAATCTTTTTAGGATTTTATGGTTCTGGTTTGAGAGCCAAATTGTGTCTTTCACTGGGCCTTTTTAATGTTTTGGCTGTTTTCAGGGAGACGTTGTTTCGTTATCTAGTTCTAGATTCAGAGACAAAGTTCTTTCCTTTGGCTCTGGTTTGAAAACCACAGTTGGAATACCCTTCCTGTAACCAATAAGGTTTTATCCATTACTTTGCTGGTTCAAACTAAAATAAAGAGAGGTATAATGATGGATAAACAAATTGTTGACATTATCAAACTTTTTTCTACACAGTAACTGATTTAGTTAACTGACTATAAGTGGCTTAACATATGAAAGCACAATTTAAAATAAGGCCCCAGTTTTTTCCTGAGGTCCAAAAGATTATGATAATATGCACAAGCTTTCTCAGATGACTACACACAAAGTCGTATTCTTCTGTGAAGCACAAAACAATATGACACTGAATTCATTTATACAGTTTCACTACAGTATAATTTTTTTTCATGGTTTTGAAAAATACACAAATTAATTCGGGTTTTCTCTACAGAAGGGCTCATATTATGTATTTGGAGATAATTGTGAAAAAGAATTTACCACATTCCATTCACAGGTATCTCTAGAGTATGTTACATTTTAAGCCTTTGAAGAGTACAGAGGTCTGCAAATGCCTTATCACACAGATATCATTTCTAGGGTTTCTTTCCAGTATGTGTTCTTCTATGCATTTGAAAAGCATCCATGTTGTGCAAAGGCCTTACCACACTGTTACATTCATAGGGTTTCTCTCCAGTATGTGTTCTTTTATGCAAAAGATGATTATGTCATGCAAAAGGCTTACCACACTGATTACATTAATAGGGTTTCTCTCTAGTATGTGTTTTTTTATGGCTTTGAAGATAGCTGTGGCGTGCAAAGGCCTTACCACACTGATTACATTCATAGGGTTTCTCTCCAGTATGTGTCCTTTTATGGTATTGAAGAGTAAAGTTCTGTGCAAAGGCCTTACCACACTCATTACATACATAGGGTTTCTCTCCAGTATGTCTTCTTTTATGGTATTGAAGAGCAAAGTTCTGTGCAAAAGCCTTACCACACTCATGACATACATATGGTTTCTCTCCAGTATGTCTTCTTTTATGATCTTGAAGATTACTCTGAGTTGCAAAGGCCTTACCACACTGATTACATTCATAGGGTTTCTCTCCAGTATGTGTTCTTTTATGGTATTGAAGAGCAAAGTTCTGTGCAAAGGCCTTACCACACTCATTACATACATAGGGTTTCTCTCCAGTATGTGTTCTTTTATGATTTTGAAGATTACTCTGAGTTGCAAAGGCCTTACCACACTGATTACATTCATAGGGTTTCTCTCCAGTATGTGTTCTGTTATGCAATTGAAGAAGACTGGGGTGTGCAAAGGCCTTACCACACTGATTACATGCATAGGGTTTCTCTCCAGTATGTATTCTTTTATGGCTTTGAAGATTACTGTGTTGTGCAAAGGCCTTACCACACTGATTACAATCATAGGGTTTCTCTCCAGTATGTGTTCTTCTATGCAATTGAAGATGATTAAGTCGTGCAAAGGCCTTACCACACTGATTACATTCATAGGGTTTCTCTCCAGTATGTGTTCTTCTATGCCTTTGAAGATCACTGTGACATGCAAAGGCCTTATCACACTGATTACATTCATAGGGTTTCTCTCCAGTATGTGTTCTTCGATGTTCTTGAAGAGCACTGTAGCGTGCAAAGGCCTTACCACACTGAGTACATTCATAGGGTTTCTCTCCAGTATGTGTTCTTTTATGGCTTTGAAGATTACTGTGGTGTGCAAAGGCCTTACCACACTGATTACATTCATAGGGTTTCTCTCCGGTATGTGTTCTTTTATGCAATTGAAGGTGATGATGACGTGCAAAGGCCTTACCACACTGATTACATTCATAGGGTTTTTCTCCAGCTTGTATTCTCTTATATGTTTGAAAAACAGTACATTGTGCAATGGCTTTGCCACCCTTATTATACTCATAGGATGTCTCTCTAGTATATATTCTTTTAATCTTTTGAAGATGACTCTGATCAGGAAAGACCTTACCATGCAGATTACATTCATATGATTTCTCTCCAGTATGTGTTCGTTTATGACTTTGATGATTTTCATAAAGAAGAAAGTCTTCATCATCTTGACCATACTCATAGAGATTCTCTCCAGTGTGTGTTCTTTTATGCATTTCAAAATGATTGTGATAAGAAAAGACTTCATCACATTGCTTAATTTCACAGCATTTTTCTCTGCTATGTGTTTTTTCATTCCTTAGAAGATGAGTGTTATAAGACAAGACTTCACCCCAGTGAGAATATACTGAAAACTTCTCTCCAGTTTGAGTTCTTTCGATCCTGCAAGGAAAATTTACACATGTAAAAGCTTTACCACATTCAATGAAGTTGAACCTCATACCTATATAAATTAATTTCATATTTTTTCAAATTGTAAAAAGGAATCAACTATCAAGGTTTTATAGCTTTGTTTAAAATAATGTTTTGTTCTCTCATTAGGTATCATTTACATCTAGAAAAATATTTGTGATGAGAAATTCCATTGTGCCAGTTTATCTTTTCATCTATAACTATATCATACTTTACTTTTCTAGGATATTTTTTACATTTTTGAAGAGAACTGAATATACTGAGTGCTTTACCAACTTTACTCCATTCATAATATTGTGAACCACATTTGGTAAGTGAACTAAGACACCCAGAATTATTTGCATAGACCTAGAACTCATGTTTGTTTGTTTGTTTTTGTTGTAATGTGAGATTGTATTTGGGTATTAACCATGATGATAGAAAATAAATTAACTTTGTATTTTTGGATCAAATTAAACATGTACACTCTACATAGGAACTACAGTTTATCTTCTTAATTGTTCTTAAGGAGAGGTATGGTAAATCTTTTTGTATTCCTATCCTCATATACTTGTGTCAAGAGTGACATATCATATATATGAAAAAAAGAATAGTGTATAAAAGATTTCTAAATGAATCTATAAGATTCGACTTTCACAGACTTGTTGTATAGATATTAAGGTTTCTCCACAACAACTGCCCCTTGACCCTTGACTAGTCTGCTTTCACTAAACTTAGCACAGTCACAAAAAGTATATGAGTGATACAAGGCTTACCATGGGCTCTTGGATTAGTAGAAAGTTTTGCAGCTATACTCATCATCACTGAAATATGTATACATTTTCTGTCATGAATAGCAAGAAGCAAATGAAGCAGCAGTTCTACAACATAGCTCTCATGGTGCTATAAATCAAATGGTGATATCTGTTCAGGTATTGCTACCTAGACTTTTTCTTAAATGAAGGCTTTACAGATGCAATTCACATACATTAAATTGAGGGATATGGATCTGTGAGAACTTAATAACCATCAATATATTTAAAGCTGTGGTTATTTACACTGTTGCTTTTGTTTTAAAGTTCCAGAACACATTACAAACTATTCAAGGGAAATTGTTATGAACTTGCCCAAGAAAATTACCTTGCATGTCTTCTAGAACATTGACAATGCTCTTCGGTGTTAAGGTCTTCCCAAATGTATCCTGAAATACAGTACCAGAATATATGTTATATTATTTAAGAATGTGCAACAATTAGCTTATTATCTTAAGTGCACCTAAGAACTGGGACTGTGTTATTTACCTCATTCTTCTTTCTCTAAAAAAATTACAGAACAAAATCATTAACCAAAGAAAAGTTGTCTCCATATTTTGAAACATGAAAGAAATTCATTTTCACCTATAGTAGTTAGGTTCCTGTAGGTCTCCAGCATCACATCTTTGTAGAGATTCTTCTGGGAAGGATTCAGTAAATCCCACTCTTCCTTAGTGAAGTTGATGTGCACATCATCATAGGTCACTTCCTTCAAAAATATACCATATATGAGTACAGTGTAAGTATGACAGTAAAATGCATACTTCTTTGAAAGTATAGTTTTATGATTCTGGTGTTCCCCATTCTTGTTCCATGACATAGACAGTCACTTTAGAAGGAAATTGAAAAGGAGAATCAATTCTGTTATTTCTGTGTCCTTTGTATAGGATACCTCCTTATAAGAGCACTATCTATTCACGGGGAAAGAAAAAGAGAAAAGATCAACAGTATGTTGTATGCATGAGAAAATTAATGCCTACAGAAAGGAAAAAAAAGATGGACAAACTGGGCATATTGGTGTTTTTTTCCTTTAGCACAACACTCAGAAAACACAGGTGTATATATTTGTCTGTGAGATGAATGCCAGTCAAGATTTAACAGAACTGCTTATCCATTTTTGGATACCATGTATCTTGTCAGAGGTTGAGGCATGAACATGTCTTTGCCCAAAGGCCAGTTTTGAAAACAAGAAAACAAGATTTGAGTGTCTTCGGTGCTCAACATTCTCTGGAAAATAGATCAATGCTACCAGTAGTAATCGTGTCTCACTTCAACAGTACCCTAGGTTATTTAAATTCCATATTTTACAGCTTTTTGAAGTGGTTAAAGATTACCTATCTATGCAAAATATATTCTTTATGTGTCTAAAAAACCTGATTATTCTAACTATAAGTATGACAAACATAGATGACTATTGATCTATAATTCTAATACCTATATAACTTAAAGACTAAGACTTCATATTAGAATATTGTACAATAAACAACTGTAACAAATGAGGACAATGGGCTCAAAATGTAACCAATGAATAAATATCTTGATCAGTGGAAGAAATGTACATTGCAATTTGATAAATATATTTATCAATATATAAAATGTTTTAAGCAGAAGTAGAAGCATGGATGCATACAATATTCAATATTTAACATTATATCAACATACAAAAATCTATATCAAAGCAATTGCCTATAAATTATAACTCACAAGCATTCACTCTATTACTCACTATTATTATTAATGTATGTAAACTCACACTAATCTATTATTCCATCCAATTTTCCCTTTTTTTCAAAGAAATCCCTGAGCCCATAAAATTTCCCTTCTAACCCACAACCCTATACCAATTATAATCAACCCCTAAATGATTTCCCTAACCCTAGGACAAACTTTGTTGGAAGTCTTTTAGAATTACTTCCAGCTATCATGGGGGTGATGTTCTTTCTATGGGATCCTGTGAAAGTAAAATGATGGTTACATTCCAAGATTACTGTCTGGTATAATTGCAAATAGTCTCTGAGTATTTTGTAAAAGTTTTCTGAGATTCCTCTTATAAGGTCTGTCTAGAACTTTGTAAAAAGTGGACCATTTCAGCTAACCAAGTTGGAACCATCTTGAGCAGCTGGTATGCAAAGCAGGTCTGGTAGTAACACTATCATCATCATGCCATCATATCAACCAGGTTGAGTTGTTGTTGTGGGGCCCCAACTTCTTCCTGGAAACTTCAAAATTACTGCAGTAAAATTCATTGTTCATTGTGGAAAACTTAAACATTATTTATATAGTCATATACAGACATATATATTCAGTGACATGTACAATAGAGACAAAAATAGAAATGTAGAAAAGTGAAAATTTTTCTAAATTCCTTTTTCTTTCTGTCCCATGCTCCTGACATGAGAGAGAAACTCTGAATTTTTATTTTAATGACATGCTTGGATTTATACAGAGACAGAGCTAGTGTCCATCTCCAAAACCAGCTCTATATATTCATAAATACACATCCACTTACAAAAGGCACCCAATGAAATGATAAAAGTGTAGATTACGGGAATCTAAAAAGAATAAAGGGGCATATATGTGTATAATCTAAAAGTGTAGATCACTAAAATTAATTTTAAAAAGTAACTACTTATTTATATATATATTTACATTGATGTAGATATTGATGCTCCTTTTTGATATAAACTTGACATTTTTTTTTAAAGATTTACTTATTTATTGTGTATACAATGTTGGCACCAGATCTCACTGTAGATGGCTGTGAGCCACCATGTGGTTGCTGGGAATTGAACTCAGGATTATCTAGAAGAACAGCTGGTGTTAACCTCTGAGCCATCTCTCCAGCCCCTAAACTTGACATTTTTATTAAAACATCCTGTCTATGATTTTTATATTCTTAAACTATTTTACCTAATTCAACTCACTTAAACGTGTCATGAAAATTTCTAGTCCTTGAGAGTTATTATTATAAACCAACTAGGATATAAAGTACTGCATGTTAGTACTTTGTTATTTATTACAATTGAAATTATACTCGAGTTAGGTATGTTTTCAACATTATTTTGAATTTCATTAGCTGATTCAAATGAACATACTTTAGAGAAAATGTTTGGTGAAGTAAAGCAAACTTTGTCTTCTTGGACATTACAAATTACTTGTGAAAATATACAAAAAGGTGATTATATTAATCATTCATCATATAAAATACTTTCACAAAAATTTGAGCCCAAAAGTTAAAAATTAGGAGAGATTATTTGTGGAACCTTAATAGTTTTCAGAAATTGTTGCAAGACATTGATCATCTATATCCCAATATTGGAGTAAAAAATTGAAAACAGTAATTAGAACCAAACCATAAAATGTGACAAGGAGTTAAATAGTCAAAGAGAATTATCATCTAAAGCAGAGAATAAATAGTTTAGTGGAAATAAAATTATAGGAGGCACTTATGGATTGTCTGGATGTGAAGTTTTGTTACATTCAAGACTTTTTTTGATACAGGTTTCTCTGTAGCTTTGGAATGTGTCCTGGAACTACCTCTTCTAGACCAGGCTGGCCTTGAACTCCACCTGCCTCTGCCTCTGCTGGGATTAAAGGCTTGAGCCACCACCTCCTGGCCTTCATTCTAGACATTTTATGCTCTATGCATTCCCTATAGGAATTTTACTGCAGAGGAAAAATATTATCTTATAATCGATATTTTAAACATATAAACATAGTAAAAAAATAAAATGTTATGTGGAAAAAAAATCTGAGTTGTTTTGGGTTTTTTTTTTTTTTTTGGTTTTGCGAGACAGGGTTTCTCTGTGGTTTTGGAGCCTGTCCTGGAACTAGCTCTTGTAGACCAGGCTAGTCTCAAACTCACAGAGATCCGCCTGCCTCTGACTCCCAAGTGCTGGGCTTAAAGGCGTGCGCCACCACCGCCCGTCTCTGAGTTGTTTTTAAAAAGAAAACTGAAACTTCATCTATTAGCAAGAATTTACCAAGGTTAAATTGTAGCATGTTTTACTAATGTAGAAATTGAATCATTACAGAGAGGAAGTGAACATTGGCAAAGAGCTTACAGTAATTTCTTGGGAGAAATTAACAACAAATATTCCTTTAGCCATAATATTAATGATCATATAGAGAAGTAACTAATTCTAGGGAAAGGTTCCATCTAGCTTCCTATATTTAATTTTGGGTTTGAGTCTCTATCTGATATCTAGGCATACGTAAAAAACACTCATTTTTTACCTCTTACAGATCGGCTGCATATGACAATTAAAATGCTTAAGTTTTTTTGCAATGAAATATGAGCATGCATTACAGTGACCTGTGAAGTCTCCAAAAGAAGTGTGAGTCATGCAAGGAAGATTTCAACTGCACTATGTAATTGTTTCACCATCTAAACATCAGGTTTGGACTACAAACTGCTCAGGACAATATCAATATGGTACAGTCAGATGATTGAGACTGTTGGGAACATATGTTTTAATTAAGCAAACAGTTCATTTTGGAGGTTTGAGGAAGAGATGATGGGCAAAAACATAGACAGGTTGAATGACGGAATTGAATCAAAGACCCAGATATTAATCCTCACACCTATGAACACCTGATTTTTGACAAATAAGCTAAAATTATACAATGAAAAAAGAAAGCAGGGGCTGGAGAGATGGCTCAGAGGTTAAGAGCACTGACTGCTCTTCCGGAGGTCCTGAGTTCAATTCCCAGCAACCACATGGTGGCTCACAACCATCTGTACTGAGATCTGGCACCCTCCTCTGGTGTGCAGGCATACATCGAGGCAGAATGTTGTATACATAATAAATAAATAAATCTTAAAAAAAAGAAAGAAAGCATCTGCAACAAAAGGTTATGGCGTTACTGGATATCAACATGTAAAGGAGTACAAATAGATCCATATCTATCACCATGCACAATATTCAAGTCCAAAGGGGATAAAGACCTTAATATAAATCTAATCACACTGACACTGATAGGAGAGAAACTGAAAAGTAGCCTTCCAAGTATGGAACTAAAGACCACTTCCTAAATATAACACCTGTAACACAGAATCTGAGAGGAACAATTAATAAATGGGACCTTCTGAAACTGAGAAGCTTCTGCACAGCACAGGACACAGTCAATAACACAATAAGGCAGCTTATTGAATTGGAAAAAAATTTCCAATCCCATATAAGATAGAGGACTGATCTCCAAAATATATAAAGAACTCAAGAAATTAAACATCGAAATTTCAAATAATTCAATTAAAAATGGGGTACAGAACTAAACAGAGAATTTTCTATAGAATAATCTCAAATGGCCAAAAGACACTTAAGGAAATGTTCAACATCCTTAGTCATCAGGGAAATGCAAATCAAAATGACTCTGCAATACCACCTTACACCTGTCAGAATGGCTAAGATCAAAAACACCAATGACTGCTTATGCTGGAGAGGATGTGGGAGTAAGGGGAAGACTCTTCTGTTACTGGTGAAAATGCAAATTGTACAACCACTCTGGAAAGCAGTATGGCAGTTTCTCTGAAAATTAGGATTCAACCTACCTCAAGACCCAGAAATACAAATGACAATGGTGTGAACTCCCTTACACATCAATATTGGTTGTAAAGTAAAGGATATTCATGCTACAATCCATAGACACAGAGAGAGTTAGTTAACAACAAAGGATCAAGGGAGGGATACATTGATCTCCCTGAAAGGGGCACTAGAATAGGTCTTCTGAATTGAATGGTGGTAGTTGGGTATGGGAACAGGAGAAATAAGGATCAGGGTGCTTGGATGTAGGGAGAATGAGGAAAGACTACAGAAATTGGGGAACATTATGGAGTTGGTATGGTACATAGTACAGTAAATACTCATTAGATTGTATGAAAATGCCACTAGCAAGGACTTTTAGAAAAGAGGGATGAGAAACCTGTGGAGTCTTCTCTAATCAAGCAAAGTATTCAATGTTGGGACTGGGACACCACCCAGCAACAGTTACATCTACATCTAGTCCTGCTTGCAAGATATGTTGAGTTATTTGTTCCCCAGAACTTGTAGGAGTAAACAACAAATAACTCAAGAAACTTCAGGCCCATTCCATTAGAGGGAGACAATGCCCATCCTAATTGGATGTCCAAGACCTGAAGCTCACTACACTAAAATCTATGATAGAACCAAACAAGATAGGAAAAAAGTCCATGAAAAGATTTCTCATGATATTCTGCTATTCTCATAGAATGGTGCCTCAGCCAATTGTTATCAAATTGGCCCAATCCAGGAACTCAAAGCAAAAGGGGCAGACACAGGTAGTCAAACAATAAGAGGAGCTAAGGAGACCCTGCTGCCAATGGGGAGGAAGTACCATAGCAACTGCCTCCCACCTTAGTTGAGGACACTAGGTTAACACAGCCCACAGAATCAACTAAGCAGGGGTTATTGGTGCTCACAGAGACTCATAATCCTATAGGGGCCTGTGCTAAATGCTTTGCATATATGTTATCAGTTCATACTTTGGTGTTTTGTGGGACTGCTAAGACTTGGTGCATGTATATGTGGGGTGTACTTTAACTCATTTGACAGCTTTTGAGACCACTTTTCCTTTTTCTGGGTTTCTATATCCAGGCTTTATATGGATTATGCATAGTCTTACTTTAACTTGTTGTACCATGTATGTGGGCTGGTTTTCCATGTCTAGTTGACAATGACCTAGAGACATCAGAGATAAGGGAGCCTCAGAAAAAAAATGCTTCCATGGGATTCAGAAATGAGGCATTTTCTCAATGACTGATTAATGCCAGAGGGCACAGCCCATTGAGAGTTGTGTCATCCCTGGGCTGGTCCTGGGTTCTATAAGAAGAGAGGATGAGTAAGTCCTATGAAGTAAGAAAGTAAGAAGCACTCCCCCATCACATTTGCATCAATTCTTGACTCAATGATCCTGCCCTCCTTAAGTTCCTTCCCTGATATTCTTTAATAGTGAACAACAATATGGAAGTATAAGCCAACTAAACTTTTTTCACCCAATTTTGCTTTTTGGTCATGGTGTTTCAACACAACAGCAGAATCCCTAACTAAAACAAGACACCATGTTTTGTTGATATGTATGAGATTCTAAAGGTAAACAAAGAAGAGAGATTTGGGGAAATGTGAGACTGAGATGAATGGTGGAAGGAAGCACTGCAGTCAAGGTAAAAAAGAAGAAGAAACAAAAGACTAATGAAAGAGAGGAATGAGGACAAATGAGGGAAGATGGGGTCAAGGAAAGATGAAAATTCAGCAGAGTGAATGCCAAATCCTGTGGTTCTCTCTCAGGTACATGGGGCTACATATTTTGTTTGGTTGTTTTTTTGTTTTTGTTTTGTGTTTATTGGGACAGGGTTTCTCTGTAGCTTTGGAGCCTTTCTTGGAACTAGCTCTTGTAGACCAGACTGGCCTTGAACTCATAGAAATGCACCACCAGTGACTGGCTAGGCTTTATTTTCCAAGGGCTTACTTAATTAGCTCTATCCCTACTGAAGCAGTAATCTAATTGATATTTAAAATAAAAACTCAGACCAGGCAGTTGTGGCACCCACCCTTAATTCCAGCACTTGGGAGGCTGAGGCAGGCAGATCTCTGTGAGTTCAAGGCCAGCCTGGGCTACAAAATGAGTTCCAGGACAGGCTCCAAAGCCACAGAGAAACCCTGTCTCAGAAAAACTAAACCAAACTAAACTAATCTGAAATAAAATAAAAACTCAGGAGTCAGATAGCAGGGTAAGAACATGAAAGATCAGAAAAATCAATTGATCAGCCACTGGTGACTACTACCTCTTCAATTTCTCCATGCAAGAAAAGAGCCCATATCTTCTCTCAAGCCTGCCTTAATAATCCTGATTCCTACCTGGACAAAGACCTCCAAACCTCTAGGGTAATTTTCCATCAGGTTGTTGTTAGCTCTGTCCCTCACTCCAAGCAAGCTTTATTATGAGAACATGATCAAAATGTCATAATTTCGCCTTTCTCACTAAATAAAAAGTGAAGGATTTAACTAACACAGTAAAGCTATAAACAAAATATACAACAACTATGTACAAATATATATAGGAAACAATGACCAGTCCATTTGTGATTGGTAAATTTAGAGAAAATACTTTATTATCTATCCTATCTAGGTAAGTCCAAAGTGTTGTACCTAAATCATTTTTTATCACAACCTAAAATAAACTTTTTATATCTCTTAACCTTACATATTTCAAGCTAGTTTCTGAGTTGTTTCAATTTGGTAACAAAGAAAACTACAATTATCTAGTATTTAACTCCATTAGAGACCTAAGAAGGATATAATACTGAGTAAACAGAAAGTATAGTGTTTATCTATCTCCATGCAGAAATCTCAAGTCCAAATAGATCAAAACATAAAAACAACCACATTGAACTTCATAGAATTGAAAGTGGGAAGGACACTTGAACACATTGGTACAGGAGACCACTTTTTAAATATAACCCCAGCAGCATGAACACTAATAGCAATATTTAATAGATGGGACCACCTAAAACTGAGAACTTTCTGAAAATCCGAAGAAATGTTCAATAAAATGGCAGCCTATAGGATGGAAAAAGTTCTTCTTCATCCCCACCTCAAACAGAGGGCTGATATCCAAAATATATAAAGAGCTCAAGGAACTGGTCATCAGAAGAACAAATAAGCCAATAGAAAAATAATTGTACAGAATTAAACACGGAACTCTCAAGAGATGACTATAAAATGACTGAAAGACACTTAAGGAAATGCTCAACATCCTTAGCCATTAAGAAATGTAAAAACAACTCTGAGATTCCACCTTACACCTGTAAGAATAGCCAAGATCAAAAACCTTTTGACAGTTTATGCTGGAGAGGATGTGGGGTGAAGGGAAAACTTCTCCATTGCTGGTGGGCATGCAAACTGGTATAATCACTTTAGAAATAGAATGGTGATTTCTCAGAAAATTAAGACACAACCTACCTCAAGACCAAGCAATACCACTTTTGGGTGTATATCTAAATGATTCTCAATCATACCCCAAGGACATGTGTCCAGCTATATCCATAACAGCACTATTTGTATTAGCCTGGTAACAACCTAAACACTCCCTGACCAAAGAATGGATAGGAAAATGTGTTGCATTTATACAACGGAGTACCACACAGCAGAAAAAAATAATGACATTTTGAAATTGCAGGCAAATTTATGGATCAAGAACACATCATACTGAGTGAGGTAACCCATACCCAGAAAGACAAATATACAATGTCCTCACTCATAAGTGGATTTTAGACCTTAAGCAAAGAAAACCAGCCTACATTCTCAACCTCAGAGAACCTAGATATCAAAGAAGAATCTAAGCCAAATACACATGGATGTAATCTACATGGAAAGTAGAAAAAGACAGGAGAGGAAGGGAGGAGAGCAGAGAAATGTATATATGTCAATAAAAACAATTAAAAAAAACAAGAAATGACATAAACTACCGACTGCCTGGACAGTCACCCAAGATTCCACTCTACTGTTGGACTTTTAACTTTTGCCTATACACCTAGAAGATCTGACCAAGTTTCTGTGAAGCAGGAATTTTGAAGGATTGTCCTTCTTTGCCATGGCAATGCTCAGCTGTCACTTTCTTTTGTGTCCTGCCTATCTAATTTGGACAGTATACTGTCAGTAGTCAACTCAAAGGGCAGTTTCTTGCCAGTGCCTAAGTCTTGCCAGCAAGAAAGTTAACTACATTTAGTCATCTCTAGGATAGCCATAATTTCTCTGAAGTAGATTGGTGTTGTCAGAAACAGACATGCCTTGCCATAAAAGCCTTATATAATCATAACATCTTAAATGACATATTTTGAATAGAATGCCATATTTTGAATAGAAAATGCTTGATGACTTATTTAAAATGTATTTTTGGCCAGGGAGTAATGGTGCATGTCTTTAATCCCAGTACTTATGTGGCAAAAGCAGGTTGATCTCAGTGTGCTCAAGGCCAGTATGGTCTACAAGGTGATTTCCAGGACAACCAGAGTATTACAAAGGAACCCTATCATGGAAAAAATGAAAATGAAATGTCTTTTTGTTTCACTCTGAACGCCTACATAAGTATGACTATAATATGTAACTATTAACTTGCAAATTTATTAATTTAAATAGCTTATAATAGTAATTTTCAGGACTAGAGATTCATTTTACATCGTAAAGTGACTTGTTGGGCAGAAAAACTTACATAAGAGTAAAAATGTAAGCCGGGCGGTGGTGGCGCATACCTTTAATCCCAGCACTTGGGAGGCAGAGGCAGGTGGATCTCTGTGAGTTCGAGTCCAGCCTGGTCTACAAGAGCTAGTTCCAGGACAGGCTCCAAAACCAAAGAGAAACCCTGTCTCGAAAAACCAAAAAAAAAAAAAAAAAAAAGTAAAAATGTATGTACAGTATGTTTTATCAAAAATAACCTTGATGTGTTCTTGGATTCGATTTGCCAGTATTTTGTTTGTTCTTGTTTTCTTGTACTGTAAAAGACTTCTAACGTATTGATAATTGGAGTGAAAGAGACGTGGTTGTTTCCAAATTTAGGAGATTATTTTCAATAGTTTATCACTAAGTAAAATATTACATGTAGATTTTTGTAACTGACTTTGCTCAGAATGAAAAAAACTTTTATATTCATATTTGTCAGAGAATTTTCGTGATGAATGGAAGCATAAATTTGTTCAAATTCTTTTCTTCATCTATTGAGATAATCTGGTGTGTCTTCTACCTAATTCTGATAGCAGTTAATTGAATGGATTTAAAATATAAAACCTGATAACTCTCATTTAGAGTATATTGTCTTTTTAAATGTGTTGTTGGATTAAATTTACTGTTTTATTACACACAAATCATATTTGAAAGATTGTAATTCTCAGTTTGTTGAATTTATATCAAAGTTCATAAAACTTTCTTTTAAGATATTTGCTTTTTATTGTATATATTGAAAAAAATGTTTACATACTATATATTTTGAGCTTTTTTTTCTCCTTCCCCGACTCCTCCCAGATCCTCCCTGCCTTTCTACCCACCCTACTTTATGTTGTTTCTCTGTCTCTCTTTTGTTTCCTTTTTTAAGGAAGAAAAAAGCGCGTAAAATGAAGATCAAAACAAACAAGCCAAAGTCCAATAAAGGAAAATATGCCAAGAACAAAGCAAAATAAAACAAAATACAAGGTTGTTCTAAAAAACAACAACAAAAAAAAATAACCTTGAATTTCCATTAATATACAAAAATATGTTAAATAAGATTAGAAACATCTATAATATAACAAAAATAATCTCAAATATGTATTAATATACAAAAATCCATACTAATGTAAAATATTTAATAAAAATAGTTTTTTATTTAAAGTCAAATTAGTAATCTATCATTTATCCTATATTCTCTATATCTTCCAATTTTCTTTTCAGAACAAGATAATTAAATGTTATCTCCTTTGTTTATATTTTTTACCATTACCCATAGTAACTTGTTACCACCTCCACCTCAATGATGACATAAATCATGACCTAATGGATGACCAAACTGCTTATCCCAACACTTGGGAATATGGGAACAATGCTTTTAAAATTATTTTTGATGTCTGTGAGCAATGGCATCTATAAGGGTCTCTGAAATAAACCCAGGATAATTTCAATTCATGGGAGAATTGCCTGTATTATCTCCTGTCCAGTCTTTGTGTAATGGGAAAGTGGAGGAATTATCTCAAGTTCTGGCTAGTGTAGTGTATGAGGACCATCTTAGATAGTAATCTTGGAATTGTCCTGAATAATTTATAGCCCACACCTGACCTTTGGAGGAGGGTAGTCAGTTTAGTGGCATTACCACACTCAAGAAGGATTCAATGGTGTGTGGCCCTATGCCCGTCTTTAAGATTTTATTGGTCATTGCTAAGAATAATCGTGGTTTACTATAGAAAACCTTTTAAGTGCCGTATGGAGTAAAGCTCAAAGCAGTTAAAGGAGCACGGATTTTTATTTATATACAGAATTCAAAAACTTAATTTTAAGTTACTTGATAGAGATTTAGACCAAAAATCATGAATAGGAATTAAGAAGAAGGGGGCTGGAGAGATGGCTCAGTGGTTAAGAGCATTGCCTGCTCTTCCAAAGGTCCTGAGTTCAATTTCCAGCAACCACATGGTGGCTCACAACCATCTGTAATAAGGTCTGGCGCCCTCTTCTGGCCTTCAGCATACACACAGATAGACTATTGTATACATAATAAATAATAAATAAATATTTTAAAAAAGGAATTAAGAAGAAGCCTTTTATTTAAATTAGATTTTAGATGTAATGCATACTGATCTTATTCATAAATCCTGTAGTCAGATATTAGGGCTGAAAGCTGAAAGATCAGAGAAGCACAGCATCCAGCCACTAGATTTAGCTCTATAAAATTCCCAGTCCAATGTGGGAGCCCAGGTGTGACTCAGTTTCCATCTGGAGTCTTCTCAGACTTAAAGATTCTATTTGAGTCTGAACATGCCTGCTGTTCTTCTTCTAGTAACCTTGAGGGCTGTGAATAACATCTGTGTTATCCAACAAAGAAAGCATTTTGCCCAGCTCAAAGATCCCATTTTTTTCTATTAATATTTGGGCTAGTTTAGGCCAGCCAGAGGCACCCCTAGTTAGTGATTAGAAGCTGCTTAGCTGAATCAGATAATGCCCAGGTTTGAGCTGCCTCCAAGCACAGTGCAGGGAGGTGGGGAGCTGACTGTACTACTTTTTGATTTGCTTTTTGAGTGTGTTTAGTATATATGCTGGCTGAGAAATAAACTCAGGCTGCTTTCTATTGACCTTTCATCCTCTCAGTCTAACCTATGTTTCTGTCTTCATTTCTCTTAATCTAACTTTTCCTTAGCCTCAGCATTCCCTCCAAGGGAAGCCCTAGATAAATGTTGTTAGACTCACCAAATGGGTTATCCCGTCTCTATAAGTCCTCAGAGTGAATGCTGTTTCTACAAAACACTCAATCCTCAGCACCTCTCTCATACCACCTTATATTCCTCTCTCTGCCCAGGCATGCCACTTCCTATCTGCAACTCCTTAGTGATAGGATTAAAGATATGAAACACCAGCATTGACTCTACAACAAACTAGTGTGACTACTGGGATTAAAGGTGTGTGTCAGTATTGCCTGGGGTGTAAGGCGAGCCATGGCATCTGTTTACTTTATGATCTTCAGGCAAGCTTTATTGTTAAAATATAAATGAAAAAATAAAATTAAATAATTAGAAGGAAGCATCTGAGATCAAGAAGAGAAAAGTAAAACTGTTAATCACCAAAGACTATAAAAAATATTCTGAGTACAAACTGGAGAAGGTCCATCATTTTCAAAAACAATAAATGATATAATTAAATTATGGTTCACAAAATCAACAATATAGATGACACCATTGACAAAACAAGGCACAAACACAAATCTACACACACACACAAACACACTATATATATATATATATATATATATATATATATATATATACACACACACACACATAATTAATTCTTAAAGAAGAACAACAAGGTTCTAATCAAAATCACTGAATCACTGGCCATCACGCATCCTGTACACTCTTGTTCTTTCCTTTATCAATAATAGAAAATGGGTTCGGTGAGAAGGGCTGTTTCACCAAAATTTACAATATTCACTTGAAGTCTTCTGATGTTTGTCCTTTACAGAAAATAGATTTGATTACTGAAAGCATTTCATTCTCTTTTGATAAAGAAAATGATGTGTTAGGATCACTAATCATGTTGTTTCCTACAATTGGTGATGGAATCCAAGTCTGCATCACAGTGAGGAAATGAAATCTTTTTAAATGGAATTTCAAGAGAACAGATTTTTAAAGAATCAGTTTACATGTAAATCAATTTGATTTACTCTAACTACTTGGAGTTCCAAGCACTTCTGAAAATAAAGTTACTGCTATTTTTTGTGTATGTTTTTGTATTTTTTGGGTATGATATTTTCTATATGATTGCTGGAAGTGATCAAAGCTTCAGGGAGTCAGGGAGATAGAGGAAGAGAATGAGAAGTTAAAGGAGCTACAAAATGAGGTAGAGAAGCAGATGACTAAGAGTACAACCCCAGGCAATGCGGGCTCAGTGATCACGTCTCTTGAGGTGAAGTTGGAGGCTGATGCCAGTTCCATCTATGTTGGCAATGTGGACTATGGTGTAACAGCAGAAGAGCTGGAAGCTCACATTCATGGATGTGGTTTCATTCAACTGTGTTACTACAGTCTGTGCCAAATTCAGTGGCCCTGCCAAAGGGTTTGTATATATAGAATTCTTAGACAGAGTCAGTGAGAACTTCCCTGGCTTTAGATGATTCCCTGTTTAGAGGAAGACAGATCAAGGTGATTCCCATCAGCACAACAGACAGGTTACCCGTGTGCCCAATACTGTGCCCAAACTACCAATTACAACAGCTCCCAGTCTGGATTCGACAGTGGTTTAAACAGCTGGCCCTTGCATCAAAAAAAAGATATAAAAAAAGAAAAGGAAAACAGAAGGTGGAAATTTATTTTTAAAAAAGATATATTGGGCTGGAGAGATGGCTCAGGGGTTAAGAGCATTGCCTGCTCTTCCAAAGGTCCTGAGTTCAATTCCCAGCAACCACATGGTGGCTCACAACCACTTGTAAAGAGGTCTGGTGCCCTCTTTTGGCCTGAAGACATACACACAGACACAATATTGTATACATAATAATAAATAAATACATAAATAAATATAAATAAATAAAAATAAATACAAAAGATATACTGTGAAAGGGGGAGAATCCCATAACTAACTGAGGAGGAACCTGCTCTGGGCAGTAGGGCAGGCCCAGGGAGTAAGACAGGATTGACATATTCCCTATGGAGATTCGATATGGACACTTCTCAAATGTGCAACCTGCTCCCTATTTTCCTGCTCCACTTCACTCTCTTTGAGCCTACCCAAGGGTAGGTGGGCACGGATGGTAGGAGGCTTTGTTTTTTTACCTAGAGCTCTGGAGGGCACCAATCTGTTCAGTTTGTTTCCTTCCCTCATCTTCTTTCTGCCTTTTGGAGTCCAGGCCTGCTCCTGATTTACCAGGTCAAGGAACAGGCTACCCTTCTTTCCTTGGGGCTCCTGCCTCTCCAGTTTGTCTGCTGCATTTTTTTGGTGGCATTTTGTTTATTTTTCTTGAGTGTCTTTCTTTGCAGATTTTTGTAGCGGGAAGAACTCACTCACAGTGGATTCAGTGTAAATTCCACTTACCCCTGGGGAAATACACTACTTTGTTTTGGGAAGTTTTGCACTGTGGTTTTTGTTGTTGTTGTTGTTTATCAGGTGTTGTTTTGTTTTATTTTTGTTTACATTTTTCCCTTTTATTTGGAGGGAATGGGAAGAATTGGGAATAAGGAGGTGGGATCTGCATTTTGTTTATTTTTTAACCTCAACTACAAGAGATGTGTTTTTTTAAATAATGTGTCATGAGGAAAGCTGTTTATGAAAAAAAGAAAAATGATTTAAAATTTATTTTCTCCTACATGGATTATGGCCCAAGATGTGAATTATGCTCCATCTACCTGCCCAACACAATACACACCTGAGAAATCTCTGCAGATCAGAAACTCCTTTGTTCCCTGGAACAAGCTTCACTGGATCACACCATTGCAGCTAATGGCAGGATCACATTAAAAAATCATGCATTGCTAGAATATCAATATCATCATTTCCTACCAGTTCCTAAACTATTTGTAATCTTTATAACACAAATCTGAAATTGGAATGCAATATTGAAAACTTCTGGAATCTAGACCTTCAGTTTCCTAATCTCTCTTCCCATTGCACACAAAGAGCAGTGTCCATGTGTGTAAAATAGACAATCACCATCATATCCTGACTTTCCAGATACTCCCCTGCCCCAATAAATTCATATACAAGGAGGCTCAGAGGACAAGGGACACTGCCAACATGAACCACATGGACCAACATAACTACAGTCTGCCTCATGATCAGTCCAAGGCACAGCAGAAATGACAGTTCCACAGGCCTGATCGCCCAACACTCACCACGGTATAGCTTGTGATCTTCCTTACTACTCCTACCGCAGAGGCAGAATAGAATCATGGAAAGAACCCACAAACTGTCTGCTACTAGTACTCCCGATTGCTATTCCTTCCCAGAATTCCTCACAGGCTAGGGCCACCTATATGGGCCTCAGATTATTAGCAGCTCCTCTATAGGAGGATCAGAGATCAAATGACTCAGACAGCAAATTCCTTCCAGTTCTGCCCTCCCAGCCCAGCATACAGTGCCCTAGTTTAGAAAGTTTGTATTTAGTACACATAATTCGACTCTCCTACACCACGTCCTGTTTCTCATCCAAAGCACAGGGTCCTTTGTGTGCACATTGCATTGCACACTCACTTTCCAGTGCAGCCATCCCACTGCCTCAGAGATGGAAAATCCTGAAGAGAAACACAGGTCACATTCATAAAGTAATCACTGTTCCTGTGTAACTGTGGTTACTTTGTAACTGTTGTTAAAGAAAAACACACCATGAATTAGAAAACAATCTGGATCATGTTAGGGCTTGGAGGGAGCAAAGACAATGTGAATATGATGTAGTTTTAATCTCAAAAATTATTTTGAAAAGTTGAAATAGGCTAAAAGCCATGTCCTCCAGAGACTAGGGATTTGTATTAGAGCACAATAAATATTTGTCATGTATTTTCCCTAAAGATGAAGGTCTGAATCCAGAAAAGTAACAGTCCTGTTAAGCAGGGACACAATATTTTACCCAGATCATCTATTTTGGATGAACTATTGTAATATTGCAATTAGGGTCAGCCCCACACCCAGATTGCCATTGTCTGTGGACTGCAAACAATGGTCAATCACGATAATAATACAGCATCGCAACTGATCAATAGGGCTACCTGATTCCATGTAAGTAATCTCAGTTGAAGAAGGAAAGCTCTCACCCTCAGGCACACCTCTCACTTCCTGCACTGTCTCCACCAGCTTCAAAGTTGGTCAATGAGTTCAACTCTTATACCAATGCCTCTTCATTTCTAAGTCCCCAATAAAAGCCAGAATGATTAGCAGACACTAATTAACTGCTCTATTTTTCTTTCTCACTGACTAGTGCAGGACACACCTGGAAGGAGTTGCAGGACTGTCTTCCCAGAACTGGCAACAGAGGCAGGATTAGGTGTTCAAAATAATTCTCAATTACATAGCAAGAGGCAAGCCTAAAGTATAGGAGACATTGTTCTACATAGAAATCAACATAACTTGAAAGAAATGAAATGAAACTCTCAATGACTTAGAAACATTGGAGAACAGAAACAAATAGAGATAAGAGAAGCAATAAACTTAAAGAAAGTATTTGAAACTTATGCCAAAAAGTGATTTTTAAAGTGATGATAATAATGCACTTTTAGCTGGGCAGTGGTGGTACACGCTTTTAATCCCAGCACTCAGAAGCAGAAGCAGGCGTATCTTTGTGAGTTTGAGGTCAGCCTGGTCTACAAGAGCTAGTTCCAGGGCAGGCTACAAAGCTACAGAGAAAGCCTCTCTCAATACACCAAACAATGCACTTTTGAGATTAAATAAAATTTTCTATATTGACTTTTAAAAAAAGTAGGCTAAGAGAGATTTACATACATTTAATCTACATGGGAAGTATAAAGTATAAAAAGACAAGATCTCCTGAATAAATTGGGTACATGGGGACCTTGGGAGAGGGTTGAAGATGGGAGTGGAGAGGGAGGAAGTGAAGCATTGAAAATTGTAGAGATCAGTAAATTTCAATTTAAAAAAAAATATTGATCATATCTGCAGAGGATAGTTCCCTAATTGCAAATTCAATGTTCCTTGACTCAAGATAACCTTCCTAATCTGGACACCCATACAATCTGGTCTGTGTTCATCACATGACATTAATTTACACATGCTGGACTATTACAAACCTCTCCTGCTACCATGGTCAGGCCCTTTTTCATAGTGGTGGCTCCAACAGCTGATTGCCTATGCTGTGCCCCCTGTAGTGCACACAATAATCTATTCTTCCTATTGTGGTCTGAGGACAGAAGAAATGCTCCATATGCAAATTCTTTTTCTGTGACTGCATTGACAGTCAACTACATGGCTCAAATGCATTATTTTATTTTATTTTAATGTATTGGTTTTGTTTGAGACAGGGTATCGCTTTAGCTTTGGTGCATGTCCAGGAACTAGTTCCTGTAGACTCTGCGTGCACCACTACTGCCAGGCAAATACATAATTTTAAAACTGTGAATTGGTACAGTCATTTAAGAACTTTGAAGGTGTAATATAGAGGACTCTCAAGGTTGCCCAGGAAAGCAACAGACAGGGACCAAGGCCACCTGAGTCAACATAACAGAAGTTGTCTCAGAAACAATATTTCTATTGGGATGGAAATGCAGCTCTTCTAGAATTAATATGACTTTCTACTGAGAAATCACAAAACACATTTAGAAGATTAATAAACAAAAGTCTCAGCCTGGCGATGGTGGCGCACGCCTTTAATCCCAGCACTCGGGAGGCAGAGGCAGGCGGATCTCTGTGAGTTTGAGACGAGCCTGGTCTACAAGAGCTAGTTCCAGGACAGGCTCCAAAGCCACAGAGAAACCCTGTCTCGAAAAACCAAAAAAAAAAAAAAAAGAAAAGAAAATTCTCTTTAATGATCTCTGTCCAATGCTCAAGGGGAGCTAGGTTAGACAGATTTTGCATTCAATATATGCTGTTATCCATAAGTATCCCTTAAGATAATGATCCAGATTATAGTTTGAACAATTGAAATAGAAACAGGCAACTTGTCACTCTAAATATTTAGGCAAAAGTATTCTCAGAATATTCTCTTAAGTATGCCAATGACATGTTACAGCAGGTCATTCTTAACTGACAGGGTTCTAAGGTGAAGATCATGAGGGAGGAGAAAAACTGGACTGGACGAGTAAAAGATAAAAAAGATAGGGTGGGGAGATGTTGCAGAAGATATATCCCATACCTAGTAAGATTCTGAAGAAAAATAGCATCTTAGTTGGGCAGTGGTGGGGCACTCCTTTAATCCCTGAACTCGGGGATTTTTCGAGATGGGGATTTCTCAGTAGCTTTGGAGCCTGTCCTGGAACTCCTGTAGACCAGACTGGCCTTGAACTCAAAGAAATTCACCAGCCTCTGCCTCCAGAGTGCTGGAATTAAAGGCGTGCACCACCACTGCCTGGCAACGACTTTTTATTTTGAAATCAGTGCTGGCTTCTTTGAAATAGTTTGGAGTCAAATATCTGAACAATCTGAACAGTGTATACCTGGGCATTCTAATCTCTACCAGGCCTAATTAGCATATACTTGAAGTCTGGTGTTTTAGATGCAGTTCTCCCTCTGCTAAATTCTACTTTGTGAGACTAATTATTTTTTAAGCATTGGTCAATCTATTGTATCACCAATTCTACTCTTCAACATTATGGTACAGTAGTGGAAAGCTACACAACACGTGAGATGCCTTTGATAACCTCCACAAATTTAAATATAAATTCAGATTATACTTAAATCTTAAATGCAAAGTGCTAGATATCGAGAAGATATTGGAGAATCTAGGCTTCTCTGAGTTTGGCAACTTGGCCATGAATGCATGAACCATGTTGAACTTGACTAGGAAAGTGTATTTACACACAACTTCCTGCTCCCAATACTCTAAGGAGATGAAGCCACAGAACAAAGTTATTCAGAGGCCTGCCCCTAGGTTCAGGAGTTAGCAGGGACCATGAGGAAGTTCACATACAGGGAATATGGCGACAGGTTCCCACCCAGACCCATGGAGAAAACACTATAGTGTTTTCCGCACCTCACCCTCTGCTCCTCCACATCAGGAGACAGCATTCCCTCACTCACCATGTTGTGCTTCTCCATTTTGCCAAAGTTCTCAGCACACCGTCTCCCTGCAACAGCAACTGAACCCAGGAACAGGAATCCACTGGCACCAGCTCCTCTCCAAAGCCAAGACTGAAGATGGCTGCCAGGAAGAGGCCTGCACTGCTTCTGACTGGCAGGTCACCTGGAGTACATGATTGGCTAGTGAGTCCTGAGTGACAAGAGTACCTCCCATCGGGATATAGTGTGCTTAAAGAGACAGAATACTGGTTCCTGTGCAATCCATTCCCCCTAATAGAGAACTTCTCCAGATCTGAGAATATATATATTTCAATAGCACTTTCCCAAGGCTACTAAAGCAATCAATGTCATCTTTTTGCACTCCTAGGAATGTTCCCTTTTTCTTCCAGCACACTATGTGACTTGTATGGTACACTGTGCTAGGTGGGTGGCGTAATTTCCTCTTCGACAGAGGTAAGGATGCCTAGAATACTAACAATTAAAGAGAGTTTTAAAGTTACAAAATGAAATATTTGTTCTGTGTCTTCATTCTCAGGTCAGATGAACTGAAGTTACTTTTTACATGGTTTTCACAGGGATTTTATACAACAGAAAAGAGAAAAGCAGGAACCAGATCTCGATCTAGATGATTGGTCTTTCCCCCATCAGAAAGCTGGATAATTGTTCCATTGCTTTATGGGTTTTGTTCCTTGAATTCGAAGCAAACTCCGGGCAAATGAATAATAATAAAAAGAGTAGTGGTCATAGAAATTTGAGTATGTAGAGAATAATGGAGCTAGAAAGAATGTCTTCATGAGCACTGTTGTTAGCCAGCACATATCCCTCCATAGTCAGGTGAATAAAATATACAACTGCAGTATTCAAGATTCTCTACATCAACAGGACTGGTAGAATGAATCTCAATATGTATGTAAAAAGTGGGCTTATTAGAATGTCTCACAAGCTGTTGTCCAGGTAACTTAAGAATAGCTGCCTACCAAAAGCAATTGAAGAATCCAATAGCTTGCTTCTCAGCCTTTTGTCTAAGGTCATGTGAAGAATCTTGTAGTTGTTCTGCCCACAAGGCTCTGTGACTCAGCTGGTTTTAAGTATTCATCAAAATTACAATGCAGTGGGCTCTAATACTAGTAAAGGAATGAGCTTGGTAGCCAGAGCTAAAGCACAGAGGCAAAAAAGATACTTTTCTTCTTCAAAATACTTTATATGTGACTGCTGCTACCAGAATGTAAGATGCTGATTAAGTTGGGCCATAGTCTTTGTTGGATTCAGTTGTTTTTGTGTGTGTGATTTCAAGACAGGATTTTTCTGTGTGGTTGTAGAACTCATTCTGTAGGCCAGACTGGTCTCAAACTAGAAAATCCCACTACCTCTGCTCAAGAGTGATGGTGATAGGACTGTGCACAGATATGGGTGGGAGAGATGGCTCACTGGTTAATTGTGAACAAAAACCAAGCAGCTTAAAGTGAGTCCTAGCATCTCAAATTATACAGACTAATGGAGGATTTTCCCATTTCAAAAACCTTTAAGTAAAATCTCTCTCAGGTATAATCAATTCTTTGTGTATCAGATAATCCCAGAGGTAGTCAGTTTTAACTACCAAAAATAGCCAGACATTTCAACAACCAAGACAGAAAAAATGATAAAAAAAAAAAATCTTGCCTGCAGGAGGCACAAAGAGTGTGGAAGTTGTTGGGGTTTTTTTTGTTTTTGTTTTTGTTTTTGTTTTTGTTTTTTGGTTTTCTGAGACAGGGTTTCTCTGTGGCTTTGGAGCCTGTCCTGGAACTAGCTCTTGTAGACCAGGCTAGTCTCGAATTCACAGAGATCCGCCTGCCTCTGCCTCCCAAATGCTGGGATTAAAGGCGTGAGCCACCACCGTCCGGATTGGAGTTGTTTTCAAAACAGTATTGTTCCTCAACAAATGAAGCGTGGAGATTTTATGTAGGGAGTCTGAACATGCTCATGTATCATCTCCCTTTCCTTAAGCATGCTCAGTTAACAAGTCCACTTCTAACCATAATCACAATGTAAAAGCAGAGACATTTATGGACATTCTTAAATCAAAATCATGTAGGAACAAATGTAAATTAGATAAATGATGGAAAGAAATGCCTCTGGTATGTTCATACTGTACCATAAGGTCTTGCTTGAAATTCAAGTAGATGACACTGTGAAAAGTCGACTATCAATCTTGATGCTTATTCTAAAAGATAACTTTATCAAAACCATAATTTTCACAAACACAAAAAAATAGAGAACACAAAATCAGAAAACTTCAAGGAAAAGTCACCTAACAGCCCTGTATACAGTGCTTCTGGAGGAACAGTTATAATGATCTCTATTAATCTCTGAGAAGGCTGACTAGGTGGAAGACCACAGCCACTACACAGTCTACAAACAAAAATTTACACAACCCAGGAAAATAAGAAACCTGAATAACATCCAAAAAAGGAGAACTGGAGAATTGGAACAATATTACCTCTTAAATTCATTCCAAATATCTGTTGCTGCTGCCCAGAAAAACATTTGCTAAAATAAATATACTCAAATATGCAAGCACATATTATTAATTCAATTCACTGGGAAAAACCGAACATTTGACGGTAGGTCACCGAAATTACTTGGCACAAGTGAGAAATGTTAAGTCTGGAACATACCCCACAGGCTCTGACATTCATCACCGCACCCTCTGGATGAGGAGTTGCATTAGCCTGGACTACAAATCCCAGCATTCCAGGTACAACCCCCTCAGTGAGGGGTCAGGACCTCTCCAACAGTGTATTTAGGTGTGATCCTAGAGGAGAAACACTTAGTTCCCAGTTTGCATGGGCTCCTCCCTCTCGCCACCCCCCCCCCTCGTCCTGTCTCCCAACATGGGATCGGTCATCAGAGGGCTCTGTACTTAATAAAATGGTAAGCATTTTGATTTGGATTCATTTTACCTAATTGGACTATGGGCTAGGATTTTTTTCTTAACATGAAGGAAACAGAGCACACAACAAATACTCTTAGGAGTGTATTAGAAGGGATGTGCACAGGCCTGGGAAGTCAGTGTGCAGAGAGGGAGGAAGATGGCTCATCCAGCTTTTACAAGCTGTCTGGTGTATGCACACAGGGGTTGACAAGGCTACATCATATGCAGATGATAGGGCTCATGCAAGTAGTGAAGGGCTTAGCTGAGTAATATGTGGATCATGCAGGAGGGAGCCTTTAACATCCCTGGGTGCCTGAGGGCCTGTCTGTCCCTACATGACCCCTAGAACCTAGGAGTATCAAATATATGTGGCTTAAATCATTATCATGAGCTGGGTATTTCTGGATCTATCAAGTTACAAAGTAGGACATATACAGCTGCAACCTGCTATCAAATGGAAGTAGTATATTACAGATCAGGACCAAGGAGGTCCTGAAGACACAAGGAAGGTTCATGACACAAGGAAGGTTCACTTCCAATGGTTTCTACTCCTGTTACTATGCATTCTGTTGTCAATAATACACCTATAGTCTATTCCCTATGATTGGTTGAATGAGAAAGAGATGACTAGGCCCTGGCTGATGGTTCAATACATCATGCAGGAACCACTCAGAATTAGACAGTTGCAGGATTACAATCCCTGGCTGAGACAACCCTGAAAGATGCTTGTGAAAAGAAATGTTCCCAGTGGGCAGAAAATCAAACAATACACATTTGAATGTGGTTTATTTGGAAGGAGAGATGGTCTAATCTACAACTAGCAATGAACTGATTGATGGACTTTATCCAGTGGTTTGACTGGATGCTGAGAGATTAGTAAAGAGCATGATTAGAAAATTGGTGATTGAAGACATCTGAGGAAGGAGAATGTGAAGAACCTCTGTGAAAGGGAAAGGAGTATAAAGACCTTTGTATTCCTTATAAATGCTGATCAAAATGTTCATTCAGCTGAGGAGGAGTTCAAAACTCATTGAGACACATTGACTCTTCCATGTACAATCAGCCTCTTTTCCCATTTATTCATGTCAGTGTCCAATGGGCCCATGACCATAGTGGCCACATTGCCAAAATGGGAGATAGGCATGGGTTCAAGAACATGGACTTGAACTCATCATGGCTGACTTGGCTACAGTTTTGCTGAGTTGTCATATTACGCATTAGCACAGACCAAAACTTAGCCCCATATATGACACCATTACTAGAGTGACCAGCCACCAACCTACTGGCAGGTTGACTACACTGGAAAACTTCCTCTGTGAAAAGGACATTTGGGCTTCAAATGCTCTTAAACCAACAGACTAGAGAAAGAATAACAACTTTAGGCAAGGTGATATATCCAGATTAGCATGGGGAAATTGGATTGCTCTTCACAATAGAGACAAGAAAGATAATATGTCCAGAATGCAGGAGATCTTTCAGGGCATCCCCTTGTCATACCAGGGCTTGCCATTAAGACAAATGAGAAACAAAAGCAGTATAATTCAGTAAGTATGACAAACGTCACATGCCCATCAGGAATGAAGGCATGGGTCATTTCTCTAGGAAAAGACCCAAGACCTTGTGAAGTGCTTGCAGAAGTTGGGAGAAATACAGAATGGGCAGCAGAGTGTGGCAGTTCAAAATACCATCTAATGTCACGTGACTATTCCCGCAATGAGAACTTTAAACTGATATGAGTGCTTCTGTTGTATTTTGTTGACAATGTATTTGTAAAGTTATTTCTATGTCCTTTAAATTTCCTTATCATATGTTGTAACATCAATTAAGAGAATATTTGTGGGGGCTGGAGAGATGGCTCAGTGGTTAAGAGCATTGCCTGCTCTTCCAAAGGTTCTGAGTTCAATTCCCAGCAACCACATGGTGGCTCACAACCATCTATAATGAGGTCTGGTGCCCTCTTCTGGACTGCAGACATACATACAGATAGACTATTGTATACATAATAAATAAATAAATATTTTAAAAAAAGAGAATATTTGTGGTTATCAGAACTTTGAGATACTAGAATGATATCCTCCATGAGACCTTGCCAATATTCTAAATATATAATCATTTGTATTTGACATAATTATGTTATGTTTAGTCATAATTACAACCTGGTTATTGATTTTCATTTGGAAATTAATAAGGTGATATGATTGTATGTCATGTTGACAATGAATTGATTATGACAGTTGTTCTTGGTTTTCAACTGTATTATATCAGGAATGAACTACAATTCAAAACTGGAGGGCACAGTTGTGATCTGTACCTTAAGGGAGGAGGACCACAGGCCAATGATCCAAATAGTAAGGATGAATGACACTCAACGTTGATCTAGACCTTGAAGCTAGAAGGCACAACTTCATTTTGTGTCACACCATGCTGGAAGGACAATGGAAGAAGAAAGATGGGGTATTATTTCTCTCTACCAGGGAGCCTTGAGTGCCAGCCTCAGTACCCCCAGAATGCTTATAATTGGATGTGTACAACAGGCAAGTATCTGAGTGTAAAAGTTAAACTGAAGTACATTACCACTGCATCTTCTTTATTTTTCATGTAAGGGGAGAGAAATAAAGTGAAGAAGGGAAAAAAAAGAAAAGAAAAGAAGAAGGAGGAGGAGGTGAAGGGGAAGAAGGAGAAGGGGAAGGGGAAGGGAATCAAGGGGAAGGGGAACAAGGGGAAGAGACTAAGAGGAAGGAAAAGGAGAAGGAAGGAGAGTAAGTGGAAGAAGTAGAAGTAGTGAGGAGAAGAAGAGTAAGAGTAAGGGCTGGTCTCCATGAGGTTTCTAGTCTTTACAGACACAGTTGGAATATTCCCCAAGCAAGAACAATGATAATAGGCATATCAGAATGACAAAAACAGGTAGAACCAGACAAAGCAGTACTCCTGAACAGGTGACCTGAGCCAGGAAAGAAAGAGCCAGCAGTCAAGGGGAATACCTGACATTCCAAACCATTAGATAAAGTTAATAAACTTGCCTAAATCCTGGATTCACCCATTCTCCTTATCTAATCTCTTTGTGATAACCAGTTTTGGGACTGCCCAGATTTGTTTTTTAGTAAAGGTGGGGCATGCTGTCTTACTGCTCAATGCCTGCCTTCTATAGAAATTTCTATGTGGTCTGTTAGAGGGTAAATTTGTGGGACTGACAAATGTCAATTTGACTGTTAGAAAAAGGAATGAATGTTATCACTCTAAAGCCCACTGGTGTGGGGAAGCAAAGTCACACCATTGTGCTGCAGAAGTCACACTGCTGAGGTGTTTGGGGAAGAATCATGGCTCCACAAAGTTAACACAGAAAGGTACGACAGTGACTTTTCCAAAAGAGAAGTGTTTCCGCAGCTCAGCAAAATAGCTTGTTCCATGTTTGGGTGGATGTATTCACTTCCTGTGGATCTGCCTAGTGCTCTGTCACATGTGCATTTCCTGTATAGTCATGGGGTCTTCAACATCTCTGCATTCCCTTACCTCGTCAGCACAGTATTCCTTCATTGTCATTGAAGTCTACTTCTTTGGGATTCCAGCATATACACAAAACAGCTGAGAAACCCGGTCTTGTGGGTCTGAGGTAGATTCCTGAACCTTCCTTTCACTGACAGCCATTTTTGGACTGCACTCTGAAAGTTATTCCCCCAAAAATCTTCATATGATCACAGATGATAGATAGATAGATAGATAGATAGATAGATAGATAGATAGATAGATAGATGGTAGATAGGTAGGTAGATAGACAGACAGACAGACAGAAAGACAGACAGACAGATAGATAGATGAATGGAGAGGGATTTGGTCCATAAGTCTATGACTCTAGAGAACCCTAACTAATATACTGTAATTTTTAGTCAATTAAATTTTTAAACTTTTAGTTTCTAATTTTTCAATTTATACTCTGTTGGACTAGAAGCCCAATCATTAGGGAGTAGTTGCTCCAGACACCACTCACAAAGCCTCAATTGATATAAAAGCAAGAGGATTTTATTCTGTCATGACAGGACCCTTCAAGTTCGGGATATGAAGGACATCTGATAGCTGTTACGGTCCATCTTTTAAAGCAAAAAGCCACAGACACAAGGGGGGAACCTGTAGGTTGTTTTCCACCTTATTGGATTGGCTTATTCAAAGGGTTACTAGCAGTGATTGGTCTATTCCAGGGCAGGAGAATAGCTGCGTGGTCAGGTGATAAGGGAGAGCATCTCTGTGGTCTTCCTGACCTTGTTCTAGGGACTAAATCAACATATCAGGAACTGAGTCAACATCTGTGGGTTGTCTTTGCCTCAATTCCGAGAGTGGAGTTATGTTTGAAGATTATTAACAAGGACATAGGAAGATAAACAGTTCAGCAAGTGTGTGTGGGGGTGACTGTCCCATTTCCAAGAGTGAGTGTAAGGTTTTAGAAGAATGTCTTAGGGTTGCATTTAGGCTTAGAAATGCATTTAGAATCTTTCATTCCCTTCTCTTGTTTTGTCAAATCCCAATCTTGGGATTTTCTGAGGTCTCTCTTGAGAGCCTGATATTGTTGAGTCAGTACTAAAACTTGGGTAATATTGAGTTGTTCACAAATGAACGTCAGGAGTTGGTATTTTCTACAGACCTGGGACTCGAAAGAATCTAGCTGGGGTTTTTAGGGCGGGAGCTGGGAAATGGCAGGGCCTTAGGGCTTGGTGTTGTGCTAAGGGCCCCTGCAGGAGGGGGCTAGTTCAGCTCCCCCCACCTTGTCAAGTTTGCTTACATCCCCTCCCCCCAGACAAATATATCAGTCATAATGTCTACATGTAGGGAAGAGTCCTGGGGAGAGTTCATTTGGTATTTTTTTAAGAGTTCTTAGTTTAGCTTTGGGTGTGCTGAAGCTTTTATCTGGAGGGTCCTGGGTCGTCCTGTGGAGGTGTCAGCATTATGTGAGATGTGTTGATCCAAATCACAATGTCATCTACTTTGAGAGCAGTGGTTGTCATAAGGAGTATGGTGTAGGGTCCCTTCCAGGAAGGTTTAAGGCTCTGGGACTGATGGCTCCAGACATATATGGAATCACCAATGGATGATCTCTGGGTGTCTGGACTGGTAGCCAGCAGCCAGAGGCTTCCACACTGGGCTTGGATGATCAGGAGGGCTTTAGGTGGGCAGATAACAGTCTGGGAAAACAGCATCAGGATTATATACCTCATTTGCCTTAGTGAGCAGTAGCAGCCCTCACATAGGATCTCATAAGTAGTGAGTTTAAATAGCTCAGGGGTGTTTTGAAGCCAGAACAGGACAGAGGGATGGAGGTCTATCCAGTCATTTTGCCAGTCTCTAGGGCCAATTTTTGTTAATTTGTAAAAATTTTCTTTTAGAATTTTATTTATCTTATCTATCTGACATGACCTTTGGGGTTGGTAAGCACAATTTCCAATTGATGCCCATTGTCTTGGCCACGCCCTGACTTACCTGGGCAGCAAAGGCAGGTCTATTATTGGACATGATTACCTTGGGCATTCCAAACCTCGGGAAGATTTCTTTTATGATCTTCTTAGCCATTACATTGGCTGTCCCAGTCCAGGTCAATGTATGATGGCTATATTCTTTTTTTTTTTAAAATATTTATTTATTTATTTATTATGTATACAATATTCTGTCTATGTGTATGCCTGAAGGCCAGAAGAGGGCATCAGACCCCATTACAGATGGTTGTGAGCCACCATGTGGTTGCTGGGAATTGAACTCAGGACCTTTGGAAGAGCAGGCAATGCTCTTAACCTCTGAGCTATCTCTCCAGCCCCGATGGCTATATTCTTTGGCAACTGTGTGGAATGGAGGAGGCTCAAAATAATTTCTGCAGATGTCAACAGTCCTCTTTGTCTGTATATTGCTCCATGTATGTGGGTAGTGGCAAAAGCATACCTGCCGTCAGCGTAGACATTCCCTCTACCATCTGTAGAGCTTGTATCAAAGCCACAAGTTCTGCTTTCTGGTCGGGCCAATGTCCCTTCAGGGAGATTACTGGCCCAGATCATTTGCTTCCTGTCCACCATTGCTGCCCCCCACCTTCCGCTTACCTTCAGTCTTGTATACCTGCTTGGCTCAGACCCCCAGCCTTGTGCCCCAGGCAAGCTTCGCCATCATTTCCGGCTCTGCCTGGCACAGCTCAGTCTGCCATTCTGCCAGTCACATGTCCTTTCTGCAGATGCTGGTAGGATCCATAGTCCATCGGTGTGAGCAGGGCACAGGAGCAGCAGCCCAGTGCAGGAGGGCACCTGTGGTAGCATTGGGAGTGCTCTATCACAGTCTGACATGTGTGAGGGGAGCGAGACTGCAGGGTGAGCAGCCAGGGCTCACGCAGGCTTTAGGGCAAGCATGGCACCAAGGCACTTGCTAGGAGGCTAGAATTTCTCTGGTGGTGTGGCAGGGGGAGGTGGTCATCCTCGTGAGGAGGGTGTGGTGGAGGTTGAGGCAGACAAGCAGCCTGCATCTCCTACAGATCTGAAAACAGCAGGGAAAGCAAAGTCCCTCGTTTGGTCAACAAAAGGCTTTGATAATACATTTAGGGGAGATCAGGGAGGAATGAGTCATTTATTTGTTCTTGTCCCAAATTTATAGTTCGTAAGGTGTCCATTTTGTTCAACAGTTGTTTTAGCACAGAGTGGTCAGTTCCTGTGTCCCTTAGAAAATCTATAGAGGAATCTAATTCCTTTTTCTTGCCATAAGCACATTGGCCTTTTTCCAGGGAGTGCCTCTGTCCATCTTCATTTGTCTTTGATCTTCTGTTGCCCAGGCTCCCTATCTGTCTGAGTCCTGTCTTTTTTTTCTAGTCAAATTTCTTTCTTGCTTATGATCCCTCTGTTTTTTTTCTTTTCTCTGCCTCCCGCCTTTCTCTTTCACTTCCCTCCTCTCTCTCTTTCGCTACATTTTCTCTGTCTCTCGTTTAACATTTTCTCTGTCTCCCCAAATTCTGCAAGGTATAATCTTGCAACCTATCTACTTGCTGTAACTTTCTCCTTATATCTGATGCTGACTGTCCTATGAAGGTCATGGCTACCACTGCCTGCTGACCTTTAGTGGCTGGGTAAAATGCCTGTAAACCTCCAGTGAACATTTAAGAAACACAGATTGATTTTTAACTTGCCCCTGAAGAACCTCTTTTACCTTGGCCAAACTAGTGGGGTGCCTTGCCCCTGATATTTGCCATGAACCCGGCATTTTGATTGTCATTTTCTCCCTTTAAGAATTAATTAGAAGCCGGGCGGTGGTGGCGCACGCCTTTAATCCCAGCACTCGGGAGGCAGAGGCAGGCGGATCTCTGTGAGTTCGAGACCAGCCTGGTCTACAAGAGCTAGTTCCAGGACAGGCTCCAAAACCACAGAGAAACCCTGTCTCGAAAAACCAAAAAAAAAAAAAAGAATTAATTAGACATAGAAGAATGAAAATAGATCCATATTTATCTCTATGCACAAAACTGAAACCCAAACAAATCAAGACCTTAACATAAAACCAACAATACTGAACCTCATAGAAGAAAAAAGTTTTTTTTTTGTTTTGTTTTTGTTTTTTGTTTTTCGAGACAGGGTTTCTCTGTGGCTTTGGAGCCTGTCCTGGAACTCCCTTTGTAGACCAGGCTGGCCTCGAACTCACAGAGATCCGCCTGCCTCTGCCTCCCGAGTGCTGGGATTAAAGGTGTGCGCCACCACCGCCCGGCAAGAAAAAAGTTTTAAATACATTTTCAAACACAGCCTCAGTGGCATAGACATTGAGAGAAACAATCAATAAATGAGATCTCCAGAACTGAGAAGCTTTTTGTGTAGCAAAGGATATAATCAACAGAACATAATATCAACCTATAGAATGGGAAGGTATCTTTATCAATTATTTTTTTTTTTTTTTTGGTTTTTTCGAGACAGGGCTTCTTTGTGGTTTTGGAACCTGTCCTGGAACTAGCTCTTGTAGACCAGGCAGGTCTCAAACTCACAGAGATCCGCCTGCCTCTGCCTCCCGAGTGCTTGGATTAAAGGCGTGTGCTACCACCACCAGGCTGTATCAATTATTTTTAAAACACATAAAGAACTTAAAAACTTAGTCCTAATAAGAACAAATAATCCAATAAAATTATGTTACAGACCTAAACTGTACATTCTCAACAGATGAACTTAAAATGACTGAAAGATATTTAAAATTTGCTTAAATATAACATCCTTATTCATCGGGGAAATGCAAATCAAACAATTCTGAGATTTTATCTTATCCCTTTAAAAATGACCAAGATTAAAAGTATTGTTTGGCCGGGCGGTGGTGATGCACGCCTGTAATCCCAGCACTCGGGAGGCAGAGGCAGGCGGATCTCTGTGAGTTCAAGGCCAGCCTGGTCTACAAAGGGAGTTCCAGGACAGGCTCCAAAGCTACAGAGAAACCCTGTCTCGAAAAACCAATAAATATAAAAATAAAAATAAATAAAAATATTGTTTGACAATTTATGCTTAAAAGAATGTGGAATAGCCGTGGTGGCGCACGCCTTTAATCCCAGCACTCAGGAGGCAGAAGCAGGCGGATCTCTATGAGTTTGAGGCCAGCCTGGTCTACAAGAACTAGTTCCAGGACAGAAACCAAAAAGCTATGGAGAAACCCTGTCTCGAAAATCCAAAAAAGAAAAAAAAAATAAAAGAATGTGGAATAAAATTCCTCCATTTTTGGTAAAAATCCAAACTGATACAGCTACTTTGAACATTAGTATGATGAATTTTCAGAATTAGGTAACATATTACCTCAAAACTCAGCAATATCCCTTTTGGGCCTATTTTACATTATTTTCTCATAGACAGAATCTGAAAACAACTGAAAATGTACCTTTTTTATATCAATAATAAATGAGAATTGTCACCATGTGGGGCAACTCGGGGTCCCCACCTCATCACAAGTATTGCGAGCAGTCAAATGTTAAATTCAGATCTGAACATGGGCACATGGGTGGCTTAGAAGCTCAGCTGGGCTGTTTACATGGCCCTGTCCTGGGGCCAGGGCTTTTACAGCAATAGTTCTTGAAGACAGTGTAGTTCTGTCCATCTAACAGAGCTGGGAATTTACTTTTTTCTGTACACACTGTTTAGTAAGAAATATAGAAACCAACAATCTGTAGTTTTTTATAAGCACATTTTTTAAAGTGACTTAGCTCAACTTTCCCCAATTTTTAAACCTGAAGCTTTACCCTGAACACAGCACGTGATGACCAGAACAGAGCATCCCTAGAAGAAAGATGTCACAGGGCTGGGAGGCCCTTCTGATGTTGGCTTGCCCTACTACCTGTTGCTCCTGAATCCACATTTGTGGTTTACCAAAAGCCACAGGGATACTTATTTGCAATCTTTCTATCTGCTGCCAAAGTGAAAAGGTCCAGGCTCTTTACAAGACTTTAGCTTTCTAATAGGGTATCTGACCCCAGAGAAACAGCCCCCAGGCTTACTGGGTCCTGTGGGGAGGAATTAGCACCAGTTTGGACCCTGCTGGCTTGTGGGCCGCCTGCAGGGAAAAGAGACGGGGGAGGGGCAAACTGCTGTTATCAAAGTCAGAGGGAAGGCAGCCTTGGTGCCCTCACTGTGCTCTGTAATGAAATGGTTTGACCCAGAGTAGGGGGGTTCTCTGGACAAGTTCTCCCAGGTGACAATATAGGGAACCTGGTCCGGGTGGCCATAAGGGTAAGGCTGAAAGACTTTTTCTTTTACTTGCAAAATAGTATCTAGATTGAACGTCCCACCCTGTGGCCAGCCCACATCAAAAGTGGGCCATTCCAGCCGGGCAGCAGTGGCACACGCCTTTAATCCCAGCACTCGGGAGGCAGACAGAAGTGGATCTCTGTGAGTTAGAGGCCAGCCTGGTCTATAAGCGCTAGTTCCAGGACAAGGAACCAAAAGCTACAGAGAAACTCTGTCTCGAAAAATCCCCCCTCCCAAAAAAAAGTGGGCCATTCCAGGAAGCAGACCACTTGCCAGTATTTCTTTCGGATTTCCACAGCTTGGTCTACAGCTTTTCTGTCAAGTCAGAGTTAGGGTCAGAGAGGTGGTTCTCACTGCCCCATCGTACCAGATTTAGACTCGAATACAAACAGATATACAAAAACAAAGACACGACATAAAAACAAAGACACAAAAAGCCAAACCAAACTCAAAATCAGAAACTGCACAGCACTACAGATTCAGAGGAAGTGAGTGGCAAAAAGCCCTGCCTCTTGGGAACTAGAGGAGTGACCTGGTCACTCTTAGCCCCTTTGGATACTGGAGTGTCCTCCAGATTTACAGATTACTGGAGCATCCCCCAGATTTACAGATTACTGGAGTGCCCTCCAGTACAGATACTGGCCCTACATAGTACAATTTCAGAAGCTCTGCAGCACTACAGACTCAAAATAACAACAAACACAGACTACAATAATCACAGAAACAAAGCAGACAGACAAAGACAATAAGAGCGCTCGATGTTACCTCCAACTGTGCCTGGATTGAGTCCAGAAGCAACTCAATTCCTGACCAATGCATCAAAATGTTGGACTAGAAGTCCAATCATCAGGGAGGGGTTGCTCCAGACACTACTCACAAAGCCTCAATTGATTCAAAAGCAAGAGGATTTTTATTCTGTCATGACAGGACCCTTCAAGTTCAGGATATGAAGGACATCTGATAGCTGTTACAGTCCATTTTTTAAAGCAAAAAAACCACAGACACAAGGGGGGAACCTGTAGGTTGTTTTCCACCTTATTGGATTGGCTTATTCAAAGGGTTACTAGCAGTGATTGGTCTATTCCAGGGCAGGAGAATAGCTGCGTGGTCAGGTGATAAGGGAGAGCATCTGTGGTCTTCCTGACCTTGTTCTAGTGACTAAATCAATAAATCAGGAATTGAGTCAACATTGAGTATGCGATGAATTAATTCATGTAATGGAATATGATTTTAAGATGTGTTACATGAATTTATGCTGTGGAATATTTGTTTAATGATGCAAAGATGTATTGCATTCATTTTTTTCATTTGTTTAACTATATAAAGCTGTATTACTGTGCCTGCCTAAAACACCTGATTAATCAACTATAGAGCTTAATAGCCAATAGCTGTACTAGAGAGAGAAATATGTGGGGCTGGTGGGCAGAGGAACTCTAAAGCACAGGCTGAGAGGACACAGAGCGGAACAAGAGGTGGGTAAGCACCCACCCCACTAGGCACTCACTCTCTAGGCCCTTGGCTCCATACAAAACCCTGGGCCCTCCCCTACCTGCATCAGCTTCTCTAGTCAGCCAGCTGGTAAGATTCCTACAGGTAGGATGCTCCAAATCCACCACCCTCTCTATTGCAGCCTGTAAGCTACAAGTCCCAATCCACCCCCGAAACCATCATGTCTCCTGTGACCTAAGAGGAACTTGCAAGCACAGGCTGCTACTGCACACAGCAGACAAAGAGGTAAGTGAACACCCACCCAGCTTGATACCCCACTCTAAGTGCAGTAAGGTTCTGGTTATCCAGCCAGTCAGAAGACAAGCTTCCAGCAGTTTGGCTGTTCCAAAATTCTCAGAGTAGGAGGCTTCAAGCTAGAAGTCCTACTCTGGCCCCAAAACCTCTATCCCACATGGCTTCAGAGGAACTCTGAAGCATAGACTGTTAGTGCACAGAGAATATCAAGAGAGAAGACCAAGACAGTGGACCAAGACAGAAGGCCAAAAGAGTCCTCCGTCACTCCATAAGACACAAACAGTGTCAGTACAGAGCACCTAAAAACAGCTCCCAAAGACACAGACAGTAACTGCAATGATTGTACCAAGAGGCAAAGACTCTGTTAGCAAAAATTTGAGGAAGAGATGGGTAGGTACCAATGGAAGAGCTTATTCAACAACCTAAAAAGCAACATGGTATCACCAGAACCCAATAGAAATACTACAGGAAGACTTGACCAGCCTAACCCAGAGGAGGCTGAGAGAAATAATTTTAAACATAACTTTAAGAGGATGATGGACAGATTTAAAGAGGAAATAAAAAATTAATTTAAGGAAATGGAGGAAAAGGCAAACAAAAAAAATTGGAAGAAATCAACAAATATCTTAAAGAAAACCAAGAAAAAAGAATCAAACATGTGAAACAAAGAGTGGAAACACTTAAGACTTGAAAACTGAAATGAAGGCAATAAAGAAAACACAAATAAGGGGAATTCTATAAATGGAAAATCCATTTAAACAAATGGGAACAACATACATAACATACATAACTAACAAAATAGAAGAGGTGAAAGGAAGAATATCAGTAGTTGAAGGTACTAAAGAACAAATAGATTCATTGGTCAAAGAGAATTTTCAATTCAACAAATTTTTAATGCAAAAGATCCAGGAAATCAGGGACATCATGAAAATTCAAACCTAAGAATAACAGGGATAGAAGAAGGAAAAGATCTCCAGCTCAAAGGCACAGAATCCATATTCAGCATAATTGTTGAAGAAAACTTTCCCAACCAGAGAAGTATATCACTATGAAAGTAGAAGAAGCTTACAGAACACCAAATAGATGGGAACAAAAACAAGTCCCCTCACCATATAATAATCAAAATGCAGGGCTGGAGAGATGGCTCAGCGGTTAAGAGCAATGCCTGCTCTTCCAAAGGTCATGAGTTCAATTCCCAGCAACCACATGGTGGCTCACAACCATCTGTATCGAGGTCTGGTGCCCTCTTCTGGCCTGCAGGCATACATGTAGAAAGAATATTGTATACATAATAAATAAATAAATATTTTAAAAAATAAATAATCAAAATGCAGAGCATACAGAAGAAAGAGTGAATACTGAGACCTGCAAAAGAAAAAGAGCAAGTAATATTAAAGCAAACCTATTAGAGTTACACCTGAATTCTTTTTTTTTTTAATTTTTTTAGATTTTATTTATTTATTATGTATACAACATTTCTTCCATGTATGCCAGCAGGCCAGAAGAAGGCATCAGATTTCATTATAGATGGCTGTGAGCCACCATGTGGTTGCTGGGAATTGAACTCAGGACCTCTGGAGGAACAATCAGTGCTCTTAACCTCTGAGCCATCTCTCCAGCCCCTACACCTGAATTCTTAAGTGAAACCATGAAAGCTAGAAGGTCGTGGACAAATTTGCTGTAGACATGAAGAGACCATGGATGGAACACAGACAATTAGCCCCAGTAAATCTTTAAATGACCATCGATGGAGAAAACATAATATTCCATATAAACCCAGATTTAAACAATAATTATTCACAAATCTAGCATAAAAAAGGAAATAAGAAAAACTCCAACTTGAGAAAGCTAATTGTACCCCCAAAAAAGCAACAGATAACTCCCTATCAGCAAACCCCAAAGAAAGGAAACACAAGCATTACCACCAAAAATAATAGTGATTATCAATCACTGGTTATTAATATCTCCAAATATTATTGGACTCAATTCAACTATAAAAAGACACACAGGCTAAGAGAATGGATATAAAAGCAGAATATATCCTTCTGCTGTATATAAGAAACACACTTCAACCTCAAGGACAGACATTGCCTCAGAGAGTAAATGGTTGGGAAAAGATTTTCAATTAAATGAACCTAAGAAACAAGCAGGTATAGCTATCCTAATATCTAACAAAATAGAGCTTTCAAACTAAAATCAATCAGAAGAGATGGGGAAGCACACTTCATAGTCGTCACAGGAAAAAAATCCATGAAGACTAAATCTCAATCCTGAACATCTATGCCCGAAATACAAGAGGACATACATATGTAAAAGAAACAGTGCTAAAGCTTAAATTGCAGTCAAATTCTACACATAAATAGTAGGAGATGTTAAAGGCCACTTTCCGCAGTGAAAAGGTCAACCACACAGAAACTTTTTTTTGTTTTTGTTTTTTTTTTTTTTTTTTTTTGAGACAGGGTTTCTCTGTAGCTTTGGAACCTGTCCTGGAATTAGCTCTTGTAGACCAGGCTGGCCTCAAACTCCCAGTGATCCGCCTGCCTCTGCCTCCCGTGTGCTGAGATTAAAGGAGTGCGCCACCACTTCCAGCTTAACCACACAGAAACTTAACAGAGAAATAAGATAACTAATAGATGTCAGGACTCAATTGGACTTAACAGACATCTAGAGAACATTCCTCCCAAACACAAAAGAATATGAATTCTTCTCAGCACCTCATGGACCTTCTCTAAAATTGACCCCATACATGGTGATAAAGCAAACCTCAACAGACACAAACAATTGTAATAAGCACCTGTGTCTTATCAGATCACCATGTTTTAAAGTTAGAATTCAACAACACTAATCACAGAAATCTACAAACCCTTGGAAAGTGAATAGTGCTCAGCTGAATCAACAATGGGTCAGAGAAGAATGAAGGAAAGAAATTAAAGACTTTCTAGAATACAATGAAAATGAAGGCACCACAAACCCAGACCTATGGGACTCTATGAAAGCAGTGCTGTGAAGAAAGTTCATAGCACTAAGTGCCTGCATAAAGAAAGTGGGGAAATCTCACACTAGTGGGTCAACAGCACAACTGAAAGCTCCAGAACAAAAGAAGCAGACTCACCCTGGATGAGTAGATGACAGGAAATAATCAAATTTGCGGGTGAAGTCGATAAAATAGAAACAAGGAAAAGACTATAAAGAATCCATGTAAAAAAAAAACTGATTCTATGAAAAAGAAAATCAAGAAGATAGACAAACCCTTATCCAACTTAGTCAAAAGGCAGAGAGAGAACATCCAAATTAACAAAATCAAAAATGAAAAGGTGGGTGGAGCAACAGATACTGAGAAAATCCAGAGAATCATTTCATCATACCTCAAATCCTGTATTCCACAAAATTGGAAAATGTAAAGTGAATGGACAATTTTCTGAATAGGTACCACATACCAACATTAAATCAATACACAGTGAACAATTTAAATACAGCTGTAACCTTCAAGTTAATAGAAGTAGACATCAAATGCCTTCTTCCAACCCCACCTCTAAAAAAAATCCCTGGACTTGATGGTTTCAGTAAAGAATTCTACCAGAACTTCAAAGAAGAGGAAACAGCTGTACTCCTCAAATTGTTACACAAATTAAAAACAGAATGAACATTTCCATACAAACATTTCCATTTTATGATGTTACAGTTACCCTGATACTAATCCCACACAAAATATCAAAAAAAGAATTACATATCAGTCTCCCTCATGATCATTAATGCAAAATTATTCAGTGAAATACTGACAAACTGAATCTAGGAATACACCAAAAAAATTATTCACCATGATGAAATTGGCTTCATCCTAGAGATGCAGAATAGTTTAACATATGAAAGTCTGTCAATGTAATCCACCATATAAATAAATTGGAAGAAAAAATATAATCATCTCATTAAATGCTGAGAAGCATTTGACAAAGTTCAACACCCCTTCATGATAAAGGTCTTGGAGAGATCAGGGATACAAGAAAGGTATCTTAACATAATGAAAGGAATGGACAGAAAGCCTACAGCAAACATTAAAAAAATGGGGACAAACTCAAAATGAGCCCACTAAGATAAGGAACAATACAAGACTGTCCTCTCTCACCATACCTAGTAAACTTAGTCCTTGAAGCTCTAGCTAGAGCAAAGAGAAAACAAAAGAAGATCATGGGAAATCAAACTGGAAAGGAAGAAATCAAGCTTTTGCTATTCACAGATGATATATTAGTATACATAAGTGACGCCATGCACTCTATCAGGGAATTGATTATACCTGAGAGAGATTTTACTTAACGATTTTGAAATGGGAAAAACCTCCATTAATCTGTAGAATTTGAGATGATATGACCATCTTTAACTGCTTGGTGGCAGTGCACACTTTTAACACCATGACAATTATCTTTTTTTGTTACCTTAAAATTCTCTTAGCTGTTAATATTCTGAACATCTTTTTCCCTCTGGGACAGGAAATCACTACACCCACCTAGATAAGCACAGTGCACAGTACAAGCCAGCTAGCCACACTGGGTCCTGGAGGAAAAAGGGAAAGTTCCTGTGGAGTGCAGGATTGTGACATTGTCTGCTTTTGTAGCCTAGGACAAGTGCTATTGAAATGCTTACCTTGGCCTACGTAGAAACGATCTTTGAATGGGGTGGGAGAAATGGTCAGGAATCACTCTGCAGAGTCTTTAAGCACGCTACAGCCCTGTGGACAGTGTCCTTGTCACTCAGACTGCACGAGCCAATCAGACCCTCCAGGTGACCTGCCAGTCATAGGCAGTGCAGGGTTCTTCCAGGCAGCCACGTTCAGACTTGGCTTTGCCGAGGAGCTGTTCCCAGTGGTTTCATGTGCTGCAGTGAAATTGCTGCTGCTGGAAGAAGTTGATGACCTGAGAGCTTTGGCGAGCTGGGAAACAATAACATGGTGAGCGAGGGGGGGGGGGTGGAATGCTGTCTCCAGATGGGGAGGAGCAGAGGGTGAGGTGCAGGAGATGGCATGGTGCATCCTCCTGGGATCAGTGTGGGAACCTGCTGCCATATTCCCTGTGTTGTAAAGTCCCATGTGGTCTTTGTTAATTCCTAGATTTAAGGAACAGGCCTCTGAATAACTTTGTGCTGTGGGTTTAATCCGCTTAGAGAATTGGGAGCAGGGTGCTGTGTGTACAAACATCTTTCTTGTCAACTTCAATATGCCATACTCAGAGAGACCTAGTTTCTCCAGTATCTTCTTGAAATTGAGCACTTTGCATTTAACCTTTACATACAATCTCCATTTGTGTTTAACTTGTGGACGGTATCAAGGCATCTCACCTGTTGGGTAGCACTGCACTTCTAAGCTGCAACATAGAAGAGTTGAGTTGCTGATATAAAGGATTTTCCAATGCCTTGGAAATAGTTCAGTCTCACAAAGTAGAATTAGCTGAGGGAGGACTGCCTCTAAATCACCCAAAAGTTAAATGTATTTTAATCAGGGCTACTAGAGATTAGGATGCTAGGGTACACATTGTTCAATCGGATTGTCCAGATATTTGGCTCCAAAAAATTACAAAGAAGCCACCACTGACTTAAAACCAGACACACGGCACATCCCCATATCAAAAAACAACCTCTAACAAGCTTTTAAAGGAGGCATGACAGGTTCCTAAGCTATTTTAAAGCCTGGTGTGATATAAAGTTCCAGTTTTCTATTTGAGAAAAGCACAGTTCTTCCAGATGGGCAATATGACACCAGGTGACATATAAATGAAATGCAAAACATTGTTGTGTGGAGGAGTAACCTGAACAATCAAGGGTTTTCTTTTATGTCCCCTTGAGGAAGGAGGAACAATCCTGGCAGACCTAGTAATAGCCCGGGGCCTTAGCCTTGTGAGTTTCCCTAAGTATCTGATCTACTGATAATAAAACACAGCTCCTTTTCTAAAACCAGGAATATGCTTAGGGGAGCTGGTAATGTTCTGGTGCCAAAGCCTTTGTGGAGGGGTGGCTTCAGATTCTAAGAACCTCACTTGGGAGGCAGAGACAAGGCAGATCTCTGTGAGTTTGAGGCCAGCCTGGTCTACAAGAGCTAGTTTCAGGACAGGAACCGAAAGCTACAGAGAAACCCTGTCTCGAAAAAAACCTAACTCTTCCCACCATATGGAGCTATAGTTGTCAGTCCCATGGCCACTCTGCTCGTAGTAAAGTTCTTGAGATACCCTGTGTTCCCATTGTATAGATTTGTTTGAGTAGCCTCCTCCTAAATTCATGTGATAATTTGTACTTATAATTCTCTAATTTCTTTCATTTCTCCCTTGGAAGTATACAAGATGCTATTCTCCATTTTAAAATTCTTTTGAGACAAGGTTTCTCTGTAGGAGTGTCCAGACTATTCTGGAACTCACTGGGTAGAAGAGGCTATCCTTGAACTCACAGAGATTACTTGGCCCAGGAAGGGTGTGTGCCACCAATGCCCAGAAAAATGCAATTTTTCCTAGGAAGCTTTCTAGGCATCTGCAAGACCTCCCCACCCTAGCTTTTTATCTTTTTTACAATTTGGTTTTCCTATCCTTCTCATCCCTGTGACCTTCACCTCAGGACCCTGTCACTGAAGGAATCACCTGCTGATTATGGTTACCAGTTTAATGAAGAAATTACCCTGATAATATCTTTGCTCTGTAACTCTCCTATCTGCCTAAATGTCTAGCCTGGCAAGTTGCCTGTTTCTATTTCAATTGTTCAAAGTGTAACCCAGAGCCTGAACCTAAAGGACACTTAAGGTGAACTGCAAATGTGGAATCTGTCTAGCTGGCACCTCTTTGAGCGTTAGCTAGAGATTGATGTCTACCATCATTAAAGAGGTTTTTCTTTATTAATCTCCTAGTGTGTAAAGTTATTTCTCAATGGAAAGGGATATTAGTTCTAGAACAGCTGCATTTCCATCCTGTTAGAAAATAGTTTCTGAGAGAAGTTCTCTTTTTTTTTTATTTATTATGTATACCATATTCTGTCTGTGTGTATGTCTGTAGGCCAGAAGAGGGCACCAGACCTCATTCCAGATGGTTGTGAGCCACCATGTGGTTGCCGGGAATTGAACTCAGGACCTTTGGAAGAGCAGGCAATGCTCTTAACCACTGAGCCATCTCTCCAGCCCCCGAGAGAAGTTCTCTTATGTTGACTCAGGTGCCCTAGGTCTGCTGCTGTCCAGGGCAATGACCTTGCTGTCCTGTACATTAGACTTTCAAAACCAAAAGCTATGGAGAAACCCTGTCTTGAAAAATCCAAAAAAGAAAAAAAAAAACACAAAATTCCTAAAAAAAAAAAAAAACTCACAGTTTTAAAATTATGCATTTGTGTCATGTAGTTGACTGTGCATTGCAGTTGCAGGGAAAGGATTTGCATATGGTGCATATGGAGCATTCCTTATGTCTTCAGACCACAATAGGATGAATAGTTTATTGTGTACACTGCAGGGGAAACAGTGGAGGCAATCAACTATTAGAGCCACCATTATGAAGATGTTCCTGGCTGGGCAGAGGTGGCACAGGCCTTTAATCCCAGCACTAGGGAGGCAAAGGCTGGCTGTAAGTTCAAGGCCAGCCTGGTCTACAGGAGCTAGTTCCAGGAAAGGCAATTAGGCAACAATTCTATGCAGACATGGTTGATCTTGCTTGACACAGTTTTGTCTGCTTAGAGATTTGAGAAACAGGCCATTAACTAACTTTATGTGTCAGGTTACAGATCTCAGTAGCCAACATATGTATATAGAAACCATTAATCTATCTCTTATTAATGACATTCCCTCTCCTATACAAAGGCCAACTCTGTTTCAAAGTCAATATAGAAAGTTTTATTTAATCTCAAGAGTGCAATATTTTTATCATTTTAAAATCTCTTATTGGTATTTTTTTTTTTTTGGTTTTTCGAGACAGGGTTTCTCTGTGGCTTTGGAGCCTGTCCTGGAACTAGCTCTGTAGACCAGGCTGGTCTTGAACTCACAGAGATCCGCCTGCCTCTGCCTCCCGAGTGCTGGGATTAAAGGCGTGCGCCACCATCGCCCGGCTCTTAGTGGTATTATTTTCAGGTGTTTTCATTAAGTGTATTGCTGCACTTGTCTCTATTTCTGTTCTCCAATGTTTCAAAGTTATTAATAGTTGCATTTTATGTCTCTCAAGTGATGTTAATTATTGATTTCTGTGGAGAACAATGTCTCCTCTAGTTTAGGCTTGCCTCATACTACATAATTGAGAATCATTTTGAACACCTAATCTTTCCTCTGCTCCCCAGTGCTGGGAAAACAGTCCTGCAACTTCTTATAGGCTTGGCCTTGACTTGTCAATGAAGAAGAAATGTAGAGTAGTTACTGAGTGTCTGCTAATCTTTCTAGTTTTTATGGGGACTTAGAAGAAAAGGAACCTGTGCAAGAGGTGAGCTCATTGACCAATTTTGAAGCTGCTGGAGACACAGGGCACAATGGGAGAAGTTGTACTGAGGGTGAAAGCTTTCTTCCGTCAACAGTAGTTGAGATTAGCTATGTGGAATCAGGTAGTCAATTGTAGATATTTCATGAATGTTCAGATTGACAATTGTTTTCAGTCCACAGACCAAGGCAATCAAGAATCTGGGAAAGAAACTGACATTATCTTTAAACCACATTGCTATATTTACAGTAGCTCAGCTAAAATACAAAATCTGGGTAAAAGGTTGTGGCCCTGCTTAACAGGACTGTTATATTTCTGCATTAAGATGTTCATCTTTTGAGAAAATGTATGAGAAATCTTTAATGTGCTCTAATACAAATCCCTAGTCTCTGGAGCACATGGCCATAAAGTCTATTTCAAGTTTTCAAAATAATTTTAGAGATGAAATCCACATTATACTTACATTTTCCTTGTTGCCTTCAAACCCAAATATGCCTGGATTGTTTTCTAATTCATGGTATGTTTTTCTTTAGCAACAGTTACAAAGTAACCACAGTTACACAGTAACAGGAGTTACTTTATGAATGTGGCCTGTGTTAGTCTACAGGATTTCCCACTTCTGATGCAATGGGATGGATGCACTGTAAAGTGAGTGTGCAATGGAATGTGCAACAAAGGATCCTGTACTTTGGATGTGGAACAGGATGTGCTCTAGGGTAGTGGAATAATGTATACTAAATACAATCTTTTTAAACAGGGGCCCTGTCTGCTGGGCTGGGAGGGCAGAACTGGATGGATTGTACTGTCTGAGTCATTTGGTCTCTGATCCTCCAGTAGAGAAGCTGCTAATATTGTGAGTCCCAGCTGGGTGGCCCTAGCCAATGAGGGATTCTGGGAAGCCTTAGCAATCAGGAGTTCTAGTGGGAGAACAGGATTAATTTGGCTTATATTGTCATATTGTCATTCACTACTTAAGGATGTCAGGAAAGAACTTAAAGAGGGCAGGATTCTTAATAGATTTTTGTATGTTGAACCATTCTTGTATCTCTGAGATGAAGCTGACTTCATCATGGTAGATGATTTTTTGGTGTGTTTTTGGATTTCCTTTCCTAGTATTTTATTGAGTATTTTTTGAATGTATGTTCATCAGTGAGATGGGTCTATAATTCTCTCTTGGTTGAATCTTTGCATAGTTTTGGTATAGGGGTAACTGTAGCACCATAAAAGGGGTCTGGCAATGTTCCTTCTGTTTCTATTATGTGGAACCCTTTGAGGAGTATTGCTATTGGGTCTTAGTTCTGATGGAATTCTGCACTGACACTCTCTGGCCTTGGACTTTTTTTGGTTGGAATGACTTCTCTTTCCTTGCAGGTTATAGGTTGATCTAAATTATTCACCTGGTCTTGATCTAATTATGGTATGTGATACCTATTCAGAAAATTGTTGATTTCTTTTTTTCTCAAAATCATTGATTTAGTATAATACAAAGAAGGAAATCTTAACATTGAAATACAAAGATTACAATATTGACTAAAGAATTTTTTCTTTACTACACAAAACATGACCCAGCATAAAAAACAAACCATTTTCCTTTTCCCATTAAAAGAAATGATATTGTTAGGAGCCAATTTCCTCCTAAAATCATTACAGGAACCATCACCCTGGGGAGTCTGCAGAGACCCCCACACCCTTAATTGTGTTAGGAATCCTTCTATTGACAGAGCCTACCCCACACCCAAATTGGCTGTTTATGGAGAGCTATCTGTTAGCGGAACCCACCCCACATTCCAAACTATCTAGGGAGCTAGGTGTGTCAACTCGTGACTTCTTGGCCTACAGTGACCTGACCTAAGACAACCTCCTGCCTACGTGACCAACTCGGACCATGTGACCAACATGAACCACGCGGCAAGAGCCCAGGCCCCTGTGCCCATCCCCCAACTCTTTACCCTATAAAAGTTGTACCCCGTCTCTAATAAATGGAGGCTTTGACAAGAACTCTTGCTTAGCCTCCTTCCGCTTTCCTAGCTCATATCTTCCAGGTAGTGCCTCTCCGTGACCCTGGAATAACTGACTGCCGGGTGGGTTACTAACCCTAGATTGAGTAACCCACCCAAAGGCAATCGACATGATATAATTAGTGTATTAAAATAATTTTGAATATAGCCCAACTATATTTACCTATTATCCAGTCAGAAAGTTTTATTATCATTTAGTGTATTGCTTGTATCTCCACTAACAAAATATTTAACCCCTAAAGCAGCAGTCATTTATAGCAACTCTGGTACCAACATCAAAGGGGAAAACTGGTTTAAAAAATTTCACAAAAGCCATTCTTGACTGTAAAACAACATATCACAGAAAGAGTAGGAATACAAGTTTGTAATTGTATATATACATACTCCAAGAAGTTTGTCAGTACTGAAATTCTTTTTATTGCTGTATTAGCAATGGAATTTTTGGAATATATTTTCAATGCCACATAGAAATAGATTCAAGAAACAAATTAAATTGAAGTCCTAGATAAAATGTTTCATTTAAAATATTTTCTACATCAAATTTCATGTTTATGTATGAAAAGTTATATAACATTATATGAAAAAAAATGTCATGAAGTATTTTTCTACACTATACTAAATGTATTTCCCAAGAGGAAAAAGTTAAAAATATCTAAAATATTTTAGATTAAGATTATAAGACCATCATAGATCTTATGAACATGCATCTGTTTACAGAATTAACTGTATACAAAATGTATTTTTCTTTTTTTTTAATTTTCTATGGTTTATTTAACTTTATTTTATGTGCATTGGTGTAAGGGTGATCAGATCGCTGGAACTGGATTTTCAGACAGTTGTGGACTGCCATGTGGGTGCTGGGAATTGAACCTGGGTCCTCGGGAAGAGCAGTCAGTGCTCTTAACTGCTGAGCCATCTCTCCAGCCCCCACAAAATGTATTTTTCATTAGAGATCATAAAGAAATGAGTTGGGGACAACCACCCTTTACACCACATTATCAGCTCACTTTAACCACAAGTGTGTCCTTGGTATTTGAGTATATGAAACATTCACTCTTCATGAAATCATCCAAAGATTTACTTAGAAGATGAAGGTGCAGAAATATGAAATATGTTACTTATTTTTTTTTCTTTCTTTCCAACAATATCCCAAGCATGGCATAGCAGCCTGAAATTATAAAATACTTAACTCTGCTTTAGTTATCTATACAGGCTGCTTGAATGTGAATTAAGTTCAAAAATTAGCACATCAAATAACAAAACCAGCCATAAAGCAGGCTGAAAGCATTAAACATTTCATATATAAGTTTTAAATCATTTAATTTCTATAGAACAATTTTATTCACAATATAATGTGACAGAAATCACCACAGGAATGATATACTCATTGCAATCAGGGTGCATGCAGCAGCAGCTTTGCATTTTTATAACTATTATTTGTTTATAAAAATTAAGCCTCTCCAGTCATGCTTACCACATTTTAAGTTTGCAAGGTATGGGAATACAACATAGTTCAAAGAGAAAATGTCTCATCAATTTGAATGTAGCTTATCTGTATGAAACATGAAATATATTACTAAACCCTGAAATGTGCATGTCTAGATTTGCTTTTGTCCAATTTCAGGCCATTTGCAATCGTGTTCTGTTTATATAATATCAAGAGGACCTATTAGCAATTGTGGGTGAATGAGCTGCGGTTCCAACTGTGGTGGCAATGAAGTGTTATCATTGACTCCACCAAGTCCTGGATTTGTGGGTGAAGGAAGAGCCAAAATGTTCTTAGTTTCTACAATTCCTCCATTGGAAAAGAAAAACTGACACTGTTGAAGGAATGTTTCAATGACAGATTGATGGATTATAGTGGTAGACAGGAACTCCCGATTTTCAAAATCAGGTCTCATAAAAGTTGGTCAAAAACAGATGGATAAGTTGCCTGCTGTCATTGGGTTGATTTTATTTTGCTGACTAACCTTGTTTAAATGTGTTTAACCTTTCCAGTTTTGTGGAGAACAGCTTTTTTATAGTATGTCTTTATTTTCTCCTTGACACAGGGGTAGTTTAATAGAGCACTGTTCAATTTCCATGGGTTTTTAGGCTTTTTGTGGTTAGTGTTGTTGTTAAATTGTAACTTTAAAACAGTGATCTGATAAAACACAGGGGGTTATTCCAATTATTTTGTGTGTTAAGGGTTGCCTTGTTATCATGTTTGTGGTCCATTTTACAGAAGATACCACGAGGTGCTGAGAAGAAGGTCTATTTTGTGTTTGGGTGGAATGCTCTGTAGATATCTCTTGAGTCCATTTAAGTCAAGACATCTGTTAGTTGTCTTATTTCTCTTAAGTTTCTGTCTAAATGAACTGTCCATTGGGAAGAGTATGTTGTTGAAGTCTCCTACTAGTAATATGTGGGATTTGATGTGCATTTTAAGCTTCAGTAAAGTTTCTTTTATATATGTGGGTGTTCTTATGTTTGGGGCATAGATGTTCAGGATTGAGACTTCATCCTAATGGCTAATTCCTGTTATGAGCATAAAGTGTCCTTCATCTATTCTGATTGTCTTTAATTTGAAGTCTATTTTGTCCTCTATTAGGATACCTATAATTGGTTGCTGCTTAGGTCCATATGATTTGAAAAACTTTTCCCAACAGTTTACTCTTATGCAATGTTTTTCTTTGAGATTTAGGTTTGTTCCTTTTATAAAGCAAAAGGATGGATCCTGCTTTTGTATCCATTCTCTAAACTTTTGCCTTTTTATAGGAAAATTGGGCCTATTGATAGTAAGAGATGTAAATTTCCAGTTTTTGCTAGTTCCTGTTATGTTTCAGAAATAGTGTTTGTGTGTTTCCCTTCTTTGGTGTTTGCAGATGTAAGGTTATCTGTTGCCTGTGTTTACAGTTAGCTTCCTTGGGTTGGAGTTCTCCCTCTAGTACTTTCTGTATAACTGGATTTGTATGTGTAAGTATTGTTTAAATCTGGTTTTGTCATGGAATATCTTTTTTTCTCCATTGATGGTCGTTAAAAGCTTTGTGGGTATAGTAGAGTTTGTGGTCTCTTAGTGTCTTCAGCACATCTGTCCAGGACCTTCTTGCTTTCATAGATTCCATGAAGAATTCAGGTCTTATTCTGATAGGTCTGCCTTTATATTATACTTGACCATTATCCTTTGCAGCTCTTAATATTCTTTCTTCATTCTCTATGTTTTGCATTTTAATCATTATATGTTGGGGGATTTTTTTTTGTCCAGTCTATCTGGTGTTTTCTAAGCTTCTTGTATCTTCATAGGTATATCCTTTTTGGGTTGCAAAAGTTTAATTCTATGATTTTTTTGTTGAATATATTTTCTGTTCCTTTGAGTTGGTGTTCTTCTCTTTCTTCTATCCCTATTATTCCTAGGTTTGGATTTTATCATGGTGTCCCAGATTTCCAGGATGTTTTGTGTAAGGAATTTGTTGGAGTTATTGTTTTCTTTGACCAATGATTGATTTCTTATATAGTATCTTCAGCACCTGAGATTCTCTCTTCTATCTCTTGTATTCTTTTGGTTACACTTCCTGCTATAGTTCCCATTTGTTTACCCAGATTTTCCCATGTAGAGAATTTCCTTCATTTGTGTTTTCTTTATTGCCTCTATTTCAGTCTTCAAGTCTCTTTTTTTTTGGGGGGGGGGTGTTTTGAGACAGGGTTTCTCTGTAGCACTGAAGCCTGTTCTTGAACTAGCTCTTGAAGACCAGGCTGGACTCAACCTCACAGAGATCCACCTCCCTCTGCCTCCCAAGTACTGGGATTAAAGGCATGTGCACCACCACTGCCTGACCCCAATCTTCAAGTCTTAAGTTGTTTGCTTCACCTGTTTGTTTTTTTTTTTCTTGGTTTCTTGAATTTCCTTGAGACATTTATTGATGTCTTCAATTTTTTTTTGTATTTTCCTCAATTTCTTTAAGGGAATTTTCATTTCCTTATCATCCTCACAAAGTTACATTGGAAATCATTTTATTTTGCCTCTTCTGAGTTAGGATGATCAAATCTTCCTGTTGTATGACCACTAGGTTCTGGTGTTACCGTGTTGCTTTCTATGTTGTTGGATTAATCTTTCCTTGGTGCCTACCCATCTCATCCTTCAATTGGCCCAATCCTTAAGTAGCTGTTTTTGGTTCTGAGACCTGTTCTTGGCCTACTCTGTGTTTCAGATAGCACCACCACTGAGGTCTGTCTTTGCCCTCTGTCTTGGCCTGCTCTTTGTTCTGCTCTCCTGGGTCACTCTCTTGGTCCAGTCTGTGCAGTTCATTGAATGAACAATCTCCCACAAAAGATCATGTTTCTCTCCTTGGTGGCCTTTTAATTTCCTATGAACCTTTAGTAGGAAAGGCCTTTCTAGATAAAATTCCTCATTGTATATGATGAGTCTCAATAACCTGAATTCTTTCAGTCTGATTTGTTTGTTTCAGTGATTTTTGCTATGGAGACAGGGTCTTAATGTATGCTTCCACCCATCATGGACACGATTTCGTAGACTAGGCTGGCATTCAACTCAGAGACAAATATATACACCTGTGCTTACTGAGCGCTATGCTTAAAGGCATGAGTCAATACACACAGTTTGTCCACTGTATTTTTCTATTTTGTAATTAGTATTTTATCATACAATGTTCTCAGTGTATGATGTCCTGGTGATCTGTTTCCTTGGCTGTCTCTATTAATAGACAGTTCTTTTGTAAGGTGATATCCCATTCAAAGTATACAGAAAGGACAGAGGTGACTCTCCAATTTCCTTCAAAAGTAACTGTCCATGTCATGGAATATTAGTGTCGAATACCAGAAGTTTATGACTATACTGTCAAAGAAGTATACATTTACAATGTTGTCACCATCATGCTTCTATTATACACATGAATGAAATGTTTTAAAAGGCAGTGACATATGATGATGTGCATATTAACTTCACTCGTGAAGAGTGGGATTTGCTGGATCCTTCCCAGAAGAATCTCTACAAAGATGTGATGCTGGAGACCTACAAGAACCTTGCTACTACAGGTAAAAATAAATTTCCTTCAAAATAAGGGGACAACTTTTTCTTGGTTAATGATGTTCTTCTGTAATTTTATTTAAAAGTAATGAGTTGTATAAAGCAGTCATAGTCCTAAGGGTCCCTTAAGATAACACCTTAACTACTGCACAATTTTCAGTAATATAACATACATTTTCTGTTATTATATTTTAGGATGCATTTGGGAAGACCTTAATACTAAAGAACATTGTCCATTTTCTAGAAGGCATGAAAGGTAATTTTCATGTGCAAGCTGATAACAATGTGCCTCTGATGAAAGTTTTGTGTCCTGAAAGTTTTAGTCTAAAGCAAAATAAATAATCACAGTTTTAAGTGCACTAATTGTTATCAAATTCTTACAAATCCATATTTCATATGTGTGAGTTGCATTTGAATGACATTCTTTTTAAAAAAATATTTATTTATTTATTTATTTATTATGTATACAATATTTTTTCTGCATGTATGTTTGAAGGCCAGAAGAGGGCACCAGATCTCATTCTAGATGGTTGTAAGCCACCATGTGGTTTCTGGGAATTGAACGCAGGACCTTTGGAAGAGCAGGCAATGCTCTTAACTGCTGAGCCATCTCTCCAGCCCCTTAAATGACATTCTTTTAAGAAAGAAGCCAAGAAAGCAATGGCTAAACAGATGTCACCTTTTGAGGCATAACACCATGAGAGCTTTGTTATAGATCTTCAAATAAATTTCTTTCTTGCTACTCATAATAAAAAAGGTATACACATTGAAGTGATGATAAATATATCTGCAAAACTTTGTACTAAACCAATAGCCCATGGTAAATCTTGTATTCCTCATACACTTCTTGTGACTGTGCTATGTTTAGTGAGAGAAGCAGTTAGAGTTGAGTCAAGTGGCAGTTGTTCTACAGAAATCTTGATATCTGTACCACAAGTCTGCGAGAATTCAATGTGGAATTTTTTTATTTGTTATTCTTATTTACTATGGATACCATATGTTATTCTTGATACAAGTGTATGAGCATAGGGATATAGAGAGATATATGATACCACTCTCTTTTTTTTAAAAATTATTTGGTTATTTCTGAGACAGATTCTTTTTTTTTAAAGGTTTATTTATTTATTAAGTATACAACATTCTGCTTCCATGTATGCCCACACGCCAGAAGAGGGTGCCAGATCTCATTACAGATGGTTGTCAGCCACCATGTGGTTGCTGGGAATTGAACTCAGGACCTTTGGAAGAGCAGGCAATGCTCTTAACCTCTGAGCCATCTCTCCAGCCCCATGATACCACTCTCTAAGAACAATTAGATAACTGGTAGTAGCCATGTTGAGTATATTTGTTGAATTTGAATCAAGTAAACAAGTAATTGGTTTTAAACCACCATTGTTAGTTAATACATGAACAAACTCACACTGCAAAAAAGCTCTATGAGTTCTAGAACTGTACAAATACTTTTGGGTGTCCTAGTTCATATAGCATATGCAATATGATTCACAGTACAGAAGAATTTATGAATGTTAAAACTCTGGGTTTATCCAGTTCTCTTCACATATGTGTAAAATATCATATAGAAAAAAGTGACTGTAAGAAGTTAAGCCATAAGAGAAAGGAATTTGCCATTGGAGGTATCTTCCAAGTGGCAAAACAGTGCCTAATGAAGGAGCAAAACATGTGTTTAGACACAGTTATGAAAACTTAGTATCTGTTTACTCTTTATAATTGGAACATATTATAAAATTAATTCATACAAAAGTGTAGGCACAACAGTGTTTTGAGAGTGGCAATGCTTTTATTTGTGCCAATTATCCTTGCAAGATTGAAAGAATTCAAACAGGAGAGAAACTTTCAGTATATATTCAACATGGTAAATCCTTGACATATGACAGTCACCTTAAATGGAATGAAAGAACACATACTGCAGAGAAACCGCATGAATGTAATCAGTGTCATAAGGCCTTTGCAGCTCAAAGTACTCTTCAAAACCATAAAAGAACACATACTGGAGAAAAACTGTATGATTGTAATCAGTGTGGTAAGGTCTTTGAACGTCTCAGTCATCTTCAAGTGCATAAAAGAACACATACTGTCAAATGACAAAAGCATTTGTTCAACTATGTTCATAGCAGTATTATTTGTAATAGCCAGAACCTGGAAACAACCTAGATGCCCTTCAATGGAAGAATGGATGAAGAAAGTATGGAATATATACACGCTAGAGTACTACGCTGCGGTAAAAAACAATGACTTCTCGAATTTTGCATGCAAATGGATGGAAATAGAAAACACTATCCTGAGTGAGGTGTCCCAGACCCAAAAAGATGAATATGGCATGTACTCACTCATAATTGGTTTCTAGCCATAAATAAGGACCAAGGAGTCTACAATAGGTGAACCTAAAGAAGCTAAGGAAGAAGGTGAACCGAAGGAAAAACATATAGTTGTCCTCTTGGCTAAGGGAAGTAGACCAAATTTCCGGGGAGAAAATGGGATCTTGGGGGGGGGTGGGATGGGGGTAAGGGGAGATGGGGAGAGAAAAGGTAGAAGGGAAGGAGGGGGGACCTGGGAAACGGGAGAATTGGGATAAAGGAAAGGTGGATAGGGGAGCACGGAACCACAATTCTTAGTTAAGGGAGCCACTTTAGGGTGGGCAAGAGACTTGACCCTAGAGGGGCTCCCTAGTGCCCAGGATGAGGTTCCCAGTTAGTTCCTTGGGCAGCTGAGGATTGGGAACCTGAAATGACCCTATCCTAGAGCAATACTGACGAATATCTTGCATATCATCATAGAATCTTCATCTGGTGATGGATAGAGATCGAGACAGTGACCCACACAGGAGCACTGGACTGAGCTCCCAAGGTCCCAAGGAGGAGCAGAAGGAGGGAGAACATGAGCAAAGAATTCGGGACCACGAGGCATGCATCCACCCACTGAGACAGAGGAGCTGATCTACGGGGAGCTCACCAAGGCCAGCTGGACTGTGACCGAAAAAGCATGGGATAAAACCGGACTCTCTGAACATGGCGAACAATGAGGGCTGATGAGACACCAAGGACAATGGCAGGGGGTTTTGATCCTACTTAATGTGCTGGCTTTGTGGGAGCCTAGCCAGTTTGGATGTTCACCTTCCTAGATATGGACGGAGAGGACCTAGGACTTAACACAGGGCAGGGAACCCGGACTGCTCTGTGGACTGGAGAGGGAGGGGGAGAGGAGTGGGGGGAGGGGGAGAAGGGTGGGAGGAGGGGGAGAAGGGTGGGAGGAGGGGAAGGGAAATAGGAGGCTGGGAGGAGGTGGAAACTTGTTTTTTGTTTATGTTTTTTTTTCTTCTTTTCGCAATAAAAAAAATAAAAAAATAAAAAATAAAGAACACATACTGGAGAGAAACCTTATGAATGTAATCATTGTGGTAAGGCCTATGCATGGCACGGTGATCTTCAAAGGCATAAAAGAACACATACTGGAGAGAAGCCTATGAATGTAATCGGTGTGGTAAGGCCTTTGCAGTTCACAGTACTCTTCAAGTGCATAAAAGAACACACACTGAAGAGAAACTGTATGAATGTAATGACTGTGGTAAGGCATTTGCAGCTTCCTGTGATCTTAAAAGGCATAAAAGGGGGGCTGGAGAGATGGCTCAGTGGTTAAGAGCAGTGGCTGCTCTTCCAGAGGTCCTGAGTTCAATTCCCAGCAACCACATGGTGGCTTACGACCATCTGTAATGAGATCTGGTGCCCTCTTCTGGCCTGCAGGCAGAGTACTGAGAATACTGTATACATAATAAATAAATATTTAAAAAAAAAGGCATAAAAGGTCTCACCCGAGATAGAAACTCTTTGAAGGTTATAAGTGTGGTAAGAGCTATGCGCAGCACAGTGATCTTCAAAGGCCTAAGAGAACATACAAAAGAGAGAAACCCCATGGATGTATTCATTGTGGTAAAGCCTTTGCAGATCACAGTAATCTTCAATGGCTTAAAAGAATAAAAAAGAGTATAAATGAAATCAGTGTGATAAAGCCTTTTCATGTCTTATTCATCCTCAATTGCATAAATGTACACATACAGGAGAAAAACCATGGATAGAATGTATGTGGTAAATCCTTTGTCACAATAATTTCAAAATACATTAAATAAACCATCTAGGAAGGAAATATAAATGTAATAAATTTAGTGTTCAAAAACGTGAGAAAAATCATACTGCAGTGAAACTTTATAAATAAACTTTTTTGTGTAATCAGTCTGAAAAAGCGTTTCCAAATTACAATAGCCTTTGTGTACCAGAAGAACAACCTGAGGGCTTATTCTAAATTATATTTCAAGATCATAAACAAATACACTTACAGTAAGATAACTACCAGCATTCATTCTGTAGAAAAAAAAATTGATAGTGTCAATAATCTGTTCAATATGATACCTTTTTTGCACAAGCAAACTAATAGACAAAACATAATTATTGAATTTATGAAGAACTATGGGCAAGAGAAAGAGCCAGTCAAATGATTACACCCTGGTACTGAAATGAAATCCAAAGGAAAACACTTTGTCCGTGAATCTAGAGCTAGTTATAGAGACAACATCACCCTGAAGATAGAGCAAAAAGTTAAAAACAGCCAGTGAAGGAAACACACTTTGGCTCTCAAACCAGAGCCAACGAAACACACTCTACCCTTGTCCAAATGAGCTCAAAACCAACCAGTATCTGAGCACAAAATCCTGCCCATGTCTCAGCTTGTTCAACTCAGGGATTGAAATCTGACCAATTCCCACCTTTAAAATCTCCATGGAAGAGATCTGGTTTTAAGAAGCCCTATATGTGCCATATGCTCATTCAGTTGGCAGATGTCCCTTTCCACCCTGGCAGAGGTAGTCACTCTCTCCACTTCCAAATAAATCTCTTGATTGAGATTTCTGTGAAGACCTTCTTGCACTGGAATGGATCAGAAACTCCCTAGTGGAGTTGAGTTGAGACATAATTGATACTTCTACTTGGAAAGACATTTAACCCAGAGGAGCACAGCAGCAATGGACACCTCTTTTGAGGCACTTCATTAGGGGAGTGGAGCAGATCAGTAACAGACATTTCTGCTGGGAAACTCTCTTAGAAGAATGGAGCAGATCCCAGCTGTGATGGCTCTCTCTCAGAGAGGAACATCATTGCCTCATCTGGTGTGGTGCCCTTATCTTCACAACTGTAGGTGTTTCTTGACTTCAGGCAGTAAGGGTACCTTTCCCTTCAGAACTGTAACTCTTGGGCTATGAATTTGAATGATAATAAAACCCTATTAGATTTTATACTTCTCTTCAATTGCAAGGGATAAGTAATTCAGGTATAAATATTTAAGAATATGTACAAACTCCTTTTTGTTGTGATATCATCTCTATTTCAAATTATAAATGGATTTAATTTGGCCCTTTGTTCTAGAAGATAAAAGGATCACCATGAAAGTTCCATGACAAAAATTGTCAGACATGGCACCTGAAGTAGGAGCTTAAGAACTCACATCCTTAATCTCCCACATGAAGCAGAGAGTGGGAACTGGAACTGGTGTATGGATGTAAATTCTCCTAGCCTACTCTCAGTGACATATTCCTTTCTGCAGGACAGTATGCCATAAATCTTCCTAAATGATACCACCAACTTAGAAGGACTAATTTCTCTTACTTCAACCTTAAGTTTGTTTTCTCTTTCATGAACCAATTTATGAAGAAAAACTCTGTAAGTGAGCTGTCAGATGCTTTGACTCCTATTTTACAGTAATGAATGCTTGCAGGAGAAAAATGTTCATGAATGAAAATTGCTTGATTAAAAGTTTTTTTAATTGTTTTTTATGTGGGGTGTGTGTGTGTGTGTGTGTGTGTGTGTGTGTGTGTGTGAATATTTGGATTGATATTCTGTATCCTTAGAAAATTAAGACTTTGGATCTTCTATCAGGAATTACAACAAGCTGTTAAAATCTGACCTTAGTCTTGGGAATGAAAATTTCTTAGTCACCTCGCCATGACTCTAGTGCTATAAATGTTTTAAATTCTATTTAAAACACTTTTAAATCTGCAATAGGAACAAACTTCTAAAGAAGAAATTCCTACTCATGAAAAATTTTGTTAATGATGTTAAACATCATAGATTTCTTTAGCTTCAAGAAAAATTACTTTTCATCATAGCATTGAAGGAAGTAAATTACATATCATGTTCAGTCAAGACTGATGGAGGAGATCATTGTATTGTGGTTTCTATTTTAAAATATTTGAGGGAGTCACTAAACTGTGCTGTATGTGTGGAAAATCCATTTAGTGAAGTTTATTTTGTAGACCTTATATTACTTCTATGACTTTTGTTCATCTTCTAGTCTGTCAAAATAATGATGCTCCATTTTAATCTTATTTTATTATTTTTTTCTCGGACTCAATGATAAGTCCTTTAGAAACTCATATTTCAACTGGACGTACAGGTGTGTCGCTATAATTACAGCACACTGGAGTGTGGGTGGTCCTGCTCTTGTGAGGCCAGCTTCTTCCCCATAATAAATTCATGGCATCCATGGCAATGAGGAAGTATCTTGTCTCAAAAATTCTAAAAGAAAAGCCTATCTCAGGTGGCTCTGTGGCGCAATGGATAGCGCATTGGACTTCTAGTGACGAAAAAGAAAAGCCTATCTCAATAATGTAACTTTTGCAAATAAAATCTGGCTGGACTCAGATTGATTTCAACCAACTTTTTAGTATCTTTGCTCACATAAAAAGCTGTGAGAACAATAACATAAGCATTATAGATATTCCATTCACATTCAATCCATTGAATTATTTGACAACCATCTAGAGGGCATTTATGTCCTTCAAGTGCTAAGAGACAGAAGGAACAGTGGGACACCTTTACCTTACACATTATAATGACATATGTGGGACCTGGAGAGTTGTCTCAAAGTACTGCTCCTCTTGGGTACCCAAGATTTGTTTATAGCCCCACATTCCAGGGACCAGTGGTGATCAAAAGATGGAATGTAATCCTCTTTGTCTGGAGGTACTGACCGCTGTGAGTATGTAGTATCAATGTTAGGCCCTGTGGATGAGTATCCAGTGTCCTAAGTGCTGAGTCTTCAGCCTCATGAGGTTGTCATTAATAATAGTGAGATGGAAAAGGCTGATATAATAAGTTTATCCTTTCCTCAGCCTTCATGACCCAGAAGAACTAAAGATTGACAGCACCAGAGTCTAACTTAGACTTTGTTCTTTAGAATTTCTGATTATTATACATGATGAAAAAAGGTAGTTTTGCTCTGTAAATCTCCATCTGCCTAAGTGGGTAGATGTGCCTTCTGTCTTTTGTCATCCTTGTTGTTGTTAGTTTTGTTTGTTTTTTTTTTATTGAGAAAAGGAGAAAAAAAAACAAGTTTCCACCTCTTCCCAGCCTCCCATTTCCCTCCCCCTCTTCCCACACTTCTCCCCCTCCTCCCACCCTTCTCCCCCTCCCCCCACTCCATTCCCCCTCCCTCTCCAGTCCAAAGAGCAGTCGGGTTCCCTGCCCTGTGGTAAGTCCTAGGTCCTCCCCCCTCCGTCCATATCTAGGAAGGTGAACATCCAAACTGGCTAGGCTCCCACAAAGACAGCACATTAAGTAGGATCAAAACCCCGTGCCATTGTCCTTGGCTTCTCATCAGCCCTCATTGTTCACCATGTTCAGAGAGTCCAGTTTTATCCCATGCATTTTCGGTCACAGTCCAGCTGGCCTTGGTGAGCTCCCAGTAGATCAGCTCCACTGTCTCAGTGGGTGGGTGCACCCCTCGTGGTCCCAACTTCTTTGCTCATGTTCTCCCTCCTTCTGCTCCTCATTGGGACTTTGGGAGCTCAGTCCAGTGCTCCAGTGTGGGTCTCTGTCTCTATCTCCATCCATCACCAGATGAAGGTTCTATGATGATATGCAAGATATTCGTCAGTATTGCTCTAGGATAGGGTCATTTCAGGTTCCCTATCCTCAGATGCCCAAGGAACTAACTGGGAACCTCAGCTTGGGCACCTGGGAGCCCCTCTAGGGTCAAGTCTCTTGCCCACCCTAAAGTGGCTCCCTTAACTAAGAATTGTGGTTCCGTGCTCCTGTATCCACCCTTCCTTTATCCCAATCCTCCTGTTTCCCCAAGTACCCCCCTCCTTCCCTTCTACCTTTTCTCTACCCATCTCCCCTTACACCCATCCCACCCCACCCCCAAGATCCCAATTTTCTCCCCAGCAATTTTGTCTACTTCCCTTAGCCAAGAGGATAACTATAGGTTTTTGCTTGGGTTCACCTTCTTGCTTAGCATCTTTAGGTCCACCTATTGTAGACTCCGTGACCCTTATTTATGGCTAGAAACCAATTACGAGTGAGTACATCCCAAGTTCATCTTTTTGGGTCTAGGACACCTCACTCAGGATAGTGTTTTCTTTTTTTTTTTTTTGGTTTTTTTTTTTTTTTTGGTTTTTTTCGAGACAAGGTTTCTCTGTGGTTTTGGAGCCTGTCCTGGAACTAGCTCTGTAGACCAGGCTGGTCTCGAACTCACAGAGATCCGCCTGCCTCTGCCTCCCGAGTGCTGGGATTACAGGCGTGCGCCACCACCGCCCGGCTAGGATAGTGTTTTCTATTTCCATCCATTTGCATGCAAAATTCGAGAAGTCATTGTTTTTTACCACAGCGTAGTACTCTAGTGTGTATATATTCCATACTTTCTTCATCCATTCTTCCATTGAAGGACATCTAGGTTGTTTCCAGGTTCTGGCTATTACAAATAATACTGCTATGAACATAGTTGAACAAATGCTTTTGTCATATGATAGAGCATCTCTTGGGTATATTCCCAGGAGTGGTATTGCTGGGTCCAGGGGTAGGTTGATCCCGAATTTCCTGAGAAACCGAAACACTGAATTCCACAGTGGTTGCACAAGATTGCATTCCAACCAGCAATGGATGGGGGTACCCCTTCCTCCACAGCCTCTCCAGCAAAGGCTATCCTTGGTATTTTTGACTTTAGCCATTCTGACAGGTGTAAGATGATATCTCAAAGTTGTTTTGATTTGCATTTCCCTGATTGCTAAGGAAGTTGAGCACGACCTTAAGTGTCTTTTGGCCATTTGAACTTCTTCTGTTGAGAATTCTCTGTTCAGTTCAGTCCCCCATTTTTTAATTGGGTTAATTAGCATTTTAAAGTCTAGTTTCTTGAGTTCTCTATATATTTTGGAGATCAGACCTTTGTCTGTTGTGGGGTTGGTGAAGATCGTCTCCCAGTCAGTAGGTTGCCTTTGTGTCTTAGTGACAGTGTCCTTTGCTTTACAGAAGCTTCTCAGTTTAAGTAGGTCCCATTTATTCAATGTTGCCCTTAATGTCTGTGATGCTGGGGTTATACATAGGAAGCGATCTCCTGTGCCCATCTGTTGTAGGGTATTTCCCACTTTCTCTTCTATCAGGTTCAGTGTGTTCGGGCTGATATTGAGGTCTTTAATCCATTTGGACTTGAGTTTTGTGCACGGTGATAGATATGGGTCTATTTTCATTCTTCTACAGGTTGACATCCAGTTGTGCCAGCACCATTTGTTGAAGATGCTTTCTTTCTTCCATTGTATACTTTTAGCTCCTTTATCGAAAATGAGGTGTTCATAGGTTTGTGGGTTAAAATCCGGGTCTTCTATATGATTCCATTGGTCGACTTCTATGTTTTTATGCCAGTACCACACTGTTTTCATTACTGTAGCTCTGTAAAAGAGTTTGAAGTCAGGGATGGTAATGCCTCCAGATGATCCTTTATTGCATAGGATTGTTTTGGCTATCCTGGGTTTTTTTTGTTTTTCCATATAAAGTTGATTATTGTCCTCTCCAGATCTGTGAAGAATTTTGATGGGATCTTGATGGGGATTGCACTGAATCTATAAATTGCCTTTGGTAGGATTGCCATTTTTACTATGTTGATCCTCCCAATCCAAGAGCAAGGGAGGTCTATCCATTTTTTGGTATCCTCTTCAATTTCTTTCTTCAATGCCTTAAAGTTCTTGTCAAATAGATCTTTCACTTCCTTGGTTAGAGTTACCCCAAGATATTTTATGCTGTTTGTGGCTATCGTGAATGGTGAAGCTTCTCTGATTTCCCTCTCTGCTTCCATATCCTTTGTGTATAAGAGGGCGACTGATTTTTAGGAGTTGATCTTGTATCCTGCCACATTACTAAAGCTGTTTATCAGCTGTAAAAGTTCTTTGGTGGAGTTTTGGGGGTCGCTTATGTACACTATCATATCATCTGCAAATAACGAAAGTTTAACTTCTACCTTTCCAATTCGAATCCCCTTGATCCCATTATGTTGTCTTATTGCTATTGCTAGAACTTCAAGCACTGTATTGAAGAGGTATGGAGAGAGTGGACAGCCTTATCATGTTCCTGAGTTAAGCGGGATGCTTTGAGTTTCTCTCCATTTAATTTGATGTTAGCTGTCGGCTTGCTGTATATAGCTTTTATTATATTTAGGTATGACCCTTGTATCCCTAATCTCTCCAAGACTTTTAACATAAATGGATGTTGAATTTTGTCAAATGCTTTTTCAGCATCTAATGAAATGATCATATGGTTTTTTTTCTTTCAGATTATTTATATGCTGGATTACATTGATAGATTTTCGTATGTTGAACCAGCCCTGCATCTCAGGAATGAAGCCTACTTGATCATAATGGATAATTTTTTGGATGTGTTCTTGGATTCGGTTTGCCAGTATTTTGTTGAGGATTTTTGCATTGATATTCATGAGTGAGATTGGCCTGTAATTCTCTTTCCTGATTGAGTCTTTGTGTGGTTTTGGTATCAGAGTAACTGTAGCTTCATAAAAAGAATTTGGTAATGACCCTTCTGATTCTATATTGTGGGATACATTAAGGAGTATAGGTATTAGCTCTTTTTGGAAGTTCTGGTAGAATTCCGCATTGAAACCATCTGGTCCTGGGCTTTTTTTGATAGGGAGGTTTTTGATAACAGCTTCTAATTCTTCGCGACTGACAGGTCTGTTTAGATTGTTCACCTGGTCCTGGTTTAATTTTGGTAAATGGTATTTATCTAAAAAAGTGTCCATTTCTTTTACATTTTCCAGTTTTGTGGCATGCAGGCTTTTGTAGTAAGATCTAATGAATCTCTGAATTTCCTCTGTGTCTGTGGTTATGTCCCCCTTTTCATTTCTGATCTTATTAATTTGCAAATTCTCTCTCTGCCGTTTGATTAGTTTGGATAGGGGTTTATCAATCTTGTTGATTTTCTCCAGGAACCAGCTTTTTGTTTCATTGATTCTTTGGATTGTTTTCTGTGTTTCTATTTTGTTGATTTCAGCCCTCAGTTTGATTATTTCCAGTCTTCTACTCCTCCTAGGTGAGTCTGCTTCTTTTTTTTCTAGAGCTTTCAGGTGGGCTGTTAAGTCTCCAATGTGAGCTTTCTCTGTTTTATTTAGGTGGGCACTTAGTGATATGAACTTTCCTCTTAGCACTGCTTTCATAGTGTCCCATAAGTTTAAGTATGTTGTTTCTTTATTTTCATTGAATTCAAGGAAGACTTTAATTTCTTTCTTTATTTCTTCCTTAATCCAGGTATGGTTCAGTAGTTGACTGTTCAGTTTCCATGAGTTTGTAGGCTTTCTGGGGGTAGCATTGTTGTTGAATTCTAACTTTAATCCATGGTGATCTGATAAGACACAGGTGGTTACTAATATTTTTTTTGTAACTGTGTAAGTTAGCTTTGTTACCGAGTATGTGGTCAATTTTCGAGAAGGTTCCATGAGCTGCAGAGAAGAAGGTATATTCTTTCCTCTTTGGGTGGAATAATCTATAGATGTCTGTTAAGTCCGTTTGCTTCATTACCTCCATTAATTCTCTAATTTCTCTGTTAGGTTTCTGTTTGATTGACCTGTCCATTGGTGAGAGAGAAGTGTTGAAGTCTCCTACTATTAGTGTGTGCGGTTTGAAGGCTGCCTTGAGTTTTAGTAATGTTTCTTCTACGTACGTGGGTGCTTTTATATTAGGGGCATAGATATTCAGGATTGAGACTTCATCCTGATGAATTATTCCTGTTATGAGTATAAAATGTCCCTCTCCATCTCTTCTGATTGATTTAAGTTTGAAGTCAACTTTGTTAGAAATTAGTATGGCCACACCTGCTTGTTTCTTAGGTCCATTTGCTTGATAAGCCTTTTCCCAGCCCTTTACTCTGAGTAGGTGCCTGTCTTTGTGGTTGAGGTGTGTTTCTTGTAGACAGCAGAATGTTGGATCCTGTTTTCGTATCCAATCTCTTAGCCTGTGCCTTTTTATAGGTGAGTTGAGCCCATTGATATTAAGTGATATTAATGACCAATGGTTGTTAACTCCAGTCACTTTTTTAGTAGTAGGGTTTGTGTGTTTCCCTTCTTTGATTTGTGCTGGTGAAGGGTCTCTAGATGTCTGAGTTATTGTGGTCATTGTTGGACTCCTTGGTTAGTGATTTTCGTTCTAATATTTTCTGTAAGGCTGGATTTGTGGCTATGTATTGTTTAAATTTATTTTTATCCTGGAAAATTTTGTTTTCTCCATTTATAGTGAACGAAAGCTCGGTAGGATATAGTAGTCTGGGCTTGCATCCATGGTCTCTTAGTTTTTGGAGTACATCAATCCAGGACCTTCTGGCTTTCATGGTTTCCATAGAGAAGTCAGGTGTAAGTCTGATAGGTTTACCTTTATAAGTAACTTGGCCTTTTTCCTTTGCGGCTCTTAATATTCTTTCTTTATTCTGTATATTTTGTGTTTTGATTATTATATGGCGACGGGATGTTTTTTTTTTTTTTGATCCAGCCTATTTGGTGTTCTGTATGCTTCTTGAACCTTCATAGGTACATCTGTCTTTAGGTTGGGAAAGTTTTCTTCTATAATTTTATTAAGTATATTTTCTGGACCATTGAGCTGCACTTCTTCTCCTTCTTCTACTCCAATTATTCTTAGGTTTGGTCTTTTTATTGTGTCCCATATTTCCTGAATGTTTTGTGATGAGAGTTTGTTGGACTTGCTGTTTTCTTTGATCAGAGCGTTTATTTTCTCTATGTTATCCTCAGAATCTGAGATTCTTTCTTCTATCTCTTGTATTCTGCTGGTTATGCTTGTTTCTGTAGTCTCTATTCATTTACCTAGATTTTCCATGTCCAGCCAGCCCTCTGTTTGTGTTTTCTTCTTTGCCTCTATTTCAGGTTTCAAGTCATGAACTGTTTCCATTATCTGCTTGATTGTTTTTCCTTGCTTTCCTAGGGTATCACTCACTGATTTACTCAATTCCTCGAACTTTCTGTTATACTTCTCATCCATTTCTATAAGAGCATTTTTTACATGCTGTTTAAGGGTGTCAATCACTTTCATGAAGTCAGTTTTTTCTACTTCTTGATTAAGGTGTTCATTTCCTCCTGTTGTGAGGTCGCTGGCTTCTGGTGGTTTCGTGTTGTTTTTCAGATTGTTGGGTGAATTCTTGCATTGGCATCTGCCCACCTCTTCCTGCCAATACTCCCCTATGGATCTTCTTGTACAGGATCAGGTCTTCTTGCCCACTGATGTACCTTCCCAGTGATGTACTCCCCAGTGATGTTTCTCCTGGTGTTTAGATCGGATCTCCTTGCTGCTTGGTTAGCTTGCAAACAAAGGGCCCACCCTGCTTGCTGCAGGCAGGCTATGGGGACAAAAGAGCTGCTGCCCTCCCCTTTGTCCTCCCGATTCGGGTTTGCTCCCAGCGCCCGAGCAGGCTGAGCAGGTAGGTGCTATGCCGCCAAAGAAGGGAGGGAGGGAGGGAGGGAGGGAGACAGGGGGTGGGGGGATCTGGATGTAAGCTGGATGGGATAGGAAGAGAGAGGAGGTATCGGGCAGTATAGCCCCTGTAGGATGGCCAGGAAATGTAGGCAGGTGTTGTTAGTTTTTTAAGTCAGGATTTCTCTGTAGCTCTAGATCCTGTCCTGAAACTAGCTCTTGTAGACCAGGCTGGCCTCAACGTCACAGAGATCCACCTGCCTCTGCTTCCCGAATGCTGGCATTAAAGGCATGTGCAACCACTGCCTAGGTTCTCCTGTTCCCTTTTAAATTGTTCACAGTATAACCTTGGCCTGAACCCAAAAGTGACTTTAAAATGCCATTTTATGGGGTATGCAAATTTTTTTCCAGGCTGGCTCTTCTTTTTCAAATTAACCACCCCAGATGCATGCAGTTTTTACAGAGATTTTGTTTCTTAAACTTTTAAGTTTGTGGAATAATTTATCCAGAGGAAGGTATATTGATTCTAGAACAGTATCCAGTTTGTAGAATAATGTTTCTGAATCAAAAGTTCTTATTTTGGATCAAGTTCCCTTGATCCCACTCCATTGTTCCCCAGGGAAATGATCTTGTTTTCATGATTAAACCAACTAAATTTTTAGATTAAACAACTCATTCACCACTCATTCATAAAATTACAAATTTGAGTCATGTAGTCTACTTTCCTTTTCAGTAATACAAAAAGGATTTGTGTGTGGAGCATGGTTTTTGTCTTCATACCATAATAGGTGGAATAGTTTACTGTGTACTCTATATGGGAAACAGTGAAGGTAAACAGTTGTGGAGTCACCATTATGAAATAAGATATGATTGTAGGTCTGGAGAGATAGCCTAGTGCTTAAGAGCACTGCCTGCTATTCCAAAGGTCCTGATTTCAATTCCCAGCAACCACATGGTGGCTCACAACCATCTGTAGTAAGATCTGGTGCCCCCTTCTGGCCTGAAGAACAATGTATATCTAATGAATAAATAAATCTTAAAAAAAAGAAATAAGATATGATTGTAGATGGATATGTGATTTTATATTTTCCAACATGTATTGATCCTTGTCATGTAAATAAAGTCAGACCAGATTTCTGTATACAATGTGGGCAACTTAATTGAACCATTTCATATGGAATTTCTAAAAAGATGCTCGCATGTACAGATATGTTCAATCTTGCTGTCATTGTTACATCCATTAGCTGTAACTGCATTTATCAGCTGACAGGTCTCAGCAGCTAACATTACACATAAGCACAGGCTGAAGTAATATATTATTAATGCCATTCCCTCTGTGAGAGAAATGTTTTAACTTTTGGAAAGTCAATATAGCTATTTTTTCAATTATAATTTTTTAAAAAAACAATTATGCGTTTTAAATTTTAAATTTGAATTTCTTTACATTTATCGTCACTCTAATCTCTTATTTCTTTCTGTTACCCACTGTTTTCAGGTCATTAAGAATTTCTTTCTTGTTTTCTCAAGTTATATTGATTATTTATTTCTGTTGAGAGCAATGTCTCCTTTAGATTAGGCTTACCTTACACTATGCAGTTGAGAATTCTATTGAACTCATAATCCTTCTGCTGCCCAGTGCTGGAAAGAAAGTCCTTCAACTGCTTCAATGATGTGCCTTATCTGGTCAGTTAGAAATATAGACCAGTAAATGAGTGCCCTCCTGTGTAAGAATTGAGTTCAAAGGTCAACTTTAAACCATGTGCAATCCAAGCACAAAAAGTGATAGACAGAAAGCAGCACAAATATTTCCATCTTTTGAAAGTAGTACACTTTAGAAATAAGTAGTTAAGAATTGATGGATTGAAGCATGATCATAATTAGTATTATGAATAAAATCCCAGAGTCAGATATTGGGGAAAAGCTGACAGAACAGAGAAGCAACCCAGCAGTCAAATTCACTTTTTACCTCTTCAAATCATCCGACTGAATTGGGGATGAGATCCTGTCTCCACCCACCTTATATTCCTGCTTCATCTTCCGAATGCAAGATTTAAAAGCAAGAGCCACTTTCTGTCAGATCCTGTCATCCAATAGTGATTACCTCCAGCCTCTAATCTCCAGGCAAGCTTTATTTGTTGGAACAAACACAAAATATTACATTGTAATTGATATATGTTCTGGCTGGTCATTTCTAGATTACACAGACCAGGGACTTGAGAGTTTAGATAAAGACTGGAACTTATTATGGAACCAAATTTCAGAAGGTCCACTAGTGTGAACAAAATAGACCTGGATAAAATGCTGTGAGCCTGCCTAAAAGAACTCTTATTTTACAGGCTTAAGATGAACATCTGAGGGAAAATGTGTGACTAAAACTTGTCCTCTAATATGAGTCTTTCAACTCTAGGGCACATGGCCATAAAGCCTATTTTAACTTTTTAAAATAATTTTTGGGTTTAACAATTGCTTAGTTTCCCTCTACTTTATACTTCTTCTTGGCCCTTCCATAGCTACTTCATTGTTTTCTAATTCATGGCCTCTTTTTGCTTTAACAGAAGTTACTGTTTAAAAGTGACCTTTGTTTGGCATCAGGATTTATGAGTTATTATGCAGAGGATAATCTGCACTGAACATTGAGTGTGTAGTAGAATATGCACACAAGGAACACTGTATCTCGAAAGAAGAACAGGAAGTGCACTGAGAGACTGACAAGAGTTTCTACTAAAATTCAAATTTCCTTGATAAGACTCCTGTCTTCCCCTAGGGTGGAAGGCCATAGTTGGGAAGCCTGTGCAGTGTAATCATTTGATCTCTGCTCATATAGCAGGGAAGCTGCTATTATCCTGAGGCCCAGAAGCATGATACAAAAGGGCACCATTGGGGATTATTCTAGTTTTCTGTTTATGATGCTCTGGGGGAAATATGAGGAAGACCATAAGTCATGCCATGGGAAGTGGAGGTGCATTGCCTTCTGAACAGGAGGAGCAGGTTGGATGAGCTGTCAGAACTTCTGGGAGTTTGATGGACCATAAGACAGAGTGTGGGTCTGTTTATTCATGTGTTGATCATGCACCCTGGACTGTAAACATTCTTGCGTGTGGATCTGGAAAATAATGTAAAGAGACATAGAAAGAAGACTGCAGTATAGAGGATAGTGACATAGAATACATTATTTTTATCTAAAAGATTCTACACTCAGTGTTATGTAAATGAAAAAACAAACAGTGAAAATAATGCATGTTCCAGAATTTAACAAGGAATCTGAATGTGACATGAGATTGTGTAATATCATGGGGAAATAGACTCTGATAGCAGGAGGTTGGGATTTCCCACAGATATCAACTAAAATTAAATGACATCATGTTGCATTGTTAGAGTTGATGAAAATTACACATATTTAATGTGTGTATTCTGGTGCATTTGTTCATATACCCCCATGGGCCAGCACCATTACCATAGGAAACACAGTGACTTGTAATGCCTAGACATTCTCTTTATATTCCTGTGTTTATGTGTCTTCATAATATACAGAGTACTCATAAAATGACATAAATTACTGTAGATCACAGCAATCTTTTCAGCATATTATGCATATTATTGAAATTAGAATGAAGAAGTATAGGATTCTCATGTTTATGGCAGGTATTTCCTTGGTGGCTTAAATGTACAAACGACCTAAATCTTCACATATAGAGGAACAGTGCTGTGCCTCCTGAGGCCACTGCGCTAAAACACAATGAATGATGACAACAATGGTCAACAAGCTCATGCACTCATAAAGTAATGTCACAGTCTGTATTGTGTTCGTCATAAAACAAAATGTAATTACAGCTTAGCCTATGTCAAACTACCTATTTCTTCCATCTGTTTTTAATCAACTAGTGCAGCCTCATAAATCAGATGGAAGTGAGAGCTTCAGCAGTGAAAAATGAGGGGCAGAAAAAATTAATCTAGCTGAGGCAATCACTTTTAAATGTTTTTTTAAATGTTCATTTAGTTGGTATGTGGAGAACAAAAGTATCAAGAATTTTGTAGAAAGGTTTGTTATAAAGATGAGCTACAAATGTGCTATTTTAATGTAAAAATGCAGGAAATTGCTTTATTTTGTTAGTTTGAGAAATTTTTGCCAATGATTTATACTACACAAGAAGTAAAAACAACGTTAAGAAACAGACCGCCTGTTTTGTTTGAATTTAATTAATGACAATAATTATAGTTTGACAAAAATATGGTAATCTTATACAATTGAGTCTTTGTTTTCTTTTGTTGAAATAACCCACTTTAGACAGTAACCCTTTCATTTTTGCTTTTCATGCTGTTTAAACAATTAATATTTTAATATACCAGTCAATATATGATTAAGATATAATTAGCAGAGCAATACATAATACCATTACACATGATTTTATATTATTTAAATAGTTACTCAAATAGTATTTCTTCTTTAAGGGAAGCAAGAGTATTCTTTTGAAATTAAATGAACAGTGACCTCTATAATATTCCACAATTCAAACGAGTAGAAGAGAACACAAGAAAATGGCCTTGGGTTTGGTTCCTACATGATTTAACCTTCCCATTGCTGAATTTGTACAAAGATATTACATTTGGCAGTGGTGCATGTTTAAGAAACAAATAAGTTTCAGCTGATTGCTTTTAAATCATCTGCAGTACTCCAAAGGAAGCTTTCTTAGGCAGTCATTTCAGACTACCAACTGATTTGTAAGCCTTTGGGAGATCTTGCTGTCTTACTTCAATCCCTTGCCTCAATTTAATGAATGTCTTTATCTGTACAAGTACACTTTATGTCACATTGTGAAGACTAGTGAGATCATTTCTTTCATGTGCACATATTCTTGGATATATGCACGTATTTATTCATGTGCCACACTAGGTTGTAGGTGGTTTATAATTGGCCAGTCTGAACAGCCACATTGTTTTCATTTATTGGTGGCACCACCTTGTGGTGTCAGTAAAGAAATCACTTTTGTAGGCTGACACATCAAAAATTTCTTTTATCCTTACTTTTATTTATATACTATATTTAACCATCATACATTTAACTAACTCATCATTTTGAACTATCAATAAATTGGACACAAAATTAGAAGTGCAAGAAATACTATTCTATAGTAGAAGTCAGACTATCTTTGGTCCCAGAACTTTATGGTAAATTTCACATAGGTTATACTGAATGTAACCAAGTAGATCAGTGTACTGACTAAAAAAAGACATTTCTGGAAAAGATTTGAAGGTAATTCCCCATAATGGTGCCCAGAAACTATTCAAGAAACAGCCATATTGAACAAAAGACCAGAGAGGAGCAGCAGCCACTTATAAATTAATGTCCTTCACACTGGAGAGAGTCTGTCTTAGAGAATCAAATCAGACTCCACACATTCTTTCAATTACATAAATACAGGGAGAGTGGCCAGGAGTATCTAAGCCTGGGCCCTCACATGGAGAAAGAAGACACACAATCAGCAAACTTAGGATCTCTTAAAAGAGCTGCATTTTTTGTCACCAATGCTGAGACAGGAAGCCCTCTGTTAAAGGAGACAAGCCTCTGGTCACTGCTATCAAACACAGCCCACCAAAAAAGGCAGTTACAAAGAAGCTGTGTTTGACTATGCTTTTGGGTGTTTAGAATCTTTTCCCAAGTTATTTCAGATTTTATGTGAAAATTTTGCCTATGCCTTGAAGCATCATTTTTTATCTATTTTTATTGAGCTCTACATTTTTCTCTGCTCCCCTCCCCTTCGACTCTCTCCCAAGATCCCCATGTTCCCAATTTACTCAGGAGAACTTGTCTTTTTCTACTTCCCATGTAGATTAGATTTGTGTATATTTCTCTTAGTGTCATTGTTGTTGAGGCTCTCTGAGATTATGATTTGTAGACTGGGTTTCTTTGGTTTATGCTTAAAAACAACTTGTGAGTGAGTGCATGTGATAATTTTATTTCTGGGTCTGGGTTACCTCACTCAAAATGGTGTTTTCTAGTTCCACCCATTTACCTGGAAAATCTAAGATGTTATTTTCTGCTGTGTAGTACTCCATTATATAAATGTACCACATTTTCCCTACCAATTTTTTTGGTCGAGGGACATTTAGGTTGTTTCCAGGTTCAAGCAATCACAAACAATGTTGCTATGAACATAGCCGAGCACATGTCATTTTGGCACTATTGAATATCCTTTTAATAAATACCCAAAAGTGATATTACTGGGTCTTGTTGAAGGTTGTTTTCTAATTTTCTGAGAAATTATTACACTGACATCCAGAGGGGCAGTCCCAATTTGCATTCCAACCAACAATGCAGAATTGTTCCCTTTTCCCCACAACCTCTCCAGCATAAGTTATCATCAGTGTTTTTGATCTTTCTTACAGGTGTAAAAAGGAATCTCAGAGTTGTTTTGATTTGTATTTCTCTGACGATTAAGGATTTTGAGCATTTTCTTCAGTGTCTTTCAGCCATTTTAGTTTCCTCTGTTGAGAGTTCTATATTTTAAGTCTGTACTCCATTTTTATTGGATTACTTGCTTTTGTGATGACTGATTTCTTGAGTTCTTTGTATATATTGCAGATCAGACCTCTGTCTGATGTGCGGTTGGTGAAGATCTTTTCTCATTCTGTAGGCTGTTGTTTTGCCATGTTGACCATGTCCTTTGCTTTACAGAAGCTTTTTAGTTTCAGATCTTATTTAGTAATTGTTTCAGTGTCTATGCTACTGGGGTTATATTTAGGAAGTGTTCTCCTGTGCCAATACATTCAAGTGTACTTCCCACTTTTTCTTCTATAAGGTTCAGTGTGGCTGGCTTTAGGTTGATGGTTTTGATCCATTTGTACTTGAGTTTTGTGCATGACGATAGAAATGGATCAATTTTCATTCTTTTTTCTACATGTTGATAGCCATTTATGCCAGCATCATTTATTAATAATTCTTTCTTTTTTCCATTTGATTTTTTCCTTCTTTGTCAAAAATCAGGAGTTCGTAGATGTGTTGCTTAATATCCAGGTCTTTTATTCAGTTCCATTGGTCCTCCTGTCTGTTCTTATGCCAATACCAGGCTATTTTCAGTACTGTAGCTCTGTAGTAAAGTTTGAAGTCAGGGATTATGATCAAAATCCTTAGTCATCAGAGAAATGCAAATCAAAACAACTCTGAGATTCCATTTTACACCTATAAGAAATGGCCAAGATCAGAAACACTGATGACAATTTATGCTGGAGAGGTGTGGGGTAAAGAAAACCCTCCTGCATTGCTGATGAAAATGCAAGTTTGTATAGCCCCTTTAGATGTCAGTGTGGCAATTTCTCAGAAAATTAGGAAACAACCTTCTTCAAGACCCAGTAATACCACATTGGGGTATATATCCAAAGGATGCTCAATTGTGCCACAAAGACATGTGCTCAACTATGTTCATAGCATCATTGTTTGTAATAGCCAGAACCTGGAAACAACCTAAATTCCCATTGACTGAAGAATGGATAAGGAAAATATGGTACATTTATACAATGGAGTACTACACAGCAGGAAAAATAATGACACACTCATTTTGAGTGAGATAACGGAGAAAAAGAAAGACAATTATCACATATACTCACTCATAAGTGTTTTTTAAATATAAAGCAAAGAAATAATGAAGACAGAGCTGCAGAGAGGGCAGAGTAGTTCAGAGTTCTTGCTGGTCTTAAATGGAGGTGGGCATATTTTCCAGTACTTACATGGGGATCACAACTTTCCATTGTTCAATGATCAGGAGTTCTGAGATCATTTGATCACTTTGATAGCCAGGTACCCATGTGGTGAATATCCATCCAGACATATATAATAGTCATATCAATTTTAAAAAATCAAATCAAGTATTACAAGATGAAAGAAGTTCATGTACCTGCAATTCAATGACTCAGAATGTTCAGGCAGTATTAATGTCATGACTGCAAGGCATCCTGGGAATCAGAGTGATACCCTCTGTCAATTTTAAAATTCAAGATATATGGGAAGCTGAGCACACCAGCATGTGCTTCACATGTAAAAAGCCTACATTCCAGGGTCATCATCCAACAATATAAAAACAAATAAAGTCATGAATGAAGTCTCCCTCCCTTTACTTTCAGGAATTTGGAGCCACACAGCAAGGTTTACTCAGACAAGCAAACAAAAAATTAAAATAGCAGGTTGCCAAACTTATTAGCCCTTAATAACAACTGTTTGTTCTATATCTTATGTGATTTAGAGATCAAGCCTATAATGATGGCAAAGCATTTCAGTATAAGTAGGATGTTGGCTGACTAATGTCAAGCACAACACAGTTATAAATGTCAGGAAATTAGTTGAGGATATTGAGACTCATCACATACAATGACGAATTTCATCTCGACAGGCTTCTCCTACTAAAGATTCACAGGAAATAGAAAGAAAGCCACCATGGAAAGACACTTGTACAAATGCATTATCTTTTCTGGGAGGTTGTTCATTCAATCAAGTAGATTCTGACCCTATTTAATCAAGTAGTTTCTGTCACTATTGGTTCATGGTCAACAATAGAAATTTTGCATTTCATCATTTCAAGGATGGGCATTTAATGATTCTCATCTGCAATGGCCCCTACACTGTCCAAATGTCTAATGTTTCTTCTGGCACTCAAGACAATCTGTTGACAGCAACATCTTGTAAAACCTGAAAACATACAATGGCACGAAATACCATTACTATTCCAAAAGGGCAAAATGGAAACACTGTGAGGGACAATTGGACTAATGCAAGATGGAAGCAGAGCAGGAAAAGCATCAAATCCTGTAGCTCTCTTCTCAGATGTATGGGCTTCAGTTTCAAATGGTTTAAATGGACCTGTTCTTGCAACTTCTCATACATTTCTCTCTTTGGTAACTTCCACTTACTATAAGCAGCTAGATCTCAATGGAAGTAGTGTCATAACTTACTTATCTTAACATCTTTGGGCTCAAAATGCAGCCCAGGCTGTTGTGGAATGATATTTTAAAATGTTTTATTTTGTTTATGCTGTGGAGCATTTGTTTTAATGATGCAAAGAAGTGCTGCACTATTTTTATGCTGCATTGGTTTAGCTCTGTGAAGTTGTGATACTTTGCCTAACTAAAATACCTGGTTGGTCTAAAAAAAAAGTGTGACCAATCACATGGCAAGAAAGGATAGGAAGGGCTGGCAGGCAAAGAGAATAAATGGGATGAAAAATCTGGGAGGATAACAAAGAAGAAATAACAAAAGGAAAGAACAATATGAGCCATTAATCTAGTTAGTTACACAGCAAGCCATGGAATAAGAAATAAAGAGAGGAATACAGAATAAAGATAAAACCAGAGGGAAAAGGTAGAAAGAATAATTGAAAAACAACCTGCCTTGAAACAAGTCAAAGCAAGCTAAGGTCAGGCATTTATAAGAAAAAAATAAGCCTCCATGTGTGAAATTAATTGAGAACTGGGTGTCAGTGTCTAAAAGAACACAAGAATAAAAGAAACAACCAACAACACCAGGCTTCAATCCTTACAGCTTCATTAAATAAACTCCCACTCTGTCCTCCCTGGGCTTCTGACTCTGCCAAACACAAATGCCTGCAACAATGATAAACTGTAACTATAAACTAAAAATCCATGATCTTATTCTTTCTTGTTTCCAAGACCAACACATTATTGGTGATGCTGAGAAGTTGGTTTTTATAAATGCAAAGGACTCTAACATGCTTGGACCACAGGTGCAGAAGGTTCTGAATGAAGTAGTTTCCTAAGACTATGAATCACTTGGCTCATGCCTTCCCTAAATTGAAGGTTTATGTGGATAGAGTCTTACCCTTAGGGCACCTTGATAAGCTTCCACTCCAGAGCAATGGCTTTTTCTGTAATGATGATAAATTCTTTGAAAATTTCTGCCTGTGTTAACACATAAATGCCCTTTGAAACTACCTTCTTATTTTCATTTATTTCTGTCCTACTGGTTGTTTTCCACTGTGAACCTAAAAGAGTCATCAGAGATAACCACTGAACAGCTTCAATATTCCATTTAAGAAATTAGCCCATTACCTTTTAATTTGGAATTGCTACATTTCCAGAGCATAGGCAGAAAAAGAAAAATTAAGAGCTAAAATATCACAAAGAGCTGGGCGGTGGGGAAAAACACCTTTAATCCCAGCACTCGGAGGCAGAGGCAGAGTTTGAGGCCTGCCTGGTCTACAAGGGCTAGTTCCAGGAGAGGTAGGACTGTTACACAGGGAATCCCTGTCTTGGAAAAACAACAACAACAACAAAAAAATCAGACAAAAGAACTCAGGCTTAACTTTTTTATTGAGTATATTTTAAAATCCTATGATCTCAGTACCCACTTTCTGCCATTACATTTTCATTTTCCTGGTCCTACAATAACAGTTCTGCTGACTCTTTCTTTTATAATTCCTCTCTTTCATTTCTTCCTTTGGTGTGTAGGTATGAAAAATTTTCAAATATAGAAAAATAACTTGAGATAAATCTACAATAAGTAGCTGTAGTGGTTAAATTCCAGTGACTATGACAAAGATACCCATGAGAACAACTCAAGGACAGAAAGAAATCAGAGGTTCATTAGGTCCAGTCAAAGATTATGCTAATGCAGAAACACAACTCCACTGTGGAGGGCTATTTTGAACTTTATAGAAACTCTGTTGCAGGGGTGACTTGAGGTGGCACTCTTTTTTTTTATAAATTTATTTATTTATTAAAGATTTCTGTCTCTTCCCCGCCACCCAATTCCCTCCCCCTCTCCCAATCAAGTCCCCCTCCCTCGTCAGCCCAAAGAGCAATCAGGGTTCCCTGTCCTGTGGGAAGTCCAAGGAACCCCCATTGAGGTGGCACTCTTATTGACATACTTGGCAGGCCAAGTAAGGAGGAAGCATACCTCCTGTATTAGTAGATTTCCCTGCCAATAGTCAGTCCTTGAGTACACAGAAGTGCACTGTAGTTCACTCACTATGATTAGGTTGTGGTTTGTCTACTGATGAAGTGTGTTTATATATTATATTACAGCTTAATTTATTTCCATAACAGCAGTCTTCTTGTTTAGATTAACTAGGACACAAAACTCTTGTAATAAATTGTAACAAAGTTGGTAGTTTCTGTAACTATTTCAAGTATTATGAGAACCTAGCCTGGATTGTGATTTGAGTATTATTAGAGAGCACTACCTTTGCAATAAAGTATGCAGTTGTATCTTCTACCCTGCATCCCTTGTGTTCTGATTTCTATGGTACTACCCAGGGTCATCCATAACCGAGGTAGATGGGAAAGAGACTCTAACAATTGGTGCCTAAAACAGGGATCCTGAAAGAATTTCAGGAGTGATGGATAATAATAAAAGTAATTACCGGGTAAGGGGACAAGATAACTTTTATCTGCTTCTGTCTATGACTAAGAATTTGCTGGAAAGTCATGGCATCCATGTATCTATATGAGATTTAGAGATGTGTCTTGAAATTATCAAGGAGCATAATCCTTAGTTTACCTCAGATGATAATTTAATGGATATGGAAAATTGGGATTAGGTTCAGATAAATGTGGTAAGGAGGCTGCTAACTCAAGGACAGGAATGACCTTGTGGTCAGATACTGACTGACCATCTGTGCTGTGCTTTCTTCTACTTTTGTATTTAAGGAAGTTCTGAAAGAAATCCTGGGCTGTTTGACTGCTTCAGCATGACTGGACACAACTCCCGATTCTATCCTTTCTTCTGTTTCTTCTGACTTTTCTTTGGCCTCGAGGATCCCCTATCCAGGAACTGTAGCTGACCTTGTATGAACAGCACCTACAGGTGACGTCCAGCTGTGCAGCTTTCTGGGGAGGGGTGTCTTCATAGGGCCACTGCAAATTCCAATGGTGCTGTGAGGTGCATTAAGGATATCCCGAGAGTATCAGCAGTTGCACAGTGTAAATATAAAAAAGAGGTTAGCAGTACAGCATGAAAAACAAGTAAGGAATAACTCATGTATAATTGTAAAATAAGTCAATGTAGAATAAGAAGTAACTTGTATATAATTTTTAAAAAGGAAAATAGGCCTTTGGGGCATAGCGCCTCCCTGCCCAGCCTGCTAGGGTGCTGGGACCGAATCCGAACCGGGAGGACAAAGGGGTGGCCAGTAGCTCCTTTGTTCCCATAGCCTGCCCGCAGCAAGCGGGGTGGGCCCTTTGTTCGCGAGCTAACCAAGCAGCGCAGAGTTTCGATCCGGGCACCGAGTGAAACATCATTGTGGTGAGTGAGTGCTGCGGCAGCTGGGATCAAACCTCAGCCCGCCCACACTTCCTGGCCATCCTACAGGGGCTATACTGCCCAAACCGCCTCTCTCTTACTATCCCATTCAGCTTACATCCAGATCCCCACACCCCCTGTCTCCCTCCCTCCCTCCCTCTTTGGGGCATAGCGCCTCCCTGCCCAGCCTGCTAGGGTGCTGGGACCGAATCCGAACCGGGAGGACAAAGGGGTGGCCGGTAGCTCCTTTGTTCCCATAGCCTGCCCGCAGCGAGCGGGGTGGGCCCTTTGTTCGCGAGCTAACCAAGCAGCGCGGAGTTTCGATCTGGGCTCCGAGTGAAACCTCATTGTGGAGAAACATCTCGGGGGAGTGACATCACTGGGAAGGTACATCAGTGGGCAAGAAGACCTGATCCTATAAAAGAAGATCCAAAGGGGAGTATTGGGAGGAAGAGATGGGCAGACGCCAATGCAGGAATTCTCCCAACAATCTGAAAAACAACACGAAACCACCAGAAGCCAGTGACCCCACAACAGGAGGACATGAACACCTTAATCAAGAAGAAGTAGAAAAAACTGACTTCATGAAAGTGATTGACACCCTTAAACAGCATATAAAAAACGCCCTTATAGAAATGGATGAGAAGTATAATAGAAAGTTCGAGGAACTGAGTAAATCAGTGAATGATACCCTAGGAAACCAAGGAAAAACAATCAAGCAGATAAAGGAAACAGTTCATGACTTGAAAACTGAAATGGAGGCAAAGAAGAAAACACAAACAGAGGGCCGACTGGACATGGAAAATCTAGGTAAACGAATAGAAACTACAGAATCAAGTATAACCAGCAGAATACAAGAGATAGAAGAAAGAATCTCAGATTCTGAGGATAACATAGAGAAAATAAACACTCTGATCAAAGAAAACAGCAAGTCCAACAAACTCTCACCACAAAACATTCAGGAAATATGGGACACAATAAAAAGACCAAACCTAAGAATAATTGGAGTAGACGAAGGAGAAGAAGTGCAGCTCAACGGTACAGAAAATATACTTAATAAAATTATAGAAGAAAACTTTCCCAACCTGAAGACAGATGTACCTATGAAGGTTCAAGAAGCATACAGAACACCAAATAGGCTGGATCAAAAGAAAACATCCCCTCACCATATAATAATCAAAACACAAAATATACAGAATAAAGAAAGAATATTAAGAGCCGCAAAGGAAAAAGGCCAAGTTACTTATAAAGGTAAACCTATCAGACTTACACCTGACTTCTCTATGGAAACCATGAAAGCCAGAAGGTCCTGGATAGATGTTCTCCAAAAACTAAGAGACCACGGATGCAAGCCCAGACTACTATATCCAGCCAAACTTTCATTCACTATAAATGGAGAAAACAAAATTTTCCAGGATAAAAACAAATTTAAACAATACGTAGCCACAAATCCAGCCTTACAGAAAATAATAGAAGGAAAATCACTAACCAAGGAGTCCAACAATGACCACAATAACTCAGACATCTAGAGACTCTTCACCAGCGCAAATCAAAGAAGGAAAACACACAAACCCTACTACTTAAAAAGTGACCGGAGCTAACAACCACTGGTCATTAATATCACTTAATATCAATGGGCTCAACTCACCTATAAAAAGGCACAGGCTAAGAGATTGGATAAGAAAACAGGATCCAACATTCTGCTGTCTACAAGAAACACACCTCAACCACAAAGACAGGCACCTACTCAGAGTAAAGGGCTGGGAAAAGGCTTATCAAGCAAATGGACCTAAGAAACAAGCAGGTGTGGCCATACTAATTTCTAACAAAGTTGACTTCAAACTTAAATCAATCAGAAGAGATGGAGAGGGGCATTTTATACTCATAACAGGAACAATTCATCAGGAAGAAGTCTCAATCCTGAATATCTATGCCCCTAATATAAAAGCACCCACGTACGTAAAAGAAACATTACTAAAACTCACAGCAGCCATCAAACCGCACACACTAATAGTAGGAGACTTCAACACTCCTCTCTCACCAATGGACAGGTCAATCAGACAGAAACCTAACAGAGAAATTAGAGAATTAATGGAGGTAATGAAGCAAATGGACTTAACAGACATCTATAGATTATTCCACCCAAAGAGGAAAGAATATACCTTCTTCTCTGCAGCTCATGGAACCTTCTCGAAAATTGACCACATACTTGGTAACAAAGCGAACTTACACAGTTACAAAAAAATATTAGTAACCACCTGTGTCTTATCAGATCACCATGGATTAAAGTTAGAATTCAACAACAATGCTACCCCCAGAAAGCCTACAAACTCATGGAAACTGAACAGTCAACTACTGAACCATACCTGGATTAAGGAAGAAATAAAGAAAGAAATTAAAGTCTTCCTTGAATTCAATGAAAATAAAGAAGCAACATACTCGAACTTATGGGACACTATGAAAGCAGTCCTGAGAGGAAAGTTGATAGCACTAAGTGCCCACCTAAAGAAAACAGAGAAAGCACATATTGGAGACTTAACAGCCCACTTGAAAGCTCTAGAAAAAAAAGAAGCAGACTCACCTAGGAGGAGTAGAAGACTGGAAATAATCAAATTGAGGGCTGAAATCAACAAAATAGAAACACAGAAAACAATCCAAAGAATCAATGAAACAAAAAGCTGGTTCCTGGAGAAAAATCAACAAGATTGATAAACCCCTATCCAAACTAATCAAACGAAAGAGAGAGAACACGCAAATTAATAAGATCAGAAATGAAAAGGGGGACATAACCACAGACACAGAGGAAATTCAGAGAGTCATTAGATCTTACTACAAAAGCCTGCATGCCACAAAACTGGAAAATGTAAAAGAAATGGACACTTTTTTAGATAAATACCATTTACCAAAACTAAACCAGGACCAGGTGAACAATCTAAACAGACCTGTAAGTCGCGAAGAATTAGAAGCTGTTATCAAAAACCTCCCTACCAAAAAAAGCCCAGGACCAGATGGTTTCAATGCAGAATTCTACCAGAACTTCCAAGAAGACCTAATACCTATACTCCTTAATGTATTTCACAATATAGAAACAGAAGGGTCATTACCAAATTCCTTTTATGAAGCCACAATTACTCTGATACCAAAACCACTCAAAGACTCAACCAGGAAAGAGAACTACAGGCCAATCTCACTCATGAATATCAACGCAAAAATCCTCAACAAAATACTGGCAAATCGAATCCAAGAACACATCCGAAAAATTATCCATTATGATCAAGTAGGTTTCATTCCTCAGATGCAGGGCTGGTTCAACATACAAAAATCTATCAATGTAATCCAGCATATAAATAAACTGAAAGAAAAAAACCATATGATCATTTCATTAGATGCTGAAAAAGCATTTGACAAAATTCAACATCCATTTATGTTAAAAGTCTTGGAGAGATTAGGGATACAAGGGTCATACCTAAATATAATAAAAGCTATATACAGCAAGCCGACAGCTAACATCAAATTAAACGGAGAGAAACTCAAAGCCATCCCACTTAACTCAGGAACACGGCAAGGCTGTCCACTCTCGCCATACCTCTTCAATAGAGTGCTTGAAGTTCTAGCAATAGCAATAAGACAACATAATGGGATCAAGGGGATTCGAATTGGAAAGGAAGAAGTTAAACTTTCGTTATTTGCAGATGATATGAGAGTGTACATAAGCGACCCCCAAAACTCCACCAAAGAACTTATACAGCTGATAAACAGCTTTAGTAATGTGGCAGGATAAAAGATCAACTCCAAAAAATCAGTCGCCCTCTCATACACAAAGGATATGGAAGCAGAGAGGGAAATCAGAGAAGCTTCACCATTCACGATAGCCACAAACAGCATAAAATATCTTGGGGTAAATCTAACCAAGGAAGTGAAAGATCTATTTGACAAGAACTTTAAGGCATTGAAGAAAGAAATTGAAGAGGATACCAAAAAATGGATGGACCTCCCTTGCTCTTGGATTGGGAGGATCAACATAGTAAAAATGGCAATTCTACCAAAGGCAATTTATAGATTCAATGCAATCCCCATCAAGATCCCATCAAAATTCTTCACAGATCTGGAGAGGACAATAATCAACTTTATATGGAAAAACAAAAAACCCAGGATAGCCAAAACAATCCTATACAATAAAGGATCTTCTGGAGGCATTACCATCCCTGACTTCAAACTCTATTACAGAGCTACAGTAATGAAAACAGTGTGGTACTGGCATAAAAACATAGAAGTCGACCAATGGAATCGTATAGAAGACCCGGATTTTATCCCACAAACCTATGAACACCTCATTTTCGATAAAAGAGCTAAAAGTATACAATGGAAGAAAGCATCTTCAACAAATGGTGCTGGCACAACTGGATGTCATCCTGTAGAAGAATGAAAATAGACCCATATCTATCACCGTGCACAAAACTCAAGTCCAAATGGATTAAAGACCTCAATATCAGTCCGAACACACTGAACCTGATAGAAGAGAAAGTGGGAAATACCCTACAACAGATGGGCACAGGAGATGGCTTCCTATGATAACCCCAGAAGCACAGACATTAAGGGCAACATTGAATAAATGGGACCTACTTAAACTGAGAAGCTTCTGTAAAGCAAAGGACACTGTCACTAAGACACAAAGGCAACCTACTGACTGGGAGACGATCTTCACCAACCCCACAACAGACAAAGGTCTGATCTCCAAAACATATAGAGAACTCAAGAAACTAGACTTTAAAATGCTAATTAACCCAATTAAAAAATGGGGCACTGAACTGAACAGAGAATTCTCAACAGAAGAAGTTCAAATGGCCAAAAGACACTTAAGGTCGTGCTCAACTTCCTTAGCAATCAGGGAAATGCAAATCAAAACAACTTTGAGATATCATCTTACACCTGTCAGAATGGCTAAAGTCAAAAACACCAAGGATAACCTTTGCTGGAGAGGCTGTGGAAGAACGGGTACCCTCATCCATTGCTGGTGGGAATGCAATCTTGTGCAACCACTGTGGAAGTCAGTGTTTCGGTTTCTCAGGAAATTCGGGATCAACTTACCCCTGGACCCAGCAATACCACTCTTGGGAATATACCCAAGAGATGCTCTATCAAATGACAAAAGCATTTGTTCAACTATGTTCATAGCAGTATTATTTGTAATAGCCAGAACCTGGAAACAACCTAGATGCCCTTCAATGGAAGAATGGATGAAGAAAGTATGGAATATATACACGCTAGAGTACTACGCTGAGGTAAAAAACAATGACTTCTCGAATTTTGCATGCAAATGGATGGAAATAGAAAACACTATCCTGAGTGAGGTGTCCCAGACCCAAAAAGATGAATATGGCATGTACTCACTCATAATTGGTTTCTACCCATAAATAAGGACCACGGAGTCTACAATAGGTGAACCTAAAGAAGCTAAGGAAGAAGGGGAACCCAAGGAAAAACATATAGTTGTCCTCTTGGCTAAGGGAAGTAGACCAAATTTCTGGGGAGAAAATGGGATCTTGGGGGGGGTGGGATGGGGGTAAGGGGAGATGGGGAGAGAAAAGGTAGAAGGGAAGGAGGAGGGACCTGGGAAACATGAGAATTGGGATAAAGGAAAGGTGGATAGGGGAGCACGGAACCACAATTCTTAGTTAAGGGAGCCACTTTAGGGTGGGCAAGAGACTTGACCCTAGAGGGGCTCCCTAGTGCCCAAGATGAGGTTCCCAGTTAGTTCCTTGGGCAGCTGAGGATTGGGAACCTGAAATGACCCTATCCTAGAGCAATACTGACGAATATCTTGCATATCATCATAGAACCTTCATCTGGTGATGGATAGAGATAGAGACAGAGACCCACACAGGAGCACTGGACTGAGCTCCCAAGGTCCCAAGGAGGAGCAGAAGGAGGGAGAACATGAGCAAAGAATTCGGGACCACGAGGCGTGCATCCACCCACTGAGACAGTGGAGCTGATCTACGGGGAGCTCACCAAGGCCAGCTGGACTGTCACCGAGGAAGCATGGGATAAAACCGGACTCTCTGAACATGGCGAACAATGAGGGCTGATGAGACACCAAGGACAATGGCAGGGGGTTTTGATCCTACTTAATGTGCTGGCTTTGTGGGAGCCTAGCCAGTTTGGATGTTCACCTTCCTAGATATGGACGGAGGGGGGAGGACCTAGGACTTAACACAGGGCAGGGAACCAGGACTGCTCTGTGGATTGGAGAGGGAGGGGGAGAGGAGTGGGGGGAGGGGGAGAAGGGTGGGAGGAGGGGGAGAATTGTGGGAGGAGGGGAAGGGAAATGGGAGGCTGGGAGGAGGTGGAAACTTGTTTTTTGTTTATGTTTTTTTTTCTTCTTTTCGCAATTAAAAAAAATAAAAAGGAAAATAGCAAACAGGTGTTTCTACATTACTTATAGATGTTTCTAAAGGTCAGGGGTACTAAGGAAGGACAACAACAATTGCTTCAGTTTTTGAAATGTATAAAAATGTGTGCTCCTGGTTTCCTACAGAATGAAGTTTAAATCTAGGGCTTTACAAAAGTGTGTGTGAATGAATGAGTGCATGTTTTCTAGGTCTATGTTTTGACTCTTACTACATTGCTGTTTTGTGTGATTATCTTTCTAGAAATATTAAGTGGTACCTGCTTGTAGGGATAAGTCCCGCCCCTTAGGGGGCGTGTTTGCCTCGGGCTAATGTTTGCCTATAAATTTGGTGAGCATGCTCCCAGCCACTGCTTCTGCTTTCCTGGTCTCTGCGGGAACGGTGGTTCTGTAAGTCTATTTCTCCATTAAAGCTGTATATATATTTTTACAATCTGTCTGCATTCGCTTACTCTGTTACATTTTGGCATCCAACGTGGGCTATTTTGCCCCCGACTCAAGCAGGTAGCCCGCTAGCTAACACAGCACCCTCCCAGGTGCTGTTTTTTAGTTCGTGACTCGGGCCCCAGTGATGAGTCTGAGACACACTTGACCACACAGGCCCATTCTGCCTGCCTTGGCTAACTTTGCAGTGGAATACCACTGCCTGAATTAGCAGAAGCTCAAGTACCTGCGGTTTTGCAACAAAAGCCGCCACAGGGGCAGATTTGGTCTGATACAAAGTGACTTGGCCTGGCGGTGGTGGTGCATGCCTTTAATCCCAGCACTCGGGAGGCAGAGACAGGCGGATCTCTGTGAGTTCAAGGCCAGCCTGGTCTACAAGAGCTAGTTCCAGGACAGGCTCCAAAAACACAGAGACCACCACTGGCAGGAACCGATCATTGCAGGTAAAAAATTTTTCTTTTACAAATAAAATGTCTGAACACGTTAGTATTCAAGAATTTAATAGTTTTTTTTTAATTGTACCATGTGGGAGATTTTACAAGAGGTGTCTATCTCCCCACATCTATGGATCCTTCTCGGATTTTTAGTTTTCATTGGCACTAAATGATTTGATAATAGAAATATGATAAAGTCTTTATGACATGAATCCAGGATTCTTAAGCCAGAGATTGAATGCATACAAACAATTGAGAATGACAACAATCTTCTCAAGAATCAGTTTGAAGTTCTCCAGGCTGATGTTAAGGAGAAATTCATTACTATGGAAGAGGGAACAGCTGATCTGGATCGTAAGCTTCAGTCCCTTTCTGTAGGAACTGAAACATTAGTGGCTGATATTAAGGAGAAATTCATTACTATGGAAGAGGGAACAGGTGATTTAGATTGTAAGCTTCAGTCCCTTTCTGTAAGAAATGAAACATTAACTGAGAGAATCAAAACTGCTGAATGTGACAATCGGATTTTGTCTAAAGCTTATGACAGATTGACGGAGAGATTGTCAATACAAGAAGGCACAGTTTATGCCATAAAAATTATGTCCAAAGATGAGATGTTATCTCTAACGGACAAACTTCATACTTTAGAATCCTCAGTGAAGGCTTTGGAACATAATTCTGGACAAGAGATTCAGACACTGCAGAAGGCAATGGTGAATAGAATTGAAATGATTGAGGAATTTCTAAATTCTGATGAAGAAGAGCAAAGGGTAGAAAGGCAAATTTTAACTACATCTGTGGGTAAATCTCTCCGGGACAATTTCCACAAAGCTCTACCTACAGCTCTACCTGCCTTTCCAGTAATAACAACAGAGAAGGTGATTGGTTCCAGAAACCCTAGGGTCATCAAGGAGGATACATGGGAGCCTGTCTGTATGAATGACCTAAAGGAAATTAAACAGGCTGTCATGACTTTTGGGATGCAAGCCTCTTTTGTTAAAGAGATGCTAAGATCTTGGGCCACAACAAGCAGAGCAACCCCTCAGACTGGCTCCAGCTGAGCTCTGCGGTACTTGAGAGTGGACCGCAATTGAAATGGAAATGCTTATTCAGGCAAGAGGCTAGACTCTTAGAACAGCAGGAAAAAGCTAAGGGAATTGACATTTCCCTAGATAAAATTCTAGGTGAAGGGCTCTTTTCCGACCCTCAGGAACAAGCTAATTTGGATGAAAACACACTCTCCATGTGTACTACAGCAGCCTTAAGGGCTTAGGACAGGGTACAAGACCCAGGACAGAGAATGGAATCATTTGTCAGAGTTAAACAGGGTCAGAGAGAACCCTTTAGTGACTTTTTACAAAGATTAACTAAGGCTGTACAAATAGGGATATCTGACCCAGAAACAAGACGTATAATGATTGAGTCTTTGGCTTATGAAAATGCAAATGTGGAATGCAAAAGGATTTTGGGGCCTTTAAAGCTCAGATCAGGGCCCTTGGAAGAATGGGTCTTGCATACACTCAATGTTGATACATTTGATTATGGCACTGAAGCATGGGTAGAAGAAGCAATTTCCAATAGTAAAAGGAGACATTAGAATACCAAATGTTTTAATTGTGGCAAAATGGGTCATATGAAAAGAAATTTTAGACAACGGATTTTCAGAAATAATAATAATAACAATGCATCTTTCAGAAATAATAATAATAATGCATCTTCTAGAAATAACAGAAATAGGAGGACTCAGCATTCAGGTTTATGTAGAAGATGTGGAAAAGGCAGGCATTGGACAAATGAATTAAGGTCTACAAGGGATAGACAAGGCAACCTGATACAGTCGGGAAATGTGAGAGGGGGGCCTCACAGGCCACCATGGCAAACATGGTTCAGTCATTTCCAGTTTCTGCAGCGAATGTGCCTCGTCAGGACAATTAGGAAGCACCATGCCTACTGTTACAAGCAATAATGATCAGAAAGATAAGTTACGTGTATTTTGGCAAACTTCTATAAATGATCAAAGACCTAAACTGAGAGTGTGTGTAAATGGCATTTTTATTACTGGCCTGCTGGACACAGGTGCTGAGGTAAGTATCATTACCCCAGAATCTTGGCATCCGTATTGGCCTCTTCAGAATGTAAATGTTCAGCTCCTGGGAATTGGAACCCTATCTCGAGTAAGGCAGAGCACGAGATGGGTTGAATGTATAGGGCCAGAGGGACAAATAGGAAAATTAAAGCCATATGTAGCCAATATCGCAATGAATTTATGGGGTCGTGACCTATTACAACAATGGAATACCCAAATTAACATTCCTGCTACTTCTAGAGCCTATATTTCTGAGAATAATATTAAAAGATATTACAAACGGAGAAAAACGGCCATTCAGGCTGTGCAAGAACAAGTAATTGATGTCCTTTCAGAGATACCAACAGCCTTGCCTCTAAAATGGTTGACTGAGAAACCAATATGGACAAAGCAATGGCCTTTAGCTGAGGAAAAGTTACAGGTTTTAGAACAGCTGGTACAAGAACAACTAGATGCTGGACATATAGAAGAATCTACCAGCCCTTGGAATTCTCCTGTATTTGTGGTTAAGAAAAAATCAGGTAAATGGAGAATGGTGACAGATCTCAGGGCCATCAACAAGGTTATTCAACCTATGGGCCCTCTGCAATCTGGAATTCCTTTGCTCTCTTTATTACCAAAAGGATGGCCTCTCATAGTTATTGATTTAAAGGATTGTTTTTTCACTATACCTTTGCAAAAGGAAGATAGAGAAAAATTTGCCTTCACAGTGCCTACTTATAACAATTCTCAACATTCGAGGAGGTACCACTGGACCGTCCTCCCCCAGGGTATGTTAAATAGCCCCTCCCTGTGCCAATATTTTGTGAACCAACCATTGCAAATAATACGCAAGAAATTTCCCAAATCTGTAGTATACCATTACATGGATGACATTTTGTTATCCGATTCAAACATGAATACCTTGAAAAGACTGTTTGAAGAAATAAAGATACTTTTACCTAAATGGGGATTGCAAATTGCTCCTGAAAAGATTCAGAAGGGAGATTCTGTTAATTATTTAGGTTAAAAAAAATAGGTTTGCAAAAAATTAAGACACAAAAAGCACAAATTAGGAGAGATCGCCTACGGACTCTTAATGACTTTCAAAGACTGTTAGGAGACATTTCCAGTCTACGACCAGCTATTGGAATAACACCTGATCTAATAATTCATTTGAACAAAACCTTGGATGGTGATAAAGATTTAAACAGTCCCAGAGAATTAACAGCTGAAGCAGAAAAGGAACTGACAATGATTGAGGAAAAATTACAACAGGCACATGTGGACAGGGTGAATCCAGAGCTCAATTGTATTCTCGTCATACTACCATCAAAAATTTCTCCTACAGGAATTTTAGTGAAGAGAGATGATATTATTTTGGAATGGATCTTTTTACCACATAAACCAAGTAAGAAACTGAAAACTTATGTGGAAAAAGTCTCTGAGTTAATTATAAAAGGCAAGCTGAGACTTTGTCAACTAGCAGGCACAGGCTTTGCCCTATGTACATAACACACATCCGATCCCATATGGGTCTGCCAGGTCCTCTAGCACAAGGTAATGCCGAAACTGATCAATTATTGATTGGTAGTGTGCTACAAGCCTCTGAATTTCATAAAAAACATCATGTTAATAGCAAAGATTTGAAGAAAGAGTTTTCTATTACATGGCAACAAGCTAAGGAGATTGTAAAGAAATGCAATCTGCTCTTTCTATAACCAAACGCCACTGCCTGCAGGGGCTAATCCGAAGGGCACCCATAGGAATGAAATCTGGCAGATGGATGTGTTCCACTTTGCAGAATTTGGCAAATTGAAGTATGTTCATCACACCATTGACACTTATTCAGGCTTTCAGTGGGCAACTGCTTTAAGTTCAGAAAAAGCTGATTCAGTAATCACTCATTTATTAGAAGTCATGGCTATCATGGGTATACCTACACAAATAAAGACGGATAATGGTCCTGCTTATGTCTCTAGGAAAATGAAATGGTTTTTTGATTATTACAATATCGAGCATGTTACAGGTATACCATACAATCCTACAGGTCAAGCAGTCATAGAAAGATCAAATCGAACTATAAAGGATATGTTGAACAAACAGAAAGGGGTGGAAAACACCCCCAGAAATAGGTTACATAATGCTTTGTTAACCTTGAATTTTCTCAACGCTAATGAGAAGGGAACAATGGCTGCAGAAAGACATTGGATAATGGAAAAGTCTACTGAACTAAATCAACCAGTTTATTTCAAGGATGTACTGACCTCACAATGGAATCCAGGAGATGTGCTGTGTTGGGGAAGGGGTTTTGCTCTTATCTCCACAGGTGAGGAAAAATTGTGGATACCGTCAAAATTTATAAAGGTTCAGTTTGAAGAAGAGAAGCCACTTGGAAAAGATAAATAACAATTCTTTCATAAGGATGGTGAGCATACTGATGGTAAGAAATACAGATAGGTTGGAGGAAGGGTTCTTTTCTTATCTCCACAGGAAAATACTCATCTTCAAAGAAATTAAGGGACCCTGAATAATTAATTATTGATGGTTGGACACATTTTGTAAGTATTAATTTATATATATATATATATATGTCTTATTAAACATTTCTTTATAAATATGTAGAGCTGGTTTTGAAGTTGGACTCTGGCTCAGTCCCTCTCCAATTCCAAGCCTCTTGGTAAGAGAAAAACCCAGAGTTTCTGGAGTTTCTGTCTCATGTCAAGAGCCATGATATGGGACAGAAAGAAATATGAGTTTAGAAAACATCTTTGCTTTTCTTCATATCCATCATACTTTTCATTGAACATATATATCATACCTTTCATTGAATATATATATATATATATATATATATGATTAATGTTTAAGTTTTTCACAATGAACAATGAGGTTTTCCTGAAGTGACATTTGAAGTCTCCAGGAAGAACATGGGGCCCCAGAACAACAACTCTACCTGGTTGATATGACATCATGATACTGATAGTGCTACTACAAGACCTGTTTTGGATACCAGCTGCACAAGACGATCCCAACTTGGTTAGCTGAAATGGTGCACATCTTGTACAACATTCTGGCCAGACCTCCACAAAATACTATTTGCAATTTTAAAAGACATTGATCTTGAAATTTAACCATCATTTTACTTTCACAGGATCCCTCAGAAAGAACGTCGCCCCCATGACAGCTGGAAGTAATTCTAGAGGACAACGTCCCCTCTCCCAGTAAAGTTTGCCCCTAGGTTTAGGGACATCATTTAGGGGTTGGGAGGTTGGGGGAGGAAATTTATAAGTTCAGGGATCATTTTGAAAAAAAAAGGGGGGGAATGATGGGATAATAGATTTTATCATTGTGAGTTATTGCTTTTAGACAAATATATTGGTATTGATTCTTGTATATTGATACAAAGTTAAATTATACTGACCATTATGTGCATGCATGTTTCTATCTCTAAAACATTTTTTACGTATTGACATATATTGTATTGATAAATATATATTGAATATATTTACCATATTGCAATGTACATTTCTACCTCGGATTAAGATACTTATATAATGTTTGTGTATTGATATATATTTACCATATTGCAATGTATATTTGTACAGTGTTTATATTTGGAGGTCATTATCCTCATTTGTTACACAGTTGTTTATTGTCTTAGTCTTTAATTTAGATAGATATTGAGAATTATATAGATAAATAGTCATCAAAGTTTGTCATTTATAATTAGACTAATCAGGTTCTCTAGATATATAGAGATTATACTCAGTATAGATAGATAATTCTCAACCTCTTCAAAGAGCTGTAGAAAATGGCATTTAATCTAACTCAGAGTTTCGTGATAGTGAGACACAATTGCTCCTGGCAACACCGCTCTAGTCCCGAGAGAATGTTGAGCACCAAAGACACTCCACCTGGAGCCTTCCTATTTGGCAGAACTGGCCTTTGGGCAAAGAAATGCCCATACCTCATCCACTGACAGAGATACAGAGCATGCATCACTGGACAAAACAGGACTGTCATATCCTGCCAAGACAGGGTAAGATAGTTTTGAAAAGTTCCTTGCCTTTAATAATGGTATGTCAGTTATGTTAGACCTTAGCCAAAGTTGGTTGACTCAACATTGCAAACGAGACTTTGGGTGATTGCCCAGGTAGTCAGTTGTCTCTGTCAATTGTTGCACATTTTGGATATATCTCGTTTGTTATGTAATAGTTATTCCCTTTTCAGATCTTTGACGGAGTTTAAGATTATATAATTTTAGGTACTTTCTACATTATTTAGACTACTTGAGATAGAATGTTAGCAAAACTTTTGTTCTCAATATTGTTTGTTATATTTATTATTTGTTATTATTGTATATAGTTATATTTGGTTTAGTTCTGTCTTATTTAGACAAAAAGGGGAGATGGAGGGATAAGTCCTGCCCCTTAGGGGGCGTGTTCGCCTCGGGCTAATGTTTGCCTATAAATTTGGTGAGCATGCTCCCAGCCACTGTTTCTGCTTTCCTGGTCTCCGTGGGAACGGTGGTTCTGTAAGTCTATTTCTCCATTAAAGCTGTATATATATTTTTACAATCTGTCTGCATTCGCTTACGCCATTACACCTGCTTGTCTGTCATAACTGTACATTTTTGTCTATTCACCCTTTATATCCTGAAAGAGTTGAGACAGGCAGCCTCTGACTTTAGCCTCCTGTGAATTTTTATTGGATCAGTGCAAGAACTTTGGGTCCCAAAAGGAAAGCTTCCCAAAGAGAAGCAAGACACTGATCACCTTCCTTTGTTGTTCTCTGGCCCAGAGCCTGCCAGCAGCTCCTGCAGAGGGCAGGGGTGCACGTGCATGCTCACATGGGTAGAGATCCTACAGAGAGACATGCTCATGCAAATGGGGCAGCAGCAAATAATTGTCTTCTTGCAGTTAAAGAGCTGCAGGGATGTGAAACAAAAAATCTTTGATTGTGTCCAAAAAAGTTAAAAGTGATCCATCACATCTGAGATGAGCTTAATTCTCATAAGGGTTTCCAAACAGAAGTAACAATTGTATGTCAGCACAACTCGAGAAGTTTTTGAAGCATTCCAGTGAAAGAATGTCTTCACACAAATGCCCACGTGAGCATGCGCATGCTCTACTGCCCTCTTATTTGAAAGGGAAGAAATCAGGAGTATAAATACCCCCACCAGTGTTGAATAGGACAGGTGCATATTGAATTGGCATATGGCTCATCTATGGCTTCTTAGGATCAGGGGGCATCAAAGGAGATTTTGAATGAGGGAATTTGTTAAACTTTAATCTTTGATCATGAGCAATATCAGAGATGGGCAGGATTTCATACTGAAGGATTCATTACTTTAGTGCTCACTTGGAGAAGGGTGGAATGTGGGGCTTTATTATTTGGTTGTATTTTGAGAGTGTATTTCTTTCACTGGCACTTTTTAATATTTGGGCTGTTTTCAGGGAGATGTTCTTTCTTTAACTAGTTCTAGATTCAGAGAAAAAGTGCTTTCCTTTGGCTCTGCTTTCAGGTCCAAGGTGTGTTTCTTTGACTTGCCCTTTCTCCTACTCCTAAGGCTACAAAAAAGGTTATGCCCATTAGTTTGCTGGTTCAAACAAAATAAAAAGAGATATCATAGTGCTTGAACAGATTTTTACACTATCCATTTTTTCTACACAATAACCGATGTTGGTTGACTGTGTGTGTTGGCTTAAGATCTTTAAAAAATAAGTTAGAATAAGCCCTCAGTTTCTTCCATAGGTACAAATGATTAGGGTAATATGCATAAGCTTTATCAGATTGATTACACACAAAAGTATGAGGTACAAAACATTAAAATACTAAATTCACATATAGAGTATTACTATAGTATGATTTTTCTCATGGTTTAAAGAATACCAAATTAGGGGCTGGAGAGATGGCTCAGAGGTTAAGAGCATTCCAAAGGTCCTGAGTTCAATTCCCAGCAACCACATGGTGGCTCACAACCATCTATAATGGGGTCTGGTGCCCTCTGCTGGCCTGCAGGCATGCACACAGACAGAATATTGTATACATAATAAATAAATAAATAAATATTTTTAACAAAAAAAAAGAATACCAAATTAAATTTATAGAGCTTTTCTAAAGGATGGTTTATTTTATGTATTTGCAGATGATTGTGACAAAGGATTTACCACAGATTCAATTGACAATTATCTCTCCAGACTGTGTTCTTTTATGCATTTGAAAATGAATAAGATGTGAAAAGTCTTCCTTACATTGATATACATTCAAAAAGTTTCCCTACACTGTGTGATCTCTTATCCTTGAATAGTACAGTGGTCTTCAAAGACCAAACCACACGGATTACATTCATAGGGGTTCTCTCTACTCTGTGATTCTTTGTACGATTGAAGATGACTGTGTTTTGCAAAGGCCTTACCACACTGATTACATTCATAAGGTTTTTCTCCAGTATGTGTTCTTTTATGCACTTGAAGATGACTGTGACGTGCAAATGCCTTAACACAATGATTACATTCATAGGGTTTCTCTCCAGTATGTGTTCATTTATGCTCTTGAAGATTACTATGACGTGCAAAGGCCTTACCACACTGATTACATTCATAGGGTTTCTCTCCAGTATGTGTTATTTATGCAATTGAAGACTATTTTGATACGCAAAGGCCTTACCACACTGATTACATTCATAAGGTTTCTCATCAGTATGTGTTTTTTTATGCTTTTGAAGAGTACTGTGAGCTGCAAAGGTCTTACCACACTGGTTACATTCATAGGGTTTCTCTCCGGTATGTATTCTTTTATGCATTTGAAGAGTACAGTTTTCAGCAAAGGCCTTACCACACTGATTACATTCATAAGGTTTCTCTCCAGTATGTGTTTTTTTATGCTTTTGAAGAGTACTGTTTTCAGCAAAGGCCTTACCACACTGATTACATTTATAAGGTTTCTCTCCAGTATGTATTCTTTTATGCACTTGAAGATGACTGTGCCATGCAAAGGCCTTACCACACTGATTACATTCATGAGGTTTTTCTCCAGTATGTGTTCTTTTATGCCTTTGAAGATCACTGTGACGTGCAAAGGCCTTACCACACTGATTACATTCATAGGGTTTCTCTCCAGTATGTGTTCTTTTATGACTTTGTAGATGACTGTTTTGTGCAAAGGCCTTACCACACTGATTACATTCATAGGGTTTCTCTCCAGTATGTATTCTTTTATGCTTTTGAAGTTCAGTTTGACATGCATAGGCCTTACCACACTGATTGCATTCATAAGGTTTCTCTCCAGTATGTGTTCTTTTATGACTTTGATGAGTTTCAAAAAGAACAAAGTCTTTATCACCTTGACTATATTCATAGGGTTTATTTCCAGTGTGTTTTCTTTTAAGCACTTGAATATAACTGTGATAAGGAGAGGCTTTCCCACACTGCTTAATTTTAGACCATTTTTCTCCAGTATGTGTTTTTTCATTCTTTAGAAAGTGGGTGTCATCAGAAAAGGCTTTAACACATTGAGTATATACTGAAAGTTTCTTCTCACCATTTTGGCTTCTTTCAATCATGCAAGGATAATTGACACATTTAAAAGCTTTACCACATTCAATACACTGTTGAACCTTATATCTGTATGAATTTATTTTGTAACTTGTTCCGATTCTAAATAGGAATTAGTTATTAAGGTTTCATAACTCTGTTTAAAATCATGTTTGCTTTTTAAGTTGGGGTCAGTTTGCATCTAGGAAAATAAGTATGATGATAAATTCCTTTGTTTCATGGTTTACCTTTTCACATTTACAAAAATATTTTTATATGATATTATTCACACTTTTGAAGACAACTGAATACACTGAGAGCTTTACCAACTTTACTGCATTCATAAATTTTACTATACTGTGTGTCTTATATCCTTTGCTAAGTGAACTAGGACATTCAGAAGTATTGGCACATACTTAGATTTCATTGGGCATTTTTGTAACGTTTTTATATTAATAATGAGTGTAGAAAACCATCAGTATTGTATACTTGAATCAAATTTTACAAGTATACTCTATGTGGAAACTACTGCCTATCTTCTTTTTGTTCTTAAGGAGAGGTATGTTTAATCTTTCCATGTCTCTATGCTCATAAGCTTATATCAAGTGTAGTGTCTGATACACATAGGAAAGGAAGAATAATTCATATACATGAAATTGAGGTATATGGATTTGTGAGTATTTAATAACCATCTACGCACTTAAAGCTGTGCTTATTTGCATTGCTGCTTTTATTTAAAAGTTCTAGGAGAAAGTGCAGTCTCATCAGAGGCACATTGTTATCAATTTTCACTTGAAAATTACCTTGCATGTCTTCTAGAACATTGCCAATGTTCTTCAGTGTTATGGTCTTCCCAAATGCATCCTAAAATACAGGACCAGAATATATGTTGTATCATTTAACAATGTGCAATATTTAGCTTATTATCTTAAGTGCACCTAAGAAATATGACTGCTGTATTCTCCTCATTCTTCTTTTTAAATCAAATTGCAGAACAATATCCTCAACCATGGAAAAGTTGTTTCCACATTTTGAAACATGAAGGAAATTCATTTTTACCTATAGAAATGAGGTTCTTGTACATTTCCAGCATTACATCCTTATAGAGATTCTTCTGGGAAGGATTCAGCAAATCCCACTCTTCCCGGGTGAAGTTGATGTGCACATCATCATAGGTCACTGCCTTCTAAAATACACCACACATGTGTAAAATGGAAAGCACCACAGTGACAAAGATGGAAATGCATACTTTTTTCAGGGTATAGATAGATGATTCTGGTGTTCCTTACTCGTATGCCATGTCATAGACAGTCACTATAGAGGGAAATTGAAGAGCAGAGTCAACTCTGTCATAAGAGCAAGGTCTATTGAGAGGAAGAGACAACAAAAAAGATCAACACCATATAGTATGCATGAGAAAATTGTATGAAGAGTTACAGACCACACAAAAAAAGTAATATGTACACCCTGGGTGTATTGTTGTATTGTGCCTTTAAACACAACACCCAGAAAACAGAGGTGGGTATATTTGTCTCTAAGTTGAATGCCAGTCAAGTCTATGCAATCAATCAGGTCCAGGACAGGTGGAAGTACTCATTAAGACACTGTCTCCAGTGTAAAAATCAGTGAAACAAACAAATGGGATAGAAAGAACTGAAAGGCTTTTATTGAAGTTCTTCTAAATAATTTTCCATTCACTCCAGTTCTATATTCATTTTCCAGATATCTGAAGTGTATAATTTAAACTGTAAGTCTAATAACATTTTGTAGAAAGGAACTTCATGTGTAAAGCAGTTAAAATGCACAGATGAAAACACTAGAAATATACATGTTTGTCATGAATAATCAACAAAGAGATGGAGAGAAGGTAGAGTAATTCAGAGTTCTTGCTGGTCTTGAATGGAGCTGGACACATTTTCCAGTACTTACATGGGGATCACAACTTTCCATTGTTTTATGATGAGGAATACTGAGATCTTTAGATCACCTTGATGATCAGGTACCCAGGTAATGAATATCCATGAAGACATATAAAATAGTCATATTGATTTAAAAAAATCAAATCAAGCATAACAAATCAGAATAAGTTCATGCACCTGCAATTAACTGACTCAGAATGCCCAGGCAGTATTAATGTCATAAATACATGCTTTCCTGGGAATCAGAGTGATACCCTCTTTCAAATTTTAAAATTCAAGATATAAGTGAAGCTCAGCACAGCAGCATATACTTGACATATAAAAAAATCTATATTACAGGGCTATCACCCAATAATATAAAAATGAATAGAGCCAGAAATGATGGCCTCCTAAACTTTCAGGAATTTGGAACCACACAGTAAGGGCTACTTAGGCAAGCAAACAAAGCAATTAAAAAAGCATTTTGCCAAACTCCTTAAATAGCTACTGTTTCTGCTATATCTCATTTTTACCTATAGCATATAGGCAAGATATAGAATGCAGATATCAAACCTATAATGATGGCAAAAAAAATTCAGTATAAGTAGGAAGTTGGCTGGTTAATGTCAAGCACAAAACAGTAGATACAAGTGTTAGGAAATTAGTTCATGGTATTGAGACTCATTATGTATAATGAGGAATATTATCTAGACATGCTTCTCCTACTAAATATTTACAGGAAGTTGAAAGAAAGCCATCAAGGAGAGAAACTTGTTCAAATATGTGATCTTTTCTGGGAGGTTGTTCATTCAATCAAGTTCATTCTGACCCCAGCCACTATTGGTTCATGGTCAACAATGGAAAAATTGCATTTTGTCATTTCAAGGATAGACATTTAATGATCCTCATCTGCAATGGTCCCTACACTGTCCAAATGTGTAATGCCATCTGGCACTCAAGATAATCTGTTCACAGCAACATCTTATAAAACCCAAAAACACGTTACCTCCTTCTAACATCAATGGTACAAAATCCCATTAACATTCCAAAAGAGAAAAATAAAGACACAGTGAGGGAAGATTCAACCAAGGCAAGACTGAAGCTGAGCAGGATAAACATCAAATCCTGTAGCTCCCTTGTCAGATGTATGGCTTCAGTTTCAAATGACTTAAACGGCCTTGTCCTTGCAAGTTCTCCTGCACTTCTCTCTTTGGTAACTTCCCATCACTATATGTGGCTAGTTCTCCATGGAAGTTGTGTCATACCTTAGGTATTTTAACATCTTTGGGCTCAAAATGGAAACCACTGTGTTGTGAAATCACATTTTTAAATGTGTTATATTTATTTTTGCTGTGGAACGTTTGTTTTAATGATGCAAAGAATTGCTGCATTGGTTTAGCTCTGTGAAGCTGTGACAGTTTGCCTATCTAAAATAACTGGTTATTCTAAAACAATTGAATGACCTGTCACATGACAAGAAAGGACAGGCAGGGCTGCCAGGAAAAGAGAATCAATGGGAGGGAAAATCTGGGAGGAAAACAGAAAGAAGAGGCAACAAAAGGAGAGAATAACAGGAGCCTTTAATACAGCTACACAGCAAGCCATGGAGTAAGAAACAAAGAGAGGAATACAGAATAAAGATAAAGGCCAGGGGGAAATTGTAGAGAGAACAATTAAGTTAAAAACAACCTGCCTTGAAACAAACCAAAGTCAAGCATTTATAAGAAAAAAAATAAGCCTCCATGTGTGAAATTTAATTGACAACTGGTGGCAGGCCCTAAAGGAACAAGAGAGGAAAAGAAACCACACCATACCCAGCTTCAATCCTCACAGCTTCATGCAATGAACTCTCACTGTCTCCTCACTGGGCTTCTGTCTCTGCCAAACACAGATGCCTGCAATAATGGTAAACTGTAACCATGGGCTAAAAAGCCATGATCTTAAATTTTGATTCTTTCATGTTCCCAAGACCAACACATTACTGGTGATGCTGAGAAGCAGGGTTTTCTTTAATGCAATGAACACTAATGAGCTTGACCACAGGTGCAGAAGGTTTTGAATGAAGTAGCTTCCTGTGTCTATGAATCAATTTGCTCAACCATCCCTAAATTGAAGGTTTCTGTATTTGGAGTCTTACCCTTAGGGCACCTTGATAAGCTTCCACTGCACAGTAATGGCTTTTCTGTAATGATAATAAACTCTTTGAAAATTCCTGCCTGTATTAACACATAAAGCCCTTTGAAGCTACATTTTTATTTTCATTTATTTCTGCCCTACCTGGGTACTTTTACTCTACACCTAAAAGAGTCATCAGTGATAACCATTGAACATCTTCAATATTCCATTAAAGACATTAGCCCATTACATTTTAATTTGGCATTACTAAATTTCTAGAGCATAGGCAGAATAAAAAAAATTTGGAGCTAAAATATCCACAAAAGTCTGGATGGTGGCGACACACAACTTTAACCCCAGCACTGGGGAGGCAGAGGCAGGTGAATCCCTCTGAGTTTGAGGCCAGCCTGGTCTACAAGAGCTAGTTCCAGTTGTTCCAGGACAGGTAGGACTGTTACACTGGGAATCCCTGTCTTGGAAAACAAAAAACAAAACAAAACAAACAAACAAAAAAAAAACAGACAAAAGACTTCAGATTTGGTATTTTTTGTTTGTTTGTTCTTTTTGTTCTTTGGGACAGGGTTTCTCTGTAGCTTTAGAGCCTGTCCTGGAACTAGCTCTTGTAGAACAGGCTGGTCTCGAACTCACAGAGATCTACCTCCCTCTGCCTCCCAAGTGCTGGGATTGAAGGCGTGTGTTACCACTGCCCGGTGTGCTTGGGTTTTTTTAATCAAGTTTATTTTCAACTGAAATTCTATGATCTCAATACCCACTTTCTGCCATTACCTTTTCATTTTCTTGGTCTTACAAGAACAGTTAATTATGTTCAAGTTTCTATTTTTTGTCACATAAAAATCTTGATATCTGCCTCAGTTGGTAGACGAACCCCTCATGGTCCTGACTTCTTTGCTCATCTTCTCCCTCCTTCTGCCTTTCAACAGGACCTTGGGAGCTCAGTCCATTCCTCTGATGTGGGTCTCTGTCTCTATCTCCATCCATTGTTGGATGAAGATTCCATGGTGATATTCAAGATAATCATCAGCATTACTGTGGGGCAAGGACTGTTCAGCCACCCTCTCCCCTGCTGTTCAGGCCCTAGCTGGGGACATCCCAATGGACACCAGGGATCCCCTCTAGAGCCAAGTCACTTGCCAACTTTAAAATGGATGCTTTAATGTAGCTATCTTCTTCCCTGCTCCTACATCAGCCCTTCCTCCATCTCCACCCTCCACCTCCCATAAGCTATTGGCAGTCCTTCCCTTCTCCCTTCCCTCTCCCCGTCTCCCCTTTCCCCCAACCTCACTCCCATGCCTGTCCCCTCCCCCATGGTCACAACTTTTGCCCTGCAATCTTGTTTGCTTCCAATTTCCAGTAGGATCTATAAATATTTTTCTTTGGGTTCACCTTGTTATTTGGCTTCTCTAGGCTTGTGACCTATAGCCTTAATGACCATGGTTTATGGCTAGAGTCCACAAATGAGTGAGTACCATATTCATCTTTTTGGGTCTGGGTTATCTCACTCAGGATAGTGTTTTCTATTTCCATCCATTTGCAAGCAAAATTCAAGATGTCCTTGTTTTTGTTTTTGTTTTTGTTTTTTACCGCTGAGTCGTACTCTAATGCATATGTATTCTACACTTTCTGTTCTACTGTGAGCACACCAAGTCTAGTTGGACCGGGTCCGAATGAGCATGTAATCAAACCAGACTCTTTGATTGTGGCTGACAATGGGGGCTGACTGAGAAGCCATTGAAAAAAGCAATGGAACTTATTTTTACCACATGCTCTGGCTTTTTGGGACCCTAGTCTATATGGATGCACAGGTCCCTAGGCCTGGATGTAGGGGGGACGACCTTGGACTTCCCAAAGGGCAGGGTTGCCTGCCCTCTCTCAAGCAGGTAGGAAGAGGGAGGAGAGGGTGTGGAGGAGTTGGAGGGGATAGGGAAGAGGGAAGGAGGTGTAAATAATTAAATGGAAAAATTTAAAAAAAAACTTGATATCTTCCACATTGTGGCAAAAGTCATCATTCCTATATTATACTGACAAACAAAATCAACTTTTGTGTTGTAATTGTTTGTGCTAACCTGCTTTTATGCTATTGTGATTAAATCCTCAAACTGAAAGCATCTCAGGCAGTAAAAGGGATTATTTCATTGATTGTGTCAAATCACACTCAATCATTTTGGAAGTGTAGGAGAAACTGCAAGCTAACAATTGAAGGCAAAACACACTTGCTAAGAGTTCGAGACCAGCCTGGTCTACAAGAGCTAGTTCCAGGAGAGGCTCCAAAACCACAGAGAAACCCTGTCTCGAAAAAACCAAAAAAAAAAAAAAAAAACACACTTGCTAAGACTGTTTACAGCCTTTCTCTTTTGCCTAGTCTCTACTTCATGCTCAGAATGCTCCATATCCAAGCACAGGTCCACCTTCTTAGGGGCTTCCTACATCATTCAGTAATCAATGCAATCTATCACAGACACAGCAGTTTCTGGCTATTATGAACAGAGTCAAGCAAGTATCCATGTGGTAGGAGGGAAGAGCATGTTTTGGGAATATGCACAGAGTGGGACACCTGGGTCTTAGGGTAGATTGATTCCCAATATTCAAGGATTGTATATTGATTTCCACAGTGGCTGGACAAGTTTGCACTACAAGAGCAATGTATCCCCTTGCTCCACATCCTTAGAGCCTTAGCTGTCACTTGTGTTGTTGAACTTATCCTTTCTGTCAGGTTTATGATGAAATCTCCTGATGGCTAATGATACTGAACATATTTTTAAATGTGTCTCATCTATTTTAGATTCCTCTACTGAGAATTCCATTTAGAGGTGTACTGCACCATATTTGAATTATTTGGTTGCTGTCTTGTTGCATGACTATTTTTTATCTTGAGTGAGGCAACCCAGAAGTATATAAGCCAACATGGTTCACTCAGTTAAAAGTGGATATTAGCAGGTAAGTAAAGTACAACCATAGTAATCACAGTCAATCACAGAACAATCCATACATACAGAAAGGCTAAGTAACAAGAAAGGCTCTGGGGGCCATGCATGGATTTCTCTGCGAAGACAGAATAGATTTTGTGGATTCACTCGAGGCAGGTGCGGATGGGAACAGGAAAGATCAAGTAAGCAAAGGACAGAGATGAAGAATAGGAGGGAGAGATGACAGGAATAACGGAGCTGTTTGCAGGAGATGTGGAAACAGTAGACTGCAAACTTCCAGAACTACAAGAAAGACACTATTGAAGATTGCTACTAGTGAGCAATGCAGAGGCTGAACCAGCCTTGTTCTGTAAATACATACGGCTCCCATTGGTGGGATTGGGTGAGAACTACACTTGTTCTGCTAGCAAGATACACTGGGGGAAAGGTGCCTCAGAGTTTATGAAGGGAACAACCAATGATGGTCTAACTTTTAGTCCAAGCTGTGAGAGGAAGCCAATGTCTGATACTACAGGATGGCCAGGAACCAGAACTTGATGGCTTCCAGAATTGGGGTAGAACCAAATACAACTAAACAAGAAAAAAGTAATGAACTGAGTCATATCTAAAATCATAGATTGATTCCCAGCACAAATGTCACCAGAGAGAATTCTTCCAGAAGCTGATGATTACACATGCAGAAATCCCTACCCAAACATTACCTTGAGTTTTTGAAATGCTGTGGAAGGAAGGGGTAAAAAATGTCGCATCTGGAGGGGTTGAGGAACCCAGGAAAACCAAAGCTACAGAGTCAACAAGACTCATAGTGTCTCAGACAAAATAAAGTGACAATCATGGAACATGAACAGCTCTGTATCTGCCCTGTGTATGCATGCTTTGGTTGTTAGCTTGGGGTGTTTGTGTGATTACTAACTGTAGAACTCTTGGTGTCTCTTACTCTTGCCAATTTTTGTGACCTTTTCCTTCCTATTAATTTTCTTTGTCCAGTTTTGATAAGGAATTTTACCTAGTTTTCTTGAACCTTTTTATGAAGGGTTTCTTTGATATCCCATGGAGGCTTTCTATTATATGAGAGATGAAAAAGGAGAAATGGACCTGGGGAAATGAGGACTGGGGGAAACTGGAAGGAGTGGAGGAAGTGGAAGCTGCAGTCAACATGTATTGTATGAGAGAAGAATAAATAAAACAGAAGAGATAAAAATGCATTTAGTCTGAGTTCTTTGATCTTCATAATCTGTAATAACCCATATAGCACAAATATCTCAAAAATCGTTTGGATGAAATTCGAGCCAACCTCATGTCTGACACATCTTGAGATTTCAAGTAAAAAATGAAGGATTTCCAACATGCAATGTCATAGGATAAATTCCCATTCAGGAAAAGGAATATAGTTGTGTTTCATCATCAAATTCAAGCAGAAAATCCTTGCTCATGTGCATATCATCCCAGCCAGAAGAACAGGCAGGCAGTCCACCAGTCTATTAAACTAACACACTCACTGCATTCCCAGACACAATCCCCAACCAACTCTACAGTTACCACAACCTACACATTGGGTGGAAAGTCTCTGCTCAAGTACAGCACACACCACACGAAGAACAAGTAGATAAACTGAAGGAAAAGACCACATGCTGGACCAGAGGCCATGGCAACCATCAACAATTCATATAGACTTCCTCCATTCTTTCAAAAACCCTCAACACTAAACCAAAAACCCACTCTCCTCATCATGTCTGTTATGTAGCTTCCAACTTCGGTGGAGATCCCTGGCTGAAAGGACAAACCACCTGCCAGAATTCCATGTAGGCCACCAGCCCACAGACCTCCCCAAATCTTCCCTACACCCTCAACACTTTCCCCAAGTTCCCCTTCTTTTCCATTTGCAGTCCTAACCTCCTTAGGCTCATCCTCCATGCTATAATAAGGCTACAAATACCGTAAGAATTTCAGTCCCAAAATTGGTGTAGTGCATGTACTGGCTTTTTGGGAACCTAGTCTGTTTGGATGATACCCTGCTCAGGCTAGATACAGTAGGGAGCGTTGTGGAATTCCCCCATGCAGTGTGCCTGTACCTTACCCTCTCTGAAATTTGAATAGTGGGATGGGAGGGTATGTGGGGCAATTAGTGGAGGAGAGGGAACAGCAACTTTGATTGGTATGTATAAAGGAAGTAGATAGATTGTTTTCTTATTTTAAAAAAATGAAGTACCAAAAGACCTTAAAAAAGAACCCCAGTTCAACCCTATGTCACACAGACTAGATTACCAGAGAACAAACGTAAATCAAGGAAGCAAACACCCATCCAACAAAGACAAACTGAGAGATTGGCACTTAAACCACAATCTCAAGCCCAAATTCTTGGACCAAAGGAAAGAACACAATCAACAACAGACAGAGCAATGTGTCACTCCCAGATTCCAGCAATTCTACTGCACCATACCCTGCAAATCAAAATGACTCTGAAATACCATCTCACACTTGTCAGTATGGCTTAGATCAAAAATGTCAATGATTGCTTAGGCTGGAGAGGATGTTGAGAAAGGGGAACACTCATCCATTGCTAGTGGGAATGCAAACTTGTACAACCACTCTGGAAATTATTGCAGTTTCTCAGAAAATTGGGAATCAACCTACCTCAGAGCAACGAAAACAATTCTTGGGCACATACATAAAAGATGCACAACCAAATAATTCTACATGAATATTTGTTCAACTAGGTTCATAACAGCATTGTTAGTAAAAGCCCAAACTTGTATACAACCTAGATGCTCCTCAACCAAAGAACAGATAAAGAACATGTTATATGTAGTAAAGTTCAAAGGTTAAAAGACCAAAATATGTGCAGTATGTGCAGAATATGTTATGTATATGCAGAATTCAAAAACATAATTTTAACTTGATAGAAACTTAAGCACAAAATAAGATAGGAAGTAAGAAGGCTTATTTTAGAATTAGTATTTATAGAACAAATTCTATTTGGTCTTATTCATAAAACCTGGAGTCAGATACTAGGGTGAAAGCTAAAAGATCAGAGAAGCAGAGCAGCCCGCCACTAGTTCTTAGCTCTATGAAATCCTGAGACCAATGTGGGAGTCCACGTATAACTCAGTTTCTATTTAGAGTCCTTTCTGTCTTAAAGAAGTCATATGTGTTCAAGCTTGCCTGCTCTGCTTTTTCCAGTAACCTTGAGAGCGCTGAGTAATGTCTGTGTTAGCCCATAGAAAGAACATTTTGCCCAGTTCAAAGAGCACACTTTTTAAGTTAAGATTTGGGCTGGTGTAGACCAGCAATAGCGAGTAATCCTTAGACATTAGAAGCTGCTTAGCTGAATAAGATAATGCACCTCTTTGAACTGTATTCCAAGGGTAGTGCAAAAAAAATGGTTACCTGACTTAACTGTTCTTTGTTCTGCCTATTGACTGTATCCAGTATATATACTGGCTGAGAAATAAACTCAGGGCTGGGGCTGTTTGGTATTGGTCTCCAGTCCTCTCAGTCTATCCTATGTTTCTGTATTCATTTCTCTTAATCTAAATTTTTTTCAGTCTCAGAATCCACTCACAGGGAAGCGCCAGGAAAATTCCAATGAGTGGGCTTCAAGAGTTGGCATCAAATGCTGGGATGTGCAAGGGGGTGGGAGGAACAACAGAAGGACACCGCAGGATGAAGAATTGTACTCAGTAGTCAGTTAAAGGGAGATCTGCAGTGAGTTTTCTCGGGGAGCCATTGCTGTAAACACAAAGGAAAGTAAACAGAGGAGTGTATATAGAAGACAAAAGAGGTTAGCTATGCAGCATGAAAACTGCTGTACAAGTGTAAAATTATTAACTGCTGTGTAAGTGTAAAATAAGGAATGAAGTAACTTGAATAAGAAGTAACATTTATATAAATGTAAAAAGTAATTATGGGATGAAAAACAGCAAACAGCTGCTTGTACATTGATTTAGGTATATTGTAAAACCCATAGGTGCTAAGGTAGGGCATCAGCAACTTTATATATTTTTGAAATTTAATGAAAGAATTTGTCCTTGGATTTCTGAGCAGGGAATTTTCAATGCAAATATGAGGGGGTATATTGGAGTTAAAATACAGCAATATTATAATGTACATGGTCCAGAGAACAATTCAGTAGGTATTTTCAGCCTCTCAACACTTATTCATGACAGCTTAGATCTTTGTCCTTAAAGTCAGAAATTGCATCCAAAGTGAATTAAAAGTAAAACTAAGTTTCTGTTTCAGTGAAGGAACTGTTTAATGCAAACGCTTTGAAAAGTCAACTGATGATGTCACATCAGATACTGATGATGAGGTAAAATTTAAAAGAGAGGTTCCTGATAATGAGGTGAAATCAAAAAAAGGACTTCTAAGTGTCCTGATTCAGATTTCCTTTATTATCTATGAATGTTGAAGAACAGTCATGTAAATGATCTAAGACAGTTGAAAAACAGTCAGAGACTAAGGGGCTGAGGAATCTGATGGACTCTTTAAATAAAAAACTGGAAGCAGTCTAAATTTCTTCCTGGCAAAAAAAAAAAACTCAAGAAGGATTTCAAAAAGGAGTTCATGGAGTGCTCAAGAAAGAGCACTCCCTCGCCTTCCACCAGAGAAGGGACAGATTTAGATTCTCCTGTGGATTATCTATAAAAGAAAGAAAATTTCTTATAATCTCTATGGTCCAAAGCCTGCAAATTTTTAAGAGACTTTGAGTATTAGCCCATTAGGTGGAAGTATTAAGAGAGGATCCAAGAAAAAGTCATTCAAGGATATAATTTATTTCTGTTATAGAACATCAGGATGTTCAAGGAAGTGTTCTGAGAGTTCACACAACTTTACCTTTTATACAACTTAAAGAATTAAAAAATGCTGGTTCTCAATATAGGCCAAAAACTCTATTTATTCAAACAATTTTGTAGACAATTAGCAGTTGAAGCTTTGCCTCCTGTGGATTGGAAAAAAAATGGCTAGAGCTTGTTTGTCTGGAGAAGATTATGTATTGTGGAATCATAATTCCATGAGTATGTCAACTTAGAACTAATATTAACAAAACACAAAACATGCCTGTCTGGGGATGGAGAGGGCTCAGTGGTTGGGAGCTCTTCCAGAGGACCCAAGTTCAATTTCCAGCACCCAAGGGGCAGCTCAAAACTGTATGAAGATCCAATTGCAGGGGATCAGATACCTTCACACCAATGCACATAAAATAAAGTTAATAAACCAAAAAAATTAACAATGCCTGTTAAGTTTGACATGCAAGCAGGAGAAGATGATTATAAAGATTTAGACAATCAGTTGAAATTTGATGTGGCAGTATATGCTCAACTTAATATTCCATCAAAAAAAGGCCTTGTATAAATTACCTGGCACTGGAAAGAAAACACAAGAATTGTCTAAGATAAAGCAGAAACCTGATGAATTGTTTCAAGATTTTGTTTCTCAATTGATGACAACTGTAGGGAGATACTTAAGAGATTCAGAGACTGAATATTACTTGAAAACAGTATATATGCTGTCCAAGAAATAAACTTGGAGCTGTCTGGTACTGGTCTTCAGTCCTATGGACTTCAGTGGTCTAACCTATGATTGTGTCTTCATTTCTCTTGATCTAAATTTTCCTCAGTCTCAGTGTCCTTTCCCAGGGAACCCTAATTTAATTCTGCTGGACAGACCATATGGGGTATTCTACCAAGCTTGAACAAAATTGATGACAGGTTCTGTATGATGTTGCCCTGAGATAAGGAATTTTGTTGCATATGCCTTCCATAAATTAAGAGATTAGCTGGATACATTCTACACTGTAAGGTACATTGCTTGGCTTTCAATGCAGAGCAAGGGTCTTCCCTTTAATGGTGTAAAATCCATGTAAATCCCTTTATCACCACGGCACTGTCATCTGAAATTACCTAATGCTTTTGTTTTTTTTTTCATTCCTTTCTATGTGTTTCTTTTTCACTGTAGACCTAAAGCAGTCAGCAGCAATAACTATTCAACAGAAATAATATTTTTTTCTAAGAAATCAGACTATTACTTTTTAATTCTGCCTTAACAACCTTCTTGGCACATGGAAATATTAAGAAAGATTTGTGGCCAAAGGATCACAAAAATGATCTGTAGGAAATGTTTTATAAATTCTTCAAGCACCTATAGTTACTTACCAGATGAATATCACCTAATAGAGCCACAAGGAATGAGGCCAGGCTTGGGCAGGAGGGACCAGAGCTAGATGAGGCTATGAAAGCTTATTGAGAGCAATCAGAATTTTTATATATTTATCAGAATCAGAAGTTATTTGCAATTTCTAGGCTCAATACAGTTGTCATTCCCTGGATGCCATGAAGATTGTAAGCTATACAGGGAATACAAGTTCATTGTCTCAGACCAGTTGCTCTGTAAAGCTTCCAAGCTTCCTTGACTACTAAGGGATTATAGAGAGAAACACAAATTAGCCTGAATGCCTCTGTGTGTGAGTCCATCAATCTGCCAGGAACTGGAAGTCACACTGTGCCGCAGTAGCCATTGACTTAACCTGAAATCCCTGAGACACAGACCTCTCAGGACCGACAGGACAAATCACCTCCTTTTTGCCCACTAAAATCCTATGACCTTGACCTCCACTGCCTGCCAGTATAGTTAACATTCCAGGCTTTGAGGTCCTACAAGAGCAGTCAGTTATGCACTGTGTAGAGCTTTCCGTGACTTTTGGATTTTTTCTATCTAAAGTTTTGATATCTTCAAAATTCTTCCAAAGTCCATATTTCCAAGTCCACTGCAGCAACAAAATCCCTTTTGAGGTACTATTTTTTGGTTGCTACATTCATCTCTGTTGCTGTGATTAAATTACCTAACCAAAAGGAACTCTGGAAATGAACGGGTTTATTTGGTTGTTATGCCTAAGTCAGAGTCCACCACTGTGGGTGTTTAGTATCAAAACTCAAGTTAATCACTGAAGGCAAAACATGCAGAACCATTGTTGCCTAATTTTCTCTTTTGCCTTGTCACTATCTTCTGCTCAGCTAGCTCTCTTCATCAGCCCAGGCGCACTTGCTTAGAGACACTGCCAACTCAGGGGAAGATCTTCCAACATCAATCGTCAATCAACACAATGTCTTTCAGACAGAAACCAGACATTCTGATCTGAGCACACGGTTAATTGTTGTGCCCTCAGATGAACCTTGGCTTTGTCATGCTGACAGCTGAGGCTAATAAGCACACAGACACAATAATATATGAGAAGGTTTTAGAGAATCAAAGACAATGTATTAGTCTAGTCAATGAGCTAAACAGCAAAGACTCAAACATAAAGATAGCAACAACTAGAAAGCACAGACATGCCAGGAAATGGAAAGGGGCAAGCATCTAAGATCAACAAGAGAAAACTAAAACTATTTATCCAAGAAACTGTTATAAATTAACAATTAAGGATCAAATAGCATAACCAATATTCGGAATACAAATTGGTGAAGGTCTATAATTTTCAAGAAAATGAATGATCTAATAAGCTTACAGTTCAAAAAAATCAAAAATATAGATGGCACCATTATAGAAAAAGACACAAACACAGATCTACAAATATAAATTATGGTCCATTAAACAAGAACTACAAGATACTCATCAAAGTCAAACTCCTAGAAATCACTGGCATCCTGTAGACTCCAGTTGTCTCCTTTACTAATAATAGAAAATGGCTTGGGTGAGAAGGGCTGTTCTAAAAATATCACAGGATTCACTTGAAGACTTCTGATGTTTTTACTTTGTAGAAAATAGTTTTGATTACTAAAACATCTCATTCTATTATAATAAAAAATAATGTGTCTTAGGATAACTTAGATAACATTTTGTTACCTACTATTGGTGATTGAATCTAAGTCTGCATCACAGTGAGGAAATGAAAACTTTTTTTTAAAAGAAATTTCAAAAGAACAGATTTTTGAAGAATCAGGGTACATGTAAAGCAACTTCCTTTGCTCCAAATTTATAAGTCCCAAGCCCTTTTGAAAACAAGGTTACTGCTATTTCTTTTGTATGTTTGTGTATGAGAGACAATGTCTTACATATGTATACAGGTGACATACAGAAAAGCAGGTTGTCAGATCTGCTGGATTGGGAATAGCAGAGATTTATTAACCTTCCAGCTTGAATTAACTATCTGCACTCAGGTCATCCACAGAAAGAATATGTGCTGAGCCACTTGCCAAGACACAAGTCTATCTAAGATTAATAAAAACAAGAAAAACAAATCATAAAGAAATAAAGAAATGATCCATAAGAAAATGATGTATCAAAATTAAGATTTTGTGTCTGGTAAATTTCCACAATTAAATGAATGGAATCCAGTAACTTTGTCCAACAATTTACAACAGGAAATCTGAATACAAAGCTACATCCACAGTGGAAACACAAAGAACGTTCAAGGGGATTATGTATTGATCATACCAACATTTTAGTAGCAAAGACTCAAATATAAAGATAGCAACAACTGGAACACACAGAAATGCCAGTAAGTGGAAAGAGGCAGGCATCTAAGATAAAAAAAAAAAAATTGAGTCTCTCCACAGTAACTATACCAAAAAACAAAACTTAAGAAACTAATCACATAAGAGACTTTCTGAATAAAACTGGTGAAGGTATACCATTTTAAAGAAAATGAATAATGTAGTTAAATTACAGTCATACATTACAGAAAAAAAACAGATTTATATAATGTGACTCCTTTATTTTCCACAAATGCTCATCAATCAAGAACTTGTACAAAATTTGTGATAGAATAATAGGGTTGGAGAGCAACAAAAACAAAAGCAGTGAAATATTGTCAAGTTTAAATCAAAAGACCAAGGAAAACTTAGGTATGGAAAAATGTGAACTTGACCAATGTTACCCAGTTACCTTTGATAATAAGTGAACAGAAATTAAATAATCACAAACTTCACAACTTTCACAAAGTTTTTTCAAAGTGATCCTTAAACTGTTATTTCTGACACCACAAGCTACTGATGTCTTCAAAAAAAGAAGCCTCATGATACAGATGCTGTCTTTCAAATGGAGGAGATTTCTTTCAATGGCTCTCCTGCCCATCATGCTTTCATCTGGTTTCTGGGAAAGGCAGCCCCACTGATGACCAATCCCAAAACAAACATAAAATGATTTAAAATGGATTCCTGCTACATGGAATATGGCAGGAGATGTGGATTGTGCCCTACCTACCTGTCTAGCATGATGCAAACCTGAGAAGTCTCTGCACATCAGAAATTCCTTTTGTCTTCTGGAACCAAGCTTCACTGTATTATATCATTATGGCAAGCAGCAACATCATGTTAAAAGCCTTCAAAACATGTATTGCTGTAAGAAGTTTAATATCATCATTTTCCTACCAGGTACCAAAATATTAAAAACCTTTATAACACAAACCTGAAATTAGGATTAGATATTCAAAACTTCTGGTATCTAGACATTCAGTTTTCTAATCTCCCTTCCCACCACACAACAAAACAGTGCCCATGTGGATACTCTGGAGAGTGATACAACCTGCATCATATTCTTCATTTCCAGGGCTCCAGAGTCTCCCTTTACCCTGTAAATCTCTACAAAAGGAGGCTCAGAGAACAAGGGCCCCTGCCAGCATGAACCACATGAACCAACATAACCACAGTCTGTCTCATGATCCATCCAAGTCACAGCAGAAATGACAGTTCAACAGACCTGCTCTGAACACCTTCCATTCCACATGGTATAGCTTGTTGTCTTCCTACAACAGAGGCAGAAGAGAAACGTGGAAAAAACCCACTAACCTGCCACTACTACTCCTGAATGCTAACCCTTCCCAGAATCCCTAATTGACTATGGTCACCTAGCTGGACCTCAGGATATTAGCAGTTCCTCTACAAGATGACTAGAGAGTAAATGACTCAGAAAGCACAGTTTTTTCAGTTCTACCCTACCAGCCCAGCAGACAGTCCCTAGTTCTCTTTGTATTTAGCACACATTATTCCACTCTCCTAGAGCACATCCTCTTCCTCATCCAAAGTACAGGGTCCTTTGTGTGCACATTCCATTAGACACTCCCATTCCAGTGCAGCCATCCCATTGCCTCAGAGATGGGAAATCCTGCAGACAAACACAGGTCACATTCATAACGTAAATACTGTTGCTATGTAACTGTTTTTACTTTGTAACTGTTGTTAAAGAAAAACAGAGCAGGAATTAGAAAACAATTGGGTTCATGTTAGGGCTTGGAGGGAACAAAGAGAATGTGAAAATGATACAGGTTTCATCTCAAAAATCATTTTGAAAAGTTGAAACAGACTTTTTGGCCATGTGCTCAAAAGACTAGGGATTTGTATTAGAGCCCATTAAAGATGTCCTATATATTTTCTCTAAAGATGAACATCTTAATCCAGAAAAGTAACAGTTCTGTTCAGCAGGACCAAAACATTTTACCCAGATCTTCTATTTTGGATGAGCTACTATAAATATTGCAATTAGGTTTAATGATAAGTCTGTAACTTACCCAGATTCTTGATTGCCCTGGTTTGTGCATGGCAAGCAATGGTCAATCAGGATAATCATACCACATCTACAATGGACTGTTGTTGAAGGCCATGTGGGTCCAACATAGATTCCCTAACAAGACTGGAATGGAGTCGCGAGTCTGCAGAGTTCATGACCACCTCAGACCAGGCTTATGGCTCTTGTGCCATACAGAAATATGGGCCTACAGACTGCCTGATTCCACATAGGTAATCTCAACTACTGTTGAAGGAGGAAAGCTCTCGCCCTCCATCCATCCTCTCCCTTCTGCACTGTGTCTCCACAGCTTCACAGTTGGTCAATGAGCTCAAACCTTGCACAGGCCCCTCTTCTTCTTAGTCCCCAATAAAATCCAGAAAGATCAGCAGACACTCAATAACTGTTCTATTTTTCTCTCTCATTGTTAGCCAAGGCCAAACCTGGAAGAAGTTGCAGGTTTGTTTTCCCAGCACTGGGCATCAGAGGCAGGATTGGGTGTTCAAAATGAATCTCAGTTGCGTAGCATGAGGCAAGCCTAAACTATAGGAGACATTGCTCTACACAGAAATCAACTGTCAACATCATGAGAGAAATGAAATGAAACTATTAATGACTTAGAAACATTGGAGAACAGAAACAAATAGAGATAACAGCAGCAATACACTGAAATTAAATATTTGAAAATGATTTCAATAAGTAATTTTGAAAGTGATAAAAAAATTACACTTTTAAGATTAAATAAAAACTTTGCCATATTGACTGTGAAAAAGAGTAGGCCCTTCCCTAAGAGAGAGGACATCATTAATAAGAGATAGATTGATGTTGCTCCTATGCATATGATGGCTGCTGAGATATATAATCTGACAGGTAGAGTTACAATAAGTGGCCTGTTTCCCAAAACTCTGAACTGACATAACTGTGCCAAGTAAGATTATTCATATCTTCATAGGATTGTTTCCTAATTGCAAATTCAATGTTCATTGGCTCATGATAACCTTCCCAAAGTGTTCACCACTAACCATCTGCTCTCTATACATCAACATGGCATTAATTAAAATAAACCATACTTGAAATTACAAAATCACTCCCCCTACCACAATCCAGTCCTTTTTCATAATGGTGGCACCAACACCTGATTGCCTATGCTGTGTCCCCTGCAGTGTACACAATAATCTATGTCTCCTATTGTGGTCTGAAGACAGAAGGAATGGAATGCAAATCCTTTTCCTGTGACTGTATGGCATAGTCAACTACATGACTCAAATGCATAATTTTAAAACTGGGAGGTGGAACAGTCTTTTTATTTAAGAATTTTGAAAGTGTAATATAGAGAACAGCAAGTTCATTGCCCTGGACAGCAACAGACCAAGGCCACCTAAGTCAATATAACAGAAGTTGTCTCAGAAACAATTTTTCTAACAAGATGGGAATGCAGCTGTTCTAGAACTGATATGTCTTTCCATTGAGAAACCACTTCACTCACTTAGGGAATTAATAAAGGAAAATCTGTTTAATGATGGCATGCATCCATCTCTGGCTAATGCTCAAAGAGGAACAAACTAAGAGAAATTTTGAATTCCATATATGCTATTATTCTTGAGTGTCCTTTAGGTTCAGGCTTCAGGTTAAACTTGAACAATTGAAATAAAAACAGACAACTTGCCAGGCTAGACATTTAGGCAGACAGGAGAGTTACACATCAAAGTTATTCTCAGAATAATTTCTTAAGTACACGGGTGACCTGAGACAGCAGGGCATTCTTCACTGACAGGGTTCTGACGTGAAGGTCACAGGGGATGAGAAAGACAGGACAAGTAAAATGTAAAAAGGATAGAAGCTATGGTGAGGAGGTCTTGGAGAAGATATGTCCTATGCTTTGTAAGCTTCTTAAGAAGGGTAGCATCTTGCCAGACAATGGTGGCACAGGCCTTTAATCCCAAGACTCAGGAGGCAGAGCCAAGTAATCTCTTTAAAGCAAGCCTGGTCTACAGAGATTGTTCTAGACTAGTCAAGACAGTCTAGGATAGTCAGGTCAGTCCTACAGAGAAACTCTGTCCCAAAACACAAAAACAAAACAAAAAAGAGAGAAGAAAAGCTTCCTGTATCTCGTATACTTCCAGGGAGTAAATGGAAAGAAATGGAAGAATTTTATGAAGTCAGTAGAAACTATTACACAATGGGAAAAATTTAGGAGGAGGCTAGTCAAACAATTCTACACAAGGGGAACACAGGGTATCTCAAGAACTTTCCTACATGCACAGTTGGCTTTGGGACTGAAAATCATAGCTCCATATGCTAGGAAGAGTTGGTTTCTAAGGACCCGAAGAAACTTCTCCACAAAAGGCTTATCGACAGACCATTACCAGAGCTTCCAAACATATTCCTGGTTTTAAATAAGGAGCTCTGTTTTATTATCAGTACATTGGGCCCTTAGGGAAGGCTCCCAAGAATGTTCTTTCTCCCTGCCTGAGGTCCTAAATGAAAGCCTTCATTGACCAGGTCAGTCCTTACCAAAACAGTATTTTGCTTTTCAAATATTTGTCACCTGATGTCATTTTGCCCATCTGACAGCACTATGCTTTTCTCAAAAAGTAAGGGGAACTTTAAGGTACACCAGGCCTTAAGGTTAGTTGTGACCCTCTAATGCCTCCTTGAATGTAGGGATAAGTCCCGCCCCTTAAGTGGCGTGTTCGCCTCGGGCTAATGTCTGCCTATAAATTTGGCGAGCAAGCTCCGAGCTTGTCGCTTCTGGCTTCTGCTTTCCTGGTCTCCGCGGGAACGGTGGTTCTGTAAGTCTATTTCTATATTAAAGCTATATATATATTTTTACACTCTGTCTGCATTCATTTACGCCGTTACATTTTGGCGTCCAACGTCAGGCTATTTTGCCCTCGACTCAAGCGGGTAGCCCGCTAGCTAACACAGCACCCTCCCCGGTGCTGTTTTTCAGTTCGTGACTCCGGCCCCAGTGCCGAGTCCGAGACACACTCGGCGACACAGGCCCATTCTGCCTGCCTTGGCTAAGTTTTGCAGCGGAACCCCACTGCCTGAATTAGCAGAAGCTCAAGTAATTGCGGTTTTGCAACAAAAGCTGCCACAGCGTCAGATTTGGTCTGTTACAAAGTGACTTGGCCGGTTGTGGTGGCCCACACCGGTAGGATTTGCTGAAGGAGGCAGAGGCAGGAGGATCACAAGTTTGAGGCCGGCCAGGCAGTGGTAGAGCACGCCTTTAATCCCAGCACTTGGGAAGCAGAGGCAGGCAGATCTCTGTGAGTTTGAGGCCTGCCAGGCCTTGGTAGTGCACGCCTTCAATCCCAGCACTTGGGAGGCAGAGACAGGCGGATCTCTGTGAGTTCAAGGCCAGCCTGGTCTACAAGAGCTAGTTCTAGGACAGGCTCCAAAAACACAGAGACCACCACTGGCAGGAACCGATCTTTGCAGGTAAAAAAATTTTCTTTTATAAATAAAATGTCTGAACACATTACTGTTCAAGAATTTAATGATTTTTTTAATTGTACCATGTGGGAGATTTTACAAGAGGTGTCTATCACCCCACATATATGGATCCTTCTGGGATTCGTAGTTTTCATTGGCACCAAATGGTTTGATAATAGAAATATGATAAAGTCTTTACGAGACGAATCCAGGATTCTTAAGGTAGAGATTGAACGCTTAAAAACAATTGAGAATGACAACAATCTTCTCAAGAATCAGTTTGAAGTTCTCCAGGCTGATAACAATCTTCTCAAGAATCAGGTTGAAGTTCTCCAGACTGATAACAATCTTTTCGAGAATCGGTTTGAAGTTCTCCAGGCTGATAACAATCTTCTCAAGAATCAGGTTGAAGTTCTTCAGGCTGATGTTAAGGAGAAATTCATTACTATGGAAGAGGGAACAGCTGATCTGGACCATAAGATTCAGTCCCTTTCTGTAGGAAATGAAACATTAACTGAGAGAATCAAAACTGCTGAATGTGACAATCGGATTTTGTCTAAAGCTTATGACAGATTGACGGAAAGATTGTCAATACAAGAAGGCACGGTTTATGCCATAAAAATTATGTCCAAAGATGAGATGTTATCTCTAACGGACAAACTTCATATTTTAGAATCCTCAATGAAGGCTTTGGAACATAATTCTGGACAGGAGATTCAGACATTGCAGAAAGCAATGGTGAACAGAATTGAAAAGATTGAGGAATTTCTAAATTCTGATGAGGAAGAGCAAAGGGTAGAAAGGAAAATTTTAACTACATCTGTGGGTAAGTCTCTCCGGGACAATTTCCACAAAGCTCTACCTACAGCTCTACCTGCCTTTCCAGTAATAACAACAGAGAAGGTGATTGGTTCCAAAAACCCTAGGGTCATCAAGGAGGATACATGGGAACCTGTGCGTATGAATGATCTCAAGGAAATAAAACAGGCTGTCATGACTTTTGGGATGCAAGCCTCTTTTGTTAAAGAGATGCTAAGATCTTGGGCCACGACAAGCAGAGCAACCCCCTCAGACTGGCTCCAGCTGAGCTCTGCAGTACTCGAGAGTGGACCGCAATTGAAATGGAAATGCTTATTCAGGCAAGAGGCTAGACTCTTAGAACAGCAGGAAAAAGCGAAGGGAATTGACATTTCCCTAGATCAAATTCTAGGTGAAGGGCCCTTTTCCGATCCTCAGGAACAAGCTAATTTGGATGAAAACACACTCTCCATGTGTACTACAGCAGCCTTAAGGGCTTGGGACAGGGTACAAGACCCAGGACAGAGAATGGAATCATTTGTCAGAGTTAAACAGGGTCAGAGAGAACCCTTTAGTGACTTTTTACAAAGATTAACTAAGGCTGTACAAATAGGAATATCTGACCCAGAAGCAAGACGTATAATGATTGAGTCTTTGGCTTATGAAAATGCAAATGTGGAATGCAAAAGGATTTTGGGTCCTTTAAAGCTCAGATCAGCGCCGTTGGAAGAATGGGTCTTGCATACACTCAATGTTGATACATTTGATTATGGAACTGAAGCATGGGTAGAAGAAGCAATTTCCAATGGTAAAAGGAGACACCAGAATACCAAATGTTTTAATTGTGGCAAAATGGGTCATATGAAAAGGAATTGTAGACAACGGGTTTTCAGAAATAATAATAATTATAATAATAATTATAATAATAATGCATCTTTCAGAAATAATAATAATAATAATAATGCATCTTCTAGAAATAACAGAAATAGGAGGACTCAGCCTTCAGGTTTATGTAGAAGATGTGGAAAGGGCAGACATTGGACGAATGAATGCAGGTCTACAAGAGATAGACAAGGCAACCTGATACAGTCGGGAAACGTGAGAGGGGGGGCCTCAAAGGCCCCCATGGCAAACATGGTTCAGTCATATCCAGTTTCTGCAGAGAACGTGCCTCATCAGGACAATTAGGAAGCCCCATGCCTACTGTTACAAGCAATAATGATCAGAAAGATAAGTTACGTGTGTTTTGGCAAACTTCGATAAATGATCAAAGACCTAAACTGAGAGTGTGTGTAAATGGCATTTTTATTACTGGCCTGCTGGACACAGGTGCTGATGTAAGTATCATTACCCCAGAATCTTGGCATCCGTATTGGCCTCTTCAAAATGTAAATGTTCAGCTCCTGGGAATTGGAACCCTATCTCGAGTAGGGCAGAGCACGAGATGGGTTGAATGTATAGGGCCAGAGGGACAAATAGGAAAATTAAAGCCATATGTAGCCAATATCGCAATGAATTTATGGGGTCGTGACCTATTACAACAATGGAATACCGAAATTAACATTCCTGCTAAATCTAGAGCCTATATTTCTGAGAATAATATTAAAAGATATTACAAACGGAGAAAACCGGCCATTCGGGCTGTACAAGAACAAACAATTGATGTCCCTTCAGAGATACCAACAGCCTTGCCTCTAAAATGGTTGACTGAGAAACCAATATGGACAAAGCAATGGCCTTTAGCTGAGGAAAAGTTACAGGCTTTAGAACAGCTGGTACAAGAACAATTAGATGCTGGGCATATAGAAGAATCTACCAGCCCTTGGAATTCTCCTGTATTTGTGGTTAAGAAAAAATCAGGTAAATGGAGAATGGTGACAGATCTCAGGGCCATCAACAAGGTTATTCAACCTATGGGCCCTCTGCAATCTGGAATTCCTTTGCCCTCTTTATTACCAAAAGGATGGCCTCTTATAGTTATTGATTTAAAGGATTGTTTTTTCACTATACCTTTGCAAAAAGAAGATAGAGAAAAATTTGCCTTCACAGTGCCTACTTATAACAATTCTCAACCTTCGAGGAGGTACCACTGGACCGTTCTCCCCCAGGGTATGTTAAATAGCCCCTCCCTGTGCCAATATTTTGTGAACCAACCATTGCAAATAATACGCAAGAAATTTCCCAAATCTATAGTATACCATTACATGGACGACATCTTGTTATCCGATTCAAACATGGATACCTTGAACAGACTGTTTGAAGAAATAAAGATACTTTTACCTAAATGGGGATTGCAAATAGCTCCTGAAAAGATTCAGAAGGGAGATTCTGTTAATTATTTAGGTTATAAAATAGGTTTGCAAAAAATTAAGACACAAAAAGCACAAATTAGGAGAGATCGCCTACGGACTCTTAATGACTTTCAAAGACTGTTAGGAGACATTTCCAGTCTACGACCAGCTATTGGAATAACACCTGATTTAATAATTCATTTGAACAAAACCTTGGATGGTGATAAAGATTTAAACAGTCCCAGAGAATTAACAGCTGAAGCAGAAAAGGAACTGACAATGATTGAGGAAAAATTACAACAGGCACATGTGGACAGGGTGAATCCAGAGCTTGATTGTATTCTCGTCATATTACCATCAAAAATTTCTCCTACAGGAATTTTAATGCAGAGAGATGATATTATTTTGGAATGGATCTTTTTACCACATAAACCAAGTAAGAAACTGAAAACTTATGTGGAAAAAGTCTCTGAGTTAATTATAAAAGGCAAGCTGAGACTTCGTCAACTAGCAGGCATAGACCCAGCAGAAATTATAGTGCCTTTCACTGCTGATGAACTAAAGAAATTATGGGAAGATAACGAACCATGGCAAAGAGCTTGTGCTAATTTTTTGGGAGACATTAATAACAACTATCCAAAAAGCAAGCGGCTTAACTTCATAAAGAGAACTTCTTGGATTCTTCCTCGAATCGTCCGTGATGCTCCAATAACTGGAGCCCGTACATTCTATACTGATGCCAATAAATCAGGGAAGGCAGGTTACAAATCAGAAGACTTGGACAAGGTGGAACAAAGTCCGTATAATTCTGTCCAGAAGGCGGAATTATATGCCATTCTTATGGTGCTAAGGGATTTTAAAGAACCTATTAATATAGTTACAGATTCACAATACGCAGAAAGAGTTATTTTACATATTGAAACTGCTGAATTTATACCTGATGATACTGAACTAACCTCATTGTTCCTCCAGGTTCAAGATTTGATCAGGAACAGGCTTTGCCCTATGTACATAACACACATCCGATCCCATACGGGTCTGCCAGGTCCTCTAGCACAAGGTAATGCAGAAATTGATCAATTATTGATTGGTAGTGTGCTACAAGCCTCAGAATTTCATAAAAAACATCATGTTAATAGCAAAGGTTTGAAGAAAGAGTTTTCAATTACATGGCAACAAGCTAAGGAGATTGTAAAGAAATGCCCTACTTGCTCTTTCTATAACCAAACGCCACTGCCTGCAGGGGCTAATCCAAAGGGCACCCAAAGGAATGAAATCTGGCAGATGGATGTGTTCCACTTTGCAGAATTTGGCAAATTAAAATATGTACACCACACCATAGACACATATTCAGGTTTTCAATGGGCTACTGCCCTGAGCTCAGAAAAGGCTGATTCAGTAATCACACATTTATTGGAAGTTATGGCCATCATGGGTATACCTGTGCAAATAAAGACAGATAATGGTCCAGCATATGTATCTAAGAAAATGAAACGCTTTTTTGATTATTATAATATAAAACACATTACAGGTATACCAAATAATCCTACAGGTCAGGCAGTTATAGAAAGATCAAATCGTACTATAAAGGATATGCTGAACAAACAGAAAGGGACCGAAAATACCCCCAGAAATAGATTACATAATGCTTTATTAACCTTGAATTTTCTTAACGCTAATGAGAAAGGAACGACAGCAGCAGAAAGACATTGGATAATGGAAAAGTCTGCTGAACTAAATCAACCGATTTATTTCAAAGATGTGCTGACCTCTCAGTGGAAGCCAGGAGATGTGCTACGTTGGGGAAGGGGTTTTGCTCTTGTTTCCACAGGAGAAGAAAAATTGTGGATACCATCAAAATTAATAAAGTTTCGATTTGAAGAGGAGAAACCTCTTGGAAAGGAGAAATGACAACTCATCCACAACGATGATATTCATACAGGTGGTAAGAAAAACATATAGAATGGGGGCAGGGTTCTGTTCTTATCTCCACAGGAAAACACTCATCTTTGAGAAATTCAAGGGACCCTGGATGTTTGGATACTGACAGATGGAAAAATACCTGCCCAATAGGAAATATCAAGACAACTGAATGGGTTGTGTAAGTAATATTAAACCATATTTCTAAATTTATAAAGCTGGTTTTGAAGTTGGACTCTGGCTCAGTCCCTCTCCAATTCCAAGCCTGTTAGTAAGAGAAAAACCCAGAGTTTCTGGAGTTTCTGTCTCATGTCAAGAGCCATGATATGGGACAGAAAGAAATATGAGTTTAAAAAACATCTTTGCTTTTCTTCATATCTATCATACTTTTCATTGAATATATCTATCATGTCTTTCATTGAATATATATATATATATATATATGTCTATATGATTAATGTTTAAGTTTTTCATAATGAACAATGAGTTTTTCCTGAAGTGACATTTGAAGTTTCCAGGAAGAAGATGGGGCCCCATAACAACAACTCCACCTGGTTGATATGACGTCATGATACTGATAGCGCTACTACAAGACCTGCTTTTGGTACCAGCTGCACAAGACAGTTCCAACTTGGTTAGCTGAAATGGTGCACATCTTATACAACATTTTGGCCAGACCTGCACGAAAATACTCAGAGACTATTTGCAATTTTAAAAGACATTATCTTGAAATTTAACCATCATTTTACTTTCACAGGATCCCCCAGAAAGAACGTCGCCCCTATGACAGCTGGAAGTAATTCTAGAGAACGACGTCCCCTCTCCCAGTAAAGTTTGCCCTTGGGTTTAGGGACATCATTTAGGGGTTGATTATAATTAGTATATGATTGAGGGTTGGGGGAGGAATTTTATAAGCTCAGGGATCATTTTGAAAAAAAAAAAAAAAGAGGGATGATGGGATAATAGACAAATATATTGGTATATATTGACTATTGTACGCATGCATGTTTCTACCTCTGTTTAAAACATTTTTATGTATTGACATATATTGTATTGATATATATATTGTATATATTTACCATATTGCAGTGTACATTTCTACCTCTGATTAAGATGCTTATATAATATTTGTGTATTGATATACATTTACCTACTGCAATGTATATTTGTACATTGTTTATATTTGGAGGTCATTGTCCTCATTTGTTTCACAGTCGTTTATTGTCTTAGTCTTTAAGTTAGATAGATATTGAGAATTATATAGACTAATTGTCATCTAAGTTTGTCATTTATAATTAGACTAATCAGGTTCTTTAGATATATAGAGATTATACTCAGTATAGATAGATAATCTTCAACCTCTTCAAAGAGCTGTAGAAAATGGCCTTTAATCTAACTCAGAGTTTCGTGATAGTGAGACACAATTGCTCCTGGCAACACCGCTCTATTCCCGAGAGAATGTTGAGCACCAAAAACACTCCACCTGGAGCCTTTCTATTTGGCAGAACTGGCCTTTGGGCAAAGAAATGCCCATACCTCAACCACTGACACAGATACAGAGTGTGCATCAATGGATAAAACAGGACTGTCATATCCTGCCAAGACAGGGTAAGATAGTTTTGAAAAGTTCCTTGCCTTTAATAATGGTATGTCAGTTATGTTAGGCCTTAGCCAAAATTGGTTGACTCAACGTTGCAAACAAGACTTTGGGTGATTGCCCAGGTAGTCAGTTGTCTCTGTCAATTGTTGCACATTTTGGATATATCTCGTTTGTTGAGTAGTGTTTATTCCCTTTTCAGATCTTTGACTGAGTTGAAGATTATATAATTGTAGTTACTCTTTACATTATTTGGACTTCTTGAGATAGAATGTTTAGCAAAGCTTTTGTTCTCAATATTGTTTGTTGTATTTATTATTTGTTGTTATTGTATGTAGTTGTATTTGGTTTAGTTCTGTCTTATTTAGACAAAAAGGGGAGATGTAGGGATAAGTCCCGCCCCTTAAGTGGCGTGTTCGCCTCGGGCTAATGTCTGCCTATAAATTTGGCGAGCAAGCTCCGAGCTTGTCGCTTCTGGCTTCTGCTTTCCTGGTCTCCGCGGGAACGGTGGTTCTGTAAGTCTATTTCTATATTAAAGCTATATATATATTTTTACACTCTGTCTGCATTCATTTACGCCGTTACACTTGAACAGCTTGTTAGAGGCCTGTTTTTTGACATGGGGAAGGGCCAAGAAGTTTAAATGGCTTCTTTGAAATGGTTTGAAGTCAAATATCTGAACATTCTGGTTGAAAAATGTGTACACGAGCATTCCATCTCTAACAGCTCTGGGTAACACATCCTTAGGTTTTGAATGTTTTACATGCAGTCCTCCCTTAGCTGCGTTTGTTAGCCTATGTATTAAGCATCGGTAGTGGAGTGCTACAAACCCATGAGAAGCTGTTGATGACCTCCAAAAATTATAATTAATAATGACTATATGCGAAGGTTAAATGAAAACAACTGAATGTCAGGAAGATACTGGAGAAACTAGGCTTCTCCAAGTTGGCCAACTGGTTTCCACGAATGTATCATGCCTGCAGAAATTGACTAGAAAAACATTTGTACACACAGCTCCCTGCTCCCAACTCCCTAAGCAAATTAAGCCCACAGAGCAGAGTTATTCAGAAGCCTGCGCACAGGTCCATGAATTAGCAAGGACTGCATGGAACTTCACAACACAGGAAAACTGGCAGCAGGTTCCCACCCATATCCAGGGAGAATGCACCTTAGTGTCTCCCACACCTCACCCTCTGCTCCTCCACATCTGGAGACAGCATTCCCTCGCTCACCATGTTGTGGGTCCTCAGCTGGCCATAGCTCTCAGTTCATCATCTCCCTGCAGCAGCAAAGGCACAACAGCACAGAAAATGGCTGGTGCCAGCTCCTCTGGAAAGTCTAACATGGAGGCGGGTTGCAGGAAGAGCACTGGCACCACTTCTGACTGGCAGGTCAATTGGAGGGCCTGATTGGCTAGTGATGATTGAGTGGGATGAACCTTCCCAAAGGGCTAGAGTTTTCTTAAATAGACAGCACAGTGGTTCCTGGCCATTCCTTTCTGCTCCCATCAAAAGTCTTTTCTAGATCTGCCAAGATAGGCATTTCAATAACACTTGCCCGAGCCTCCAATAGCAGACACTGCCACAATCCTGCACGCCATAGGAATCTTGCCTTTTTCCTGCAGGACACAACGTGGCTAGCTAGCATGTACAGTGAACTGTGCTAGGTGGGTGTAGTGATTTCCTGTCCTACAGGTAGAAGGCAGCCCAGAATATTAACAACTAAAGAGAATTTTTACATTACAAAAGGAAATGTTTGTTGTGTGATTTCATGCTGAGGTCAGATGAACTGAAGATACAGTTTACCTGGTTGTCACAGGGAATTCAGACAATCATGAGAAAAAAGCAGGAACCAGATCTTAACCGAGATCTTTCCCCCAACAGAAGTCTGGGCGATGGCTCCATGGCTTTACAAGTTTATTCCTGAAATTCAGAGCAAATTCCAGGCAAATGAAAAATATTAGAGAGAGTAGGGTTCATGGAAATTTGAATACATAGAAAATAATGGATTCAGGAAGAATGTCTTTATGAGTACTGCTGTTAGCCAGCACATCTTCCTCCATGGGCTGGTGAATAAAATATACAGCTGCATTACTAAATGAACAAGACAGGTAGAATGAACTCACCATTTTAGTAGAAATTGGGCTTATGACAAAGTCTCACAAGCTGTGGTACAGGTCATCTTAAAAATAGCTGTCTACCAATGAAAAATAACACGAACTAGCAATCACTCGTTATTTACATCTCTTAATATCAATAGACTCAATTAACCTATAAAAAGGCACAGACTAAGAAAATGGATACAAAAGCAGGATCCATCCTTTTGCTTTATAAAAGAAACACACCTAAACCTCAAAGACAAACATTGCCAAAGAGTAAAGTGTTGGAAAAAGATTTTCCAATCAAATGGACCTAAGCAGCACACATGTATAGGTATCCTAATAGTGAACAAAACAGACTTCAAAGTAAAGACAATCAGAATAGATGAAGAAGGACACTTGATAACCATAACAGGAACAATCCATCAAGATGAAGACTCAATCCTGAACATCTATGCCCCAAATAGAAGAACACCCACACATGTAAAAGAAGCATCACTATAGCTTAAATTGCTTTACAAGAATAGTAGGAGACTTCAACACTCCACTCTCCCCAGTGGGCAGGTCATCCAAACAGAAACTTAACAGAGAAATGAGACAGCTAACAGATGTCTTGACATAAATGGACTCAACAGACATCTACAGAACATTCCACCCAAACACAAAAGAATATATTTCTTCTCAGTACCTCACATAATGTTTCTAACATGGACCACAAACATGTTAACAAAGCAAACCTCGACACACAAAAAAATGGAATAACCCTGTGTCTTATCAGATCACCATGTTTTAAAGTTAGGATTTAACAACACTAATCACAGAAAGCCTAAATACTCATGGAAATTGAACAGTGTTCTATTAAACCACCCCTAGGTCAAGGAAGAAATAAAGAAAGAAATTAAATACTTTGTAGAATTCAACAAAAATGATGGGACAGAATACCCAAATCTATGGGACACTATGAAAGCAGTGCTAAGATGAAAGTTCAGAGCACTAAGTGCCTACATAAAGAAAGTGGAGAAAACTCACACCAGTGACTTACCAGCACACCTGAAAGTTCTAGAACAAAAAGAAGCAGACTCAGCCAGGAGGAGTAGAAAATAGAAAATAATCAAATTGAGGGCTGAAGTCAATAAAATTCCAAAATTAAATCAAGACCAGATGAACAATTCAAATCAGCTTATAACCTGCAAGGAAAGAGAAGAAGTCATCAAAAGCCTTCCAACCAAAAAAAGCCCATGGAAAGACAGTTTCAGTTCAAAATTCTGTCAGAACCAAGAAGTAATAACTATACTCCTCAAAGGGTTCCACATAATAGAAACAGAAGTAAGATTGCCAAACTCTTTTTATGAAGCTACAGTTACCCTAATACCAAACCACACAAAGATTCAAACAAGGAGAATTCCAGACCCATCTCACTGATGAACATACATGCAAAAATACTCAATAAAATACTAGCAAATCAAATCCAAGGACACATGAAAAAAATCGTCTACCATGATGAAGTCATCCTTCATCTCACAGATGCAAGGATGGTTCAACATACAAAAATCTATTCAGGGTCCTGCCCACTTTAAGTTCCTACCATGACATCCTTTAATAGTGAACAACAATATGGCAGTATAAGCCAAATTATCTCTTTTCTCCCAATCTTGCATTTTGGTCATCATGTTTCATCACAACAGAAACCCTAATTAAGACACCACATTCAGTTGATATGTATGAGAGACCTGCTCTTCTCTAAAGTTAAACAAAGAAGAGAGATTTGGGGGAAGGTTGGGACAGAGAGCAATGGTGGGAGGAAACACTGCAGTCAAGATGAAAGAAGAATAAATAAAAGACAAATGAAAGAGAGGAATGAGGGAAACTGAGGTAAGATTGGGTCAAGGAAAGATGAAAACTTAGCAGGGCAAATGACAAATCTTGTGGCTCTATCTCAGGTATATGGGCTTTATTTCCAAAGGGCTTAGAAAGTTCTATCCATGCTGAAGCATTAATCTAATTGACATTTAACAATAAGAAATCAGGAGTCAGAGAGCAGGGTAAGAAACTGAAAGATCAGAGAAGCAGTTAACCAGCAAATTGTGACTACCACCTCTTCAGTTTCTCCATGTTAGTAAAGTGCTAATATTCTCTTAGGCCTGCTTAGGAATCCTAACTCCTATCTGTCCAGAGTCCTCCAAACCTCTATGGTAAATTTTGGTCAGGTAGTGATTAGCTCTGCTGTAATGCTAAGCAAGCTTTATTATCAGAATATAATCAAAATATCACACATTTCCCTATTTGTCTAATTAAAAAGTGAAGGTTTAACTATCACAGTAAAGCTATATACACTAAATACAATAACTATATATAATATATACAGGGAAGAATTATACTAACAATGTCCAATCCATTTGCATTTGGTAAATTTAGAGAAAATGTTTGATCATCTATCCTATCTTAGTAAGCCCAAGGTGTTGTACATAAATTACTTTTTATCCTAACTGGTATTACCAACCTTAAATAATCTTTCTATGTCTTTTAGCCTTGTATACTTTATACATTTTTTAGTTCATTTTTTTTAATTTGTTAACATGCATAATTACAATTATAGAGTCTGTAGCTCCACCAGAGAACTCAGAAGGATATAATATTACCTGAGTAAACAGGAAGTATAAAGCAAATAACATTTAAAATAAAAAAAAACACCATCTGTCTATTTAAAATGAATTTTTGCCAGGCTGTACTGGTCAATGCCATTAATTCCAGCACTTTCATAGCAGAAGTAGATATATCTCACTAAGTTAGAGACCAGCCTATCCTGCAAAATGAGTTCCAGAAAAGCCAGAGCAACACAGAGGAATCTGTCTTAAAAAAAAAAAAAGGAAAAAAATGTCTTTTTGTTTCACCTTGAAAACACAACTAACATGATTATAAAAAGTGAGTGTTAGGCCAATTTATTCCTTTGGACAGGGATATTTTATTTGGATGATGTGTTATTTTTTATATATCCCAGCTGTCTAGTGGTTTTTAGATTCCTTAGTTTTATGTTTTCATACTTTTGTAAAGACAAAACAAAACTCTGCCTTCACCCTAACTTTATGAAGATTTATTGTTGGAAATTATATTTAATCAAAAGGAAAACATCTGTTAATCTTACATATTAGTTAAGATTGAATGGTAATGCCTCTGATGAACTATTGTCTCTTTTACTCAAGAGATATTTTGTTTGAAGCTAATCTTTAAGGATTGAAGTGGTCTCTATAACTTTATTCCCCAATTTAATACACATCTTGGTGTTTATTCTGAATGCAATGTATCTTTAAAGCATACAGGTTGATTTAATTTAGCAGGGCTTTTTTATTATCTAATGTTTCCCCACAGCTGTTATTTCCTTTTTCCTAGCATTTAAAATTTTTTTTTGTTTTTTAAACTTTTAATGATGTAAACAAAAATATACCTAAAAGCGAAACTTCAGGAAAAACCATTTGTTCTTCCCTGTCTTGTATCGTTCCTCAAATTTGACCTTGGCTTCCCGCCTTGCCTTGCGTTTTAGGGCTGGGTCCCTAAAGACATCCTTGTTGACAACAGTTTTGTCCAGGGGGATGTCCACAGAGTACGTTGTGGGCATCAGGTGGTTGTAGTTATAAACCTTCACAAAGGACTTGATCTTGGATCTCTTAGCGACTTTCTTCTTGCCCATGGCAGCCGTCACTTTTCGGGGATAGCGGTCAATTCCAGCCACCAGGGCATGGCTGTAAGGGCGGTCTGAGGTGCCATCATCAATGTTCTTCACGATGAGGGCTTTGCGTCCCGAGTAGCGTCCAGCCAGGACGAGCACCACTTTCCCGGGTTTCATGAACTTGCCCATTTCGACAGCAATCAGCCGGTTCCCAGCAGACGCATTTAAACATTTTAAAGTTAATAATCTATTCTGTAACTATTTCTGTGGTCTTAATTCCTCCTTTCTGTTAACTGAGCATATATTTTAAGATGCCTGATGAAGTGTTAATCGAATTAATCTTTTTCAATCCCAAAACAACCTAAAATGATTTAAAATCTGCTTGCTGCTTCATGGCATAGAGCAGAATATGTGGATTGTGCCCTATCTACCTGTCTACCACATTGCACACCTGAGAAATCTCTGCACATCAGAAACTCCTTTTGTCCCCTGGAACTAAGCTTCACTGGATCACACCATTGCAGCTAGTGGTAACACCATGTTAAAAGCACTCTACTCTACTATTGCTCTACCGGGTCCTAAACAATTTGTAATCTTTATAACACAAACCTGAAATTGGAAAGCAATATTCAGAACTTCTAGAAACTAAACCTTCAGTTTTCTAATCTCTCTTCCCACTGTACAACAAAAGCAGTGCCCATGTGTGTACTCTGGACAGAGATACAACCAGCACCATTTCCTTCCATTCCAGGGCTGCAATATTTCTATATACAAGGAGGCTCAGAGAACAAGGGCCACTGCCTACATGAACCACATGGACCAACATAACTGCAGTCTAGCTCATGGTACTTCCAAGTCTCAGCAGAAATGACATTTCAACACACCTGCTCTGAACCCCCCCCCCCCCGCCCCATTACGGGATCACTTATGGTTTTCCTTACCACTCCCTACAGCAGAGACAGAAGGGAAACATGGAAAAAAACCTCACAAACTGTCTGCCACTAGTACTCTTGATTTCTAACCCTTCCCAGAATCCCTCACTAGCTAGGGCCACCCAGCTGGGCTTCTCAATATTAGCAGCTCCTCTACAGGAGGATCAGAAAGCAAATGACTCAGACAGCACAATCCTTCCAGTGCTGCCTTCCCAGCCCAGCAGACAGGGCCCCAGTTTAGACAATTTGTATTTAGTACACATTTTCCCACTCTACTAGAGCACATCCTATTCCTCATCCAAAGCACAGGGTCCTCTGTGTGCACATTCCAGTACATACACACTTTCCAGTGCAGTCATCCCATTGCCTCAGAGATGGGAAATCCTGCAGACAAACGGGTCACATTCATAAAGTAACTACTGTTACTGTGTAACTGTGGTTACTTTGTAACTGTTGTCAAAGAAGAACAGACCAGGAATTAGAAAACAATCCAGGGATCTTAGGGCTTGGAGGCAGCAAGGAGAATGTAAATATGATGTAGTTGTCATCTCAAAAACTATTTTGAAAACGTGAGACAGACTTTATGGTCATGTACTCTAGAGACTAGGGATTTGTATTAGAGCACATTAAAAATTTCTCATGTATTTTCTAATGATCAATGTCTTTGTAGAGAAAGGTTTAAAGATAAGGTCACTCCCTTTCCCAGTTTCCTTTTTGTGCTTGTCTGTGGACTGCAAACAATGGTCAATCAGGACATTCATAGAGCATCTACAATTGCCTGCCTGAATCCACATAGCTAATCTCAACCACTTATGAAGGGGAAAAGTTCTCACCCTCAGTCCAGCCTCTCCTTTTCTGCACTGTGTCTCCACCAGCTTCAATAAACTCTTCCTCCTATTGTAGTCTGAGGACAGAAGGAATGCTCCACATGCAAATCCTTTCCCTGCAACTGCAATGCATAGTCAACTACATGACTCACATGCATAATTTTAAAACGGTGAGATTGTACAGCCATTTTTTGTAGGAATTTTTAAAGTGTAATATACAGGACAGCAAGGTCATTGCCCTGGACAGAACAGACCAAGGCCACCTGAGTGAACATAAGAGCACTTGTCTCAGAAGCTATTTTTCTAACAGGATGGAAATGAAAGAATTAATATAACTTTCATTGAGAAATCACTGCACACAATTACGGTACCAAACTGTAATGCCTCCTTGAAAGGCTTGATAGAGATACGGGGATGTGCTTGGTGTCTGGTTTTAAATCAGCAGTGGATTCTTTGTAATGGTTTGGAGCCAAATATCTGGACAAGCCAGTTGAACAATGTGTACCCTAGCATCCTAAACTCTAACAGCCCTAATTAAAATACATTTAACTTTTGGGTGATTTAGAGGCAGTCCTCCCTCAGCTAAACTCTACTTTGGGAGACTGAACTATTTCCAAGGCATTGGCGAATCCTTTGTATCAGCAATTCTCCTCTTCTACGTTGCATTTTAGAAGTGCTGCACTACCCAACAGGTGAGATGCCTTGATACCGTCCACATAGTTAAACTTAAATGGAGATTTTATATAAAGGTTAAATGCAAAGTGCTCAATATGTAGAAGATGCTGAAGAAACGAGGCTTCCCTGACTTTGGCATATTGAAGTTGACAAGATGTTTGTACACACAGCACCCTGCTCCCAATTCTCTAAGCGGATTAAACCCAAAGCGCAAAGTTATTCAGAGGTCTGTCCCTAAGTCTAGGAATTAACAGGACAGCATGGGACTTCACAATGCAGAGAATCAGGCGGCAGGTTCCCACGCGGATCTCGGGAGGACGCACCATGCTGTCTCCCGCACCTCACCCTCTGCTCCTCCCCATCTGGAGACAGCATTTCCCCACTCACCATGTTGTGGTTTTTCGGTTCGCCAAACGTCTCAGTTTATCAACTCCCTGCAGCAGCAACTTCACCAAAACACAGAAAACAAACAGCGCCAGCTCCTCTGCAAAATCGAGACTGAATGCAGAAGCCCGGAAGAGCCCTGCACAACGTCTGACTGGCAGGTCTCCTGGAGGGCCTGATTGGCTAGCGAGGCCTGAGTGACAAGAACACCTCCCACAGGACTGAAGTGCGCTTAAAGAGACAGCACAGAGATTTCGGGCCGCTCCAACCACAGATCTTTTCTTGATCGGCCGATATATGCATTTCAATAGCACTTGCACCTGGCTATAAAAGCAGACACCCTCATAACCTTGCACTCCACAGGAACTTTCCCTTTTACCTCCAGAATGCGACCTGGCCAGTTAGCTTGTACAGTGCACTGTGCTGTGCTAGGTGAGTGCAGGGATTTCCTGTCCCACAGGGGGAAGAATGCCCAGAATATTAACAGCTAAAGAGTTTTAAGGTCACAAAAGGAGATGTTTGTTTTGTGGCTTCATGCTGAGGTCAGATGAACAGAAGGTACTTTTTACATGGTTTTCACAGGGATTCACACAACAGAAAAGAGAAAAGCAGGAGCCAGATCTCAAACAAGATGACAGGTCTTTCCCCATCAGAAGGCTGGATGATGGCTCCATTGCTTTATGGGTTTTATTACTGAAATTTGAAGCAAACTCCAGGAAAATGAATAATAATAAAAAAGAGTAGTGTTCGTGGAAATGTGAATATGTAGAGAATAATGGAGCTAGAAGGAACTGCAGTATTCAAGATTCTCTACATGAACAGGATTGGTAGAATGAATCTCAACATGTATGTAAAAAGTGGGCATATTAAAAAGTTTCACAAGCTGTGTTTCAGGTTGTCTAAAAATAGCTACTTATAAATGACAATTAAAGAATCCTGTAGATTGCTTCTCAGCCTTTTCCCAAAGATCAAGTGAAGAATCCAGTAGTTGTTCAGCCCATGAGGCTTGATGTCTCAACTGGTTTTAAGTATTCACCAAAATTTCAAAGAAGTAGTCTCTAGTACTAGTAAAGGAATGAGCTTGGTAGCCAGAGCAAGTTGACAAAAAAGAGCCTTTTCTACTTCAATATTCTTTCTATGTAACTGCTCCTACCAGAAGGTGAGAAGGTTAAAGCTAGATCATAGTCTTGTTTGATTCAGATTTTCTTGTTTTGGTGATTTCAAGACAGGATTTTTCTGTTTAGGTTTGGAACTCATTCGGTAGGCCAGACTGGTCTCAAACTCAGAAAAATACCAGTGACTCTTGTTGTGCCCAGACTATGACCACCAGAGAGAGACCACCAGATAGGTCCAGACTGTAATTAGCAAGGTTTGATCAGCATAATACAAACATGTTTGGTACTCATCTCCACCCCTCTTACAGAAAGGTAGAGAGGAGTTGTATCTCCTCTGCGGGGTAAGCTTTTAAAGGCTTAACTACAAAGAGAATCTTTGATGTTGCCTTGGCATGGGAACAAGGACATTTGCTCCCTCCCATTCTGTTAAGACAGCTTTCTTCTTGTTCTTAGAGCAAGGCCACTGTCCTTGAGTTAGGCCATCTTTAACAGCCTGTAGCAGGTGGCTGGCTGGGCTGACCTAGGTGACCTTCTGCTTGGAATCTTGCAGGTGGGAGAGGTGAAGGCCACTATCTTCCTGAGAAAACATTCTGCTAGGAAATTTCTTCTCTCCCCTTTGATAATAAGGGGTGAGGGTACCACACCTCTTGCTCCTGAATCACAGTGTTAAAGGTGTGCATGGCAACCAAGCAGCTAAAGGTGGGTCCTATTATCTCAAACTATCCAGATTAGTGGAGGATTTTCACATTCCAAAACCTTTAAGTAAAATCTCTCTCAGGTATAATTAATTCTTTGTGTATTAATTAATTCCAGAGGTAGTCAGTTTGACTACCAAAAATAGCCATTTCTACAGTCAAGACAAAAGAAATGAGAAAAAATTATTCTTGCAGGAGGCACAAAGTGCACGGGAGTTATTTTTTTCCTCAACAAAGAAAGAATGGGGATTTTGCTTAGGATGTTTGAACATGCTTATGTAATGTTCTCCCTTTTCTTAAGCATGCTAAATTAACAAATCCACTAGTGAACATGATTACAATGTAAAAACAGATATTTAGGGACATTCTTACCACGAAGTCTTGTAGGAACATATCTAAATTAGACAAATGATGGAAAGAAATGTCTCTGGCATGTTCATATTTTACCATAAGGTCTTACTTGAAAATCAAGTAGATGACACTGTGAAAAGTTGATTGTCAATCTTGATGATCAATCTAAAAGATAACTGTACCAACATCATATATCTCACAGACACAAAAGATAGAGAACACAAAACCAGAAAACTTCAAGGAAAAGTCACCTAAAACCCCTCTTTATGGTGCTCCTGGATGAACGGTTATGATGATCTCTGTTACTCGCAGAGCAAAGCTGGTTTTGCTCTGAGCAGGGTGGCAAGACAGAAGGCCACAGCTGCTTCCATGCAAGGTAAGAAGGAGTCCATTTTAACTAGACCTGACTTGCTGTCTGTCTCAGGGTCAGGACATCACTGTAGAGAATTTCATTCTTTCTTTTTTCTAATCTTAAAAAACATTTAGTTATATAGTGTTTTGCTTGCATGTGCCTATGCACAGTACCTACAGAGGGCAGAAGAAGGGATGAGATACCTGGGACTTGAATCAGAACAAATGGTGAGCTAGCATGCAGGGTCCAGGAATGGAATCAGGGTCCTCGTGAAAACAGCCAGTGATGAGCCATATATCTAGCCCCTCTTTTTAATTTATAATTAATCTTTAAAAATTTTTAATCAAAAGACAAAACATCACTTTTTTATCTCTTTATTCCATCCCTGGCACAATTCCCTTCCAACTTCATCCTTGTTAAGTGTGGATAAATATGTATGCTGAAATACATAAATATGTTATACCCAAATCTGCAAAGTCTATGAACACCTGATCTTCGATAAAGGAGCTAAAAGTATACAATGGAAAAAAGAGAGCATCTTCAACAAATGGTGCTGGCAAAACTGGATGTCAATCTGTAGAAGAATAAAAATAGATCCATATCTATCACCATGCACAAAACTCAAGTCCAAATGGATTAAAGACCTCAATATCAGTCCGAACACACTGAACCTGATAGAAGAGAAAGTGGGAAGTACTCTACAGCACATGGGCACAGGAGACCACTTCCTATGTATAACCTCAGCAGCACAGACACTAAGGGCATCATTGAATAAATGGGACTTCCTGAGGCTGAGAAGCTTCTGTAAAGCAAAGGACACTGTCACTAAGACAAAAAGACAACCCACTGACTGGGAGAAGATCTTCACCAACCCTGCAACTGACAAAGGTTTGATCTCCAAAATATATAAAGAACTCAAGAAACTAGACCGTAAAAGGCTAATCAACCCAATTATAAAATGGGGCACTGATCTGAACAGAGAATTCTCAACAGAAGAACTTCAAATGGCCAAAAGACACTTAAGGTCATGCTCAACTTCCTTAGCGATCAGGGAAATGCAAATCAAGACAACTTTAAGATACCACCTTACACCTGTCAGAATGGCTAAAATCAAAAACACCAATGATAGCCTTTGCTGGGGAGGTTGTGGAGAAAGGGGTACACTCACCCATTGCTGGTGGGAATGCAAACTTGTGCAACCACTCTGGAAAGCAGTGTTTCGGTTTCTCAGGAAATTCGGGATCAACCTACCCCTGGATCCAGCAATACCACTCTTGGGAATATACCCAAGAGAGGCCCTATCATACAACAAAAGTATATGCTCAACTATGTTCATGGCAGCATTGTTTGTAATAGCCAGAACCTGGAAACAACCTAGATGCCCTTCAACGGAAGAATGGATGAAGAAAGTATGGAATATATACATATTAGAGTATTACTCAGCAGTAAAAAACAAGGACTTCTTGAATTTTGCATACAAATGGATGGAAATAGAAAACACTATCCTGAGTGAGGTAAGCCAGACCCAAAAAGAGGAACATGGGATGTACTCACTCATATTTGGTTTCTAGCCATAAATAAAGGATATTGAGCCTATAATTCATGTTCCTAGAGAAGCTAAATAAGGTGAATCCAAAGACAAACACATAGGCATCCTCATGAATATTAACCTTCATCAGGCGATGAAAGGAGACAGAGACAGAGACCCACACGGGAGCACCGGACAGAAATCTCAAGGTCCAAATCAGGAGCAGAAGGAGACGGAGCACGAGCAAGGAACTCAGGACCACGAGGGGTGCACCCACACACTGAGACAATGGGGATGTTCTATTGGGATCTCACCAAGGCCAGCTGGCCTAGGTCTGAAAAAGCATGGGATAAATCCGGACTAGCTGAACATAGCGGACAATGAGGAATACTGAGAATTCAAGAACAATTGCAGTGGGTTTTTGATCCTACTGCACGTACTGGCTTTGTGGGAGCCTAGGCAGTTTGAATGCTCACCCTACGAGACCTGGATAGAGGTGGGCAGTCCTTGGGCTTCCCACAGGTCAGGGAACCCTGATTGCTCTTCGAGCAGATGAGGGAGGGGGACTTGATCGGGGGACGGGGAGGCAAATGGGAAGCGGTTGTGGGGACGAGGCAGAAATCCTTAATAAATAAATAAATTTAAAAAAAAACAAAATATAAGAAATACAAAAAAAAAGTCAACAAGGAGATCAAGTACTATATATAAAAGCAAAGAGCCTTTATTTTATGCAAGTTTGCAAACTCGGTCTCTCTGCATGTCCTGTGTATTGGAATAACTGGAGAGCCCTGAGCTGAGTTAGAGTTTGGTTTTTATAGTAGTAAAGGTGGGGGTGAGTGGTTTCTAAGGTTCAGGACCCCTGACTGGCTGACATTTGCCTAGGGGTGTCCTGGTGAGTGTGTGCTGGCAGATGATCCTATCTAAAATGGTTGGAATATTAGGCATTTCCTTTTGATGGTCTATTTTTGGTGGTGCTTGGGTAATCTCAGTTTATATTGATATGGATTTTTGTATATTAATAGAAATTTACAGTTGTTTTGTTAGAAAATTATATATATGTACATATATTTGTTTCTAATCTCAATCAAAGTATTGTACCTATATACCTTATTTGACAATTCAATGCAAATTCGTAGGCCTTGAAAGTTATTATATCAATTAATTAGAATATCATGAAATATAAATTAGTAGTCATTAATTATAATCCATCTCGTAGTTATATTAGGTATATTTTCAAAGTCAAGCTGAGATATATTTTAGATAACCTATGACAATTGGGCATGACTTACCATGGGTATATTTTTCTCTGTAAATGTGACCAAAAAAAGGGAGTAGAAGTTTATGTTCTGTCTTTATTAGTCAGAGCTGGTGCAATCCTGGCTGTTGGTCATCATAGCTCTTGGGAGAATTACATGACAGGAGCATCTAGAACAGTGGCATCTACCTAGTTCTCTATTTCTGAGTTTATTTTTCCTTTGAACCCTGAATAAATTGTTAAATACACTTTTGTGGGTTCTCACTTCAATAGGAAGCATGGTTGTGTGCACGCAGACTTGGTACTAAAGAAAGAGCTGAGAGCGCTACATCCAAATCACTAGGCAGCAGGTAGTGAAAAATGCTTATTTGTCCCTTGACCCAAGAATGAACAAGGAAAGTGGGCTACATTTACACAACTGAGTAATACACAGTAAAATAATGACATCTTGAAATTTGCAGGCAAATGGATGGATCTAGAAAACACTATATTGATTGAGGTAACCCAGACCCAGAAAGAAATATTGTATGTACTCACTCGTAAGTAACATTTAGACACAAAGTGAAGAAAGACCAGCCTAAAATTCACAATTCCAGAGAACCTAGACAACATGAGGACCCTAAAAGAGGCATACATGAATCTAATATACATGGAAAGTAGAAAAAGATAAAGTCATGACATCTGTTCTCAAACACAGTGGTGTTTGTTTATACAGCTTGTTGCCATGTAATAGAAAAGAACTTTTTCAATCCTGCTATTGACATGATATTTTCATGAATTATGATGTCATCATCACATTTCCAAACAATAATTATTCAGTTTCTACATTTCCTTATGCTAGAGGACCTGACAGACCCATATGGGATCTAATGTGTGCTATATATATAAGACAAAGCCTATTCCTGATTATATCTTGAACATGAAGAAACAATGGAGTCAATTCTGAATCATCTGGTATAAATTCTGTGGTTTCAATATGCAAAATTGCTCTTTCTGCATATTGCAAATCAATAACTATGTTGAGAAGTCCTTTAAAATCCCTTAGTACAGAAAATAGAACACTAAGAAAAATAACTATTAAAGAGACTAAAGATAATCTAAGATAAACTATAATTTTGCTCTAAACCTACATCATCCAAACCTCTCCAGAATCACAAAAGTACTAATCAATTGATTGTTCTTACAGAAGACCCAGTATAGGTGTGGCGTTCTTCTGGGAACAACTGTTCACAGTTGTTTAGTCCTGTGCCATTAGGCAGAAATTCACAATGACTGGAAAGGTTACTGAGAAGTTTCTTTATGACATGGGGACTAGAAAGCAGAGAGAAGGAATACACGAAAGGCCAGGGAAATATATAACTTGCACAGCACATCTCCAGTGACCTACTTCCTCCAACTATACTATAAAGATCACACTAACCCCAAATGGTGCCACCATCTGGGAAACAAGTCAATAAGCATACAAACTATGGGCTCATTTCATTTTCAAACTCTAATCATGGCAATGAACTCCTAAACACTAAAGCTAGACTTACAATTGATAGCCATTCTGTGTCATCTGTTTATCTAACATCTATCCATCTGTTCACACTGTTTTCATAACCTGCTTTCTAGGAGATGGCAGTGGGGCATGGGGGGATGTTAAAGTCCTTAGTGCAAGAATTAGATACCTGATTTTGGGTTCCCAGCACCCACATAAAATGTCAGGTTCTGGATGCCTATGCCTGTAATACCAGGTCAGGGGAAGAAGCAGACAAGAGGATTCCTGGGATTTATTGATTAGCTAGAGTAGGAGAATTTGAGTGCTCCACTTTGAGATACTGTCTCAAAAAAATTAGAAAGACAGATTGATAGGTACACAGATAGGTAGGTAGATAAAGCACTTGGGGTTGAATCTCAAGCCTACATGGAACTATCTGACAAACTAAACCAAAACTAAACAATGCTGACAGAATATCTGTAGTTGAGAGGGCCTGAGAAGACAGGTGAAATTTTCTTGTAAGAAGAAGGAACTCAGTTTGAGCCCAAGAATCCATGCTGAAGAGAAAACGAAAAAAGGTATGGTCACAAGGATTTTTAACACTAGTAATGGGAAAGGGACATGGAGACAAATGAGTACCTGGGGCTTGTTGGTCAGCTAGCCTAGTCTACTTGGAAAGTTGCAAAGCAATCAAAGGCCTGAAACAAGAGATTCACTTCTGTCTTCCAAATATATACACACACATATATACAATCACATACTTATATTTCCACAAGTACATACACACAGAATGCCCAAACATACACACACAGATGTACAATAGCACATACAAATTCATACAATAGTACATACAATTCATTGCTAGCTCTGATTGTGTCTTTCTATGGTTATTTATGATGGTTTATATTTGCAACACACACATTCTCAGCTATTGAGTAGGTCTGATGTAAAAAAGATATCAGCTTCATGACAGGTTTTGAATATTTTGCAAAGGAAATCCCATGTACAAGGAACATCTGTGGTGGAGTGATTATTCTGTTGTATACTCTGAAGATTTGTCACTCGATTTGCTTTAATAAAACAATGACTGGCCAGCAGATAGTCCTGAGAAAGAGGGAGCATGTCTAGATTATGTAATGCTAATAAATGTTCTACTATGTGGAGAATATGTGTTAACTTAAAAATGTCACAGGTAGTTAGTAATAAACCCTGATATATTGGTCAAGTATTTTCAATTATTAAAAGCCTCAATGTAGTTACTTTGTTTTTTTTTTAACTTTTTTTATTGAGAAAAGAAAAAAAAACAAATTTCCTGCTCCTCCCAGCCTCCCATTTCCCTCCCCCTCCTCCCACCCTTCTCCCCCTCCCCCCACTCCTCACCCCCTCCCTCTCCAGCCCAAAGAGCAGTCAGGGTTCCCTGCCCTGTGGTAAGTCCTAGGTCCTCCCCCCTCCGTCCATTTCTAGGAAAGTGAACATCCAAACTGGCTAGGCTCCCACAAAGCCAGCACATTACGTAGGTTCAAAACCCCGTGCCATTGTCCTTGGGTTCTCATCAGCCCTCATTGTTCGCCATGCTCAGAGAGTCCAGTTTTATCCCATGCTTTTTCAGTCACAGTTCAGCTGGCCTTGGTGAACTCCCGGGAGCTTGGGGAAGGGGGAGGATTGGGATGAAGGAAGGTTGGATGGGGGAGCACGGAAGCACGGTTCTTAGTTAAGGGAGCCACCTTAGGGTTGGCAAGAGACTTGAACCTAGAGTGGCTCCCACATGCCCAAGCCGAGGTCCCCAGTTAGTTCCTTGGGCAGCTGAGGATGGGGAACCTGAAATGACCCTATCCTAGAGCAATACTGACGAATATCTTGCATATCATCATAGAACCTTCATCTGGTGATGGATGGAGACAGAGACAGAGACCCACACTGTAGCACTGGACTGAGCTCCAAGGTCCCGATGAGGAGCAGAAGGAGGGAGAACATGAGCAAAGAAGTCGGGACCACGAGGGGAGCACCCACCCACTCAGACAATGTAGTTACTTTGAACTGGTATGTAGGAAAGAAATGACAGTTTAAAAATTGCACTCCGGAAGAACAGAGGCGTTCTGTAGGGCTGGGTTGAAAGCCTCTGTCTAATAGCATCGGCCTGACCCCCAGTTCGGGGGTCACCTAGCCAGGGGCTGTCCTCCCTTACTCTAGCCTTGTATGTATTTGGTACTAACCGAGACGCGGAGAGTGGGTCTTGCTCGGGGTCAGAGAAGGAGGAGAGTGACCGGTCCTGGGCCCTTCCTGCATACCCAGAGGCCACCAGAACTCCAGCCCTAGGGAGTGGGCAGGGCGTCTAGCCTAGGCTTGCTCCCTGCTTTTCCTCTCCTTCAGCATTGTCTACTAGCTACTTTTCCTCCTCTCTTTCCCAGGAGACAAACGTTTGAGCCTGAGATGGCAGCCACCCTGCTGATGGCTGGGTCCCAGATCAGACTTAATGCCAATGCCTTCTCGACATTTCTAACCATGTCTCTAATTTCAAGAAGAAAGGCTGGGACTAAACTCCTAGATGCTAAATAGTGAGGAAGCATTGTGTGATTTTAGGCCCCTGTGACATTTGAAGATATGGCCATGTACCTCACTCGGGAAGAATGGAGACCTCTGGATCCTACACAAAGAGACCTTTACAAGGACGTGATGCAGGAGAATTACAGAAATGTTGTCTCACTGGACTTTGAGATTAGGAGCAAGAACGAAACGAACCCGAAGATACAGTGTGAATGGAGGAGGGTACAAGTTTGAGGACCAAGGGCCCTTGGATGGTGGTGACCTTAGCAAGAGATACCCATTGATGCTGTCATTAATCAGGTTTATGAATTGTCTTCAGAAATCACTTTAGAGATGGCAGTGTGGAAACTGCCTTTAGGAAAGGACAGGACCGCAGGTGATGATGGAAGGAGTAGGAAGTGGGTTGACTCCTTCAGGGAAGGGAGCACCGAGCCCTTCCCAGGGAGCGACAGTCCTTTCTGTGTCCTTTGCCATCTAACTTTAACAGTTAGGTCACTCGCCCTTGTACTGCTAACTCTAGGGTTTGATAGGGCCACGCCCCAGTCTTTATCATAGCTTGCATAAAGGCATGTGTATGTATAGTGAAGTGTGTATTCTAATAGCAGAGACCGAATTCCTAAGAATCAGCATGTTCTTACGTGATGTAGACCATAAGATAGAACTGTAGGCATACTCCATGTGAGAGAATTCCTTTATTTTTCTTGTGTTATGGGAAAGAATTTGAACACTGGTGCGCAGGCGTGCACTCTCCTGTAAGGCTTGGTTTTGTACAGAACTAAACTCTTGCTCGTATGTGTCCATCAGTTGTGAGACAATGACTGGACAGTTAGGTCCTTTGCCCTTTCTCAGACTGAGTTATCTTCTCCTGTGATGAAACCTCTTTGGCCTCATCAGAAGAAATGAATAAACCTAAAGAGGAGTGTGTTTCCCGCCTCCAGGTACAAAGAGTTACAGTGAGAGTTGCCCAGTGTCGCCCAGTATCTCAGTTCTCTTTATCTCAGCCCAGGCAGGAATTATGAGTAGCCCAGATATTGGTGCTTACTCTGTCCCATGGGGATGGAAGGGGATGGGGCCCAGTGCATTTTATGGTGCTTAATGCAGACTTGCAAATGTTAACATGTTTTTTTTCAAGAAACCTTTTTTTTTTTTGCAGGGGTGGGGATTGGGGGTGACACATGCCTTTAATCCCAGCACTTGGAAGGCAGAGGCTGGCAGATCTCTGTGAGTTCAAGGCCAGCCTGGTTTACAGGATCGAGTTCCAGGACAGCCAGGGCTACACAGAGAGTCCCTGTCTTGAAAAAAACAAAAAACAAAAAACTTTTTTGTTGAAGTTCTTTGGGATTTTGCATTTAGTGCTTTCACTACAGAGTCACTGTGAGCGCAGCTGGGTGACACCTACCATGTCATTCACTAGTGACAGCCTCAAAAGCAACCGAATGAAAGGCACTCCGAGTGGCCCCTCCCATTTGAATATGAACTTGGGGCAGGCACGTGGTTTCTATTCTGTACGACATCTAGCCTGCCATGGGTATTCACATTTTAACCGTTAGGTGACTTATGTATTCTTGGTAACTAAACTCAGATATGTTATGTAGCCAATGACTTGGTTGAGTCATTGTAAGTGTCTGCTTGGGAGTAGCTTGTAGAAGACAGCACCTCTGATCCAACTTCATTTTACCCCTTTCCCTTCCCCGTCCCCATCCCCCCAGCCCTGCAACGCCACCTCCAGCCTAAAGGTTTTGCTAGTATGCCATTTGCTGCTTTTGCCTTGTAGATGAAAGGCTCAGGGAGGGTCTCTGATTGTCTTCCCATCTCCCCATATCTGTCTGCGCCAGCTGAGTGCTCTCCCTCCTGCAGTCATCCGCGGCCCACTCCCAGTGCTGAGCTCTGTGGAAGTCATGCCTCTGTCACACTTCACCAATGCTGTTTGCATGCCTGCTGTTTGCAGGCCCCTGGCTGCTCCTGCACATACCCAGACACTCTGTGCCTGTGTTCTGTGGTTGTGGAGAGCGGATCCCGTTGGTATTGGTCAGTTATCCTAGTGTCTTGTCTATGGTTGTATTATCCTAACTATATTCTATAATTAAAGGTATATTTTTAAAGTAAAAAAATAAAAATGGCATTCAAATGTGTGGCCAAAATTTTCAGATAAAATCTGAAATACCTTGGAAAAGGAATCTAAACACAAAACTACATAGACAAATGCAGCTTCTCGGTAACTGCCTTTTCTTTGGTGGGCTATGCTAGAGATCAGTGATCAGAGGCTTGCCTCCTGTTACAGATGGCTTTCTGAATCAGCATTTGCAGAAAATAGGCAGTTCTTTAAAGAGACATCAAGTTTACTCATATGGTGTCTTCTTTCTCTTGTTCACCTGAGAGCCTAGGTTATGAACCTGCTGGCCACACCCCTGTATTTCTGCAAATAAAAAAAAATCAAAGAATGTGTGGAGCCCTGACTTGATTCTCCAGGACAGAAATGCTCAGGTGTTAAGGTCATGTGTTTGTGGCTGAAGCCCACCTTTGGTCTTTTATTCGACATGACTGCATCTTGAATAGTTTCTAGATAGCATTATTGGGTATTACCTTCAACACCTTCACAGAAATGTCCTTTCTTAGTCAGTACACTGATCTCCTTTGCTACTGTGCACTATATCATGTAGAAATTTACCATAAAGTTCTGTGTTCAAAGATATGATTGCTGACTTCTACTGCGGAATGGTATTTTACCAATTTTTAATTCTGTGCCCAATTTCTTGATAGTTCAGAATTTTGAGTTATTTAAATGCATGATGATTGATTATGGTCAATAAACAAAAGTCAGGATAAGAGAAAATTTTAAACTTTGAATATAAAAGTGATGTGTTTACTGTCATTAGTAGGTGTCACAAATAAATGATAACAACATGATTGCTCTTTCTGGCCAGCCAAGAATGATCCACAACCTTGTAGAATGAACTCAAGCAAGAGTACACCTGATAAGTCAGTCTTTATGTTCCAATTATGGCTAATTGCTTTGGTTAAAGAACCAACTATCTTATTTATTTATTTATTTATTTATTTATTTATTTATTTATTGGTTTTTCGAGACAGGGTTTCTCTGTGGCTTTGGAGCCTGTCCTGGAACTAGCTCTGTAGACCAAGCTGGCCTCAAACTCACAGAGATCTGCCTGCCTCTGCCTCCCTAGTGCTGGGATTAAAGGCGTGCATCACCATCGCCCGGCCGCCAACTATCTTTTAAAGAGTTACATTTTCAGCTTGTTTCCTGATTATTTGTATTGTACTTTTCTCTCAGTTGAGGAACATTTGGGCTCAGGAATTCTTTAAGAACAAAGACAAAAAAAAAAGAACAAAGACTAAGATAGTTTCCAATACTATCAGTCCTTTATTTCTTCTGGGCCAAGGATGAGTTAAGATGAACTTAGATCATCCTTTTATACCTTACTGTTATAAATGACATGTTCATGAGGCTGAAAACAAGGCTCAGCACTTAGAACATTGGTGACTCATCCAGAGAATCTTTGATACTCAGCACCCACAAGACAACTCACATCTGTCTGTACCTCCAGTCAGAGGAGAGTAGACACTGTCTCCTGGTCATCACTAGTACCTGAGATTCACTTGCTACACTCACTGGTCAAACTTCTACATCTAAATTGAATTTCATTCCTTTTTAAGGTAACAGACACATGAAGAAAACCTATTTAAAATATAGAATCAAATACAGATCTATCTTTTCAGTATTTGCCCATTTTGTACCCTAAGAGGCCAGAATAATGCACCCGATCTTCAGGACCTCCAATTACGGGGAGTTCTATCCAATCAGATATGGTGCTATGAGTGAAACTTGGGTACCCAAGAGGAGCAGTACTCCTGAGACAACTCTCCAGGTCCCACATGTGTCATAATTCTTAAGGGAGAGGAGTCACACTGTTCCTTCTGTCTCTCATCACTTGAAGGACAAAGTCCACTCTAGATGGTTGTCAAAGATTCAATGGATAGAATGTGAATGGAATTTGTATATTGCTTCTTATTTTCATTGTTAAGACAGTCCTCTTTATGTGAGGGAATATTTAAAATGTTGGTTGAAATCAGCCTGACTCCAGGCAGATTTTATTAGGAAAACTTCCACAATTTGGGAGTCTTTGTCTTTTGTGATCTTTTTGAGATAGGATATGTCCATGTGTCCATTGATGCCAGGTATGCATTATGTGGAACAAGCTGGCTTCAAACTCACTGAGATCGGACCCACCCACACTCCGTGTTCTGTGATTAGAGCCATGCATCTCTATGTTGAGCTGAAATGTTTGTAAAGGACTTATTGAGTAAAAAAACATAATGAAAGTCTTAAAAGGGAACATCATTGTTTTGATAAATAACAATATTTCTTCAAATTGTATTATTTAAATGGACAAATAATTTCATATGTTCAAAATAATGAGTTATTTTTATTGCATTGTCAATTCCATCCATTTAAAAATGTTTGAAGAGTGTTTTTGTGAATACACCTGTGCCATGCTGTGTTTGTAGCACAGACAGGAAAACTAACAGGGGTCTATGATCTACTTCCACTTTGTGAGTTTTAATCCTTAAACCTAGGGAGTCATTTGACTGCAAATACACTCAAAGACACTTCCTTTGGTTTAAAAATTATTTGTGAATGAGATGATGTAGGAGTGTGTATAAATAACTGATGAAGTCAACAAATATGAAAAATTTGTAAGAGTATTAGGGTAAACAAGAGATGGAAGCCAGGTTATCAGACTTAGAGGCAATGAACTTTAATAAATGATGCAATTTTCTGGCATGTAATTTTGGTTCTGAGAAAGTGTAAATACATGTCTTGTTCTCAGAATGAAGAAATTAAAAAATCTGTGCTGGTAAGAATATTTTCACATACATAGCCGATTGACTATTCAAATTGTCCCATGGTCCTCTATTCTTGTATGAAATTGCATTTACAATTTGAAAAGAAAATAAGACTCTACTGTTGTAATATTTCTTCTAATTGAATTTTGGCACCAATGAGATGACTCAGTGGGAAAGGACTCTTATGGGCAAGACTAGAATCCCAACCTCGATTACATCTTGAATTTTTCAGGAAAATGGATGGAGCTAGAAAACATCATTTTGAGTGAGGTAACCCAGACACAGAAGACAATTATCACATGTACTCAGTCATTAAGTGGGTTTTAATCAGAAAGCAAAGAAACCCAGCCTACAAATAACAGCACCAGAGAACTTAGACAACACGAGGATACTAAAGAGACATACAAAGTTCTAATATACATGGGAATTAGAAAAAGACAAGATCTCCTGAATAAATTGGGAGGATGGGACCTTGTGAGAGTATTGAAGGAAAGGGAAGAGGCAGTAGGGGAGCAGCAAAAAATGTAGAGCTCAATAAAGATAAAAAAAAATTTAAAAGAAAAGAACATTAAGTTATGGTGTCAGATAAACAGTTGATTGCTGATTATACTACGTTATTACATCTATAAAAGATAAATGAAAATACTTCTTTGAATACACATAAGGTATTTAATGTTTCTTATCATTTATTTTATCAGTCATTTTAATGTGAATATTGTCAAATTCTGTTGAAAAACCACACACATTTGGAGTTCATCTTCAAACCTTGGACTAGTATACAGGGGGCAGACATATGACAACAATGAGTTCAAAATTAACCCTAAATTTTTACTGACATCCAAGCTAGGATTAATAACAAACAAAAGCTGAAGGGAATTTCTGAAAAGATAAAAATCAAAACCAGAAACAACCCAAAACATTTACTTGAAAAGTATGTTCCCACATGGCCTGACACTTCAATAACCAATGGGACACAAGTATGATGGGTTTACCATTCTACACATTATAGCAGAAAAATACCCATCACTTGGTAAAGGCACAATAAATGATGAACAAAATCCATAGAAGTAATATAAAGACTACAAAATAGAATTCACTAAATGGATTTGCCACACATATAGGTCACTTTAGTACATACCTCAAATATTTCGATGTAGAAACCACAATGCAATGATCTCCACCAGTCTTGATTAATCATAGTATGTAATTTACTTCCTTCAAGGCTATGATAAAAAAATTTTACTTAAAGCTAAAGAAAACTGAGATGTCTAAAGAAATTAACCAATTGTTGTCATGACTTGAACTTTCTTTTTTCTAAGTGTGTGTTCCTATTTCCAGACTTCAAAAAGATATAAATAGACTTAAAATATTTAAGGCACTAGAGACCTGCCTAGGTGAGAACTAATGTCAGATGTTTGACAGCTTCCTGTAATTTCTTCTGCAATAATATCCAAGGTATTATCTTTTTTTTTTTTTGAGACAGGGTTTCTCTGTGGCTTTGGAGCCTGTCCTGGAACTCCCTTTGTAGACCAGGGTGGTCTCGAACTCACAGAGATCCACCTGCCTCTGCCTCCCGAGTGCTGGGATTAAAGGCGTGTGCCACCACCGCCCGGCCCAAGGTATTATCTTTATGTGGATACAGAATGCACATTCAAATACACACAAGAGACACACACATACATCACATAACTACAATGAAAACAACTTTTAAGACAGTTTTTCACTCATGAACACTTTTCTCCTGTAAACATTCATTCATTTCTGTAAAAGACGAGCTGAGAGTCATCGTACAGCTACTTACACAATGAATTGGTTCATGTAAAGAAAAAGCAAACTTAGACTTGAAGTAAAAGAAATTAATTCTAAGAAAGTTTTCCAGACCGGGCAGTGGTGGTGCATGCCTTTAATCCCAGCACTTGGGAGGCAGAGGCAAAGGCAGGTGGATCTATCTCTGTGAGTTAGAGACCAGCCTGGTCTACAAGAGCTAGTTCCAGGACAGGCCCCAAAGCTACAGAGAAACCCAGTCTCAGAAAACAGAAGAAAAAAAAAACAAAAAAAGAAAGTTTCCCAGTAGAAATATCTGGTGCTGATCTCCTCCACTCCCAAGGGAATATTTCATAATATATGTCCAATTTTTCTGTCATCTTCTGAACTAAGTAATTTCCCAAACAGAAGCATCAATTGTGTCTTGGTTCAACTCCAGGAGTTTCTGAAACATTCCAATAAAAGAAGTATTCACATAAAACTTGAATCAGATTTATTTGAGAAGGAAGAAAACATGAGTATGAATACGTCTGCAAAGTGTGGAAAGGGACAGCTGCATACTGAATGAGCATATGGCTCAAATAGGACTTCCTAATAACAAAGAGAAAAGGAGATTTTGATGGTGGGAATTTGCTGGATTTCAATCCCTGATGCTGATAAAGCTCAGAGATGGGCTTGATTTTATGCCGAGGGATTCGTTGCTTTTGTGCTCAGTTGTAGAAGGATAGAGTTTGTTTTTATGGATCTGGTTTGAGAGCCAAATTGTGTTTCTTTACTGGCCCCTTTTAATGTTTTAGCTGTTTTCAGAGAGATGTTTCTTTAACTACTTCTACATTCAGAGACAAGGTGCTTTCTATTGGCTCTGGTTTCAGGACCAATGTATGTTTCTTTGAATACCCTTTCTGCAACCAATAATACTTCATAAAATGTTTGTCCATTAGTTTGCTACTTCAAACTAAAATAAAAATAGGTATCATGATGATTGAACAAATTGTTGACACTATGAAATTCTTTTCTATACAATAACTGCTTTTGGTTAAAGAATAATTTACAATAAGCCCTCAGTTTTTTCCTCAGGTCCAAAGATTATAGTAGTATGCACAAACTTAATCAGATTGATTACACACAAAAAGTCTTACTCCTATATGAAGCACAAAACATTCTGACACTGATTTTCACAGAGTATCACTACAGTATGATTTTTCTCATGTTTTTAAAGAACACACACATTAAACTCAGAGTTTCTCCATAGGATGTCTTATTTTACATATTTGGAGATGATTGGACAGATTCCATTTACATGTATCTCTCCAGTATGTGTTCTTTTATGCAATTGAAGATGATTGTGACATGCAAAGTCCTTATCACATTGATGACATTCATAGTGTTTCTCTCCACTCCAGTATGTGTTCTTTTATGCAATTGAAGGGCACAGTTGTGAGCAAAGACCTTACCTCATTGATTACATTCATAGGGTTTCTCTTTAGTATGTGTTCGTTTATGTGTTTGAAGACTACTGTGTTGAGAAAATGCGTTACCACACTGATTACATTCATAGGGTTTCTCTCCAGTATGTGTTCTTTTATGGGTTTGAAGATTACCGCGTTGAGCAAAGGCCTTACCACACTGATTACATTCATAGGGTTTCTCTCTAGTATATGTTCTTTTATTCTTTTGAAGATGACTGTGATTAGCAAAGACCTTACCAAGCTGATTAAATTCATATGATTTTTCTTCATTATGTATTCTTTTATGACTTTGATGAGTTTCATAAAGAACAAAGTTTTTAACATCAAGACTATATTCATAGGGTTTCTCTCCAGTGTATGTTCTTTCATGCATTTGAAGATGACTATGATAAGCAAAGGCATTACCACATTGCTTAATTTCACAGCATTTTTCTCCAGTATGTGTTTTTTCATTTCTTAGAAGGTGAATATCATAAGACAAGGCTTTATCACAGTAAGAATATACTAAAAACTTCTCTCCCGTTTGATTTCTTTCAATCCTGCAAGGATAATTGACACATGTAAAAGCTTTACCACATTCAATACACTGTTGAACCCTCATATCTGTATGAATTAGTTTCATAGTTTGTTCCAATTGTAAAAATGAATCAAATATTAAGGTCTTATAACTTTGTTTAAAATCATGTTTTCTTCTTTTATTAGGGGTCATTTTGCATCTGGAAAAATATTTGTGATGATAAATTCCTTTGTGTCATGGTTTACCATTTCATTTATACTTATCCCTTTATTTTTTCTATGATATTTTTCATATTTTTGAAAAGAACTGCATACACTGAGTTCCTTAACAACTTTACTGCATTCATAAATTTTACTATACTATGAATCATTATACATTGGCTAAGTGAACTAAGACACCAAGAAGTATTTGTAGACCTAGAACTCATAAGGCTTTTTTGTAATGTGAGGTTGTTTATGAATTAACAATGATGGTAGAAAACCAACTACTTGTATACTTGGATTTAATTGAACAAGTATACTCTCCATGGGAACTACAGTTTATCTTCTAATTGTTCTTAATGAGACGTATGCTACATCTTTCTATATCCATAATCTCATATGCTTGTGTCAAGAGTAACATATGATATACATAGTAAAGGAAGAATAGTGAATAAAAGATTTCCACATTGTATCCTCAAGGTTTGACTTGCTGTTCCTCATAGACTTGTGGTATAGATATTAAGGTTTCTCCACAACAACTGCACCTTGACCCTTGACTCTAACTGCCACTTTCACTAAACTTAGCAAGTCACATAAAGTATATGAGTAATCCAAGTCTTATCATGGGCTATTGATTTAGGAGAAAGTTTGCAGCTACACTCATCACTTAAATGTGTATGCATTTTTGTCATGAGTATCAAGAAACAAATGGACTGGCAGATCTACTACATAGCTCTCATGTTGCCATGACTCAAATGGTGATATCTGTTTAGTCATTGCTTCCTCGACTTTTTCTTAAATGAATGCCTTGCAAATGCAATTCACATATGAGAAATTGAGGAATATGGATTTGTGAGAATTTAATAACCATTTAAAGCTGTGTTTATTTACACTGCTGCTTTTATTTTATTTTACTTTTGGTTTTTCGAGACAGGGTTTCTCTGTGGTTTTGGAGCCTGTCCTGGAACTAGCTCTTGTAGACCAGGCTGGTCTCGAACTCAAAGAGATCCACCTGCCTCTGCCTCCCTAGTGCTGGGATTAAAGGCGTGCGCCACCACCGCCCAGCCTACACTGCTGCTTTTCATTAATTGTTCCAGGACATATTACAAACTCATCAGAGGCACATTGTTATAGACTTGCACAAGAAAATTACCTTGCAGGTCTTCTAGAACATTGACTATGTTCTTCAGTGTTACAGTCCTCCAAAATGTACCCTGAAATACAGTAGCAGAATACGTATGTTATATTGTTTAATATTGTACAACCATTAGCTCAATATCTTAAGTGCACCTAAGAACTATGATTGTGCTATTCATCTCATTTTCTTCTTTCTAAATCAAATTACAGAACAACATTATAAGCCAAGGAAAAGTTGTCTCCATATTTTGAAACATGAAGGAAATTCATTTTTACCTATAGTAGTGAGGTTCCTGAAGGTCTCCAGCATCACATCTTTTCTAAAAAATATTTATTTATTTATTTATTTATTTATTTATTTATTTATTTATTATGTATACAATATTCTGTCTGTGTATATGCCTGCAGTCCAGAAGAGGGCATCAGACCTCATTACAGATGGTTGTGAGCCACCATGTGGTTGCTGGGAATTGAACTCAGGACCTTTGAAAGAGCAGGCAATGCTCTTAACCACTGAGCCATCTCTCCAGCCCCAGCATCACATTTTTGTAGAGATTTTTCTGGGAAGGATTCAGCAAATCCCACTCTTCCTGAGTGAAGTTGATATGCACATCATCATAGGTCACTGCCTTCAAAAATATACCACACATGTGTACAACATAAGCATGACAGTGACATCATTGGAAATGCATACTTCTTTGAAAGTACAGTTGTATGATTCTGGTGTTATCCACTCTTATTCCAGGATATAGTCAGTTACGTTAGAAGTAAATTGAAAAGGACAGTCAATTCTGTCATTTCTATACACTTTGAATAGGATTTCACCTTATGAGAACAATATCTATTAACAGGGTGAGACAAAAAATATCAAAAGTAAATTGTATGCATGAGAAATCTGTATAAAAATTACTCATTACAGAAAGGAAAAAAGATAGACAAATGGGTGTATTGGTGTATTGTGCCTTTGACCACAACACTCAGAAAACAGAGGTGGGTATATTTGTCTCTGAGTTGAATGCCAGTCAAGGCAATGCAATCAGGTCCAGGAGAGGTGGCAGTACACATTAAGACTCTGTCTCCACTGCAAACCTCAATAAAACAACCAATGGGATAGAAAAACTACCAGGCTTTTATTGAAGTTTCTACAAAGAGTTGTTTTCACTCCCGTTCTGTAGTCTTCTTCCAGACCCTGAAGTACCCTAATATAAACTGCAATACCAATAACATTTTGTAGAAAAAGAACTTCCTGTATAAAACAGTTACAAGTGGACAGATGAAAACAGTAGAAATATAGATGTTGGACATAAATAATCACTACAGACCTGAAGAGCGAACAGATTAATTCAGCCCTCTTGCTGATCTTGAATGGAGATGGACAAATTTGCCTGTCCTTACATGGGGATTACAACTATCCATTTTTCCAGGGTCAGGATTTCTGATATCCTTTGATCACTCTCATGACCAGGTATCCATATGGTATATAAACATGCAGGCATATAAAACAGTCATATTGATTTTAAAAAAACCAAAGCAAGCATAACAAGCAAGAAGATGTTCATACAACTGCAATTTAATGACTCAAAATACTCAGGCAGTATTAATGCTATCAATCCATGGGATGGCATCCTGGGAATCAGAGTGATACCCTCTGTCAAATTTTAAAATTCAAGATAAGCATGAAGCTCAGCACAGCAGCATATACTTGACATAAAAAAAAAATACCTGCATTCCAGGGCCATCATCCAATAACACAGAAACAAATAGAGCCAGGAATGATGCCTCCCTTTAGTTTCAGGAATTTAGAGCCACACAATTACTCAGATAAGCAAACGAAACAATTAAAACAGCAGGTTACCAAACTCCTGAGCACTGAATAACAACTGTTTTGCTCTATCTTATGTGATTTAGAGATCGAGCATATAATGATGGTAAACGCATTTCAGTATAAATAGGAAGTTGGCTGATTAATGTCAAGCACAACACAGTATATAAATGTCAGGAAATTACTTTAGGGTATTGAAACTCATAGCATACAATGAGGAATTTCATCTAGAAAGGCTTCTCCTACTAAAGATCCACAGAAAATTGAAATAAAACCAATAAGGAGAGAAAGTTCTTCAAACACATGATGTTTTCTGGAAGTTGTTCATTCAGTCAAGGGCATTCTGAACCCAGTCACTATTGGTCCATGGCCAACAACTGAAAAAAATCATTTCATCACTTCAAAGATTCACATTTAATGATCATTAAAGAAGGACTCTTAGAAGAAATGCAATACAAGCTCAGAATTGAGAACTAGATGTTTATTTATTAGGGATAGACTCACAAATCAGAATCCTATGCTTAAACTGAGTTCAGAAACCGAATCATGCAGCCGGAAAAGAGGCTGGACTCATGCTCTATACTGGCATATATAGTATAAGAGTCCATGCCTTAGTGGTCGGGAAACCACTGGCTGTTAGACTTCCTACAGCACCTTCTCCTTTTGTTTAAATAAGAGAGTTCTAAGCCCAATACACAATTCTATACAATAAATAAGAACACTATATTCATTAATTATCCTATCCTAACTAATTTATGTCTTGTATAATAACTTGGACAAGTCATGAGAGGAAAGTAACTTCAACTATCTAGTCTTCAACCCCATCGAATATCTAAGAAGGGAAATAATATTACTTGAGTAAGCAGGAAGTGCAATCAAGTAGGTTTCAAAATGTGCAACAAATTACAGAGACAACTGGCTCCCTGGGTAATCATCCAAAGTCTCATTTGCAGTGTTGAAGCAACCAACTTTGGCAAAGACATAGAATAACTGACTGACCATTTAAGGAGGTAGGAACATTTTTTTAAAAAACCATCTTATCCTGTCTTCGCAAGACTAACAGTCCTGCTTATCCATTTTCTGATACCATGTATCTTGTCAGTGTTTGAGACATGAACATGTCTTTGCCCAAAGGCCAGTTTTGCAAAGAAGAAAACAAGCGCCAAGTAAAGTGCCCAGTGTTCAACATTCTCTTGGGAATAGAATGATGCTACCAGCAGCAATTGTGTCTTACTTGAACATAACTCAAAGTTATTTAAATGCCATAGTCTACAGCCCTTTGAGGTGGTTGAAGATTACCTATCTATGCAGAATATAATCTCTACGTATCTAAAGAACCTGATTATTCCAACTATAAAAACCATAAATGACTATTGATCTATAATTCTTAATACCTATAAACTTAAAAACTAAGGCTCATATTAGAATATTATACAAGGGGGCTGGAGAGATGGCTCGGTGGTTAAGAGCATTGCCTGTTCTTCCAAAGGTCCTGAATTCAATTCCCGGCAACCACATGGTGGCTCATAACCATCTGTAAAGAGGTCTGGTGCCCTCTTCTGGCCTGCAGACATACACACAGACAGAATATTGTATACATAATAAATAAATAAATAAATATTAGAATATTATACAATAAACAACTGAAACAAATGAGGACAATGACTTCAAAATGTAAACAATGTATAAGTATCTTGATCAGAGGTAGAAATGTATGTTGCAATATAATAAATATATATCAATCCATAAAAATGTTTTTAAGCAGAGGTAGAAGCATGAATGCATACAATATTCAATATAATTTCACATTATATCAATATACTATAATCTATACCAACGCAATTGCCTATAAATAATAACTCACAATATTCACTCTATTACTCACTATTATTATTAGTGTGAGTAAGCTCACAATAATCTATTATCCCATCCAATTTTCCCATTTTTTTCAAAGTGATCCCTCAGCCTCTAAAATTTTCTCTCCATCTTGCAACCCTATACCAATTATAATCAACCCCTAAATGATATCCCTAATTCTGAGAACAAACTTTGTTGGGAGAAGAGACATTGTCTTTTAGAATTACTTCCAGCTATCATGGGGGGGGGGAATTTTCTTTCTATGGGATCCTGTGAAAGTAAAATGATGGTTAAGTTCGAAGATTACTATCTGGTATAATTGCAAATAGTCTCTGCATATTTTCTGAGCTTCCTATTAGGAGGTCTGTCCAGAACATTGTAAAAAGTGGACCATTTCAGCTAACCAAGTTGGAACCATCTTGAGTAACTGGTACTCAAAATAGATCTTGTAGTAGCATTATCATCATCATGACATAATATCAACCAGGTTGAGTTGATGTTCTGGGGCCCCATCTTCTTCCTGGAAATTTCAAAATTTACTGCAGGAAAATTTATTGTTCATTGTGCAAACCTTCAACATTAATTATATAGACATATACAGACAAATATATTCAGTGACATGTACAATAGAGACAAAAATAGATATAAAGAAAAGTAAATTTTTTTCTAAATTCTTTTTTCTTTCTGTCCCATGCTCCTGACATGAGACAGAAACTCTGAATTTTTCTTTTAACATGTTTGGATTTATAGAGGGACAGAGCCAGTGTCCAACTCCAAAGCCAACTCTATATATTCATAAACATTTATCCACCTACAAAAGGCACCCAAGGTAATGATAAGATAAAAGTGTAGATTAGTGAATCTACTCTTTAAAAAAAATCAAGAGGCATATTATGTGTGATGAGATAAAAGGGTAGATCATTAAAATTAATTTAAAAAGTAACAACTTATTTAAATATTTTACATTTATATAAATATGTATGCTTCCTTTTGATAGTAATTTGACATTATTTTTGTTAAAACATACTGTCTATGATGTTATATTCTTACTCAAGATATTTTACCAAAAACAACTCGCTTAAACATGTAATGAAAATGGTTGCCGGGCAGTGGTGGCGCATGCCTTTAATCCCAGCATTTGGGAGGCAGAGGCAGGCAGATCTCTGTGAGTTCGAGACCAGCCTGGTCTACAAGAGCTAGTTCCAGGACAGGCTCCAAAACCACAGAGAAACCCTGTCTCAAAAAAAAAAAGAAAAAAGAAAAAAAAAGAAAATATCTAGTCCTTGAAAGTTATTATTATCAAGTAATTAAGATACAAAGTACTGCATATTAGTAGTTTGTTACTTATTACAGTTGAAAGCATAATCATGTTAGGTATGGTTTAACATTATACAGAATTTTATTATGCCTGCTGTTCTTCTTCCAGGAACCTTGATGGTGATGAGTAACATCTGTGTTAGACAACAGAAAAAGCAGTTATCTCAAAGTGACCCTTAAACTGTTGTTTCTGACCTCTAATTACTGATCTGTCTTCCAAAGACAGAAGTCTCATGATATAGATGTTCTCTTAGCAAACAGAAGAGATTGCTTGTGATGGCTCTCCAGGCCCTTGTGCTTTCTTCTGGTTTCAGATAAATGCTGCTCCACTGATACCCAATCCCAAACAATCTAGAAAAATGATTTGAAGAACAGTGGGGGAAGCAGGTGATTCGGGATCCCTGCCTGAGAAGTGGGCCTGGGGCCTTTGGGGAGGCTGGGAATGAGGATCCCCCAGCTACAGGTTCTGGGAACAGCTGGGGATTCCCCAGAAGCCAGAAGGAGCACTTCAAGGGCAGCATCATTGAGGACCCAGAGCTAGAAGTAATCAAAGCTTCAGGGAGTCAGGGAGATAGAGGAAGAGGATGAGAAATTAAAGGAGCTACAAAATGAGGTAGAGAAGCAGATGAATAAGAATACAACCCCAAAATAAGAGTACAACCCCAGGCAATGCTGGCTCAGTGGTCATCTCTTGAGGAGAAGATGGAGGCTGATGCCAGTTTCATTTATGTTGGCAATATGGGCTATGGTGCAACAGCAGAAGAGCTGGAAGCTCACCTTCATGGCTGTGGTTCAGTCAACCATGTTACTACAGTCTGTGACAAATTCAGTGGCCTTGGCAAAGGGTTTGCATACATAGAATTCTTAGACAAAGAGTCAGTGAGGACTTCCCTGGCTTTAGGTGAGTCCCTGTTTAGAGTGAGACAAATCAAGATGATTCTCATCACTACAACAGACAGGGGTTTCCCACAAATCCAATACCATGCCCAGACTACTAATTACAACATCTCCCTGTCTCGATTCTACAGTGGTATTAACAGCAGGCCCTGGGATCAAGTCTACAGGGGCCAGGCTAGAGTGACATCATGGTATTCCCCTTACTAAAAAAAGTATTAGAAGGAGAGAGGGGGGAAAAAGAGGAAAGAAGGGAAAAAAGAATTTAAAAAGATAGAAAACAAAAGATGACCTCTATGGGAAAAATATTTTTTAAAAAAGATATACTGGGGGGCTGAGAGGTGGCTCAGAGGGTAAGAGCAATGACTGTTCTTCCAGCGGTCCTGAGTTCAATTCCCAGCAACCACATGGTGGCTCACAACCAATTATAATGAGATCTGGTGTCCTCTTCTGGCTTTCAAGGATAAATAAATAAATAAATCTTTAAAAAAAGATATACTGTGGAAGGGGAAGAATCCCAAAACAAAATTAACTGTAGGTACCTGCTCTGGGCAGGAGGGGAGGCCCAGGGAATGGGATAGGTGTGATATATTTCCTCTGGAGATTCAACATGGACACTTCTCAAATGTGCAACCTGTTTACTGTTTCCCTGCTCCACTTCACTCTTTGGGACTGCTCAAGGGTATGTGGGTACGGGTGGTAGAAGGGCCTTTTTTTACACAGAGTTCTGGAAGGACACCAATCTGTTCAGCTTGTTTCCTTCCCTCATCTTCTCTCTGCCTTTTACAGTCCCTCCCTGCTTCTGATTTCCCAGGTCTAGGTACACCCTACCCTTCCTTCCACAGGGCTCCAGGATCTCCATTTTGTCTGGTGAACTATTTTGTTTGCTTTTTTGTTTATTTTTCTGTCTTGAGTGTCTTTCTATGCAGGTTTTTGTACCAGAAAGAACTCACTCCCAGTGGATTCAGTGTAAATTCTACTTACCTTAGAGAAATACAGTACTTTGTTTTGGGAAGTTTTGCAGTGTTTTTTTATTATTATTTTTCAGGTGTTCTTGTTTTGTTGTATTTTTTCTTTACATTTTTCCCTTTTATTTGGAAGGAATGGGAAGAAGTGGGAATAAGGAGGTGGGAGCTGGATTTTGTTTATTTTTTAAACTTATTTAAAAGGGATGGAGTTTTTTAAAATAATGAGTCATGGAGAATTGTGTTTATGGAAAACAAAGAAAAATGGTTTACATTTATTTTCTGCTACATGGATTATGGTCCAAGATGTGGATTATGCTCTCTCTACCTTTCCAACACAAGGCACACCTGAGAAATGTCTGCAGATCAGAAACTCCTTTGTCCCCTGGAACAAGCTTCACTGGATCACACCATTGCAACAAGTGGCAGGATCACATTAAAAGCATTCTAATCATGTAATGTTAGAAGATCAATATCATCATTTCCTACCAGTTCCTAAACTATTTGTAATCTTTATAACACAAATCTGAAATTGGAATGCAATATTGAGAACTTCTGGAATCTAGACCTTCAGTTTTCTAATCTCTCTTCCCACTGCACACCAAGGGCAGTGTCCATGTGTGTATTCTAGACAATCATGATCATATCCTGAATTTCCAGAGACTCCCCTGCCCCAATAAATTCATATACAGGGAAGCTCAGAGAACAAGGGACACTGCCAACATGAACCACATGGACCAACATAACTACATGCTGGCTCATGATCAGTCCAAGTCACAGCAGAAATGACACTTCAACAGACCTCAACACCCAACATTCACCACGGTATAGCTTGTGATCTTCCTTACTATTTCTTACAGCAGAGGCAGAAGAGAATCATGGAAAGAACCAATAAACTGTCTGCTACTAGTACTCCCCATTGCTAGCCCTTCCCAGAATTCCTTACTGGCTAGGGCCACCTCGCTGGGCCTCACAATATTAGCAGCTCCTCTATAAAAGGATCAGAGATCAAAAGACTTGGACAGCACAGTCTTTCAAGTTCTGCCCTCCCAGCCCAGAAGACAGGGGCCTAGATTAGAAAGTTTGTATTTAGTACACATTATTCCACTCCCCTATAGCACATCCTGTTCCTCATCCAAAGCACAGGGTCCTTTGTGTGAACATTCCATTGCACACTCACTTTCCAGTGCAGCCATCCCATTGCCTCAGAGAAGGAAAATCCTGAAGACAAGCACAGGTCACATTCATAAAGGAATCACTGTTCCTGTGTAACTGTGGTTACTTTGTAACTGTTGTTAAACAAAAACAAACCATGAATTAGAAAACAAGCAGGATCATGTTAGGGCTTGGAGAGAGCAAAGACAATGTGAATATGATGCAGTTTTAATCTCAAAAATTATTTTGAAAACTTGAAACACACTTTATGGTCATGTGCTCCAGAGACTAAGGATTTGTATCAGAGCACAATAAATATTTCTCATGTATTTTCCCTAAAGATGAAGATCTTATTCCTGAAAAGTAACAGTCCTGTTAAGCAGGGCCACAACATTTTACCCAGATCATCAATTTTTGATGAACTATTGTAAATATCACAATTGGGTTTCAAGATAAGGTCAGTCCCATACCTAAATTGCCATTCTCTGTGGACTGCAAACAATGGTCAATCAGGACAATCATACAGCATCACAATTGACTACCTGATTCCACATAAGTAATCTCAGTTGAAGGAGGAAAGCTCTCATCCTCAGGACAACCTCTCACTTCCTGTACTGTGTCTCCACCAGCTTCAAAGTTGGTCATTGAGTTCAATTCTTATACCAATCCCTCTTCATTTCTAAGTCCCCAATAAAAGCCAGAATGACTAGCAGACACTCATTAACTGCTCTATTTTTCTTTCTCACTGACTAGTGAAGGACAAACCTGGAAGGAGTTGCAGGACTGTCTTCCCAGAACTGGGCAGCAGAGGCGGGATTAGGTAGGTGTTCAAAACAATTCTCAATTACATAGCATGAGGCAAGCCTAATTTATTGGAGCCATCGCTCTACATAGAAATCAACATAACTTGAAAGAAATGAAATGAAACTATCAATGACTTAAAAAGATTGGAGAACAGAAACAAATAGAGATAAGAGCAGCAATATACTTAATGAAAGTATTTGAAACTGATACCAAAAAGTGATCTTTAAAGTGATGATAATAATGCACTTTTAGCTGGGCAGTGGTGGTACACGCCTTTAATCCCAGCACTCAGGAGGCAGAAGAAGGGAGATCTTTGTGAGTTTGAGGCCAGCCTTGTCTACAAGAGCTAGTTCCAGGACAGGCTCCAAAGCTACAGAAAACCCCTGTCTCAATACACCAAAAAATGCACTTTTAAGATTAAATAAAATTTTCTATATTGACTTTAAAAAAGACTAGGCCCTTTCTTAGGAGAGGGGATGTCATTAACAAGAGACAGATTGATGGTGCCCTTACATATGTTGACTGCTGAGATCTGTAACCTGACACATAGAGTTAGTCAATGGCCTGTTTTTCAAATCTTCGAGCCGACATAATTCTGTCAAGCAAGATCCATCATATTTCTTACCAAAAGCAATCTACAGATTGAATACAATGCCCATCAAAATCCCAGCAAAATTCTTCAAAGACTTTGATGTAGTAATAGGAGCGGCGGGGCTGCGTCCCCAACCCCCCAGCCGCCTGCTCGGCTACCTTATGCCCCAAAATGATTACACGGACACTGTATTCTTTTAATCACTGCTTGGCCCTTTAGCTCTAGCCCTTACTGGCTAATTCTGATATCCCAATCAACCCATCTCTAATAATCTGTGAGCACCAGTCTTACCGGGAAGATTCTAGCATAAGTCCATCCTGGGTCAGAGCTGGGGCATGGCGTCTCTCTGAGGTGTCTGCTCCAGAGAGGAGAGCTGTGGAGTCTGAGCTCACTTCCTCTTCCTCCCAGCAATTTGTTCTGTTTACTCCACCTACCTATGTTCTAACCAATAAAATGGGCCAAGGCAGTTCCTTTATTAGCCAATGACCTTCCTCCATCACTTTGAGACAGCACCCAAATTCATATGAAAAACAAAAAACCCAGGATAGCCAAAATAATTCTATACAATAAAAGAACTTCTGGAAGCATCACACTCCCTGACTTCAATCAGTACTGAAAACAGCCTGGTATTGTCATAAGAACAGACAGGAAGACCAATGGAGCTGAATAGAAGACACGGATATCAATCCACATATCTCTGAACACCTGATATTTGACCAAAAAGCAAGAAATATCAAGTGTAGAGAGCTGTGTGGAGTCACACCTGATGGAGATGTATAATCATCTCCTGAGATGGCTAAGGCCTGACTTATGCTATTATCACACAATGTTCATCAGCTGCTTGCGTATGCATGGACCTGTGGGCAGTGCCCACCTGGCAATCCAGGGTTGGTAGCCCGTGCCTTTTTAAGGGCTGGGAGAGGTTTGCCCGGGAGGAGAGAGGGAGAGAGTGTGAGAGAGAGTGAGTCTGAGAGAGAGAAAGAGAGAGAGAGAGAGAGAGAGAGAGAGAGAGAATTGTAAAAGGACCTGAATAAAACTGCAGTGAAAAGAGCTCTGGGGTGTCATGTCATCCTTGCTCGTCGAGATGGCCGTCACAATCAAATGGAAAAAAGAAAGCATATTTAACTAGTGGTGTTGGCATAACCGGATATCAACATGTAGAAAAATGAAAATAGACCCACATCTATCACCATGCACAAAACTCAAGAACAAATGGATCAAAGACTTCAACATAAAGCTAGCCACACTGAAAATTACAGAAAAAAAATTGGGAAGTATACTTGAAGGCATTGGCACAGGGAACCACTTCCTAAATATAACCACAGTAGCACAGACACTGAGAGAAACAATTAAATGGGACCTCCTGAAACTAAAAAGCTTCTTCTGTAAAGCAAAGGACATGATCAACAAGGCAAAATGACAGCCTACAGAATGGGAAGATCATCACTAATCCCACATCAGACAGAGGTCTGATATCCAAAATATACAAAGAACTCAGGAAATTGGACACCAGACATAACATTACCCAGCCCAGACTGTCTGGGCACTGGGTCCGAATCCTCGGGGAACCCAAGCGGGCAGGAGTCCCTTTGTTTCTATGGCCTGCCTGCACCAAGCAGGGTAGGCGCTTTGTTTGCGACCTGCCCACCAGCACAGAGGCCTGATCTCTCAGTGCCAGGAGAGACAGCATTGGGGTGAGTTTCTGGCCCTGCGGCGCCAACCTGGGAAGGGGAGCTCAGAGGTTCCTTGGCCCCCTATCCTTCTTGGGCTCTCTGCAGGGCCTCCACTCCCTGCATACCGCCTCTTTCTTCCTAGCCCACCCAGCTCCCATCCAGAACCCTCCCCACTTCGGCCCCATTGTCCTCGTTCAGCACATAACATCACCCAGCCCAGCCTGTCTGGGCACTGGGTCCAATTCCTCGGGGCACCCAAGCAGGTGGGAGTCCCTTTATTTCTATCGCCTGCCTGCACCAAGCAGGGTAGGTGCTTTGTTTGCGAGCTGCCGAACCAGCACGGAGACCTGATCTCTCAGCGCCAGGAGAGCCAATGTTGGGGAGAGCAAGCGTTGGGTAGGCAAGGAGACCTGATCCGGTAAAAGAAAATCCATAAGGGAGCATTTGGAAGAAGAGATGGGCAGACGCCAAGGCAAGAATTCGCCCAACAAGCTGAAAAGCAACATAAAGCAACCAGAAACCAGAGACCTCACAACGGGAGAATGTGAACACCTTAATCAAGAAGAAGTAGAAAAGATTGACTTCATGAAAGTGATTGATGCCCTTAAACAGCATGTAAAAAACGCCCTTATAGAAATGGATGAGAAATATAACAGAAAGTTTGAAGAATTGAATAAATCAGTGAATGATACCCTAGAAAACCAAGGAAAAACAATCAAACAGATCATGGAAACAGTTCAAGACTTGAAAACTGAAATGGAGGCAAAGAAGAAAACACAAACAGAGGGCCGGCTGGACATGGAAAACATAACTAAACAAACAGAGTCTACAGAAACAAGCATAACCAACAGAATACAAGAGTTAGAAGAAAGAATCTCAGATTCTGAAGATACCATAGAGAAAATAAACACACTGATAAAAGAAAACAGCAAGTCCAACAAACTCTCATCACAAAATATTCAGGAAATATGGGACACAATAAAAAGACCAAACCTAAGAATAATAGGAGTAGAAGAAGGAGAAGTGCAGCTCAATGGTCCAGAAAATATATTTAATAAAATTATAGAAGAAAACTTTCCCAACCTAAAGAAAGATATACCTATGAAGGTTCAAGAAGCATACAGAACACCAAATAGGCTGGATCAAAAAAAAAAACATCCCCTCACCATATAATAATCAAAACACAAAATATACATAATAAAGAAAGAATATTAAGAGCCGCAAAGGAAAAAGGCCAAATTACTTATAAAGATAAACCTATGAGACTTACACCTGACTTCTCCATGGAAACCATGAAAGCCAGAAGGTCCTGGATAGATGTACTGCAGAAACTGAGAGACCATGGATGCAAGCCCAGATTACTATACCCAGCCAAGCTTTCATTCACTATAAATGGAGAAAATAAAATTTTCCAGGATAAAAACAAATTTAAACAATACGCAGCTACAAATCCAGCCTTACAGAAAGTAATAGAAGGAAAATCACTAACCAAGGAGTCCAACAATGACCACAATAACTCAGACATCTAGAGACCCTTCACCAACACAAATCAAAGAAGGAAACACACAAACTCTACGACTAAAAAAATGACCGGAGTTAACAACCACTTAATATCACTTAATGTCAATGGACTCAACTCACCTATTAAAAGGCACAGGCTAAGAGATTGGATACGAAAACAGGATCCAACATTCTGCTGTTTACAAGAAACACACCTCAACCACAAAGACAGGCACCTACTCAGAGTAAAGGGCTGGGAAAAGGCTTATCAAGCAAATGGACCTAAGAAACAAGCAGGTGTGGCCATACTAATCTCTAACAAAGTAGACTTCAAACGTAAATCAATCAGAAGACATGGAGAGGGGCATTTTATACTCATAACAGGAACAGTTCATCAGGATGAAGTCTCAATTCTGAACATCTATGCCCCTAATATAAAAGCACCCATGTACATAAAAGAAACATTGCTAAAACTCAAGGCAGCCATCAAACCGCACACACTAATAGTAGGAGACTTCAACACTCCTCTCTCACCAATGGACAGGTCAATCAGACAGAAACCTAACAGAGAAATAAGAGAATTAATGGAGGTAATGAATCACATGGACTTAACAGACATCTATAGAACACTCCACCCAAATAGGAAAGAATATACCTTCTTCTCTGCAGCTCATGGAACCTTCTCAAAAATCGACCACATAGTCGGTAACAAAGCAAACATCCACAGGTACAAAAAAATATTAGTAACCACCTGTGTCTTATCAGATCACCATGGATTAAAGTTAGAATTCAACAACAATCCTACCCCAAGAAAGCCTACAAACTCATGGAAACTGAACAGTCAACTACTGAACCATACCTGGATTAAGGAAGAAATTAAGAAAGATATTAAAGTCTTTCTGGAATTCAATGAACATAAAGAAACAACATACTTGAACTTATGGGACACTATGAAAGCAGTCCTAAGAGGAAAGTTCATAGCACTAAGTGCCCACTTAAAGAAAACAGAGAAAGCTCACATTAAAGACTTAACAGCCCACCTGAAAGCTCTAGAAAAAAAAAGAAGCAGACTCACCTAGGAGGAGTAGAAGACTGGAAATAATCAAACTGAGGGCTGAAATCAACAAAATAGAAACACAGAAAACAATCCAAAGAATCAATGAAACAAAAAGCTGGTTCCTGGAGAAAATCAAGATTGACAAACCCCTATCCCAACTAATCAAACGGCAGAAAGAGAATTTGCAAATTAATAAGATCAGAAATGAAAAGGGGGACATAACCACAGACACAGAGGAAATTCAGAGAATCATTAGATCTTACTACAAAAGCCTGTATACCACAAAACTGGAAAATGTAAAGGAAATGGACACTTTTTTAGATAAATACCATATACCAATGTTAAACCAGGACCAGGTGAACAATCTAAACAGACCTGTTAGTTGCGAAGAATTAGAAGAGGTTATCAAAAACCTCCCTACCAAAAAAAGCCCAGGACCAGATGGTTTCAATGCGGAATTCTACCAGAACTTGCAAGAAGACCTAATACCTATACTCTTTAATGTATTCCACAATATAGAAACAGAAGGGTCATTACCAAATTCCTTTTATGAAGCCACAATTACTCTGATACCAAAACCACTCAAAGACTCAACCAGGAAAGAGAACTACAGGCCAATCTCACTCATGAATATCAACGCAAAAATCCTCAACAAAATACTGGCAAATCGAATCCAAGAACACATCCAAAAAATTATCCATTATGATCAAGTAGGCTTCCTTCCTGAGATGCAGGGCTGGTTCAACATACGAAAATCTATCAAAGTAATCCAGCATATAAATAATCTGAAAAAAAAACCATATGATCATTTCATTAGATGCTGAAAAAGCATTTGACAAAATTCAACATCCCTTTATGATAAAAGTATTGGAGAGATTAGGGATACAAGGGTCATACCTAAATATAATAAAAGCTATATACAGCAAGCGAACATCAAATTAAATGGAGAGAAACTTAAAGCCATCCCACTAAATTCAGGAACACGACAAGGCTGTCCACTCTCACCATACGTATTCAATATAGTGCTTGAAGTTCTAGTAACAGCAATAAGACAACATAAGGGGATCAAGGGGATTCGAATTGGAAAGGAAGAAGTTAAACTTTCGTTATTTGGAGATGATATGATAGTGTACATAAACGACCCCCAAAACTCCACCAAAGAACTTTTACAGCTGATAAACACCCTTAGTAATGTGGCAGGATACAAGATCAACTCCAAAAAATCAGTCGCCCTCTTATACACAAAGGATATGGAAGCAGAGAGGGAAATCAGAGAAGCTTCACCTTTTAAGATAGCCACAAACAGCATAAAATATCTTGGGGTAACTCTAACCAAGGAAGTGAAAGATCTATTTGACAAGAACTTTAGGGCATTGAAGAAAGAAACTGAGGAGTATACCAGAAAATGGAAGGACCTCTCTTGCTCTTGGATTGGGAGGATCTACATAGTAAAAATGGCAATTCTACCAAAGGCAATTTATACATTAAATGCAATCCCCATCAAGGTCCCATCAAAATTCTTCACAGACCTGGAGAGGACAATAATCAACTTTATATGGAAAAAAAACCCAGGATAGCCAAAACAATCCTATACAATAAAGGATTGTCTGGAGGATTACCATCCCTGACTTCAAACTCTATTACAGAGCTACAGTGATGAAAACAGCTTGGTATTGGCATAGAAACAGAGAAGTCGACCAATGGAATCGTATAGATGACCCGAATTTTAACCCACAAACCTATGAACACCTCATTTTTGATAAAGGAGCCAAAAGTATACAATGGAATAAAGAAAGCATCTTTAACAAATGGTGCTGGCATAACTGGATGTCAACCTGTAGAAGAATGAAAATAGACCCATATCTATCACCATGCACAAAACTCAAGTCCAAATGGATTAAAGACCTCAATATCAGTCAGAACACATTGAACCTGATAGAAGAGAAAGTGGGAAGTACCCTGCAGGAGATGGGCACAGGAGATCGCTTCCTATGTGTAACCCCAGAAGCACAGACATTAAGGGCAACATTGAATAAATGGGACCTACTAAAACTGAGAAGCTTCTGTAAAGCAAAGGACACTGTCACCAAGACAAAAAGGCAACCTACTGACTGGGAGAAGATCTTCACCAACCCAGCAACAGACAAAGGTCTGATCTCCAAAATATATAGAGAACTCAGGAAACTAGACTTTAAAATGCTAATTAACCCAATTAAAAAATGGGGCACTGAACCGAATAGAGAATTCTCAGCAGAGAAAGTTCAAATGGCCAAAAGACACTTAAGGTCAATGCTCAACCTCCTTAGCGATCAGGGAAATGCAAATCAAAACAACTTTGAGATATCATCTTACACCTGTCAGAATGGCTAAAATAAAAAACTCCAATGATAGCCTTTGCTGGAGAGGCTGTGGAGGAAGGGGTACCCTCATCCATTGCTGGTGGGAATGCAATCTTGTGTAACCACTTTGGAAATCGGTGTTTCGGTTTCTCAGGAAATTCAGGATCAACCTACCCCTGGACCCAGCAATACCACTCCTGGGAATATACCCAAGAGATGCTCTATCATATGACAAAAGCATTTGTTCAACTATGTTCATAGCAGTATTATTTGTAATAGCCAGAACCTGGAAACAACCTAGATGCCCTTCAATGGAAGAATGGATGAAGAAAGTGTGGAATATATACACATTAGAGTACTACGCTGCGGTAAAAAACAATGACTTCTCGAATTTTGCATGCAAATGGATGGAAATAGAAAACACTATCCTGAGTGAGGTAACCCAGACCCAAAAAGATGAATATGGGATGTACTCACTCATAATTGGTTTCTAGCCATAAACAAGGGTCACAGAGTCTACAATTGGTGATCCCAAAGAAGCTAAATAAGAAGGTGAACCAAAGGAAAAACATATAGTTGTCCTCTTGGCTATGGGAAGTAGACAAAATTACCGGGAGAAAATTGAGATCTTGGGGGTGGGGTGGGATGGGGGTAAGGGGAGATGGGGAGAGAAAAGGGAGAAGGGGAGAATGGGGGGAACTTGGGGAAAAAGGAAAATTAGGATAAAGGAAGGTTGGATAGGGGAGCACAGAAGCACAATTCTTAGTTAAAGGAGCCACCTTAGAGTTGGCAAGAGACTTGAACCTAGAGTGGCTCCCAGATGCCCAAGCCGAGGTCCCCAGTTAGTTCCTTGGGCAGCTGAGGATAGGGAACCTGAAATGACCCTATCCTAGAGCAATACTGACGAATATCTTGCATATCATCATAGAACCTTCATCTGGTGATGGATGGAGATAGAGACAAAGACCCACACTGGAGCACTGGACTGAGCTCCCAAGGTCCCAATGAGGAGCAGAAGGAGGGAGAACATGAGCAAAGAAGTCGGGACCACGAGGGGTGCACCCACCCACTGAGACAGTGGAGCTGATCTATTGGGAGCTCACCAAGGCCAGCTGGACTGTGACTGAAAAAGCATGGGATGAAACTGGACTCTCTGAGCATGGCGAACAATGAGGGCTGATGAGAACCCAAGGACAATGGCACGGGGTTTTGAACCTACGTAATGTGCTGGCTTTGTGGGAGCCTAGCCAGTTTGGATGTTCACCTTCCTAGGAATGGACGGAGAGGGGAGGACCTAGGACTTACCACAGGGCAGGGAACCCTGACTGCTCTTTGGACTGGAGAGGGAGGGGGAGAAGAGTGGGGGGAGGGGGAGAAGGGTGGGAGGAGGGGAAAGGAAATGGGAGGCTGGGAGGAGGTTGAAACTTGGTTTTTTTTTCCTCTCCTTTTCTCAATAAAAAATAATGGAAAAAAAAAGAAATTGGACACCAAAAGATCACGTAATCCAATTAAAGAAAATGGAGTACAGACCTAAACAAAGAACTCTCAACAGAGGAATATAAAATGGCTGAAAGACACTTAAGGAAATGTTCAATATCGTTAATCAGAGAAGTGCAAATCAAAACAACTCTGAGAGTCCATCTAAAACCTGAAAGAATGGCCAGGATTAAAAACACCAATGACAACTTATGCTGGAGAGGTTGTGGGGAAATGGAAACACTTCTGCATTGCTGGTGGGAATGCAAGCTGGTAAGGTCCCTTTGGATGTCTGTGTAGCAATTTCTCAGAAAATTAGGAAACAACCTTTCTCAAGACCCAATAATACCACTTTTGGGTATGTAATCAAAAGATGCTTAACCGTGCCACAAGAACATGTGCTCAACTATTTTCATAGTAGCTTTGTTTGTCATAGTCAGAACCTGGAAACAACCTAAATGCCCATCCATAGAAGAATGGATAAGAAAAATGTGGTACATTGACACAATGGAGTACTACATAGCAGAAAAAAATAACATCATGAATTTTACCGGAAAATGGATGGATCTAGAAAGCATTATTTTGAGTGAGGTAACCCAGACACAGAAAGATAATTATCACATGTACTCACTCATAGGTGTATTTTAAGCAAAAAGCAAAGAAAGCCAGCCTAAAAACCACAATCCCATATCTGAGACACAAATGAGGATGCTAAGAGAGACTTACAGAGCTCTAATCTACATGGAAAGTATAAAGTATAAAAAGACAAGATCTCCTGAGTAAATTGGGTACATGGGGAGCATGGGAGAGGGTTAAAGTGGGGAGTGGAGAGGCAGGGAGTGAAACAAAGAAAATTGTAGAGCTCACTAAATATCAATAAACAAAGATCGATCATATCTGCAGAGGATAGTTGCCTAATTGCAAATTCAATGTTCCTTGATTCAAGATAACCTTCCTAATCTGGACATCCACACAATCTGGTCTGTGTTCATCCACATGACATTAATTTACACATGCTGGGCAATTACAAACCTCTCCTGCTACCACAGTCAGGCCCTTTTTCATAGTGGTGGCTGCAACAGCTGATTGCCTATGCTGTGCCCCCGGCAGTGCACACAATATTCTATTCTTCCTGTTGTGGTCTGAGGACAGAAGAAATGCTCCATTTGCAAATCCTTTTCCTGTGATTGCATTGCACAGTCAACTACATGGTTCAAATGCATTATTTTATTTTATTTTATTGATTTTGTTTGAGACAGGGTATCTTTGTAACTTTGGTGCCTGTCCGGGTACAAGCTCTTGTAGACTACACTAGCTTCAATCTCACAGAGATCTGCCTGCCTCTGCCTCCCGAGTGCTTGGATTAAAGGCATCCACCACCACTGCCCGGAAAATACATAATTTTAAAACTGTGAATTGCTACAGTCATTTAAAAAATTTGATGGTGAGCCAGGCAGTGGTGGTGCATGCCTTTAATCCCAGCACCTGGGAGGCAAAGGCAGGTGGATCTCTGTGTGTTCAACACTAGCCTGTTCTACCACAGTGAGTTACAGGACAGGCTCCAAAGCCACATAGAAACCCTATCTCGAAAAACCAAAAAAAAATTATAAAAAAAGCAACTTTGGTGGTGTAATATAGAGGACACTCAAGGTCACTGTCCAGGAAAGCAACAGACAGGGACCAAGGCCAACTGAGTCAACATAACAGAAGTTTTCTCAGCAATGATATTTCTATCAGGATGGAAATGCAGCTCTTCTAGAATTAAAATGCCTTTCCACTGAGAAATCACATCACACACTTAGAAGATCAATAAAGAAAAGTCTCTTTAATGATGTTATGCATTGATCTCTGTCCAATGCTCAAGGGGAGCTAGGTTAGACAGATTTTGCATTCAATATATGCTGTTATTCCTAAGTATCCCTTAAGATAATGATCCAGATTATACTCTGAACAATTGAAATAGAAACAGGCAACTTGCCAGTCTAGATATTTAGGCAAAAATATTCTCAGACTATTTTCTCAAGTATGCCCATGACCTGTTACAGTAGCTCATTCTTCACTGACAGGGTTCTAAGGTGAAGATCACAAGGGAGGAGAAAGACTGGACTGGACAAGTAAAAGATGAAAAAGATAGGGTGGGGAGGTGTTGCAGAAGATACATGCCATGCCTAATAAGCTTCTGAAGAAAAATAGCATCTTTGCTGGGCGGTGGTGGTGCACGACTTTAATCCCAGCACTCGGGGATTTTTCGGGATAGGGTTTCTCAGTACCTTAGGAGCTGTCCTGGAACTCTTGTAGATCAGGCTGGTCTTTTTTTTTTGCTATGTAAATGTTTTATTTTAATGTCCAGAGTCTGGAATGAAGGGCTGGCTCCCTCCTAGCCTGTTTCACAGGTTCTCAATGGGCTGATGAGGCCAGTACGGGTACTTCTTCTTGTCCAGCTTGGTTTCTGGGAAGATCTCATTCAAGTCATCAATGGTCATCTGATCAAAGGGGATGATGTTCTTCATCTTCTCCAGCTGTTTCTCATACTCCTGGATCCTGACCTGGGACTCAGACACGAATGCAGCCCAGTTCTTCACTTCCTCCTTCTCCTCACTGTCCACCAGGGCTGTGTACTTATCCTCGGGCACCGGGATCTTTAAGGCATTATACTTCTTTTCAAAATCATCCACCAAGCCAGCCTTGGCCACGTTGGCCTTGTAATAAGCCCAGTCAATCGCTGGTGGTTTCTCAGACAGACTCGCCAACCTTGTGTGGAGGGTCTCGTTCCAGGACTTCAGGGAGTTTGCAATTGCCTTTTGGTTTCGGGGTATGATCTCCACAAAAGACACCCAGTCAATGGTTTTTAGAGCAAGTTTACGCCCGGCCATCTTGGGATCCTTCACCGACCCCGGCGGTGCGCGGTCTCCAGCAGCCCAGGCTGGTCTTGAACTCAAAGAAATCCATCTGCCTCTGCCTCAAGAGTACTGGAATTAAAGGTGTGCACCACCACCACCTTTAAATCAGTGATGGCTTCTTTGAAATGGTTTGGAGTCAAATATCTGGACAATCCTGGTGAACAATGTATACCTGGGCATTCTAATCTCTTCCAGCCCTAATTAGCATATGCTTAAAGTCTGGGTGTTTTAGATGCAGTTCTTCCTCTGCTAATTCTACTTTGTGAGACTTAATTGTTTTTTAAGCATTGGTCAATCTATTGTATCACCAATTCTACTCTTCAACATTATGGTACAGTAGTGGAAAGCTACACGACACGTGAGATGCCTTTGATAATCTCCACAAATTTAAATCTCAACTCAGATTATATTTAAAGCTTAAGTGCAAAGTGCTCCATATCGAGAAGATACTGGAGAAATGAGGCTTCTCTGAGTTTGGCAACTTGTTTCCATGAATGCAGGAACCCTGTTGAAGTTGACTAGGAAGGAGTTTTGGAGCTTCCTGCTCCCAATACTCTAAGGAGATGAAGCCACAGAGCAAAGTTATTCAGAGGCCTGCCTCTAGGCACATGAGTTAGCAGGGACCACGAGGGACTTCACAATACAGGGAATATGGCGGCGGGTTCCCACCCAGACCCATGGAGGTAACACCATAGTGTCTTCCGCACCTCGCCCTCTGCTGCTCCCCATCAGGAGACAGTGTTCCCTCACTCACCATGTTGTACTTCTCCATTTCGCCAAAGTTTTCAGCTCATCATCTCTCTGCAACAGCAACTGCACCCAAGGACAGGAATCCACTGTAGCAAGCTCCTCTTCAAAGCCAAGACTGAAGGCAGCTGCCAGGAAGAGACCGGCACTGCTTCTGACTGGCAGGTCACCTGGAGTGCATGATTGGCTAGTGAGTCTTGAGTGGCAAGAACATCTCTTGTAGGGCTATAGTGTGCTTAAAGAGACAGAATACTGATTCCTGTCTATTGCTTTATGGGTTTTATTCCTTAAATTTGAAGCAAACTCCAGGCAAATGAATAATAATAAAAAGAGTAGTGTTTATGGAAATTTGAATATGTAGAGAATAGTGGATCTAGAAAGAATGTCTTCATGAGCACTATTGTTGGCCTGCACATAACTTTCCATGGTCAGGTAAATAAAATATACAACTGCAGTATTCAAGATTCTCTACATGAACAGGACAGGTAGAATGAATCTCACCATTATGTAAAAAGCGAGCTTATTAGAATGTCTGAAAAGCTGTTGTCCAGGTAACTTAAGAACAGCTGCTTACCCATGGCAATTGAAGAATCCAATAACTTGCTTCTCAGCCTTTTGTCTAAGATCACGTGAAGAATCCAGTAGCTGTTCTGTGCACAAGTCTCTGTGACTCAGTTGGTTTTAAGTATTCACCACAATTACAATGAAGTAGGCAGAGCCAGAGCACAGAGGCAAAAAAAAGAGACTTTTCTTCTTCAAAAGACTTTATATGTGACTGCTGCTACCAGAATGTAAGGTGCTGATTAAGGTTGCCTCATAGTCTTTGTTTGATTCAGTTTTTTTTTCTGGTGATTTCAAGACAGGATTTTTCTGTGTAGTCATAGAACTCATTCTGTAGGCCAGACTGGTCTCAAATACAAAAAATCCCACTACCTCTGCTCATGAGTGATGGTGTTAAAACAGTGCACATATGGGCTGGAGATGGCTCACGGGTTAAGTGTGCACAGACACCAAGCAGCTTAAGGTGGGTCCTATCATCTCAAATTATACACATTAATGGAGGATTTTCCCATTTCAAAACCTTTAAGTAAAATCTCTCTCAGGTATAATCAATTCTTTGTGTATCAGATGATCCCAAAAGTAGTCAGTTTTGTCTACCAAATATAACCATTTCAACAGCCAAGACAGAAGAAATGAGAAAAAAATTCTTGCCTGTACAAGGCACAAAGAGCTTGGGAGTTGTTTTCAAAAGAGTGTTTTTCCTCAACAAAGGAAGCATGGAGATTTTACGTAGGGGGTCTGAACATGCTCGTGTAATGTTCTCCCTTTGTTAAGCATGCTCAGTTAACAAATCCACTTCTAACCATAATCACAATGTAAAAGCAGAGACATTTAGGGACATTCTTACATCAAAATCACGTAGGAACAAATGTAAATTGAAAAAAAATGATTGAAAGAAATACCTCTGGTGTGTTTATATTGTATCATAAGTTCTTGGTTGAAAATCAAGTAGATAACACTGTGAAAAGTTGATTATCAATCTTGAGGCTTACTTTAAAAGATAACTTTACCAACACCATAATTTTCACGAACATAAAAGATAGAAAACACAAACCCAGAAAACTTCAAGGAAGAGTCAAATAACAGCCCTCTATACAGTGCTTCTGGAGGAACAGTTATGATGATCTCTATTAATCTCAGAGAAAGCTGCTTTTGCTCTGAGCAGGCTGACTAGGCAGAAGGCCACAGCTGCTACATAGTCTACAAAAAAACACATCCAGGAAAACAAGAAACCTGAATAACATCCATAAAAGAGCACTGGAGAATTGGAACAATGTTACCTCTTAAATTTATTACAAATATCTGCCATTGCTGCCCATAAAAGCATTTGCAAAAATAAATATACTCAAATATGCAAGCACATACTATTAATTCAATTCACTGGGAAAAACCAACATTTGACAGTGGATCACGGAAATTACTTGGCACAGATGAGAAGTGTTAAGTCTGGAACATAGCCTACAGGCTCTGGCATTCATCCCAGTACCCCCTGGCCTACGAGTTGGATTAGCCTGGACTCCAAATCCCAGCATGGCAGGTACAGAACTCATGGTGGGTGAGGACCACTCCCACAGCACATTTAGGTGGTATCCTAAGGTTAAACACTTGGTTCCCAGTTTGCATGGGCTCCCCCCTGTCCTTCTCCCAACATGGGATCAGCCATTAGAGGGTGCTGTACTTAATAAAATGATGGGCATTTTGATTTGGTTTCATTTCACCTAATTGGACTTCTATGTGCTAGCAGAGCTGTGCAATCTTAGGATTTTTTCTTAACCAGAAGGAAACACAGAACACATAACAAACACTCTTAGGAGTTTATTAGAGGGGACGTGCATAGGCCTGTGAAGTCAGTGTGCAGAAAGAGGGAGGAGGATGGATCATCTGGCTTTTAAGAGCTGCCTGGTACATGCACACAGGGGTTGACATGGCTACATCATATGCAGATGATGGGCCTCATGCAAGTGAGCAAGGGCTTAGCTGAATCATATGTGGATCATGCAGGAGGGCATCTTTAACATCCCCGGGGGTCTGAGGGCTTGTCTGCCCCTGCGTGTACCCTAGAACCTAGAACTATCAACCATATGTGGATGAAATCATTACAGTCACCACCTTACCAAGTGATGTGAAATGCCCATCATGAGCTGGGTATTTCTAGATCTATCAAGTTATGAAGTAGGACATTTACATCTGCTACCTATCAAATGGAAGTGGTATATTAGAGATCAGGACAAAGTAGGTCCTGAAGACACAAGGAAGATACATGAAGAAATGGCCAACTTCCAATAGAAACAGCCAACTTCCAATGGTTTCTACTCCTGTTACAATGCCTTCTGCTGTCAAGCATACACCTATACTCTATTCCCTATGATTGGTTGAATGACAAAGCAATGACTAGGCCCTGGCTGATGATTCAATACATCATGCACGAACCACCCAGAATTAGGCAGCTGCAGGATTACAATCCCTGTCTGGGACAATCCTGAAAGATGCTTGTGAAAGGAAATGTTCACAATGGGATGAAATTCAAACAGTACACATTTTAATGTAGTTTATTTGGAAGGAGAGATGTTCTAAACTACAACTAGCAATGCACTGATTGATAAACTTTATCCAGTGGTTTGACTGGATGCTGAGTATTAGTAAAGGGCATGATTAGAAAATTGTTGAGAGAAGACATCTGAGGAAGGAGAATGTGAATAATCTCTGTGAAAGGGAAAGGGGGATAAAAAATCCTTGTATTCCATGCAAATGCTGATCAAAAGGTGAATTCAGCTGAGAAAGAGTTCAATACTTAAGTAGACAGGTTGACTTTTCTTAATAGAAATACTACAGGAAGACTTGATCAGCCTAACACAGAAGAGGGAGAAAAAATAATTTTAAACATAACCTTGGTTGGCGGTGGTGGCGCACACCTTTAATCCCAGCACTCAGGAGGCAGAGGCAGACGTATATCTGTGAGTTTGAAGCCAGCCTGGTCTACAAGAGCTAGTTCCAGGACAGGAACCAAAAAGCTATGGAGAAACGCTGTCATCTCTGTGAGTTCGAGACCAGCCTGGTCTACAAGAGCTAGTTCCAGGACAGGCTCCAAAAAACCACAGAGAAACCCTGTCTCGAAAAACAAAAAAACAAAACAAAACAAAAAAACATAACCTTAGAGGATGATGGACAGATTTAAAGAGGAAATAAAAAATTCACTTAAAGAAATGGAGGAAAAGGCAAACAAAAAACAATTGGAAGAAATCAACAAATCTCTTAAAAAAAAAACAAGAAAAAAATAATCAAACAAGGGAAGCAAAGAGTTGAAACACTTCAAGACTTGAAAACTGAAATAAAGGCAATAAAGAAAACACCAAAAAGGGCAATTCTAGAAATGGAAAATCCATTTAAACAAATGGGAACAACAGATGCACACATAATTAACCAAATAGAAGGAATGGAAGGAAGAATATCAGCAGTTGAAAGTGCAGAAAAATAAATATATTCATTGGTAAAAGAAAATTTTAAATTTAGCAAATTTTTAACACAAAACATCTAGAATATCTGGGACATCATGAAAAATTCAAACCTATTTCTGGGCGTTGGTGGAGCATGCCTTTGATCCCTGCACTTGGGAGGCAAAGACAGGTGGATCTTTGTGAGTTTGAGGCTAGCCTGGTCTACAGAGCTAGTTCCGGGACTGGCTCCAAAGCTACAGATAGACCCTGTCTCAAAAACGAAAAAAAAAATTTCAAACCTAAGAATAACAGAGATAGAAGAAGGAAAAGATCTCCTGCTCAAAGGCACAGAATACATATTCAGCAAAATCTTTGAAGAAAACTTTCCCAAACTAGTTTTTTCGAGACAGGGTTTCTCTGTGGTTTTGGAGCCTGTCCTGGAACTAGCTCTTGTAGACCAGTCTAGTCTCAAATTTACAGAGAATCTCCTGCCTCTGCTTCCTCTGCTTCATGAGTGCTGGGATTAAAGGAATGCGCCACGGCCGGGCTAAACCTTAATTCTTTTTTTTTTTTTTTTTTTTTTTTTAGTTTTTTGAGACAGGGTTTCTCTGTGGCTTTGGAGCCTGTCCTGGAACTAGCTCTGTAGACCAGGCTGGTCTCGAAGTCACAGAGATCCTCCTGCCTCTGCCTACCGAGTGCTGGGATTAAAGGCGTGCACCACCATCGCCCAGTTTAAACCTTAATTCTTAATTGAAATCATGAAATACATAAGGTCCTGGACAAATGTGCTGTAGACAGTAAGAGACCATGGAAAAAACACAGACAATTAGCCCCAGCAAATGTTTAAATGGCCATCAATTGAGAAAACATAATATTCCATGACAAACCCAGATTTAAAAAATGATTATCCACAAATTCTAGCTTAAAAAAAATAGAAAAAAACTCCAACTCAAAAAAGCTAATTGTACCCACAAAAACACAAGCAACAGATAACCCCTTATCAGCAAACCCCAGAAAAAGGAAACACAAGCACTACCACCAAAATAAAAGGAATTATCAATCACTGGTTATTAATATCTCCAAATATTTTTGGACCCAATTCACTTATCAAAAGGCACACACAGGCTAAGAGAATGGATATGAAAGCAGAATATATCCTTCTGCTGTATATAAGAAACACACCTCAAGCTCAAGGACAGACATTGCTTCAGATTAAAGGGTTGTGAAAAGATTTTCAATAAAATGAACCTAAGAAACAAGCAGGTATAGTTATCCTAATATCTAACAAAATAACTTCAAACTATAATCAATCAGAAGAGATGGGGAAATACACTTCATAGTCATCACAGGAAAAAATCCATCAAGAATAAATCTCAATCCTGAACATCTATGCCTGAAATACAAGTGAACACACATAGAACAGAACACACATATGTAAAAGAAACAGTGCTAAAGCTTACATCGCAGTCAAACCCTACACACTAATAGTAGGAGACTTCAACACCCCACTCTCCCCAGTAAAAAGATCAACAACACAAAAACTTAACAGAGAAATAAAACAACTAACAGATGTCATGACACAAATGGACTTAACAGACATCTACAGAACATTCCTCACAAACACAAAAGAATATAAGTTCTTCTCAGCACCTCATGGACCTTCTCTAAAATTGACCCCATACATGGTGATAAAGCAAACCTCAGCAGACACAAAAAATTGTTATAACCACCTGTGTCTTATCAGATCACCCTGTTTTAAAGTTAGAATTCAACAACAACACTAATCGCAAAAAGTCTACAAACCCTTGGAAAGTGAATAGTGCTCAGCTGAATCATCAATGGGTCAAAGAGGAAAGAAGGAAAGAAATTAAAGACTTTCTAGAATACAATGAAAATGAAGGCACCACATACCCAAATCTATGGGACACTATCAAAGCAGTGCTGTGAAGAAAGGTCATAGCACTTAGTGCCTGCATAATGAAAGTGGGGAAATCTCACACTAGTGAGTTAACAGCACACCTGAAAGCTCCAGAACAAAAGAAGCAGATGCACCCTAGATGAGTAGATGTCAGGAAATAATCAAATTTAGGAGTAAAGTCAGTAAAATAGAAAGGAAAACACTACAAAGAACCAATGTAACAAAGAGCTATTCTTTCAAAAAAAAATCAAGAAGATAGACAAACCTTTTTCCAACTTAAGCAAAAGGCAGAGAGAGAACATTCAAACTAACAAAATCATAAATGAAAAGGTGGGCATAGCAACAGACACTGAGAAAATCCCGAGAATCATTTCATCATACCTCAAATCCTGTATTCCACAAAATTGGAAAATGTAAGGTAAATGGACAATTTTCTTAAAAGGTACCACAAACCAAAATTAAATCAAGACCTGGTGAACAATTCAAAAACACCTATTACCTTCAAGTAAATAGAAGCAGACATCAAAAGCCTCCCTTCACCAAAAAAAAAAAAAAAAAAATCAAGGACTGGATGGTTTCAGTGAAGAATTCTACCAGAACTTCAAAGAAGAGGTAACAATTATACTCCTCAAATGGTTACAAAAATAAAAACAATAGGAACAGTTCAATGCAAACATTTCCATTTTATGATGTTACAGTTACCCTGATACTAATTCCACACAAAGAATCAAAAAGGAGAATTATATACCAGTCACCCTCATGATCATTAATGAAAAAATACTCAATAAAATACTGACAAACTGAATCAAAGGACACACCAAAAAAATTATTCACCATGATGAAATTAGCTTCATCCCAGTGATGCAGAATGGTTTAACATATGACAAATATGGTCTGTCAATGTAATCCATCATATAAATAAATTGAGAGAAAAAATATAATCTTCTTATTAGATGCTGAAAAAGCATTTGACAAAATCCAACACCCCTTCACAATGAAGGTCTTGGAGACATCAGGGATACAAGGAAGATATCTTAACATAATAAAAGAAATATACAGAAAGCATAGAGCAAATTAAATGGAGAGAAACTCAAAATGATCCCACTAAAATTAGGAACAATTCATGGCTGTCCTCTCTCACCATACCTAGTAAACATAGTTCTTGAAATTCTAGCTAGAGAAAACAGAAAACAAAGAAGATCATGGGGATCTAAACTGGAAAGGAAGAAGTTAAGCTTTTGCTACTCACAGATGATATGGTAGTATAAATAAGTTGACCCCACAAACTCTGTCAGGGAACTCCTACAGCCCATAAGTACCTTCAGTAATTTGTCAGGATACAAGATCAGCTCAAAAAAATCAGTACCCCTCCTATATACAAATAAAAAAGAAGCTAAGAAAGAAATCAGAGGAGCATCACCATTTACAATAGCCACAAATAATTTAAAATATCTTCAGGTAACAGTAATCAAAGAAGTGAAAGACCTGTTATTTCAAAACTTAAGTCTTTAAAGAAAGAAATTGAAAAAAATACAAGAAAATGGAAAGATGCTCTTGGATAGGTAGAATCAACATAACAAAAATGGCAACCCTACCAAAAGCAATTAATATATTTAATGCAATCTCCATCACCATCCCAAAACTCTTCTTCCCAGACTTTGAAAGCACACTACTCAAATGCATAGCAGAAAACAAAACACACACAATAGCCAGTCTCGTGGACTGAACAATTACTGAATTCTTCACTTGATCTTAGACAAAACATTGAGAAGTGATGTCCTGGATTTTTCCAATTACCATTGGTAGACAACTATTTTTAAGTTACCTGAACAACAGCTTGTGAGATATTCTTATAAGCCCACATCTTGCAATCATGGTGAGATTCATTCTACCTGTTCTGCTCACGTAGAGAATCTTGAATACTGCAATTGTAAATTTTATTTACCTGACCAAGGAAAGAGATGTGCTGGCTAACAATAGTGCTCATAGAGACATACTTCCCAGCTCATTATTTACTATGTATTCAAAATTCCATGAACATTACACTTTTTATTTTTATTTTTTTAAAGATTTATTTATTATACATACAACATTCTGCCTCAATAATGCCCAGACACCAAAGGAGGGTGCCAGATCTCAGTACAGATGGTTGTGAGCCACCATGTGGTTGCTGTGAATTGAACTCAGGACTTCTGGAAGAGCAGCCAGTGCTCTTAACCTCTGAGCCATCTCTCCAGCCCCAACACTACACCTTTTTATTATTATTCATTTGCCTGGAATTTGCTTTGAATTTCAGGAATAGAATCCATAAAGCAATGGAGCCATCATCCAGCCATAATTTGGGTTAAGACCAATCATCTTGTTTAAGATCTGGTTCATCCTTTTCTCTTTTCTGTTGAGTGAAATCCCTGTGAAAACCATGTTAAAAGTAACTTCCGTTCATGTGACCTCAGCATGAAGCCACAGAATAATCATCTTTTGTGACCTTAAAGTTATCTTTAGCTGTTAATATTCTGTGCAACCTTCCCCCTGTAGGACAGGAAATCACTGCATCCACCTAGCACAGCCCAGTAGATAGTACAAGTTAGCAAGCCACATTGTATCCTGAAGGAAAAGGGGAAAGTTCCTATGGAGTGCAAGATTGTGAAAGTGTCTCCTTTTGGAGCAAGGGGCAAGTGCTATTGAAATGCAAAGCTTGGACAATCTAGAAAAGATCTTTGACTCAGGTGGATGGAATGGCCAGGAACCAGTGTGCTGTGTCTTTAAGCACACTGTAGCCCTGTGGACAGTGTTCTTGCTACTCAGACCGCACCAGCCAATCAGGTCCTCCAGGTGACTTGTCAGTCGGAAACAGTGCAGGGCTCTTCCGGTCACGCGCCTTCAGACTGGGCTTTGTGGAGGAGCTTGTACCAGTTGTTTCCTGTGCTGTGGTGAAGTTGCTGCTGCAGGGAGATGATGAACTGAGAGCTTTGGCAATTTGGGGAACCACAACATGGTGAGCAAGGGAATGCTTTCTCCAGATGGGGAGAAGCAGAGGGTGAGGTGCGGCAAACAGCATGGTGCGTCCTCCCGGGATCTGTGCGGGAACTGCCGCCATATTCCCTGCCTCGTGAAGTCCCATGTGGTCTTGTTAATTAGTAGACCTAGTGCTGTGGGCTTAATCTGCTTAGAGAATTGGGAGCAGGGTGCTGTGTGTACAAAAATCTTTCTTCTCAACTTCAATATGCCATACTTAGAGAGGCCTAGTTTCTCCAGTATCTTCTCAAAATTGAGCACTTTGCATTTACCTTTACATACAATCTCCATTTATATTTAACTATGTGGATGGTATCAAGGCAGCTCACCTGTTGGGTAGCGCTGAACTTCTAAGCTGCCATGTAGAAGAGTTGAATTGCTGATATAAAGGATTTTCCAATGCCTTGGAAATAGTTCACTCTCACAAAGTAGAATTTAGCTGAGGGAGGACTGCCTCTAAATCACCCAGAAGATAAATGTGTTTTAATCAGGGCTGTTCGAGATTAGGATGCTAGGGCACACTTTGTTCAACTGGATTGTCCAGATATTTAGCTCCAAACTGCTACAGAGAAGCCACCACTGATTTAAAGCCAGACACCAGGCACATGCTCATATAAGAAAAAAACATCTAGCAAGCTTTTCAAGGAGGCATTACAGGTTCCCAACAAACCATAAGGTCTAATGTGCCTTAAACTTCCAGTTTTCTTCTTAAGAAAAGCACAGTTCTTCCAGATGGGCAATAGGACACCAGATGAGAAATATTTTAAATGCAAAACATTGTTGTGAGAAGGACTTACCTGATCAATCAAGGCTTTTATTTGTTTCCTCAGGCAGGGAGCTGGGACATTCCTAGGAGATTTGGTAACAGCCTGGGGGCTAAGCCTTGTCAGTTTCCCTTAAGACCTGATGTATTGATAATAAAACAGATCTTCTCTAAAACCAGGAATATGCTTTGGAGAGCTAGTAATGGTCTGGTGCCAAGGCCTTTGTGGAGGGGTTCCTAGGTCCTAAGAACCCAACCCTTTCACCATGTAGAGCTATGGTTATCAGTCCCCAGGCAACTGTGCTCTTAGTAAAGTTCTTGAGATAACCTGTGTTCCAATTGAGTAGAATTGTCTGACTAACCTCCTCCCAAATTCATATGATATGGTTTACTGACTTCTTTTTTTAAAAAAAAACTACTTATTTATTTATTTTGTATACAGTATACAATATTCTGTCTGTGTGTATGTCTGCAGAGCAGAAGAGGGCAGCAGACCTCATTACAGATGATTGTGAGCCACCATGTGGTGGCCGGGAATTGAACTCATGACTTTCGGAAGAGCAGGCAATGCTCTTTTTTTTCCGTTTTTTTTTTATTGAGAAAAGGAGAAAAGAAAAAAAAACAAGTTTGCACCTCCTCCCAGCCTCCCATTTCCCTCCCCCTCCCCTCACCTTCTCCCCCTCCCCCTACTCCTCTCCCCCTCCCTCACCAGTCCAAAGAGCAGTCAGGGTTCCCTGCCCTGTGGTAAGTCCTAGGTCCTCCCCTCTCCGTCCATTCCTAGGAAGGTGAACATCCAAACTGGCTAGGCTCCCACAAAGCCAGCACATTACGTAGGTTCAAAACCCCGTGCCATTGTCCTTGGGTTCTCATCAGCCCTCATTGTTCGCCATGCTCAGAGAGTCCAGTTTTATCCCATGCTTTTTCAGTCACAGTCCAGCTGGCCTTGGTGAGCTCCCAATAGATCAGCTCCACTGTCTCAGTGGGTGGGTGCACCCCTCGTGGTCCCGACTTCTTTGCTCATGTTCTCCCTCCTTCTGCTCCTCATTGGGACCTTGGGAGCTCAGTCCAGTGCTCCTGTGTGGGTCTCTGTCTCTATTTCCATCCAACACCAGATGAAGGTTCGATGATGATATGCAAGATATTCGTCAGTATTGCTATAGGATAGGGTCATTTCAGGTTCCCTATCCTCAGCTGCCCAAGGAACTAACTGGGGACCTCGGCTTGGGCATCTGGGAGCCACTCTAGGTTCAAGTCTCTTGCCAACTCTAAGGTGGCTCCTTTAACTAAGAATTGTGCTTCTGTGCTCCCCTATCCAACCTTCCTTTATCCCAATCCTCCTTTTTCCCCCAAGTTCCCCCCATTCTCCCCTTCTCCCTTTTCTCTCCCCATCTCCCCTTACCCCCATCCCACCCCACCCCCAAGATCTCAATTTTCTCCCGGTAATTTTGTCTACTTCCCATAGCCAAGAGGACAACTGTATGTTTTTCCTTTGGTTCACCTTCTTATTTAGCTTCTTTGGGATCACCAATTGGAGACTCTGTGACCCTTGTTTATGGCTAGAAACCAATTATGAGTGAGTACATCCCATATTCATCTTTTTGGGTCTGGGTTACCTCACTCAGGATAGTGTTTTCTATTTCCATCCATTTGCATGCAAAATTTGAGAAGTCATTGTTTTTTACCGCAGCGTAGTACTCTAATGTGTATTTATTCCACACTTTCTTCATCCATTCTTCCATTGAAGGGCATCTAGGTTGTTTCCAGGTTCTGGCTATTACAAATAATACTGCTATGAACATAGTTGAACAAATGCTTTTGTCATATGATAGAGCATCTCTTGGGTATATTCCCAGGAGTGGTATTGCTGGGTCCAGGGGTAGGTTGATCCTGAATTTCCTGAGAAACCGAAACACCCATTTCCAAAGTGGTTGCACAAGATTGCATTCCCACCAGCAATGGATGAGGGTACCCCTTCCTCCACAGCCTCTCCAGCAAAGGCTATCATTGGAGTTTTTTTATTTTAGCCATTCTGACAGGTGTAAGATGATATCTCAAAGTTGTTTTGATTTGCATTTCCCTGATCGCTAAGGAGGTTGAGCATTGACCTTAAGTGTCTTTTGGCCATTTGAACTTCCTCTGCTGAGAATTCTCTATTCGGTTCAGTGCCCCATTTTTTAATTGGGTTAATTAGCATTTTAAAGTCTAGTTTCCTGAGTTCTCTATATATTTTGGAGATCAGACCTTTGTCTGTTGCTGGGTTGGTGAAGATCTTCTCCCAGTCAGTAGCTTGCCTTTTTGTGTTGGTGACAGTGTCCTTTGCTTTACAGAAGCTTCTCAGTTTTAGTAGGTCCATTTTGTTCAATGTTGCCCTTAATGTCTGTGCTGTTGGGGTTATGTGCCCATCTCCTGTAGGGTACTTCCCACTTTCTCTTCTATCAGGTTCAATGTGTTCTGACTGATATTGAGGTCTTTAATCCATTTGGACTTGAGTTTTGTGCATGGTGATAGATATGGGTCTATTTTCATTCTTCTACAGGTTGACATCCAGTTATGCCAGCACCATTTGTTAAAGATGCTTTCTTTATTCCATTGTATACTTTTGGCTCCTTTATCAAAAATGAGGTGTTCATAGGTTTGTGGGTTAAAATTCGGGTCTTCTATACGATTCCATTGGTCGACTTCTCTGTTTTTATGCCAGTACCACACTGTTTTCATTACTGTAGCTCTGTAATGGAGTTTGAAGTCAGGGATGGTAATGCCTCCAGAAGATCCTTTATTGTATAGGATTGTTTTGGCTATCCTGGGTTTTTTGTTTTTCCATATAAAGTTGATTATTGTCCTCTCCAGATCTGTGAAGAATTTTGATGGGACCTTGATGGGGATTGCATTGAATCTATAAATTGCCTTTGGTAGAATTGCCATTTTTACTATGTTGATCCTCCCAATCCAAGAGCAAGGGAGGTCTTTCCTTTTTCTGGTATACTCCTCAGTTTCTTTCTTCAATGCCTTAAAGTTCTTGTCAAATAGATCGTTCACTTCCTTGGTTAGAGTTACCCCAAGATATTTTATGTTGTTTGTGGCTATCTTGAAAGGTGAAGCTTCTCTGATTTCCCTCTCTGCTTCCATATCCTTTGTGTATAAGAGGGTGTCTGATTTTTTGGAGTTGATCTTGTATCCTGCCACATTACTAAAGGTGTTTATCAGCTGTAAAAGTTCTTTGGTGGAGTTTTGGGGGTCGCTTATGTACACTATCATATCATCTGCAAATAACGAAAGTTTAACTTCTTCCTTTCCAATTCGAATCCCCTTGATCCCATTATGTTGTCTTATTGCTATTGCTAGAACTTCAAGCACTATATTGAAGAGGTATGGCGAGAGTGGACAGCCTTGTCGTGTTCCTGAGTTTAGTGGGATTGCTTTAAGTTTCTCTCCATTTAATTTGATGTTAGCTGTCGGCTTGCTGTATATAGCTTTTATTATATTTAGGTATGACCCTTGTATCCCTAGTCTCTCCAATACTTTTATCATAAAGGGATGTTGAATTTTGTCAAATGCTTTTTCAGCATCTAATGAAATGATCATATGGTTTTTTTCTTTCAGTTTATTTATATGCTGAATTACATTGATAGATTTTCTTATGTTGAACCAGCCCTGCCTCCCTGGGATGAAGCCTACTTGATCATAATGGATAATTTTTCTAATGTGTTCTTGGATACGGTTTGCCAGTATTTTGTTGAGGATTTTTGCATCGATGTTCATGAGTGAGATTGGTCTATAATTTTCTTTCTTGGTTGAGTCTTTGTGCGGTTTTGGTATCAGGGTAACTGTAGCTTCATAAAAGGAATTTGGCAATGCCTCTTCGGTTTCTATATTGTGAAATACATTAAGGAGTATAGGTATTAGTTCTTCTTGGAAGTTCTGGAAGAATTCTGCATTGAAGCCATCTAGTCCTGGGCTTTTTTTTTGGTAGGGAGGTTTTTGATAACCTCTTCTAATTCTTCGCAACTAACAGGTCTGTTTAGATTGTTCACCTGGTCCTGCTTTAACTTTGGTATATGGTATTTATCTAAAAAAGTGTCCATTTCCTCTACATTTTCCAGTTTTGGTGGCATATAGGCTTTTGTAGTAAGATCTATTGAATCTCTGAATTTCCTCTGTGTCTGTGTTTATGTCCCCCTTTTCATTTCTGATCTTATTAATTTGCAAATTCTCTTTCTGCCGTTTGATTAGTTTGGATAGGGGCTTATCAATCTTGTTGATTTTCTCCAAAAACTAGCTTTTTGTTTCATTGATTCTTTGGATTGTTTTCTGTGTTTCTATTTTGTTGATTTCAGCCCTCAGTTTGATTATTTCCAGTCTTCTACTCCTCCTAAGTTAGTCTGCTTCTTTTTTTTCTAGAGCTTTCAGGTGGGCTGTTAAGTCTCCAATGTGAGCTTTCTCTATTTTCTTTAAGTGGGCACTTAGTGCTATGAACTTTCCTCTTAGGACTGCTTTCATAGTGTCCCATAAGTTTGAGTATGTTGTTTCTTTATTTTCATTGAATTCCAGGAAGGCTTTAATTTCTTTTTTTTTATTGCAAAAAGAAGAAAAAAAAACATAAACAAAAAACAAGTTTCCACCTCCTCCCAGCCTCCAATTTCCCTTCCCCTCCTCCCACCCTTCTCCCCCTCCTCCCACCCTTCTCCCCCTCCTCCCACCCTTCTCCCCCTCCTCCCACCCTTCTCCCTCTCCCCCCACTCCTCTCCCCCCCCTCTCCAGTCCACAGAGCAGTCCGGGCTCCCCGCCGTGTGTTAAGTCCTAGGTCCTCCCCCCTCCGTCCACATCCAGGAAGGCGAACATCCAAACTGGCTAGGCTCCCACAAAGCCAGCACATTACGTAGGATCAAAACCCCCTGCCATTGTCCTTGGTGTCTCATCAGCCCTCATTTTTCGCCATGTTCAGAGAGTCCGGTTTAATCCCATGCTTTTTCAGTCACAGTCCAGCTGGCCTTGGTGAGCTCCCCGTAGATCAGCTCCACTGTCTCAGTGGGTGGATGCACGCCTCGTGGTCCCGAATTCTTTTTTTTTTAAATATTTATTTATTTATTTATTTATTTATTTATTTATTATGTATACAATATTCTGTCGGTATGCCTGAAGGCCAGAAGAGGGCGCCAGACCTCTTTACAGATGGTTGTGAGCCACTATGTGGTTGCTGGGAATTGAACTCAGGACCTTTGGAAGAGCAGGCAATGCTCTTAACCACTGAGCCATCTCTCCAGCCCCGGTCCCGAATTCTTTGCTCATGTTCTCCCTCCTTCTGCTCCTCCTTGGAACCTTGGGAGCTCAGTCCGGTGTTCCTGTGTGGGTCTCTGTCTCTATCTCTATCCATCACCAGATGAAGATTCTATGATGATATGCAGGTTATTCATCAGTATTGCTCTATGATAGGGTCATTTCAGGTTCCCTATCCTCAGCTGCCCAACGAACTCACTGGGAACCTCATCTTGGGCACTTGGGAGCCCCTCTAGGGTCAAATCTCTTGCCCACCCTAAAGTGGCTCCCTTAACTAAGAATTGTGGTTCCGTGCTCCCCTATCCACCTTTCCTTTATCCCAATTCTCATGTTTCCCCAGGTCCCCCCTCCTTCCCTTCTACCTTTTCTCTCCCCATCTCCCCTTACCCCCATCCCACCCCACCCCCAAGATCCCATTTTCTCCCCGGAAATTTGGTCTACTTCCCTTAGCCAAGAGGATAACTATAGGTTTTTCCTTGGGTTAACCTTCTTACTTAGCTTCTTTAGGTTCACCTATTGTAGACTCCGTGGTCCTTATTTATGGCTAGAAACCAGTTATGAGTGAGTACATACCATATTCATCTTTTTGGGTCTGGGACACCTCACTCAGGATAGTGTATTCTATTTCCATCCATTTGCATGCAAAATTCGAGAAGTCATTGTTTTTTACCGCAGCGTAGTACTCTAGCGTGTATATATTCCATACTTTCTGCATCCATTCTTCCATTGAAGGGCATCTAGGTTGTTTCCAGGTTCTGGCTATTACAAATAATACTGCTATGAACATAGTTGAGCAAATGCTTTTGTCATTTGATAGAGCATCTCTTGGGTATATTCCCAAGAGTGGTATTGCTGGGTCCAGGGGTAAGTTGATCCCGAATTTCCTGAGAAACCGAAACACTGACTTCCACAGTGGTTGCACAAGATTGCATTCCCATCAGCAATGGATGAGGGTACCCGTTCCTCCACAGCCTCTCCAGCAAAGGTTATCCTTGGTGTTTTTGACTTTAGCCATTCTGACAGGTGTACGATGATATCTCAAAGCTGTTTTGATTTGCATTTCCCTGATCGCTAAGGAAGTTGAGCATGACCTTAAGTGTCTTTTGGCATTTGAACTTCTGTTGAGAATTCTCTGTTCAGTTCAGTGCCCCATTTTTTAATTGGGTTAATTAGGATTTTAAAATCTAGTTTCTTGAGTTCTCTATATATTTTGGAGATTAGACCTTTGTCTGTTGCGGGGTTGGTGAAGATCTTCTCCCAGTCAGTAGGTTGCCTTTGTGTCTTAGTGACCATGTCCTTTGCTTTACAGAAGCTTCTCAGTTTAAGTAGGTCCCATTTATTCAATGTTGCCCTTAATGTCTGTGCTTCTGGGGTTACACATAGGAAGCGATCTCCTGTGCCCATCTGTTGTAGGGTACTTCCCACTTTCTCTTCTATCAGGTTCAGTGTGTTCGGGCTGATATTGAGGTCTTTAATCCATTTGGACTTGAGTTTTGTGCACGGCGATAGATATGGGTCTATTTTCATTCTTCTACAGGTTGACATCCAGTTGTGCCAGCACCATTTGTTGAAGATGATTTCTTTCTTCCATTGTATACTTTTAGCTCCTTTATCGAAAATGAGGTGTTCATAGGTTTGTGGGATAAAATCCGGGTCATCTATACGATTCCATTGGTCGACTTCTCTGTTTTTATGCCAGTACCACACTGTTTTCATTACTGTAGCTCTGTAATGGAGTTTGAAGTCAGGGATGGTAATGCCTCCAGAAGATCCTTTATTGTATAGGATTGTTTTGGCTATCCTGGGTTTTTTGTTTTTCCATATAAAGTTGATTATTGTCCTCTCAAGATCTGTGAAGAATTTTGATGGGATCTTGATGGGGATTGCATTGAATCTATAAATTGCCTTTGGTAGAATTGCCATTTTTACTATGTTGATCCTCCCAATCCAAGAGCAAGGGAGGACCATCCATTTTTTGGTATCCTCTTCAATTTCTTTCTTCAATGCCTTAAAGTTCTTGTCAAATAGATCTTTCACTTCCTTGGTTAGAGTTACCCCAAGATATTTTATGCTGTTTGTGGCTATCGTGAATGGTGAAGCTTCTCTGATTTCCCTCTCTGCTTCCATATCCTTTGTGTATAAGAGGGTGTCTGATTTTTTGGAGTTGATCTTGTATCCTGCCACATTACTAAAGGTGTTTATCAGCTGTAAAAGTTCTTTGGTGGAGTTTTGGGGGTCGCTTATGTACACTATCATATCATCTGAAAATAACGAAAGTTTAACTTCTTCCTTTCCAATTCGAATCCCCTTGATCCCATTATGTTGTCTTATTGCTATTGCTAGAACTTCAAGCACTATATTGAAGAGGTATGGCGAGAGTGGACAGCCTTGTCGTGTTCCTGAGTTTAGTGGGATGGCTTTGAGTTTCTCTCCATTTAATTTGATGTTAGCTGTCGGCTTGCTGTATATAGCTTTTATTATATTTAGGTGTGACCCTTATATCCCTAATCTCTCCAAGACTTTTAACATAAATGGATGTTGAATTTTGTCAAATGCTTTTTCAGCATCTAATGAAATGATCATATGGTTTTTTTTTCTTTCAGTTTATTTATATGCTGGATTACATTGATAGATTTTCGTATGTTGAACCAGCCCTGCATCTCAGGAAGGAAGCCTACTTGATCATAATGGATAATTTTTCGGATGTGTTCTTGGATTCGATTTGCCAGTATTTTGTTGAGGATTTTTGCGTCGATATTCATGAGTGAGATTGGCCTGTAGTTCTCTTTCCTGGTTGAGTCTTTGAGTGGTGTTGGTATCAGAGTAATTGTGGCTTCATAAAAGGAATTTGGTAATGACCCTTCTGTTTCTATATTGTGGAATACATTAAGGAGTATAGGTATTAGGTCTTCTTGGATGTTCTGGTAGAATTCTGCATTGAAACCATCTGGTCCTGGGCTTTTTTTGGTAGGGAGGTTTTTGATAACAGCTTCTAATTCTTCGCGACTGACAGGTCTGTTTAGATTGTTCACCTGGTCCTGGTTTAGTTTTGGTAAATGGTATTTATCTAAAAAAGTGTCCATTTCTTTTACATTTTCCAGTTTTGTGGTATACAGGCTTTTGTAGTAAGATCTAATGACTCTCTGAATTTCCTCTGTGTCTGTGGTTATGTCCCCCTTTTCATTTCTAATCTTATTAATTTGCGTGTTCTCTCTCTGCCGTTTGATTAGTTTGGATAGGGGTTTATCAATCTTGTTGATTTTCTCCAGGAACCAGCTTTTTGTTTCATTGATTCTTTGGATTGTTTTCTGTGTTTCTATTTTGTTGATTTCAGCCCTCAGTTTGATTATTTCCAGTCTTCTAGTCCTTCTAGGTGAGTCTGCTTCTTTTTTTTCTAGAGCTTTCAGGTGGGCTGTTAAGTCTCCAATATGTGCTTTCTCTGTTTTCTTTAGGTGGGCACTTAGTGCTATGAACTTTCCTCTCAGGACTGCTTTCATAGTGTCCCATAAGTTTGAGTATGTTGTTTCTTTATTTTCATTGAATTCAAGGAAGACTTTAATTTCGTTCTTAATTTCTTCCTTAATCCAGGTATGGTTCAGTAGTTGACTGTTCAGTTTCCATGAGTTTGTAGGCTTTCTTGTGGTAGGATTGTTGTTGAATTCTAACTTTAATCCATGGTGATCTGATAAGACACAGGTGGTTATTAATATTTTTTTGTAACTGTGGATGTTTGCTTTGTTACCGACTATGTGGTCGATTTTTGAGAAGGTTCCATGAGCTGCAGAGAAGAAGGTATATTCTTTCCTATTTGGGTGGAATGTTCTATAGATGTCTGTTAAGTCCATGTGATTCATTACCTCCATTAATTCTCTTATTTCTCTGTTAGGTTTCTGTCTGATTGACCTGTCCATTGGTGAGAGAGGAGTGTTGAAGTCTCCTACTATTAGTGTGTGCAGTTTGATGGTTGCCTTGAGTTTTAGCAATGTTTCTTTTATGTACGTGGGTGCTTTTATATTAGGGGCATAGATGTTCAGGATTGAGACTTCATCCTGATGAACTGTTCCTGTTATGAGTATAAAATGCCCCTCTCCATCTCTTCTGATTGATTTAAATTTGAAGTCAACTTTGTTAGAGATTAGTATGGCCACACCTGCTTGTTTCTTAGGTCCATTTGCTTGATAAGCCTTTTCCCAGCCCTTTACTCTGAGTAGGTGCCTGTCTTTGTGGTTGAGGTGTGTTTCTTGTAAACAGCAGAATGTTGGATCCTGTTTTCGTATCCAATCTCTTAGCCTGTGCCTTTTAATAGGTGAGTTGAGTCCATTGACATTAAGTGATATTAATGACCAGTGGTTGTTAACTCCGGTCATTTTTTTAGTCGTAGAGTTTGTGTGTTTCCCTTCTTTGATTTGTGTTGGTGAAGGGTCTCTAGATGTCTGAGTTATTGTGGTCATTGTTGGACTCCTTGGTTAGTGATTTTCCTTCTATTACTTTCTGTAAGGCTGGATTTGTAGCTGCGTATTGTTTAAATTTGTTTTTATCCTGGAAAATTTTATTTTCTCCATTTATAGTGAATGAAAGCTTGGCTGGGTATAGTAATCTGGGCTTGCATCCATGGTCTCTCACTTTCTGCAGTACATCTATCCAGGACCTTCTGGCTTTCATAGTTTCCATGGAGAAGTCAGGTATAAGTCTCATTGGTTTACCTTTTTTTTTAAATTTATTTATTTATTATGTGTACAACATTCTGCTTCACACACACCAGAAGAGGGCACCAGATCTCATTACAGATGGTTGTGAGCCGTGATGTGGTTGCAGGGAATTGAACTCATGACCTCTGGAAGAGCAGTCAGTGCTCTTAACATCTGAGCCATCTCTCCAGCCCATAGGTTTACCTTTATAAGTAATTTGGCCCTTTTCCTTTGCAGCTCTTAATATTCTTTCCTTATTCTGTATGCTTTGTGTTTTGATAATTATATTGCGAGGGGATTTTTTTTTTATCCAGCCTATTCGGTGTTCTGTATGCTTCTTGAACCTTCATAGGTATATCTTTCTTTAGGTTGGGAAAGTTTTCTTCTATAATTTTATTAAATATATTTTCTGGACCATTGAGCTGCACTTCTTCTCCTTCTTCTACTCCTATTATTCTTAGGTTTGGTCTTTTTATTGTGTCCCATATTTCCTGAATGTTTTGTGATGAGAGTTTGTTGGACTTGCTGTTTTCTTTTATCAGTGTGTTTATTTTCTCTATGGTATCTTCAGAATCTGAGATTCTTTCTTCTAACTCTTGTATTCTGTTGGTTATGCTTGTTTCTGTAGACTCTGTTTGTTTACTTAAATTTTCCATGTCCAGCTGGCCCTCTATTTGTGTTTTCTTCTTTGCCTCCATTTCAGTTTTCAAGTCTTGAACTGTTTCCATGATCTGTTTGATTGTTTTTCCTTGGTTTTCTAGGGTATCATTCACTGATTTATTCAATTCTTCAAACTTTCTGTTATATTTCTCATCCATTTTTATAAGGGCACTTTTTACATGCTGTTTAAGGGCATCAATCACTTTCATGAAGTCAATCTTTTCTACTTCTTCTTGATTAAGGTGTTCATGTCCTCCCGTTGTGAGGTCACTGGTTTCTGGTGGCTTCATGTTGCTTTTCAGCTTGTTGGGCGAATTCTTGCCTTGGCGTCTGCCCATCTCTTCTTCCAAATGCTCCCTTATGGATCTTCTTTTACCGGATCAGGTCTCCTTGCCTACCCAACGCTTGCTCTCCCCAACATTGGCTCTCCTGGCGCCGAGAGATCAGGTCTCAGTGCTGGTTGGGCAGGTCGCAAAGAAAGCGCCTACCCTGCTTGGTGCAGGCAGGCAATAGAAACAAAGGGACTCCCACCTGCTTGGGTGCTCCGAGGAATCGGACCCAGTGCCCAGACAGGCTGGGCTGGGTGATGTTATGTGCCGAAAGAGGACAATGGGGCCGAAGTGGGGAGGGTTCTGGATGGGAGCAGGGTGGGCTAGGAAGAAAGAGGCAGTATGCAGGGAGTTGAGGCCCTGCAGAGAGCCCAAGAAGGATAGGGGGCCAAGGAACCTCTGAGCTCCCCTTCCCAGGCTGGCGCCGCGGGGCCAGAAACTCACCCCAATGCTGTCTCTCCTGGCGCCGAGAGATCAGGCCTCCGTGCTGGTGGGCAGGTCGCAAAGAAAGCGCCTACCCTGCTTGGTGCAGGCAGGCGATCAAAACAAAGGGACTCTTGCCCGCTTGGGTGCCCCGAGGAAATTGGACCCAGTGCCCAGACAGGCTGGGCTGGGTGATGTTATGTGCCGAAAGAGGACAGTGGGCCCGAAGTGGGGAGGGTTCTGGATGGGAGCTGGGTGGGGTAGGAAGAAAGAGGCAGTATGCAGGGAGTGGAGGCCCTGCAGAGAGCCCAAGAAGGATAGGGGGCCAAGGAACCTCTGAGCTCCCCTTCCCAGGCTGGCGCCGCAGGGCCAGAAACTCACCCCAATGCTGTCTCTCCTGGCGCCAAGAGATCAGGCAGGCAATGCTCTTAACCACTGAGCCATCTCTCGAGCCCCCTTACTGACTTCTTATAATTCTCCCATTTCCTTCCATTTCCCCTCTGGAAGTATCCAAGATGCTATTCTTCTTTTACTCATGTTTTTAAAATTTTTTGAAACAGTGTTTCTCTGTTGGACTGTCCTGACTATCCTGGAACTCACTGGGTAGACCCGGCTATCCTTGAATTCATAGAGGTCCCTTGGCTAAGCAAGGGTGTGTGCCATCAATGCCCAGCAAGTTGCCGTTTTTTCTCGGGCAGCTTACTAGGCATCTGCAAGACCACCCCACTCTAAATTTTTAACTTTTCACATTTTACTTTTCCTAATTTTGTCATTCCCTATGACCTTCAACTCAGGACCCTGTTACTGAAGCATGATCTGCTGATTCAAGTCACCAGTGTACATAAGAAATTATCCTGGAAATATATTTGCTCTGTAACTCTCCTATCTGACTAAATGTCTAGCCTGGCAAGTTGTCTGTTTCTGTTTCAGTTATTCAAAGTGTAACCTAGAGCCTAATACTAAAGGAGGCTTAACGACAACAGCAAACATGAAATCTGTCTAGCTGGCTCCTCTTTGAGCATTAGCCAGAGATTGATGTCTACCATCATTAAAGAGGTCTTTCTTTATTAATATCCTAAGTATATGAAGTGATTTCTCAATGGAAAGGCATATTAATTCTAGAACAGCTGCATTTCCATCCTGTTAGAAAAATAGTTTGTGAGACAAATTCTTAATATGACTCAGGTGTCCTTGGTATACTACACTTTCAAAATTCCCCTAAAAAATGACTTTAAAACCTCACAGGTTTTTTTGTTTGTTTGTTTGTTTTTTGTTTTTGTTTTTTGTTTTGTTTTGTTTTGTTTTTTGAGACAGGGCTTCTTGTGGCTTTGGAGCCTATCCTGGAGCTAGCTCTGTGGACCAAGCTGGTCTCGAACTCACAGAGATCCGTCTGCCTCTGCCTCCTGAGTGCTGGGATTAAATGCGTGTGCCACCATCGCCCGGCCCACAGTTTTAGACTTATGCATTTGAGTCATGTAGTTGACTATCCAATGCAGTCACAGTAAAGGATTTGCATATGGAGCATTCCTTCTTTCTTCAGACCAGAATAGGAGGAACAGTTTATTGTGTACACTGCAGGGGAAAGAGTGGAGGCAATCAACTATTGAAGCCACTATTATGAAAAAGGGTCTGATTGTGGTAGGTTCAGTGAATTTGTAATTTCCCAGCATATGTTATTAATTTAATCCCATGTGAATGAATGCAGATCAATTGTGCGGGTGTACAGATTGGGAAGGTCATCTTGAGCCAATGAACATTGAATTTGCAAATAGGCCACTGTCCTCTGCAGATGTGGTTGATCTTGCTTGACAAAGTTATGTCAACTCAGAGATTTGAGAAACAGGCCATTGAGTAACTCTTATGTGTCAGGTTACAGATCTCAGCAGCCAACATATGTATATGGGCATCATCAATCTATCTCTTATTAATGACATCCCCTCTCTTATAGAAGGGCCTACTCTTTCAAAGTCAATATAGAATGCTTTATTTAATCTTAAAAGTGCAGTATTTTTGTCATTTAAAAAAATCACTATTGGTGTCATTTTCAGATATTTTCTTTAAGCGTATTGCTGCTCTTGTTTCTGTTTCTGTTCTCCAACATTTCAAAGCCATTAATAGTTGCATTTTATTTCTTTCAAGTGATGTTGATTATTGATTTCTGTGTAGAGCAATGTGCCCTATAGTTTAGGCTTGCCTCATGCTGTGTAATTGAGAATCATGTTGAACTCCTAGTCAATCTTTCCTCTGCTGCCTAGTGCTCTGAAAACAGTCCTGCAACTCCTTACAGGTATGACCTTGGTTTGTCAATGAGAAAAAAAATAGAGTAGTTAATGAGTGTCTGCTGATCTTTCTGGCTTTATTGGGGACTTAGAAGCATAGGGACCTGTGCAAAAGTTGAGCTCATTGACCAACTTGAAGCTGTGTGGAGACACAGGGCAGAAACAAAAAGGTTGGACTGAGGGTAACAGCTTTCCTTCTTCCATAGAAGTTGAGATTAGCTATGTGGAATCAGGGAGTCAATTGTAGATGTTCTATGATTGACCTGATTGACCATTGTTTGCAGTCCACAGACCAGAGAGAGCAGTCAAGAATCTTGGAAAGAGAATGACCATATCTTTAAACCTAATTGCTCTATTTACAGAAGTTAATCTAAAATAGAAGATCTAGATAAAATGTTGTGGCCCTGCTTAAAAGGACTTCTACATTCCTGCATTAAGACAATCATCTTTAGATAAAATATATGAGAAATCTTTAATGTGCATGAATACAAATCCCTAGTCTCTGAGCACATGGCCATAAAGTGTGTTTCAAGTTTTTAAAATAATTTTTGAGATGAAAACTATGTCATATTTACATTCTCTTTGCTGCCTTCAAGTCCTAATATGCTTGGATTGTTTTCTAATTCAACCACAGTTACACAGTAACAGTAATTACTTTATGAATGGGACCTGATTTTCTCCAAAATTTCGCATCTCTCAGACAAGGTGATGGCTGTACTGGAAAATGAGTGTGTAATGGAATATGCACACAAAGGACCCTGCACTTTGAATGAGGAACCGGATGTGTGTGCTCTAGGAGAGTGGAATAATGTGTGCTATATACAAAGCTTTTAAACTGGGGCCCTGTCTGCTGGGCTGGGAGGGCAGAACTGGAAGGACTGTGCTGTCTGAGTCATTTGATCTCTGATCCTCCAGTAGAGGAGCTGCTAATATTGTGTGTCCCAGCTGGGAGGTTCTAGCCAATGAGGGAATTCTGGAAGCATTGGCAATCAAGAGTACTAGGGCCAGATAGTTTGTGGGTTCTTTCTATGACTCCCCTTTGCCTCTGTAGTAGGTACCTTTAAGGAAGACCACAAGCTATCCCTTGCTGAGTGGGGGTGGTGTATAGAGCAGGTCTGTTGAACTGTTATTTCTGCTGTGATTTGGAAGGATCATGAGCCAGACTGTGGTTATGTTGGTTCATGTGGTTCATGCTGGCAGTGGCCCTTGTTCTCTGAGCCTCCTTGTGTGTAGATTTAGTGGGGAAGGGGAGACTCTGCAGCCCTGGAATGGAAAGATATGATGCTGGTTGTATCTATGTCCAGAGTATACACATGGGCACTGCTTTTGTTGTGCAGTGGGAAGAGAGATTAGAAAACTGAAGTTCTAATTTCTAGAATATTGAATATCTGAATACTACTTTCCAATTTCAGGTTTCTGTTCTAAAGATTACAAATTGTTTAGGAACTGGTAGAGCAATACTTGAGTAGAATTCTGTTAATGTGATTCTGCCACATGCCACAATGGTGTGATCCAGTGAAGCTTACCAGGGGACAAAAGGAGTTTCTGATGTGCAGAAATTTCTCAGGTGTGCATTGTGTTAGCCAGGTAGATAGGGCACAATCCACCAATTCTGCAATAATGCATGTAGCACAAAGCAGATTTTAAATCATCTTTTAGGTTATTTTGGGATTGGACATCAGTGGGACTGTGTTTACCTTCAACCAGAAGATAGCACAGGATCTGGAGAGCTGTAACAAGAGATATTCTGTATTTGCAAAGAGAACATCTATATCATGTGGCTGCATCTCAGAAGACAGATCAGTAACTGGGGGTCAGAAACAACGGTTTAAGGATCACTTTGAGATATCTTTGTGAAAGTTGAACAGTTTATGTTTATTTAATTTCTGTACACATATAATCAAAGATCGCTGGGTAGCATTGACCAAGATCACACTTTTCCTTGCCTAAGTTTACTTTGGTCTTTTGATTAAAAATTTACTACATATTCCTGCTTTTGTTCACAGCTCTTTCTCTTTAAAACCTTTATTCTTTCACAAAGATTGTACACATTCTTGATTGATGGATCTTTGTGAAAAATGCAGAAAGCATATTATGTGAATCTGTATACGATTTTTTGTAATCTACAACTGAAATTAATTTATTATTCACTTTCTTGAAAATGATGAACCTTCACCAATTTTATTCAGAAAATTTCTTGCATCATCAGTTCCTTAAGTTTGAAGTTTGGGGGATGTTTCTGTACAGATTCCTTTTTTCATCTTAGATGCCTGCCTCATTTCTTTACTTTTTTTTGGTATTTCAGACAGGGTTTCTCTGTGGTTTTGGAGCCTGTCCTGGAATTAGCTCTTGTAGACCAGGCTGGTCTCAAACTTACTGAGATACATCTGCCTCTGCCTCCTGAGTGCTGGGATTAAAGGCGTGGGCCACCACTGCCTGGCTTTACTTTTTTATTTATGTTTTGTTTTTCTTGTTATTTATTAATCTGAGAAAGACTTGGATTATTTGATAAAATTTATTATGTATCTTGCCAGGTGGCTCAGCACATATTTTTTTCCCTGTTGATCACCTGAGTTTAAACCTACATTCAAGTTTACAGGTTAACAAATCGGTACTATTCCCAATCCAAGAGATCTGACAATCATTGTTTTGTATATCACAGGCATTTTGTCTCATGCACAAACATACTCAAAAAATAGGAATAACCTTGTTTTCAAAATTATGATTTATAAAGCAGTCAGAGTAAAGCAAGTTACTTCACATGTACAGTGATTCTATCTGTTCTCTTGAAATTTCATTTAAAAAGTTTATACTTCCTCACTCCGATACAGACTTAGAGGCAATCACCAACTGTAGGAAATTACATGGTGTCTAAGTGATCCTAACAGACAACATTTTCTTTATCATAAGAGAATGAGATCCTTTTAGTAATCAAAACTATTTCCACAAAGCAAAAATATCAGAAGGTGTCAAGTGAATTTTGTGAATTTTGGTGGAATAGCCCTCCTTACCCAACCCTTTTTCTGTTATTAGTAAAAAAGAGAACTGGGGTGTACAGGATGAGTGATGGCCAGTGATTTTCTGGAATTTGATTTTGACTAGAATTAAGAACTAAGGTACCATAATATATATATATTCGTAGGTCTGTCTTTGAGTCTTGTTTTGGCATTGGTGCCATCTATGTTGATTTTATGCACCATAATCTAATTATATCATTAAAATTTCAAAAATAATGGACCTTCATCAATTTGTATTCAGAATATTTCCTCTGCTATCAGTTTCTTAAGTTTTTGTTTTGAACAGTTTCTATGGAGTGACAGTTTTAGTTTTCTCTTCTTGATCTTAGATCCTTATCTTACTCCATTTTCTGGCAATCTGTGTTTTCCATTTGTTGTTATCCTCATGGTTAGGTGCTGCTTAAGTGATTGACAGGAATAATACATTATATTTTTGGTTCTTTAAAAACATTCTCATACAATACTTTCTCTGTGTGATAATTAGCCTCAGCTGCCAACAAGGCAAAGGCTAGGGTCATTTGAGGAATTATCAATTGAGTGTGTGGTTAAATCAGAATGTTTGATTTCTTTCTGATTATGTTGATTTCTTTCTATGTTGATTGATGATTGATGTTGGAAGAAGACTCTTCCACTGAGTTGGCAATGTCTCTAAGCACGTGGGCCTGGTCTGATTACAAAGCAGTGAAAAAGCACAAGAGAAAACCAGGAAATACATTTATTTATTTGTTTATTTATGTATTATGTATACAATATTCTGTCTGCGTGTATGCCTGCAGGCCAGAAGAGGGCAGCAGTCCTCATTACAGATGGTTGTGAGCCACCATGTGGTTGCTGGGAATTGAACTCAGGACCTTTGGAAGAGCAAACAATGCTCTTAAACTCTGAGCCATCTCTCCAGCCCAAAAACCAGGAAAGAATGGTTCCAAAGGTTTTGCCTCCAGTGATTAACTTGAGTTCCTATCCTAAGCTCCCACAGTGGTGGATTCTGACTTATGGGTAACAAACAAATCAACCTGTCCATTACCAGAGTTGCTTTAGGTTAGATAATTTAATCACAGGAACAAAGAAGCAAGTAGGAATAAAAATCGTACCATAAAAGTGGTTTTGTTGCTGCAATGGACTTGGGAATATTGACTGTGGAAGAATTTTCAAGCTAACAGGACTTTAGATGGCAAAAGACATAGGAAACTCTACACAGCTTAACTGACTGTCATTGTAGGACCTGAAAGACAGGAGCATTGAGAGTAGTGGCAGGCAGTGGAGGTCAAGGTTATAGGATTTTAGTGGGCAAAAGGCTCGGCAGGGAACAAAGGAGTTGAATTGGCCCATCTACCCTGAGAGACGTGTGTCTTAGTTATTTCACATTAAAATCCAGGGCTCCTGGAGCACGGTGTCCTTTTTTAAGTTGCTGACATGGTGATGCACTCTCTCGAACAATGAGTCATTCAGGCTAATCTGTGTTTCTCTGAGTAATCCCTTAGTGGTCAAGGAAGTATGGAAGTTCAACAGTACACTTGGTCTGAGACCACAATCCTGTATTCCCTGTATAGCTTGCAGTCTTCATGGTATCCTGGCAACTACACTGTATTGATCCTGGAAATTGCCATTATTTTCTCTTTCTGATAAAGATATAATAATTATGATTGCTCTCATAACCTCATCTTGTTCTGGTACCTCCAGCCCAAGCCTGGCTTTATTCTTTGTGGAACTATTGATTTATTTTGGCCTATTAAGTAAGGACAGGAGCTTAGAAAACTTCATAAAAGGTTTGCTGGAGATCAGTTGTGTGACACTTTGGCCCCCAATCTTTCTTAATCTTTCCATGTCCCAAGAAAGTTACTAAGGCAGAATTAAGAATTAATGGACTAATATCTTAGACAAAATATTATTTCTGCTGTATGGTTATTACTGCTGAGTCCTTCAAATCTACAGTGCAAAAGACACATATAAAGAATGAAAAAAAAATCTATGTTTTGTTGAGGAAAAATGCACTAGGTTGTTTCAGATGGCTGTCCAGTCGTGAATATAAGAGGGATTTTCAAGGATTTTACACAGCTAAAGAGAAGGCCCTTGCTTTACATTTAAATCTTAACAAGGTGCCCTAAAGTATAAGGCTCTATCTAGGTAAGCTCTTAATTTATGGACAGAATATGCAAAGTAATTCCTTGTATCAAAACAACATCATACAGAAACTACAGTAAATTTTGTTCAAGCATAGTTGGATACCCCATATGGTCTGTCCAACAGAATTAAGCTGGGGGTTCCCTGGGAAGGGGTGCTGAGGATGAGGAAATGTTAGATTAAGAGAAATGAAGACAGAAACATAAAACAGACTGAGAGGAATGAAAGTCAATATGAAAGAGCCCCAAGTTATTTCTCAGCCAGTATAAATACTGGATATTTTATGAGTTATTCTATTTTATTTTATGTGTGTTGGTGTGTAGGTATCAGATCTCATGAAACTGGATATACAAATATTTAGGAGCTGTCATGTGGGTACTGGGAATTGAACCCAGGTCCTCTCAAAGAGCAGTCAATACTGTTAACCTCTGAGCCATCTCTCCAGCCCAAATCTATTCTTCTTAGGAAATTTACTTGACATGTGACATAGCTTGTGCAAAACTTCCCTAACCTGTTTTTATCTTTTCTGCCTTATACTTTTCCTACTCTTCACATCCCCTGGAATCTTCATCTTGTAAGTCTGGATAGAAATGTACCAAAATCAGGGCCATCAACTCATTTAAGAGGCTAATGAAAAACTTGTAAAAATGGAAGAAAAGTCTGACATCTCATGATCCTCTCACTGAAGATGGTCTTACTGTTTAAGGTCACTGCTTTATGTAAGAAATAATGCTGGGAAGACTTTACTGTGTAAGTCTTCCATCTGTCCAGGCGGGTAGACTTTTAGCCTTCCACCCCTATTTAAATTATTCAGAGTGTGGAGCCTGAACCTGAAAGACATAAGGATAAGAAAATATGTGAAATGCAAAAAAAATTCTAGCCTGGGTCCTCTTTGAGCATTAGTCAGAGATGTATGTGAATATTATTAAATGATTTTTTCTTTATTAATTGCTCTAACATGTGGAGTGATTTCTCCCTAGGAAGTCATATTAATTCTAGAACCGCTGTACTTCTAGTATTTCAGATTTTTTTGACACTATCTATCTTATCTTGATGTAAGAGGATTTGGTCCTTGTCTTCTCCCCTCCTGAGCAATGACCTTGTCCTACGTTACACCTTTAAAATCTGAAATTAAATGATTCTACCACCAGCTTCAAAGTTATAAATTTTATAGTTTATTTGATAAATGTCCATGGGCTTAAGACAAAGAGGATAAATATAGACAGAGTCATGGATTAAAATGGTTTTTAAAGGAATTTACACTAAGGTTCTTAAAGAAAAAAAATAAGTAATACAATTAATGGACCTTGAAAAGATAGAAAATACACACAGAGTCTGGGTTACACATTGTGCTTTCTTTGAATTTTTGGACTGCAGAGAGAGACATTGATTTGGGGGCTGCTATGGTAACCCCACAGATACTTTAAAGGTATCTTGACTTCAAAATTTGTTACTTTGGAAAAGAGGCTCTGCTTTTGCTGCCACAGACATTCCAGGCTAATGTTATGCCCTGGGTTTTTTGATTGAGTTGAGAACGATTATATCGCTAACGTTTTCCTTAGTTATGGTATGTGTAAATTATATATAAAAGTTTAGACTCACAAAGATAAGATAGACTTCACCTTAATTTGCCAGTTTTTCCTTTTCATTTATCTAGTTTTTTATCTCCAGAAATCCTTCAGCTTGCATTTTTTTCATGCTTCTATTTCAATTTTCACTTCTTGAACTGATATATTCATTTCTGTCAACTGTTTGCTTGTTTGACTTTCTTTAAGGGGTTTATTATTATTCTCCAAGATTTCATTTATCTTTCCCCTGCTTTTTTTAAAGAATTCATTCACTTCCTTCTTAAGGACATAAAACATCTTCATAGTTGATCTGACTTAATTGTACTTTGACTGTGTTTGAATAATCAGGGTGTGCTGTAGTAGGAGAGTTGGAATATGGTAGTGACATATTGTTCTGTCTGTTGTTGATCATGTTATTGTGCTGTTGTCAGGTATCTGGCTCTGAGGTGACTACAGGTCTAGGTACCAGTATCTCTGTTTGTCTTTGTTGGATGCACGTTTGGTTCTTTGGTTTCTATTTGCTTTTTGTTATTCTGGTCTGTGTTGCCTATGATAGAAGTAGAATTTTTTCCCCATTTTGGGGTCTGGAAGTCGTTCAGTAGGCATGACATTAGTACTGCCTAAGCATTCGGAGTCATTGAATTGTAGGTGCATGAACTTCTTCCTGCTTGTTATGCTTACTTTACATTTTTAAAATTAATAAAACTATTTGATGCATCGGCATGGCTATGCACCACATGGGTACCTGGTTCTCAACATGATCAAAGGATGTCAGAGTTTGTGAACTTGGAATAATGGATAGTTATGATCCCCAAATAAGTACTGGCAATTCTGCCACATCTATTCAAGACCATCAAAAGCTAGGTACTACTCAGTCATCTCTCTCCCAGTCTAGGTTTATTACTTATGCCCAAGATTTATTTTTTTTTGTTTTTGTTTTTGTTTTTGGTTTTTTCTGGTTTTTTCGAGACAGGGTTTCTCTGTGGTTTTGGAGCCTGTCCTGGAACTAGCTCTTGTAGACCAGCCTGGTCTCGAACTCACAGAGATCCGCCTGCCTCTGCCTCCCGAGTGCTGGGATTAAAGGCGTGCGCCACCACCGCCCGGCTTATGCCCAAGATTTATATTGCTGATGTTTTCATCTGTCCATTTGTAACTGTTTAAACGTAAAGCTCTGTTTGTAAAATGTTATTGGTATTGCAGTTTAAATTAGGGCACATGTTTGGAAGATAATTAGAGAAGTGGAGTGAATGCATACTTCTTTGTAGGAATTTCAGTAAAAACCTCTGAGTTCTTCTGTTCTTCTTGCTTGATTCACTGATCTTTGCAATGGAGATAGTGCCTTTTTGTTTGTTTGTTGTTTATTTGATTTTTGAGACAGGGTTTCTCTGTAGCTTTGGAGCCTGTCCTAGAACTAGCACTCATAGAACAGGCTGGCCTCAAACTCACAGACACCCACCTGCCTCTGCCTCCTGATTGCTGGGATTAAAGGCATGCCTCATCACCACTTCCTGGATGATAGGGTCTTACTATGTACTTCCACCTGTCCTGGACCTCATTGCATAGACATGTCTGGCATTTAACTCAGAGAAAAATATACCTGACTCTGCTTTTGAAGGTCTGAGCTTAAAGGCATGAGTCAATACACCCCATTTGGTTTTTTTTTCTTTTTTTTTCTTTTTTTTTTTCTTTTTGGTTTTTTCGAGACAAGGTTTCTCTGTGGTTTTGGAGCCTGTCCTGGAACTAGCTCTGTAGACCAGGCTGGTCTTGAACTCACAGAGATCCGCCTGCCTCTGCCTCCCGAGTGCTGGGATTACAGGCGTGCGCCACCACCACCCGGCAATACACCCCATTTGTACAAATTATTTTTCTATTTGTAGTTAGTTAATCTTCATAAAAATTTCTCATTTGTACTATGAACTGTTGATCTGTTTCCTTGTTTCTCTCTGCTATTAGATATTTCTCTTGTAAGGTGATATCTCATTCAAAGAGTACAGAAATGACAGAGAAGACTCTCCTATTCAATGTCCTTCTAACATGACTGTCTATGTCTTTTAATATGATTAGGGAACTCCAGAATTATATGACTATACTATCAAAGAAGTATACATTTACAATGTTGTCACTATCATGTCACTATCATATATGGCATATTTTAGAAGGCAGTGACCTATGATGATGTGCATATCAACTTCACTGAGGAAGAGTGGAATTTGCTGGATCCTTCCCAGAAGAATCTCTACAAAGATGTGATGCTGGAGACCTACAGGAACCTCACTACTATAGGTAAAAATGAATTTCCTTCATATTTCAAAATAAAGGGCAATGTTTCCTTGTTTAATGATGTTCTTCAATAATTTGATTTAGAAAGGAGAAGAAGAATGAGGTGAATAAAGCAGGCATGGTTCTAAGGTTTACTTAAAATAGCTACTTAAATGTCGCACAGTATTCAATAATATAACATACATTTTCTGGTACTGCATTTTAGGATGCATTTGGAAAGAACATAATAGTAAAGAACATTGTCAACGTACTAAAAGACATGAAAGGTAATTTTCTTGTGCATGCTGAAAACAAAGAGCCTCTGATGAAATGATAATGTGTCCTAGAAGATTTAAATAAAAGCAACAGTGTGAATAAGCACAGCTTCAAGTGCATTTATGATTATTAACTTCTGAAAAATCCATATACAATTTCATGTAGGTGAATTGCATTTTCAGGCGTTCTTTTAATTAAAAAGACAAGTGAGAAATGGGTAAACACATGTCAGCATTTGAATCATAGCACCATGAGAGCTGTGCTCTAGTTCTGCCAATCTATTGATTTCTTGCTACTCATAATACAAAATGTGTATACATTGAAGTGATGATAAGTATATCTGCAAGACTTTCTACTAAACCGAGAGTACATAGTAAATCTTGTATTACTCATATACTTCTTATTACTATATTAATATTGGTGACAGAAGCAGTTAGAGTTAAGTGGCAGTTGTTGTGAAGAAACTTTAATGGCTCTACCACACATCTACGAAGAACAGAAAGTCACGCCGTGATAATTCACTGTGGAAATTTTTTGTTTGTGATTCTTCCTTTACTGGGTATACCACATATTACTCTTGATAAAAGCCTATGAGCATAGGAATATGGGAAAATGCAGCACACCTCTCCCTATAAACAATTAGAAGAAAGCTTTTGTCCCCATGTTGAGTACCCTTGATGAAATTGATTTAACTATATAAATAATTGGTTTTCACACATTACTGTTAATACATAAACAAACTCACAGTGCACAGAAGCCACATGAGTTCTATAATTGTGCAACTACTTCTGATTGTCCTAGTTTAGTTAGCAAATGTAGTATGATTCATAGTATAGGACAGTTTATGAATGTAATAAAGTTGTTCTGAGGTTATCCATTTCTCTTCAAATATGAGAAATATGTCAAATATAAAAATGTTTCTGTAAATGTGAAAAGGCAAACCATATAATAAAGGAATTTACCATGACAGATGTCTTAAATGCAAAACAACCCTTAATTAAAGAAGAAAGCATGCGTTTAAACCGTTATAAAACTTTAATATCTGATTTCTGTTTACAATTGAACTAAATTATAAAAGTAATACATAGAGATATGTAGGTTCAAGAGTGTATTGAATGTGGTAAAGCTTTCAAATGTTCCAATTATGCTTGCAGGATTGAACGAAATAATTCTGGAAAGAAACTTTCAGTGCATCCTTCATGTGTTAAAGCCTTGGCATATGACAGTCAGCTTCAGAAAAAAAGAAAACATGATATTGAGAATGAATCTAATCTGTGTCATAAAGCCTTTGTTCATCACAATGCTCTTCAAATGCACAAAAGAATACATACTGAAGAGAAACACTGTGAAAGTAATCAGTGTGGTAAAGCATTTGCACAGCGCTATAATATTCGATTACATAAAATAACACATACTGGAGAGAAACCCTTTGTATGTAATCAGTGTGGTAAGGCCTTTGCTCACCACAGTGCTCTTCAAATACATGAAAGAACACATACTGGAGAGAAACCATATGCCTGTACTCAGTGTGGTAAGGCCTTTGCACGTCACGATCATCTTCAATTGCATAAAAGAACACATACTGGAGAGAAACCCTATGCATGTAATCAGTGTGGTAAGGTCTTTACTCAACACAGTGCTCTTCAAACACATGAAAGAACACATACTGGAGAGAAACCCTATGCCTGTAGTCAGTGTGGTAAGGCCTTTGCTCATCACGGTACTCTTCAATTGCATAAAAGAACACATACTGGAGAGAAACCCTATGCATGTAATCAGTGTGGGAAAGCCTTTGCTTACTGCAGTGCTCTTCAAATTCATGAAAGAACACATACTGGAGAGAAACCCTATGCCTGTAGTCAGTGTGGTAAGGCCTTTGCTAAACACAGTGCTCTTCAAAACCATAAAAGAACACATACTGGAGAGAAACCCTATGCATGTAATAAGTGTGGTAAGGCCTTCGCTCAACACGGTACTCTTCAATTGCATAAAAGAATACATACTGGAGAGAAACCCTATGTATGTAGTCAGTGTGGTAAGGCCTTTGCTCAACACTGTAATCTTCAAAGGCATAAAAGATCACATACTGGATAGAAACCCTATGAATGTAATCATTGTGGTAAGGCCTTTGCAAGTCATAGTCAACTTCAAAGGCATAAAAGGACACATACTGTAGAGAAACCCTATGAATGTAATCAGTGTGGTAAGGCCTTTGCTGAAAACAGTACTCTTCAAAAGCATAAGAGAATACATACTGGAGAGAAACCCAATGCATGTAGTCAGTGTGGTAAGGCCTCTGGTCAACACAGTACTCTTCAGATACATCAAAGAACACATACTAGAAAGAAACCCTTTGAATATAAACAGTGTGGTAAAGCCTTTGCTCATCACTGTCATCTTCAATTGCATAAAAGAACACATACTGGAGAAAAACCCTATGAATGTAGTCAGTGTGGTAAAGCCTTTGCTCAACACAGTAATCTTCAGACACATCAAAGTACAAACACATACTGGAGAGAAACCCTATGCATGTAGTCAGTGTGGTAAGACCTTTGGTCAACACAATACTCTTTAGATACATCAAAGAACACATACTGGAGAGAAACCCTATGAATGTAAACAGTGTGGTAAGGCCTTTGCATGTCACAGTCATCTGCAGTTGCATAAAAGAACACACATGTTTGTGAAACAGTATACATGAAGTGTGTTCAGAAAAGTCTTTTCATGTCTTATTCATCTTCAAAGGCAGAAAAGAACACAGATTGGAGAGAAACTTGTGAATGGAATTTGTATGGCAAATCCTTTGTCACAATAATCTCCAAATACATAAAACAAACAATCCTGGAGAGAAATTGTAAACTTAAGGAGCGTACTCTTCAAAAACATGAGAATAATCATACTGTACTGAAAAAATAAACTTAGTGTGGTATATGTTTTGCAATTTGTACAGGAGTCAAACTTTTTGCGTGTTTTTAGGTACCTGATAGTTTTTAGGTACCTGAAGCCATCACACTTACAGTCTATTAACCAAACAGTATTCATTCTATAAAAAAAATGATAGTGTCAACAATGTGTTCAAGCATTATGATACCAGCTTTTATTTTATTTGCACAAGGAAACTGATGGACAAAACCTACTTTGTGATTTTATGGAGTCTTATGGGAAGGAGATAGAGCCAGGATAAGAATCACAACCTGCTACTGAAATGAGATACAAAGGAAAACCCTTTGCCCCTAAATCCAGAACTAGTGAAAGATACAACATCACCCTGAAAACACAGTCAAACATCAAAAATGGATAATGAAAGAAATCTGCTTTGGCTCTCAAACCAGAGCCTAAGAAATACAATCTACCCTTGTCTCTCTGAGCTCAAAACCAACCAACTCCAGAGCACAAAATCCAGCCCATCTCTGAGCTTGTTCAAACCCAGGCATTTAAATCTGACCAATTCTCACATTCTAAATCTCCTTAGAAGCGCTCTGGCTCCAAGAAGCCCTATATGAGTCATATGCTCCTTCAGTTGGCAGCTGCCCCTTTCCAGCCTTGCAGAAGAAGTCACAATGTATTCTTCCCTCCCAAATAAATCTCTTGACTGAGATTTATATGAACACCTTCTTTCACTGGAATGGATCAGGAAATCTCTAGTGGAGTTGAACTGAGATACGGTTGACAAAACTGTTTGGAAACTCACTTACCCCAGAAGAGCACAGAAGCAATGGACACCTCTTATGGGAGACTCCCTTAGGAGAGTGGAGCAGATCAGAAACTAACATTTCTGCTGGGAAGCTTTCATAGAAGAATGGAGAAGAGCCCAGCTGTAATGACTGTCTCTCAGAGAGGAACAGAATTGCTACATCTAGTGGGGCAAACTTCTTTTCACAGCTGTTGGTATTACCTAACTTTTGGTAGTCAGTGTATCCTTCCTTCCAGAATTTTAAGACTTGCAAAATGAATTTGAACAATAATGTAACCCTTTTAGATTTTATACTCTCTTCAACTGCATGGAATATGTAATTCAGGTGTAAATATTTATGGATGTATACTGCCTCCTTTTCGGTTGTGATATAATGTCTTTCAACATATAAAAGCATCTTCTTTAGGCCATGGTTCTAGAGGATAACAGGATCACCATGAAGGAGCCATGACAAAAAGTGTCAGACATGGCACTAAAGCTGGAACTTAAGAATTCACAGTCTCCCACGTGAAACAGAGTGTTGGAACTGGTGTATGGATGTAAATTCTGATAGCCTAAATCTTCCATGATACCATCAACTTACAAGGATTAATTTTTCTTACTTCAAGTTTAAATTTGCTTTCTCTTTACATGAACCAATTCTTCATGAAGAAAAACTCTGTAAGTGAGCTGTGAGATGATTGGACTCCTATTTTACATTAGTAAATGCTTACAGTAGAAAAATTTTCATGAGTGAAAAAATGTTTAAAAATTTGATTTTATTGTAATGATGTGATGTGTGTTTGTGGTGGGGGGAATGTAAATGTGCATTCTGTATCCTGGAAAAGTTAAACACCTTAGATCTTCTTGTAGCAGAAATTACAGATAGCTGTTAAAAATCTGACCTGAGTCCTTGGAATGAAGATTTCGTAGTCACCTAGCCATGACTCTAGTGCTATAAATATTTTAATGTCCATTTATATCTCATTGAATTTTGGAAATAGGAACAAACTCATAAAAGCAGAAAGCCCTATTCATGAAAACAATTTTTAGTGACTTTTGCCATCAAAGTTGTCTTCAGCTTGAAGAAAAATTATTTTTCATCATAGCCTTGAAGGAAGTAAATTATGTAACATGTTCATTCAAGATTTATTCTGGAAATCATTGCATTTTGGTTTCTATTTTGAAACATTTGAGGTAGGTACTAAAGCGTTGTATATTGTTGCAACTCCATTTACTAAAATTTATTTTGTAGTTATTTTATTCCTCCTATGGTTTTTGTTCAGCTTCTCTTGTACCTTTACCTAGTAATAGATATTTTTCAGATGTAATATATAGAATTTCCTTCCCATCATTGAAGTGTCCCCTTGGTTATTAAAATATTAGAACATGTCTGATCATACTTTTCAAGTAAGGGTGTCAGTGAAAGGGTGGTCAGTTTTTTTTTCATGGTTTTGATTTTCATCTTTTCACAAAATCCCTTGTTGTTTTGTTGTTTGTTATTCATCCTGGCTTGAATGTCAGTAATGATTCAGAGATACATTTGAACTCAGGATGCTCATATGTCTGCCACCTGAGCAAAAATTTAAGGGTAGATGATGAACTCCCAATGTGTTCTATTTTTGCAGCACAATTTAACAATGTTAATGTTAAAATGACTGAAAAATGTAATTATAAGAAACATTAAATACCTCATGTATGTATTCAAAAAATATTTTCATTTATGTGATATTAATATAATAAAGTAAGATAATCAGCAATCAGTTGTGTATCTCATACCATAGCTTGGTGTTCTACAGAGATTAAGGTTGGGTTTCTTGCCTAATATACAACAGTTTTTTCCCACAGACCTATATCAGTGATGATCAAATTTGGTTTGAAGAAATAGTACATCAGTAAATTATTGTCTTTTTTCAGATTGTAAATGTAAATTCATTCAAAGGTATAAGGACCCAGAACATCTTGAATAATAAATCTTCTTTGCATATAAAAATATTTACACCATCATACATATCTAATTTGTCCATCCCAAGGGCTAAATATTTAATTATAACACTTTCTTAAAACATAAGAATTGAATTGTTCAGAGAATTCTTCAGAGAATTGCCTCATTTAGTAATGTTCATTGCTGCTAATTCTGAGAACCTGAGTTCTATCTCTGGGTTACCAATAAGACTTCTCCAGTTGTTTCTCATATTTTCACTTGGGTGGTTCCATGTGCATACTTTTATATAAGCTCATTGGTGAATAATTTTGAAATACAAAGAAGTGCCATTGAGGTCACTTACAGCCAAATAATTCCCTAGGTATCATCACTAGAACTCACAAAGTGGAAGTAGATCATAGACCTCTGTTAGTTTTCCTGTCAGTGCTACATACACATCATGGCACAGGTGTATTCACACAAACACACTTCAAACATTTTCACACGGATGGAATTAACAATGGAAAGAATATAACCTATTATTGAGAACATATAAAATGATTTGACTGTTCAAATTATAGAATTTCAAGAAATATTGCTATTCATGAAAACAATGGTGCTCCCTCTAAATCTTATTTTATTTTTTCTCTGATTCAATGATAAGTGCTTTCAAAACACCTATTTCAGCTGGACTTAGAGGTGCATGGCTATTATCATAGCACATAGGAGTATGCGTGGGGCCCATCTCAGTAAGTTTGAGGTCAACTTGTTCCCCATCATGAATTCTTGAAATCCCTGGCTATGTGGACTTTTCCTAATTAAATCTGGCTTGACTCAGGTTTATTTTAACCAAGTTTTTTTTATCTTTATTCACATAAAGAGATCTGTTTTAACAATGAAGATAAAAAGCAATATAGAAATTCCATTCACATTCAGTCCATTAGATCCTTTGACAATCATCTAGAGGTGACTTTATCTTTCAAGTGACAAGAGACAGAAGGAAACTGGGACACCTTCACCTTCAGCATTATCATGACATATATGGGAACTGGAGAGTGGTCTCAGGAGTACTGGTCCTCTTGGGTACGCAAGTCTGATTCCTAGCCCACACTTCAGAATGGTCAGAACTCCCTGTAATTGTAGGTCCTGAAGATCTGGTGCATTGTTTTGGCTTCTTTTGGCACAAGATATGCAAATGCGGAACAGAAATATCTGTATGTGATCCTATATTTATAATAGGTTTTCTTCGTGTGCCTGTTATCTTCAAAAAGAATAAACTTTAATTTAGATGTAGACAAGAAGACAGTGTCTAATCCCCTCTGACTGGAAGTAAACACAGTTGTGGGTGCTGGGTATCAATGTTAGTCCCTGTGGATGAGTCACCAATGTTCTAATCAACACGTCAAACTGTGGTATGAATGGCTGATCTAAGTTCTTTACCACAGCCTTGATGACCTGGAAGAAATAAAAGAGGAGTAGCATGGGGAACTAACTTAGGCTTTCTTTTTTTCTGTTTGATATTTATTTTATTTTTTTTTTATTTTTTTTTTGTTTTCTCCATTCAAAAATTTCCACCTCCCTCCTCCCCCTACTTCCTGACCTATCCTCCTTCCTCTCCCTCCAGTCCCAGGATACCCTGCCCTGTTGGAAGTCCAAGGCCCTCCCCCTCCATCCAGGCTCAGGAAGGCAAGCATCCAAATAGACCAGAATCCCAAAAAGCCAGTACATCCAGCAGGAACCAGTCCCAGTGCCATTATCAATGGCTTCTATGCCAGCCCCCAACATCAGCCATGCCCAGAGAGTCTGGCCAGATCACAGGCCCTCTCAGTCCCAGTCCAGCTAGATTTGGTGAGCTCCCATTAGATCAGGAACATTGTCTCGGTCAGTGGACCAACCCCTCTCTGCCCTGACCTTCTTGCTCATCCTTTCCTTCCCTCTGTCCCTCAACTGGACCCTGGGAGTTCACTCCAGTGCTCCGATGTGGGTCCCTGTCTCCATCTCCATCCATCCCCAGATGAAGGAACCATGGCAACATGCGAGATACCTCAGTGTGACCATGGGATAAGGCAAGGGAGATTGTGGAGAAAGGGGAGCACTCATCCATTGTTGGAGGGAGTATGGGCATATGCAGCCACTTTGGAAATTAGTGTGGTGGTTTTTCAGGGGATTGGGGCTCGGCCTGCCTCAGGGTCCAGCAATACCACTCTTGGGAGTGTACCCAGGAGATGCCCAGTCATATTACAGAGGTATTTGTTCAACAATGATTGTAGTGGCATTGTTTGTGATGGCCAGAACCTGGAAACAACCTAGATGTCCTTTAATGGAAGGATGGATAAAGTAGGTGTGGAATATATCCACATTAGAGTACTACTCAGCAGGGAGAAAAAAAAAAACCAATGACATCTTGAATGTTGCGTGCAAATGGATGGACATAGAAAACATTATCCTGAGTGAGATAACCCAGACCCAAAAGATGATTATGGTATGTACTCACTCATTAGTAGACTCTTCCCATAGACAAAGGACATTAAGCCTATAGTTCGCAAGCCTGAAGAAGCCAAATAACAAGGTGAACCCAAAGAAAACCATAAATCAATCCTCTTGGAAATTGTAAGGAAAAAAGATTGACGGGCAAAAGGTGGGAGCATGGGGGTGGGGGTCTGGGACTTGGAGAGGGGGAGAGAGAAGGGAGAAAGGAAAGACTGGAGAGAGCTTGGGGGATTGGGGAGGTAGAGATGGAGGAAGGGTGGATATAGGAGCAGGGAACAAGAAATCTATATTAAGGGAGCCATGGCAGGGTTGACAAGATACTTGGCTCTTGAAGTGATCCCAGATGTCCATGGGGATGTCCCCAGTTAAGTCCTTCGGCAGCAGAGCAGAGGGTGCCTGAACTGGCCTTGCCCCACTATTACACTGTTTATCTCGAATATCACCATAGAATCTTCATCGGGCAATGGATGGAGATAGAGACAGAGACCCTCATTAGAGCAACGGACTGAGCTCCCAAGGTCCATTTGAAGAGCAGAAGAGGGAGAAGATGAGCAAGAAAGTCTAGACCACAAGGGGTTTGTCTACAACTGAGACAGTGTGCCTGTTCTAATGGGAGCCTACCAAATCCAGCTTGACCAGGACTGAATGAGCATGCAATCAAACTGGACTGTCTGAATGTGGCTGACACTGGGGGCTGACTGAGAAGCCATTGATAAAGGCACTGGGACTTGTTTCTACTGCATGTACTGGCTATTTAGGACCCTAGTCTATTTGGATGCAAAGCTTTCTGGTCCTGGATGTAGTGGGGAGGGCCTTGGACATCCCAGAGGGCAGGGTTCCCTGCCCTCTCTTAGGGAGGGGAGAGAGGAGGAGGAGGGGGAATAGGAGGGGAATGAGAGGAGGGGAGGAAGTGTAAATTTTTGAATGGAAAAAATAAAAAAGATGGTGTGGAACATGTACACATTGGAGTGCTGCTCAGTGGTAAAAAACGGTGACATCTTGAATTTTGCGTGTGTGAATAGAAATGGAGGACACTGTCCTGAGTGAGAAAACCCAGACCCAGAGAGATGAATATGGTATGTACTCACTCGTTGGTGGACTCTAGACATAAACAGAGGACATTGTGCCTATAGTTCAGGAGCCTGGAGAGGGCAGATAATGAGGTGAACCCAAAGACAGATATAGATCCTTCTGGAAATTGAACCTGGAAATTGTCAGGCAGGGTTGGGAGCATAGGGAAGGAGTTGGAGTGTGGAGAGAGGGAGAGGGGGAGAGAGAGGGGAGAACAGGAGGATTAGGGAGAGCTTGGGGGAGTGGGAGGGTGGAGATGGAGGAGGGGCAGACATGGGAGCAGGGAAGAAGATATCTTGATTAGGGGAACAATTATGGGGGTGGCAGGAGACTTGGTTCTGGGGAGGATTCCAGGTGTCCTTGGAGATGTCCCCAGCTGGGTCCTTGGGCAGCGTAGGAGAGGGTGCCTGGACTGGCTTTCTTCTTAAAGAGTTTCAGAGCCCAAGTCTCCCCCAAATGAGGGAAAAGTACAAAAAGTAATCAGGATACACACTGACAGTAAAAGTCTTTGAAAAGTAATTAACCATTTAATCAAAGCAATTGGCCACAATTGGAGCCTAGAAGCTCACATACCAAGTGTAACCATGCTGGAGTTCATTCCTCACAAAAAGAGAGAATCATAACTTGTAGGCATTAAGCCTGCCTTGTATGAATGGTATTATATTCTGTTTCCCAGGTGCCTGAAAAACATCCAGTTAGGAGCTGTAAGCAGTGATGACTCAAGATGACATCCAGGTTGCGAGGACTTCCAGAGACATAAAACTGAAGTCACTATAAGGTTAAGGTGATCAGGCATCGACAAAGAGCTGTGGAATTTGAGTGGACTGATAGGAATGGAGGTTTGTGAAAGCCAGAGGATCAAATGCCAGAGAGCAGTGTTTAGGGTGCACCTGCAGACAAGCTGGCATGAACTGTTCTCTTCCTCCACTTGTGCTGTGCTGGGTCTTCCTCCTCTAGTTCTTCCACTCCTTACTTCTTTGGCACCTCATGTAGTGGTCAGTGCAGTGCCCTGCAGCCCCCACTTTGAGGGACCCACTGGGAATTAAAAACTTCTCAGTCTCCACCTTGTCAATACCTGGTACCTGCCTGCCTGGAAGGAATAAGGATATTCTAGGAGACATTTATATATCTCCCTTTGGCTAACAAATAGCGAAAGAGTAGACACCATGAAGTTCTAATTTCCCTGGGAGTTTCACTGAGGGAAAAGACTGACTTCCCCAGATGAGAAAGTCTCTCTGAAATTTGCTCTCATTTACTATTTATCTGAGCACCTTGCAGGAGTGGAACATGGATGAGGGTTTCGGAGATGGGAAGACTTTCATTATTTGGTTTAGTTATAGAAGTTAATTGTGTTTATCTCTTGCCAGGTATCTTCACCTTTTAGGCCTGCAAGGATGCATTAATTTTCTTAGCATCCTCACTGTTCCAAATAAGTCAAACTGAAACAAATATCATGTTTATAATTTTTCATTAATAATTCACTCTTTTGTATTTCTATTGTTTCCTTTTGTTTTAAAGAATAGTCTCACCATGAATCTGTGGCTGGCCTGGAACTCACTATATAGACTTGTATTTTCTACAAGATCAGAAAGATTTGCCCACCTTGTTTCCAGTGTACCAGAATTGTAGGTGGATGCATTACAGACAACCAATTTGTAATTTTTTAAAGGTTTTCATGACAGGGATTATTTTTTAGCCTTGGATGTTCTGGAACTATCTTTCTAGACCAGACTGGCCTTGGATTTACAGAGATGCACCTGTCTATGCTGCCAAGTGTTAGGATCAAAGATATGCACCACCAACATTCAGTGTAAGTTATTCTTTTAATTGACTTAATAAAGACAAGTTGCTAAGCCTGCTGGTTATGGTATTCAGGAAACAGGATGTGTCCTACCTTCAGTAGCAGAAGAAGACTCCCATCAAATGCTGCCCTCTTGCCATAAAGTCCCTTGACTTTCAAGTCTGAGCAATATTGCTTTTCTTTATCTTTGAGTGTGCTATAATTCATCAAGGGACTAGGGCAGTGTGATGTCCTTATTCTACAGATGGTGAAATGCAAGCACACAGAGATAAGTGATTTTGGATATACTTAAGTATAACCAATCATCTTAGCCATTCCAAAATTTTAATGACTCAAATGACTCACTAAACGAAGCTGAAGTCAGCTAAGTCAGTCATAGTAGCACAGGCATATGGCCATGATACTTAGGAAGTGGGGGGGATTTTATCATTTCAAAGTCATTCAAGTTGAGGATGGTCAATGGGGTATGTATGTTTGGAGACCATTGGGACATAGGGATACTGTGATTGGTGGACAGTGTCCATCATCTTCCCTGTAGCTGTAGAACTTCAAGGCCATGGCACCAGGAAGTGGTGGCTTAGGTATTTACCACTCCAACTTTCCTATTCTTCCTAATGTTTTCTGTCAAAGGCAGTTTAGGTCACTTAAAGGTCAGACTCATGTTGTTCAATAAAGACTAAAATTCTACAGGGAGTGGACAAATTAGCCATATTCATGGATGATTTAAGTATTTGTGTATTCAAAACAGTATGTCCAGTACTGAAACCATAACACACAGCCAACAGACCCAGCAGATTTAACTAACTTATTTTCATGCACTATTCACTCATACTTAACAAGGAAGAAATTGTAAGAGAAGAATTTGGGAAGGGATGGAAAGAGAACAAGGAAGGGATAAAGCGATGGCATATATCTTACTTAAATGTATAAAAATAGATTTTAATAAAAATGTGGCTTGAGAGATAGCTTACCAATTAAGAGCAGTGGGTGTTTTTGAAAAGACAGAGGTTAGGTTGCTTGAACTTCTGTAACTCTTCTGGGCTCAGCAGGTGCTGCACACAGACACAGGTAAGCAAACATCCATATGCATAAAATGAAGCTTAAAGAATGAAATCCTGTAGAGTAATTCAAAAGCCTTGAGACAAGCAGTAGTCAGGACTAGTTCAAATGAACTCTTTTTGGTCCTTCGCAGAAGGATCTCTAGGCTTTGTCTGAACCAGCATGTTCAGTGTCATAAGAAAGCTTATTCTGAGGTCAGAATAGGTCAGAGTAGCTGTTTATTTAAAAACAAATTTTACAATGTGGATAGCAGTTTTCCATTTTATTTTGTACTCTTGTTCTATTTTGTTTAAATGTTGATAAATTTTTCAAATAGATCTTTTACATTATACATTATGATGTATCTTTTAACCCTACATTATGATATATTTAGATTTTCATGCATAATCAGAAGAATAGTTTTGCTCTGTAAATCTTTATCTGCCTCAGTGGTTAAACACCCCTTCTCCTGGCTTCTTTTTTGCATTGTTCTGTTTTGTTTGTTTGTTAGTTTGTTTGCTTTTTGCAACAGAGTTTCTCTGTAGCTTTGGAGTCTTTCCTGGAAGTAGCTCTTGTAGACCAGGCTGGACTTGAACTCACAGAGGTCCACCTGCCTCTGCCCCCCAAGTGTTGGGATTAAATGCATGCATCACCACTGCCTGTCTAATCTTGTCCTTTATAAAGCTGTTCACTATATAAACTTGGGCTTGAATCCAAAAGAGACTTCACAATGACAGCATATTGCTAGAACTTCAATCAATATTTTGAAGAGCTATGGAGAGAGTGGACAGCCTTGTGGACAGTTCATGATTTTAATAGAATAGCTTTGAGTTTCTCTCCATTGAACTTAATGTTAGCTATCAGCTTAGTGTATATTGCTTCTTTTATATTTAGATATGATCCTTGTATCCCTAAACTCTCCAAGACCTTTATCACAATGGGGTGTTGAATTTTGTCAAATACTTTTTCAGCATCTAATGAAATGATCATATGTTTTTCTTTCTTTCAGTTTATTTATATGATGGATTACATTGACAGAATTTTGTATGTTGAACTAGCCCTGCATCTCTGGCAAGAAGCCTACTTGATCATAATGGAAGACTTTTTTATGTGTTCTTGGATTCGGTTTGCCAGTACTTTATTGAGTATTTTTCATCAATGTTCATGAGTGAGATTGGTCAGTAACTCTCTTTCTTGTTTGAGTCTTTGTGTGGTTTTGGTATCAGGGTGACTGTATCTTCATAAAAAGAATTTGGCAATGACTCTTCTATTTCTATTATGTGGAACACATTAAGGAGTATAGGTATTAGTTCTTCTTGAAAGTTCTTGTAGAATACTGCAGTAAACCCATCTGGTCCTGGGCTTTTTTGGTTGGGAGGGTTTTGATGACAGCTTCTATTTCCTCATGACTTATAGGTTTATTTAAATTGTTAACCTAGTCTTGATTTAATTTTGTCATATGATATTTATCTAAAAAATTGTCCATTACTTTTACACTTTCCAATTTTGTGGCATACAGGCTATTGTAGTAAGACCTAATGATTCTCTGAATTTCCTCAGTGTCTGTTGTTGTGTCCTGCTTTTCATTTCTGATCTTGTTAATTTGAGTATTCTCTCTCTGCCTTTTGATTAGTTTGGATAGGGGTATTTCAATCTTGTTGATTTTCTCAAAGAACCAGCTCTTTGTTTCATTGATGATTTGGATTGTTTTCTGTGTTTCTATTTTGTTGATTTCAGCCCTCAGTTGGATTATTTCCAGTCCTGGATGAGTTTAATTCTCTTTCTTAGAGCTTTTAGGTGTGCTGTTAAGTCTCTCATGTGAGCTTTCTCCATTTTCTTCATGTGGGCACTTAGTGCTATGAACTTCCCACTTAGCACTGCTTTCATATCATCACAGGCATGGATAAACATTTAGAAAACTACACATGCAGCTGGGAAGTTGGGGTGCATGCCCTTAATACCAGCACTTGGGAGTCAGAGGCACATCTCTGTGAATTTGAAGTCATCTTAGTCTGCAAAAGGTAGTTCCAGGACAGGCTCCACATCCACAAAGAAACCCTGTCTCAAAAAAAAAATGAAAGAAAGAAAGAAAGAAAGAAAAGAAAAAAGAATAAAAACCACACAAGCAATGTTCACAATGATTTTTATGTACATTTGTTTGCAGGTGTCAGTGCAGGTCTCTATGTGCATGTATGTGAGTATGTGTGTGCATGAGTGTGTATACTTGTGGAGATGTGTGTACGTATAGGATTGTGTATGTGTGGGTGTGCATTTGTGTATTTATGTGTGGAAGATAGAGGCCAACCATTGGTGTAAGTACTCTCACTGAATTTTTATTTTTTTGAGATGGGGTCTTTAATTGCTCTGTAACTTCCTAAGTATAAAAGACTTGCTGGGTAACAAGCACCGAGTACCTATTTGTCTGCATGTCCCAGTTCCATCACTGGTGTTAAAATTCCTTGTGACCATACTTTTTTTCTTTTTCTCTTCAGCATGGATTCTGGAGGGGGGGGGGCGCTCAAATTGAGGTCCTGAAGCTCACAAGACAAGCCCACCTGTCTTCTCAGTCATTCACAACTCCAGCAATTTTCTTGTCTCTGTGTGGTTTTGATTTAGTTTTTAAGACAGTTCTATGTAGCCACCTACATACTAGTCCCTCAAGTGCAGTGTAACATGTCTGTCTGAAAGCCAGATGTTGATATGAAGGTTCTTCCTCAATCTCTCTCCCCTATTTATTTGTTTGTGACAGGAACTCACACTGCAGCTCTATGATTCTTCTACTGTAGCTAATCAACACATTCCAGGGATTCTCTTGTCTACATTTCCCCCTTAGCTCAGATCACAGGGCTAGGGACCCACAACCTGATATTTTATGTGGATTTTGGAAATCCAGTATCAGGTACCCAATTATTGCACACAGCACTTTAACAACCCCTCAGGCCCCACAGACACCTCCTAAAAAGCAGGCTATAAAAACATAATGTGAACAGATGAATACTTGCTATATAAACAGATTGATATGTGATAAGATACACTTATTAAATGACTATCAATTGTGAAGTCTATGTGTGGCATGTAGGAGTGTATCACCATTGTTACAGTTTGACCATGAGATGTTGCCACAGTTCATGTACTCAATTCTTCATTTTCCAGATGGTGACAGCATCTGGGGGTTGTGGCATCTTCAGATTTTGGCCTTTCCTGTATTTTTCCCTCTGCTTTCTAATGACCATATCATAAGAAATTCCAGAATAACTTGTTTCAGGCTCTGTGATTTTCTACCCAAGGGCACAGGACTAAGGAATTGTGAACAGATGTCCCAGGAGGTAGCCACACCTATACCGTACCTTCTATAAAACTAGTTAATTGATTAGAACCTTAGTAATTGTGGTGAGGTTAAGATAATAGAGGTCCAGAGCATAATGATAGTTTAAATTGGATTTATATTCATCCCCATTAATACCCAGGACACCTTCACTTACAGCTGTAGGTACAGCGTGATTGGCTGAAATGTTAAGATACCTTTAGTTCCATGTCTATAACACTTGCAAGTATATCTGGACTTTCCAACAAGTTAGGATACCTTTTTCTCCAGAGTTATAACACTTTCAAAGATAACCTGACATCCTGACAAGTTAGGACACTTTTCTTCTGGAGCTGTAATACTTGAAGTGCACACACACCAGCGTTCATACACACACAATCATACTCATGCATATGCATGTTACACACAGCCAAACTCACCCAGAAGAAATAGAAATTCTGAGTAGACTTTGTTCTGATTAATTGTACATTAGCTTGGCACAAGCTAGGGTTATCTCTGTAGAGAAACCTAATTGAGAAAACACCTCCATCAGATAGACAGAAGACAATTCTGTAGAGCATTTTCTTGATTAATGATTCATATGGGAGGGCCCAGTCCATTGTGGGTGGTTTCATTCTGGGTCTGGTGTCCCTGGGTGCTGTAAGAAATCAGATTGAACAAGCCCTGAGGAGCAAGCCAGTAAGCAGTACCCTACCATGGCCCCTGCATCAGCTCCTGCCTCGAGAACATGGAATAAGTTGTTTCTTCCCCATGTGCTTTGTGGGCATGTTGTTTCCTCAAAGCAGTTGGGAGCAAACTAGGTTAACTTATCCACAATAAAAAGGTTGAATTGGCAATAATAAAAAGCAAAAGCCCAGTTACTTTTCTGGTCAATTTACCCAACATTTAAAGCAACAATACCAATTGTTGAATAACTGCTCAAAATATTAAAAAGAAAGACACCAAGGAACATTTAAAGATGTCTTTATGACTTCCAAGGGACCAGACATCTTACACACAGCTATTGAGTTGGAAAAGTAGGCAGTTGCTTTGGAATAGAGCCTAGTAGCTCTTCAATACATGAACCAGAGAAAAATATCTAACAGTAGTGAAAAAAAGAAGAGAAGAGTAGTTATCTTTGTGCAGAGTGGAAGCAACTGTTAGGATCTCAGCCACAATTTTTAAGAATTTTCTACAGACTTTTCATGGGAGAGATAATTCATAAAATAAGATTAGGACAGAAGCTAATGCAATATTTGATGATTTGTCTTTTCCCCCTCCCATTGATTATGCTATGATAATTTTCTATAATCCAATATTTCTTTTAAAATGTTTTTTCATATCTGTTGAAAACCACCATTGAATGTCACAGAAATTTATTTTAACAATCTTTTCAAATTGCACATCAAACATCAAAGTTTCATTATTTTTTATAATGTGGATTAACATATTTTGTGCTGTAAGCAAAATTTGTACATACTAATCATTGAATTAACCATATCTTTTTTCTATGTCTCTCTGAGTGTGTGCATATGTGCACATGTGCACGCATGTGGATGTGTGCATGTGTGAATGTATTTCATGTATTCCAGGCTGATCTCAACCTTGCTTTGTGCTTGTGGAGTTTCTTTAAATTCTAATCTCTCCATCTCTGTCTCCTAAGTATGAGAATTATAGTTATACACCACCATGCTATACATGTGCCCTTCATTTTTTTCTTAAACTAGATTCCTAGTGATGGCAGGGAAGGAGTAGAAGATCTGACATTTTAAGGTCTTCTGTTCATATCCCAAGAAGTTTATATTGATTTATTACCCCTCCCACTTCTTAGTTAACAATAGGCACATGATCAAGAAAAGCTGATTCACTAAGTGTGTAAGGGAAGATGGTATCTTGTCAAAGACTGAATGATCAAGAAAAGCTGATTCACTAAGTGTGTAAGGGAAGATGGTATCTTGTCAGAGACTGAAGAAAAAGTAGCATAGCCAGACTGCTGCCAGCCCCGAATCGAGCATGCTCAGAAGCTATCTATGAGCAGTGGTATCTTCCCCTTGGGACTCTGTGTGTATCAACTACAGTGGGGGAGATTCAGTCCAGCATTGCTACCAATCCCTTGGGGAGATCTCTACTTAGGAACCACCACTTGGGTAAAATTAAATCCTTGGCTACACAAGAGAAAACCATTTTCAGCAGAATTCAAAAAGACATAGAGGGAAAAAGTTTGTATAACTAAGATAGATACAACATAGAGAGAGATACTGTGCTTAGGTGTCCTTACAATAGATGCTTAAATATTTGTCAGATAGCTTAATGGATGTAATTCATAGTTAGGTATAGTGGTATATGCCTTTAATCCCAGAAGTTTGAGGCATCAGTCTCTGGTGGCAGCTACATGGCTTCTCCTCTGACTCTATCTACTTTTTCTATATGTTAATTCATTAACCAATAAAAGCAACTGTATATTGAGGAACTTCCCATATGACAAAAGCAGGCAGACACTGGTCTACATAGTGAGTTCCAGACCAACAATGGGCTACATAAGTCCTTGACTTAAAAAATAAGAAATAAAATCAAATAATGTAATTTATAAAACTTAAAGATTTAGTACAAATTGAAAGTAGAAGTATATGAATTTAAAAATTGATTATTTTATTTTATGTATATTAATATTTGCCTGCTTATCTATATGTGCATTATAATTTTGCAGAGTCCATGGAGGCCAAAAGAGGGCATTGGGTCACCTGGATCTATGTTGTGATCTGCTATGTGGGTGTGAATCCTCTGCAGAACAGTAAGTGCTTTAACTGCTGAGTCATGCTTCCAGGTTTTATTTCTCATCCTCAGGTATTTCTTTTGTAAATGAAATTGTAAGGTGTATTAATTAGATATAGAAATGAGTATGGTATGCTAACACAGTTAAATGCAAGGCAAAGACATTCTGGCCTTAATTAAAGAGAGGTATTGATTGTTTTGTGGTTAGGTTTTTATATATTTATTTTTATCCAGGCAACAAGGTTTCTCTGTGTAACCATTCTGGTTGTCCTGAAACTTTCTTTGTAGACCAGTCTGGCCTCAAACTCATGGTGATCTTCATGCCTCTCCCTCCTGAATGCAGGGATTGGAGGCATACAACCTCATCGCCCATCTTGAGTTATTGATCGTTTTGAACATTTTCTTTGAGATATCTTTAGAATGATGCATCCTGCCTCTGCAAAAACTTCGTGTTTTATCACTTGTGTTGAATTTTCTTGACTCTTAGTGAGGGAAATATACCAACTAGACCCCAGGGGGGAGTAGCATTTATTCCTTGTTCTGCTCCTTTATTTCCTTGCTCTTTCTAGCCTGCCTCACTGAGTCCCAATAGACAGGGGCAAGCCCAAAAGGGCAGACAGTGCTTTTGAGGGGCTGTGGTGGCCTGGAGTCAGCTAGCAGGAGGGCCACACTGATGTTTTGCATTCAATACACTGACTGCACCTCAAGAAGCTTCTGTCCCAAACAGCAATTGCAACTCCACATTTACCAGCAGCAGTTTGTCCTATGGGATACAGCAATGAAGGAATTCTGTTCCCTCAGGAACTGACCTCAGACTCACAGAGATATGAGATAGGGGATCCTGTCAAGACACTAAGAAAATCTATATCTAAATCTCTATCCTTCTATGGAAGTCAGGATTTAAATGTTGAGGGAAATTCCTGCTAGCTCAGAGAGGTTGAATAACAAGTTCCTAATGTGTCCTTGTTGCTTGCATTTATGAAAAGAGGAGTGTCCTTCTACTCGGGCCCCCACTTAAAAACTCACTACACTTAGTTTCCCCCTACAACTTCCTGTCAGATGGTTGCTGATGCAGCCTGTTGATCACAGGTTAATTTTATTTAATCAAAAAATGTAAAACATTTTAAAGTCTAGTTTCCTGAGTTCTCTAAATATTTTGGAGATCAGACCTTTGTCTGTTGCGGGGTTGGTGAAGATCTTCTCCCAGTCAGTAGGTTGCCTTTGTGTCTTAGTGACAGTGTCCTTTGCTTTACAGAAGCTTCTCAGTTTAAGTAGGTCCCATTTATTCAATGTTGCCCTTAATGTCTGTGCTTCTGGGGTTATACATAGGAAGCAATCTCCTGTGCCCATCTGTTGTAGGGTATTTCCCAATTTCTCTTCTATCAGGTTCAGTGTGTTTGGGCTGATATTGAGGTCTTTAATCCATTTGGACTTGAGTTTTGTGCACGGTGATAGATATGGGTCTATTTTCATTCTTCTACAGGTTAACATCCAGTTGTGCCAGCACCATTTGTTGAAGATGCTTGCTTTCTTCCATTGGATACTTGTAGCTCCTTTATCTGAAATGAGGTGTTCATAGGTTTGTGGGATAAAATCCGGGTCTTATTTTTTTTAATTTATTTATTTATTAAAGATTTCTGTCTCTTCCACGCCACCGTCTCCCATTTCCCTCCCCCTCCCCCAATTAAGTCCACCCCCCCTCAGCCCAAAAAGCAATCAGGGTTCCCTGTCCTGTGGGAAGTCCAAGGAACCCCCACCTCCATCCAGGTCTACTAAGTTGAGCATCCAAACTGCCTAGGCTCCCACAAAGCCAGTGCGTGCAGTAGGATCAGAAAATCAGGGTCTTCTATACGATTCCATTGGTCGACTTCTCTGTTTTTATGCCAGTACCACACTGTTTTCATTACTGTAGCTCTGTAATAGAGTTTGAAGTCAGGGATGGTAATGCCTCCAGACAATCCTTTATTGTATAGGATTGTTTTGGCTATCCTGGGTTTTTTGTTTTTCCATATAAAGTTGATTATTGTCCTCTCAAGATCTGTGAAGAATTTTGATGGGATCTTGATGGGGATTGCATTGAATCTATAAATTGCCTTTGGTAGAATTGCTGTTTTTACTATGTTGATCCTCCCAATCCAAGAGCAGGAGAGATCCTTCCATTTTCTGGTATCCTCTTCAATTTCTTTCTTCAATGCCTTAAAGTTCTTGTCAAATAGATCTTTCACTTCCTTGGTTAGAGTTACCCCAAGATATTTTATGCTGTTTGTGGCTATCTTGAAAGGTGAAGCTTCTCTGATTTCCCTCTCTGCTTCCATATCCTTTGTGTATAAGAGGGCGACTGATTTTTTGGAGTTGATCTTGTATCCTGCCACATTACTAAAGCTGTTTATCAGCTGTAAAAGTTCTTTGGTGGAGTTTTGGGGGACGCTTATGTACACTATCATATCATCTGCAAATAACAAAAGTTTCACTTCTTCCTTTCCAATTCGAATCCTCTTGATCCCCTTATGTTGTCTTATTGCTATTGCTAGAACTTCAAGCATCTTCAACAAATGGTGCTGGCATAACTGGATGTCAACCTGTAGAAGAATGAAAATAGACCCATATCTTTCACCATGCACAAAACTCAAGTCCAAATGGATTAAGGACCTCACTATCAGTCAGAACACATTGAACTTGATAGAAGAGAAAGTGGGAAGTACCCTACAGCAGATGGGCACAGGAGATCGCTTCCTATGTGTAACCCCAACAGCACAGACATTAAGGGCAACATTGAATAAATGGGACCTACTTAAACTGAGAAGCTTCTGTAAAGCAAAGGACACTGTCACCAAGACAAAAAGGCAACCTACTGACTGGGAGAAGATCTTCACCAACCCAGGAACAGACAAAGGTCTGATCTCCAAAATATATAGAGAACTCAGGAAACTAGACTTTAAAATGCTAATTAACCCAATTAAAAAATGGGGCACTGAACCGAATAGAGAATTCTCAGCAGAGGAAGTTCAAATGGCCAAAAGACACTTAAGGTCATGCTCAACCTCCTTAGCGATCAGGGAAATGCAAATCAAAACAACTTTGAGATATCATCTTACACCTGTCAGAATGGCTAAAGTCAAAAACACCAAGGATAGCCTTTGCTGGAGAGGCTGTGGAGGAAGGAGTACCCTCATCCATTGCTGGTGGGAATGCAATCTTGTGCAACCACTGTGGAAGTCAGTGTTTCGGTTTCTCAGGAAATTCGGGATCAACCTACCCCTGGACCCAGCAATACCACTCCTGGGAATATACCCAAGAGATGCTCTATCATATGACAAAAGCATTTGTTCAACTATGTTCATAGCAGTATTATTTGTAATAGCCAGAACCTGGAAACAACCTAGATGCCCTTCAGTGGAAGAATGGATGAAGAAAGTATGGAATATATACACACTAGAGTACTACACTGCGGTAAAAAAACAATGACTTCTCGAATTTTGCATGCAAATGGATGGAAATAGAAAACACTATCCTGAGTGAGGTATCCCAGACCCAAAAAGATGAACATGGGATGTACTCACTCATAATTGGGTTCTAGCCATAAACAAGGGTCACAGAGTCTACAATAGGTGAACCTAAAGAAGCTAAGTAAGAAGGTGAACCCAAGGAAAAACCTATAGTTATCCTCTTGGCTAAGGGAAGTAGACAAAATTGCTGGGGAGAAAATTGGGATCTTGGGGGTGGGGTGGGATGGGTGTAAGGGGAGATGGGGAGAGAAAAGGTAGAAGGGAAGAAGGGGGGACTTTGGGAAACAGGAGGATTGGGATAAAGAAAGGGTGGATAGGGGAGCACGGAACCACAATTCTTAGTTAAGGGAGCCACTTTAGGGTGGGCAAGAGACTTGACCCTAGAGGGGCTCCCAGGTGCCCAAGCTGAGGTTCCCAGTTAGTTCGTTGGGCAGCTGAGGATAGGGAACCTGAAATGACCCTATCCTAGAGCAATACTGACGAATATCTTGCATATCACCATAGAACCTTCATCCGGTGATGGATGGAGATAGAGACAGAGACCCACACAGGAGCACTGGACTGAGCTCCCAAGGTCCCAATGAGGAGCAGAAGGAGGGAGAACATGAGCAAAGAAGTCGGGACCACGAGGGGTGCACCCACCCACTGAGACAGTGGAGCTGATCTTCTGGGAGCTCACCAAGGCCAGCTGGACTGTGACCGAAAAAGCATGGGATAAAACTGGACTCTCTGAACATGGTGAACAATGAGGGCTGATGAGACACCAAGGACAATGGCAAGGGGATTTGATCCTACTTAATGTGCTGGCTTTGTGGGAGCCTAGCCAGTTTGGATGTTCACCTTCCTAGATATGGACGGAGGGGGGAGGACCTAGGACTTACCACAGGGCAGGGAACCCTGACTGCTCTTTGGACTGGAGAGGGAGGGGGAGAGGAGTGGGGAGAGGGGGAGAAGGGTGGGAGGAGGGGGAGGGAAATGGGAGGCTGGGAGGAGTTGGAAACTTGTTTGTTTTTTTTCTCCTTTTCTCAATTAAAAAAAATGTAAAACATGTTTGCATCATTAAAAAGGCAGCAAAAAATGTCACACACCTTTACACAGTGAAAATAATTTTTCACAACAGCAGACCACTGTTGGAGATCAGACCTCGCTCCATATGGTGTGGATGATGTGTAAATAGAGACTGTACTTTTGTTTCCTGACCTCCCAGACCTGAATAATCACACAAAACTATATTAATTACAACACTATTTTGTCACCAGCTCAGGCATATGAAAAATTTAAAGAATTATCTAGCTGTCTTTTCGGTAATTGGTCTGGTGAATTCGAACAACAACTGGAAAAGCTCCGGGTGGCGATGGTGACTGCAGATTCCACACGCATGGATACCAGCCTGGCAGAAGAACTATCTTCCTGGATCACTCCATGGATCATCTGAGGGAGTGGGCGGGAATAAGAGCCCTGGCAAGCTTAATGGTGCTTGCCTCCCTGGTATGCCTATGATGCATTTGTCACATAAGGGTTTCACAGCATTGCAATGCAGTTATGATCATTCAGGCTTTCACGGTCATTGAAGCAGGACAGTCTCCCCAAGTTTGGCTAGAGATGTAAGCGAGCACAGCATGCGAGGCTTGTGCACTGCACTTGAGGTAAGCATACATCAACCTCAAGAAGAGCAAGTCTGATTGCATATGGGTTGGTGTCTAACTCCCACCTCTGTAAAAAGGCACCAGGTAGGTCTAGTGTTCTCTGAGTGGATGACACCTGGACAAACACTAGTACATGTTTCATTTTTAACAGAGATCAGACCTCTACTCTTGCCTGTGGCTTTACAAAACAACAGGGGGAACTGTAGCAGCTGCATGGAATCACACCTGATGGAGATGTATAATCAACTCCTGAGATGGCCAAGACCTGACTTATGCTATGATAACGCAATGATTATCAGCTGCCTGCATATGCATGAACCTATGGGCAGTGCCCACCTGGCAGTTCGGGATTGGCAGCCCATGCCTAATTAAGGGCTGAGAGAGGTTTGCCCGGGGAGAGAGGGGAAGAGAGAGAGAGAGAGAGAGAGGAGAGAGGGAAAGAGAAGGAGAAGGAGATATATTGCTGTAAATAAAGACCTGGAATAAACTGTAGTGAGAAGAGCTCCAGTGGTCACGTCATTCCTTGCAGGTCGAGGGTGGTATGTGACAAAGTACCGTATAAAGGTAGACCTAACAGAATTATACCTGACTCCTCATTGGAGACAATGAAAGCCAGAAGGTCATGATCAAGCATTATGCAGACACTAAGAGACCACGAATGCCATCCCAGACTATTACACCCAACAAAACTTTCAATTACCATAGAAGGAAGAAACAAGACATTCCATGAAAAAACTAGATTTAACTACTACCTAGCCACAAACTCACCCTTGCACAAAATACTAAAAGGAAAACTCCAACTGAAGAATTCTGGCTTAACCAACAAAAACACAGACAATTGATGGTCACATAGCAGCAAATTCCAAAGAAGGGAAAAATGCACAAGTTAACATCACCAACAATGAATACTAAATTAACAGGAGATAGCAATCACTGGTCATTAATATCCCTTAATGTAAATGGACTCAACTCACCTATAAAAAAACACAGGCTAACAGATTGCATATGAATACACAATCCATCCTTCTTCTGCATACAAAAAAAAAAACACATCTCAACCTCAAAGACAGACATTGTCTCAGAGTAAAGGGTTAGGAAAAAGGATTCCAATTAAATGGACCTAAGAAACATCAGGTGTAGCTATCCTAATATCTAACAAAATACAATTCAAGCAAAAATCAATCAAAAGAGCCTAAGAAGGTCATTTCATATTAGTCACAGGAAAAATCCATCAAGAGAAATATTACTGAACATCTATGCCCCAAATGCAAGGGCATCCTGATATTTAAGAGAAACACTTCGAAAGCGTAAAATATACATTAAACTCCACACACTAATAGTGGAAAATATCAATATTCCCCTCTCACCACTGGCCAGGTCAATCAGACAAAAAAAATAAACAGTGAAATAAGAGAACTAACAGATATTATGACTCAAATGGTCTTAACATACATCTATATAATATTCCATTCAAAAGAAAAGAGAGGCCATGCTCCCCTCTCCCGCGCAGACGCGATCAATGAAGCTCCGACCCAGGATGGACATAGGCTAGAATCTTCGCAGTAAGCACACCTAGGGGTGCTACACAGATTACTAAAAATGGGTTAGGCAAAATACGAGAATTAGGCCGTAAGAGGCTAGAGCTAGTGGTCCAAGCAGTGTTTAAATGAATACAGTTTGTATGTTGTTATTTCTGGTGTAAAGCTAGCCGTGTGGGAGCCTGGCGGAACAAAAAGCAGGCCTGCAGCTCCTACAACAGAATGGCGCCCAGATGTGTGGACAGCTAAATCCACTGAAAGCCTGAGAAAGCTTGGGAAAGTGTAAAGCATGTTTTCTTGGTAGCAACAATTTCTCGGGTCAACTCTGCTTGCTAGAGGCAAGCAAGCGCTCTCATCTAAGAGAGGCTTCCTGACTCAGCTTTAGCTGCAAAACCCTGCAGCTCATTAAGAGGTCCTGCCACGAAACACTTAAATGGTATTGAAAAGCTGACTGCACGCTTGTTTTCAGCCATAGCAGGAAAATGTTGTGCTGTTTTAAAATGCCGGCTTTCTGGGCCATCCTGCCAGGGCAAACTCTGACTGTTTGAGGCAGGAGGGCTGACTACAGAGAGAGGACTTGAGTGTTGTCTGTGGACATAATGCTGCAACTTACTTGCTGGCAGGGACCTTGAAATGCCATAGAGTTGTGGCAGTAAACATGGCTACAGCCAGTACCTCAGCCATGAGGCTGGAAAGCTAAGGAATGGGCTGGATCCAGCTGCCATAGCCACGGCTTTAGTCCTACTGATATTGCATTGTAAATTAAAGACTCGTGTGGTCAAAAAAAGAGACATATACAGTAAAAGAAAGATTCAAAAAAAAAGAAAACTTTTAAATGATTTACAGTGTGTTAAATATATGTGCAGGCTAAAAGTTGAATTTCGAAAAGTAAAAAAAAAAAAGGAAGAGAGTTGTTGGGTGTGGTAGTACACACCTTTAATCCCAACACTTGGGAGGCAGAGGGAGATTGATGTCTGTGACTTCAAGGTGTGGTAGCACAGGCCTTTAATCCCAATGCCTGGGAGGCAGAAACAGGCGGATCTCTGAGAGTTCAAGGACAGCCTGATCTACAGAGTTATTCCAGGTCGAAGATACAGAGAACCTGTATCAAAAAGCAAAAAATAAAAGTAAAAATAAACAAAATAGAGTTAAAACAAATCTATACAAAGATGGAAAATAAACAGATAATTTTGATACTGTATGCCATTATGCTCTCTTTGAATTGTTTAAATGCTGATAAAGGAGCAACAGATGCCAAAAGATATTTGTTTATAAATGCTGCTGAACTAATTCAACATAGATATTTTGAAAATGCCTTGACTTTGAAATTTGGATCTTAGGACATGATGCTTTGGAAAGGAGTTTCTTATTTTGTTTTCACAGAGGGTGAGAGTCTGTGGATTACTTCTATCCCAAAATGGTATGATGGACCACACCCTCCTGAAGGGTTGCTGTTAACACCTTCAGAAAATTGCTTCACTCAACTACCAACTGAGATGAAACTAGCACACAGGTTATACCAGGAAAGACCTAATTAATGATGCCCCCATTCAGCAGGAAGCAGTTTGGAGAGAAATAACTGCGCCCATATTCCCAAAAATTGTTTATAAATGTTCTTTTACATTTAAAGGGGGATATGATATAGGTATGAATAATTTGCATTACTATAGATTTTGCTTGATAGAGATTTAAGGTCAATATTGTTATATGTATATGTATTTCTGATCTTGATTAAGGTATTGTGATTGTGTATTTCATTTAAAAATGTAATGTGTATAGGTTGTTAATGGATAATCAATAATAGTCAAGCTTATAGTTATGTTAGTTAAGATTTTCTAGATGTACATAGATATATTTTAGATAGGTATTCTTCATATTTTTCAAAGATTATAGAATATGGCATTTTATTTTTATTTTGTTTTGTTTTGTTTTTGTTTTTTGAGACAGGGTTTCTCTGTAGCTTTGGTGCCCGTCCCAGAACTAGCTCTTGTAGACCAGGCTGGCCTCGAAGTCCCAGAGATCCACCTGCCTCTGCCTCCTGAGTGCTGGGATTAAAGGCATGCGCCACCACCGCCCCGCAGAATATGGCATTTTAAATGTTTTAATAACTTTGGACTTTTCATGACAATGAGACACTCTGCTCCTGGCAGCACCAATATTTCAAGAGGATGATGGGCATTGAAGAAGATCCTTATGGAGTTTGATAGCCATTTGGGCAAGAAACTGCTCTTGCCTGGACCATTGCATAAACTGGACACAGAGAACCCACACAGGGAGGACTACTGAACTTGCCTAAAGGTAAGATGATCTTTCAAGGTTCCTGATTCATGAAAGAGTCTGCAAGACATTCTTCAGGACAAGCAGATACTGAGTGCCTTTGAAATTTCCTGCTTCTTGGAAATGTCTGCTGTGGGCCTGTAGGCTGAAGATAGATGCACCAACAGTACAGAGGAACTTTGGGTGACTTCCCAGGCAGCAAAATGTCTCTGTCATTTCTAGAGTTTCGAAAGTTGCTTATTTCTTCTTTACTTAGGTAATATTATATCGTTCTGGAGTCTTTCATGCAGTTGAACAATAGATAGATATAGTTGTTTTCCTTTGTTATGATAAAAGATAAAATAGATATAAATATTGTAACTGTAATTCTTGATTGATAACTGTTTTGTTATATGTAATTTTGCTATGTTAACGTTAAAGCCTTCTTTTTTTTTGTTTAAACAGAAAAAGGGGAAATGAAGTGGGAGTTTCATATATCAATCTGTTGATTTCATTGGTTAAGCAATAAAGAAACTGCTTGGCCCTGATAGGTTAAAACATAGGTGGGAGGAGTAAACAGAACAGAATGCCGAGAGGAAGAAAAAGTGAGCTCAGAGGCCATGCTCCCCTCTCCTGGGCAGATGCGATCAATGAAGCTCCGACCCAGGATGGATGTAGGCTAGAATCTTCCCGGTAAGCCCACCTAGGGGTGCTACACAGGTTACTAAAAATGGGTTAGGCAAAATACGAGAATTAGCCCATAAGAGGCAAGAAGTAGTGGGCCAAGCAGTGTTCAAAAGAAAAGAAAATACTTTCTTCTCAGCACCTGATGGAACCTACACAAAAACTGACCATTTACTCAGTAACAAACCAAGCTTCAACAAATACAAAAAAAAAATTGGAATACCACAATGTACTTTCTCACATCATGGTTAAAACTAGAAGTAAACAGCAATACTAATTTCAGATAACCAACAAACACAGGGAAATTAAGCAATGTTAACCTGAATCATAAATGGTTCAAGGAAGAAATAAAGGGAGAAATTAAAACTTCTTAAATTCAATGAAAATGACCACACAACATACCCAAATTTTTTTTGAGAATTTCTACTTTTTTTTAAATATTTATTTATTTATTTATTATGTATACAATATTCTGTCTGTGTGTATGCCTGCAGGCCAGAAGAGCACACCAGACCTCATTACTGATGGTTGTGAGCCACGATGTGGTTGAAGGGATTCAAACTCAGGACCTTTGGAAGAGCAGGAAATGCTCTTAACCGCTGAGCCATCTCTCCAGCCCCAACATACCCAAATTTATAGGACACAATGAAAGCAGTGTTAAGAGAAAAGTTCATATAGTAGGAACTAAATGCCTACATAAAAAAGCTGGAAAAATCCCACACTAGTATATTAACAAAAAAATTAAAGTTTTGGACCAAAAAGAAGCAAACTCACCTAAGATTTCTAGATGGCAGGACATAATCAAATTAAGAACTGAAATCAACAAAATAGAAACAAAGAAAAAATACAAAGAATCAATGAAACAAAGAGTAGGTTCTTCTAGGAAACAACAAAATAGACAAACCTTTATCCAAATTAACAAAAGGCAGAGAGAGAATATCCAAATTAACAAAATCGGAAATGAAAACGGGGATATAGCAACAGACACGGAGGAAATACAGAGAATCGTCAGGTCATATTTTGAAAACTTGTACTCCACAAAATTGGAAAACGTAAAGGAAATGGACAACTTTCTGGATAAATATCACCAAATTAAATCAAGAGCAGATAAGCAAATTAAACACACCTATAACTGCTGAATAAATAGACACAGTCAAATAAAGTTTCCCAACAAAAATAAATCCCAGGACCAGAGGGTTTCAGCTCAGAATTCTACAAGTCTTTGAAAGAACTAATGCCAATATTCCTCACATTATTCCACACAAAAGAAACAGAAGGAAAACTGCCAAACTCTTTTTATGAGGCTACAATTACATTGATACTCCAACCATAGAAACACATTATAAAGAAAGAGAATTACAGACCTATCTCACTGGTGACCATTGATGCAAAAACACTAAATAAAATACTGGCAAATCAAATCCAAGAACACATCAGAACCATCATCCAGCATTATCAAGTTGGCTTCATACCAGAGATGCAAGGGTGGTTCAACATATGAATATCTGTCAAAATAATCCACCATATAAAAAAACTGAAAAATAAAAACCACATGATCATCTCATTAGATGTCAAAAAAGCTTTAGACAAAATACAACATCTCTTAATGATAAAGATCTTGGAGAGAACAGGGATACAAGGAATATGCTAAACATAATAAAGGCAATATACAGCAAGACAACAGCCAACAACACACTATAATGGAGAGAAACTCTCAGCAATACCACAGAAATCAAGAACAAGAAAAGGTTGTCCACCCTCTCCATATCTATTCAACATATTTCTTGAGTTCCAAGCCAAAGCAATAAGATACAAATGGGAAATCAAGGGGATACAATTTGTAAAAGAAGAAGTCAAACTCTCAGTGTTTGTTGATGACATGATAGTTTATGTAAGCAATCCCAAAAATTATACCAAGGAACTTCTACAACTCATAAAGACTTTCATTCAGTAATGTAGCAGGATACAAGATCAACTAAAAAAAAATCAGTATCCCTCATATACACAGACAATAAAAGGTCTGGGAAAGAAATCAGAGAAATAACACCCTTCAAAATAACCACAAATAGCATAAAATATCTCAGAATAACTCTAACCAAACAAGTGGAAGACTTGTATGATAGAAACTTGGAATGCTTGAAGAAAAAAATTAAAGAAGACACCAGAAAGTGGAAAGATCTTCCATACTCTTGGGTAGGCAGAATTAACATAGTAAAAATGGCAATCTTAGCCAGGCGGTGGTGGCGCACGCCTTTATTCCCAGCACTCGGGAGGCAGAGGCAGTCGGATCTCTGTGAGTTCGAGATCAGCCTGGACTACAAGAGCTAGTTCCAGGACAGGCTCCAAAACCACAGAGAAACCCTGTCTCGAAAAACCAAAAAAAAAAAAAAAAATGGCAATCTTACTAAAAGCAATCTACAGATTCAATGTGATGCTCATCAATGTCTCAGCAAAGTTCTTCACAGACTTCAAAAGTGGTACTAAACATCATATGGAAAAGCAAAAATCCCAGGATAGCCAAAATAATCCTGTACAATAAAAGAACTTCTGGAGGAATCACAATCCCTGACTTCAAACTTTACTACAGAACTACAATACTGAAAACTGTTTGGCACTTGCATAAGAACAGACAGGAAGGCCAACGGAACTGAATCGAAGACAAAGATAGTAATCCACACAATAATACACACCTGATTTTTGACAAAGAAACAAAAAATATCAAATGGACAAAAGAAAGCATATTTAACAAATGGTGCTAGCATAACTAGATATCAACATGTAGAAGAAGGAAAATAGACCATATCTATCACCATGCACAAAACTCGAGTCCAAAATGGATCCAAGACCTCAACATAAAGCCAGCCATATTGAACCTTATAGAAGAGAGAGTGGGAAGTACACTTGAAAGCAATGGCACAGGAGACCAGTTTTTTTTTTTTTTTTTTTTTTTTTTTTTGGTTTTTTTTTTTTGAGACAGGGTTTCTCTGTGGTTTTGGAGCCTGTCCTGGAACTAGCTCTTGTAGACCAGGCTGGTCTCGAACTCACAGAGATCCGCCTGCCTCTGCCTCCCGAGTGCTGGGATTAAAGGCGTGCGCCACCACCGCCCGGCGAGACCAGTTCTTAAATATAACCCCAGCAGCACAGACAATGAGAGAAACAATTAATAAACTGGACATCTTGAAACTGAAAAGCTTCTGTAAATCAAAGGACATGGTCAATAAGACAAAACAACAGCCTAAAGAATGGGAAAATATCTTCACTAATCCCACGTCATATAGAGGTCTGGTCTCCAGAATATACAAAGAACTCAAGAAATTGCTCATCAAAAGAACAAATAATACAATTAAAAAACTGAGCACAGAACTAAACAGAGAACTCTCAGTAGAGGAATCTAAAATGCGTGAAAGACACTTGAGGAAATGTTCAACATTTTTAGTCGTCAGAGAGATGCAAATCAAAACAACTCTGAGATTCCATCTTACACCAGTAAGAATGGCCAAGATCAAAAACACTGATGACAACTTATGCTGGAGAAGTTGTGGGGTAAAGGCAACACTCCTGCATTGCTGGTGGGAATGCAAGATAGTACAGCCCCGTTGGATGTCAGTATGGTGGTTTCTCAAAAAATTAGGAAACAACCTTCCTCAAGATCCAGTAATACCACTTTTGGCTATATAACCAAAGGATGTTCAAACATGCACAAGGACATGTGCTCAATTATGTTCATAGCAGCATTGTTGGTCATAGCCAGAACTTGGAAAGAAGCTAAATGCCCCTTAACCAATGAATGGATTAAAAAAAATGTGGTACATTTACACAATGGAGTACTACACAGCAGAAAAATAATAATGACAGCTTAAATTTTGCAGGAAAATAGATAGAGCTGGAAAACATTATTTTGTGTGAGCTAACCCAGACACAGAAAGAATTATCACATGTACTCACTCACAGGTAGTTTTAAAACATAAACCCAAGAAAACTAGCCTACAAACTACGATCCTAAAGAAATTACCCAACAATGAGGACACTAAAAGAGACTTACACAGATCTAATCTTCAGGCGAAGTAGAGAAAGACAGAATCTTCTGACTAAATTGAGATCAAGGTCCCATTGTGGACCTTGTGGGAAGGCTAAAGGGGGTAGGGAAGAGGCAGGGAGGAGAGTAGAGAGAAATGTAGAATTCAATAAAAATCAATAAAAATACATTCCTAAAAATGTCATCTCGCCATAAACAATATTAGAAACCAAGGATACAGGAGGGGGTAATGAGAGGAGAAAACGGCTTTGAGCATAAAGGGAAAGAAAGTTCAAGTATTCTTGAATGGGTGCTGATAATAACTGCCTCACAAGAACACAGAGTTTGTGGGGTAGGGAGTTTAGGGAAGATCGAAACACACATTTGGCAATTGTGTGTGACTGAAAGTCTGGGAGAAGGCTAGGAAGTAGGCAGGCAGGCAGGCACGTGGGGAGCTGTGAGGTCCTGCTGATGAACATCTTTTTGAGAGCAGTGAGGAGCCATTTGTGACTGTCAGGCAGGAAATGATGCACTCTGAAGTAGTACTTAAAATGGTACTCCCAGTGCCCCACTGAGGACACATTAAGAAAGGAAATACTTATGTCTAGTATATATTTTCTTGGTACTGGTCACACTACATAGCACAGGATGACATTAATTTAACCATCAATCTGCATTAGTCCCACAAATGCTTGTATTATTGTTGTGAATGAAGGAAACTAGCGAAGGCTGAACTCTTGAGATTAGATCGCATTAAAATGCTGGTCACTAGCTCACACAAGTTCAAGACAGGAGAAAACTGGGGAGTCAGATTGACAGACTTAGTGAGACAGACTGTGTCTCTACAGTGGAGGTCCCCATAGTTCTATAGTCTGCCCTGCATTGGTATTGGCATTTGATGACAGAGACAGAAAGTCAAGATCCCTATCTTTGCAGATGACTGCCTGCTTCATGGGTGTGAAGTCCACAATGTAGAAGACTGTAAAGACCATGTTAGAGATCTAGCTCTTTGTGTTCATAGGTTTCCGGTACATGAACATGATGATACTCTAGAAAAATAGGACCACAGCAAGGTGCTCCAAGCAGGTAGAAAGGCATTTTCAGGGCCTGCTGGCTGAGAGCACCTTTAGGAAAGTGACCAGGATTGGCATGTTGGAAAGGCAAATGAGGTACTTGAGTAGAGGCAGCAGAAGGATGGCACCCACAGAGACAAAGTCATTACTAACTGATGTGTCACCAAAGGCCAGCTTCAGCACACCCAGGACCTTGCAGGTGAACTTTCTGAAAACTTGCTGGCCAAACAATGACAGTCTAATGGCAATGACTGTTTCTGTCAACAACCTGAAGAGGTAGAGTACCCAGAAGACTCTTGGAGGCATGAAGAAAAAGTAGTGGCTCATGTGCACGGGCACCTGAGTTGCTGACAAATAGCAAGGTAGTGATCACAGGCCATGATGACAAGCAGCAGGTACTCTGTGGAGCCTGTGGAATACCTCAGATGCATCTGGATGTCACAGCCATCAGAGAGATGGTCTTCTGGGATGACAGTAGGTGGAACAGCATCAGAGGCACAAAAGTAGATGTGTAGCAGATTTTCTAAATGGAAATATTACTCAGAAATTGTATATGGTTGTGTGTAGGCAGGGATCCAACATGCACACAGCAATGAAGGCAGTGTTCTGAGCAGGGTCACAGGTTCATAACTGAGGACAGAGGAAAGAATAGGTCTTCCAGGGATGAGTAGTCAGAAAATTGCTTCAAGATAAATGCAGGGACTTTTGTCCTGATTCTGGCCTATATGATGTAGAGTTATGCCTGGATACACAGTACAGTGGAAGGACAGAGGATGCAGTGTATTGAGAACAAAAAAAAAATTTAATTTCTTTTCCAACATGGATACATGTTCTGTGACTTGGGGACAGTCTCCTCATCTTCTGTAGGTTACATCGCATCCATGTGACTAGTGAGGATAACATCCCTAAGAGGGTATTTATGCAAGTATGAATAGGCAGAATCACAGAGAGCCAAAGCTGAATGAGAAATAAAGGTCTTTACTGTAGGATTCTTAAAACGTTTCAATGGCTAATGTTTATTGGAAGCTCTCCAAAAGCAATGTAGACTATGCACTTCCAAACTTACCTGAAGTTACATCCACTTCACCTCTTATCCTATCACAGAGAAGTGACCTGAAAACAGCATTTGAGAGCTGGTAGCCTGGATAAGAGGTCCTAAAACTTACACACATACTGGAATTATTTGGAAGACTGTCAAAACACAGTGTGTGTTCCTTCCAGAGTTTCTGGCTTAGGGCAGATGTGTGCTGTTGCTGCTTTGATGGCATAGGAATGAATGTCTCTAAAGGTCCTGCTGACTTTGCTGCAGCCTCTAAGCCATGGCTTACACTGCTCTCACTATCTGGAATATTTTTCATTTTTCCCTCACCTGTAGTAGCTGATCTGTCTCTTCTGGTTCTGTTTGTGACACTGTATGCTTTATATCTCAGGAAGGGGGCAGATACTGACCTGTAAACCTGTGAGGAGGCACACCCCCAGAGAGATAATCTGTTAGGTGCTTTGTAAGGGCTACAGCTTTAGAAGATGTCTTTTTGTGTTTACATCTCTACTTCAGAATCAGAAATGGTTTTAGAATTAGACAATGTCTATCCTTCTCAAAATCCAAGCCTGATGTTAAAAGAAAAATTCAAAACTCAGTCTCATGTCAACAGCCTTCTGGTATGGAACAGAAAGATCAATTTTAAAGGAATATTTTACTTTCCTTCATGCTCATTTTGTCTATATCTTATCTCACACTGAAAATATGTCTACATGAATAATGTTTACATTTTCAACAAAGAACAGCTTCCAAGAAGAAGACATTGGGGCCCCACAATGTCTCTACCTGGTTGATATGACGGCATGATGCTGATAGCACTATGGGAACGATTTATGGGTTCAAGCTGCAGATATGAGGCACCTTCTTACAATGTTCTGGCCAGAATTCCAAATAAGAACATCAGAAGAACCCTATTGAATACTCAGAAACCATTTGCAATTATCCAAAGCAACAATCTTGAAATTTAACCATCATTTTACCTTTATACTATCCCATAGAAAGAACATCGTCCCTGGAAGCAATTCTAGAAGATGCCATTCTCTCTCCCAACAAAGTTTGTCTTCACGGTCAGGGACAACATTTAAGAGTTGATTATTACTCATATAGGTTTGTCAGGAGCCATTTCAGGCTTCTCCTTTCTCACATCTCACAGGGCCTTGAAGTAAAAATCTTGAGACAGAAAACATAAAGTTAGCCAAAACATTACGTGCTGATCGTGGAGACTCAAGCTCTGGAAAGCACCAGAGTGTCTTCAAGGCTTGCTGCTTATCACTAACAGCAGGTTTTCTAGCCACTGGCCTTGCAACTGTCCTGCTTAGCTGTCAAACTGCCCCACTTAGTTGCCTAGCTACCGAGCCCCTCCTTCCCTTCCCCCTTTCCTCAGTTCCCCCTGTACGAGCTCCTATCTGAGAAGTATTTAAAACATGAAACTTGCTTTGATAAACGGACGTCTTGACAAAATACTGCTTGGCGTCCTTCTCTTTCCTCCCATGTCTTTCAGATAGTGCCTCTTCAAGACCCTGGAGTAACTTAGGACCTGCTGGGCAGGTCATAGGATTGGGTGAAATTATGTACACCCAGAGATCTCAAAATGAGCGAAAATGGAATTGGATAATAGGTAGATTACTTACTCCTACTAATAATAACAGTTTGTAATAAAAGGAATACTTGTGAACTATTATTTATGGATTTACATTGGTATAAACTATTGTATATTGACACATATTCAAATTATATTTATTATATAGAATGTTTCTGTTTTTGTTTACAATATTTGTAACAACAATAAAAGGATATTTTGTCAGACTGTATAAATGCATCATTCTACCTCTGTTTAAAACATATTTTTATTGATGCAATTTTATGATATATTGATCATATTGCATTATATAACTCTACCTCTGATCAAGATTTTTATACATTGTTTACATTTTGAGGTCATTGTCCTGCTTTACTGCATAGTTGTTTAAAGATTGTTTTATTTTTTTTTTAAATACTTATTTATTTATTATGTATACAATATTCTGCCTGTGTGTATGCCTGCAGGCCAGAAGAGGGCACCAGACCTCATTACAGATGGTTGTGAGCCAATATGTGGTTGCCGGGAATTGAACTCAGGACCTTTGGAAGAGCAGGCAATGCTCTTAACCACTGAGCCATCTCTCCAGCCCTAAAGATTGTTTTATATTCTGATATGAAGTCTTATTCTTCAACACTGTGATGAGACTTTGGTTGATTGCTCAGTCAGTTGTCTCTGTCATCTACTACACTTTTTCCAAGCTGCTAGACTGTACTACCTGCCTACTCAAGTAATATTATTGCTCTTCTCAGGAATTGATGGGGTTGAAGATGAGATAATCATACTTACCACCCTCTTATAATCTAGTTAAGCCATTTTTACTGCAACATGGATTCCTTGGGATAGAATGCTTATCAAACCATTAGGATGTATTCTTCCTTAATATTCATTAAGCTTATCATAATTCTTTTTTTTTTTTTTCGAGACAGGGTTTCTCTGTGGTTTTGGAGCCTGTCCTGGAACTAGCTCTTGTAGACCAGGCTGGTCTCGAACTCACAGAGATCCACCTGCCTCTGCCTCCCAAGTGCTGGAATTAAAGGCATGCACCACCACTGCCCAGCTGCTTATTGTAATTCTAACTTTACTTTTGACATCTGTTTCTTGTGTACATAGTTTTGTATAGGGTTTGGAATTTCTTATTAAGTTAAATGGGTAGGTGCTGTGAGAGTTCCTTCAGTCAATAGCTTTAAGATATCAATCCACTTGGGCATGGTCTCTTACAGTATAAATGAATCTGTAGTGTGTGGTTGTTTTCTTGAATCCAGCTCCTGATTCTGGATTCAGCTATATTGTATATAAGATCCATTGCTCTGTAGGTGCTCATCTGACCTATAAAAGCCCAAGATATTCTTACACTCTAACTTGGTGTTTTCAAAAGGCAAAGATTCAATTAGTACTCATATAGTTCAGAGTCTGTCACTCTGACTTGTACAGCTTTCAAAATTCATCATTAAAACATGAACTCGGTGTTACATGATGAACTTAGAATGAATGTAGCTATATTAAGTAAAATCAAACACTTCTGTCTCATGTGTTTGTATGTGTGATTATAGGTTTGGGAAGATTGGGAGATACGGTACAAATCTTTAATTTTCTTTTGGAAAATGTGTGGATTGTTTTTAAGTAAATATCATAAATCATTCTGCCTTAGCAAGAGGAAGTATTTTATTCCGCTACAAAATGAAGCAAAGTTCCATATTTCAGCTATTCATTTTATACTATCACTTTGTATAATTCACCCACGAACAGCTGTGTATCCAGGATTTTTTAATTGTTTTTTATTCAAGTATATATTTATCCAATACTCACCCTTCCTCTCCCCTCCCCTTCTGCCATGATTCACATGTTCCAAATTTACTAAGATCTTGTCTTTCTCTATGGCCTATATAGAATAGATTTATGTATGTCTCTGTTTCCTCTTTGTTGTATATGTTCTGGGCATTGTGAATTGTACGCTGACTGTCCTCTGTTTTATGTCTAAAAGCCATTTACGAGTGAGTATATATTTTTCTTTCTGGCTCAAGGTTAACTCACTCTTTTAGGATGTTTTCTAGATCCATAAATTTGCACATAAATTTCAAGATGTAATTGTTTTTATCCACTGTGTAATACTCCATTGTGTAAACATACCACAATTTCTTTGTCCATTCTTCAGTGGAGGGGTTGTTTTCAGGTTCTGGCTCTGACAAATAATGTTGTTGTGAAGACAGTTGAGCATTATTCCTTGTGGTATGATTGAGCATCTGTTGTAGGAGCTGCGGGCCTGATTTTCGTCCTGCCCGGCTCCCGCACGGCTAGCTTTACATCAGAAATAACAACACACAAACTGTATTCTTTTAAACACTGCTTGGCCCATTATATCTAGCCTCTTCTCGGCTAACTCTCGCACCTGGACTATCCCATTTCTAATAATGTGTGTAGCACCCTGGAAGATTCTAGCCTACGTCCATCCTGGGTCGGAGCTTAATCGATCGCGTCTCCCCGGGAGAGGGGAGCATTCTGTTCTTTTTACTTCTCCCACCTATGTTTAACCTATGAGGGCCAGCCAAGCAGTTTCTTTATTTTTTTAACCAATGACCTTCCTCCATCATTTCCCCTTTTTCTGTTTAAACAAAAAAAAGGAAGGCTTTAACTTTAACATAGCAAAATTACATATATCAAAATGGGTATCAAGTAAAAATTACAATATTTACATCTATTTTATCTTTATCATAACTAAGGAAAATTATAACTATAACTAACTATTCTTCAACTCCATCAAAGACTCCAGAAAGATACAATATTACCTAAGCAAAGAAGAAATAAGCAACTTCCAAACTCTAGAAATGACAGAGATATCTCGCTGCCTGGACAGTCACCCAAAGTTTCTCTGTACTGTTGGGGCATCCATCTTCGGCCTACAGACCCATGGTTTCCAGCAGACATTTCCATAAAGCAGGAAATTTCAAAGACAGTTCAGTCACTTTCTGCTGTGTCCTGCAGAATGTCTCGCAGACGCTCATGAATCAGGAACCCCGAAAGACCGTCTCACTTTTAGGCAAGTTCAGCAGTCCTCTCTCTGTGGGTTCTCTGTGTCCATTTTATGCAACAGTCCAGGCAAGAGCAGTTTCTTACCCAAATGGTTATCATACTCCATAAGGAGCCTCTTCGATGCCCATCTTCCTCTTGAAGTAGCTGGTGCTGCCAGGAACAGATATGTCTCATTGTCACGAAAAACCCTAAGTTATTAAAACATTAAATAGCATATTCCGTAGTCTTTGAAAGATATGAATAATGCTGATCTAACTGAAATATATCTCTATATATCTAGAAAATCTAACTAACATGACTACAAACTTGACTACTGTTGATTATGCATTAACAACCTATAGACATTACATTTTTAAATGAACTACACAATTACAATACCTTAATCATATACATAATACATATACATATAACAAAATTGACCTTAAATTTAAACCACTAAAGCAAAATCCATATCAATGCACATTATTCATATCTATATCATATCCCTCTTTAAACATAAAATAACATTTATAAACAATATTTGGGAATATGGGCGTAGTTATTTCTCTCCAAACTGCTTCCTGCTGCATTGGGACGCTGTTAATCATATCTTTCATGGGGTAACCTGTGTGCAAGGGTCATCTCAGTTGGAAGTTGAGTGAAGTGATTATTTGAGGGTGTTCACAGCACCCTTTCAGGAGGGCGTGGTCCATCATACCATATTGGGATAGAAGCAATCCACAGGGTTTCATCCTCTGTGAAAACAAAATAAACTCCTTTGCAAAGTATCATATCCTTAGATCCAAATTCTAAAGTCAAGGTATTTTCAAAATCTCTACATTGGATTAGTTCAGCAGCATTTATAAACAAATATCTTTTGGCATCTGTTGCTCCTTCCTCAGCATTCAAACAAATCAAAGAGAGCATAATAGCATACATTATCAAAATTCTGTTTCTTTCCCATCTTTGTACAGCTTTATTTTAACTCTATTTTGTTTATTTTTACTTTTTGAGACAGTTTTTCCATATATCTTTTCCTGGAATAACTCTGTAGACCAGGCTGTCCTTGAACTCTCAGAGATCCTCTCATCTCTGCCTCCCAGGCATTGGGATTAAAGGCCTGTGCTACTACACCTTGAAGTCACAGAGGTCAATCTCCCTCTGCCTCCCAAGTGTTGGGATTAAAGGTGTGTACTACCACACCCAACAAGCATCCATTGAGTACATATCCAAAGGGCATGGCTGGGTCTTAAGATAAGCTGTTTATGAATTTTCTTTCAGTCTTTTTTTTTTTTTAATTTTTGGTTCTCCAAAACAGGGTTTCTCTTTAACTTTGGAGCCTGTACTGGAACTAGCTTTTGTAGACCAGGTTGGCCTTGAAGTCACAGAGATCTATCTCTGGCTCCCAAGTGCAGGGATTAAAGTCATGCCTCACAACCAGGCAGGTAGCTTTCTAATTTTCTATGGAATAACCATACTGATATCCAAAGTAGCTGACTCAGTTTGTAACCCCATCAGCAATGGAGGAGTGTTCCCTTAATTCCACATCCTCTCCAGCTTAAGTTGTCATCAGTGTTTTGATCTTGCCTATTGTTATAGATGTAAGAGGGAATCTCAGATTTGTTTTGATTTTCATTTCTCTAATGAATAAGGAGTTTGGAAATTTCCTTAAGTGTCTCTCAGTCATTTTAGATTCATATGTTAAAAAAGTTTTTTATTTAGATCTGTACTCCATTTTTATTGGAGTACTCCATTTTTTATTTGATGACCAATTATTTAAGTTCTTTGTATGTTTTGAAGATCAGTCTTCTGTCCAATGTGGGGTAGGTGAATATCTTTTCCCATATTACAGACTGTCTTTTTTGTGTTGTTGATCATGTCCTTTATTTTACAGAAACTTTTGCTTCAGGAGATCTCATTTATTATTTTTCTCAGTGTCTGTGATGCCTGGGGTTATAATTTGAAAGTGGTCCTCTTTACCAATGTGTTCAAGTGTACTTCCAATATTCTGTTTTATGTAGTTCAGTGTGTTTGTCTTTATGTTGTAGTCTTTGATCCATTGGGACTTGAGTTTTGTTCATGATGATAGATGTGGATCTACTTTCATTCTTCCCCACATTGATATTCAGTTATGCCAGCACCATTTGTTAAATGTTTTCTCCATTTTATATTTTTTGGTGCTTTGTCAAAAATCAGGTGTAGTAGGTGAGTGGAGTGATGTCTGGGTCTTAGCCAGCATCAGTTCCATTGGTCCTCCTATCTGTTTTTGTGCCAACACCAGGCTCTCTTCAGTACTGGAGCTCTGTATTCATCTGAAGAAGTCAAGGAATGTGATGCCTGCAGAAATTATTTTTATATAGGATAGTTTTGGCTATCCTGCAATTTTTTTGGCTTTTCTATATGAAGTTGAGTGTTTTTATTTTGAGATCTGTGAAGAATTTTTCTGATACTTACATGGGAATGGTAGTGAGCCTGTAGATTGCTATGTTGATTTCTACCTAACAAGGGCAAGGGACATCTTCCCATTCTCTGCTGTCTTCTTCAAAGATTTAATGTTCTTTTCCTACAGTCCTTTCACTTTTTTAGTTGGTAATTCCATAATATTTTATATTATTTGCGGCCACTGTTAAGGGTGATTTTTCCATCATTTTTTACTTCAAGCCATCTTTCTTTTTCAGAAAATATTCCTTGTAACCACCTTCTATCTACCTTCTTGATGACCACTCCCAATCTTCTGATAACCATAATTTTATCCCCAACTTCTAAGGATACTTTTATACAAAACATACAAGTAAACATATGAGAGATTTGACTCTTCATGCCTCTCATATTTCAGCTAATGGTATCCTTTGAGCTTAAAAACATTGTTGAAACTCTTAGGATTTTATGGCTCTGGTTTGAGAGCCAACTTGTGTTTCTTTCACTGGGCCTTTTTAATGTTTTGGCTGTTTTCAGGGAGACGTTGTTTCGTTATCTAGTTCGAGATTCAGAGCCAAAGTTCTTTCCTTTGGCTCTGGTTTGAAGACAAAAGTTGGAATACCCTTCCTGTAACCAATAAGGTTTTATCCATTAATTTGCTGGTTCAAACTAAAATAAAGATAGGTATAATGATGCATAAACAAATTGTTGACATTATCAAACTTTTTTCTACACAATAACTGATTTTGGTTAACTGACAATAGTGGCTTAACATATGAAAGAACAATTTAAAATAAGCTCCCAGTTTTTTCCTGAGGTCCAAAAGATTATGATAATATCCACAAGCTTTTTCAGATGACTACACACAAAGTCTTACTCTTCTGTGAAGCACAAAACATCATGACACTGAATTCATTTATAGAGTTTCACTACAGTATGATTTTTTTCATGTTTTTGAAAAGTATACAAATTAACTCCAGGATTTCTCTACAGAAGGGCTCATAGTACGTATTTGGAGATGATTATGAAAAAGAATTTATCACATTCCATTAACAGGTATCTCTAGAGTATGTTACATTTTAAGCCTTTTAAGATTACTGGGGTCTGCAAAGGCCTTATAACACTGATATCATTCAGTTTCTCTCAAGTATGTGTTCTTTTATGCATTTGAAGAGAACCACATTGAGCAAAGGCATAACCACACTGCTTACAATCATAGGGTTTCTCTAAAGTATGTATTCTTTTATGCAATTAAAGATGATTATGTCGTGCAAAGGCCTTACCATACTGCTTATATCATAGGGTTTCTCTACAGTATGTGTTCTTTTATGCACTCGAAGATGACCATGACGTGCAAAGGCCTTACCACAATGATTACATTCATAGGGTTTCTCTCCAGTATGTGTTCTTTTATGATTTTGAAGACTACTCTGAGCTGCAAAGGACTTACCACAGTGATTACATTCATAGGGTTTCTCTCCAGTATGTGTTCTTTTATGCGTTTGAAGATTACTGTGTTGAACAAAGGTCTTACCACAGTGATTACATTCATAGGGTTTCTCTCCAGTATGTGTTCTTTTATGCCTTTGAAGATCACCGTGCCATGCATAGGCCTTACCACAATGATTACATTCATAAGGTTTCTCTCCAGTATGTGTTCTTTTATGCAATTGAAGATTACTGTGTTGAGCAAAGGCCTTACCACACTGATTACATTTATAGGGTTTCTCTACAGTATGTGTTCTTTTATGCCTTTGAAGATGACTGTTACATCCAAAGGCCTTACCACACTGATTACATTCATAGGGCTTCTCTCCAGTATGTGATCTTTCATGGCTTTGAAGAGTACTGTGTTGTGCAAAGGCCTTACCACACTGATTACATTCATAGGGTTTCTCTCCAGTATGTGTTCTTTTATGGATTTGAAGATGACTGTGGTGTGCAAAGGCTTTTCCACACTGATTACATTCATAGGGTTTCTCTCCAGTATGTGTTCTTTGATGCAATTGAAGATTATTATGTCGTGCAAAGGCCTTACCACACTGATTACATTCATAGGGTTTCTCTCCAGTATGTGTTCTTTTATGTATTTGAAGACCACTGCGACGTGCAAAGGCCTTACCACACTGGTCACATTCATAGGGTTTCTCTCCAGTATGTGTTCTTTTATGCCTTTGAAGATCACTGTGACATGCAAAGACCTTAGCACACTGATTACATTCATAGGGTATTTCTCCAGTATGTGTTATTTTATGGTATTGAAGAGCAATGGTCTGTGTAAAGGCCTTACCATACTCATTACATTCATGATGTTTGTCTCCAGTATATATTTGTTTATGACTTTGATGAGTTGCATAAAGAAGAAAGTCTTTATCATCTTGACGATATTCATAGGGTTTCTCTCCAGTGCGTGTTCTTTTATGCATTTCAAGATGATTGTGATAAGAAAAGACTTCATCACATTGCTTAATTTCAAAGCATTTTTCTCCGCTATGTGTTTTTTCATTCCTTAGAAGATAAGAGTTATAAGACAAGACTTTACCACAGTGAGAATATACTGAAAACTTCTCTCCAGTTTGATTTCTTTCAATCCTGCAAGGATAATTTACCACACTGATTACATTCATAGGGTTTCTCTCCAGTATGTGTTCTTTTATGGATTTGAAGATTATTATGTCGTAATATATGTACATATATTATGTTGTAATATATGTACATATATATGAAAAAAGAATAGTGTATGAAAGATTTCCAAAATGAATCCACAAGTTTCAACATTCACAGACTTGTGGTATATATATTAAGATTTCTCCATGACAATTGCCCCTTGACCCTTGACTAATCTGATTTCACTAAACTTAGCAGTCAAAAAAAGTATATGAGTGATACAAGGCTTACCATGGGCTATTGAATTAGTAGAAAGTTTTGCAGCTAAACTCATCATCACTGAAGTATGTATACATTTTCTGTCATGAATAGCAAGAAGCAAATGAAGCAGCAGTTCTACAACATAGCTCTCACGGTGCTATGAATCAAATGGTGATATCTGTTTATGCATTGCTACCTAGACTTTTTCTTAAATGAAGGCTTTGCAGATGCAATTCACATACATGAAATTGAGGTATATTGATTTGTGAGAACTTAACAACCATCAATACATTTAAAGCTGTGGTCATTTACACTGTTGCTTTTGTTTTAAAGTTCCAGAACACATTACAAACTATTCAAGGGAAATTGTTATGAACTTGCCCAAGAAAATTACCTTGCATGTCTTCTAGAACATTGACAATGCTCTTCGGTGTTAAGGTCTTCCCAAATGTATCCTGAAATACAGTACCAGAATATATATTATATAATTTAAGAATGTGCAACAATTAGCTTATTATCTTAAGTGCACCTAAGAACTGTGACTGTGATATTCACCCCATTATTCTTTCTCTAAAATAAATTATAGAACAAAATCATAAACCAAGGAAAAGTTGTCTCCATGTTTTGAAACATGAAAGAAATTCATTTTCACCTATAGTAGTGAGGTTCCTGTAGGTCTCCAGCATCACATCTTTGTAGAGATTCTTCTGGGAAGGATTCAGTAAATCCCACTCTTCCTTAGTGAAGTTGATGTGCACATCATCATAGCTCACTGCCTTCTAAAATACACCATACATGAGTACAATGTAAGGATGAGAGTGAAATGCATACTTCTTTGAAAGTATAGTTTTATGATTCTGGTGTTCCCCATTCTTGTTCTATGACATAGACAGTCACTTTAGAAGGAAATTGAAAAGGAGAATCAATTCTCTTATTTCTGTGTCCTTTGTATAAGATACCACCTTATAAGAGCAGTATCTATTCAAAGGGAAGAAAAAGAGAAAAGATCAACAGCACGTTGTATGCATGAGAAAATTAATGACTACAGAAAGGGAAAAAAAAAGATGGAAAAACTGGGCATATTGGTGTATTTTGCGTTTACCACAACACTCAGCAAACAGAGGTGGGTATATTTGTCTCTGAGATGAATGCCAGTCAAGATTTAACAGAACTGCTTATCCATTTTTGGATACCATGTATTTTGTCAGAGGTTGAGGCATGAGCATGTCTTTGCCCAAAGGCTAGTTTTGACAACAAGAAAACAAGCTTTGAGTGTCTCCGGTGCTCAACATTCTCTGGAAATAGACAATGCTACCAGTAGTAATTGTGTCTCACTTCAACAGTACCCTAGGTTATGTAAAATCCAGATTTTACAGCTGTTTGAAGTGGCTGAAAATTACCTATCTATGCAAAATATATTCTTTATGTGTCTAAAAACCCTGATTATTCTAACTATAAGTATGACAAACATAGATGACTATTGATCTATAATTCTAATACCTATATAACTTAAAGACTAAGACTTCATATTAGAATATTGTACAATGAACAACTGTACAACAAAAATGAGGACAATGGGCTCAAAATGGAACCAATGAATAAGTATCTTGATCAATGGAAGAAATGTACATTGCAATTTGATAAATATATTTATCAATATATAAAATGTTTTAAGCATTGGTAGAAGCATGAATGCATATAATATTCAATATTTAACATTATATCAATATACAAAAATCTATATCAAAGCAATTACCTATAAATTATAACTCACAAGCATTCACTCTATTACTCATTATTATTATTAATGTATGTAAACTCACACTAATCTATTATTCCATCCAATTTTCTCTTTTTTTCAAAGAAATCCCTGGGACTGGAGAGATGGCTCAGTGGTTAAGAACACTGCCTGCTCTTCCAAAGGTCATGAGTTCAATTCCCAGCAACCACATGGTGGCTCAAAACCATCTGTAATGAGATCTGGTGCCCTCTTCTGGCCCGCAAGCATATATGCAGGTAGAATACTGTATACACACATACATACATACATACATACATACATACATATATACATACATAAATAAAATTTAAGAAGAAAAAAAAAAGAAATCCCTGAGCCCATAAAATTTCTCTTATAACCCACAACCCTATACCAATTATAATCAACCCCTAAATGATGTCCCTAACCCTAAGACAAAGTTTGTCTTTTAGAATTACTTCCAGCTGTCATGGGGGCAATGATCTTTCTATGGGATCCTGTGAAAGTAAAATGATGGTTAAGTTCCAAGATTACTGTCTGGTATAACTGCAAATAGTCTCTGAGTATTTTGTAAAGTTTTTTCTGATCTTCCTCTTATAAGGTCTGTCCAGAACATTGTAAAAAGTGGACCATTTCAGCTAACCAGGTTGGAACCATCTTGAGCAGCTGGTATGCGAAACACGTCTGGTAGTAGCACTATCATCATCATGCCATCGTATCAACCAGGTTGAGTTGTTGTTGTGGGGCCCCAACTTCTTCCTGAAAACTTCAGAAATTACTGCAGGAAAATTCTTTGTTCATTGTGGAAAACTGAAACATTATTTATAGTCACATACAGACATATATATTCAATGACATGTACAATAGACTTGAAAGTAGAAATGTAGAAAAGTGAAAATTTTTCTAAATTCTTTTTTCTTTCTGTTCCATGTTCCTGACATTGAGAGAGAAACTCTGAATTTTTATTTTAACGACATGCTTGGAATTATACAGGGACAGAGCCAGTGTCCATCTCCAAAACCAGCTCTATATATTCATAAATATACATCCACTTACAAAAGGCACACAATGAAATGATAGGATAAAAGTGTAGATTACTGAATCTAAAAAGAATAAAGGGGCATATATGTGTATGATGTAAAAGTGTAGATCATTAAAATTAATTTAAAAAGGCAACTACTTATTTTTATGTTTTATATTGATATAGATATGGATGCTCCATTTTGACATAAACTTGACATTTTGTGTCAAAACATACTGTCTATGATTTTTATATTCTTACTCAAACCATTTTATCTAATTTAACTCACTTAAACATGTAATGAAAATTTCTAGTCCTTGAAAGTTATTATTATAAACCAATTAGGATATAAAGTACTGCATGTTAGTACTTTGTTATTTATTACACTGGAAATTATACTCAAGTTAGGTATGTTTTCAACATTATATGGAATTTCAATAGCTGATTCAAATGTAAATACTTTAGAGAAAATGGTTGGTGAAGTAAAGCAAACTTTGTCCCCTGGGAATTACTTCTGAAAATATACAAAAAGTGATTCTATTAATTATTCAGCATATAAAATACTTTTATAAAAATTTGAGCCCAAGCCGGGCGGTGGTGGCACACGCCTTTAATTCCAGCACTTGGGAGGCAGAGGCAGGCGATCTTTGTGAGGTAGAGACTAGCCTGGTCTACAAGAGCTAGTTCCAGGACAGACTCCAAAACTACAGAGAAACCCTGTCTCGAAAAACCAAAAAAAAAAAAATTTGAGCCCAAAAGTTAAAAATTAGGAGAGGTTATTTGTGGAATCTTAATAATTTTCAGAAATTGTTGTAAGACAATGACCATCTATATCCCATTATTGGAGTAAAAAATTGAAAATAGTAATTAGAACCAAACCATAAAAGGTGACAAGTCAAAGAGAATTATCATCTAAAGCAGAAAAAAAATGGTTTAGTAGAAATAAAATTATAGGAGACACTTATGGATTGTTTAGATCTGGAGTTTGGTTACATTCAAGACTTTTTTTTTATACAGGTTTCTCTGTAACTTTGGAATGTGTCCTGGAATTACCTCTTCTAGTCCAGGCTGGCCTTGAACTCCACCTGCCTCTGCCTCCCACATGCTGGGATTAAAGGCTTGGGCCACCACCTCCTGGCCTTCATTCTAGACATTTTATGCTCTATGCATTCCCTATAAGAATTTTACTGCAGAGAAAAGATATTATCTTATAATCGATATTTTAAACATATAAACATACTAAAAAACTAAAAGTTATGTGGAAAAAATCTGAGTTGTTTTTAAAAAGAAAACTGAAACTTCATCTATTAGCAAGAATTTACCAAGGTTAAATTGTAGCATGTTTTACTAATGTTGAAATTGAATCATTATGGACAGGAAATGAACATTGGCAAGAGCTTATAGTAATTTCTTGGGAGAAATTAACAACAAATATCTCTTTAGCCATAATATTAATGATCATATAGGGAAATAACTAATTCTAGGGAAAGGTTTCATCTAGCTTCCTGTTTTTAATTTTGGGTTTGAGTCTCTATCTGATATCTACGTATACATAACAAATACTCATCCTTTAACCTCTTACAGATCTGCTGCATATGACAATTAAAATGATTAAGTTTTTTTGCAATGAAATATGAGCATGCATTACAGTGACTCTGAAGTCTCCAGAAGAAGTATGAGTCACACAAGGAAGATTTCAAGTGCACTATGTAATTGTTTCACCATCTAAACATCAGGTTTGGACTACACACTGCTCGGGACAATATCAAAATGGTACACTGAGATGATTGAGACACCTGGGAACATATGTTTTAATTAAGCAAACAGTTCATTTTGGAGGTTTGAGGAAGAGATGATGGACAAAAACACAGACAGATTGAATGACGGAATTGAATCAAAGACCCAGATATTAATCCTCACACCTATGAACACCTGATTTTTGACAAATAAGCTAAAATTATACAATGAAAAAAGAAAGCATCTGCAACAAATGCTTATGGCATAACTGGATATCAACATGTAAAGGAATGCAAATAGGTGGATATCTATCACCATGCACAATACTCAAGTCCAAAGGGGATAAAGACCTTAATATAAATCTGACCACACTGAAACTGATAGGAGAGAAAGTGAAAAGTAGCCTTCCAAGTATGGAACTAAAGACCACTTCCTAAATATAACACCTGTAACAATGAGTCTGAGAGGAAAAATAAATAAATGGGACCTTATGAAAATGAGAAGCTTCTGCACAGCAAAGGACACAGTCAATAACACAATAAGGCAGCTTATTGGATGGGAAAATAAATTTCCAATCCCATATAAGACAGAGGACTGGGCTGGAGATATGGCTCAGTGGTTAAGAGCACTGACTGCTCTTCCAGAGGACCCGAGTTCAATTCCCAGCACCCACATGTTAGCTCACTAATGTCTGAAGATCCAGTTGCAGGTTATCTGACACCTTCACACATAAAAATAAAGTTAAATAAACCATAAAAATATTTAAAAAAAAAAAGACAGAGGACTGATCTCCAAAATATATAAAGAACTCAAGAAATTAAACATCAAAATTTCAAATAATTCAATTAAAAATGCGGTACAGAACTAAACAGAGAATTTTCTATAGAATAATCTCAAATGGCCAAAAGACACTTAGGGAAATGTTCAACATCCTTAGCCATCAGGGAAATGCAAATCAAAATGACTCTGCAATACCACCTTACACCTGTCAGAATGGCTAAGATCAAAATCACCAATGACTGCTTATGCTGGAGAGGATGTGGGAGTAAGGGGAAGACTCTTCCATTGCTGGTGGAAATGCAAATTGTACAACCACTCTGGAAAGCAGTATGTCAGTTTCTCTGAAAATTAGGATTCAACCTACCTCAAGACCCAGCAATACAAATGACAATGGTGTGAACTCCTTTATACATTAATATTGGTTGTAAAGTAAAGGATATTCATGCTATAATCCACAGACACAGAGTTAGTTAACAACAAAGGATCAAGGGAGGGATACATCGATCTCCCTGAAAGGGGCACTAGAATAGGTCTTCTGAATTGAATGGCGGTAGTTGGGTATGGAAACAGGAGAAATCAAGATCAGGGTGTTTGGATGTAGGGAGAATAAGGAAAGACTACAGGAATTGGGGCACATTTAGGAGTTGGTATGGTACCAATACAGTAAATACTTATTAGATTGTATGAAAATGCTACTAGCAAGGACTTTTAGGAAAGAGGGATAAGAAGCCTGTGGAGTCTTTTCTAGCCAGGCGAAGTATTCAATGTTGGGACTGAAACATCAACCAAGCAACAGTTACATCTATATCTGAAAGACCCTCTGGACACCCCCCCCCCAGAACCCACAGCTGGCCTGCTCCCATGAGAACATCCTGTTCGCTTGAGACCCTCAGGACCCTCTCAGGTCCTGCAGCTAGCCGGCTCTCATGAGAACATCCCGTTTGCTTAGGGAAACAGGATGCCTATAGTCAGCACATGTGCCCAACTTAGAATATCAGCAGTTCACAAAAGAAACAATTTCCCCTATGAAAGCTTCCCAGCATAGCTGCTGTAACGTCATTTCACAAAGCTTTTGACCGGTCCCTGGCTGCAAAGCAGGATAAAATAGGACAATCTATACGACAGGATTCTGTGGCCATACATCTATGCTGGGAAAGGAAAATCCAAAAAAAAGGAACAGGGTATCTGTTCCCATACATCTGTGCTGGGAAAGGAAAAAACATGTATGCCGCTTGCCCCATTCCAACTGACCACTAACCACGCATTTGCTTCTGTAATCTGCTTCTGCTGCCCTCTTTCCTATAAAAAGACCTTCCCCCAGTCTGCAGGTGCGCAAGTCCTCCGAAAGACTTTGCCTCTCGCAGGTACCTGTGTTTACTCAATAAACCTCTTGCTAATTGCATCCTGTGGCCTGGTCTCGGAGTGTCCTGGTTCTGGGGTCTTCATCAGAGGGAAGGTCCTCTCTGAGGGTCTTTCACATCTAGTCCTGATTGTAAGATATGTTGAGTTATTTGTTCCCCATAACTTGTAGGAGTAAACAACAAATAACTCGTGAAACTTCAGGCCCATTCCATTAGAGGGAGACAATGCCCATCCTAATTGGATGACCAAGACCTGAAGCTCACTACACTACAGGTCATGATAGAACCAAACAAGATAGGAAAAAAGTCCAAGAAATGATTTCTCATAATATTCTGTTATTCTTATAGAATGGTGCCTCAGACAATTGTTACCAAACTGGCCTAATCCAGGAACTCAAAGCAGCAGGAGCAGACACAGGCAGTCAAACAATAAGAGGAGATAAGAAGACCCTGCTGGCAATGGGGAGGAAGTACCATAGCAACTGCCTCCCACCTTGGTTGAGAACACTAGGTTAACACACCCCACAAAATCAAGTAAGCAGGAGTTATTGGTGCTCATAGAGACTCATGATCCTCTAGGGGCCTGTGCTAAATGCTTTGCATATATGTTATCAGTTCATATTTGGTGTTTTGTGGGACTCCTAAGACTTGGTGCGTGTATATGTGGGGTGTCCTTTAACTCATTTGACAGCTTTTGAGACCACTTTTCCTCATACTGGGTTTCTATATCCAGGCTTTATATGGATTCTGCATAGTCTTACTTTAACTTGTTGTACCATGTATGTGGGTTGGTTTTCCACATCTACTTGACAATGACCTAGAGACATCAGAGATTAAGGAGCCTCAGGAAAAAAAAATGCTTCCATGGGATTCAGAAATGAGGCATTTTCTCAATGACTGATTAATGCCAGAGGGCACAGCCCATTGAGAGTTGTGCCATCCCTGGGCTGGTCCTGGGTTCTATAAGAAGAGAGGCTGAGTAAGTCCTATGAAGTAAGAAGCACTCCCCCATCACATTTGCATCAATTCTTGACTCAAGGATCCTGCCCTCCTTAAGTTCCTTCCCTGATATTCTTTAATAGTGAACAACAATATGGAAGTATAAGCAAACTAAACCCTTTTCACCCAATTTTGCTTTTTGGTCATGGTGTTTCATCACAACAGCAGAATCCCTAATTAAAACAAGACACTATGTTTTGTTGATATGTATGAGATTCTAAAGGTAAACAAAGAAGAGAGATTTGGGGAAATGTGAGACTGAGATGAATGGTGGAAGGAAGCACTGCAGTCAAGGTAAAAAAAAAGAAGAAACAAAAGACTAATGAAAGAGAGGAATGAGGACAAATGAGGGAAGATTGGGTCAAGGAAAGATGAAAATTCAGCAGAGCAAATGCCATATCCTCTCAGGTACAAGGGGCTACATATTTTGTTTGGTTGGTTTTGTGTTTTTGTTTTGTGTTTCTTGAGACAGGGTTTCTCTGTAGCTTTGGAGCCTTTCTTGGAACTAGCTCTTGTAGACCAGCCTGGCCTTGAACTCACAGAAATGCACCACCAGTGACTGGTGAGGCTTCACTTTCCAAGGGCTTACTTAATTAGCTCTATCCCTACTGAAGCATTAATCTAATTGATATTTAAAATAAAAACTGCCTTGACCAGGCAGTTGTGGCACACACCTTTAATTCCAGCACTTAAGAGGCAGATGCAGACTGATCTCTGTGTGTACAAGGCCAGCCTGGGCTACAAAATGAGTTCCAGGACAGGCTCGAAAGCTACAGAGAAACTCTGTCTCAGAAAAACTAAACCAAACTAAACTAAACTAAACTGAAATAAAATAAAAACTCACGAGTCAGATAGCAGGGTAAGAACTTGAAAGATCAGAAAATCAATTGATCAGCCACTCGTGACTACTACCTCTTCAATTTCTCCATGCAAGAAAAGAGCCCATATCTTCTCTCAAGCCTGCCTTAATAATCCTGATTCCTACCTGGTCAATGACATCCAAACCTCTAGGGTAATTTACAGTGAGGTTGTTGTTAGCTCTGTCCTGACTCCATGCAAGCTTTATTATGAGAACATGATCAAAATGTCATAATTTTCCCTTTCTTACTAAATAAAAAGTGAAGGATTTAACTACGACAGTAAAGCTATATACAAAATATACAACAACTATGTGCAAATATATATAGGAAACAGTGACCAATTCATTTGTATTTGGTAAATTTAGATGTAGAGAGCTGTGTGGAGCCGCACCTGTTGGTGCTGGCTTCTGCCCTCCGTGATTCCGAAAGCGAGTGCTCTCTGTGATAATCAACTTCTAATATGACTAAGGCCTGAATCATGCTATTATCACGCAATTATCGTCAGCTGCTTGCATATCCGTGGACCTATGGGCAGTGCCCACATGGCAATCTGGGGTTGGCGGCCCGTGCCTTTTTTAAGGGGTGGGAGAGGTTTGCCCAGGGTGTGAGAGAGAGAGAGAGAGAGAGAGAGAGAGAGAGAGAGAGAGATCACGATTCTGTAAGAAAGTCCTGAATAAAACGGCCTGCAAGAAGAGTTCCGGTGTTGTGTCTTCCTTGATGGTCGAGGTGGGCGCGACATTTAGAGAAAATACTTTATTATCTATCCTATCTAGGTAAGTCCAAAGTGTAGTACCTAAATCATTATTTATCCCAACCTAAAATAAACTTTTTATATCTCTTAACCTTACATATTTCATGCTAGTTTCTGAGTTGTTTCAATTTGGTAACAGAAAAAACTACAATTATCTAGTATTTAACTCCTTTAGAAACCTGAGAAGGATATAATACTACCTGAGTAAACAGAAAGTATAGTGTTTATCTATCTCCATGCAGAAATCTCAAGTCCAAATAGATCAAAACATAAAACCAACCACATCGAACTTCAAAGAAAAGAAAGTGGGAAGTACACTTGAACACATTGGTACAGGAGACCACTTTTTAAATATAACCCCAGAAGCACGAACACTAATGGCAATATTTAATAGATGGGACCACCTAAAACTGAGAACTTTCTGAAAAGCAGAGGAAATGTTCAATAAAACGGCAGCCTACAGGATGGAAAAAGGTCTTCTTCAAGCCCACATCCAACAGAGGGCTGATATCCAAAATATATAAAGAGCTCAAGGAACTGGTCATCAGAAGAACAAATAAGCCAATAGAAAAATAATTGTACAGAATTAAACAGAGAACTCTCATCAGATTACCATAAAATGACTGAAAGACACTTAAGGAAATGCTCAACATCCTTAGCCATTAAGAAATGTAAAAACAACTCTGAGATTCCACCTTACACCCGTAAGAATAGGCAAGATCAAAAACATTGAAGACAGTTTATGCTGGAGAGGATGTGGGGTGAAGGGAAAACTTCTCCATTGCTGGTGGGCATGCAAACTGGTACAATCACTTTAGAAATCAGAATGGTGATTTCTCAGAAAATTAGGACACAACCTACCTCAAGACCAAGCAATACCACATTTGGGTATGTACCTAAATGATTCTCAATCATATCCCAAGGGCATGTGTCCAGCTATATCCATATCAGCACTATTTGTATTAGCCTGGTAACAACCTAAACACTCCCTGACCAAAGAATGGATGAGGAAAATGTGCTGCATTTACACAATGGAGTACCACACAGCAGAAAAAATAACAACATCTTGAAATTGCAGGCAAATTAATAAATCAAGAACACATCATACTGAGTGAGGTAACTCATACCCAGAAAGACAAATTTACAATGTCCTCACTCATAAGTGGATTTTAGACATAAAGCAAAAAAAAAAAAACAGCCTACAATTCTCAACCTCAGAGAACCTAGATAACAAAGAGGAATCTAAACGAAATACACATGGATCTAATCTACATGGAAAGTAGAAAAAGACAGAATCTTCTGAACTAATTGGGAGCATAGAGATCATGGGAGAAGGTAGAAGAGGGGAGGAAGGGAGGAGAGCAGAGAAAAATATATACCTCAATAAAAACAATTTTAAAAATCCAAGAAATGACATAAACTACTGACTGCCTGGACAGTCACCCAAGATTCCACTGTACTGTTGGACTTTTAACTTTAGCCTATACACCTAGAAGATCTGACCAAGTTTCTGTGAAGCAGGAATTTCGAAGGATTGACCTGCTTTGCCATGGCAATGCTCAGCTGTCACTTTCTTTCATGTCCTGCCTATCTAATTTAGACAGTATACTGTCAGTAGTCAACTCAAAGGGCAGTTTCTTGCCAGTGCCTAAGTCTTGACAGCAAGAAAGTTAACTACATTTAGTCATTTCTATGATATCCATAATTTCTCTGAAGTAGATTGGTGTTGTCAGAAACAGACATGCCTTATATAATCATAACATCTTAAGTGCCATATTTTGAATAGGAAATGTTTGATGACTTATTTAAAATGTATTTTTGGCCAGGGAGTGATGGGGCATGTCTTTAATCCCAGTACTTGTGTGGCAAAAGCAGGTTGATCTCAGTGTGCTCAAGGCCAGTATGGTCTACAAAGTGATTTCCAGGACAACCAGAGTAATTCAAAGGAACCCTATCATGAAAAAAATGAAAATGAAATGTCTTTTGGTTTCACCTTGAAAGCCTACCTAACATGACTATAAGTATGATTATAATATGTAACATTAACTTGTAATTTTATTAATTTAAATAGCTTGTAATAGTAATTTTCAGGACTAGAGATTTATTTTACATCATAAAGTGACATGTTCGGCAGAAAACCTTACATAAGAGTAGAAATGTATATACAGTATGTTTTATCAAAAATAACCTTGAATTTCCATAAATATACAAAAATATGTTAAATAAGATTAGAAACATCTACAATATAACAAAAATAATCTCAAATATGTATTAATATACAAAAATCCATACTAATGTAAAATATTTAATAAAAATAGTTTTTTATTTAAAGTCAAATTAGTAATCTATCATTTATCCTATAATTTCTATATCTTCCCTGTTTCTTTTCAGAACAAGATAACTAAATATTTTCTCCTTTGTTTATATTTTTTACCATTACCCATAGTAACTTGTTACCACCTCCACCTCAATGATGACATAAATCATGACCTAATGAATGACCAAACTGTTTACCCTAACACTTGGGAATATGGGAACCATGCTTTTGAAATTATTTTTTGTTGTCTGTGGGTAATGGCATCTATAAGGGTCCCTGAAATAAACCTAGGATAATTTCAACTTATGGGAGAATTACCTGTATTATCTCTTGGCCAGTCTTTGTGTAATGGGAAAGTGGAGGAATTATCTCAAGTTCTGGCTAGTGTAGTGAATAAGGGCCATCTTAGATAGTAATCTTGGAATTGTCCTGAATTATTAATACATGGCCCAAAGCTGACCTTTAGAGGAAGGTAGTCAGTTTAGTGGCATTACCACACTCTAGGAGGAATCAATGTTGTGGGACCATAAGCCCGTCTTTAAGATTTTAATGGTCACTACTACGAATGATCGTGGTTTACTGTGAAAGACCCAACAGACCCCCCCCTCAAAACCCCAGCTAGCATGCTCCCGTGAGAATGCCCTCTTTGTTTGAAAGATTTTCAGAACCTGCAGCTAGCCGGCTCTCATGAGAACATCCCGTTTGCTTAGGGAAACAGGATGCCTATAGTCAGCACATGTGCCCAACTTAGAATATCAGCAGTTGACAAAAGAAACAATTCCCCCTATGAAAGATCCCAGCTTAGCTGCTGTAACGTCATTTCTCAAGGCTTTTTTCTTTTTTTTTTTTTTTTTTTTTTTTTTTTTTGGTTTTTTTCGAGACAGGGTTTCTCTGTGGTTTTGGAGCCTGTCCTGGAACTAGCTCTTGTAGACCAGGCTGGTCTCGAACTCACAGAGATCCGCCTGCCTCTGCCTCCAGAGTGCTGGGATTAAAGGCGTGCACCACCACCTCCCGGCCTCAAGACTTTTGACAAACAGATGTAAATGCAGAGTGAGGTCAGGGTCCCTGGCTGCAAAGCAGGATATCTATAAAATAGGACATCTATACAACAGGATGTCTGTGGCCATACATCTGTGCTGGGAAAGGAAAAACCAAAAATAGGAACAGGATATCTGTTGCCATACATCTGTGCTGGGAAAGGAAGAACCACTTATGCCCCTTGCCTCATTCCAACCGACCACTAACCATGCATCTGCTTCTGTAATTTGCTTTTGCCTATAAAAAGACCTTCTCCCAGTCTGCAGGTGCACAAGTCCTCTGAAAGACTTTGCCGCCCGCAGGTAACTGTGTTTATTTAATAAACCTCTTGCTAATTGCATCCTGTGGTCTGGTCTTGGAGTGTCCTGGTTCTGGGGTCTTCGTAGGTGGGAAGGTCCTCTCCGAGGGTCTTTCAAATGTAGAAAACCTTTTAAGTGCTATATGTAGTAAAGCACAAAGCGGTTAAAGGAGCATAGTTTTTTATTTATATACAGAATTCAAAAACTTAATTATAAGTTACTTGAGAGAGATTTAGACCCAAAATCATGAACAGGAATTAAAAAGAAACCTTTTATTTAAATTAGATTTTAGATGTAGTGCAAACTGATCTTATTCATAAATCCTGTAGTCAGTTAGTAGGGCTGAAAGCTGAAAGATCAGAGAAGCATAACATCCAGCCACGAGATCTTAGCTCTATAAAGCTAATGTGGGAGCCCACGTGTGACTCAGTTTCCATCTGGAGTCATTTCAGACTTAAAGATTCTATTTGAGTCCAAGCATGCCTGCTGTTATTCATCTAGTAATCTTGAGGGCTGTGAATAACATCTGCATTAGCCAATAGAAAAGGCATTTTTCCCAGCTCAAAGAGCCCATTTTTTCTATTAAGATTTGGGCTAGTGTAGGCCAGCCAGGGGCACTCCTTGTTAGTGATTAGAAGCTGCTTAGCTGGATCAGATAATGCCCAGGTTAGAGCTGCCTCCAAGCACAGTGCAGGGAGGTGGGGAGCTGACTGTACTGCTTTTTGATCTGCCTTTTGACTGTATTTAGTATATATGCTGGCTGAGAAATAAACTCAGGCTGCTTTCTATTGACCTTTCATCCTCTCAGTCCAACCTATGATTCTGTCTTCATTTCTCTTAATCTAACTTTTCCTTAGCCTCAGCATTCCCTCCAAGGGAAGCTCTAGATAAATGTTGTTAGACTCACCAAATGGGGTATCCTGTCTCTGTAAGTCCTCAGAGTGAATGCTGTTTCTACAAAACACCCAATCATCATCTCCTCTCTCGTACCACCTTATATTCCTCTCTCTGCCCAGGCATGCCACTTCCTATCTGCAACTCCTTAGTGATAGGATTAAAGATATGAGACACCAGCATTGACTCTACAACAAACTAGTGTGACTACTGGGATTAAAGGTGTGTGTCAGTATTGCCTGGGGTGTAAGGCGAGCCATGGCATCTGTTTACTTTATGATCTTCAGGCAAGCTTTATTATTAAAATATAAATGAAAAAATAAAATAAAATAATTAGAAGCAAGCATCTGAGATCAAGAAGAGAAAAGTAAAACTGTTTATCACCAAAGAATATAAAAAATATTCTGAGTACAAACTGGGGAAGGTCCATCATTTTCACAAACAATGAATGATATAATTAAATTATGGTTCACAAAATCAACAATATAGATGACACCATTGCCAAAACAAGGGAAAAACACAAATCTACACACACACACACACACACACACACACACACACATATATATATATATATATATTACTATTTCTTAAAGAAGAACAACAAGATTCTAATCAAAATCACGGAATAACTGGCCATCACGCATCCTGTACACTCCTGTTCTCTCCTTTACCAATAATAGAAAATGGGTTTGGTGAGAAGGGCTGTTTCACCAAAATTTAAAATATTCACTTGAAGTCTTCTGATGTTTACTGAAAGCATTTCATTCTGTTTTGAAAATGATGTCTGTTAGGATCACTTACCATGTTGTTTCCTACAATTGGTGATAAAATCCAAGCAAGCATCACAGTGAGGAAATGAAATCTTTTTAAATGGAATTTCAAGAAAACAGATTTTTAAAGAATCAGTTTACATGTAAATCAACTTGATTTATTCCAACTACTTGGAGTTCCAAGCACTTTTGAAAGTAAGGATACTGCTATTTTTGTGTATGTTTGTGTATTTTTTGTGTTTGATATTCTCTGTATGATTGCTAGAAGTGATCAAAGCTTCAGGGACTCAGGGAAATAGAAGAAGAGGATGAGAAATTAAAGGTGTTACAAAATGAGATAGAGAAGCAGATAAATAAGAGTACAACCCCAGGCAATGCTGACTCAGTGATCATCTCTTGAGGAGAAGATGGAGGCTGATGCCAGTTCCATCTATGTTGGCAATGTGGACCATGGTGCAAAAGCAGAAGAGCTGGAAGCTCACCTTCATGGCTGTGGTTCAGTCAACCATGTTACTACAGTCTGTGACAAATTCAGCGGTCTAGCCAAAGGGTTTGCATATATAGAATTCTTAGACAAAGAGTCAGTGAGGACTTCCCTGGCTTTAGATGATTCCCCATTTAGAGGGAGATAGATCAAGGTGATTCCCGTCAGCACAACAGATGGGTTTCCCATGTGCCCGATACCGTGCCTGGACTACCAATTACAACAGCTCCCAATCTTGATTCTACAATGGTTTAAACAGCTGGCCCTTGGATCAAAAAAAGAATTTAAAAAAAAAAAAGAAAGAAAAACAGAAGGTGGAAATTTATTTTTTTAAAAAGATATACTGTGGAAGGGGGAGAATCCCATAACTAACTAAGGAGGGACCTGCTCTGGGCAGTAGGGCAGGGAGTGACACATTCCCTCTGGAGATATGGACACTTCTCAAATGTAAAAGCTGCTCCCTGTTTGCCTGCTCCACTTCACTCTCTTTGGGCCTGCTCAAGTGTAGGTGGGCTCAGATGATAGGAGGCCTTTTTTTTTTTTACCTAGAGCTCTGGAAAAGTACCAATCTGTTCAGCTTGTTTCCTTCCCTCATCTTCTCTCTGCCTTTTGCAGTCCCTGCCTTCTCCTGATTTACCAGGTCTAGGCACACCCTACCCTTCTTTCCTCGGGGCTCCTGCCTCTCCAGTTTGTCTGGTGAATTTTTCTTGGTTCCTTTTTGTTTATTTTTCTGTCTTGAATGTCTTTCTTTGCAGATTTTTGTAGCAGAAAGAACTCACTCCCAGTGGATTCAGTGTAAATTCCACTTACCCCTGGGGAAACACACTACTCTGTTTTGGGAAGTTTTCCACTGTTGTTTTTTTTTGTTGTTGTTGTTGTTGTTATTGTTTATCAGGTGTTCTTTTTTGTTTTATAATTTCTTTATATTTTTCCCTTTTATTTGGAGGTAATGGGAAGAAGTGGGAATAAGGAGGGGGAGCTGGATTTTGTTTATTTTTTAAATTCAATCTCAAGGGATGGGGTTTTTAAAAATAATGGGTCATGAGGAAAGTTGTTTATGAAAAAAAGAAAAAGGATTTAAAATTTATTTTCTCCTACATGGATTATGGCCCAAGATGTGGATTATGCTCTATCTACCTGCCTAACACAAGGCACATCTGAGAAATGTCTGCAGATCAGAAACTCCTTTGTCCCCTGGAACTAAATTTCACTGGATCACACCATTGCAGCTAGTGGCAGCATCACATTAAAAGCATTCTAATCATGCATTGCTAGAAGATCAATATCATCATTTCCTACCAGTTCATAAACTATTTGTAATCTTTATAAAACAAACCTGAAATTAAAATGCAATATTGAGAACTTCTGGAATCTAGACCTTCAGTTTTCTAATCTCTCTTCCCACTGCACACCTAGAGCAGTGTCCATGTGTGTACTCTGGACAATCACCATCATATCCTCCAGTTCCAGAGTCTACCCTGCCCCAGTAAATTCATACATAGGGAGACTCAGAGGACAAGGGCCACTGCCAACATGAACCACATGGACCAACACAACTACAGGGTGGCTCATGATCAGTCCAAGTCACAGCAGAAATGACACTTCAACAGATCTGAACACACAACACTCACCATGGTATAGCTTGTGATCTTCCTTACTATTTCTTACAGCAGAGGCAGAATAGAATCATGGAAAGAACCCACAAACTGTCTGCTACTAGTACTCCCCATTGCTAACCCTTCCCAGAATTCCTCACTGGTTAGGGCCACCTAGCCGGGACTCACAATATTTGCAGCTCCTCTACAAGAGGATCAGAGATCAAAAGTCTCGGACAGCACAGTCCTTCCAGTTCTGCCCTCCCAGCCCACCAGACAGGGGCCTAGATTAGAAAGTTTGTATTTAGTACACATTATTCCACTCCCCTATAGCACATCCTGTTCCTCATCCAAAGCACAGGGTCCTTTGTGTGCACATTCCATTACACACTCACTTTCCAGTGCAGTCATCCCATTGCCTCAGAGAAGGAAAATCCTGAAAACAAGCACAGGTCACATTCATAAAGGAATCACTGTTCCTGTGTAACTGTGGTTACTTTGTAACTGTTGTTAAACAAAAACAGACCATGAATTAGAAAACAATCAGGATCATGTGATAGCTCAGAGGGAGCCATAAAAAATGTGGATATGATGCAGTTTTAATCTCAAAAATTATTTTGAAAACTTGAAACACACTTTATGTGCTCCAGAGACTAAGAATTTGTATCAGAGCACAATAAATATTCCTCATGGATTCTCCCTAAAGGCGAAGATCAGAAAAGTAACAGTCCTGTTAAGCAGGGCCACAATATTTTACCCAGATAATCTATTTTTGATGAACTACTGTAAATACCGCAATTAGATTTCAAGATAAGGTCAGTCCCATACCTAGATTGCCATTGTCTGTGGACTGCAAACAATGGTCAATCAGGACAATCATACAGCATCACAATTGACCTCCTGATGCCACATAAGTAATCTCAGTTGAAGGAGGAAAGCTCTTACCCTCAAGCCAACTTCTCACTTCCTGCACTGTGCTTCAAAGTTGGTCAATGTGTTCAATTCTTATACCAATCCCTCTTCATTTCTAAGTCCTCAATAAAAGCCAGAATGATTAGCAGACACTCATTAACTGCTCTATTTTTCTTTTTCACTGACTAGTGAAGGACAAACCTGGAAGGAGTTGCAGGACTGTCTTTCCAGAACTGGGCAGCAGAGGCAGGATTAGGTGTTCAAAATAATTCTCAATTACATAACATGAGGCAAGCCTAAAGTATAGGAGACATTGCTCTACATAGAAATCAACATAACTTGAAAGAAATGAAATGAAACTCTCAATGACTTAGAAACATTGGAGAACAGAAACAAATAGTGATAACAGAAGCAATACACTTAAAGAAAGTATTTGAAACTGATACCAAAAAGTGATTTTTAAAGTGATAATAATAATGCACTCTTAGATGGGCAATGCTGGATCAGGCCTTTATTCCCAGCACTCAGGAGGCAGAAGAAATTGGATCTTTCTGAGTTTGAGACCAGCGTGGTCTATGACAGGTCCAGGACAGGCTCCAAAGCTACAGAGAAACCAACCCTGTCTCAATACACCAAAAAATGCACTTTTAAGATTAAATAAAATTTTATATATTGACTTAAAAAAAGAGCAGGCCCTTCCCTAGGAGAGGGGATGTCATTAACAAGAGATAGATTGATGGTACCCATATACAATGTTGACTGCTGAAATTTGTAACCGCCTATATAGTTAGTCAATGGCCTGTTTTTCAAATCTCCGAGCTGACATAACTCTGTCAAGCAAGATTGATCATATTTCTTACCAAAAGCAATCTACAGATTGAATACAATGCCCTTTAAAATTGCAGCAAAATTCTTCAAGGACTTCAAAAGAACAGCACTCAAATTCATTTGAAAAACAAAAAACCCAGGATATCCAAAACAATCCTATACAATAAAAGAACTTCTGGAAGCATCACAATCCCTGTCTTCAATCTTTACTACAGAGATACATTACTGAAAACAGCCTGGTATTGTCATAAGAACAGACAGGAGGACCAATGGAGCTGAATAGAAGACCTGGATATTAATCCACATATTTCTGAACATTTGATATTTGATAGGAAAGCAAAAAATATCAAATGGAAAAAAGAAAGCATATTGAACTAGTGGTGCTGGCATAACTGGACATCAGCATGTAGAAAAATGAAAATAGATCCATATCTATCACCATGCACAAAACTCAAGTCCAAATGGATCAAAGACCTCAACATAAAGCTACCCACACTGAAAATTATACAAGAAAATGTGGGAAGTGCACTTAAAGGTACTGACACAGGGAACCACTTCCTAAATATAACTGCAGTAGCACAGACACTGAGAGAAACAATTAAATGGTATGCCCTGAAACTAAAAAGCTTCTGTAAAGCAAAGGACATGATCAGCAAGGCAAAACAACAGCCTGCAGAATGGGAAAATATCATCACTAACCCCATATCAGACAAAGGTCTGATCTCCAAAATATACAAAGAACTCAAGATATTAGACACAAGAAGAACTCATAATCCAATAAAAAAAAATGGGAGTAAAGACCTAAACAGAGAACTCTCAACAGAGGAATCTAAAATACCTGAAAGACAATTAAGGAAATGTTCAATATCGTTAATCAGAAATGCAAATCAAAACAACTCTGAGAGTCCATCTAACACCTGAAAGAATGGCCAGGATTAAAAACACCAATGACAACTTATGCTGGAGAGGTTGTGGGGAAATGGAAACACTTCTGCATTGCTGGTGGGAATGCAAGCTGGTAAGGTCCCTTTGGATGTCTGTGTAGCAATTTCTCAGAAAATTAGGAAACAGCCTTTCTCAAGACTCAGTAATACCACTTTCATATATAATCAAGAACATGTGCTCAACTATGTTCATAGCAGCTTTGTTTGTCATAGCCAGAATGTGGAAACAACCTAATGCCCCTCCATAGTAGAATGAATAAGAAAAGTGTGGTACATTTACACAATGGAGTACTACACAGCATAAAAAAATAATGACATCTTGAATTTTGCAGGAAAATGGGTAGAGCTAGAAAACATTATTTTGAGTGAGGTAACCCAGACACAGAAAGATAATTATCACATGTACTCACTCATAGGTGGTTTTCAAGCATAAAGCAAAGAAAGCCAGCCTACAAACCACAATCCCAGATCTTAGACAAAAATGAGGATGCTAAGAGAGACTTACAGAGCTCTAATCTACATGGGAAGTATAAAGTATAAAAAGACAGAATCTCCTGAGCAAATTGGGTGCATGGGGACCTTGGGAGAGGGTTGAATGGGGAGTGGAGAGGCAGGGAGTGAAGCAAAGAAATTGTAGAGCTCAGTAAATATCAATAAACAAAGATCGATCATATCTGCAGAGGATAGTTGCCTAATTGCAAATTCAGTGTTCCTTGACTCAAGTTAACCTTCCTAATCTGGACACCCACACAATCTAGTCTGTGTTCATCCACATGACATTAATTTACACATGCTGGGCAATTACAAACGACTACTGCTACCACAGTCAGGCCCTTTTTCATAGTGGTGGCTCCAACAGCTGATTGCCTATGCTGTACCCCCTGCAGTGCACACAATAATCTATTCTTCCTATTGTGGTCTGAGGACAGAAGAAATGCTCCATATGCAAACCTTTTTCCTGCAACTGCATTGGGCAATCAACTACATGGCTCAAATGCATTATCTTATTTTAATTTATTGGTTTTGTTTGAGACATGGTATCTCTGTAGCTTTGGTGCCTGTCCAGGAACTAGTTCTTGTAGACTATGCTGGCTTCAAACTCACAGAGACCTGCATGCCTCTACCTCCTGAGTGATTGGATTAAAGGCGTGCACCACCACTGCCCGGCAAATACATAATTTTAAAACTGTGAATTGGTACAGTCATTTAAGAATTTTGCAGGTATAATATTGAGGACACTAAAGGTTGCCCAGGAAAGCAACAGACAGGGACCAAGGCCAACTGAGTCAACATAACAGAAGTTGTCTCAGAAACAATATTTCTATTGGGATGGAAATGCAGCTCTTCTAGAATTAATATGCCTTTCCACTGAGAAATCACAATCCACATTTAGAAGATTAATAAAGAGAAGTATCTTTAATGATGTTATGCACTGATCTCTGTTCAATGCTCAAGGGGAGCTACGTTAGACAGATTTTGCATTCAATATATGCTCTTATCCATAAGTATCCCTTAGGATAATGGTCAAGATTAAACTTTGAACAATTGAAATAGAAACAGGCAACTTGAGAGTCTAAATATTTAGGCAAAATTATTCTCAGAATATTCTCTTAAGTACGCCAGTGACCAGTTACAGCAGGTCATTCTTCACTGACAGGGTTCTAAGGTGAAGGTCACAAGGGATTTTTCGAGACTGGGTTTCTCAGTAGCTTTGGAGCCAGTCCACGAACTCTCATAGATCAGGTTGGCCTTGAACTCAAAGAAATCCACCAGCTTCTGCCTCTAGAGTGTGGGAATTAAAGGCATGCACCACCACCACCTGGCAGTGAGTTTTTATTTTTAAATCAGTGGTGGCTTCTTTGAAATGGTTTGGAGTCAAATATCTGGACAATCCTGGTGAACAATGTATACGCGGGCATTCTAATCTCTTCCAGCCCTAATTAGCATATGCTTAAAGTCTGGGTGTTTTAGATGCAGTTCTCCCTCCACTAAATTCTACTTTGTGAGACTTAATTATTTTTTAAGCATTGGTCAATCTATTGTATCACCAATTCTACTCTTCAACATTATGGTACAGTAGTGGAAAGCTACACAACACGTGAGATGCCTTTGATAATCTCAACAAATTTAAATCTCAACTTAGATTATATTTAAAGCTTAAATGCAAAGTGCTCCATACCAAGAAAATATTGGAGAAATTAGGTTTCTCTGAGTTTGGCAACTTATTTCCATGAATGCATCAACCCTGTTGAAGTTGACTAGGAAAGTTTTTTTAAACACAGCTTCCCGCGCCCAATACTCTAAGGAGATGAAGCCACAGAGCAAAGTTATTCAGAGGCCTGCCCCTAGGTCCAGGAGTTAGCAGGGACCATGAGGGACTTCACATACAGGGAATATGGCGGCGGGTTCCCACCCAGACCCATGGAGGGAACAACATAGTGTTTTCCGCACCTCACCCTCTGCTCCTCCCCATCAGGAGACAGCATTCCCTCACTCACCATGTTGTGCTTCTCCATTTTGCCAAAGTTCTCAGCTCATCATCTCTCTGCAACAGCAACTGCACCCGAGAACAGGAATCCAGGTCACCTGGAGTATATGATTGGCTAATGAGTCCTGAGTGACAAGAGCACCTCACATAGGGCTATAGTATGCTTAAAGAGACAGAATACTGGTTCCTGTCCAATCCATTCACCCCAACAGAGAACTTCTCCAGATCTGAGAATATATACATTTCAATAGCACTTGCCCCTGGCTACAAAAGCAGTCAATGTCATCTTCTTGTACTCCATAGGAACTTTCTCTTTTTTCCATCACACTAAGGTGATTTATATGGTGCACTGTGCAAGGTGGGTGGAGTAATTTCCTGTCCCACAGGGGTAAGGATGCCTAGAACACTAACAACTAAAGAGAGTTTTAAAGTTACAAAATGTAGCTTCATAAAAGGAATTTGGCAATGACTCTTCTGTTTCTATATTGTGAAATACATTAAGGAGTATAGGTATTAGTTCTTCTTGGAAGTTCTGGTAGAATTCTGCATTGAAACCATCTGGTCCTGTGCAACCACTCTGGAAAGCAGTGTGGCGGTTTCTCAGGAAATTCAGGATCAACCTACCCCTGGACCCAGCAATACCACTCTTGGGAATATACCCAAGATAGGCCCTATCATACGACAAAAGTATATGCTCAACTATGTTCATAGCAGCATTGTTTGTAATAGCCAGAACCTGGAAACAACCTAGATGCCCTTCAATGGAAGAATGGATGAATAAAGTATGGAATATAAACATATTAAAGTATTACTCAGCAGTAAAAAACAAGGACTTCTTGAATTTTGCATACAAATGGATGGAAATAGAAAACACTATCCTGAGTGAGGTAAGCCAGACCCAAAAAGAGGAACATGGGATGTACTCACTCATATTTGGTTTCTAGCCATAAATAAAGGACATTGAGCTTATAATTCATGTTCCTAGAGAAGCTAAATAAGAAGGTGAATCCAAAGACAAACATATAGTCATCCTCCTGAATATTAACCTTCATCAGGCGATGAAATGAGACAGAGACAGAGACCCACAATGGAACACCGGACAGAAATCTCAAGGTCCAAATCAGGAGCAGAAGGAGAGGGAGCACGAGCAAGGAACTCAGGACCGCGAGGGGTACACCCACACACTGAGACAATGGGGATGTTTTATCGGGAACTCACCAAGGCCTGCTGGCCTGGGTCTGAAAAAGCATGGGATAAAACAGGACTCTCTGAACATAGCAGACAATGAGGACTACTGAGAACACAAGAACAATGGCAGTGGGTTTTTTATCCTACTGCACATACTGGCTTTGGGGAAGCCTAGGCAGTTTGGATGCTGACCTTACTAGACCTGGATGGAGGTGGGCAGTCCTTGGGCTTCCCACAGGTCAGGGAACCCTGATTGCTCTTCGAGCTGATGGGGGAGGGGGACTTGATGGGGGAGGGGGAGGGAAAAGGGAGGTGGTGGTGGGGAGGAGGCAGAAATCCTTAATAAATAAATAAATTTAAAAAAAATAAAAATAAGCACATAGAAATATCAAACTGCTTATACTTGTTCATATGTTTAGTGTCTAAACTGCTAGTATCATTTAAATTAATAACAGATATATGGAAAACATATACAGCAACTGGAATAGTAAAAAACACCAGTCCCATTCTGTAAAACAAACTTCAAGCTACTTTATAAGAATAAAATAAAATTTATGTTGAAAAAAAATAGTTACAAAATGAAATATTTGTTCTGTGGCTTCAATCTGAGGTCAGATGAACTGAAGATACTTTTAACATAGTTTTCACATGGATTTTACACAACAGGAAAGAGAAAATCAGGAACCAAATCTCAAACAAGATGATTGGTCTTTCCCCCATTGGAAAGCTGGATGATGACTCCATTGTTTATGGGTTTTATTCCTTAAATTTCAAGCAAACTCCAGGCAAATGAGTAATAATAGAAAGAGTAGTGTTCATGGAAATTTGAATATGTAGAGAGTAATGGAGCTAGAAAGAATGTCTTCATGAGCACTATTGTTAGCCAGCACATCTTCCTCCACACTCAGGTGAAAAAAATATACAACTGCAGTAGTCAAGATTTTCTACATAAACATGACAGGTAGAATGAATCTCACCATGTATGAAGATAACGAGCTTATTAGAATGTCTCACAAGCTGTGGTCCAGGTAACTTAAGAATAGCTGCCTACCAATGGCAACTGAAGAATCCAATAGATTGCTTCTCAGCCTTTTGTCTAAGATCATGTGAAGAATTCAGTAGTTGTTCAGCCCACAAAACTCAGCATCTCAGCTGGTTTAAGTATTCACCAAAATTACAATGCAGTAGGCTCTAATGCTAGTATAGGAATGAGTTTGGTAACCAGAGCTAGAGCAGAGGCAAAAAGGAGACTTTTCTTCCTCAAAATACTTTATATGTGACTGCTTCTACCAGAATGTAAGATGCTGACTAAAGTTCGGTCATAGTCTTTGTTTGATTCAGATTTTTTTTTTTTTTTTTTTTTTGGAGATTTCAAGACAGGATTTTTCTGTGTAATTGTGGAACTCATTCTGTAGGCCAGACTGGTCATACTGTGAACAACATAAAATGGGACAGGAGAAGTCAGGTGGTGGTAGCACACATCTTTAATATGACTAACCCTAACCCTAACCCTAAACTCTAGGGAGTCAGAGGCAGACAGACTTCTGTGAGTTCAAGGCCAGACTCATCTACAAGAGGTAGTTGCAGGTCATGTTTCAAAACTACAGAGAAACCTAGTCTTGAAAAACAAAACAACAAAAAAGGGAGGGAGACGGGAGAAGGCATGTCTAAACAAGTAGGCAGATGGAGATTTACAGAGCAAATCTATTGTTCTGATCAGGAAAGATCTAAGAGATACTTTTAAAAGATATATCAACATACATAGGAAATAGAACACAAATACAAAAATATGGGAAGGTCCTGTCCACATTGTAAAAGATTGTCTTAAATGAAGAGCTATTCTGAGCTCTTCTAACTTCAGAATAAGGCTTCTTTTGACACTGAAAATGGTGGTTCAAAGGAAGACCAGACACACTTATACTTCTAAGAAGGACCAAGAATAGTTCATTTTAACTAGCCCTGATCTTTAGAGAGAATCTTTGGTGAGTGAAGAAAATTTTATATCTTTGGGTATTACAAATTAGTACTGAAAATATACAAAGAGATTCTATTAACTATTTAGGACATAAAATACACCTATAAAAAATTGATCCCAAAAGTCAAAATTAGGAGAGGTCAACTGTGGGCTTCTAATAATTTTAAAAATTCCTGGAAGGTATTGCCAACATATATTTTGGATTCATCCAGGAGCATTTATACTCAGTCTTTTAGCAGCTGTTGCTCCTTCCTCAGCATTCCAACAATTCAAAGACAACAAAATAACATACAGTATCCAGACTCTCTGTGTATTTTTCATCTTTATTTGTGGTTTTATTTTAAACTCTATTTTTTCTTTTTCTTTTTAATTTTTTTGACAAAGGGTTTCTCTGTATATATCTGGCTGTCATAGATCTCATTCTGTAGACCAGGTTGTCCTTGAATCAGATCTGCCTGCCTCTGCCACCCAGTATTGGATATGAAGCCATGTGTCCCCAAAACCAACTACTCTATTCCTTTTTACTTAGGACTTTATCATTTTATGTCTATCCCAAATCTACATATATTTTTAAATACACAAGAAACCATTGAAAGGTTTTTTCATTTGAATTTATCTTTAATGTATATCTCTCTTTTTCTGACCAAATGAGTCTATAATTTGCTAAGAAATATGGCTACAGATAAAACCTTGGCTTTGACAGCTGGATCCACCTGATTGCTTAGCTTTCTGAGAGTCTAGCCTCATGGCTGAGGTACTGGCAGGATCCACGTTTATTGCCACAATTCTATGGAGTTTCAAGGTCCCTATCACCACCAAGAAGCATGATGGTGACTGTACACAGACACCATTTAAGTGTTTGATGTGGTGCTTCTTAAAAGGGCTGCAAGGTTTTTACAGCTAAGACATAGTCAGGAAGCTTCTCTTAAATGAGAAACTCTTACCTCTATCAAACAGACCCCAGCTAGGAAAATGCTGATACCAAGAAACCATGCTTAACTCTGTACTTTTGTGTCTAGAATTAATTTCCAAGCTCTCTCAGGTTTCAATGGGATTTAGTTATCCACGTTTACAACATTTGTTAACAGAGGTTTCTGTTTCACCTTGTCCTGTAGCCATTCAGTCCCCAAAAAACAAACAGAGGTCTACATTGATTTTAAACTGGTGTGCCTATTAGATCATGCTTCCTATTAACCCTTACATCCTACAATCACCCATAATTCTTGTCTGTGTCAGCCACATGGCTTGGTACCTTTAATCAGCAAGGCAATCTCATCTTATGTCCTCTGCCTCTGGGTGATAACTACAGGCTGAACCTTTGCTCTTCCCAGAATTCTCCTGCTCTGATCTGCCCTGCCTATACTTCCTGCTTGGTCACCCAGCATACACTTCCTGCATGGCTACTGGCCAATGAGCATTTTGTTAAAACAATACAATTGACAAATATTTAAATAGTCCATGACCATTGTCACACAGCAAATTTCCTCTAATTTAGACTTAAAAGGAATAGGTAAGGAACAGTTCAAAAGTACCCAAATTACATGATCAAATACTTGTACCTGATTTCAGTCTAGCAGAAAAAGTAGCAAGAAAAGTATAAATAATAGTCCCTGAAGGGACCTGGTAAACTGCTCATAGTTCTTGATACAAAGAGATCAGAATTTTGGTTTTTAAACTCTTATTAGTATTTTTATGTATTATGCTAAAAAAAAAAAAAGAAAGAAACACATTTCAAAAAAAAACAGAATGGAGTCAGAGCAATTGGGAATGTCCATATGTCCCTTTCCATAGAAGACAGAGAGTTTTCCCTGAAATTTCCTTTGGAAATGATATGGAAGCTGAGAGAAATTCACCATGGTGATAGAATGAGACAGTGAGAGCAAAGACACGAAATGAATGGGAAGTTTGTAAACTCTCTTCAAATCTAGTACCAGTGCATCAACTCTCCCTAGATTTTGTGTTTCATACAGAGTTTAAGAGAACACACTAATTCTAATTCATGCAAAATTACATCTGGAAACTCAGTCAGTAAAACCATGCTCCTTTAATTCAGAATGAATTACTTAGAATAGCTAGTACAACATTGGACCCATTTCTCCTGTGCGGTTATGCAAGTGTAAAGATAGTTTCTATTGTATGGAATCACACAATAAAATATTACCATATTTTAACACACAATAAAGGATATAAAGAAATGCAAGTTTGGCCAGGAATTGGTAGTGCATGTTTTAAACTCCTGCACCTGGGAGGAAGAGACAGGCAGATCTCTGTGAGTTTGAGAACAACCTGCTGTATGGTTTGTGTGCCAGCAGAGCCAGATATACACAGAGAAACCCTGTCTTGAAAAACCCACTAAAGCCTTGTTGGCCAGAGAAGGGTGATGTACATCTTTAATCCCAGCACTCGGGAGGCAGAGACAGGTCTATCTCTGTGAGTTTGAGGCCAACCTAATCTAAAAGAGCTAGTTCCAGGCCAGGCTCTAAAACTACCTAAAATCCTGTCTGGAAAAACCAAAAAAACAAACAGATCCTGTACCAGAAGACCCATCAGAGAGAGTCTTCATCCTGCAACAGATGGAGATAGAGACAAAGTCCCTCATCAGAGCAACAGACTGAGCCCCCAAGTTCCAGTTGAAGAGCAGAAGGAGGGAGAAGATGAGCAAGGAAGTCTGGACTGTGAGGGGTTGGTCGATCCACTGAGACAGTGTACCTGTTCTAATGGGAGCTCACCAAATCCAGCGGAACCGGGACTGAATGAGCATGCCATCAAACAGTACTCTCTGAAAGTGGCTGAAAATGAGGGCTGACTGAGAAGCCATTGATAAAGTCTCTGGGACTTGTTTCTACTGCGTGTACTGGCTTTTGGGGACCCTAGTCCATTTGTTTATTTGGATGCAAAGCTTCCTAGGACTGGATGGGGAGGCTTGGACTTCCCACAGGGAAGGATTCCCTGCCCTCTCTTAATGAAGAATGGGGAGGGAGGAGGGGGTGTGGGGGAGCAGGAGAGGAATGGGAGGATCGGAGGAAGTGTAAACTTTTTGAAAGGAAAAAATAAAAAAAGAAAACCAAACCAACAAAAACAAAAAACAAAAAGACTTCAAAGAGGGCTGGAGAGATGGCTCAGTGGTTAAGAGCACTGCCTGCTCTTCCAAAGATCCTGAGTTCAATTCCGGCAACCACATGGTGCCTCACAACCATCTGTAATGAGGTCCGGTGTTCTCTTCTGGCCTGCAGGCATATACACAGACAGAATATTGTATACAGAATAAATAAATAAATATTTATTAAAAAAAAAAGACTTCAAAGATACAGAAACCCCAGTCTTGAGAAAGTGAAAAGCAAACAAACAAGCAATAAGTGAAGAAACTTAAAAACTGAAGTTTAAGAAATATACTCATGATCCATTGGACCCTGAATTCTACAAGTTCCACGCTGCCCCAAATCTCCAATTACACCCCTACAAACCCCGTACCACAACCTCAATGGAACTCTGAAACACAGCCTGTTACTACTCATAGGAGACCAAGAGGTGAGTGATTACCCATGAAGCAGGACACCCCACTCTCTAGGCCCTCCCAAACTCCCAGGACACACGCCCAGTGGACTCAGCTTCCCTAGCCAGCTAGCCAGTGAGTTTCCTGAAAGTAGGCTGCTCCAACAGCCCCATCCCATCCATTGAATCTTGAAAGCTACAAGTCCCACTCTGCCCCAGGCCCTCCTATCAATGTACCCGCAACCTAAGTGGAAATCTGCAGCACAGCCTGCTATTACACAGAAAAGTCCAAGGGGTGAGTGATGACCCACCCAGCAGGACAACCTCTCTAGGACCTCCATACCGGAGCAAAACTCTGGGCCCAAACACTTCCTGTTTCAGTTCTCTAGCCAGTCAACAGGCAAGTTTCCTCCAGGTGTGCTGCTCAAACACCTCCACACCATCCATCAGACCCTGGGAGCTACAAGTCTCACTCCAACCCCAAAACAATCCTACTTCCCAGACCCTTACAACTTCAGAGGAACATTAAAACACAAGATGCAGCTTCACACTGGGCGATGGTGGCGCAAGCCTTTAATCCCAGCACTCGGGAGGCAGAGGCAGGCAGATCTCTGTGAGTTCGAGACCAGCCTGGTCTACAGAGGTAGTTCCAGGACAGGCTCCAAAGCCACAGAGAAACCCTGTCTCGAAAAACCAAAAAAAAAAAAAAAAAAAAAAAAAGATGCAGATTCACGGGGTGGACCAAGACAGGGACCCTGAAGCACAAGCTGTGACTGCACAGACTGGACCAAGAGTGACCCAGGAGTGCAGACCAAAAGAGTACAAAGAGAGACCTCAGTGGCATGGCTCTCTGAAACACAGAGTTGGCCAAGAACAGGTCTCAAAGACACAAACAACCACTTTAAGAATTGGACCAAGAAGTAAAGACACTGCTAGCACCAATTGAAGGATGAGATGGGTAGGTGCCAATGCAAGAATTCATCCAACAACATAGAAAGCAAATTGGTAACACCAGAACCCAGTGGTCATACAACAGGAAGACTTAATCATCCTAAGTCAGGAGAAGCAAAAAAAAAAAAAAAATTATTTTCAATGTAACCTTGTAAAAACGATGGGGTCCCCAATGTAACTATAGGAGGATGATGAAGGAAATAAAAATTCCCTTAAAGAAATCAAGGAAAAGACAAACAAAAAATAATCACACAGATAAAACAAACAGCTCAAGACTTGAAGACTGAAATAGAGGCAATAAAGGAAAGACTAATGAAGGGAATTCTGTATATGGAAAATCTGGGTAAACAAATGGGAAATACAGCAGGAAGTGTAACCAAGCAAAACACAAGAGATAGAAGAGAGACTCTCAGATGCTGAAGATACTATAGAACAAAATCAAATCATTGGTCAAAGAGCACAATAAATCCAACAAATTCCTTACACAAAACATCCTGGAAATCTGGGACACCATAAAAAAAATTAAAACCTAAGAATAATAGGAATAGAAGAGAAAGACCAACACCAACTCAAAGGCACAGAAACTATATTCAACAAAAAAAAAAATCATAGAAAAAAACTTTCCCAACCCAAAGAAGAATATCCCTATGAAAAAACAAGAAGCTTAGAGAACACCAAATAGACTGGACCAAAAAAAGTCCACCCCCCAAACATATAATGATCAAAATGCAAAACAGAGAATGAAGAAAGAATATTAAGAGCTGCAAAAGATAATGGTCAAGTATACTATAAAGGCAGACCTATCAGAATAACACCCAAATTCTCCATGGAAACCATGAAAACAAGAAGGCCCTGGACAGATTTGCTCAAGACAATAAGAGACCAAAGACACCAGACCTACCAAAGCTTTCAATCACCATAAATGAAAAAAAATAAGATATTCCATGGCAAAACCAGATTTAAACAATACCTATCCAAAATCCAGTCATACAGAAAGTACTAGAGGGAAAATTCCAACCCAAGGAAGCTAACTGTAAACACCGGCAACAGATATCCTAACACCCACAAACCCCAAAGAAGGGAAACAAACAAACACCACTACTGAAAAATACCAGGAACTAGCAGTCCCTCATTATTTACATCTCTTAATATCAATAGACTCAATTAACCTATAAAATGGTACAGGCTAAGAAAATGGATACAAAAGCAGGATCCATCCTTTTGCTTTATAAAAGAAATACACCTAAACCTCAAAGACAAACATTGCTGAAGAGTAAAGTGTTGGAAAAAGATTTTCCAATCAAATATACCTAAGCAGCACACAAGTATAGGTTTACTAATAGCGAACCAAATAGACTTCAAAGTAAAGCTGATCAGAATAGATGAAGAAGGACACTTCATACCCATAACAGGAATAATCCATCAAGGTGAAATCTCAATCCTGAACATCAATGCCCCAAATAAAAGAACACCCACACATGTAAAAGAAACATTACTAAAGCTTAAATTGCTTTACAAGAATAGTAGGAGACTTCAACAACCCACTCTCCCCAGTGGGCAGGTCATACAGAAAAATAAGACAACTAACAAATGTCTTGGCTTAAATGGACTCAATGGGTATCTACAGAGCATTCCATCCAAACACAAAATAATATACCTTCTTCTTTTTTTTAATATTTATTTATTATTTATTATGTATACAATAGTCCAGAAGAGGGCACCAGCAGACCTTATTACAGATGGTTGTGAGCCACCATGTGGTTGCTGGGAATTGAACTCAGGACCTTTGGAAGAGCAGGCAATGCTCTTAACCACTGAGCCATCTCTCCAGTCCAATAATATACCTTCTTCTCAGCACCTCATGGAACCTTCTGTAAAATGGACCACAAACGGTAACAAAGCAAACCTTGACACAAAAAAATGGAATAACCCCCTGTGTCTTATCAGATCACTATGTTTTAAAGTTAGGATTTAGCAACAACATTAATCACAGAAAGCCTAAAAACTCATGGAAATTGAACACTGCTCTATTAAACCACCCCTAGGTCAAGCAAGAAATAAAGAAATTAAAGGCTTTGTAGAATTCAACAAAAATGATGGCACAAAATACCCAAATCTATGGGACACTATGAAAGCAGTGCTAAGATGAAAGTTCATAGCGCTAAGTGCCTACATAAAGAAAATGGAGAAAACTCACCCCAGTGACTTAAGAGCACAACTGAAAGCTTTACAACAAAAAGAAGCAGACTCACCCAGGAGGAGTAGAGGATAGGAAATAATCAAATTGAGGGCTGAAGTCAATAAAATACCAAAATTAAATCAACACCAGATGAGCAATTCAACTCAGCTTATAACCTGCAAGGAAAGAAAAGAAGTCATCAAAAGCCTTTCAACCAAAAAAGCCAATGGAAAAACAGTTTCAGTTCAGAATTCTGTCAGAACTAAGAACTAATAACTATACTCAAAGGGTTTCACATAATAGAAACAGAAGTAAGATTGCAAAACCACTTTTATGAAGCTAAAGTTACCCTTATACCAAACAACACAAAGATTCAACCAAGAAGGAGAATTCCAGACCCATCTTACTGATGAACATAGATGCAAAAATACTCAATAAAATACTAGCAAATCAAATCCAAGAACACATCAAAAAAATCATCTATCATGAAGTCAGCTTTATCAGAGATGCAAGGATGGTTCAAAATACAAAAATCTATTAAGAATTTTGCCCTCTAAAATATCCAAGTTATATATATAAAGAAAAGAATCCTGCCCTCTTCAAGCTCCTTTCCTAACATCCTTTAATAGTGAACAACAATATGGCAGTATAGGCCAAATTAACCTTTTTTCCTCAGCCTGGGTTTTGGGTATCACAACAACAGAAACCCTAATTAAGACACCATGTGTGGATGATATGTATGAGAGACATGCTCTTCTCTAAAGTTAAACAAAGAAGAGAGATTTGGGGGAAGGTTGGGACAGAGAGCAATAGTGGGAGGAAAGACTGCAGTCAAGATGAAAGAATAAATAAAAGATAAATGAAAGAGAGGAATGAGGAAAACTGAGGGAAGATTGGGTCAAGGAAAGATGAAAATTTAGCAGGGCAAATGACAAATCTTGTGGCTCTATCTCAGGTATATGGGCTTTATTTCCAAAGGGCTTAGAAAGTTCTATCCCTGCTGAAACATTAATCTAATTGACATTTAACAATAAGAAATCAGGAGTCAGAGAGCAGGATAAGAAACTGAAAGATCAGAGAAGCAGTTAACCAGCAAATTGTGACTACCACCTCTTCAGTTTCTCCATGTTAGTAAAGTGCTAATATTCTCTTCGGCCTGTCTTAGGAATCCTGACTCCTATCTGTCCAGAGTCCTCCAAACCTCCAAATTTTGGTCAGGTAGTGATTAGCTCTGCTATAACACTAAGGAAGCTTTATTATCACAATATAATCAAAATATCACACATTTCCCTATTTGTTTTATTAAAAAGTGAAGGTTTTAACTATCACAGTAAAGCTATATACACTAAATACAATAACTAGATATAATATATACAAGGAAGAATTATACTAACAATGTTCAATCCATTTGCATTTGGAAAATTTAGAGAAAATGTTTGATCATCTATCCTATCTTAGTAAGCCCAAGATGTTGTACCTAAATTACTTTTTATCCTAACTGTTATTACTAACCTTAAATAATCTTTCTGTCTCTTAGCCTTATATACTTTATACATTTTTAGTTCCTCTTTTTTCAATTTATTAACATGCATAATTACAATTATCGAGTCTTTAGCTCCATCAAGGAACCCAGAAGGATATATTACCTGAGTAAACAGAGAGTATAAAGCAAACAATATTTAAAATGAAAAAACAACACCATATGCCTATTTAAAATAAATTTTTGCCAGGCTTTAGTGGTACATGCCATTAATCCCAGCACTTTCATAGCAGAGGCAGATATATCTCACTGAATTAGAGGCCAGCCTGTTCTACAAAGTGAGTTCCAGCAAAACCAGAGGAACAAAAAGGAATCTATCTTTTAAAAAAAAGAACAAAAAAGTCTATTTGTTTCACCTTGAAAACACACCTAACATGATTATAAGCATGTTTATAATAAGTGACTATTAGGCCAATTTATTCTTTTGAAGGGGGATATTTTATTTGGATGATGTGATTTTTTTTTTAGAAATCTCAGTTTTCTAGTGGTTTTTAGATTCCTTAGTTCGATGTTTTCATATTTTAGTAAGGCAAAACAAAACTCTGCCATAACCCTAACTTTATGGAGTTTTATTTTTGGAAATTCTATTTAATCAAAAGGAAAACATCTGTTAATCTTACATATTAGTTAAGATTGAATGGTAATGCTCTCTGATGAACTATTGTCTCTTTTACTCAAGAGATATTTTTGTTTGAAACTAATCTTTAAGGATTTAAGTGGTCTCTGTAACTTTATTCCCCAATTTAATACATATCTTGGTTTTTATTCTGACTGAAATGTATCTTAAAAGCATACAAGTTGGTTTAATTTCCAGGGCTTTTTTTATTATCTAATGTTTACTCACACCTGTTGTCTCTATTTTATTAGCATTTAAAAATTAAAAGTTAATAATCTATTCTGTAACATATCTCTGCGGGCTTTAATTACCACTTTCTGTTAACTGAGCATATATTGTAAAATGCCTGATGAAGTGGTAATCTAATTAATCTTTTTCAATCCAAAAACAACCTAAAGGGCTGGAGAGCTGGCTCAGCAGTTAAGAGCATTGCCTGTTCTTCCAAAGGTCCTGAGTTCAATTCCCAGCAAACACATGGTGGCTCACAACCATCTGCAATGAGGTCTGGTGCCCTCTTCTGGCCTGCAGGCATACAAGCAGACACAATATTGTATACATAATAAATAAATATTTAAAAAAAAAAACAACCTAAAAATGAGTTAAAATTTACTTCCTGTTACATGTCATAGAGCAGAATATGTGGATTGTGCCCTATCTACCTATCTAACACATTGCACATCTGAGAAATCTCTGCACATCAGAAACTCCTTTTGTCCCCTGGAACTAAGCTTCACTGGATCACACCATTGCAGCTAGTGGTAACACCATGTTAAAAGCACTCTACTCAACCACTGCTCTACCAGGTGCTAAACAATTTGTAATCTTTATAACACGAACCTGAAATTGGAATGCAATATTCAGAACTTCTAGAAACTTAACCCTCAGTTTTCTAATCTCTCTTCCCACTGTACAACAAAAGCAGTGCCCATGTGTGTACTCTGGACAGAGATAGAACCAGCATCATTTCCTTCCATTGCAGGGCTGCAGAGTCTCCCCTTCCCAGTATTTCCATACAAAAAGAGGCTCGGAGAACAAGGGCCACTGCCAACATGAACCACATGGACCAACATAACTAAAGTCTAGCTCATGGTACTTCTAAGTATCAGCAGAAATGACATTTCAACAGGCATGATCTGAACACCCCCCACTCATTGTGGGATAGCTTATGGCCTTCCTTACCACCCCCTACAGCAGAGACAGAAGAGAATCATGAAAAGAACTCACAAACTATCTGCCACTAGTACTCTTGATTTCTAACCCTTCCCAGAATCTCTCACTGGCTAGGGCCACCCAGCTGGGCCTCTCAATATTAGCAGCGATCAGAGATCAGAGATCAAATGACTCAGACAGCATAATCCTTCCAGTCCTGCCCTGCCAGCCCAGCAGACAGGGCCCCAGTTTAGACAGTTTGTATTTAGCACACATTATTCCACTCTCCTAGAGCACATCCTCTTCCTCATCTAAAGCACAGGGTCCTTGTGTGCACATTCCATTACATACTCACTTTCCAGTGCAGCCATCCCATTGGCTCAGAGATGGGAAACCCTGCATACAAACAGGTCACATTCATAAAGTAATTACTGTTACTGTGTGACTGTGGTTACTTTGTAACTGTTGTTAAAGAAGAACAGACCAGGAATTAGAAAACAATCCAGGGATCTTAGGGCTTGGAGGCAGCAAGGAGAATGTAAATATGATGTAGTTGTCATCTCAAAAACTATTTTTAAATCTTGAGACAGACTTTATGGTCATGTACTCCAGAGACAAGGGATTTGTATAGAGCACAATAAAATTTTTTCATGTATTTTCTCTAAAGATCAATGTCTTAATAGAGAAAAGTCCTGTTAAGTAGGGCCACAACATTTTGCCCAGATCTTCTATTGTAGATGAACTGCTGTAAATATAGCAATTAGGTTTAAAGATAAGGTCACTCCCTTTCCCAGTTTCCTTTTGGCACTGGTCTGTGGACTGCAAACAATGGTCAATCAGGACATTCATAAAGCATCTACAGTTGACTACCTGATTCCACATAGCTAACCTCAACTACTTATGAAGGAGGAAAGTTTTCACCCTCAGTCCAGCCTCTCCTTTTCTGCACTGTGTCTCCACCAGCTTAAATAAACTCTTCCTCCTACTGTAGTCTGAGGACAGAAGGAATGCTCCACATGCAAATCCTTTCCCTGCAACTGCAATGCATAGTCAACTACATGACTCACATGCATAATTTTAAAACTGTGAGGTGGTGCAATCATTTTTAAAGGAGTTTTGAAAGTCTAATGTACAGGACAGCAAGGTCATTGCCCTGAAGAGCAGCAGACCAAGGCCACCTGAGTCAATATAAGAGAACTTGTTTCAGAAACTATTTTTCTAACAGGATGGAAATGCAGCTGTTCTAGAATTAATGTAACTTTCATTGAGAAATCACTTCACACACTGACGGTGCCAAACTGTAATGCCTCCTTGAAAGGCTTGATAGAGGTTGTTTTTGATATGGGGATGTGCCTTGTGTCTGGTTTTAAATCAACAGTGGATTCTTTGTAATGGTTTGGAGACAAATATCTGGACAAGCCAGTTGAACAATGTGTACCCTAGCATCCTAAACTCTAACAGCCCTGATTAAAATACATTTATCTTTTGGGTGATTTAGAGGCAGTCCTCCCTCAGCTAAATACTACTTTGGGAGACTGAACTATTTCCAAGGCATTGGCGAATCCTTTGTATCAGCAATTCTCCTCTTCTACGTTGCAGCTTGGAAGTGCAGTGCTACCCAACAGGTGAGATGCCTTGACACCGTCCACATAGTTAAATATAAATGGAGATTGTATGTAAAGGTTATATGCAAAAGTGCTCAATATCGAGAAGATGCTGAAGAACCTAGGCTTCCCTGACTTTGGCATATTGAAGTTGACAAGATGTTTGTACACACAGCACCCTGCTCCCAATTCTCTAAGCGGATTAAACCCAAAGTGCACAGCTATTCAGAGGTCTGTCCCTAGGTCTAGGAATTAACAGGACCCCGTGGGACTTCACAACACAGGAAATATGGCGTCAGGTTTCCACCCGGATCCAGAAAGGACACAGCCTACTGTCTCCCGCACCTCACCCTCTGCTCCTCCCCATCTGGAGACAACATTCCCCCGCTCACCATGTTGTCATTTCTCAGCTCGCCAAAGCTCTCAGTTTATCAACTCCCTGCAGCAGCAACTTTACCGCAACACAGGAAACCAACGGTGCCAGCTCCTCTGCAAAATCGAGACTGAATGCAGAATCCCGGAAGAGCCCTGCTGACTGGCAGGTCTCCTGGAGGGCCTGATTGGCTAGCGAGGCCTGAGTGACAAGAACACCTCCCACAAGACTGAAGTGCGCTTAAAGAGACAGCACAGAGATTTCGGGCCATTCCATCCACCTGAGTCATCATAATCTTGCACTCCATAGGAACTTTCCATTTTACCTCCAGAATACGACGTGGCCACTTAGCTTGTACAGAGCACTGTGCTGTGCTAGGTGGGTCCAGGGATTTCCTGTCCCACAAGGGGAAGAATGCCCAGAATATAAACAGCTAAGGAGAATTTTAAGGTCACAAAAGGAGATGTTTGGCTTCATGCTGAGGTCAGATGAACTGAAGGTACTTTTTACATGGTTTTCACAGGGATTCACACAACAGAAAAGAGAAAAACAGGAGCCAGATCTCAAACAAGATGATAGGTGTTTCCCCCATCAGAAAGCTGGATTTACGGGTTTTATTACTGAAATTCAAACCAAACTCCAGAAAAATGAATGATAATAAAAAGAGTAGTGTTCATGGTAATGTGAATACATAGAGAATAATGGAGCTAGAAGGAATGTCTTCATGAGCACTATTGTCAGCCAGCACATCTTCCTCCATGGTCAGGTGGATAAAATATACAACTGCAGTATTCAAGATTCTCTACATGAACAGGAAAGGTAGAATAAATTTCAACATGTGTGTAAAAAGTGGGCTTATTAGAATGTCTCACAAGCTGTGTTTCAGGTTGTCTAAAAATAGCTACTTATAAATGACAATTGAAGAATCCAGTAAATTGCTTCTCACCCTTTTCCCAAAGATCAAGTGAAGAATCCAGTAGTTGTTCAGCCCATGAGGCTTTATGTCTCAGCTGGCTTTAAGTATTCACCAAAAATTTCAAAGAAGTAGTCTCTAGTACTAGTAAAGGAATGAGCTTGGTTGCCAGAGCAAGGTGACAAAAAGGAGCCTTTTCTACTTCAATATACTTTCTGTGTAACTGCTGCTACCAGAAGGTGAGAAGGTTAAAGTTAGATCATAGTCTTGTTTGATTCAGATTTTCTTGTTTTGGTGATTTCAAGACAGGATTTTTCTGTGTAGGTGTGAAACTCATTCAGTAGGCCAGACTGGTCTCAAACTCAGAAAATCCCAGTGCCTCTTGTTGTGCCCATATTATGACCCTCAGAGAGAGACCACCAGATAGGTTCAGACTGTAATAAGCAAGGTTTAATCCGCATAATGCAAACATGTTTGGAACTCATCTCTATCCCCCTTACAGCAAGGTAGAGAGGAGTTGTATCTCCTCTGTGGGGTAAGCTTTTAAAGAAATAACTACAAATAGAATCTTTGATGTTGCCTTGGCAAGGGTACAAGGACTTTTGCTCCCGCCCATTCTGTTAAGTCAGCTATCTCCTTGTTCTTAGAGCAAGGTCACTGTTCTTCAGTTAGGCCATCTTTAACAGCCTGTACCAGGTGGCTGGCTGGGCTGACCTAAGTGACCTTGTGCTCAGAATCTCCTGGGTGGGAGAGGGGAAGGCCACTATCTTCCTGGGAAAACATTCTGCTAGGAAATTTCTTCTCTCCCCTTTGAGAATGAGGGGTGAGGGTTCTACATTCCCCATTCCTTTTGATCCTAAGCTCAATCATGAGCTGGCTTTGCTAACATTGGCCAAATTGTCTTTTACAATTACAGAATCAATTTTATGTTTTTTTAATTTAGCATTTTTACCAGAGATGATTGGATGATATATTCTTTTAACTGCTTCTAGCTGATTTTAGGACATTGTTGTCGAGGGCTAACAAAGAGAAAATGCTAATCAAAAAGAGAAAATTTTAGGAACATTTGGATTGTGGACGTTGTTGAAGAGCCAGTGAGCATTTATATTGACTAGACTGGTCCACATCAGTTTTTAACAAGTCCATGGTCCACAGTCTTTTGGAGCAGGTTGTAGTCAGCAATTGATGCTTGTTTTTATCCACCAACCAAGGCAAAACCTGTTAAAACAAATTTAAACTAGGAACAGAAGTTAATACATTTGAAACTTTTAGGCCCATATTAAAATTCATATTATAGAAATAGCAAATAACACATAACTATAAAACAGTAAAAATAGACTTATACCTTTGAGTCCCAGCAAAAACACAGAAAATCCTGAGCTTGTAACCTAAGTAGTATATATTGTTTATGAACTTTTATATCCTCAGATTTTATATATAATGAGCTAACAAGCTGGCTATAGCTTTGTGTAAGGATCTGGATATCGTTTTTGCTCTTAAATTGATATTATAGCTGGCCTAGCCATTAATACAGAAATCTTAGAAGGATAAATAATTTATACTTAAGTTCAGAAAACAGAAAAATGACAGAGACCAGCCCATATACAGTCATACCCAGGTCGTCATAGCATTGGAGTCAGAAGTATCAGAATAGCAGGCTTTACCAGACCTATAAGGTGATTGGTTTCTGTAGAAGAGGGACGTGGAAAAGACTGACCTTATTTGTCTAGGCAAAAGTGCAATCAATTCTCCAAGATCCTAGTGTTTGTTCACAATCTGGGCTAGGTCCTGGCAGCCAGTGCTGTACTGGGGTCATCGTTCCCAGTGGTCAGCATTGTTGTTATCCAGGTGGAGATATTGTGGTGTCCCATAGTCTTCTTTGGAGACGTTGGATCATGGTTAGGATCTCAGGGTTTCTGTCTGATACAAGCTTTTTAAATTTTATTTTAAATGCCACTGTTATAGATCTCTGAAGTATTTTTTTTAATATTTATTTATTTATTATGTATACAACATTCTATCTGTGTGTATGTCTGCAGGCCAGAAGAGGGCACCAGACCTCATTCCAGATGGTTGTGAGCCACCATGTGGTTGCTGGGAATTGAACTCAGGACCTCTGGAAGAGCAGGCAATGCTCTTAACCACTGAGCCATCTCTCCAGCCCCCGATCTCTGAAGTATTTAGGGCTGTTTAGGTATCTCTGATTAGACAGACTTTATTTTAAATTACTTGTTTTAAGCTTTGAAACATATATAGGGGACTAAATAAGGCTTATCCCTGCAATTATATTAGTACTTTGAGGATGATTGGTTATTAACTAGTATTTTTTTTCCTTTTTTTATTGAAAAAATTTCTGCTTCCTCCCCACTTCCCACCTCCTTCCCCCTCCCCCCACTCACCTCTTCCTCCCTCACCAACCAAAGAGCAGTCAGGGTTCCCCACCCTGTGGGAAGTTCAAGGTCCTCACCACTCCATCCAAGTCTAGGAAGGTGAGCATCTAAACAAGCTAGGCTCCCACAAAGCCAGTACATGCAGCAGGATCAAAACCCAGTGCCATTGTCCTTGGCTTCTAATCAGCCCTCCTTGTCCACCATGCTCAGACAGTCCCGTTTTATCCCATGCTTTTTCAGTCCCAGTCCAGCTGGCCTTGGTAAGCTCCCAATAGATCAGTCCCACTGTCTCAGTGGGTGGGTGCAGCCCTTGCAGTCCTGACTTCCTTGCTCATGTTCTCCCTCCTTCTGCTCCTCATTTGGACCTTGGGAGTTCAGTCCAGTTCTCCAATGTGGGTCTCTGTCTCTATTTCCATCCATCACCAGATGAAGGTTCTATGGTGATATGCAAGATATTCATCAGTATGGCTACAGGACAGAGCCATTTCAGGTTCCCTATCCTCAGCTGCCAAAGGAACTAGCTGGGGACATCTCCCTGGACACCTGGGAACCCCTCTAGAGTCAAGTCTCTTACCAACCCTAAAATGGCTTCCTTATATAAGATATATACTTCCTTGCTCCCATATCCACCCTTCCTTTATCCCAACCATCCCATTTGCCCAAGCTCTCCCAATGCTCCCCTTCTCACTTTTCTCTCCCCATTTCCCCTTACTCCCATCCCACCCTACCCCAAGTTTTCAATTTTTGCCCAGCAATCTTGTCTACTTCTAATATCCAGGAAGATAATTATATGTTTTTATTTGGGTTCACCTTCTTATTTAGCTTCTATAAGATCACAAATTATTATAGGCTCCATGTCTTTTATTTATGGCTAGAAACCAATTATGAGTGAGTACATCCCATGTTCATCATTTGGATCTGGGTTACCTCACCCAGGATAGTGTTTTCTTTTCTTTTTTTTTTTTTTTTTTTTGGTTTTTCGAGGGTGTCTCTGTGGCTTTGGAGACTGTCCTGGAACTAGCTCTGTAGACCAGGCTGGTCTCGAACTCACAGAGATCCGCCTGCCTCTGCCTCCCGAGTGCTGGGATTAAAGGCCTGCGCCACCACCGCCCGGCCAGGATAGTGTTTTCTATTTCCATCCATTTGCATGCAATATTCAAGATGTCATTGTTTTTTTTTTCAAGATGTCATTGTTTTTCACCCCTGAGTATTACTCTAATATGTATATATTCCACATTTTCTTCATCCATTCTTCCATTGAGGGGCATCTAGGTTGTTTCCAGGTTCTGGTTATTACAAATAATGATGCTATGAAATAGTTGAACAAATGCTTTTGTCATATGATAGGGCCTCTCTTGGGTATATTCCCAAGAGTGGTATTGCTGGGTCCTGGGGTAGGTTGATCCTGAATTTCCTGAGAAACTGCCACACTGATTTCCAAAGTGGTTGCACAAGTTTGCATTCCCACCAGCAATGGATGAGTGTTTCCCTTACTCCACATTCTCTCCAGCATAGGCTATCATTGGTGTTTTGATTTTAGCCATTCTGACAGGTGTAAGATGGTATCTCAAAGTTGTTTTGATTTGCATTTCCCTGATCACTAAGGAGGTTGAGCATGACCTTAAGTGTCTTTTGGCCATTTGAACTTCCTCTGCTGAGAATTCTCTGTTCAGTTCAGTGCCCCATTTTTTAATTGGATTAATTAGCATTTTAAAGTCTAATTTCTCGAGTTCTTTATATATTTTGGAGATCAGAGTCTGTTGCAGGGTTGGTGAAGATCTTCTCCCAGTCAGTAGGTTGCCTATTTGTCTTTGTGACAATGTCCTTTGCTTTACAGAAGCTTCTCAGTCTCAGGAGGTCCCATTTATTCAATGTGTGTGCGGCTGGAGTTATACGTAGGAAGCGGTCTTCTGTGCCCATATGTTGTAGAGTACTTCCCACTTTCTCTTCTATCAGGTTCAGTGTGGTCAGATTTATATTGAGGTCTTTGATCCATTTGGACTTGAGTTTTGTGCATGGTGATAGATATGAATCTATTTTCATTCTTCTACAGTTTGACATCCAGTTATGCCAGCACCATTTTTTGAAGATGCTTTCTTTTTCCTTTGTATATTTTTAGCTCCTTTGTTAAAAATCAGGTGTTCATAGGTTTGTGGATTAAAATCCAGGTCTTCTATTTGATTCCATCTGTCGACTTCTCTGTTTTTCTGCCAATACCAAGCTGTTTTCAATACTGTAGCTCTGTAATAGAGTTTGAAGTCAGGGATGGTAATGCCTCCAGAAGTTCCTTTATTGTAGAAGATTGTTTGGGCTATTCTGGGTTTTTTGTTTTTCCATATAAAGTTGATTATTGTCCTCTCAAGATCTGTGAAGAAATTTGATGGGACCTTGATGAAGATTGCATTGAATCTATAGATTGCCTTTGGTAGAACTGTCATTTTTACTATGTTGATCCTCCCAATCCAAGAGCAAGGGAGGTCCTTCCATTTTCTGGTATCCTCTTCAAGTTCATTCTTCAATGACATAAAGTTCTTGTCAAATAGATCTTTCACTTCCTTGGTCAGAGTTACCCCAAGATATTTTATGCTATTTGTGGCTATCATGAAAGATGATACTTCTCTGATTTTTCTCTCTGCTTCCTTATCCTTTGTGTATAGGAGGGCAACTGAGTTTTTGGAGTTGATCTTGTATCCTGCCACATTACTAAAGGTGTTTATCAGCTGTAGGAGTTCTTTGGTGGAAATTTTGGGTCGCTTATGTACACTATGAAATCAACTGCAAATAATGAAAGTTTAACTTCTTCCTTTCCAATTTGAATCCCCTTGATCCCCTTATGTTGTCTTATTGCTATTGCTAGAACTTCAAGCACTATATTGAAGAGGTATGGAGAGAGTGGACAGCCTCGTTGTGTTCCTGATTTTAGTGGGATGGCTTTGAGTTTCTCTTCATTTAATTTGATGTTAGTTTTCGGCTTGCTGTAAATAGCTTTTATTATATTTAGGTATGACCCTTGTATCCCTAATCTCTCCAAGACCTTTATCATAAAGGGGTGTTGAATTTTGTCAAATGCTTTTTCAGCATCTAATGAAATGATCATATGGTTTTTTTCTTTCAGTTTATTTATATGATGGATTACATTGATAGATTTGCATATGTTAAACCAGCCCTGCATCTCTGGGATGAAGCCTACTTGATCATAATGAATAATTTTTCTAAAGTGTTCTTTGATTCAGTTTGCCATACAAAGACTCAACCAAGAAAGAGAATTACAGGCCAATATCACTCATGAACATCGACATAAAAATTCTCAATAAAATACTGGCAAACCGAATCTATTAACTATTATTTTTACAGAGCAGAACTATATACCATATTTTTTTGTCCACTTGAACCTTTAAATTAATGATTTTAGCAAAGACAATGAGACTAAAATCTAAATATTAACAGTATGAAACATTTTATAAGCATATATGTTTTATAACTTAGTTTATTGTAGCTAATGCTTCTGATGACTATCACTTGGCATTGGTGTTTTTTTCTAGTAACTTTTTTTGGGGAGTCTAGTCCCAGCTATTCTGGGTGGTAACTGACATTCTTGTATATCAATAAAGAACAGCATAAAACAGTTTTTAACATTATCTATATCAAAAAAACATTTAAATTTTTGTAAACCTGAATCTAAAGACCAGAGCTCAGAGAAAAATTACAAGTACAAAATTTATAATTATCAAAGACTAATTTTTTAACAAAACAAGTATACAAATTTTTTAAAGAAATAAACATGACATTTAACAAAACAAACAAGTTTAAAAAAAACAGAATTATCTGTTAAACATTTAGGTACAAGAAATTACAGCAGCTGGGCGGTGGTGGTGCACGCCTTTAATCCCAGCACTCGGGAGGCAGAGGCAGGCGGATCTCTATGAGTTTGAGGCCAGCCTGGTCTACAAGAGCTAGTGCCAGGACAGGCTCCAAAGCTACAGAGAAACCCTGTCTCGAAAAACAAAAACAAAAAAAGAAAGAAAGAAATTACAGCAAACATCTTTTGGTCTTTTATAATTTTTTTAATATATTTTGTGACTTTTTATATACCTTTTATAATTTTTTATAACCCATATTTTTTTCCTGTGGAAACAAAAGCATTTTTAGACATAATGTATCTCTGACATTTATTTATTTTTATTTTTTGGTTTTTCGAGTCAGGGTTTCTCTGTGGCTTTGGAGCCTGTCCTGGAACTAGCTCTTGTAGACTAGGCTGGCCTCAAACTCATAGAAATCCACTTGTCTCTGCCTCCCGAGTGCCTGGATTAAAGGCGTGCGCCACTACCACCCAGCTTGACATTTATTTTTAAATCAACATTTTTTAAAGTTACAGGTTGGTATAATTAAAAACTTCTTGTATGCAATATCAGGACAGGAAAGGGTTAAGATGAGAAACTGCTGGCCAGCAGAAGAACCTTGACTATTATCACACTGAAGAACTTGATCAGACAAAAAAAGAGGCATAGAGAGTGTCCTTAGCTGCCAAACCTTTTTTAAAACAGTTTTTGTTAACCTTTTTTTGACCATGAACTCAGATTCTATGTTTTACATTTACTCAGATTTTTAATTGCAAGCAGTCAATTCCCTGCCACCAGCATGCATATCCCTCTCTCCTGTCAAAGCAAAGGCCCTCAAGATACAGAGAGAGAACAAGGGAGAGGGGGCTGCCCTGTTCTGCTGCAGCCAGCCTCTCTGGCACTAGCTCCACCTCCTGCCTTCTGAAGAGGCATGCCTCTGACCTCAGCCAGGTGCATGATGATTTTGCCTCCTGCTCTGTCCCAGGTGCCACTGCTCCCTGGCCTTGGAGCCCCGCATGCCCCAAAGATCCTCTGCCACATTGCATTTTCCAGTCTCAAGGCTTAGCTCTAAGCAGTGTATTCTCTGCCATCAGACCTGGCTCAGGGCTAGGGATACAGACCCTAGATGGGCTGCTGTCAAGTCATCTGTACTTTTACATTTAAGTTTTGTCTTATTTTTCTTTTAGTCCTTGTCAGTCCAGTCTTAAACATAATAAGCAAAGAGACAACAGTTTTCCGGAACTCCAGGGGATCACCATCCACCAGATGTAGTGGCCCCAATGACATTCCAAGTCATAGACATGCACCCCCTACCCTCTCCACACCCAGTTCCTTTCTGGGGCTCTGCAAGATTTTGCCTCTCTCTTCTCCATCCCTAAGGGCAGCAGGGGAGGGGGCTGGGGCTCCAGAGGAGCTGAAGGATCCTCTAGGATAGAAGTTGAGAGAGATAGAAAACAAAGCAACAATTACCATAACATAACACAAAGAGACTTTGACAAATTCCTGGGACAAGACACAGTGACATTTTCTCCCATGGTGGGAGAAACCCAAACAACTTTCTTTGAGGTAGCTGCAAATGACCCAGGGATGGGAGAATGCTGGCCCCTGTCTATTGACCCAGGACTGGGAGAATTCCCATCTCAGAGCAAAACTCCCTATCTAAAAATGACTCGGGGGGGGGGGGGGGGGCTGAAGAGATGGCTCAGTGGTTAAGAGCAGTGTCTGCTCTTCCAGAGGTCCTGAGTTCAATTCCCGGCAACCACATGGTGGCTCACAACCATCTGGAATGAGGTCTGGTGCCCTCTTCTGGCCTGCAGACGAACACACAGACAGAATATTGTATGCATAATAAATAAATAAATAAATATTAAAAAAAAATGACTCGGGGCCAAAAAGGCCCCTGTCTGGAAATGACCTGGAACTGGGAAAATTCCCATCCCTGTCTGGAAATGACCTGGGGCCAGCAAGGCCCTTGTCTGGAAAAGACCCAGGAGTGGGAGACTTCCCATCCCTCTCTGGAAATGGTGGACAAGGCATTCCTTGCTTCTCCAGGGTCTCTGTACAATCATGTCCCCTTCAGAGAACACCTGTCAATACCAAAATCCCAAATCCATCGACCGGTACAAAACCAAAGCAGCCATAGTCAGACAGACAAGACAAAATGACAGAAACAAAGAGACAAAAGACAAAGAGAGCTCTTTCACTGGTAGATGCTAATAAACCTCCAGACTTTCACCATCCCAGTGGAATCTCTGGGGTTCCAGGCCAATACACCAAATGTTGTGCCCAGTAATCCAAAGGGTCTTAGGAAATTCCAAAAATCCAGAGGTGGTCACAAGGGGTCAACTCCCTGTCTCTTATGACCACTTCCAAGGTCATAATCAGCTAGTTCCTAAAACACAACGACTGGTCAAAAGGGGAAAACTCGGTTTCTCAAGATTATTCTCAAGATTACAATCTAACTTTATCTTCAGCTAGTTTCTGAAACACAGTCACAGAACTGGCTAATCCTAGATTTTTGATTCTTCACTTCCTGCTTGGGGGGGGGGGGTCTGGATTTATCCAGGTCTTCCAGCTGGGCTGACCTAAGTGACCTTCTGCTTGGAATCTTGAAGGTGGGAGAGTGGAAGGCCACTATCTTCCTGAGAAAACAACCTGCTAGGAAATTACTTCTCGCCACTTTGATAATAAGGGGTGAGAGTACCAGGCGTCTTGCTCCTTAGTCCTGGTGTTAAAAGTGTGCATGGCCACCAAGCAGCTAAAGGTGGGTCTTATTATCTCAAACTATCTAATGGAGGATTTTCCCATTTCGAAACCTTTAAGTAAAATCTCTCTCAGGTATAATTAATTCTTTGTGTATTAATTAATTCAAGAGGTAGTCAGTTGGACTACCAAAAATAGCCATTTCTACAGCCAAGACAAAAGAAATGAGAAAAAAATTATTGCTTGCAGGAGGCACAAAGTACACGGGAGTTACTGTTTTGAAAATGTTTTTCCTCAACAAAGGAAGAATGGGGATTTTGCTTAGGATGTTTGAACATGCTTATGTAATGTTCTCCCTTTTCTTTTCTTTTTTTTTTTTTTTTTTTTTTTGGTTTTTCGAGACAGGGTTTCTCTGTGGTTTTGGAGCCTGTCCTGGAACTAGCTCTTGTAGACCAGGCTGGTCTCGAACTCACAGAGATCCGCCTGCCTCTGCCTCCCGAGTGCTGGGATTAAAGGCGTGCGCCACCACCGCCCGGCTTGTTCTCCCTTTTCTTAAGCATGCTAAATTAACAAATCCACTAGTGAACATGATTACAATGTAAAAACAGATATTTAGGGACATTCTTACCACAAAGTCTTGTAGGAACATATCTAAATTAGACAAATGATGGAAAGAAATATCTCTGGCATGTTCATATTTTACCATAAGGTCTTACTTGAAAATCAAGTAGATGACACTGTGAAAAGTTGATTGTCAATCTTGATGATCAATCTAAAAGATAACTGTACCAACATCATATATCTCACAGACACAAAAGATAGAGAACACAAAACCAGAAAACTTCAGGAAAAGTCACCTAACAGCCCTCTATAAGAGCTCTTGGATGAACAGTTATGATGGTATTTATTAATCTCAGAGCACAGCTGGTATTGCTCTGAGCAGGGTGGCTAGGCAGAAGGCCACAGCTGCTTCCATGCAAGGTAAGAAGGAGTCCATTTTAACTAGACCTGGCTTGCTGTCTGTCTCAGGCTCAGAACATCACTGTAGAGAATTTCATTCTTTTTTTTTTCTAACCTTAAAAAATCTTTAGTTATATGGTGTTTTCCTTGCATGTGCCTATGCACAGTACCTACAGAGGGCAGAAGAAGGGATGAGATACCTGGGACTTGAATCAGAACAAATGGTGAGCTAGCATGCAGGGTCCAGGAATGGAATCAGGGTCCTCTGTGAAAACACCCAGTGATGAGCCATCTATCTAGCCCCTCTTTTTAATTTATAATTAATCTTTAAAAATTGTTAATCAAAATACAATACATCATTTTTTATCTCTTTATTCCATCTCTGCCACAAATCCCTTCCAACTTCATCCTTGTTAATTGTGGGTCAATAAGTATGCTGAAATACATAAATATGTCATGCCCAAATCTGCAAAGTCTCCAAAAAGCCAACAAGGAGATCAAGTCCTATACATAAAAGCAAAGAGCCTTTATTTTATGCAAGTTTGCAAACTCAGTCTCTCTGCATGTCCAGCATATTGGAATAACTGGAGAGCCCTAAACTGAGTTAGAGTTGGGTTTTTATAGTAGTAAAGGTGGGGGTGAGTGGTTTCTAAGGTTCAGGACCCCTGATTGGCTGACATTTGCCTAGGGGTGTCCTGGTGAATGTGTGCTGGCAGGTGATCCTATCTACAGCTGTTGGAATGTTAAGCATTTCCTTTGGATGTCTATTTTGGGTGGTGCTTGGGTAATCTCAGTTTATATTGATACGGATTTTTGTAAATTGATACAAATTTATAGTTGTTTTGTTACAAAATTACATATATATATATAAATAGGTTTCTAATCTTGATCAAAGTATTGTACCTATATACCTTATTTAACAATTTAATGCAAATTTGTACACCTTGAAAGTTATTAGTATCAACTACTTAGAATATGAAATATAAATTAATAGTCACCAATTATAATCCATCTTGTAGTTATATTTGGTATATTTTCAAGGTCAAGCTGAGATATATTTTAGATAGTCTATGACAATTGGGCATGACTTACCATGGGTATGTTTTTCTCTGTAAATGTGACCAAAAAAAAAAAAGAGAGTAGGAGTTTATGTTCTCTCTTTGTTAGTCAGAGCTGGTGCAATCCTGGCTGTTGGTCATCATAGCTCTTGGGAGAATTACATGACAGGAGCATCTAGAACAGTGGCATCTACTTAGTTCTCTATTTCTGAGTTTATTTTTCCTTTGAACCCTGAATAAACTGTTAAATACACTTTTGTGGGTTCTCACTTCAATAGGAAGCATGGTGGTGTGCACGCAGACTTGGTACTAAAGAAAGAGCTGAGAGCGCTACATCCAAATCACCAGGCAGCAGGTAGTGAAAAATACTTATATGTCCCTTGACCCAAGAATGAACAAGGAAAGTGGGCTACATTTACATAACTGAGTACTACACAGTAAAATAATGACATCTTGAAATTTGCAGGCAAATGTATGGATCTAGAAAACATTATATGGATTGAGGTAACCCAGACCCAGAAATATTGTACGTACTGACTCATAAGTAACATTTAGACATAAAGAGAAGAAACACCAGCCTAAATTCACAATTCCAGAGAACCTAGACAACATGAGGACCCTAAAAGAGGCATACATGAATCTAATATACATGGGAAGTAGAAAAAGACAAAGTCATGACATCTGTTAGTCCTCAAACACAGTTGTGTTTGTTTATACAGGTTGTTGCCATGTAATAGAAAAGAACATTTTCATTCCTGCGCTATTGACGTGATATTTTTATGAATTCTGATGTCATCATCACATTTCCAAATAATAATTATTCAGTTTCTACATTTCCTTATGCAAGAGGACCTGACAGACCCATGTGGGATCTAATGTGTGTTATGTATATAAGACAAAAACTATTCCTGATTATATCTTGAACATGAAGAAACAATGGAGTCAATTCTGAATCATCTGGTATAAATTCTGTGGCTTCAATATGCAAAGTTACTCTTTCTGCATATTGCAAATCAATAACTATGTTGAGAAGCACTTTAAAATCCCTTAGTACAGAAAATAGAACACTAAGACAAATAACTATTAAAGGGACTAAAAATAACCTAAGATAAACTATAATTATGCTCTAAACCTACATCATCCAAACCTCTCCAGAATCACAAAAGTTCTAATCAATTGATTGTTCTTGCAGAAGACCCAGTATAGGTGTGGCGTTCTTCTGGGAACAACTGTTCACAGTTGTTTAGTCCTGTGCCATTAGGCAGAAAATCACAATGACTGGAAAGGTTACTGAGAAGTTTCTTTATGACATGGGGACTAGAAAGCAGAGAGAAGGAATACAGGAAAGGCCAGGGAAATATATAACTTGCACGGCACATCTTCAGTGACCTACTTCCTCCAACTATGCTCTAAAGATCACACTAACCCCAAATGGTGCCACCATCTGGGAAACAAGTCAATAAGCATACAAACTATGGGCTCATTTCATTTTCAAACTCTAATCATGGCAATGAACTCCTAAACACTAAAGCTAGACTTCACAATTGATAGACATTCTGTGTCATCTGTTTATCTAACATCTATCCATCTGTTCACACTATTTTCATAACCTGCTTTCTAGGAGATGGCAGTGGGGCATGGGGGGATGTTAAAGTCCTTAGTGCAAGAATTAGATACCTGATTTTGGGTTCCCAGCACCCACATAAAATGTCAGGTTCTGGATGCCTATGCCTGTAATTCCAGGTAAGGGGAAGAAGCAGACAAGAAGATTCCTAGAATTTATTGATTAGCTAGAGTAGGAGAATTTGAGTGCTCCACTTTGAGATACTGTCTCAAAAAAATTATAAAGACAGATTGATAGGTACATAGATAGGTAGGTAGATAAAGCACTTGGGGTCCAATCTCAAGGCTACATGGAACTATCTGACAAACTAAACCAAAACTAAACAATGCTGACAGAATATCTGTAGTTGAGAGGGCCTGAGAAGACGGGTGAGCTTTTCTTATGAGAAGAAAGAACTCAGTTTGAGCCCAAGAATCCATGCTGAAGAGAAAATGAAAAAAGTCACAAGGACTTTTAACACTAGTAATGGGAAAGGGACATGGAGACAAATGAGTACCTGGGGCTTGTTGGTCAGCTAGCCTAGTCTACTTGGAAAGTTACAAAGCAATCAGAGACCCGATCTGAAAAGAAATAGAAAATAAAAGTTTGGTGAAATCAAAGGCCTGAAACCAGAGATTTACTTCTGTCTTTCAAATATATACACACACATATATACAATCACATACTTACATTTCCACAAGTACATACACACAGAATGCCCAAACATACACACAGATATACAATAGCACATACAAATTCATACAATAGTACATACAATTCATTGCTAGCTCTGATTGTGTTTTTCTATGGTTATTTATGCTGGTTTATATTTGTAACATACACATTCTCAGCTATTGAGTAGGTCTGATGTAAAAAAGATATCAGCTTCGTGACAGGTTTTGAATATTTTGCAAAGCAAATCCCATGTACAAGGAACATCTGTGGTGGAGTGATTATTCTGTTGTATACTCTGAAGATTTGTCACTCAATTTGCTTTAATAAAACAATGACTGGGGCTGGAGAGATGGCTCAGCGGTTAAGAGCACTGCCTGCTCTTCCAAAGGTCCTGAGTTCAATTCCCAGCAACCACATGGTGGCTCAAGCCATCTGTAATGAGGTCTGGTGCCCTCTTCTGGCCTGCAGGCATACAAGCAGACAGAATACTGTATAAATAATAAATAAATATTTAAAAAAAAATAAAACAATGACTGTCCAGCAGATAGGCCTGAGACAGAGGGAGCATGTCTAGATTGTGTCATGCTAATAAATGTTCTACTATGTGGAGAATATGTGTTAACTTCAAAATGTCAGAGGTAGTTAGTAATAAGCCTGATATATTGGTCAAGTATTTTCAATTATTAAAAGCCTCGATGTAGTTCCTTTGAACTGGTATGAAGGAAAGAAATGACTGTTTAGAATTGGCATTCCTATGTGTGGCCGAAATTTTCACATAAAATCTGAAATACCTTGGAAAAGGAATCTAAACACAAAACTACATAGGCAAATGCAGCTTCTTGGTAACTGCCTTTTCTTTGGTGGGCTATGTTAGAGATCAGTGATCAGAGGCTTGCCTCCTTTTACAGATGGCTTTCTGAATCAGCATTTGCAGAAAATAGAGTTTACTCATACGGTGTCGTCTTTCTCTTGCTGACCTGAGAGCCTAGGTTATGAACCTGCTGGCCACACCCCTGTATTTCTGCAAATAAAAAAAATCAAAGAATGTGTGGAGCCCTGACTTGATTCTCCAGGACAGACATGCTCAGGTGTTAAGGCCAAGTGTTTGTGGCTAAAGCCCACCTTTGGTCTTTTATTCGACATGACTGCATCTTGAATAATTTCTAGACAGCATTACTGGGAATTACCTTCAACACCTTCACAGAAATGTCCTTTCTTAGTCAGTACACTGATCTCCTTTGCTCCTGTGCACTATATCATATAGAAATTTACCATAAAGTTCTTTGTTCAAAGATATGATTGCTGACTTCTACTGCGGAATGGTATTTTCCCCATTTTTAATTCTGTGTCCAATTCCTTGATAGTTCAGATTTTTGAGTTATCTAAATGCATGATGATTGATTATTGTATACAAACAAAAGTCAGGATAAGAGAAAATTTTAAACTGTGAATACAAAAGTGATGTGTTTACTGTCATTAGTAGCAGGTGCCACCAATAAATGAAAACAACATGATTGCTCTTTCTGGACAACCAAGAATGATCCACAACCTTGTAGAATGAACTCAATCAAGGGTACACCTGATAAGTGACTTTATATGTTCCAATTATGGTCAATTGCTTTGGTTAAATAGCAAAATATCTTTTAAAGACTTACATTTTCAGCTTGTTTCCTGATTTTTTTTTTTGTACTTTTCCCTCATTTGAGGAAGATTTGGGCTCAGGAATTCTTTAAGAACCAAGACTAAGTTAGTTTTCAATACTATCAATCCTTTATTTCTTCTGGGTCAAGGCTGAGTTAAGATAAACTTAGATCAGCCTTTTATACCTTATTGCTACTAATGACAGGTTCATGAGGCTGAAAAGAAGGCTCAGCACTTAGAACATTGGTGACTCATCCAGAGAATCTTTGATACCCAGCACCCACAAGACAGTCCACAGCTGTCTTTACCTCCAGTCACAGGAGAGTAGACACTGTCTTCTGGTCATCACTAGTACCTGAGATACACTTGCTACACTCACTGGTCAAATTCTTTTTTTTTTTAAAGATTTATTTATTTATTAAGTATACAACATTCTGCTTCCATGTATGCCCACACGCCAGAAGAGGGTGCCAGATCTCATTACAGATGGTTGTCAGCCACCATGTGGTTGCTGGGAATTGAACTCAGGACCTTTGGAAGAGCAGGCAATGCTCTTAACCTCTGAGCCATCTCTCCAGCCCAACTGGTCAAATTCTTACATCTAAATTGGATTTCATTCCTTTTTAAGGTAACAGATACATGAAGAAAGCCTAGTTAAAATATAGAATCAAATACAGATCTGTCTTTTCAGTATTTGCCCATTTTGCACGCTAAGAGGCCAGAAGGATGCACCCAATCTTCAGGACCTCCAATTACAGGGAGTTCTGTCTTATCAGATATGGTGCTATGAATCAAACCTGGGTACCCAAGAGGAGCAGTACTCGTGAGACAACTCTCCAGGTCCCACATGTGTCGTAATTCTTAAGGTAGAGGAGTCATACTGTTCCTTCTGTCTCTCATCACTTGAAGGATAAAGTCCACTTTAGATGGTTGTCAAAGATTCAGTGGATGGAATGTGAATGGAATTTGTATATTGCTTCTTATTTTCATTGTTAAGACAGTTCTCTTTATGTGAGGGAACATTTAAAGGTTAGTTGAAATCCATTTGACTCCAGCTAGATTTAATTAGGAAAATTTCCTTAACTTGGGATAGGCTGTCTTTTGTGATCTTTTTGAGATAGGATGTGTCCATATAGCCATTGATGCCAGTTATGCATTATGTGGTACAACTGGCCTCAAACTCACTGAGATTAGACCCACTCACACTCCCGTGTTCTGTGATTAGAGACATGCACCTCTATGTTGAGCTGAAATGTTTGTAAAGGAGTTATTGAGTCAAAAAACCATAATGAAAGATTTAAAAGGGAACATCATTGTTTTGATAAATAACAATATTTCTTCAAATTGTATAATTTAAATGAAAAAAATCATTTCATATGTTCACAATAATGAGTTCTTTTTTATTGCATTGTCAATTCCATCCATTTAAAAATGTCTGAAGTGTGTTTTTGTGAATACACCTGTGCCATGCTGTGTATGTAGCACGGATAGGAAAACTAACAGGGGTCTATGATCTACTTCCACTTTGTGAGTTTTAGTCCTTAAACCTAGGGAGTCATTTAACTGCAAATACACTCAAAGACACTTCCTTTGGTTTAAAAATTATTTGTGAATGAGATGATGTAGGAGTGTGTATGTAACTGATGAAGTCAACCAATATGAAAAAATTTGTAGAAATATTAGGGTAAACAAGATATAGAAGCCAGGTTATCAGACATAGAGGCAATGAACTTTAATAAATGATGCAATTTTCTGGCATGTGATTTTGGTTCTGAGAAAGTATAAATACATGTCTTGTTCTCAGAATGAAGAAATTAAAAAATCTGTGCTGGTAAGAATATTTTCACATGCATTGCGGATTGACTATTGAAATTGTCCCATGGTACTCTATTCTTGTATGAAATTACACTTACAATTTGAAAAGAAAACAAGACTTTAATGTAATACTTCTTTTAATTGAATTTGAGCACCAATTAGATAACTCAGTGGGAAAGGACTCTTATGGGCAAGACTAGAATCCCAACCTCAATTACATCTTGAATTTTTCAGGAAAATGGATGGACCTAGAAAACATCATTTTGAGTGAGGTAACCCAGACACAGAAGACAATTATCACATGTACTCAGTCATTAAGTGGGTTTTAATCAGAAAGCAAAGAAACCCAGCCTACAAATAACAGCACCAGAGAACTTAGACAACACGAGGATACTAAAGAGACATACAAAGTTCTAATATACATGGGAATTAGAAAAAGACAAGATCTCCTGAATAAATTGGGAGGATGGGACCTTGTGGGAGGGCTGAAGGGAAGGAAAGAGGCAGGAGGGGAGCAGCGAAAAATGTAGAGCTCAATAAAGATCAAAAAATTTAAAAGAAAAGAACATTAAGTTATGGTGTCAGATAAACAGTTGATTGCTGATTATACGACTTCATTACATCTATAAAAGATAAATGAAAATACTTCTGTGAATACACATAAGGTATTTAATGTTTCTTATCATTTATTTTATCAGTCATTTTAATGTGAATATTGTCAAATTCTGTTGAAAAACCACACACATTTGGAGTTCATCATCGACTTCTATACAGGGGACAGACATATGAGCATCATGAGTTCAAAATTATCCCTGAATTTTTACTGACATCCAAGCTAGGATTAATAACAAACAAAAGCTGATGGGAATTTGTGAAAAGATAAAAATCAAAACCAGAAACAACCCAAATCATTTACTTGAAAAGTATGTTCCCACATGGCCTGACACTTCAATAACCAATGGGACACAAGTATGATGGGTTTACCATTCTACACATTATAGAAGAAAAATACCCATCACTTGGTAAAGGCACAATAAATGATGAACAAAATCCATAGAAGTAATATAAAGACTACAAAATAGAATTCACTAAGTGGATTTGCCGCACATATAGCTCACTTTAGTATGTACCTCAAATATTTCAATGTAGAAACCACAATGCAATGATCATCAGTCTTGATTAATCATGGTATGTAATTTACTTCCTTCAAGGCTATGATAAAAAATTTTACTTAAAGCTAAAGAAAACTGTGATGTCTAAAGAAATTAACCAATTGTTGTCATGAATTGAACTTTCTTTTTTCTAAGAGTGTGTTCCTATTTCCAGACTACAAAAAGATATAAATAGACTTAAAATATTTAAGGCACTAGAGTCCTGCTTAGGTGAGAACTAATGTCAGATGCTTGACAGCTTCCTGTAATTTCTTCTGCAATAATATCCAGGGTATTATCTTTATGTGGATACAGAATGCACATTCAAATACACACAGAGATAGAGACACATACATACATGACATAATTACAATTAAAACAACTTTTAAGACAGTTTTTCACCCATGAACACTTTTCTCCTGTAAACGTTCATTCCTGTAAAAGAGGAGCAGATAGTCATTTTACAGCTTACTTACACAGTGAATTGGTTCTTGTAAAGAAAAAACAAACTTAGACTTGAAGTAAAAGAAATTAATTCTTCTAAGAAAGTTTTCCAGGCCGGGTAGTTGTGGTGCACACCTTTAATCCCAGCACTTGGGAGGCAGAGGCAGAGGCAAGTGGATCTCTCTGTGAGTTAGAGATCAGCCTGGTCTACAAGAGCTAGTTCCAGGACAGGCTCCAAAGCTACAGAGAAACCCTGTTTAAAAAAAAAAAAAAAGAAAGAAAGTTTACCAGTAGAAATATCTGGTGCTGATCTCCTCCACTCCCAAGGGAACATTTCATAATATATATCCAATTCTTCTGTCATCTTCTGAACTAAGTAAGTTCCCAAACAGAGGTATCAATTGTATCTTGGCTCAACTCCAGGAGTTTCTGAAACATTCCAGTAAAAGAGGCATTCTCATAAATCTTGAATCAGATTTATTTGAGAAGGAAGAAAACATGAGTATGAAAACCTCTGCAAAGTGTGGAAAGGGACAGCTGCATACTGAATGAGCATATGGCTCAAATAGGACTTCTTAGTAACAGAGGGCAAAGGAGATTTTGATGGTGGGAATTTGCTGGATTTCAATCCCTGATCCTGAAAAAGCTCAGAGATGGGCTTGGTTTTATGCTGAGGGATTGGTTGTTTTTGTGCTCAGTTGGACAAAGATAGAGTTGTTGTTTGTTTTTTTTTTATGGTTCTGGTTTGAGAGCCAAATTGTTTCTTTGTTGGCCCCTTTTAATGTGTTAGCTCTTTTCAGAGAGATGTTGTTTCTTTAATTACTTCTAGATTCAGAGACAAGGTGCTTTCTTTTAGCTCTGGTTTCAGGAGCAATGTATATTTCTTTGAATACTCTTTCTCCAACCAATAATGCTTTATAAAATGTTTGTCCATTAGTTTGCTGCTTCAAACTAAAATAAAAAGAGGTACCTTGCTGCTTGAACAAATTGTTGACACTATAAAATTCTTTTCTATACAATAACTGCTTTTGGTTAAAATATTTGTGATGATAAATTCCTTTGTGTCATGGTTTACCATTTCATCTATACCTATCCCTATAATTTTTTCTATGCTATTTTTCACATTTTTGAAAAGAACTGCATACACTGAGTCCTTTACCAACTTCACTGCATTCAATACATTGGCTAAGTGAACTAAGACACCAAGAAGTATTTTCACAGAAAAAGAACTCATGGGGCTTTTTTGTAATGTGAGTTTGTTTACGTATTAACAATGAAGGTAGAAAATCAATTACTTGTATACTTGGATTTAATTGAACAAGTATACTCTACATGGGAACTATAGCTTACCTTCTAATTGTTCCTTTTTTTAAAATATTTATTTATTATGTATAGAATATTCTTTCTGTGTGTAATGCCTGAAGGCCAGAAGAGGGCACCAGACCTCATTACAGATGGTTGTGAGCCACCATGTGGTTGCTGGGAATTGAACTCAGGACCTTTGGAAGAGCATGCAATGCTCTTAACCACTGAGCCATCTCTCCAGCCCCCTGTTCCCCACTCTTATTCCATGATATAATCAGTTACTTTAGAAGTAAATTGAAAAGAACAGTCCATTCTGTCATTTCTATAAGCTTTGAATGGGACTTCACCTTATAAGAACAATATCTATTAACAAGGTGGGACAAGAAAAAAAGATCAACAGTAAATTGTATGCATGAGAAAACTGTATGGAAAATTACTCATTACAGAAAGGAAAAAAGATAGACAAATGGGTGTATTGGTGTATTGTGCCTTTAACCACAACACTCAGAAAACAGAGGTGGGTATATTTGTCTCTGAGTTGAATGCCAGTCAAGTCAATGCAATCAGGTCCAGGAGAGGTGGCAGTACACATTAAGACTCTGTCTCCATTGCAAACCTCAATGAAACAAACAATGGGATAGAAAAACTACCAGGCTTTTATTGAAGTTTCTACAAAGAGTTGTTTTCACTCCAGTTCTGTAGTCATCTTCCAGACCCTGAAGTACCCTAATATAAACTGCAATACCAATAACATTTTGTAGAAAAAGAACTTCCTGTACAAAACAGTTACAAGTGGACAGATGAAAACAGTAGAAATATTAATGTTGGTCATAAATAATCACTACAGACCTGAAGAGCGAACAGATTAATTCAGCACTCTTGCTGATCTTGAATGGAGATGGACAAATTTGCCTGTATTTACATGGGGATTGCAACTATCCATTTTTCCAGGTCAGGATTTCTGATATCCTTTGATCGCTCTCATGATCAGGTATCCATACGGTACATATCGATGGAGGCATATAAAACAGTCAAAGTGATTTTAAAAAATCAAAGCATGCATAACAAGCAAGAAGATGTTTATACAACTGCAATTTAATGATTCAAAATACTCAGGCAGTATTAATGCTATCAATCCATGGGATGGCATCCTGGGAATCAGAGTGATACCCTCTGTCAAATTTCAAGATAAGCATAAAGCTCAGCACAGCAGCATATACTTGGCATAAAAAATACCTACATTCCAGGGCCATCATCCAATAACATAGAACAAATAGAGCCAGGAATGATGCTTCCCTTTAGTTTCAGGAATTTAGAGCCACACAATTACTCAGATAAGCAAACAAAACAATTATAACAGCAGGTTATCAAACTCCTGAACACTGAATAACAACTGTTTCTGCTCTATCTTATGTGATTTAGAGATCGAGCCTATAATGATGGTAAAAGCAATTCAGTATAAGTAGGAAGTTGGCTGATTAATGTCAAGCACAACACGGTAGATATAAATGTCAGGAAATTACTTTAGGGTATTGAGACTCATAGCATACAATGAGGAATTTCATCTAGAAAGGCTTCTCCTACTAAAGATCCACAGAAAATTGAAATAAAACCAATAAGGAGAGAAAGTTCTTCAAATACATGATATTTTCTGGTGGGTTGTTTATTTAATCAAGTATATTCTGAACCCAGTCACTATTGGTCCATGATCAACAACTGAAAAAAATCATTTCGTGACTTCAAAGATTCACATTTAATGATCATTAAAGAAGGACTCTTAGAAGAAATGCAATACAAGCTCAGAATTGAGAAATAGATGTTTATTTATTAGGGATAGACTCACGAATCAAAATCCTATGCTTGAACTGAGATCAGAAACCGAATCATGAAGCCAGAAAAGAGGCTGGACTCATGCTCTATACTGGCATATATAGTATAAGAGGCCATGCCTTAGTGGTCAAGAAACCACTGGCTGTAAGACTTCCTACAACACTGTAGGGCCCTGGTCTCCCTTATTCCTGGGGTGCATTTGCGGGGACAGTTTATGAGCAGCTAACTAAGCTTCCTGTGTGTTTCTGTGCTCTCCCTGCCCCGCCTGGTGGTTAGCTGCAGGGCATTTACTCCATTGTTAATATGGTAATTTCCCACCTGCCTGGGCGGAGATCCTCGTGCTGTAGTTAGGTAGATAAGGACTCCCCCAATGCTGAATAAACTAGCATTCAGCGGATCTCCTTTCGAATGCCCCTGCTCTCTCCGTGTGTTCTTTCAATCTCCAGGCCCTTGCTCGACTCGCGTTCGGTACAGTGGTGAGGTACAGTTGTAACACAAAATCAGGTGTTACAATTGGAGGCACCGCTGGGATGATCATCGGCAACTAGACCCATCTGCGAGATCGGGAAGTAGGGATCCCTGAGAGGTCGCCCTCAGGAAGGCTGGCCAGCAGGTAAGAAATTGAGTGGCGAGGGTGAATTGGTTATGGGTGCAAGTTATTCTGTTCCTGTGTGTTAAAGGGCCGGTTAACAGGCCAGTTGTAAGCTCTTTTGGAAAATAAAGGCACCGGTATTAAAGTTGAGACAGCACAAGAGATCATTAAGATGGTTTTAGAGTTTAGTGCCTGGTTCCTACATGCAGGGGGTTTTAATATTACTGATTGGGAGCAGGTAAAGGCTGATCTTCAAAATTGCACTGAAAGAGCGAGGGCCACAAGAATTCCACATGGCGATATTTTCACAATGGCGCTTGGTCAGAGATGCTCTTCTCAGTGATGATGTTAAAGTGAAAGAGCAATTAGAGAGTTTAAACAAAACCCTTGAGGAGATTCAGGGAGTAGAATCTGTGAGTTCTATTAAGAGTTTTGAGGAACAGGAAGTAATAGAAAGGATATAGAAGAAGAAAAAGAAATTTTAGAAAAGGAGATCACACTGATAAAAAAGAAGTTAGAAAAAGAGGAAAGGAAGGAAGCAAACGGAGATGTCTCCATGAGACCTCCTCCGCAAAATCCTTGCACTACTGCTTCTGCCCCTATAGACTTAGAGGCGGAAATCCAAGAGATCCGGGACAGGTTAAATTAAGTAGAGAGAGGCAGATTTATCCTGTTGTGGAAAAAATTGATCAGCAGGGACAGAGGGCTAGGCAGCATAACCCCCTGGCCTTTAAGGATATTAAGCAGTTAAAAGAAGCAGTTGTGGACTATGGAGCTCATACTCCTTTCACTGTAGCTTTATTGGAATCTTTTGTGTTATTCTTTCGGTCCCCGCCCTAGCCACGCCCACTCCTTTTAACCTCTAACCTCGCCTACCATCGCTCTTCCTGCTTTCTCTCCCGGTGTACGGGGGGGGGGGGGGGGGGGGGGGGGGGGGTAGGGGGGGGACTTTGCCTCTCTCCTCCTCTCTCTCCCTCCTTCTCTCCTTCTCTCTCTCTCTCTCCCTTTCTCTCTTTTTCTCCTTTTTAATAAATACTTACGGCTATTTCCTGTGTTTATATGTCTGACCCGCTGCCACCGCCCGCGCGGTGTGCACCCTCCTGCTGGTGGGAAGCTGTAGCCCGCCAGCCCTCCCCGGGGACCGACAACTGTCTCTTCGGGGCTAGCAGCTGCTTTTAGGGCTCCATGGGTCTGCTCACATGCGCCCGCTGCATTGGGGGTTCCGCCACATGGCTTCCCGCTGCTGCTGGGAACCCCCCATATTTTTTATGAATAACACTTTGCAGAACTCAACCTTATACCCAGTGATTGGATGCAGCTTTGCAGGGCTTGTCTTTCAGGGGGAGATTACTTGTTATGGAGAGGTGAAATGCAGGAAAATTGCAGAAAGACTGCAGGCAAAAATGCCGAAGCAGGTTTCCCCCAGAATAACCTTGACATGTTAACTGGTGAAGGACAATATGCTGGCTTAGAAGCACAAATTGTTTATGATCCTGCAATTTATGCTCAGATAGCTGCAGCAGCCATTAAAGCTTGGAAAACTTTACCTAACAAAGGATCACGAGAACAGCTTTCTAAGATCCTTCAAGGATCTTTAGAACCTTATTCTGAGTTTATTGACCACCTTCTACAGGTGGGAAGTCGCATTTTGGGGGATGTGGATTCAGCTATGCCAGTCCTTAAACATTCGGCCTTCGAAAATGCAAATAAGTTCTGTCAGGAAGTTTTATGCCCCCATAGAGATGGAGATTTGAATGACTTTATCCGATTATGCAGAGACATTGATGGCACCCACGTGATGGGCCAGGTAATTGTTTCTGTACGGGGCCATGAGTGGATCAGCGGCTCCCATTGAAAGACCCTCAGAGAGAACCTTTCCTCTATGATGAAGACCCCAGAACCAGGACACTCCGAGACCAGGCCACAGGATGCAATTAGCAAGAGGTTTATTGAGTAAACACAGGTACCTGTGGGCAGCAAGTCTTTCAGAGGACTTGTGTTCCTGCAGACTGGGGGGAGGTCTTTTTATAGGGAAGAGCAAAAAGCAAGTTTACAGAAGCAAAAGCGTGGTTATCGGTTGACCTGAATGAGGCAGGAGCATGAATGGTTTCCTCAGCAAGGGTGTCAGCGAAAAGCAAGCTTACAGAAGCAAAAGCGTGGTTATCGGAATGAGGCGGGGGCATGAATGGTTTCCTCAGCAAGGGTGTCAGCAAAAAGCAAGCTTACAGAAGCAAAAGCGTGGTTATCGGAATGAGGCGGGGGCATGAATGGTTTCCTCTCTCAGCATGGATGCCTGGCAACAGTCATCCTGTTCCTATCTTATAGCTAACCTGCTTTGTTGATATCCTATCTTATTGACATCTTGCCTTGCAGTCTTCCTATCTCTATCTCCTGCTCTCTCAGGCACATGGGATGTTCTTACGGGAGCAGGCTGGCTGCTGATCCGGAGAGTTTTTTTTAAAGCAAACAGGACATTCCCCCAGGAGCATGCTAGCTGCGGGTTTTGAGGAGGGGGTCTGTAGGGTCTTTCACCATCAAATTCATTCCTCAGAGAAATGCCTCACTCTCAACGACCTTGTACGAGGCACCTCAGGAAGTGCAGGACTAGATCTCTGTACCTCCACCCGAGCAGTATTGACCCCACAAATGGGTGTGCAGGCCTTGGAGACTGGAGTATTTGGACCTATCCCAGAGGGTTCAGTAGGTATAGTTTTGGGTAGAAGTAGTTCTGCGCTCAAAGGAATCAAAATTTTACCAGGAATTATAGACTGTGATTATACTGGAGAAATTAAAATTATGATTGAAGTTGGTATGGGAGTCCTTGTCATCCCTCAAGGAGCGAGAATAGCTCAATTAGTGCTTTTACCCATGTTTCGCTCTACTAATCCTTTCTTTAAACAAGAACAAGGGGACAAGGGATTTGGCTCCACAGGATCCCCTGGAGCTTTTTGGGTTTCTAGTTTAGAGAACCGCCCCACACTTACTTTAACAGTCAATGGGAAAAGGTTCCAAGGCCTTCCTGATACAGGGCCTGATTCTTCAGTGATTGCTAAAAAGCACTGGCCTGCAGCCTGGCCTCTACAGCCAGCCTCAACGACCTTGCAGGGAGTAGGAACGGCCAGTTCTCCAGAGTGCAGTACTCAATATTTAGTTTGGGAGGACGAAGAAGGCCATAAGGGCATTTTTAAACTATTTGTCCTGGAACACCTTCCTCTTAATTTGTGGGGAAGAGATGTTTTGCAAGCTATGGGAGCAGTTCTGACCACTGAACCTGTGCAGTGTATGCTATCAAAGCAGGGCTTTGTCCCTGGTCAGGGTTTGGGCAAAAATCTGCAGGGAGATGTGCAGATTTTAGCAGACAAGAAAATAATACAACAGTCACCTGGACAGAGTGCAGGGTTAGGAAATTTTTCCTAGGGGCCATTGCAGAGTAGCCAGAAAGCATTCCTATAAAATGGAAAACTGAAAAACCTGTTTGGATAGAACAATGGCCCCTGAGTAAGGAGAAATTACAGGCTACTCATACTCTAGTCCAGGAACAGCTAGAGGCAGGACACATAGTGCCATCCACTTCTCCCTGGAATACCCCTATCTTTGTTATTAAGAAAAAGTCTGGTAAATGGAGGTTACTACAAGATCTTAGAGCAGTAAATGATTGCATGGAAATTATGGGGGCAACTCAACCTGGGTTGCCTCAGCCTGTAGGTATTCCTGCAGGATATCATCTTTTAGTTATTGACCTGAAGGATTGTTTTTTCACCATTCCCTTGCATCCAGAAGACTCTGATAAATTTGCTTTCAGTGTACCGTCCATTAATTTCAAAGAACCATACAAGCACTACCAATGGGTAACATTGCCCCAGGGTATGGCCAATAGTTCTGTAATTTGCCAAATGTTTGTGGCACAGGTTATTGCCCCTATAAGGTATAAATATTCTCAACTGTATATAAGTCATTATTTGGATGAAATCCTATTAGCTGGACAGGACCCAGAAATAGTCCTTGAGGCTTTTGCTGACTTGCAAGAATGCCTAGCACATGCTGGGTTAATTATTGCTTCTGAAAAAGTACAACAACAGTTTCCATATCAATACTTGGGGCATCAGCTGTTGCAGACAGGAGTAAAACCGCAGAAAGTTACTCTTCGCCTAGATAAACTACAAACTTTGAATGATTTTCAAAAATTGCTTGGAGCCCTAAATTGGTCCGGCCCAGTCTGGGAATTCCTACTGGAGACTTAAAACCACTTTTTGACATTCTGCAGGGGAATCCAGACCCAACCTCCTTTCGTGAGTTAACACCTCAAGCAAGGCAATGTATTACTTTAATTGAAGAAAAGCTTGCCTTTGCTCATATTAATTATTGACTATAGTCAGCCACTGCTGTTGATAATTTTCCCCTCCAAGCATAGTCCTACTGGAGTTTTTTGGCAGCAAGGACCCATCCTGTGGGTACATGAACATGTGTCACCTGTAAAAATTGTTATCACATATCCATCAGCTGCGCTACGTGTTATTCAGAAAGGGTATAAGCTTAGTTTGCAAACTTTTGGAATGTTACCTGATAAGGTTATTACACCATATACCCAGGCAGAAATAACTTGGTAGCAAAATTTTGCTGAAGATTGGACCTTATTTTTATGCACTAATCCCTGCAAGTTAGACAATCATTATCCTTCTGATAAGTTAGTCACCTTCTTTAAAAATCATCCGGTATGTTTCCCTAAAGTTATTTCTTTGCAGCCTCTGGCAGAAGCACGAAATGTGTTTACTGATGGATCTTCCACCGGGAGAGCTGTAGCAGCTTCCCCTCCTGATTTTGATATTCAGTCTGTTAATACTAACTCTGCTCAGGTGGCTCAATTGGTTGCAGTCCAGATGGCCCTAGAGAAATATGCTGATATTCCATTTAACCTTTTTACTGACAGTCAGTATATAAGCAAAATTCTTGCACCGTTGGAAACTGCAGCTTACATTGCCTCTGTATCTCGAGTCCAGATGCAGTTATTGGCTATTCAAATTTTGCTTTGGGCCCGATCTGTACCCATTTACGTAGGGCATTTGCGGGCTCATACTGACCTCCCTGGTCCTTTGAGTGAAGGAAATGCTTTGGCTGATCAGCTTACTCGTCAAATTTATGTAGTGAGTCAGGAATCTTATAAAGCTGCAGAAAAAGCTCATAATCGTTTTCATCTCTTCCAAATCATTACTGTTTCCTTTGGGAAGTCAGATCCTCCTTTATGAAGGAGAGAAAAAGGAAATATATTTTCTTTACCTATCACAAGGTCATGACTAATGCTGTATAACAAAGAGGTTACTAGAAAGTTAATATAAGTTTATTAATATGTTTATATAGCACAGGAGACTTCAGACCAGAGGCTAAGAATATCTTCAGGTAGCACCCAATACCTATAGGGAAGACTTCCCTACTTTACTGTAATTTTTTGGTTTTGGGGGGTGGAGGGTAGTTGTGTAGACAATGACTGAGGATAAGAGTCTGCTCTCACGGCAGTAGGGAAGGGGGTGGGACTTGACAACACCTGTCTTTTCAGGTTTGTGTTGACTCTTAGCACAGTAGGGCTTTCTGTGATAGCCTATTTCCAGGAAATGTAGGTCAAAGAATTCTCGTTAAGGCCTGCTTTATGTGAACGGTAGGACACGAGGAGAGCAATCTCCTTACTTCCTTCAGCTAAAAATACACAACAGGTAAAGGTGGCATATGTGCAATACTGTGTAGATGGAAGTGTCTGTATCACCTGGTCCCACAGCCATTCAGTCCCAAATAAACACACAGAGGGAAAATTCCCTGCCTGCACTTTAAAAGGCACTTTCACTATGGAGGACTCTGGATCATAGCTCGCCAACCCTTCACTATCTTATAAGATATCTAACTTGATCATGGGAGGAGTACCTCAGTGTTTATCTGCTCACCTGGTTATGTGTAAACTCCTGGAGAGCAAGAGCCAGATCACACTCAGGGTTAGTTCACCTGTCTTCAGGGTGCTAGAGGTTAAACACAGGGCTGTGCAGTTGCTAGGCGAGTGAGTGCTCTGCCCTTGAGCCCTGTTCAGTTCTCTTAACTATTTATACGTGTGTGTGTGCGTGTGCGTGTGCGCGTGCGCGTGTGCGCGTGTGCGCGTGCGCGTGTGCGTGTGTGTGCATGCGCGCGTGCGCCCACACGCCACAGTGTAGGTGGGCATGGTGGACAAAAGCGAGAAAAGGAGTTTTTAAAAAAAATATTTTTATTTCATTGCCTGCATGTATGTCTGTGTGAAGGTGAAAAATCCCCTGGAAATGGACTTACAGACATTTATGAGATGCCATGTGGGTGCTGGGAATTGAACCGAGGTGTTCTGGAAGGGCAGCCAGTGCTCTTAACCACTGAGTCATCTCTGAAGTCCCAGCATTATTCAGTTTTATAATCATTGCATATTACAGTTGCACATAAAATTCTTTTAATTAACCTGCATTTATTCTATACAATGATAAATTTCTGTACTCTCCAAAATATTGGTTTCCAAGTTGATAATATAAGCAATCATGTTCATCTCTCTGGTTGTAAATAATTTAGTGTGGGGGCCATGAAAACCTTTTAAATGTGGCAACTCAAGAGATTATAAAAAAAAAAGTTCCGAGTTCCTAACCTAAATGTAATTTTAAGTCACATGAAGCCAAATCTGAATTATTTTCTAAAAGAAGAGAAAAGAACTTGTTTGAGGATGGAAAGAGGGAACAGCTCTTTTGTCCTAGCTCTATTCTAGACATGACTAGACAGGATACTGTTGACACACCCAGATGCATGGATGATGAGAGAAGAAATAGAAAGAAGCTGCTACTCAGTCTAGAGCATCACCCGTAAGACCACAGGTGGTGAGACAGGACCACTAACCAGAAAGAGCAAGGAGCAGGCACTGCTGCCAGCACTGTGGAGCCACCATGCTGCCCCAGACAGCCTGCATCTGACTTCTGACTCCTGAGGAAACATCCTAGAACTTGTTGTTTGTTTTGTGAAGTTAGGGATATAACTCAACCCTGGCTATACAATAAATTTAAGGACAGTCTGGAAAATGACTCGGAAACCAAGTAAAACAAAATAAAAAGGGAGGTTATGTACACGAGTGTATATACATGTGTGCACACACAAACCATCTATCCTAACCACGTGAGTAAAAGGGAGGTTATGTATACGAGTGTATATACATGTGTGCACACACAAACCATCTATCCTAACCACGTGAGTAAAAGGGAGGTTATGTATATGAGTGTATATACATGTGTGCACACACAAACCATCTATCCTAACCATGTGAGTAAAAGGGAGGTTATGTATACAAGTGTATATACATGTGTGCACACACAAACCATCTATCCTAACCACATGAGTAAAAGCACATGGAAGCATTCACACTCCAGTAGCAAAGAGGATTCTTTGTTATAAATACCTATCGTCTTTACAAACCAAAAAGCAAAAGCAAGCTCCTTGTAGAGACAGCTGGTAGATCATTTTAAGAAGGTAAATAAGATACCTAAGCATTTTTAGGATAATGCAGAGAAACTCCTCCGGCAATACTAAGCTGACTCTCAAAATCTTTTTTTTTTTTTTGACAATATGTGCTAAATAAAACTCAATATTTGAAACACTTAAAAATTTAACCTAGATGAATGATATATGCAGCCTCAAAGGGATAAATAAACTATTAAAAGCACTGAGGAAAGTTTTCACTTCCACCAATGGAGAATAATTCATTACTTCTTCCATCAACTGTATCTACTCATATAAGAAAATACCTTTGATCTTTTACCTAAGGGTAGGCTGTATAAATATATGCACTTCATTCACAAGTGAACCTACCCAGGAAAGGAGAAGGAAGACAATCAGCTCTCTCAGAAGTGAGGAGTCCCACAGTGTATTTCCTGAAGACAGTTGGAGCTACATCTTCTGAGCCTGCTTAATACTAAGGCCTGGGAAGTGGAAAGTTACAGAATGGACTGCTAAAAGGATGTTGGGAGGGAGGTGACTAAACATACTTACTGTTCCTAAAGAAATAATAGTTTCCAAAAACAATGCTACCATCCTACCTTAGAGTAGCTTACGGAATAATAACAGAACCTGCAACGTACAGAGTACCATTATTTTGAGATTATCATTTGCTTTCTACAATGCCTTGGAAAGCAGTAAATACATGAAGATACATGACAGCAATTGTTCAATCCCTGACAGTATTAAAATTATATTTTAACCTAATTTCTGGAAAGTTCTGCAGAAGTAGACTAAAAAACAAACTAAAATTTAATGTGGAAAAGTCTAGAGAAACAGCAATCAAAACACTAAGAAATGAACAGTATTCAAAGTATACTAACTAAAAATTCAAACGTCTCTACATCCATTTTTCAGACAAGTAAAGCTTTCCTGGAATAGGTCGTTGCAATACAAGATTTTTCAAGGTGCCTTTCCTTATGAACGGAGCTTGTGGGAATAAAACCTCTTCAGGAGCTGCTTCATCACAGCTCCAGCTCCAGTTTCCTCCAACTCCAACATCAGTGTAAGAACAGTTCCCATAAACAGGGACAGGAATGAGGGTACAGAGGAGCATCCATTCTTTTTTGTTTGGGGGGCAAAACCAACCAACATAAAGGTCGTCCAACGATGTCATCTGCACCTATCCCCCTCACCCATGACAATCCCACAAAGCACTTTTAACCTCTTCACTCCGCTCCCTGGTCCTTCAGGTCCTCGGAGTCGGAGGAATCCGAGGTTTCTCACACCTCAACCCTGCGGAGGCAGTGAGCTCCGGGTTCTACAGGAGATGAAGGAGGACACGAATCTTTAGAGGGCAGAGGGACGAGGCGCTGCGGAAACCCGGAGGCTTGCAAACTCGTGAGCAAGAGAAACCCCGCGGGATGGAGAGGCTGCTGTACCTGTTCGGGGATGGGGACAGAAGGGACAACGGGCACACTCGCTCTAAGAGATGCGGAAGGGTGTGAACTCGGCCAGAGCCAAGCCGTGAAGCCGACTTACAGTTCCTTCTCCCGGCTGGATGCCGCAGGCTGCAGGTCTCCTCCGCCGCAGCCGCCTCCCTGTCGCGGCGAGCCGGTGACCTCTAGTCCACTGCGCGCGCCGTCCACCGGGAGCCAGGAGCACCGCGCAGCCGCCCCATCCTCCCCGGTTGCGCCGCTCTCAGGGCAGGAGGAAGGGCCGTGGCGCCGGCCGCTGCCGCTCGGTCAAGTCCAGCTCCTGTTCTTGCGAGCCCAGCCGCGGCCCCCCGAACTCCCCCCGCCAGCCTCTGGCTCCGCCGCCGCCCACACCGCGGTGGCCGCTGTCCGCTCCAGACGGCCGCGAGTGGCGCGGACCAGCACGACCGCGGCCCCCGCAGAGCGACCCGGAGGGTTTGCCGCCACACACTTGAAGCAGGATAGGGCGTAACCCCGGAAGTCATTTCAAGGCGCCAGTGCCCATAGCGGGGAGGTGCGGGCTGAGGTCTTCGAGTCCCAAGTCCGTGGAGGTTGAAGGGCGACGGGGGCCGAGGAAGGGGAAGGACGGTGGAGAGCAGGAGCCCAGACCCGAACTCCCGGGACTGCGGCTTCTGCTGACCACCGAGGGGCTTCCTGCACAGGAAGTTGGGTCGAGCCCCTGGTCCTCTTACAAAAAGCAGAGAAATAAGAGGGTGGCGGCTCCTCAATGCGCCTTCTTGTCATGAGTTGATTGAAACAATAATTAGTTTGCTTTAAATTCTGTGTAGAAAATGAACAGCTACTTCATTTCTTCTATAGGTGATTTCTAGAAAGCATTGTTTTTTGTAATTGCCATGTATTTTGTACAGTGTCTCTACAGTCCAATGCCTTTTAAAGAAGATTGCGGTCTTTAAGACATCCATATATCTTATCGTTTATACTTTATTATGTTTTAGTTGTTTATCGAAGATGAAAATAATTGCTAAACAGGAATTTTTGAGAAAAGCCTCTTTTTTCACTTTCTGTAAGCAGTTCTTCTGCATGTAGTGGCTTTCCATGATGATCTTATTAAAATGTTTGAACTGAAAAAAATCCCATGGACTGTAGAATGGGAATGAATCTTTACTCAAAACTTAAAGCAAAATGAAATGTTTTCATCCTAATGTTTCAGAGTAAATTCATTGAAATACCTTAGTTTCTTTGGTAGAAAAGCAATTAAAACTTCTGTAATTAAATTTTTTTTAATTAAAAAATATTTGTGAAGAATACTTGTTAAGATCTTATACTAAATTTTATTTGAAATGCTATAACTTACTGGTATTTTAAAAGAATTTAATTTTGATAATTATAGTGTGTTAAATGCTGAACAAAATGGGGGGAGGAAAAACATATTAAAAGTAGTAAAAAAAAAAAACCACAGTGGGAGGTGATATGACTAAGACAGGCTAGAATACAAGTTCCAGTTCAGAGTATGAGGAAACCATGAGGCTTGTGAAGGGGAAGAAAGCAAATGCTGAAGGCAAATCACAGCACATTTAGTATGCTATTTTCCCCAAATGTACTACAGCGAAAACCAAATTTCCCTTCCCTTCTTCCCTACTACCCTCTTCTTTCCAAACAGCATGTCCTTTTCTGCCTTTGTTCAGATCAGCCTTCAGTATGTCTTTGGTCTTGACCCAGTGTACCTGGCCCGGGCTTGGTACTCTCCTGAGATCTTGTATTGCTTACTCCTTTTCCCCACATCTAAAATACTTTACTTTCTTCACCTTTTAAGTTCTGTTCTATTTAAAATCCCATTCAATTTCTTTTTATTTTTTCAAAATACTACTTAAAATTTCCTTGGACTAGATTTGTATCTTTTCTCTTTGCCAATAATTTTTAGAGTTTACTATTTTGATCATTAAAAAATTGAAGTACCAGAGAGGTGGCTCAGTAGTTAACAGCACTGGTTGCTGTCAGAGGAGCCGGGTTCCATTCATGGTGCCCACATGACTTACAACCATCTGAAATTACAGTTCCAGGAGGTCCAAAGGCATTGCATGCAAATGATTCACAGACATATATGCAGGCAAAGCACCCGTATACATAAAACGGATTTTTAAACATACGACAGTGTCCTAATCTTACTGATTTGCTATGCTAGCTATCTACTTAAAACTTACAACATTCTATAACTTACTCGGTGTAAGCTTTTTTATGACTTAATTTCAGATTCTCAGGTGTTTTTTATGCTGTTATTTGGTTTGGTTGTTCCCCATGGTGCTAGCAACTGAACCCTGGGGTTCTTGATGCATATACTTACAAGTGAGCTACAGCTTCTGACCCAACTTTGAACTAAAGACCATGTCTTCTGATTTCTAACTTTTGTACTTTTTTTTTTCAGGTCCCACCCCCTTTGGTTTTTCAAGACAAGGTTTCTCAGTGTAACTTTGGAGCCTGTCCTGGAAATTTCTCTGTAAACCAGGCTGGCCTCGAACTACAGAGATCTGCCTGCCTCTGCCTCCTGGGATTAAAGGCATATGCCACCACCGCTGAGCTAACTTTTGTACTTTTTAATGGGATAATTATGCCATCTTTTTCTCTTGTTTTGAGAATATGTTTCTCTTAGTTGGTCAGAAATTGAAATAGTTAAATTGAACCAAAGTAATACATAAAACATTTCAAGCATTCCAGACATTTAGGTCAGTATCTTAATACATTGTTTGTCCTCTAGATTTCCTTTAGTTAATCCTGTAAAATTTGAATTTTTAAGCATTTCAGATGGGTTATTTTTATGCACATTTAATTTTTTATAGATATGGGGAAATTGAGACCACTCGCATATTACTAGAGAAAGGAAAGTGCAATCCAAACCTTTTAAATGGGCATCTCAGCTCACCTCTTTACTTCGCTGCTGGAGGGGGACATGCAGAAATAGTGCAGATCCTCCTAACCCACCCAGACATTGACAGACTAAGTTATTTTCTGTTTTTATATTTTAATTTTCAGCAACTAACAAGTAGTGATACAACATTTAATTGTATACTTAACATATCCACTAACACCAATCAATTTTACTATATAGAGTATAATGTATATGTTAACTGTGCTTTAATCATAAGTTTTGAATTGTTTTTTATGATAAAACACTTCACCCAAAAGGTATTCTTTTAACAACTTAGATGCAAAGTTCATAGCATTCAGTACATTTGTATTGTTATATATAGTCATTGCTTACATACATCGCCAGAAACTATGTAAAATTCATTTTTCATTTTATTACTCCCTCCCTCGAACATCTTAAAGAAAGAAAATGATTTACCCATCTTCTACAATGTGTGCTAACAATCGTTTGGTAAAAAAAAAAAGTAAAACTGTGGAAACCGTTATTAAATCTATGGTTTAAATTTTAAAAAACATAATCCTACTAATTAGTGCTTTGAGTTTTTTAGCTTTTCCAATTTTTGTTTTAGTATGTATTAAGTATGGATAATATTTACTTAATCCTTAACCAGAGTATTTTATAATACTTTAATTGAATAAATTCCTTCAGAACAGCATGTATTTGTAGTATCGTTTGGTCTGTTGCTTCCTCCACCATAGCACATAACAGACCAACAAGGAAGAGCCCCCGTTAAATATTTGTGAGGAAAACAAATGAAGTGACTGGGAAGAGGCTGCAAGGTTGTTGAAAGATGTTGTTAACAAACCAGTACGAATTGTCTGAACGGCTGGAGGCAAATGTGTAAACTGATCATTTTCTGTTGCTTGTTTCACTCTCTACTCTCTGGGGGGCCGGCCACCCAGCTCCCAAATAAGCTCACACGTGGTCTTCTTCTTTCTTATCAAGGCCAGGCCTTATCTTAGCTTCTTTCTAGCTAGCTCTTCTTAAATCATCCCGTCTATCTTTTGCCTCAGGCTTTTACCTTTCTCTATTTCTGTTTAACTTTTCTTTCAGTCTTACTCCGTGGTTTGCTGTGTAGCTGGGTTACTAGCCCCTGATGTCTTCCTCTCCTGGGTCTCTTGTGCTCCTTCTTTTCCCTCCAGATTTCTCCTTCTCTTTATTCTCTTAGTCTGCCAGACCCTCCTATCCTTTCTCCTGCTTCGCTGTTGGCCATTCAGCTCTTTATTAGGCCATCAAGTTTTTTAGACAGGCCAAGAATCACAAGTTCACAGAGTTAACAAATGCAACATAAAAGAATGCAACACATCTTTGCATCAAATTATGTATGATTGTATTTACTATGCTTAATATAAGTAGTTCTGCTCATTTATGTGTATTTTCCTCCAGCAACGTTTGTTTGTAAACAGCAGAATTACACACCATTCATTAATAATCTTCAGCAAGTTGGTGTATGAGGAACTCATTTTCCTCTCCACAAAAGTGAACTAGGTGCTTTCCTAGTTTTGTGTACGTGTGTGCATGCATACGTATATTGTGTGGTTGGTTGTGCTCATGTGGAGACCAGAGAGTAATGTTAGGAATCTTTCTTCACCACTTCTCCACTTGTTTTTTGAGACAGGGTCTCCCTCTAAAACTAAAGCCAACCATTGTGTCTAGCTTCCAGGACCCTCCTTTCTTCCCTCTAATCCACCAACTCTGGGGTTAGAGACACAAGCAGCTATTCCCAGGTCCGGGCGGGGGCTGGAGGTCGGTGTCCCTACTAGCGCCAGGCTGCCGTGGGGGGAGGGGAGGGCGGCTTTTAGCCGCCAAGGCAGGCAGGGTGGGCGGGCAAGCCTTGCACTGCTGGCCGCTGGTATGAGCTCCGAACCGAGCGTGCGAGCCCAGGCCACCTCCATCCCCGCACCCTCCAGGTCCCCGCCCCCTCAGCCCCCGCTCCGCCCCCGGCATCGGAGACCCTGGATAAATCGGAGAGGCGAGCGCGGGGAAACAGACCGCGCGGGCGCCTGCGGCAGGCTGGCCGAGCCCCTTTTCCTCGGTCGTGCTTGAAGGTGGCGCAGGCTAGGCAGCCTAGGCATGGAGCAGCCACCATGCGCCCTGGATTGGTCCCCTGGCCTCCGCCTGCAGCCCTGCCACAACCTCTAAGGCCGGCCAGGAGGGCACTAATCTCCGTTAGCGAAGAAGGCTGGTGGCTGCCTGCTGGCCTTGACCCTCACACTTTTCCAGTCTTGCCTGACCGGCCCCTCGAGCCAGGAGCCCTTCCCTTCGGCCGTCAGGTAAGTCGGCAAAGGGTCCGGGCAGGGGTTGAAGGCCGGGGTCCCTACTCGGCGCCAGGCTGCCATGGGGGAGGGGGGAAGAAGGGGAGAAGCGCGGCTGGGAGCCGCCGAGGCCGGCAGGGTGGGTGGGGGAGGCTTGCACTGCTGGCCGCTAGAATGATCTCGAAACCCGTTTGAGAGCCTCCCGAGCCCAGCTCTGGCCACCCCCCATCCCCCCGCAGCCTCCGCGTCCCAGCTCCGCCCCCTCCGCCCCCGCCCTCGCCTCTCAGACCGTGGATAAATCGGGGAGGCGAGCACGGGGAGGCAGAGCGCTCATGCCTCGCAGCAGCCTGGCCGAGCTCCTTTTCCACGGTCGTCCTTGATGGTGGCGCAGACTAGGCATCCTAGGCACGGAGCGGCCACCACGCGCAAGAGTCCGCCCGTGCCCAGCCCGCCTCTCCCCGTGCGCCCATCCGCAGAGGTCGGCGCCCTGGCTTGGTCCCCCGGCCACTGCGTGCAGCCCCGCGGCCGCCTCCACGCCGGATCGCGAAGAATGCTGGCTGGCCTTGATTCTGACACTTTTCCTGCCTGCTCGGTCCCTCGAGCCAGGAGCCTTTCCCTTCGGCCGTCAGGTAAGTTGACAGCGGGTCCGGGCGGAGGCTGGAAGCCAGGGTCCCGACTCGGCGCCGGGCTGCCGTAGGGGGCGGGGAGCGCGGCTGGGAACCGAGGCCGGCAGGGTGGGCGGGCGAGCCTTGCACTTCTGGCCACTGGAATGAGCTAGGAACCGGCGTGCGGGTACTAACACGCAAGCCTCGGCCCGCCCCGCTCGCCGTCCCAGGGAAAGCCTCCCAAGCCCGGCTCTGGCCACCCCTATCCCCGCAGCCTCCGCGTCCCCGCGCCGACCCCGCCCTCGCTTCGGAGACCGTGGATAAATCGGGGAGGCGAGCGGGGGAAGGAAGGAGGCAGAGCGCGCGGGCGCCCGCAACATGCTGGCCGAGCTCCTTTTCCACGGTCGCTCCTGATGGTGGCGCAGAGGAGGCAGCCTAGGCACGGAGCGGCCACCACGCGCTAGAGAGTCCGCCAGGCCGTGCCGTGCCCTGCCCGTGTCTCCCCGCGCGCCCACTCGCAGAGACCGGCGCCCAGGCTGGGTCCCCCGGCCGCTGCGTGCAGCCCCGCCGCCGCCTCCAGGCCGGATCGCGAACTTGGCTGTCGGCTGCCTGCTGGCCTTGACTCTGACACTTTTCCGGGCTTGCCTGCTCGGCCCCTCGAGCCAGCAGCCCTTCCCTTTGGCCATCAGTTAAGTAGGCGGCGGGTCCGGGCGGAGGCTGGAGGCCGGGGTCCCAACTCGGCGCCAGGCTGCCCCGGGGGGGCGGGGAGCGCAGCTGGGAGCCGCCAAGGCCGGCAGGGTGGGCGGGCGAGCCTTGCACTACTGGCCGCTGGAATGAGCTCAGAACCGGCGTGCAAGCCTGGGCCTGCCTTGCACACTGTCACGGGGAATGTCCACCAGCCATCAGCGGCGTTTCAGCCAGGTCTTCGTGGATGCTGCACACTGAAGACTGTTTCCGGACTTGGAGGAAAAACTTTGCAGGCATACCCAACTCCACCAAGCCAGGCCAGATGAAAAGTTATTTTTCTGTTAGGTATTTCACAGAGTTAATTTCAGGCCGGCCGGGGTAGCTTGTGCTTCTTCTGTACTTAGCCCCTAGGATGCTAATTGCTGTGCTGTCCAAACTCATTTAGAGCCCATATTACTAGGAGTACCCGACAGCCTCCCTGGTTTCCAGCCAGTAGGAGTGAACAACTGTTAATGGCTTAACGTGCTGTTCACCCCAGAGCTCACAGGTACCAGGGCCACCAAAGCCCATCTATATTTTGAAACATCTAAGAGTTGACAGACAGGAGGTTCCTGTTCTTAGATGAACAGAACCCCTATTCTTTGAGGGAGGAACTATTTCCATAGTCACCTGCAATTTTATCTTATTTTTAACATTTCTAAAATAACTTTTTTTAAAAAGCCGTTGCTATTCTGGAAATAGAGTGTTGAAAGGTAGCTATAGTCACAGGGCGGAAGGGAAGGCAATGCAACCGTTCTCCCCTCTCTCAGGCTACAAGAAGCAGTCAGAGTCAGTGGCACATATAATATATACATATTTTTTAAAAGCGTTGAAGAGCTTATCTGACATTCCAGGAAAGCATTTATTTTGGTTTTTGAAGGTACTTTAAAAGTAGGTAGTCAGTTAAATGCATTTTACATAACAAAAAGAAAGCCCAAGATAGCCTTCCTGGCTTTTATACTGCAGGAATCACTTGCTGTCCTTTGTTGGCAGAAAGCTGGATCCTGGAGTTTTGGGGGGGGGGGGGATACACTAGAAGTGCACCCTTACTAGCGTCCTAGCTGGAACCTAACAGCTATTATTTAAGATTTGGCCTAGAACATTTATCACCTTAGGCGTCATTTAGAGATGCATATTCCAGCCCTGAGAAAAGGGGTGCCTAATATTTTTGTCATTGATTTACAGTAATGATCTCTTTAGGTAATCTTCCATAAAAAAATAATTGCACATCACTTTTGTTATGAAGCAGAAGGGTGAATGCCATCTGTAGAGCTTCGTTTAATTGGCAGAATGTTCCAAATGTTTAATTTTAAGCATGAAAAGTCTAAGAATTTCCAAAACGCTACAAACCATTCAGTCTTATTAAGAAATCACACTTTTGCTTATTTATATTTTTAGTACTTCTGAAGCTTGGCCTGTTACATAAGAACTCGGGTGACACTCGTGCATTTTGTGTCAAAGAAGTTGCAGCTCTTAGGAAGTCATATTCTTAACATTCTCGGATCACACCTTTTCAGTGCTGTTTTAAATTGATTTGCCAATATTGCTATCGTTTAGGAAGGTGCTTCCTCATATTAAGGAAAACAAAATGCAAAAAAAAAAAACCCCACTCATTATTGAGCATCTCATAGTAAAATATTGCTGTAAAAATTCTTGTTAGAACAACATCTGTAATAAATGCTTTCCCCGATTTAAGTAACTTCATTTCCTGGTGCTAAAGGTTTGGGAATGTGAATGGCTCTTCTAGTTCCCTCATGTCGTTCTCCTTGAAGTAACCCTCTTGGGCACGGCTAGTGCCATATTTAATTTTGGAGGATTGCACACTGCCTTTCCTCTGCACCAGCTGTGCACAAGCACCCCACGTTCATTAATCCTCAGTGCTTGTTCTGCTCACTGTTTTGATTGGAGACATGGGTTTTGTGATGAGCAGGACACTTGTTTTATTGGTGGGAGCATTTCCAGACAGTGTCTCACTCTGTCGCCTCGGCTAGCTTGAAACTTACTCTGTAGCCTAGGCTAGACTGAAATTCATAGGAGTCCTTCTGCCTCAGTTTACCCCGGCTGGATTGTATGTCTTAAGTCCCCATGCTCAGCTCTGACTGTGGATTTCATCTGCATTTCTTTCTAATAGTGGTGTTGTCCTTCTCAGAGCTCCTTAGCCACCTGTCTTTGCTGAAGAGCATTTACCTTTGCCCAGCTTTTAACCAGTGTCTCTTTCTTGTCCCTTTTGCCTCCCTGTAGGACTGTGCTCCTGGGTACCACAGAGGGAAGCTCCCAGAAAGCAGTGCCTGGGGACCGCGCCCTCTACTGGCTCCTTGTGTGCCCTGCAGTTGCAACAACCACAGTGATGTCTGTGACCCGGAAACTGGGCAGTGTTTGGTATGCTTGCTTGTGTGGGAACTGACCTCAGTTCAGCGTGACCTAAAAGACAGCCAGGAACCAGGCAGACCCTCCAGCTGGTCCTTGCCACATTGCTACCGCCATCGCAGTCTCAAAGACATTGAAACCTCCTCCTCCTGTCACTGGGAAACTGGCAGGGTTTGTTTCTGTGTCTCCCTCAGCCATGGATGCCTCCCTCACTCTAGTCCTCAGTAGCTGGTCCTTGTTTCTCCGCTACTCCCTGGGGTGGCTCGTTCTGTAGGACAGCAGGCCCCAGGAAGCCAGGATCCATGGTCTGCTAAGGGAAGCACTTCATGCTTGTTCATGGGGTTGACAGTCAACAGGACCAGCGCCTAGAGCTGTTTCCATCTTAGCTCGTCATCTAGTACTCGGCCCTTGTCTGTGTTGTGCCGTGTTGATGAAACGAGTATTTATTACAGTTTATTTTTGAAGAGAGTGCAGATAGTCCTTCTGAAGGGAGATCTATTTGAGAGATTGACTGGATCCTAATTAAACCTATCTTTAGCAGATAAAGCAGGAATAAAACTTTTAAATGAAAGGGCTCAAATGTTTTCTATTTGCAAAGAGTCTATAAAAATAGGTTTTTTAAAAAATATTTATTTGGTAGCGATTTCTCGCTCTATCATTTCTTGCTACCAAGGGGGACTTGGTAGATCAGGGGTGACCGGCTGCGCAGGGTCTCTGCTTTGCTGTTGATCCTCCTTGGCTGCATCATACGCGGAGCCCTGTGCACTGCAGCCAAGCCAATAGTGAGGGAATAGCAAGGTCTCCTAAGAAGTGGGTATCAGGGAATTGGGAAAGGTTTTTACTTTCATTCTGTGACTGTTAGAAGGAAGCACTCCCCCAGTAGTGTTCTCTGCTGCTCTCTGCTGGAGGAGGAAGTACTGGCACACACTGAGACCGTGGGGGTGGACTTTAGAGGGGATACTGAGACAGCTGTAGCCAGGCCCAATTCTAGATGAGCCGTGGCATCATGCTTGGTATGGTTCAAGTGGTGGGAAGGCATGATGCCTCGGACACTCTGAGGCTCGGCTCCTCCTTTCCCTGTGACTTTCGTTGAGTTTCCGTTACTATAGGAGAATTGTAGCTCCCCTGTGCCTGGAGTGAGGATGAGGTGTGTGGTGCATGGAGCCCCAATGTGTGTTCTCTTTATAACACCCTGACTCGGTCGCACAGTGTTCAAAGGCTATTTGCGTTAGCTTTTGTTTTCTCTTCAAGCCTTGATGATGATTCTGTGGGCGCCTCGCTCAATGACTTGGATACTATTGGGGATGCTGTTCTGTCTCTGAACCTCACTGGCGTTTCCTCTGCTCCATATGGAATCTTGTCAAGTCTGGAAAACAACTAAATATTTCCAGGTAGGTACTAAGGGTGTGGAGATGGTGGACAGAAACACCTGTCTCTGAGAGAGAAGTATGGGGGTGGTCATTTGTCTGCGCTGCCTTTCGATCCCCCATGGGTGTCAAGTGACAGTGTCTTCATCCCAGACCTCACCGGGGTCTCTGTGGAGCTCTGATGGAGCTGCTTCATGGACACCTCCTTGGACTTTCTGCCCACGGATTTTGTCCCACTCTCTAGAAGTCGGCAGCAGCCCTCCTTCCTCTGTGACAGACCTTTGGGTATTTGAAAAAGGTATCCAGATACAAATACTAGGAGTAAATCTGTCCCGTATCCTCGTTAATGCTGGTTTATGCCAAACATGAGTATTTTCTGTTATGTGTTGCTATTTTAACTGTAGTTCAAGGATATAGGATATAGAAATAGTCTTCCTCTGAAGATGGTTTAAGTCTCAAAGGGTCAATCTTTTGTTTGTGTTTTATCAAAAGATCTGACCAAAAGGAGAGTAAAGTTAAGAAATTGAATCATAGACAGTACCTTCTCTGGAATGTTAATTTAGTTGGAAAATATTGCTAAATTTTACTTTTTACCTTCACATTACAATTTACAATAATCTATCCACCATGACATGCAGTAGGATAATGGATGGTCATTACTAAAAAGTATTTTATAGAAGGAGGCCCTTCTTGTGCGTGCTCACCCCCCAACACACTTACACTCAAACATACTCACACACACTCACATTCACACACATTACACACAAACTCAGTCACACATTCACATACAGTCATACACACACATTCACACACTCACATAGACTCACTTTCAGACACACTGATGCACATACACTCACACACTCACATTCATGCACATTCACTCATACTCATATTCACACACACACACTCTCAAACTCACACACACATTCACACACATATACTCACACACATTCATACACTCGCACACACTCACACATTACCATGCACACACTCACAGACTCATGCTCACACACACACACATTACCATACACACACTCACAGATTCATGCACACACTTGCACATTACCATGCACACACTCACACTGGTGCTGAGGAGGAGCTTATGGACTCCAAGAAATATTTTTATATTACTTTTTATCAAATAGCAAAATGTGCTTTTGAAAGATGGGTGATTCTACATTCATTAAGAAAATCCTACAGCCGGGCGGTGGTGGCACACGCCTTTAATCCCAGCACTCGGGAGGCAGAGGCAGGCGGATTTCTGTGAGTTCGAGGCCAGCCTGGTCTACAAGAGCTAGTTCCAGGACAGGCTCCAAAACCACAGAGAAACCCTGTCTCGAAAAAAAAAAAAAGAGAAAATCCTACAAAAAGAAAGGAAAGAAAAAGATATTCTAATATCTTCTCCAGCCATCATCTACACAGTCAATAAATGCTGTGCCCTGCCAGTTAGGTCCCAGGGATAGTACTGTACTTTGAATTTATCATGTGAAGTGCATAGTTCGTTCAGACTGGAACTAACCTTGAGTGGTTTACTCTAATGTAGTCCATTCATCTATCCCCTTAGCAATGCTTTGTGTTCGTACCCAATACTTCCGGAGGGCAGGGATGTGAACTGAATTGTTTCTATTTTTTACCAACAGAGTGAAATTGGACAAGGTAAATACACTTTTTCTAAATAGTAATGTAGCTATTTCATAACGCTGTGAAAGGTTTGCATAGCTAAACAAAAGGTTAGGATGTTGGGATGGATTAAACACTTAATTACAAATAATCTTAAAAATCTTTTCCTTATTGAATACGTTTTAATTTTCTTAGTAAGTACTTTCTTGTGTATTGACAATTATAGTTAATATTTATAATGTTGACACTGAAACCAAGCAGTATTTGGTCTATGATGCCATCTGTTCGGAGTCTGCTTACTAGACCAGTTTGAATTTATGAGAGCAACCCAGAAAGTGATAGCAAGGAATAACATTGCTGTCATTGACAGTTGGTGATGAATGAGTGAGCCCTTTTGCTTTTAAGTAACTATTAAAAGCAATTACAAAACTCAGTGCCATTGTCCTTGACTTCTCAGTCAGCCCTCATTGTCAGCCACATTCAGAGAGTCCGGTTTGATCACATGCTCATTCAGTCCCAGTCTAGCTGCCTTGGTGAGCTCCCATTAGATTAGTCCCGCCGTCTCAGTGGGCGGAAGCACCCCTCGCCTTCTGCTCTTCATTTGGACCTTGAGAGCTCAGTCCAGTGCTCCAATGTAGGTCTCTGTCTCTATCTCCATCCATTGCCAGATGAAGGTTCTATGGTGATAATGCAAGATATTCATCAGTGTGGCTATGGGATAAGGCCAGTTCAGGCACCCTCTCCTCTGCAGCCCAAGGAACAAGCTGGGGACATCTCCTTGGACACCTGGGAACCCCTCTAGAGTCAAGTCTCTTGCTAACCCTAAAATGGCTCCCTTAATTAAGATATCTTCTTGCCTGCTCCCATATCCACCCTTCTTCCACCTCAACCATGCCATTCCCCCAAGCTCTCCCCAATCCTCCCCTTCTCCCTTCTCTCTCCCAACCCCAGCCCCATCCCCGTACGCCCAACTTTTGCCTGGAAATCTTGTCTACTTCCAATATCCAGGAGGATAGATTTTACTGCATGGACTGGCTTTGTGGGAGCCTAGTCGGTTTAGATGCTCACCTTCCTAGACCTGGATGGAGGGGGGAGGACCTTGGACTTCCCACAGGGCAGGGAACCCTGACTGCTCTTGGACTGGAGAGGGAGGGGGAGTGGAGGGAGTGGGAGGTAAATGGGAAGAAGGGAGGAGGTGGAAATTTTTAATTTAAAAAAAGCAATTACAATGTCTTTCTGTAAACCAAAAAGCAATTAGCCCATAATTCTCTGAAGAATGGAATATTTTAATGTGATACAGTAAACAATGTAATATTGCTTCTTTTTTTCCCCCTTAGAGGTATTTATTAAAAGAAAATGCTAAGAAGATTCAGGCAGAAATTCAGCTTGAAGGTGTTGCAGAACAAACAGAAAACCTGCAAAAGGAGGTAAGTTCTTTGCAAAAAAAAAAAAAAAAAAAAAAAAACCAAACCAGCTCCCCTCCAGCCTCTCAGGCAGCCCCTAGAAGCCTTTTGGTTCTCATCAACCTCCCTGGACAGCCCTGGGAGCCTTCAGGTCTTCTCTATCCTCCCAGGGCTGTTCACTGCTTGTTCTTCCTGGCCACCCGGCTAGCTTAGACCCAAAATAATCACACAGAAACTGTATTAATTAAATCACTGTTTGGCCCATTATCTCTAACTTCTTACTGGCTAACTCTTACATCTTAATTTAACCCATTTCTATTAATCTGTGCATCACCAAGAGGTCATGGCCTACTAGCAAAGTTTCAGCACATCTGTTTCCTGAGGCTCCATGGTCTCTCTCTGACTCCGCCCTTCTTCCTCTCAGCATTCAGCCTAGCTTTCCCTGCCTACCTAAGTTCTGCCTTGCTATAGGTCCAAAGCAGTTTAGTTTCTTTATTCATTAATGGTAATCACAGCACACAGAGAGGACTCCCACATCACAGGGCAGCTCTTGGGAGCCTTTGGGTTCCATCTGGTGGGTTCCAGGAGGCCCCAGATGTCGATCATCAAATGGTTCTAACCCCATGATCCTCTGTAGTGAAAAAGGTTCCTAAGCAGATCACAGTTGCCATGCATGGTAAGGAAGAAACGCGTGGTTCACTTAGCTGCTTGCCTTCTCTCCTTAACCTAAGGGGAACTAAAAGATTGTTGAGGTTTCCTCCTTTTCCTAAATCGAGTCATCGTGGAGTTTGTGAGGTGGAGTGGCTTTGGTACTTAGTGGTTCTTGACCATTGAATCCGATGGTTTTAGGTCCTAGATAAAATTAGCTTGGTCTTCATGTCAGTAGGGAACTATTTATTTTGTTTATCTCATGGCAGGGTAAACATCTTCTGATTTCTAGCGGGTGAGAGGGGCCTGTTATCAAATATATTTTATTATAGATTTCTCGATATGTTCAGACGTACACAGCCATGCATGCAGAAGAAAGTACTGTCTTGACGCCAGGAAATTTGAAACCAAAGATGATATGAGAAGAACTTGCATGTTTAAGTGAGGACTTTGGGTCCCTCAGCAATCAGATACTGTCTAGAAAATAATCTGATTAAAATCCTTGTTCTCTCATTGTGAAAGAAGCTTCTCTTGGTGTTAAGGAGAAAATGCCTGCAGGCCCAATCTTGTTATTTTATAGTCTTTGATATTACAATCACAATCTTCTTTTGACTTATGAAATTACCAAAAAGAAATGACAGCTGAGGGCAGTTATGTCAGCATCAGGGCTGAGAGTTTTGTGGTCACAGCCTCATTCCCACTCCTAAGGAGGTGCTGGTGTGACCCCCATGTTACTGATCAGGCTGGAGGTGGACAGCTCTACTGGCTGCGAGATTCAGGCCTTAGGCAGTCTTCCTGACAACTTGTTCATTTTTTTTTTAATTTATTTATTTATTTATTATGTATACAATATTTTGTCTGAGTGTATGTCTGCAGGCCAGAAGAGGGCACCAGACCTCATTCCAGATGGTTGTGAGCCACCATGTGGTTGCTGGGAATTGAACCTTTGGAAGAGCAAGCAATGCTCTTAACCACTGAGCCATCTCTCCAGCCCCCATGACAACTTGTTCTTGTCTCATAGGAACTAAAACCTCCCAGGCAGTAAGGTTCCACTTCCGTAGTCAGTGTGAGATCCTGCACTGTACACTGACATTCTAGTCTCCCTTCTCAGAAAGGTACATGTTGTTCAGTCAACTCTTAACTGTGCCAACATCATGGCAAAGGCATTGTTCATGTGTCTGCACTAGTGCTGGGGTGAGCAGCCTACCACACCGCCAGCTGTGTACAAGTCCAGCACACTTGTATGAAGTATATACTGCTGCAGTAACAGTGACAGATGGTGCTGCTGCCAACCGAGGTGTTTACAGGATGGTATTTCCCCTGGCGGCAGTGTATCCCTGCTCTGCCACCAGGCTCATAAATCCCTTATTCATTGAGTTCCTGGATTTTATCATATTCTCTGCAGCTTGCTGTAATCATACATGATTGTATTCTTCATGGCCCAAGGAGCAAAGCAGTGGGCTGCACATTAATGTGTGTGTTATACTTGCACACGTAGAAGTACCATTTGGCTTAGGTGTAAGTACGCAATGCCTTTTAGTGTAAGGAAGCACACAGTGTATATGGATGACAACAGTATATCTCCTAAGGAGTCCTTTCTCGTCACTCGGTGACACGTGACTGTACTTGGGTGCTAATATCTTAAGGCTTTCACAGTTGGAGACAAGCTTTGCTAGTCATCTAGACTGCTTGTAAAAATAAACCATCCTTTCTCACAGTGAGCGTGTCTTAGGTGATTTCAGTATCCAATCCGTCAAATTTGAGCCTAGAAATATTTACCTTGGTGTGCATGATCGTGTCATTTTTATGATCTGGATATATTTTGTCCCTTTAAAGAGGCAACAGCTTGTGTTCAGAAGCTCATATAATATTAAACCACACTACCCTAGTCCTTCCTGCCCTCTCAGCTCTCTAGAGTCTTAGCAAGCTGTCAGCAGGTGAATAAAGCAACGACCGACAAGAACTGTCAATGGGACTCGAGCCCTGGCCACGTTCATTGAGCAGCTGCATGCCAACATCAAAGGTAGTGTGGACAGGCTCTCCTTTGGGGACTTTGTGCTTTGTTGGTAGAAAGAGTCACGATCGCCTTATGAAGCACATGAACAGGGTTGGGCTGGGCTTCCTAATACCAAGGGACTGGACCATCCCATAGCACGGGGACCCTGAAATGCCTGGGATCCCTACTGTCTACCTTATAGAGGCTTACCTAGTGACATATCTTCTCTACAGACATCATGGAAAAGGTGGCAGCGTTGAATGAGACCGCACGTGGGGACGTCCAGCCATCCATTTCTGCTCTTCAGAGCATGCACCAGAACATTTCTTCTCTGCTGGAACTTACAAAGAAAAGGAATTTCACAAAGTGGCACCAAAATGCTACCCTTGAACTCAAGTAAGTTCCGAGCACTGTTCAGACTACCATCAATGAGAACCAGGCATTTGGTTGCTGGAGAGAGGAAATTGTGGGGAGAATGATCTTTGAGAATTAATATTGTTAATTGAGGAGAGAGGCCCAGCTGTCCAGGAAATGAAGGGATGGGTACCTGCCCCTCCATATACAGAAAACAGATCAGGGAAACCAGTATAGTCCATCTCTGCATACTGTGCAATAGGCTCTGTTTTCCTGTGACTTGTAGGTTAATTTCACCTACTGCAAACCAGAGAGCGTAGTAAACTGTTATGTAGATCACACACAGGGTGATCTGTCAAGAATAATGGAGGACACCTAGACGATCAACTCTGGGACAGACAGACACTGTCAAAATCACAGAGCTCGGTCTTGCAAGCCCTCATAGAACCGCACAGTGTGCAGCCCCAGAGAATGGTTGTTAGTAGACTTGGGAGCTTGCAGTTTCCTTCCTGGCCCCTTTTTAGCTTTTTCTACATGGTTGGTAGCTGGCACTGTCTTTCCGTCAGGTAGGTTCAGGATTATTTTAATCAGTTACACGAGACTCGCTCATTCTTTCTAGTAGCACCGGAAGTGTTTGTGAATTTTGTTATTGTAAATTATCATGTGACAGATACCTTGGGCAAGCCTTTTCTGTTATTTTCCATATTTCTATGTGTTTTCATATAGATATTTATACTACAAGTTCTCGCCCTCACCCTCCCCTTTCTTGTCCCATTCCCCCTCCTTCTTTTTCTTTTCCTTCCTGTCCTATTTTCCCTCCTCCTCCTTCTCCTCTTTTTCTTTCTCCTTTGAGGCAGGGTCCCACCGTGTGTCCCTGCTGGTCTAGAACTTAACATTGTCTTGTCTCAACCTCTTGAAATCTGCGTTTACAGTATGTGTCCATGCAGACTCTGCCCTGCCTGTCTGGGTTTCAGGACAGTAGATTACCAGAGTAGATAGAAGGACCAGATCATTTAGTCCCAGGATCTGCACGTGGAGGCTCCCTAGTGCTTGTTCCAGATCAGTTCCACAAGGATGCTAATGTAAGCACTGTGCTCTTTCCCCCAGCAACACACACATTAGGTTCATCATTCCTTTTGCCCTTGAACATATCTTTGGCCTGCTGTTTTGCTTGGGTGGAACTTGAAAGGCTTGGTTGGATAGGGTTTGGGATGAGATCTCATGATACAGTCACTCGATTGTTGGTTCAGAGAGACTGGACAGGCCTCGAGAAAACCGAACTGAATGCTGTGAAGGCAGCAAGATGCCAGAGCAGGTAACAAGACTACAGAGTGCCCAGCTACACCAGCGAGAGTGGCAGCTCTGTCTCCTGCTGCTGCCCCATGTAGGACAGAATCCTTGCCTATGAAGGAGCTTAGTAAGATGTAGATTCCCGGGCTGGTCGTCCTAGAGATCCAAAGCCACCTGTGGGAGTCCCCTTCCTCACACCACCCTTTGGTCACTCAACAGACAGATATGAACCCCACGTGCAAATATGATAGCAGGATTTGGGGATACCCAGAGAGACAATAGAGCCTTTGTGCCCACCAGAGCTTCTAGACCACTTAGGAAGAGTTCACTTTTTGAGAATGCATTTGAAACAAAGCAGGGAAGGTAGGGCCAGCCCCTCTCCCTCCCAACTGGCTGGATCTTCTGGGACTGCCTGTTCTATAATTGCATCTCCCTTTCTGTTTAGAATGCAACTGTCAATCAGATTCTATACTTCTCTCTTCCTTCTATAAGTGAAGTTATGACTCGGGGCCTTTATTTTAAACATTGGGGAATTGAAAATGTATTTTCTAGCCTTCATTTTCTAGTTTCTGAGATAATCCCTTTTCCAATGTCATAGGTTGTTGCAGGAATGATTTGTCATCATATTACTAATTATAGTTATTATAAAATTCATGCTCCATGCTTCAGTCTGGGTAATCAGCTTTGGTGCATCTGCCAGTCATTCACTCAGTGCCAGACCACTCCCATCTTCAGGGACCTACTGCAGCTCCCAGGATTCCATGTTACTACAGTTCCCAGGATTCTCAGCACTTATGACTGAGAGTCTTTAAGGCTGTGTGTTCAGATGAGGAAAAGGACAAGGAGCCGCAGGGAAGTGTGGGAAGGAGTGCATGAGAGGTCGTCTAGGCCTGTCGATGCTGAGGCATGCATGGGCAGCCCGTATATGGCGGTTCTGTTGAACTTGTCCATGTTGATGAGGATGACTGACCAGGTTTCTTCCTCAAGAGGGCACCAGATATCATTACAGATGGTTGTGAGCCACCATATGGTTGCTGGGAATTGAACTCAGGACCTTTGGATGGTGGCTCAGATGGCTCCGCAGTTAAGAGCACTGTCTGCTCTTCCAGAGGTCCTGAGTTCCATTTCCAGCTTCCACATGGTGGGATCTGATGCCCTCTTCTGGCATGCAGGCATCCATGCAAGTATAGTAAGGGCCAGACCTTAATGTGCTCTGAACTCTGCAAATTTGACATGGCACTTATACATCCTTTCCCTCATCACACACACATGCACACAAAACATAAAGAAAAAAATTGCTTCTAGTCTTCAGCAATCAGGATCCATGCTAACCTTGGTCATTTACACTTATAATCATAACAATGAGGGAGGCTGAGGCAGGAGAATCTTTTTGAGTTAAAGACCAGCCTAAGCAGTATAGTCAAGACCTGTCTAAATAAATAAATAAAAACAAAAAACCAAACAAGAAGTAAGTCACTCTATATTCCTAGAAAGAACTATTATCATTTGAAAATCTCACATTAGGGTTTCAAGACCCAAGTTTTACTTCCTAAGTGGACCATTTCTGTTTATCAGGGCTGCTAAAGAGTTATTGTCATGAATTCAGAAGAGGTTCCAGAAGCCCCAGGAAAAGCTGAAGGCATTGAAGGAGGCAGCCAGTGGCCTCCTTTCAAACCACAGCGAAGAACTGCAGGCGGCAGAGGAGCTCCTGACAGAAACTGAGACCAAGACCCAGGAGAGCAACAGCCTGGGCCTGCTGCTCCTCGTCAAGGCCAACCTGAGAGAGTTCAGTGTGAGTCATACCTCCCTTGTTTTGACTCTCTCTTCACCGACCCTCTTGTCTCTCCCACCTTCTGTTTGAACCTGTGCGCCCCGTTTCCCACCCTTTCTGTGCTTATATGTGTCCCTTCTGCCCCTCTTCCTTAAGGTGCCCTGCCCTGTGCAATGTCTCCTCTCAAGTTTTCTGCTTTCTAGAGGTTCTCCACGTTAAACACGTGAAACTGAGGAGTGGAGGGAAGCTAGGACATACACGTGGGAGAGAATATGCAGCGTTTGTCTTTTTGTCCCTGGGTTATTACCTCAGTACAAAATTTCAAGTTTCATTGACTTTCATACCAATCTCATGATGTCAGTTTTGTGTCTAGCTGGATGAAATTCCATTTGGTGTGTATGCTTTATTTTCTTTACCCGTTCATCTGTTGATGAGCAACATTACCAAATGGGCCTGAGAACCCTGGGTGTTAAGGGGAAAAGAATGAAATTCAATCCCTACACCTTTGGCTGTCCAAAACTCAATTCCAAATGGTAGGGTTTCCCCCTTCTTTATGTTCAGATACGCTCTTTATTCTGCTTTTGAATCTTTTCAGTAGCACATTGTTGATCCCCCACATCAGAAATCTGTGAACTTTTATTTGCCAAAGGTGGTTCACTTATGTTTATTGTAATTTTTGATATAGTTGGGCTTAAATTTATCCTTATTTGATGATGATTTACTTGGTGTATTTTTTTGAGAATCCCTTGTCTAATTCCCCTTTCCTTACCTCTTCCATTTTTGCATTTCCCCTTCATTCCTCTATTTAAGATGTATACATCCTGTGTAGATGTAGCAAATACTTCTTAAGATGTAAGAAAAATACTGAAATTTGTGACTTTGGAGTTAGTGTCTACTCTCTGTTCTAATTGATTCAAGAATTCTCAACATGATTTTCTCTTTTGCCTTCTTGTACTACTTTGCACTGGTCCAGCCAAGCCTTACGTTGAAATACCGTGGAAGTTAATGCCTTGATTTTTTTGCTTCAGGTGATAAAATTTGTAATGTCTGCATATCTCTCATTGGACACACTAACTACTGCAGTACTAGGGATACAAATTGTTGCCTCTTTTTTTATTTTAAAGCAGATTCTCTACATAACTGTGACCTGGAACTTACAATGTAGACTAGCCTGGCCTCAAACTTACAGAGATCCCCCTATGTCTGTCTCTGTGGGCTAACCACACCCAGCCAAATCACTTTATTAACTTTATAAAATATTCCTGTCCATTTTGCAGCCATTGTTATCTCTGATTAACTTTTCTATGTAGATGCAGTCGCTCCTTGAAGTGTCTGGTGAGAATTTTGTTCAAACCCGAGTTTATTGCTATTTCAACTATATCTTTTCTCTCATTCAATACTCACTAAATATTTTTTATGCTGGTTAAATAATGATCATACAGTTACTTCAAAGTCATCCTTACCTTTTCACTGGTACCGCTGTTCAAGAGTTTTAGTTACTCTCCCCAGTTAAACTCCATGCTTCTCTTTCATGGTTTCATCTTTTGTGAATTGTGACTTTAGGATTTGTACTCATGTTTTTACTTGAGAAACCTGCCAGCTTATTCTATTTCATTCGCTTGCTTCTGTTGATTGCATCAAAAAGCCATGATATAATTATATTTTCATTAAAATAAAACTGTTAAGAAAAAAGCCATGGTTATACCCTTAGGTTTAATTGCATTTTTCTGATGACTAGGGATGCTGAATGCAGTTTTAAATATTTGTTGGCCATTTGTAATTGTACATTGTCGTTTTTGTAGATGTTGGCCGAGTCTTTGCTTGGCCCTTCTAACTCAGTGACCTCATTCTCATCTGTCCTTTCTGTTTTTATAAAATAAAGTCTCCCCTTACCTTTCTCATGTATATGTAGAGGTTTCTGCTATTTTAATCTAATAGTTTTTTCATGGCTTTAGGGTCATTTCTCTGAAATTTTACTCCAAATTGCATTATGCCATTCAAGATTCCTCAAACTGCTGAGAAGTCAAGAACAATGGCACTGGGTTTTGATCCTACTGCACGTACTAGCTGTATGGGAGACTAGGCTGTTTGGATGCTCACCTTACTAGACCTGGAAGGAGGTGGGAGGTCCTTGGACTCCCCACAGGGCAGGGAACCCTGACTGCTCTGCAGGCTGATGAGAGAGGGGGATTTTGATTGGGGGAGGGGGAGGGAAATGGGAGGCAGTGACGGGGAGGAGACAGAAATCTTTAATAAATAAATAAATAAATAATAAAAAAAAGATAGTATCAAGATTCCTCAAAATGTCTGGTTAGATAATTCTTTTTTCAAAATCATGAACTGTTAGTTTCGAAGAATGTGTCTTTAGTCACTGTGTTGCGTTTGCTGTGGTCAGGGGACAAGAGAACATATTTACTATTTTCATTTTTAATTAATTGCTACAGTTGGAATGCAAGTCATGGGCTTTTTTTGTGACCTGTCATTCATCTGTATCATTGTACTTTCTGTATTTGACCTCCCTGCTCTTCTCCTCTGCAACCCCAGTGAACAACTTTCTCCCTGTAAGTAGTTTCTCCTCTGCTTTCACATCTGTGTGACCAAGTCTAGATTCTGCATATGAGGGGACATATGGGGCATTGTGTTTTCTTCTTTCTCTCTTTGCCCTCCCCCATTTATTCCCTTTCCTTCCTCATCATAGTCTCTCTTATTTCATGTCTGTATATGTCCTACATATGGGATCACACACACACACACACAAGTATGTGTCCATATATGACAGAAAATATGGTTCATGTATTTCTGAGTCTGACTTGTGTTGCTTATGTTATCATTTTTATTTTTACATCAGATTTATCATGTTAATGAAAATCTCTATTAGTTTTCCTGAAGGTGCTCTATTTCACCTTCTTTATGGCTGAATAAAACTCCACTGTGTGTATGGACCATATTCTCATCAAATTAATCTGCTACTCATCTTGTGTATTGTGAGTGCCTCCCTTCCGTAGCAAAACCTCCAGGTTACACTCTCACCAGCATAAAAGAGCATGAAACTTCCCTAGCATTTTTGTCATGTTGTTTTCCTGGTGACAGCCGGTCTTATGGGTGAGATGGCATCACAGTGTTGTTTAATTTGCATTTTCTTGATGGCTAAGGGTGTTGAACAGTTTCCACATACTGGCTGTCTGAAGTTCTACCTTTGAGAACAGTTCTATTTATTCACCTATTTACTGATTAGATGGGTTTTCATGTTTAATTCTTTGGGACCTTCTTTATTGCCTATGTTAATCCTCTACCACATATCCACTTGCAAAGATTTTCTCCCATTCTGTTGTTGTAAAAGGAGAGGCGGGCCGCTTCCCGCCGCCTGGCGCCCAGCTAGCTTTACTTAAAATAATTACACGGAAACTATATTCATTTAAACACTTCCTGTCCCATTATATCTAGCCTCTTCTTGGCTAACTCTCACATCTTGCTTTAATCCGTATCTATTAATCTGTGTATCACCACAGGGTCGTTTCTTACCGGGAAGATTCTAACCTACGTCCATCTCGGAGAGGAGAGCCATGGTGTCTGCCACACTGCCTTCTACCCAGCATCCTGTTCTGTCTACTCCGCCCACCTAATTTTCTGCCCTATCAAAAGGCCAAGGCAGTTTATTTATTTAACCAATGAAATCAACACAAATCAGAAGACCCTCCTACATCATTCTGTCAGCTATCTTGCCACTCTGATGCTCGTCCCCTTTGCGGTGCAGACACTCCTCGATTTCATGGTTAGTCCTTAACAATGTTATGACCTGTGAGAATGCAAAGTTAGAATGATCAGTTATCTCTAAATAGTCTATATTATCTATGTGATTTACTGATGAAATACATTGGAGGAGTACTTTCTGACTAAGTGTTATACAGTTATGATTTACTGTAGAGTAACACAGTATTCCCAGCATCAGCAGCTGTATAATACATGTAGTAACTACAGTCTCATTATAACTAGAAGGTCATAGATAAGATGACCATTATAGTAAAAATTTGTGCATACTCAAATGTGATTTTTGTGCAACTTTCATGTATCACAAAATTTTCTTCTTTTGGTCCCTTCTCAACTAGTGAAACAAGGTAACAATTATTCTACGTCAATGGGATGTATTAAAAACATGGGGCAGAATATGTTTGACTTGAATATACTATTTTATTAATTATAATTTAGAATATTGTGCCATAATATGGAAAATGTTCATAACACATTGAATGTGAGAACACAGGTCATAAAGCATGTACATTGAATGTGACAACATCTCTGTTAACAAACAATATCCAGCAAGATAGCCAGCCTTGGGTGATGGATGTTATATCAAAATATTTACAGGTCTACCTTGGTTAGATTATGGGCAAATATAATTCTCCGTGTGTTTGTATATTCTGAATTTGTATAATGATTGTTTATTGCCTTGTTTTAAAAATATTCTGATATCAGAAAATGTTACTTATTCATTGTCACCAAATTGGTACTGAAACAATCTGTTTTGTTTTGCCACGCCACTGTTTTGTGTTTAGCCAACAACCCAAGTTTGGAAAAGCTGATTCCTATGAAAAACTGGAGAAACTAGGAGAAGGACTTTATGCAACAATCTAAAAAGGGAGAAGCAAGTAAGTTAAATATTTTAAAGAACAAGTCAAGGGAGAGAGAGAGGGCAGCTGAGGCCTCAGAGAATGGCAGCGGTCGGTGGCTCTGGTGCTGCATCGCGCCTCAGGCTGGGAAGTTGTCGCTCAAGTCTCCCGCTGCCACCTGTGCTGCGGCCTCGCGGCTCTGCCTTACAAAGGAGGGCAAATGAGCCTGCCCTTGTCTGGGCTGAGCTCTGGACCACTTTCACAAAGTTGACTGGACCCAGCGCCACCCAGATGTATGACCTCATTGAGCCGCAGCCGTGCCAGAAGATCCGCAGGATGAAGAACTTTGTCAGAGAGTTTCAGCAGCATTGGTGAGTGCGCTTCTCTGTCTCCCCCCACCCCAGTGCACTGCCGGCTGTCCCAGGGCTCGCTCCCTAGGCTCAGTGCCTCCACCCGTGCTCCATGCTTCCAGCATCTTCCAGGCAGTTGCCACCTCTGGGCGAACTGTGGACCAGGGATGGAGGGGGACATCACTCAGAGAGCAGCCCCTTCTTCCCCAGGATCTGGGCTTCATTTGTAGACCTTCCCAAGCCTTTAATTTGGGTTCCTCCTCTCAGCCACTAGTATCTTTTGCACCCACAGTGTACTGCAATGGGACACCCAGTCCTCACCACCATTGGGGGTCCTGCGGCCACCACGTTATTTGTTATTTTTAAAGCGCTTCGGTATTAGGTGTTTAACTAGTAAGATAGCTTTGAGAATCGCCGAAACCTTGATGTGTGCCTGATGTTGTTTAACGTAGCCAACCTAAAGAAGTGGGACAGATACCTTGAGACCTTTTGTTCAATACCTTGAGTACTTCAGGTCCTATAAATGGAGGTTTGGGTGTTCAGTTCTTAGGACGCTGAACCTTCCAGCTGCTGTAGGGAAATGTGAGCTATGAAGTTGTGGGGACTCTATGAATCAGTCTCCTGAACTGCTGCAGTAGTGCAGTTCAGAGACTGTTGACTTTTAAAAAGAGCAACCGACTTAACAAAGAACAGACAAACAACAACAAGATCAGGGAATGTTTAGGATACTTAAAAAGAAAGATCCGGGGCTGGTGAGATGGCTCAGTGGTTAAGAGCACTGACTGCTCTTCCAGAGGACCCGGGTTCAATTCCCAGCAACCACATGGCAGCTCGCAGCTGTCTGTAACTCCAGTTCCAGAGAATCTGACATCGTTATACCAATGCACATGAAATAAAGTTAAATAAAGTTTTTTTTTTTTTTTTTTAAAAAAAAGAAAGATCCGTGTTCTAGGGAACAGCAAGAGGACAACAGTGTCATGTGGAATGGCTTTGTTAATCTTGAGGTTTACTGGCAGGAAGTGCGCCTCTTAACCTGGAGGTGTAGCTGCCTCCTAAACCGTCACAACTTTGACACAGGTAACTGTGCCAAGCAAGGGATCCCCACAGAGTCTCAGACAAACCTATCAGAGCGTCAAGCGTACCTTCTGGCCTTTGGTTTGCTGTGATCATGTTCATGAAAGTGTTCATTAATTAATCATAAACAAGCTAATTCCTTAAAACCCTGATGTGCCAGGGAATGTCAGCTGTCTGTCCATGCATGCAAACTGTCTTCAAGTGAAAATAAATATTTAGTCAAGCTTATTATTGTTAATAATTATTATTATTACCATTATTTTGGTCCAATATATTAATATTATTTCTGAGAACACTAAGTTATGTGCCGCATGCAAACTGTCTTCAAGTGAAAGTAAGCATTTAGTCAAGCTTGTTATTGTTAATTATTATTATTACCATTAGTTTGGTCCAATTCGTTAATATTATTTCTGAGAACACTAAGTTATGTGCAGAGGGCAGATTAACCCAGCCTTTCCATATTGTGTTTGAATGCACACAAACTCACTCTTCTGGATTAGGCATTCCAGTGTGGAGTCTTCCATTGAAATCAAGTTTGAAGCCCAGAGGACTGGAGAGTGAGGGGTGGAGTCCTGTGCATTATTCACAAGGATGTTTCCGCGCTGGGCCCAAATCACCGCCCATGCGGGTTCTGGAGTCCATTAGGGCCTGTTCTGAAGCGCATCAACTAGATATTTACTAATGCTAATGATTCCGTTGGAGCCCCTCCAGTTTTGTGTTAAAAAATCCATTGCAGTTGAGTCTCAGTAAGAAGCCAAGGGCATTAGTAGAAAAATTCTGTATGTCGAAATAATTTAGGGCTTGATGGCCAATCACTAAAATTTGGGGTAACTGCAATATTGGCAAATGGGTATTATAGTTAATTGGGCTTCCTAGATTATTGAGATTCAGTGATGGGAAAGCTCCTTTTGACTCGAACTCTTCTCACAAGTGCCTTCTATGATTATGTGGTGATTACATACAGGCTTCAGGTAATAACAGCTCAGTAAAGGAAACACGTCATGTCATGTATTGAAAGAGGACCCGTGACTCAGAAGAGAGTCATACTGTGGTTATTGTGAAAGAAATTATCGGCGTTTTTAGTGATTTTAATGTTGGGTGTGCACCAGAGCCAGGGTGTTTATTAGAAACAGCACTGCCCAACGCGTATCGTTCTACTCTGCTTTTCTTCACACTCAGAGGCAGTGAACTCATTCTGATGACTGAAAGAGATTTTGAGGAGCTGAAGGCAATGGAATGAGAGTTTGTGCAGGGAGTGTGATCTGTGCATCAGATGGGGTTCCTGGAATTGCCAGTCTGAGCTCAGTGACCTTGGATAGGTCCCTTAACTTTTCTGAGTCTCAGTTTTCAATTTGTTGGCATGTAGTGAAATAACGATTCGATGTCTTGTGTGACATGCAGTGTGGACTCAATAAATGTCTGCACCGTGTTGTCGTCGTCAGGCCCAGACCATACTGGCGTGACTCTGTAGAAAGCAAGGAAAAGAGAAGCGCTGGCAGATTTGTCCTATAGCAGCCGGAAATCGGGGTAGAATTGGACCGAGCTGGGCCTGGCCATCTCTTGTCCCGCTCGACTTGGGCAACCAGTAATCCACTTAAAGGCCTGCATTCTCACACATCATAGATGATGCTAACTGGTTACCATCTTCCCCAAACATAACTGATCTGAGATTACTATATTATAAAAGGTCAGATCAAACACATTGGGTTTCAAGCCACAGGGCTCTAAGTATGCCATCTGCTAGGCAATGACTCCAGTGTAGCTGGAGTTCCCGTATAAGACGAGTGTGATGGAATTCTACGGTCAACTGTCCATTTCACAGTGAGTGTTCACAGCTTCCTGCTCAGTGACGTCAGTGTGGTCACTATTTAGGAATCACTATTCTTTTTTTTTTTTAAATATTTTTATTTATTATGTATACAGTGTTCTGTCTTCATATATGCTTACTCGCCAGAGAGGGCACCAGATCTCATTACAGATGGTTGTGAGCCACCATGTGGTTGCTGGGAATTGAACTCAGGACTTCAGGAAGAGCAGTCAGTGCCCTTAACCTCTGAGCCATCTCTCCAGCCCAGGAATCACTATTCTTGTCTAATACGATTCCCTCCTGTTTCCCACTTAGGACTTTTAGGCTAGCTGAGCAGACAGGAGCTTCAATGTTAGATAGCTGAACTCTGCAACTGCCTGTCTTTCCCATGGGTTCTTTTTCTTTTTCGAGACAGGGTTTCTCTGTAGCTTTGGAGCCTGTTCTGCAACGAGCTCTTGTAGACCAGTCTGGCCACGAACTCCCAGATAGCCACCTGCAGCTGCCTCTGGAGGTTGGGATTAAAGGCCTGCTCCACCACCACCAGACTATTTTTTTCTAATGTAAGCACTTACAAGTTTTCCTTTTAGGACTGTGATTAGTACACCCCAGAGGTTATTTTGCTGTGTGCTTTCATTAATTTACAGAAATACTTGGATGTTCTCCTTACGTTATCTTGTGAACCACTCTTTATTTAGTAGTGTGTTATTTCTTCTGCCAAAATTGCCTAATTTCTAAACCTTCATTGTTCCTTATTTCATCACGGTCATCTAATAAAATCATGAAGTCATTTGCATTTTTATTTGTGGAAAAAAATAGGTTGTAAGCAGACCAAGGACCGAGTACTCTGTTTACCAAAGGCCAGGGTAGTCACCTATAGTGATATCTCTGTCACCCAGAGACAGGACAGGAGGAACACACAGGAGTCTTGACTTCTGGAAGTTCCAGGGGGCAGTTTCAGCTTTTGCACTTAACCCCATTAAAAAGAGGCCTCTCCCTCCTTTTGGAGCATTCGCTTTCTCTGTAAATTCAACTCTACCAAGCAATTCCATAAAGTCTATCCTAAAGTGACCAGGTCCCTGAGGACAGCTAGACAGCTTGTACCAGGGGACCACAAGGAACCCACAGCAGCAGCTGAGCTGGGTCTGCATGGCACCCAGCAAGGCCGGCCCTCCCTCCAAGGGCCTCTGTGGTGGAGTGAGGCAGTGGAGTCCAGGGGGTGAGAGGCTGCAGGGGCCAGAGCAGGACCAGCTGAGAGGGCACAGTGGGCAGGTCCTGGAGGGAGGGAGAGAGGGAGGGCAGGCAGAGGCCCAGGAGTCCCAGTGGCAGTGGGGTTGTGCTGGGGTCCTAACTGCCAGGATACCTTTCCATCTGAGCTGTAACAGACTTAGCCCACTGGGGGTTGTGATAACACTGGGCAGGATGCCCTGGGAGGTAGAGGAAGCTGGCTTGTCAGTCAGTGAAAACAAGACTGTCAGCAGCACTCACTCCTCTGAGGTCTCCATTCCATTTCCTACCTCCTGGTCCCTGCCCTGGTTGTGTTCCTCCCTTGACTGCCCTTCAATGATGGTCAATTATAGTGAGTGTTTTGTTTGTGTTTTGTGTGTGTGTGTGTGTGTGTGTGTGTGTTTTTAAAAATAAAGCTTGCCCGGAGATCAGAGCTCAGAGCCACCAGAGGCCAGGCAGTGATGGCTCACACCTTTAATCTCATTATTGGGAGTCCCATGCCCTTCAGTCCATTACTTGGGTGTCTCAAGCCTTTAAATCCAGCACTAGGGAGGTGGAGATGGGAAGGGATGTGGCTGGGCAGAGAGAAATTTCAGGAGGGAGGAGACATGAGTTCACTGCAGTCTGAGGCTTGGTGGAGACAGATGCAATCTGTAATGCAGGATCCTTCTGTAATGCAGGACAGGATCCCCCTTCCTTTCTGAGCATAAGAACACTCAAGGGCGTGGCCCCTTACTTCCCTGATCCTCAGCATTAACCCCTATATTTGACTCTGGGTTTTTATTAAGAGCAACTAGAATTTGTGTTACAGTAAATGATAAGGATGTGTGAGTCAAATAACCCTTCTCCACCCCAAGTTACTTTCCTTGGTGATGTTTGTGACATTAATGCAAAGTAACCTAGGACAGACATGTGTCTGACCATTGGTCCTGCTCAGAGGCAGGGGATACTTTGGTGGCAGAGAATGAAGGAGAAAGGGAGGCTGAGAGGCAGGCCCCATTTGAGAATGGCAGTTGGTGGGCAGAACTGTGGGGGATGGGCAAGCCCTAACTGCCACAAGCTGGGGTTGGTTCAACTCACTTAATGTGGCCACTTCTGCAGAGGTGGTCCTCACATAGGGGGCTCTATCTCCTCATGACATTTCTAGTTTCTACACACATTTCAAAAGCATGAAGGTAATTTCATGTCATTTCTGACTTTAGGAAGGAGGTTTCGGAGGGGATGGGCAATAATAAACCTACCGAGCTTGGATGCCTATGAAGCACAGCAATGACCAGCACGGTCAGCTATCTTGCTCCTCAGGGAGTTCCTGAAATGAGCTTTGCTAAGCTGAAACCAGAGCTGGAACTGGCATCATGGGCTGCAGCTGCCCTTGACTCTCCAAAGCCGAGCCATGCTCAGGGGGCAGAGCTAGAAGTGGGGCTCTTCTTCTGGGGACCACACAGAGGCATGGAAGTGTCAGGACATCAGGTGGGTGCTGTTGTTGAAAAGGCTGGGTGTTGAAAAGCCAGAAGTGGGGTCACTCACTGTCTCTTCGTTACAGGTGAAGACCAGATATATGAAGGAGCTATCAGAGAAGGTGGAGGTGCATGGCCAGCCCCTCGTACCAACTCTTTGAATGTTAGTTATGACCTCATAATCTCATCCACCCATCTTGTCGGCAGCAAACCCATGGGGAAGGAGCATGTCTACAATTACAGGATCTGGGGATTTGGGCTCACTAGGGATGTTTCCTTCAGGGTTCTTGACCCATGAATGTTGCTGAATATCTCTAATGGAGGGTCTCCTATTTAGGGCAACTGTTCAAATTTGGTTAATGAGAAATTTAGGTTGCCCAGAGATGTGAACTGGGATGTTACATGTGCCATTGTTTGTATTTTTTTCGGTCTCTTTCAGGGTGCTTCCTCTGAAGGGGTGGGTGCCCCGTGCTGATAAAATAGAACAGTACAGAGTCCAGACATCTGCTTTCCTCCCATCGTAGCCTTCCCTAGGAACCAGTTCTGGGGCGTCGCAGCTCTTGTTCTCACAGCTCCCTTGCAGCTCAGGGCCAGCTCCACACCTGGTAGTAAGGCCAGAGTCTCCCAGCTTCACATCGCCCTCTGCATCTAATCTAACAGCATGTTCTGGGACTTCCGGTCTTTCTGAGCGAAGTCATGGTTATGGGCAGCATTTTATGGCTGACGCTAGCTGCCCAAATATTTTCTGCACCTTTTCCTCATGGAGCTTGCCTTCTTCCAATATTTGCTCCTTCATATTTCCTCCTGACACATACTCCATCAATATAAAAGTATAATTTTTCTGCATTTCAAATTGGAAGAGGCGAATGATGTGTGGCTGTTGCACGGTTTCCAGTACCGCCATCTCTGATATAATTAGACACAGGTGCTTCTTCAGATTTCCGAAAACTTCCTGATTCAATCATCCAGGCTCTACACGTCTGCCATCCTCCCATCGTATTCTTCTCTCTGAAGCAGTTCTGGGGCATTGCTGCTCTTGGTCCCACAGCTCCCTTGCAGCTCAGGGCCAGCTCCACATCTGGTGGCTAGGCCACAGTCTCCCAGCTTCAAATTGACCTCTGCGTCTAGTTTCAGGCCTTGGTGGACAATATCAAGGTCCTGGCAAATCTTGATGGCTTAAACTAGGTACCTGAATATTTTGTGCACCTTTTCTTCCTGCAGTGTGCCTTCTCCCACTACAAGCTGGTGCAAGGCTCCCCTCTGGGGTATGTTCAGTCATAAAGAAGGAATGCACGGTTGGTGCTGTCGTGGAAGAGGCTAGTAACGTTCTGATTTTGTGCTGTTTACCCTATTGCCATCTCTGTAGGGATGAGCTAAAGGTGCTGCTTTATAATTTCTACAGCTGTTTTGCCACCTAGGTACTGGTAAGGACACGACAGGCCATTTCTAGAGATCCACGTGCACCCTGGCCGATGGTACATAGCACCTTGAACTGACTCTTTCGGGGGGGCGGGGTCAGACATGGGGCTAGGTGGTCACCATGCTCCTATCCAGACAGGTTGAGGAGACGCCTTGGCTCAGCAACCATAGTACTTGATACAAAGGTCCCTGAAATCAGGGTATTTCCCAGTATCAAGGACATTGCTCCTGGTAGTTTGCCAAATCTCACGCAAAGCCCAAGCACAGATGAACACGGGGAAGCTGGGAATGTACTTTCTGGGATAACAGGAAAAAAAAAAAGAAAAAAAAAAAGCAAGGAGACGCTCTTGACCCTGTGACACGTCCTCAGACAGGTGCTCATCTGCGAGCCCTGATCCCCAGATTTCTCCCATTTAAAAAACAACCAGTGATCTGAAAAGACAGGGCCTATGTCCATGTGGCCCTTTGCCAGGTCCCATCTTCAGAGGAATTCTAGGTCTAGGCATTGAAAGGAATGACCTGCGACACAGGGCACAGTGGCAGGCCGAGGAAGAGAGAGGCCAGCACCCATTTACCTCCATACTAGAGATGGTGGTGACGATGCAGATGATGATGTCTGACCTAGCGATGATGGCCTCCTGACCTGCTCACAGAGACCATGGCTGCCAGGGGTCCACGTGCACCAGGAGGCTGAAGGAGAAATGAGAGGATGGAAAACCATGGGATGAGAAAGACGGTGATTCCCAAGAACCCTGAACATAAGCCAGCCCACACCTTCCTGAGGCCCTGAGAGTGAACAGATAGATCCTGAAGGAACATGGGGCACAGACAAAGGGAGGATTATCCACACAGTGAGTCACAGGGGACAGAGTGCTCAGAAGGAGAGGACAGCGGGGAGGCTGCACAGATGGCGTGGGAATATAGGCCCTCCCCATGTTCCTGGATTGGCAAGGCTTACCCTAGGACCAGGCAATGGCTGTTCAGAGAAGACAAGGTAACTGAAGATGAAAGCAGAGAACACTAAAGTTAAAAGATGTTCACGAGGTCTTCGCTGGTGAGAGACGCAGCTGATGCAGATCCAGGTGTCCTGGCTGGTGCAGGCTCTTGGCATCACGGAAGTCTAGCTGATCAATGCACTATGTCAGTGGGTTGTTTGCCCACACAAAACACCTCCTATGGAGAAGGCAGCTGGGACCCACAAGTTAAAGAGTGCGTTTATTTTTAATGCAACAGCAGAGTCTCCACACACAATCCCCAGTTGTCCTTATCAGTGCCCTGAAACACCCAATGTTGTGAGCCAAAGATGGTCCAGGTGGCAAGGGCACATTGTGTCTGCAGCCGACACAATGGGGCATGGCTAGAAGTGGGGATCTTCTGGGAACACCATAGAGGCATGGGGGCCCTTCTGGCCATCATCTGCCCTGATAGGTCAAAGGTGGGCTCACTGGTGTTTCGTTCCAGGATCGACCAGTTGTTGAAGGAGGTACCGGAAATGGTGGAGGGGCAGGGTCTGCCCACGTGGCTGAGGTAGTAGAGTGAAACCTGTGGTCTGCCAGTTCTTTTAATATTCAATACATTCCCATTATCTTGTCACATTTCCTGTTCCTCGGGGACTCAAAGATGATGTTTCTTGGAAAGCCATGATTAATAGGTTGTCTATAATTTTGGATCTGGATGTTTATTTTAGGACTCTTGACCCATGGGTTTTGGATGATGGTTTCGAAGAAGGGTCTCTCTCTCTTTTTTTTTTTTTTTTTTTTTTTTTTTGGTTTTTCGAGGCAGGGTTTCTCTGTGGCTTTGGAGCCTGTCCTGGAACTCCCTTTGTAGATCAGGCTGGCCTCGAACTCACAGGTATCCACCTGCCTCTGCCTCCCGAGTGCTGGGATTACAGGCGTGCGCCACCACCGCCCGTCTCTCCGGGGCAACTGTTAGAATTTGATGAATTAGTTTTTCTTCATGTGCAGGGATGTCATAGCTGCCAATGATAATGTTTTCCTCAACTAATTTCAGGGTGCTTCCTCTGAAAGGATGGTACCCAGTGGTAGCAAAATACAGAACCACTCCAAGGCTCTACACATCTGCCTTCCTTCCTTCCATCATATTCTTTACTTAGTACCAGTTCTGGGGCCTAATAGATTTTGGTTTCAAACGCCCTTTTAGCACAGTGCCAGCTGCACATCTGGTAGCAAGGCCAAAGTCCAAGTTTTATTTTGTTCTCTGCATCTAGCAGATGTTACCAGGTTTTAGGTCTCTGTGGATGATGTTTTGGTCGTGGCAATACTTTAAGGCTGAAACTAGCTGTCCAAATGTTGTTCTTGCCTTTTCTTCGGGAAGCCTGCCTTCCAATATTTGTTCTTTCAGAGTTCCTCCCTGCGCATACTCCTGTACCAAAAACGTAAAATTCTTTCCATTTAAAATCTCAAAAAAATGAATGATATTTGGGTGGGAAAGTTTTGTGAAGACTTCAATTTCGAGGAGACAAAAATGTTTCCTTTCCATCATTTTTATTGCCACGAGCATTTGAATGCGTCAGTGCACCGCCAATAAAACAGTGCCAAATCCACCCTTGCCAATGGGGCGCACCCCATGAAATTGGCTGTGTAGGTCATCATACTTTGAACAGACGTCCATGAACCTCGTTGTTCACTGCCCTCCTTTCCAGAAAGGTCTTGCCATATCTCAGATAAATAGCTCCAGTTACTGTGCCAGTGATGTGGTCCCACAGGTCACTGAAATCAACTCCCTAGTCTTTTGGGACAGAAATGTAGCCCAGCCTACAGCCTTTTATATACAGGACACTTGTTCTTCTATCTTAGTCACTATTTTTGAGGTAAAAGCTTGAAATGTTCCAGTCCCAGCAGGCTATAGCCTGTAGTGATTGTCTCCATGTTGGGCCACAGGCACCTTTCCCCTACTTAGGAAAATGCAACTAGCGTCCCTCCGCTTCTGCTTAAGTGGAACAGAGAGACAGACAGATGCTTCTTTGTTTAGAAATTCCAACCAGCACATTGGCAGTGGCCTTTGTAGCTGGATCCTGACAACCTCAAACCATGTCTGGCTTCTTAAGGATGTGTGCAGTTTGAACAGGCGTCCTACAAAGAAACAGAGTCATTAGCAGATTCTGTCAAGGCCATGTTTACAGTCTTCCATTCTTGGGGCTAGGGGAATAAAGGGCGTGGGCATGGGGAGCTCTTGGACACTCTCTATCCTGAACCTGTTAGTCCTTGTTCTGGTCCAGGGGCCACTGTTGTGGAGGAAGGGGGCACTTTTAAGTATGAATGCTCAGAAAGTAGGACGTGCCCCCTGGGGTCTCTTGGGCATGGGGTTGCTTTCTTCTTTAGGAAGCAGTAGTGGTTGGAAGAAGAGGGCCCTACGCTGTTTTTGTGCCTGTTCGCCTCATGGCGTCCTGGGCAATCACTGGCGACTCAGCTCCTTATAGAGAGAAGATCTGATTTCTCTCTTGTGATCCTGAGTGTTGATTGGCCTTCTGACCAGTGACCAGGGCCGATCAGGGCAGCTGCTAGAGCACGGTTGCCCCCTCTCATCTGCTTCTCGAGCCATCTCCAGCCAATCCTATCTCATAGTTCCTGAGAGTCTCTATTTTGGATCTTGCCTCTGAACCAGATTTTAATCTCTTGCTGTCTTTGAGACAAACATAAACTAGTTCATAAGGAGTGGTGGAAACTGAGAGACCAAAGTAAAACGTCCACTCTGTTCCGACTCATCTTCCCAATCGTGAGCACACCTCCTCCTCCTGAAGGAAGGGACTAGGGCACTCCATGGCAGTGGGGCCAGCATTCAAGAGCTTGCTGTCCCACACCATGACCAACAGCATCTTAGGGAGGAAGGGGTTTATTTAGCTTGTATATCCCAATCAAAGCCGATCACCGAGGAAAGTCAGGGTAAGGACTCAAGCAGGAGCAGAGGCAAGAGCCCTGGGGTAAAGTTAGCTTGCTCAGCTTGCTTTCTCATATGAAACAGGACCACTGCCCAGGGCTGCCCCTCCCCCCCACAGTGGGCTGGTAGAGCTAGAGCGTCATCAGTGATGAAGGAAGTGGTCCATGGAATGATCACAGGATGAAGTGATGGAGCCAATTTCTTACTGGGTTTCCCCTCCCCTGTGACTCATTTGTGTGAAGTTGGCAGAGCCAACCAGTACTCCTGCCCTGTGTGTCAGAGACTACTTCCTTCCTGTTCTGCATACTGAGAAGTGACAGTGACTATTGAGTTGGTGGCTCCAGGATCAAGATGTATTTATCATCCACAGTGTGTCTGTCAGCAACATCTTCCCGGGCAGGAGCTCACTCAGCTTGAGTCCACAGTGTGTCTGTCAGCAACATCTTCCCGGGCAGGAGCTCACTCAGCTTGACTCTGCAGGTTTTCCAGATATTCCTCTGTGCCCTCCCCTACCCTCGTTAAGCCCTCCCGTTTCTTGGCCTGAAGTGATTTTTGTGAAATTTTTTTCTTCTCTTTAAGCGCACCTTGGATTCCCAGACCTGACCCTGCTCTGGGTACTATGACAGGCTCTAGGTTTGCTTAAGAAGCAGATATCTGGGGCACATATCTGAGGGTGTTTCTGGAAGAGGTGTCTCTGAGTTAGTAAGACCCGCCCTGAAGATTATGTGTGGAACAGTTCTTCAGGCTGCATCGCCAGCAGTGAAAATCTGAGAAAACTCCTGGAACCTCAGCAGTCAGCTGACAGGGACTCCTGACTGTGGACATAGTGTGACCAGTTGTTGTCACTGGCACCTCAGCAGTCAGCTGACAGGGACTCCTGACTGTGACACACAGTGCGACCAGTTGCTCTCCCTGGAACCTCAGCAGTCAGCTGACTGGGACTCCTGACTGTAACACAGTGTGACCAATTGTGAAAATCTGAGGAAATTACTGGAACCTCAGCAGTCAGCTGACAGGGACTCCTAACTGTGACACAGTTGCTCTCTCTCCTTTGACCTGCTTTCCCCACCATGATGTACTGTGGCAACAAAGTCTGAGCCCGAGCATACCCTCCTTCTTGGGTTGCTTTTCTTAGGTGTCTTCTCATAGCAAGAAGAAAAGTAAGTCCCAGATGTCCCCATCAAAGCTGGAGATGTGCTCTCATCCTTCTTCCTTTCCCTTTTCCAAGTCACAAAGGGATCACCAAAGCCTCCCTAACTGTGGACAGAACTTCACCCTTTGAGACCACACACATTTCCACCGATTTTCCCTCCCTCTCCTTGTACTGACCCAGAGGCAAGTCTGCTGCAGACCCTTACATAGATCTACACAGATGTGGCTGAGCAGAGAAAGAAAGTTGAGGGAGGAGACAAGAGCTCACTGCAGTCTGAGGCTTGGTGGAGACAGATGCAATCTGTAATGCAGGATCCTTCTGTAAGCAGGACAGGATCTCCCTTCCTTTCTGAGCATAAGAACTCTAGGGCTTGGCCCCTTACTTCCCTGATCCTCAGCATTTACCCTTATATCTGACTCTGGGTTTTTATTAAGAGCAACTAGAATTTGTGTTACAGTAAATGATAAGGATGTGTGAGTCAAATAATCCTTCTCCACCCCAAGTTACTTTCCTTGGTGATGTTTGTGACATTAATGCAAAGTAACCTAGGACAGACATGTGTCTGACCATTGGTCCTGCTCAGGGGCAGGGGATACTTTGGTGGCAGAGAATGAAGGTGAAAGGGAGGCTGAGAGACAGGCCCCATTTGAGAATGGCAGTTGGTGGGCAGAACTGTGGGGGATGGGCAAGTCCCAACTGCCACAAGCTGGGGTTGGACTCACTTTATGTGGCCACTTCTGCAAAGGTGGTCCTCATATAGGGAGCTCTATCTCCTCATGACATTTCTAGTTTCTACACACATCTCAAAAGCATGAAGATAATTTTCTTTGCTAGTCTGGGGGTTCCTTGAAGAATTTGCCAGTGTAGCATGCTGACTGCATTTGGGGAGAGGCAGGGAGGGGAGCAGAGAAAAATGTAGAGCTCAGTAACGAAAAAGAGTTAAAAGTTGGTTTGGTAGAGGATCTTTACCTCCTTTTTTAGTTATATTTCTAGATCATAAGCTTTACTAAAGCTATTGTGCACGGGATGTTGAAATGATCACTTTCTCTGCATGCTTGTTGTTATAGGTATAAAAGTACAAATGATGTTTGTTAGTGATTTCATCTTCTGGATACCCTTCTGGATGCATTAATACTTTCTAGGGGTTTTATTTTTTGATATTATGAATAATATAATATCATCTACAAATATAGATGGTACAAAATTCTTCTTTTGCTGCTTGGATCCCTTTAATTTGTTTATTTTCCATGACTGATGTTTCTCAGGCTCCAAGCAATATGCTGAAAATGAATGGGAATAGTGGACAGCTCTGTCTCTTTACAGATTTTAATGTAATTAATTGCTTTGCGTTTTGCTCCATTTAGAATGACATTGTCTATGAGTTTGGGATCTAAAAACCTTTATTATGTTAAAATATAACGACCCCTATATTACTACTCTCTTTGGGTCACTTATCATGAATCATCAGATTTGTCAAAGGGCTTTCCTTTCTCAGTAGAAAATATTGTATAATATTCGCCTTTTAACTAATTTCTGTAATTTTTAAATGTATAAATTTAAGTATGTAAACTTACATTTCCTGGGAAAAACCAAAATGTTTGTGGTAGATAATCATTTTGATGTATGCCTTCCTTCAGTTTGCAAGTATTTTGCTGAAAATTTTTGCACCTATGGTTTTATGTCGTTAAGGATGTTGGCTTATTTTTCCGTTTTTCTTGTAATTTTTATCTTGTTAGGGTAGTGGAATTTTACTGGCATCATAGAAGGAACTTGAAGTGTCCTGCTGTCCAGCATGGGTAGGCTGATAGGGCCTCCATAGCCACCCACAGGGATGATACCCCGGTCAAGGATTCTACTGTAGTTGAGGACATGAGCTGATGGGGGAGAGTCTTCTGTTTTGTGTTAATTTCATTGGTTAAATAAAGAGACTGCCTTGGCCCTTTAATAGGACATAAAATTAGGTAGGCGGAGTAAACAGAACAGAATGCTGGGAGAAAGAAGCTGAGTCAAGGAGTCGCCATGATTCTTCCACTCCAGGCAGATGCAGGTTAAGATCATTCCTGGTAAGCCAGCTCGTGGGCTACACAGATTATTAGAAATGGGTTGGGTGGACACCAGCACGCAGACCCAGCGCACAGACTCCACGAGATGCAGCGGATGCGGGATAGTCCAAGCATGAAACAGTGAAGCCCTCACTGAGAGCAGATTGCCACACTACAACTAAATCAAGTAGGTTTTTGGAGGCCTGGCCTGCAGAGTGGTAGACCTTTTATTGGCGAGGTCCACGGGCGAACGGGGAGCCTGGTCCTGTCCCTGAAGACCACCCTGAGTGGGGAGAGTGTTCTTGGCCCGTGGCGGGACACAGGAAAAGGAGCGGGGGCATTCCTCGACCCCCTTGATCCCCCAGTTAGCCTGCGAGAGCTGGTACTCTCTGCTGGGGCTGCTCCTCCTCTGCTGTGACCTCTCTCTCCCTGGCATATCCCAGCTTGCCCCCAGGGACCTCCTTCACTCCCCCTCCCTTCCGTGGGGCCGCGGGAACACCGTTTAGCCTGTTTGGGCACTGGATAGGGAGCTCGGCGCAGAGGGCAGTGGGAGTTCCTCTGTTTTAGTGGCTGGCCTGCAGAGGGGTAGGCCTTTTGTTGGCGAGGTCCCTGGTGAACGGGGAGCCTGGTCCTGGTCCTGAAGACCCTTCTGAGTGGTGAAAGAGATCTTGGCCAGCGACGGGACCCAGGAAACGGAGAGAAGGCATTTTGTAACCTTCATCAGGCTATGAAAGGAGACAGAGACAGAGACCCACATTGGAGCACCGGACTAAAATCTTAAGGTCCAAATCAGGAGCAGAAGGAGAGAGAGCACGAGCAAGGAACTCAGGACCACGAGGGGTGCACCCACACACTGAGACAATGGGGATGTTCTATCGGGAACTCACCAAGGCCAGCTGGCCTGGGTCTGAAAAGCGTGGGATAAAACCAGACTTGCTGAACATAGTGGACAATGAGGACTACTGAGAACTCAAGAACAATGGCAATGGGTTTTTGATCTTACTGCACATACTGGCTTTGTGGGAGCCTAAGCAGTTTGGATGCTCACCTTACTAGACCTGGATGGAGGTGGGTGGTCCTTGGACTTCCACAGGTCAGGGAACCCTGATTGCTCTTCGGGCTGATGAGGGAGGGGGACTTGATCGGGGGAGTGAGAGGGAAATGGGATGCGGTGGCGGGGAGGAGGCAGAAACCTTTAATAAATAAATAAATTACAATAAAATAAAATAAAAAGAATCCCACAAAAAAAAATGGGTTAGGTCAATATGTAAGAGCTAGCCAATAAGAAACTGAAACTAATGGGCCAGGCAGTGTTTAAAAGAATACAGTTTCTGTGTAATTATTTTCGGGGTAAAGCTAGCCGGGTGGCAGGACGCAGCCCAGCCCGCCAATCTTATTACAACAATGAGCACAATAGTAGTGAGATGCATTCCTGGGGATTCTTTAAGACTGGGTTCAGGCTGTACTCCCAGTAGTGAAAGGGAAAGAAATTTCAGGAAGCTGTAGTCACAGTCTGAAGAGGACAAGGACCCCTGCACTGAAATGCTGTCAGAACTTGGGGGACAAGTGGGATGGGCACAAAGCCTGTCTACACTCAGAAGAAGCCTGCCAGAGGGAAAAATACATTGTCTGACTCTTCAAAACTAGCTTGGCCATTCTCTCCATGGGAAATCCACTGCCTATAAAACATGCGGAAAGACTCCCGAAAGGCAGAAAATTATCAAGGGTCTTGAAAGCACTTTCCCTTCCCTGATGCGTCCTGGTCTTCAGCCCCTTAGTGATTGCTCAGGGACTAGAGGAAAATGCCTTGAAGCTAGAAGGCATCAGGTAACAGAGAGTGGGCTCCTGGTGAGGACCCTTCCTGCTCTGCAGGGGCTGTTTCTCTCTTGGTCCTCCTAGGACAGGGACTTCTTTCTAGCTGCACTTAAGTGCCTGCTCAAATTCTTGCCCTCAGGCTGGAGAGATGGCTCAGAGGTTAAGAGCACTGGCTGCTCTTCCTGAGGACCTGAGTTTAATTCCCAGCAACCACATGGTGGCTCACAATCATCTGTAATGAGATCTGGTGCCCTCTTCTGGCATGCAGGCAGAACACTATACATAATAAGTAAATTAAAAAAAAAAAAAAAACTTGTCCTCATCGCAAAATCTGTCCCTGCCTCCCTCCTGAAGACCCGTCTGGAAACTATTACACAGGTTGAGGGCCTGGCCATTTAATCCGGGAAGATACCAGTACACATCTCTTTTGAGCTGCAGCAGCAGAGCTGTGAAAGGCAGACCTTCATTCTGCAGCCCTCCTTCTGGGGTGCCTTCAAAGGTGGAAGCAGATTGCAAATCAAGGTGCTGCTCAGGTGACAAGGGCATTGCTTCTGAGAGTTGCTGCATCTCATGCAAAGGGCAGGCACTGATGAACGCGGGGGAGCTGGGCTCTACTAGGGGAGAACTGGGAGGAATTCCTTCCTGGGAAAATAGAAGTAAATGAAAACAAGGGGACACTTTTATGCAGCAGAGGTACCCATTGCTCAAAACTCAGAGAGGATCCTGCCAAAACTCCACCCATCATTCTTATTACATCCTCTTCTTAGAATATGGGAGCAGTGAAGGGTCAGTTCTAGCATCCATATCTACTCTTAGAATTGAGTCCAATGTCAGTGGCCTTGAAATTGTAGTCTGTATCCAAGCGAGTGGTTTCAGCTTTGATCTGAGGCAGTATCTGATCGCTGTAATGATCTGTTGAGATTGGTTCGCTCCTCTTCTTCCTGCAACCATCAGGATCCTCTCTACCACGTTCAGTTACTAAGTGAAAATCGATGCCACCGTGATGTGGAGAAGGTAGGCTTGGTTCAGATGCTGTGAGCTTTGGAGAATGGGCGTTTCTGATGAAGATGTAGCACAGATCCTTCTCCGTGCTTTCTGTTCATGCGTCCGACAACTTTTCTGGCCACCGGGTTGTCTCTTAGATGATAATAATGCAGACTGAAAAAGCCAAATGCAATTTGGCCAGTCATGCATAGCACTTTAAATTTATTTTTCAGGCTGTTCATTCAGGGGATGCAGGCCATGAAGCTAGATGGTCATTGTGCTCCTGTGCAGACAGGTCCTGGTGAAGTCTCACCCCGATATTATGGGGGAGCTGGGGTCAGCCTGATGAGTCTCTCTCTTTGGACAACAAAAGAGAATGAAAATTAAGGAGACACTTCCCACCCCTGTGACATTTCCTCGGGCACTCTAAGCAAGAATGACGCTTCAGTGGCCATTTCAGTGAGAATCTCATGTCATTTCTGCTTTAGGAAGGACGTTTGTAAGGGGAGGTGCAATAATAGACCTATCAAGCCTGGATGCCAATGAACCACAGCAATGGGCAGCATGGCACGATATCTAGCTCCTCGGGGAGTTCCGGAAATGAGCTTTGCTAAGCTGAAACTGAAGCTGGAACAGGCATCATGGGCTCCAGCTGCCCTTGACTCTCCAGAGCTGACCTTTCTCAGGGGGCAGAGCTTCTTCTGGAGCCTGCACAGAAGCCTGGAGGCACTTGTGGTCATCTGCCCTGGTTTCATATCAGGCGTGTGCTGTTATGAACGCTGGTTCTGGAAAAGGTCAGAGTGGGGTCACTCAGTGACTCTGCTTTAAGTGAGGTCCTGACATAGTAAAGGCACAGGGCCAGGGTCTGCCGCCTCGGCTCTGAAAACTGAGAATGATACGGGAATGTTCAGGAGGGAAGAGTTCATAACCCCCCACCCATACTCCCTCCGCCACACATACCCCGATGCTCAAAGAATACAGAGGAACAAGAGGTCAAACGGGAGGGATCCAAAAGATCCCCAGTCACGGACTCAGGGATCCCTTACTGGGCTCCTCCTCCTGCCTCTCTCAGTGGGGCCACTCTGTTGCTGAACACACACACCAAGGTTGTACATATGGCGCCCCGGAAAGCAGCACAGTCTTGACAGGACTGCCCCTATTGCCTTCTCAGTATCCAGCAGCACCAGGTGTTGTGAGCAGAAGACGCTGTCTCAGCGTCAGAGTCAGGTATGGGTGGCAGGGGCATTTCCTCTTCCAACGTGCTGCAGCAGACACACACGGCAGATGCAGCCTCAGTCAGTGGGGCATGGCTCGAAGTACGGCTCCCCTTACGGGGACACCGTAGAGGTGTAGGGGCCCTTCTGGTCATCCTCTGCCCTGATATTGTCAGTACATCAGGCATAACCCCTTCTGAAGACTCGGTGTGGAAAAGGACAAAGGTGAGTGGGCTCACTGGCTTCTCGGATATACCAGAGATGGTGGAGGTGAAATCCCGGGGTTACAGGCTTGACTAAGGTGATAGGATCAAACCCCTGTGTTCCCTTTCTAATAGTAGGTATGTCCCCATAATCTCACGATATTTTCTTTTATATAAGGAGTGAGAGATCTGGTTGATACCAAACCCATACATAAGACGGGTCCATGTGCAGTGACAGGATGTGGGTAGGGCCTACTAGGGATGTTTTCCTGTGGGTTCTTGACCATGGATGTTCCCAAGTTCTTCCATGTTGGGCCTCCTCTCTGTGGCAACACTGAGTATTTTAACATAAGATCACAAAGGTGTTTGGAAATGTAAGCTGGGGTGTCATAGCTTCCTTTTTTTATATTACTCTCAAGTCTCTTCCAAGGTCCTTCCTCTGAAGGGGTGGTGCCCGTGGTGGATAAAATAGAGCATTATACCCAGACTCCAGATAATCTGCCTTCCTCCCATCATACCCTTTCCTCAGAACCAGTTCTGGAGCATTGGAGATCTCAGTCCCACTGCGCCCTTGCAGCATGATGCCTGCTCCTCACTTGGAAGCGAGGCCAGAGTCTCCCAGCTTTATGTTGCCCTATTGTATCGAGCAGGATGCTCTCGGGTTTCAAGTCTCTTTGGACAGTACCATCCGTGGTCATGGCAACCCTATATGGCTGACACTAGCTACCCAAACATTTCCTCACTCAGGCAGCCTGCCCTCTTCTAGTTATCTGCTTTCTCAGATTTTCTCCCGTCGCATACTCCATCCCTTTGAAAGTGTAACGTTGCGTATTTAAAATCTGGGAGAGGCAAATGATGTGTCGCTTCATAACCATTCCTTAGGGCTGCCACGTAAGTCATGACTAGATGTCTCTTTGTCTCCTTCCACTGCTCTTATTGCCGCTAGCATGTAAACGCCATGACGGGAGGCCAGTGCCACGGTGCCAAGTCCATCCTGGCTGATGGTGCACACACAACACATTATTAAATTGCCTGTCTAGGTTCTTATTCCTGGGGAAAGCAGGTCATGAGGCTTGTTACCGGCCGCCTGTCCAGAAACAGTTGTGCCAAAGCCTGAAACCAACAATTAGAATGGAGATATTTACCAAGGAGTCTCACGGGTCACAGAAATCGGCTCCCTGGTCTGTTGGGACAGAAATGTAGCCCAGCCTACAGCCTTTATATACAGGGTACTCATTCTTCAATCTCAGTGCCAGCTCCACACCTGGCAGCGAGGGCAAAGTCTCCCAGCTTCACGTTGCCCTCTGCGTCCAGCAGGATGTCTTGGGGCATCAGGTCTTGATGAACAGTGTGACTGCCATGACAGCACTTTCAGGCTGATGCTAGCTGTCGAAATGTCGTTCTTTTCTTCACAAAGCCTGCCTTTTGTGATTATGTGTTCCTTTGAGTATCTCCCTGCGCATACTCCTGTACAAAAAATGTAAATTTTCCATGTAAAATCTCAGAGAGACAAATATAATATTAAAAGAACTGGCAGACCACAGGCTTCACTCCACCACCTCAGCCACGAGGGCAGACCCTGCCCCTCCACCATTTCCGGTGCCTTCTTCAACAACTGGCCATTACCTGGAAGGAAGCTCAGTAAGCCCACCTTTGACCTATCAGGGCAGATGATGGCCAGAAGGGTCCCCATGCCTCTCTATGGTGTTCCCAGAAGATCCCCACTTCTAGCCATGCCCTACTGACTAAGGCTGTGTCTGCCCCATGTGTCGGCTGCCGAAACAACCTGCCCTTGCCACCTGGACCATCTTCGTCTCACAACATAGGATGTTTCAGGTCACTGATGAGGGCAACCAGGGATTGCCTGTGGAGACTCTGCTGTGCGAGGCTGCCGAATAGGCAAGCATTGCCTTTGACTAACACCAGAGTGGCCCCACTGGAAGAGGCAGCAGGAGGAGGAGCCCAGTAAGGGATCCCTGAATGGAAAACTTTCACATGCCTCTGGTGGGATCTGTTCTTTTCCCTGAACTTTGAAACTTCATTTTCAGCCAAGCTCCCTTCCCCTCCCCTTAAAAATAAGTACACTCTTTAACTTGTGGGTCCCAGCTGCCTTCTCCATAGGAGGTGTTTTGTGTGGGCAAACAACCCACTGACATAGTGCATTGATCAGCTAGACTTCCCTGATGCCAAGAGCCTGCACCAGCCAGGACACCTGGATCTGCATCAGCTGCGTCTCTCACCAGCGAAGACCTCGTGAACATCTTTTAACTTTAGTGTTCTCTGCTTTCATCTTCAGTTACCTTGTCTTCTCTGAACAGCCATTGCCTGGTCCTAGGGTAAGCCTTGCCAATCCAGGAACATGGGGAGGGCCTATATTCCCACGCCATCTGTGCAGCCTCCCCGCTGTCCTCTCCTTCTGAGCACTCTGTCCCCTGTGACTCACTGTGTGGATAATCCTCCCTTTGTCTGTGCCCCATGTTCCTTCAGGATCTATCTGTTCACTCTCAGGGCCTCAGGAAGGTGTGGGCTGGCTTATGTTCAGGGTTCTTGGGAATCACCGTCTTTCTCAGCCCATGGTTTTCCATCCTCTCACTTCTCCCTCAGCCTCCTGGTGCACGTGGACCCCTGGCAGCCATGGTCTCTGTGAGCAGGTCAGGAGGCCATCATCACTAGGTCAGACATCATCATCTGCATCGTTACCACCATCTCTAGTCTGGAGGTAAATGGGTGCCAGCCTCTCTCTTCCTCCCCCTACCACTGTGCCCTGTGACGCAGGTCATTCCTTTCGATGCCCAGACCTAGAATCTCTCTGGAGATGGGATTTGGCAAAGGGCCACCTGGGCAGAGGTCCTGTCTTTTCAGATCACTGGTGATTTTTTAAATGGGAGAAATCTTGGAATCTGTGCTCTTCACCTGTGCTTCAGTCAGCGTGCTGGGGACAAGTTCCCTCAGTGGAATGGCGGTGAGAGCAGCAAGTAGAGGCTCACAGGCTTTCCTCTCGTTGTAACCGCTTCTCCTCGGAAGGTCACTACTGGAGGACGCTCAGGGCCTCTGAAAGCTCCTCCTTGCTGTCTCCTGTCACGTGCCATGCACTGACAGACATCCCTCAGCTCCTTGGCAGAATTCCTTAGGCCGTGTACCCTGGGTGCCACAGAGCCCAAGTTGGGAACCAAAGCTTGTTATTGCCGGAAGTAAGAGAACCATCAGTCACCTGTTTTCCCTGGGTTGTCAGTGTGATGATCCGGAACAAAGCCGTTCTATTTTCTTTGCCTTTGTGCAGATGGTGACTTACACTTCCAGGTTACACTGCGTTATCACAGTGAGTCAAGGCACACATGCAAAGTGGCCACTCATCCCGTATCCACAGTCAAGAGCAGGGAGAAGTTTGCTTGCTTGTGCTGCACTAGAGTTTCCCCTTCCTATGCAATCTGGGATTCTCTCCATATCAATTACGATAAGGAAATCACTCCTCTTCAGGCAGGCTCATAGGTGAGCCTTTTCTTGGGAATCCTCCATGCAGACTGGAGTCCCAGGTCACTCTCAGCAGCACTATTGCTCCCAGTGAACTCCCCAGCTCCCAGCACTGAGAACTGTCAGTCAGTTCCATGGCCAGAGGCTTCAGCCTCTTGGTTTTGCCTGGCTCAAAGTGGACACCCAGCATCACGTCAGCAGACATCACTGCGCTGTCCCCACTTGGTCTTTGCCTGATGCTTCCTAGACTTAGATTTTTTCCCACCAGGCTACACTGCCTTTAGGTCAACTCTTTCTTCTCTTTCCAGCTCTGTCTGGCCCACCTCAAGCTGTGACACACCTCCTTCCCGGAATGGTTAGCGACTTCAGTCCACACCTACCACTACCCTGTACTAGCCTGGACTTAGCAGTCAGTCGATTTCGGCTCCATTTTGGTATGTATGTTGCCTCCAACCTTAGCCTATTTCAGACAGATGGTTGAGCTCTGAGAGCCAGGACGCCTTGTCAAACACTTAAAATCATTTACATTGTCTCACATATTTCTCTGTCTCCCCTCTTCTCCCTGCCTGTCTCTCGTGTCCATCTGTGTGTGCCCGCACCTATGTGCTATGTTTAGCATGTGAGGTTGCAGAACAACCCTATAAATTCATTCTCTCCAACCTCTTTGTAGATTGAACTCTCTTGCTTCCTCCCCCGAATTTTTTGCCGGTGGAGACCCTGAAGGGCATGAAGCAATGCCAGCACTTGCTGGAGAAGTCCATGACGGCTCTGAGGAGTGGGAGCCTTGGCCTTGGCCCGCACGTGTGCTGCTGTTCTTCCTCGGATGCCAGTCAGGACAACGAGACTGTCTCGGTCCCTCAGAATTGCCTTGCTTGTTGTTTTGGGGAATCCTCAACCTCTTGGCTTACTTCTCTGACTTTAGATCTTATTGAATCTTAGTGTCCTAGCCTACTTATCCTTTTCTTTATGCCTAGTTTAGTTTTTTGTGGCTGTACCAGTAAGTATGTAGCATTTTAGGCCATTGCTCCTCGCGATAGCATACTCAGCCTTTGCCCAAAGGTGCTCTTGCTTACTGCTCTTATGTAAGCAAGAGTTTGTGTTGTCCAGTGTCAGTGCTGTGTAGTCCTTTCCTCAGAGACTGGGACATTCAAGCCTGCAGGGAAGCTCCTTAAACAGGAAGGTCAGCAATTCAAAACAGCTTCAGGAAGGAACTCTCTAAAACTGACCAAATTCTCTCTTTCTCTCCTCCCCAAGATTTTACAAGCCAAGCTTCTCAGAGTTACTCTCAGACAAGCCAAGCTACAAAGATGACTGTGAGACCAGACCAGCTGCCGGGAAGAAGCAGAAAACAGCCATGGTGCTTGAAAGGGGCTTAGACCAGCTTGGACTTAAAAGGACACTCTTCTACCTGTGGAGCTGCTGGCAGGCTGTGCAGTGTGCTCCAGGTTCCGTTCCCAGCTCTTGCGAGCTTGTCAGCCATGCCAGGGTAGGCTTTGATGGTGCAACTGTCTTTGAATTTCCATGAACCTGTAAGTCACCTCTCACCCAGATTCCTGTAAACAATGCCCATAAAGCTCATTGGCTCACCAAGCTAGACGTGGTGGCATCTGTATTTGGTCCCTCATGGGATTCCTGTCTGGTGTGAGGAGCCATGTATGTTACATCTTCCAGGGAATGGACTAGTCACACAACAGGTGGGAAGGCAAGGGAGGATAGAAAGAGTGATTATGGGGCGGTAAGGAGGGTGGTTGTGTCTGGGGCCATTCAGGCACGTTCACCTGTCTGACAGTGAGATTTACTATGAAGAGACATTTATTTAGATTCTTAAAGGCACCAGGACTGCATCTGAGAGGGCTTCGAAAATGCAGCATTTAACCACATTAGCCCAGGTTTTATAAAGGAAAGAAACCACAAAGGACTGATTTGGGGGGTGGAGTTAACTCACACCTGTCTGAATGTAGGGGAATCCTATCTTAACATCTATGCCCTGCAGTTGTCCTGGTCAGCTTGTTGAGCTGGAAGCAAGCTTGACTACGAAGCAGAAATAGCAGTTGGCCTTCTCATCTGTTATCTTGCAATACCAGTGAAATGGACAAGGTCAGCGGATTTCAGAAATAGTTTAGTGAAGTGTGCTGCTAGGGTACAGCTTGAACAACCTAGGGGCTTGCATGCTAACAGCATCTTTGCTTTTCGTCTCTCAAGCATAAGGAGTTTAAACTTTAAACATAATGGGAGTATTTGGTGGAGAGGGTGATGAATATGGTCGAAATACATCATCTGAAATTCTCAGAGAATTAAAATTAGCTTTTAAAAGAAAAGAAAGCAGCTAATACTGGCAAGGATGTGGACAACAGGGGCCCTTACACAGTGCTAATGGGACTGTAACCTGGTCTAGCCACTGTGAGAGTCCGTACACACATTTCTCAAAACAAAACACATGGGAAATAAATCATCCATATGACCCAGCTATGCTCCGCCGGAATAATCAGGCAGAGGACCCTATGATACACAGAGGTACTTTACACCCATGGTCACTGCAGCACTAAGTACAAAAGCCAATTAGTAAACAAGACAGCCCTGGACAGAGGCTTGGACAAAGAAAAGGTGCTGTCCATACAAGATGGGATTAGAAGTATGTCGTTTTCAGGAGAATGAACCCAGCTGAGAAAGATCCCATTATGTGATTAAGCCAGCTGCAGTCCTGGATTCTATATACATACACGAAAGCTCTACATACATGACACAGTGCTGAAGTAACACTGTCTGTGGAGACAGTGGGGACCACAGGGAGGAAAAGGAGGGTAGATAGAGTGTTGTAGTTGGAGGCCACCAGAGAAAGAACACCACAAACTTTAAATTGAAAAGACTACAGAAGTCTCCTTCCTAGCAGTGTTGCCACAACACTCCTCTGCCAGGCTGGGGCTGCTGCACGAGGGAAAGATGCAGGCTGCAGTTTCTAAAGGCACAGCGCACAACTGTCTCAATTCTGGGGATGTCTTCCTATGTGAGGCATTATCATGGGTTTTGTTTGTTTTGTTTTTCTTAGCAAGCAGCATTTAAGTGAGATCACAGAAGCAGAATGAGCACTTGGTTAGTATTTTGGGATAAAATCACACAACAAGAGAAAGAGGAACATTTTGGGAGATGAGCCTGGGGCTCTGAGACCAGTCAGCCCTTTAGATTGTTGTCAAGACTCAGCAGCTGATGAGAATGACTTTTGGGTATGGTCCAGTCATCCTGTGGTTAATAATCCCTAGGCTAAGCATGGGGCCCTACTAACTCCTAGGGTTTTTCTTGTTTGTTTTTTACACAGTAAGTTAGTTTAAAAATCAGTTTACCCTAAGTCCAGTCAAAGAGAGGGAAGACCAATAATATGAGCAAAGGGATCAAGACCATGATGGGAATACCCATTGAAATAGCTAATGAGAGCTCACTGACTCTGGCCTAACAGCGGGGAACCAACATAGGACCAAACTAGGCCCTCTGAATGTGAGTGACAGTTGTGTGACTGGGGCAGACTGTGGGGCCACTGACAGTGGGACCAGGATTTATCCCTATTATTTGTACTGGCATTTTTAAGCCCATTCTCTTTGGAGGGAAACCTTGCCCAGCCTAGGTATAGGGGGGAGAGCCTTGTGCAACACTTTGTTGACTCCCCATGGGAAGCCTTACTCTCTCTGAGGAGTGAATGGGGAGTGGGAGGAGGGGAGGGAGTGGAAACTGGGATTAGTATACAAAATCAGAAAAGATAGTTTTTCAAAAAAATTAAGGGGCTGGAGAGATGGCTCAGTGGTTAAGAACACTGACTGCTCTTCCAGAGGACCTGGGTTCAATTCCCAGCACCCACACGGCAGCTAACAACTGTCTGTAACTCCAGTTTCTGGGGATCTGATACCTTCACACCAATCCACATAAAATAAAGTTAAATAAATTATTTAAAAAAATTAATAAAAAAAAGAAAATTCAGTTTAAGATGGAACTAGATTTTAACCATTACAATAGTGATATACAAGGAGGAAAACAGTCAACATATATACATACACAAAATATTTTATTAAACTTTGGGAGCTGGAGAGATGACCTCATGGGTAAGAGCTCTCATTGCATTGCAGAGGACCTGGTTTGGTTCCCTGTAACCACATGGTGACTAACAGTCTCTAGCTCCAGTTGAGGTCACTCATTAAGACTACACTGGATGACTGGAGAGATGGGTCAGGGGTTAGGCCGCTGGCTACTCTTCCAGAGGACCTCCTGTTGGTTTACAGCCATCTGTAAATCCAGTTCCAGGGGATCCAGTGCCTTCTTATGGCATCCATGGACACTACCCAAATAGACCACAGACGAACATACTATAAAAAAAAAAAAATCTTACTTTAAAATCAGTCTCCTAAGTAAGACCCCATGCCAATGAGGGTGATAACTGTTATGTAGGATGGCAAGGCAGGGCCCTGGCTGACAGGCAGCTTTGGCTCTTGCTCCTGGCACAGTGTCTGGCTTGAACATGGCGGGTACTGTTGTTTCTCTGGCAAGAGTCGGGTGAGCTTGGGGAAGAGTCTAGGCCAGGTTGTCCTTGGTCGTGGGGATCACAGTTGTCTCCTGTGGTCCTGGATTCACAGTCTTAACATTCAGGAATAAACCCACTTAGCCACAGGAGAAATTCTGTGAGTTGTCATACAACAATGACCAGTGCTGTGATGGATGGAAATTCGCACATGCTCAGAACAGGCGGTCGGGACCCATGCCTGCCTCCCTGCCCTCCTTTCGTCTCACTTCCCTTAGCCCACTCTGCTCTGTACATGAGAGAATTCATTTCCTGGAAACTGACCACATCCCTGTCTTAGCGCCGTTTACAAGAGCAGCCTCTGTTCCTGGAAGGCTTCCTGCCGTCTTCCCATGTAAAGATCTACTCAGTGTTCAGTTAGAACCTAAAGAGTTCTGCTTGGGAAGAACTTCCTGACACAGCCCTGCCCTCCGTCAACAGCAGTTCAAAAATAACCACTCTGAAGTAGAGCGGAGACGGGTGTGTGTGTGTGTGTGGTGGTCTTGAGTAGAACTTAGTGGGTAAGAGCATGGAGTGTTCATGCAGACTGGATCCTATCAGTCTAGAGACTCAGTCAGCTGTAGATGCAGCTCGGTGGTGTTCCAGCACCCTCTTCTGGCCATGATAGGTAACTGCATCCACATGGCGGAGCTCAGGTTTGGGCGCACACAAGCACAGGCGCCCTCACACACAGACACAGAGAGCTAAAAGTAACACTTTTGTTTGTTTGTTTGTTTGTTTTAAAGATTTATTTATTATGTATACAACATTCCTTCCATGTATGCTTGCATACCAGAAGAGGGCACCAGATCTCAGTATAGATGGCTGTGAGCCAGCCACCATGTGGTTGCTGGGAATTGAACTCAGGACCTCTGGAAGAACAGTCAGTGCTCTTAACCTCTGAGCCATCTCTCCAGCCCTAAAAGTAACGCTTTTAAAGAGGAAAATACTAAGTGGACTTTTGTAGAAATAAGCACTTCAGACATTTTAGATTTTATGCCAATCTGAGTAGCACGGTTAGAACTCAGGCTTCCCATGTCCTTCCCTGGAGATCACTAGGGGCCACCATTTTTATCAGCTGGATGAACTCTTGGGCATGATGCAGGAAAACACATAATCAAAATGCCATCTGACAGCCCACAAGTTAACACAACATTAGGGATTAGCCTTAATGAGATCATACACATGTTGGCACATGTACATGCAAGACAGTGCAGTGGTTTAGCTCACTTGCAGAGACCCAGGTTTGATTGCCAGCTCCCGCATGGCAGCTCACAACCCCTTGAAACTTCAGTTATAGAGGGTCCACTACCGACTTCTAGCCTCCTCAGTAACCAGGCACTGGGGTGGTACACAGACATCCATGCTGGCAAAACACCGTTATACCCCAAATAAATCCCATTTGTGCCTCACAGGGCAGCTGTAAAGAATACATTGACTAGTGGGAAGAGAACATAACCACAAGGCCTGTTCTGGAGGATTCTTGTCCTATGCTCCCCTTCTTCTTGCCCCTGTTCATTCTTACCCGCAGAAAAATCAAAAGCAAAAAGGAGCATCCAGTTCCTGAACAGCCCGCTGAGGAGACCGGCTTCTTCTCAGCGGCCCGTCGGGAACGTCTGTGCACAGGAACCTGAACCGACAAGCAGAAGGTTGGCCTTTCCCTGTCTCTGTAATTCCTTAAACGTAGCATTGCACACGCCAAATTTTTTGTCTTAGAATTCTTATGTACCTATGGTGAAATCTACAAATGATGGAATTTGTTGGTACCCACCTCACAGTCCCTGGGAGTGAAAAGTGGAGAAATGCAAAGGACCGCATGCTGCCCCTTGGACACGCTCTATTGCAGCATCAGGAAGCATTTGACAGCAGAACCGCTTTTGCAGTTAGAATAATGAATGGCCTGTTCAGTTTAGGTATTCTTCCCATTTTAAGTAGAATACTTAATTATACCATAGAAATATGATTTAAAAAGGATTCAGATCTAGAAACACTGTTTCTAAACCCAGCGTTCGAGAACAGTGTGCACAGCACTTAATTGGCAGGAGTACGCAGTGTTCCTGCTAGGAAGGACTCTTCGGACTGTGCCGGACTCAAACCCATGTTTTCCCTCAGTGACACACCATTCTATAGCAAACGTTTTTATTCTTCTGTTTGCCAGGCTAATATGTTTGCAAAATTCATGTGACATATAAGAATATAAATAGCAAAGGAAAAAGGATTCGGAAGTTCCTTTCTGCCTACTTCACAAACGATGACCGAGCTGGGAGTGTGCAGGGATAGAGTGTCCCCTATCATGCATGGGGTTCTGGGTTCCGTGCAAGGCACTGAATACAAATTAAACAGAAGTAATGGCTTCCAAGCAAATATGAGTAAGTTTTATGGATAGTAGAAATTCTGTGGGATTTTAAGTGTTTCCATATGTTATTATTTCAAAAGATGACATTACACGAAGTTTAATGTTTTGTTTGGGATCACTTGCGACTCATCATTGGAGAGCCGCTCCAGAGACAGCTGTGTAATTTGTGAGGTCTGTCCTTATAATTGAGCAGTAAAACCCAAAATCCCTGCCAAGTATTTCCTGTGTCTTTACGGCGAGCGACACAAGTAAGAAACAAAGAAGTTGCTGACAGAGGAAAATGACGTCAAAGAACCAGGGCATTTCTTTATTAGTACCGGATGGAAGAAGCCAGGCAGAGAGGAAAGGCTGCTGGTAGAGGCTTCCCTGGACAACAGCAGTGCAGAAGAAAGAGAATATTTACCAATTGTAAAAGCCAGCCTATTGGCAAGAATGAAGTAACCATCCAGGGACAGCACAAGAAAATACAATAGCATGCTGGGAACATTGTATGGTGACTAGCGTCCTTGGGCTGCCCAGGATCTTAAAATTCTCGGCAGCGTGCACCACGTTCCTCTCACTTCTGCCCTACACTGCCATCTAGTGGACGATGGTCTGCCAGTTCCTTGGCGAATCTGCTTCAGAGGATTGATGGTCTGGGCTTAGGAACTGAGTTCTATCATTTGAGACACAACAATCTGTGTTGTGAGAGGGCCACTTGTTGGTTCCCAGCTGCTCAGCCCTGGAAACCACACAAACTATATTATTAAAATCACTGCTTGGCCCATTAGCTCTAACCTCTTATTGGCTAACTCTCACATCTTGATTTAACCCATTTCTATTAATCTGTGTGTCGCCACGTGGCAGTGGCTTATCAGGAAAGATTCAGTATGTCTGACTCTGGAGGCTCCATGGCAGCTCTCTCTTCCTCAGCCCTTCCTCCTCCCAGCATTGTGTTCTGTCTTCTCCACCTACCTAAGTTCTTCCCTATCAGGCTTATTTATTTATTTATTTGGGGGAACAATTTTTTTTTGACATTTAGAAAAACAGTTTAATAAAAATACACTAGGTTCTACAAGCAGCTTTTATGATCATTTCTGTTAAAATAATTACTGTCCTCTTATTAAAAAAGAAGTCCCGTGTCACAAGAAAAGTAACTGACATTTGCTCAAGTGTCTCCCTGTGTGTGTCTCCCTACCACTTCTCAGCAGATGCTGAGGGAGGTGAGACGCATCCTCACCCTGACAGAAGCTCGCCTTCCCTGCCCAGAATCTTTGTGAGCATCTGAGAGGAAATCCTCGTGCTGAACTCAGTGTCTTTTTCAGTTCCTTAGGACCAGCACAGAAACTGTCTTTACCTAGAGGCTATGCTGTCCAAACCAGCAGGGCGAATGTTCTAGCAGCAGCTACAGATGACTTTTTCGGGTTTTTTTTGTTTGTTTGTTTGTTTGGTTGGTTGGTTTTTCTAGACAGGGTTTCTCTGTGGTTTTGGAGCCTGTCCTGGAACTAGCTCTGTAGACCAGGCTGGTCTCGAACTCACAAAGATCCCCCTGCCTCTGCCTCCTGAGTGCTGGGATTAAAGGTGTACACCACCATCACCCGGCCAGATGGCTTTTTCCTTTTACTGATTCAAGACCCAGGCGCTTTGCAGTGAAGCAGGGACACCGAGAGTGACCTCCAGCTGCCGCAGCGGTCAGTGCTACACAGCTCTGGATGGATTAGTGTTGTAGTTGGGAGCTCAGCACGGGGCAGGATGGACCTGCACATAGGCCGTGCAGTTAGGAGGGAACAGGATGGACCTCAACATGCACATAGGCCGTGCAGTTAGAAGGGAATGTCCGTTCCTTGTTCCAGTACCTTTGAATAACAAAGTTAGTACAAATAATAAAGTATTAAAAAAAAACAAAACCGAGTGATTCCTATAGCAGTCTCAGAATCCGACCCTGTAGAAGTTCCTCGGGCTGGTGAGTGTCTGGTGCTGACGCCGCCAGCCTGCAGAGGCAGCTACCTGAGTTCTCGGCTGTGGGACTGCGTTCATCACTCATTATTTCCCAGCTTTCATGTACGTGGGGATGGAGCCACGCTGAATCAGCCCTTCAAACCTTTTCTAGGTGTAATTGAGAAAAACCCAGTCTTTGGATTTGTAGTCGGGCTCTGTGGTATTCGGCACCGGCTGTAAGATCTCAGACTCAGGGAAGTCATCGAAGTTGGAGGTGTCGTCGATACTCTTGATTTCTATCGGGATGGCTGCCGGCCTTTCCCTGATATCCCCCCACCCCACTCCTCCACCCTCTCTACCCCCTCAAAGAAGGGGTGACATTTGATCTCTTCCACACCACTGTTCCCAATTCTGTTTTCAAAATCAGTACAAAAGCTGGGCGGTGGTGGCGCACGCCTTTAGTCCCAGCACTAGGGAGGCAGAGGCAGGCGGATCTCTGTGAGTTCGAGGCCAGCCTGGTCTAAAAGAGCTAGTTCCAGGACAGGAACCAAAAGCTACGGAGAAACCCTGTCTCGAAAATCAAAAAAAAAAAAAATTCCATACAAAATCAGTACAAAATCTGAGAATCAAGTCCTTCAAGTCCTTGGCTTTCTCAAAGACGGGCACTTCTGGAGGAAACGCCAGTGTCTCCTTCCAGCTCCTAACTTTTCTGTGTGTCTCCTGAGGTGTCTCAGAGCAGAAAGGTGGGAAGCCTATTAGCATTTCATACATGATCACTCCCAAGGACCACCAGTAGTCACACAATTTGTTGCAGCAAGTCTGCATGAAGACTGCTGGAACAATGTAGTCTGGTGTTCCAACAGCTGCCGCCTGTTCTTTTTCCACGTCTCTGCTTTCCGCTTCGAGTTCATGTTGTGGAACAAGAAGTCGCTTGGTGGGTTGTGTGAGAGGTTTCTATAAAATTCAGTCCTGTGCGTTTTCTTTAACCCCGTGCACAAACCAAAATCAGGCAATTTGACATGTCCCTTGGCATCCAGTGAAAGGTTGTCTGGCTTCATGTCCCGGTGGATGAAGCCCAGCTGGTGGGTTGCATCAATCGCCAAGACAGTCTCTGAGATGTAGAACTGCGTCTGCTCTTCTGTCAAGGTGTCCTTTTTCATCAGCCATGCCATCACGTCACCTCCAGGAAGAAGTTCCATGATCAGACAGAGATTCCGCTTGTCCTGAAAACTGTAGAACATCTTCACCACCCAGGCACCGTCTGCTTCCACCAAAAATGTCTCTTTCTGCTCGAATATGAGCCACCTGCTCTTTCTCCAGCATGTCGGCTCTCCTCCAGATCTTCATGGCATAGATGTGCCCTATGTCTTTCTTCTGGACCAGCCGCACCTCTCCAAAAGCTCCTCTCCCGATCACCTTCAGAGACTCAAAGTCATCCAGGCCAAGTCTGGTCCCCTTGAGGCTTAAGAACTGTTTCTTTACGAGCATGTTGTGATCGGCGTAACTTTTTCTCCTCATCTGCCAATCCTTCTTCTTCCATGGCCACTTCTAATTTCTTCTGGTTTCTCTCTCTTCATGCTGCAAAATCAGGTTGCTGTAAAAATTCTCCAGTATGAGCTTGGCCACAGTCACTCTCTCCCTGGTATGGTTGCTCATAGGAAAGGTGGTTGTTGCCCCTGCAGTCATTTCCATAGTAGCAGGAATTGCCCGGGTGCCGCAGCTGCTCAGCCTCCTCAGCCACCATAGCCTGTTTTTTTTTTTTTTTTTTTTTTTTTTTTTTTGTCTGAACCTCCTTTACTGCCTATCTGTAACCCTTTCTGTCTGCATGGACGAAACCTTAAACTGCCAAGCAGCTTAGCTAGTGCTGTGCTGGCTGTTGAAGCCCTCAGGCTGTGGCCGAGGAATGTGTCTGTTCCTTGGCCTGCCTGAGAGACTGAAGGACCAGGAAGTCACATCAGTCCTCTGCTTGAACAGGAAGTCTAGCAGCCAGAAGCAGGCCAGGCCAGGCATGTTTACTGCTGCTTTTACAGTACAAGAGACCACGCCCAAGTGGTCTGGTATCTTAAAGGCTACTGGCTGAAGGAGCAGAAGGTGCTCCAACGCCATACACCTTTAATCCCAGCACTTGGGAGGCAGAGCAGATGGATCTCTGTAAATTTGAGGCAAGCCTGGTCTACAGAATGAGTTCCAGAACAGTCAGAGCTGTTACCCAGAGGAACCCTATCTTGAACACCCAAAATAAATAAAGACAGACAGACAGACAGACAAAGACATTTAGTTTAGAGGTTTAGCTCAATGGCACAATGCCTGCCTATTGTAAGTTAATTCCTGGATTCAGTCCTTAGCACTAAAGGAAAAAAGAAAGAAAGAAAGAAAGAGAGAAAGAGAAAATGAGAAAAAGGAAAACACCTTGGTAGAAAAATATTTATTTGTGTAAAAATCTACAGTCTAAACAGCTTTTCACAACTATAAGCAGTGTTTACCTCTTGACTCCTATAAGAAACATCTTTAAGTTGTCTTCTAGAAAAAGGCAAAATAAAGACATGCTTAAACAGTGACCCTAAACGCAATGGAAACATTCCCAAATTGATCAACACATACATACACCAACTACCTAGCCAGCACTTTTTCTGATATAGCAGAGGCTGCAAATTCAGACCAGACAGGAGCCACAGAAATAACACAAAGAAGCAGCATGGCAGAAGCTGCACACTGGGAGACTGGAGAGCGCATGGCCCTTCCCAGTTAAATTGCCACCACTGGGTACTGCAAATTGATGCCACCCAAAGACACAGCTCCAAGGAAGCTGGGGTTTCTGATGTTTAAACACATGCAGACATCTGGACTCCGGTAATATTTTCTGATTCTTTCTGGAATAAGGCTTCCATTTATTTATTTATTTATTTATTTATTTGGATTTTTCGAGACAGGGTTTCTCCGTAGCTTTTGGTTCCTGTCCTGGAACTAGCTCTTGTAGACCAGGCTGGCCTCGAACTCACAGAGATCTGCCTGCCTCTGCCTCCCGAGTGCTGGGATTAAAGGCGTGCGCCACCACCACCCAGCTTTCCATTTATTTTTTAATACCACCAAATAAACAATCTCCATAGGCAAGTCCACGACCTGGAGTCCACAGTACATGCTTTCCGAATTCATTCAGCAGCAGAAGCAGGTCTTTCTACCAATTGCTTACCTCTTTAATTGTAGAGAATCTAGGATGGTGTGGGATATCAGTGCAACTGAAGTAGAATTCATCTCAAAATTACAGAAAGGATGGCCCTTTGTTGGAAAGCGCATTTCTAAGCACACTGATTAGTATAAAAATTGATATGTCTGCACGCACTGGCTGGTCCAAGGAGACATGAGTCTGAAGGAGCTGGGTAAAGGCAGCACAATTTTAAAGTCAGTGTCCAGACTCCAGAGCAATGAAATAATCCACGTGCTGAAACTTGAGGACTTCGTTGCCCCAACTCATCCAGCCTGGCTGTAAATTCCGAGCAAACAGTTCCAAACACTGCCCGCCTGGCTTGATGTAGTCTTTCAGTACTTCTGTACAAAAAGAAAAGAAAAAAATCAGCAGTAAGGAAGAAATCAGTTTACTTTTTAAAAGCAGAGAAAAATAGAAGAGGCAGATATTTCAGCTTTTAAGATGGACAGCAAATTAGAGTCGAGCATGGCATGGTCGGTTCTGCCATTCTTGTCAGGAATGCAAAGGAGGAAGCACCTGCAGGCTTGGGAGCAGCACCGCTGCAACCGCACTAGTTCTGATTCACTGCAATGCATTTACAGACAAGAAGCGAGGCGTTCACGTCCACACACGCCTTTCCAGTTTTCCAATAATGCTCACACCTCTCCTGAGAACTAATTTACTTTATTGTTTAATCCATGAATTCAAAAAACTGTAGAATCAATATAAAGACAACCTGCTTGAAACTGAAAATGAACTATAAGTCTAGCTTTAGTAAATACTTTAGTGAAATAATTAAGAAAAGAGTTTTATAAAGACAGAAGATTTTAACAGTTGTAACTACGCCTCTTGACTGGAACTTGCATGTTCTAAGATACTCCCACACTATAGTTCTTTGCCTAAATTTCACCATGCTATTTCCAGTTAAGGAGCCCTTATTTATATATTCATAACTACAACACTGGAAATCATCTTTTTTACAGAGAAGACACTTCATTTAGATTAGTTAAGTAAATGTGGTCTGCACTGCCTGAGAGAAAGGAAAACCACGGCAACTTGTTTTTAAAAAGCGCACATTCCCTTCGAGGACAAAAGAATCATTCTAACCCTGATCGGGTTCTGGTTGCTCTATTAACCACATAACAGGAATGGGTATAAAAGTAGTTCCAAGAAGAAAGTACTTTAGGAAGCAGAATACAGTGCACAGTTGCCATGTTAGTTTGGCCTTAGAAAAACGACAAACAAGGCTTCTTCAGGATTGTTTGGTTTTCCTTGGAAATAAGGATCCAGCCCAGGGCTGTACATGCTCAGCAGGGACTCCATTTCTGAGCTACACCTCCATCCTTAGACTTCCTTGGGAATAACTGAAGGTTTAAGAGATAACAATTGTAAAGTTAGAAACACAATACAGCAGAGTGGATCTGGGAGGAGCTTGGGGAGAGGAAGTGAAAATGGTCAAAATATATTATATGAAACTCTCAAATAACAAAGCTATTACATTATTTTTAAAAACATTTTGAGTTTCAGATTGTTCTTTGTCCAAGAGTAATATTCTTACTTACCAAAAATCAAAGAGAAATTAAAAGCTGTTATTGGCCGGGTGGTGGAGGCAAAGGCAGGCGGATCTCTAGGAGTTCGAGGCCAGCCTGGTCTACGAGAACTAGTTCCAGGACGGGCACCAAAGCTACAGAGAAACCCTGTCTCAAAAAAAAAAAAAAAAAAAAAAAAAAAAAAAGCTGTTATTGCCTGCAATTGACTAACTCAAATTTAGGCTTTGGGAAGATTCTAGATGTTGACATAAAAGACTGTATTCATTTCAAAAGTATGGAACTAAACACAGGGCAACTGAAAAGAGAAAACTTTCCCCAAGACCTAACAGAAAATCCTAACTCCCCTTCTGTTTTCTAGAAGTTGGCATGGGCTAAGCTATAGTGCTAAGATTGTGCTAACCACCCCTCCCATCTGTTTTCTAGAAGTTAACATAAGCTCAGGTACAGTGGTTTTACTTAGGCTCTGCAGTCTTTCGGGAAAGATGTTCTCTTGATCATGGGGCCAGAGAGAAAGCTCAGCCATTAGCAGCCCTTGCCGCAACTGTGAGAATGAGAGGGTCTCTGTCTCTTGCCCGTTCCTGGGACTCTTTTCCTCCTGCTGGGTTTTATGTCCAACTTCGATGCTGGTATTTTTGCTTTGCATTGTTGTATTTTATTTTGTCATGTTTTGTTGTTATCTGCAGGAGGTCTATTCTTTTCTGATGAGAAATTGATGAAGAGTGGATCTGGGGGGGAGACAAGGAAGTGAGAAACTGGAAGTAGTTGAGGGAGGGGAATTATGATTGAGCTGTATTGTATGAGAAGGGAATCTATTTTCAATAAAAGGGGGGAAACACTTGCTGCTCTTACAGAGGAGCAGGATTTGATTCCCAGCACCCACATGGTGGTCCAGAAGCATCTATAATTCTAGTTCTAGAGGATCCAATGTCCTTTTCTGACCTTTGCAGGCATCTGGGATGCATATGGTGTACACACAAACATGCAAACCAAACACCCACACATGTAAAATTTTTTTTTTAATTTAAAAGATATATCTTGAGGTTTTGGAGCAAGAGAGAACAGTTCATGTTTTGAGTATACATAAAGCAGTTTCATCAGATTCACAGGACAACGTTCTAAGTGTATGTAGATACACATATCCTGCCAACCCCAGAGTTAGGATTTCACTGTAAAATTTACCACCGGGAGCTGGAGAGATGGCTCAGAGGTTAGGAGCATTGCCTACTCTTCCAGAGGTCCTGAGTTCAATTCCCAGCAACCACATGGTGGCTCACAACCATCTGTAATGAGGTCTGGTGCCCTCTTCTGGCCTGCAGGCATACACACAGACAGAATATTGTATACATAATAAATAAATAAATAAATATTTAAAAAAAATTACCACCGGAATCCTCAAGTTACTTTCTGAAGGCTTTGACTTGTACCTCTCTATAGCTAAGATGCATGCGCTAACCTAATATGAACTCAAAACAAGGCACCACATATTTCATGGATGTGATTGATGACTATGTAAAAGGCTTGGAAATTAGCTATATTGAGTCCTTCAGATTTTCCCCACAAGTACAACTTTGAGTTGAAATGTTTTCAATTTTAAATGTGCCTTGGCCCTGTCTTGAAAAACCACAAAAAAAGTGTTTGTGCTGCTCTCTACTGGCAGTACATGAGAACTGCACTATATAGACTATTAAGGACAAGACTGATTTTAATCCACAGTCTTTAAATCTTTTCTCTTCAGCATAATCTTTGCATGTAGTTTTATTCTATTGAAAAGAAATGGCAAATAAATTAAAATTATTCCAGAATAAAAGGCTTGGGATATTAGATATTTTTTGTAATTTTTTAAAATTTTATGATTTATTTATCTTTATTTTATGTGAATTGGTGTGAAGGTGTCAGATACCCTGGAACTGGATTTTCAGACAGTTGTGAGCTGCCATGTGGGTGCTGGGAATTGAACCCGGGTCCTCTGGAAGAGCAGTCAGTGCTTTTAACTGCTGAGCCATTTCTCTACCCTGTAAATTTTTTTTTATAACAAACTATAAACCCTCAAACAAAAGACTTATAAATTAAGCTTTGGTACATACCAAATGATAAACAAAATTCAAGTATACGAATTAGATTTCATTCAAGTACAACTGGTATTAAATAATTTTTTTCAAGAAACAATAGAGTTCACTTTCATCCAGGTCACAAACTAATGCATTAGCATTTATAGAGTGTCAGGTATGAGATTTCAGAGTATCCTTCTAAGCCAAAGAATAGTCAAACACATCTGAGTATTTCTCAAATTAAAGGCACCGTAAGGACTCCTTTGCAAAGTTATTTGAGGCAACAGACATGCTGAGTTCACTATCTTCTGTTGGTTGTGTGTCTGTGTTTGTATCTGTGTTTTCAGGTGTACTATAAGCACCGAGCATCTGAATTCCAGAGTGCACTTGCCAAGGTCAGAGTGGATATCCTCCTTCAGGGCTCCCTGCCTTACTCCTGGGGGCAGGTTCTCATTGAACTGGAAGCACAACCTCAGGCTAGACTGGCTGGCCAGCGAGCTCTCTGTGAAGCGCCTGTCTCTACCCCATTGATGGGGCTTTAGGCACACGAACACAGCCACGCCCACCTTTTTACATGAATACTGAGGACTTGAACTCATTCTTGCTGAGCAAGCACTCTTACCCACTGCGCCATCTCCCCAGCTTTCTTATATTCTCATTTCCAGGCTCACAAACCACATTCTGCAAAAGGAAAACTGATAATCGGCCCAGAGATTTTGAGTAGTAATGATCAAAATAGTAAAATATCTTCTTGAAGAAATTTTCAAAAAATAAACTTGGAATATCAAAGTCAGGCTTTCAAGAACTTCCATGAGCAAGTCTTTAAACTCTCACTTGAAAGACAATGAGGATTTATTGCCTTTTAAATACACCGTAAACAATGCAATCACTCCTTACCACTCTGCGGTATTAGACATCATTACTCACTGTGGGAATGAGGGTGGCAAGGAAAGGACTGAGGTAACCTGCCAGAACAGCAGAGCCAGGACTCACACGCATGTGAGCCAGTGCCCACGGCTAACACTGATCCTTGCTGCTCGGTTACACTGAACGAGGAGCACCATGCTCAGCACTCCAGCTTGAGGGAACAGCAGCCTCAGCAGCTTCCTTCCCCTGTTGCAATGGTAGCCTGCCTTCTGGAGATATAAAACTACCATGTTCAGGGAATCCTAGACATCTCTTCTATTATGCTGGGTCTGAATCCTAAACCTGAGGGCAAACAAGGCCACTCACTGAACTACATCCTCTGAACCCCAACAGCCTTCATCGGCCCAGGCTACTACTGGAGGGACAAGGACAGTAAAGAAACCGTGGGAGATGATGCTGAAGGACAGCTGAGGTAATACACACTAACATGGGCTCTATTTCATACATTCTATGAGAAGGTTTCTACACGCTTCAGAATATTAAACATCCCACTCACAAACCTACAGACCATTCCAATACGAAATTCAATCCCTCTGGGAATATTTTCCGAGTCCTCACAGCCAGATTTCATAGACACATACCAGCAAGGGGAGGCTTGTGTGAGTGAAGAAGGCAGGGCACACTGACAATCAGTTTCCGATCTGGAACTGGGGGCACTTTCACATCCGGGCTCCTCATTGAAACAGAGCAAGATGACAAGCTATTACTTTAAGGATCATTTTTAATTATATGCTACAGTTGCATCATTTTCCTCGTTTAAATAATAATCAATTCTATTAATAAATGAATTTAAAGATAGAATCAATGAGGAAAATCAATGTAAATATTCAAACATCTTTAGAATGTCATTTTTCATATTAACTACTATACTCTGCATAAAACACAAGTTAACAGAAATTTGTATTTATTATATAACTTATACTTTTCATCTCTAGGCCATTTTTAAGATTTCAAAAGTATAAAAATTAAGAAAATCAGTGATCACCGTATTAAAAGTCTGTATTTATATAATTTTGAAAAATCACTTAGCTTACCTTAACACTAAAGCAGTTTTTTCTCGAAATCTCCCCAGTACAAGACACTCATAAGGTTTTTTGTGTGGAGAATCCAATGGGAACACGAACTCCCCTGAACGGGTGATCTGAAAGGAAGGAACCAAGGAACACCATTTTTTTTTTACTGTCACTATACAGTTTCCAGCAAAAAAGGAGAAGTTATTAATCTTCCTGTGTAATCCAATAAAAAAATAGTATGAGCCACGAGTGTGAGTCATATATATAATTTTAAATTCTCTAGTATTAACATTGGAAAGAGGTAAAAAAAAGAATGCAAGGTAATTGATTTTAATTGCATTCAATCTAGCATGTCTGAAACAGTATTTCTACACGTGACCAATTGTAAAGGGTATCATAAGATATGACATTTTTTCCTCCCCTGTGGGTCTTTCATGCCAACAGACATTTACCACTCGACAGTACCTCTCCATTTAAAGGGCACAAGTCAAGCACTAGAGAGCTGCATGGCACGGTGGCTACCACACTGGACATATGTAGTGTCCTTACCACAGTGGACAATGTAGCTATAAGGAATGTTTAAAAACTCACATACCATGGGTATTTTAAATATATTATTGTACTATCATCTCACATAAACAGTCTCTACTTTTTATGATCACTTGTTCCTGGAAACAAGGCCATTGTGAATTCAGTCATTAATTCACTCAAATAACATTCACCTGACTAAGTAGTTAAATAAAGCCTTGTATACTCAAGATGGCAGAGAGCCAGAGCCACAGTTTAGTAGGGAAGAAAGTGGGGCAGGTGATGATGGAGAAAATGCCTGGTGCCGAGACTGGCTCTTGGCACTATAAATTCCAGGTTAGCAATTAATATCTCCACAATAAAATAAAACAGACTGACAGGAAAGAAGGGAGTTCAACATGGTTCAACATCATCCTCAGCTACATAGCAAATTCAAGGCTGTATAGATTATAGGAAACCCTGTCTCAAGGGGAAAACCAACAAACAAAAAACCAGCGAACAAAAGGTTCCCGAATCTTCGCATAACTCTCCAATAGTCTTGTTGTTCTCTGATCTCAGCCCCTCACACAGAGGGAAGAGAAGGGGCACGCAAAGGCAATGGAGCTGTTGATGAATGGAGAAGACAGTGGAGGTAAGACAGTCCCCAAATTCTTGCTAGTTCATTAAACTACAGCTATCACATGGGTGCACACATACATGCACGCATACACATGCATTCAATGCACACCAATTTTTTTTTTTTTAACAAACTGGAGCTTTTTATAACTTTATTCTGATCTCTCCTTGATTTCCCAAAACCAGCCACTTGGGGCCCTACTTCAAAGACACAGGATAAAGAAACAAACATCTTGAGAATAGGAAGATTCTCCCAGGCACAAAGCATAAAAAGCTCTCATCAGAGCCTGATGAAGACAACAGTGATGCGGACGCAGTGAGGACAGTCAGTGTCTTCCTATGATCAGTATGTGACGCTGTGTTAACAAACGAGCTAATTTCTGAACTCACTTTTACCCAGTACCATTCCGCAATGACTTCCACAGACCACGAAGGATAAAGTTCCTCCTTCACAAAACACAGGTGCTTCTGTCTGTTGGTCACCCAAGTAACAATAAGACAATCAGCAGCAGCCAGCTTAGGAACAGGCATGTGCTTTATCTGCTGCGGTGATAAACAACTGTACCTAAAAATGAGCAGGAAAAAACATGAGAAAATTAACTTCAAGAAAGAAATAAAAGCAGAGAAAAGAGCTGTAGGGCGCCAACCCCACTAATACACAGTTCCAGGGTCCCTTGCACGTGGTAACTATGGAGTCACACTGACACCTGGTGGACCCACTGGCACTTACACATGCCCTGAGTTTTCCATTTTACTAGTTTTAAATTGCCAGGCTGTTTGTTTTTGTTTTTTAAATTACTTTCAAATGACTTACATTTTGGTAATTTTCCCACAGGTAATATGCTTTTCCTCCCAGTCAGACTTACACAAATATTGTCTGGATTCCATCATGATGTGTTTCACAGGAGCCCCATCAGAGAGAGCCTTGCAAGTAGTGACCAGAATGGTGACATGTCTTGGTACAAAGAAGCACTGGTTTTGAGCCCAGTGATACAGAAGCCAGCCGCCTTCAGTGAGGGGCGGTACCCACTGTAAGCCTCAGTCTTGCACACACTGCTGACCCCTAGATCTCCTATCACCTTGCCCGACCTCACCCTCCCAGTGCAGCTTCAAGCCTGTCTACCACCATGCTCTTGTCATCCCATTTTCTCTCCCTCTGCATGCACTCATTTTAAAGGCCCACTGTCTTATACCTCCTGACCATTAACAGTACAAAGTCAACTTGTTTTGCCAGAACATTAATTGTTCTACAAATATCCAAAGAAATACAAGTCTTTCTCCAGCATTCCATAGACAACTGGAGATAATATGTTGGTATTCTAGACTCCATCAACTTTTGCAAAACCTCCCTTCTCTTTAAGCATCACCCAGTCACACTAGCCCCAAACCTCCCTCAATGAACACATTTTGTCCTCACTCTCGCTATTCAGTGTGCTGAAGCTCTGAGATCCCTCTGTCTCAACAAGAAAAGTCTTGACACTACCCTGGGCAACTTCAAATCACAAGCCATGTAACGTATACACAAATGTTAATTCACCTATTCAAACAATATATGCACTCACCCTCCAGTAACCCATTCCAATTACATAACTAGGCCTTGTCATTGTGCACACATGTGGATGTATGCATGCACATATACACGCACACAAGAGGGATGGACCTAGGGCCCTGTGCATGCAAAGCACACACAAAGCGTGACCACATGCACAGACAGCCAATGCCACAATGCAGTTCAACTTCTTCATACTCATAAATGAGGTGAAGAAACACATGGGGCAAAAGAATTAGACCACTGAAGGGCTCAGTCTATTCTCAGGTTCTCAAACCAGTCATGGATTCTTTCATTTACCCATGGTTACCTCTTCTCAGGTCCCTTGTCCATTATTTCCATTGGCATATGAAGTTATCTCATACCCAGCCTCTTCAGCTACCACACTGTCTCCTCCCTCCTTTATACACTTTATTTATCTACTTCACCACACCTTCTCTTTGCAAAAATATATGACAGCATCTGTGAAGTTTATCCTTCCAACTCTGTCTTTTCACTCCTACATTCCAACATCCTGCAATATCAATTATTGTTCCCTTGCTTCTGCATTGTCATCCTCCCTGGTAGTTCATCATCTTCTGGATTATGCTATTTGAAAAGAAGAGGAGAGAATGAAGAGAGGAAATGAAAGAGATGGAGAGAGAAGGAAAAAGGGAGGACATATGAGGCTTTTTTCGTAACATTAATTATGTTGGCATGTGTCTGTTTTAGGGTGTGTAGGGGTCAGAGAACAACCTGAGGGGATCAGTTCTTTCCTTGCATCATGTGAATTCCAGGGACTAAACTCAGGTCATCAGGCTTGGCAGCAAGTGCATTTTCCCAGTGAGCCACCTTGCAGGCCCAAGTATTATTTTAGCCTGGAATGTCTCCATAGGCTCATGCGTTGAGTGTTCAGTCTGGATTGCCATGCTGTTCTAAGAATCTAGCATCCAAATTATATAAAGATCTCTTACAAACCAACAATTTTAAAGATGCAATCCTAAAATATACATAGAAGCTTTTCTATAGAACATAAAGAACTGATAAGAATGTGAAACCGTCAGGTATGGGTTGGTCTTTAGAGAAACGCAGATCAAAACCATAAGATACCGCTTCATAGTAACATAGTTATAATTTGAATTATAAATAACAAGTATTGGTAAAGACATGAGGAGATGCCATTCTTGGTAGAGATGTAGAGTGATGTAGCAACTACAGAAAATGGTTTGGTGGGGTCCGAGAGTATTAAAGATGGACTCATCACAAGGCACAGCAACGTTAGACTCAGGTAAATGTCTAAGAGCATGGAAATGTATTCCCAGAGCTAGTCAAACTACAGAGTTTGAAGGAGCAGTCTTCACAACTAACCCCACTTTTTTTTTTATTTATTATGTATACAATGTTCTGTCTGTGTGTATGCCTGAAGGCCAGAAGAGGGCACCAGACCTCATTACAGATGGTTGTGAGCAACCATGTGGTTGCTGGGAAGTGAACTCAGGACCTTTGGAAGAGCAGGCAATGCTCTTAACCTCTGAGCCATCTCTCCAGACCCCTAACCCCACTTTTAAAACCAACCATCATTCTCTAAAATCATCTCAGATTCAACAGTCTGTCAGAGAATTCACAAACTTACTAATGCTCTTGCAGGCAGTTGTGAGGAGCCACACATCTCAGTACAGCCAGATCTACAGTCAGTGTGCTACAGAGGCCATCTGGGACAACGGGTGAATCAGAATAAATTCACGTATGACACTAATGTGTCCATAGGGGATTTATATTAAAGTTAGCTGTTTACTTGATGTCTAATGTGTCCACAGGAGTTTTATATTAATGTTAGCTGTCTACACGATAACTGCATTGTGGTCATATAACAACACCTCTGCTTTTTTTTTTTCTCAAATATACTTCAAATTTTAAGAGTAACTGTCTCTTATTTCATTCTCAAATGGTTCCAAAAACATATAGACACGTATAGAGATACAGATACACTAACAAACATAGATATCTATACACTTCAGAAGAGATACATGAATTCTTTGCACAACTCATACAACTTAAAAAGAAAATTATCACACACCTTCTAGACAAAAATCAAAAGTAAGCTAAAGATAATTGCTGAGAGGAAGACCTTCAGTCTAAGTTTATAACAAAGCAGGAATGTGAGATCTGGGAAGCTGAAGGGTGAGAAGAAGTGAAAGTATTCACCAGAAGTACAAGTTCATTCACAATGCAGTTAGTAAGAGTAAACACCATCCCAGGAACCAACTGCGATTATCTTATGAGACGACATAAACTAAGTTATGATAAAATACATGACCTAGATGATTCACTCCTAGTACATTACTGCAAGTTTCTGAATGCGACAGGGAAGAAGGCAAAAGGATGGCGTTCAGTGCTGCTGAGGGAACCGTGAATGGTTCAGGCCTCAGTCACAGCAGCAGACACTGTTCCACAGATATAGGAGTTTCAGTTCAAGTATCTAGAATCAAGGAAAGTAATTCTTTGATGAATGTTTTATCAGAAGCTTCAGATAACTGCTCTCATGTTTACAGTATACTAAACTAGAATGCACAAAGAACTGTGGCTTCCAGAAAGCAACCTAACAAACACGTTGTCCCCACTTACCTGTTACTTCTTTTAACCGATTTATTCTGCCATGGTGGATCAATCACAATGACATCAAACGTCTTACTACCTGAAATCAAAGACACATTTTCAAAAAACATCCTCTGTATGAGTTTCAGAGGTAAACACTAGGTTTGAGGAGAAGCCATAGAGCCCACACTCTCATAATCAAGCTCTGAGCTAAATCCCCAGACCCTTCAGAAATAAGAACTGAACAAATAAAGCACGTGTGCACACACACACGTGTGTACACATACACTAATGACTAAAAATAAAATTAAGACAAAAAAATTAAGGAGGACCCAGCAGATGCTCTGCTGATCTGGGCTGGATCCCCAACCCACACGAGGGTAGAAGAGGAGAAGAGTCCCCAGAGCTGTCCTCTGACCTCCACACACGCCACAGACATACACAATGGTCATAAGAAATCAATACATTTCTAAAGTAAAGTACTGTTTTTTGAACCAAAGACATTGGGCATGTTCAGCAAGCTGTGTAACTGAGCTATAGCTCTAGCCCAAGGAAGGTCTTTCATTATAAACGCAAACACAATGGAATACAACAAAAGCGTTTATGGTTTTTATTCAGATACCGTAACTCTGGACCTTTGAGACAACAGCAATTGCAACTGTACACACTGACTTCTGCAGAGTCATCTACGGAAGGTTACAGTTCACTAAGCAAGGTCCTAAGAACTTGAAAATCCCCTTAGAAGCCGGGCAGCCTCATTAATGGTCCTCCTGATCATTACTTTTTAAACTTTCTCTTTTTTAAACATTTTTATTTTGAAATTTCAGTTTTATAGGTGATGTGGTAACCGTAAGAAAACTTCTCCAGTTATCAAAAAATTCTTAAGACTTTTCCTTTCTTATCCATACCAAAATCAGAATCACATATTGCTTTTAGTTACCCCATCTCCTATTTCAGATTATTTCAGATGTCCCTAACTTGGGCTTGGTATTTCCTCATCACTAAATTTAGATCCTGTATTTCTGGCAAGGCTGTTACCAAAGTAAGTCTGCGGCACTATACCAGAGATGCAGGTGATTTAGGATGTCAAACTGGGGCAAAGCATCACTCTGCTAAAGTGCTATCTGCTGGGTCTGTCCAGCTTATTTTGCTCATAAACAATTAGCTGTGACAAGATAGGTTAAAAGCATGAGGACACTCGCTCCCCATCTCACCCACTACTTTACCACTCAGTGGTTTGTCAAATGGAAATTTTCTGAATCCATTATTCTATTCATGTTAGCCAATTGGAATTTATTCTAAGGAGGAGTTGTTCTTTCCCATCAATTATATAACATAGATATATTTGATAAATGTGCAAACTCATAGGTAATCTAAAGGATACAAATTAAAATGAGGATAGAGGGAAGCAGGTAGGCTGACTGCTGGTCTTCACCTGCCCCCCAGTCTCATCCCCAGCTCTGGAGCAGACCACCTGCTGCAGACCCCCCTCCCTCACGGCTCTCATCTTCAGTGGATCACACAGATCTTCAACTCTCCTCCCCCCACTCACTGCTTTATCCCAGCCCCTAATTCCATCAGGCATTCCCTGAGAACTCATGGGCCAAGCAGGCCAGAAAGTCAGATCGGCCACCAGAGCAAGTGGATGAGCTTCAACTCTTCTCTCTCCCTCCTCTCCTCCACATCCAATCCCCCAGCCTCATCCCAGCTCTGCAGCAGACTACCTATTGTGGCCTCTCCCCACTCTTTGCCACCATTCTCAGGGGACTAAGCAGAACCTGGGGAAACACCACACTTTCCTCCCTCCTGTGGACCTCCTCAGGACGCTCCAAGTCCACCCCAATTCCCAAGTGTCAGCTCCCAATATTGGATTCCTACCCATGCCAATTTGATTGTCCAGTCTGAGAAGAATTCCCTGACTGCCAGGCAACACACAGGTACCATACTCTCTCAAAAAGGAGGAGGGGGGGGGGACAGAAACCAAGGAACAATACATCCAACCCAACAAAAACAAGACCAAATATCAGCACGTAGAATTAGAATGTTCCCAACCCCTGATGCCTAGACACCAGTGTAAAAACACAATCAATAGCCGGGCGGTGGTGGCGCACGCCTTTAATCCCAGCACTCGGGAGGCAGAGGCAGGTGGATCTCTGTGAGTTCGAGGCCAGCCTGGTCTACAAGAGCTAGTTCCAGGACAGGAACCAAAAGCTACAGAGAAACCCTGTCTCGAAAAGTCCAAAAAAAAAAAAAAACCACAATCAATAACAGCCAGGACAGTATGTCTAGAGAGCCCAGCAACCCTAGCACAGAAGGCTCTGAATCTTCCAACATTGATGAAGTACATGTAAAAGACATTAAAACAGCCATGATGAAATGATAGAGGTCCTAAAAGAAAAACAAACAAATCCCTTAAAGAGTTCTATGAAATCACAAACAGTAGAAGGAAATGAATAAAACCATTCAAGACCTAACACTAAAGAAAGTCCCCTAGCCACAAACTAGTCAAAACACTAAATGTATAGAATAAAGAAAGAGTATTAAATAAAAGCTTCAAGGAAATAAGACCAAGTAACATACAAATGAAGACCTAACAGAATTATACCCAACTTCTCATGGAGACTCTAAAAGCCAGTAGGGGCTGCACAGATGTTTTACAGACTCTAAGAGACCGCACATGCCAGCCCTACACTACTGTACCCAGAAAAATTCTCAGTAACATTAGCTGGACAAAGTAAGACATCCACTAGAAAACCAAATTTAAGCAATATCTGTCTACAAGTCTAGCCCTACAGAAAGCACTAGAAGGAAAAATCCAGCCCAAAGAGGTCCACCACACCAGAGAAAACACAAGAAATAAATAATCCCAAACTAGCAAATCAAAACAGAGAAAACGCATACACACTCCCCACCACAACAAAATAACAAGAATCAACAAACACTGCTCACTGATATCCCTCAACGTCGGTGGTCTCGATTTCCACTAACAAGACACAGACTAACAGAATGGATGCAAAAGCAGGATCCACACTTCTACAACATCCAAGAAACACACCTGAACATCAAGAATAGACATCACCTCGAGTAAAATTAAAAATGGAAAGGACCCAAAAAGTAAGCCATTTTAATATCTGACAAAATAGCCTTCAAACCAAAACTAATCAGAAGAGATCAAGGACATTACATATTCAAAGGTAAAATTCACCAAGAGGGCATTGCAGTGTAAAGATTAATGCACCATATACCATGGCACCCGAGTTAGTAAAAGAAAAACTACTATAGCCTAAATCACATATTGACCCTTACACATTTTTGTGGGTAACTTCAATACCCCACTCTCACCAATAGACAAAAACTAAAGATAGAAATGCTGGAGCTAACTGGTGTCATAAACAAAACGGACCTACCTGATATTTACAGAATATTTCACCCAAACACCAAAGAATAATACCTTCATCTCAGCACTTCATGGAACATTCTCCAAAAATGACCACATACTCGGGCACAAAGCAAGTCTCAACAGATACAAGAAAACCAAAACAACACCATGCATCCTATCTGACCATCCTGAATTAAAACTAGGTATCTTTTTTGTTTGGTTGGTTGTTTGGTTTGGTTTGGTTTTTCAAGTCAGGGTTTCTCTGTGTAGCAGTCCTGGCTGTCCTGGAACTGACTTTGTAGATCAGGTTGACCTCAAACTCACTGAGATCTACATGTTCCTGCCTCCCAAAGTACTGGGGTTAAGGCATGCACCACCACTGCCTGTTAAATCTGGATAGCAATGACAGAAACAACACAAAGTTTACAGACTCATGGAAACTGGATTCACTAATGAATGAAAAAAAATGGCTCAAGATAGAAATAAGAAAGAAATTAAAGACTTTTTGGAACTGAAAGAAAATGAAACGTAACATACCCAAACTATGGGACACAACAAAAGTAGTTAGTTCTAAGAGGCAAGTTTGTAATACCAAGTGCCTACATTAAAAAACAACTGAAGATGTCTTATTGTAGCAATTTAATAGCATACCTGAAGGTTCAGAACAAAAAGAAGAAATCACATCCAAAATGAATAGATAGCAAGAAATAATCAAATCAAGGATGAAATCAATAAAATAAAACTACAAAAACCAATGAAACAAAAAGTTAGGTTTTTGAGAAAATCAATAAGATTGACAAACCTTATTTAAATTAACTAAAAGGTGGAAAGAGAATATCAAAATTAACAAAATCAGAAATAAAAAGAGGGACATAACAACAGACACTGAGAGAATCCAGAGAATCACAAGGACATGCTTTAGAAACCTGTACTAAAATCTAAAAGAAATGGGTCATTTTCTCTATACCACTTACCAAAGTTAAATCAAAATCGGATAAATAATTTAATTAGACCTATAACCCATAGTGAAATAGAAGCAGTCATTAAAAGTCTAGCAATCAAAAAGAAAGCCCAGGGTCTTTATTTTTTTGTTTTAACATAAAAAATCTACCAAACTGTCAAAGAAAAAGTTAATGTCAATATTCCTCAAATTATTCCACAAAATAAAAATATAAGGAAATTGCCCAATTTGTTTTATGAGGACACAGCTACCCCAATCCCTAAACCACACAAAAACACAACAAGAAAGAGGATTACAGACCAATTTTCCTTATGAATGTAGGTGCAAAAATTCTCAATAAAAATGCTTGCAAACTGAATCCAAAAACAAATTTAAAAGTAGGCTTCATCCCAGAGATGCAGGATGGTTCAACATATAAAAATCAGTAAATGAGCCAAGTGGTGGTGGTGCACGCCTTTAGTCCCAGCACTTGGAAGGCAGAGGCAGGTGGGTCTCTGTGAGTTTGAGGCCAGCCTGGTCTACAACAGCTAGCTCCAGGACAGACTCCAAAGTTACAGAGAAACCCTGTCTCAAAAACAAAACAAAACAAAACAAAACAAAAAAAATCAGTAAATGTATCTATCAAATAAACAAACTGAAAGACAAAACTACATGATCATCTCATTAGATATAAAAAAGACCTTTGACAAAATCCAACGCTCTTCATGAAAAAAGTTCTGGAGAGATTAAGGAGATATACCTCAACCTAAAAAGGGTAGTTTATAGCAAGTCCATAGCCAGCATCAACTTAAATGAAGAGAAACTCAAAGCGATTCCACTAAACTCAGTAAAAAGACAAGGTGGTCCAATCTATCACCATTCAATATAGTACTTGAAGTTCTACCTAGAGCAGTAAGGCAACTAACAAGGGCATAAAATTGGAAAGGAAGAAGAGAAAGTATCTTTATTTACAGATGATATAATATTTTTTTATTTATTATGTATACAATATTCTGTCTGTGTGTATGTCTGCAGGACAGAAGAGGGCACCAGACGTCATTATAGATGGTTGTGAGCCACCATGTGGTTGCTGGGAATTGAACTCAGGACCTTTGGAAGAGCAGGCAATGCTCTTAACCACTGAGCCATCTCTCCAGCCCCTACAGATGATATAATAGTACACATAACTGGCCTTAAAAATTTTTCTGGGAAACTCCTACAGCTAATAAACACTTTCAGCAAAGTAGCTAGATACGAAATTAACTGACAAAAATCAATAGCCTTTGTGTATACAAATGACAAATGGACTGAGAAAGAAATCAGGGAAGCAACACCTTCCCTAATAGCCTCAAATAACATAAAGTATCTTGGGACAACTAACGAAGCAAGTGAAAGACTTGTACGATAAAAATTTTAAAACACTGTCAGGCGGTGGTGGCGCACGCCTTTAATCCCAGCACTTGGGAGGCAGAGGCAGGCGGATCTCTGTGAGTTCTAGGCCAGCCTGTCGACAGAGTGAATTCCAGGACTGGCTCCATAGTGACTGAGAAACCCTGTCTCGAAAAACCAAACCGAAACAAAACCTTTAAGACACTAAAGAAATAAAATGGTGAATGAATGTATCAGAAGATGGAAAGATCTGCCATGCTCATGGATCAGTAAGAATAACATAGTAAAAAGGCCCATCCTGTCAGGAGCAATCCACAGATGCAATGCACTCCCCAGCACAATTTCAACACATTTCTTCATGGATCTTGAAAGGATAATTTTCAGCTTCATATGAAAACACATACAAAATACACATACAAAAAATAGGTTAGTTAAAATAATCCTGGGTGGTAAAACTGCTGGATGTATCACCATCCCTTATTTAAAACTGCACTACAGAGCTATAGCAATAAAACAGCAAGGAACTGAAATAAACACAAACATGTTGATAAGTGGAATCAAATTGAGGATCCAGACATAAATTCACATACCTATGCACACCTGATCTTTGATAAAGAAACCAGAAATACATGGGGGGAGAGACAGGATCATCATCAAATAGTGGTGGTTAAACTGGATGATTATATGTAGAGAATTCCAAATAAATCCATACTTATCACCCTGCACAAAATTCAACTCCAAACTGATCAAAGAGCTCAGTCAAGTAGAGCATGAGACTCTTACTCTCAGGGATGTGGGTTTATGCCCCACACTGGGCCCCAGGTGTAGGCAAGGGTGAGTCCATGAGAGCCCAAAATAAAAGAATATCAAATATTTATTGGGGAACACTCATGAGTAACAATAAGGTGAAGAGTCACCACTGTCCTCTGCCCTGGAAGCAATGGAAGCTGCAACCAGATCTCCAACCACCATACAAGAGAGTAAGAGACTGTTCCTCTCCCTTATAAGAGATCATGTTGGGACACAGAAGCCACCCTAATGCTGAGACCCCCTCCCCTCAAAAAAATATTTTAGTGGAAAGGAATTCTCACACAGATCTCAACCTAAAAACAGATATCTTGAACCTAACAGAAGAAAAAGTAGGGAACAGCCCTGAACTCAATGGCATGGGAAAAGACTTTCTAAACAGAACACTATTAACACAGACACTAAGATCAACAATTAATAAATGGAATCTCATGAAACTGAAAAGCTTCTGCATGGCAAAAGATCCCATCATTCAGACAAAGTGGCAGCTTACAGAATGGTAAAATATTTTTTTTATCAACTACACATCTAATAGAGGGCTAATATCCAAAATTATATATAAAACTCAAACAAAATGTATAAAGAACTCAAAAGACTAGATATCAAGTAAACAAATGACTCAATTAAAAAATGGGGTATAGAGCTAAACAGAGAATTCTCAATAGGGGAATCTTAAATGGCTGAGAAACACTTAAATGTTCAACATTCTCAGTCATTAGTGAAATGCAAACCAAGTCTGCTTTGAGAGTCCATTAGCATCAATGTCAGAATCCCTAGCATCAATAACACAAGTGACAGCTCCTGCTGGCAAGGACATAGAGTACGGGGGACTCTCATCCACTGCTGCTGGGAGTGCAGACCACTGGGATTAAAGGCGTTTCTATGACAAACTAGAGTGGCTACTGAGATTAAAGGTGTGTGCTACCACTTACTCTCTGATCTTCAGCTAAGCTTTCTTTATTAAAATACTAATGAAATATCACTACACGTAATGCTCAGGAAACATTGTAAAGGAGGAGACACAGATTATAAGAGCCAGAGGATCATGGAGTTTGCTGTGACATTGTATCTCCTAGGAATGTCAGAAGCTACACCCACAAAATCTCATTAACATGACTGCTTAAATATGAGCTGGAGAAGGACAACAGGCAATGCTATAGTGGACAAGGGGCCAACCAGCCCTACACAAAGAACTATAGGGAACTCACAAATGCCAGGAGTGGAGAAATAGTTTTAGTCTTACTGAGGGAAGAGTACACCGATTGCTTATCCAATACCAAACGGTGAGCCCTGAAAACATACATACAAATAACATTATACTAAGTTAAAGTATGTGTGTGTTATAGTTTCTTAGGTAGTTAACAGTATGATTCCTTAGGATTTTTTCACATATTCATACTATTATTTTGCTCTCCTTTTTCCCTGTGTATTTATCTCCCTTGAACCTAATTATAACCCTGAAAGCATACAGACAAGTATCATACAGACTGAGCAGATTACATACATATATGCATGTAACAAAATTAATGAAAAATCCATCAATTTGAAAGGGAACAAAGAGGCATATATGAGAGGGTTTGAAGAAAAAAAGTAAAAGGAGAAATGATGTTTAATTGTTGCAAAATATTTGTTTAACTATGTAAAGATTGTTGCATTTGTTTAATTATATGTAAAAATGTGTTGCTGTTTTACTTGATTAGTCTAACAAAAAGCTAAATGGCCAATAGTGAGGAAGAAGTATAGGCAGGACTTGCAGGCAGGGAGACTAAGTAGGAGGAGGAATTTAGGCTTAGAAAGGAAGAAAGAAAAAGAGATACCAGGGAGAAACCAGTGGCCAGCCAGACACACACAGAGGAAGCAGGAAAGCAGGACACACAGAATGGAAGAAAGGTAAGAAGCCCCAAGGGAAAATGTAGATGAATAGAAACAGGTTCAATTAAGTTAAAAGAGCTGGTGGGACGAGCCTAAGCTAAGACTAAGCACTTATAATTAATAATAAGCATTCATAATAAATTATTTGGGAGTTGCTTGGTGGCCCAAGGAAAATTCCAACTATACATAATACAATAAATAAAATAAGGAAGTAGTTGTTTTTAACCTCACTTAATCCTCAGTGGCCTTCAGAAGTAGGCATAGAAAGCAAGCATGTTAGGTTTTTGTGTGTCTATGACTACCAGCCTGGTGACTGTAGACTTCTACTTTTTAAACTTTATACAAAAAAAATGTTTCAAGAAGTTTGATAAGGAATGACTTTAGAAGGACTAGTATCTGAAAACTTGTTGTTTTTGTGGTTTCTTTTTAGCACCTATAGAACATTAATCCTTTCTCACTGCAGTCTTCTGTAAAAAGAATCCAGGAATAGTTAATGCATAAACCATAGCTATTATAATAGTCTTACTAATTGGCCTTGTAATGACAAAATATGGGAGATCTTGGTCAGAGATAATACTTCCAATTCAACTTTCTTAGCTAAAGTGATTTTGTATTTCTTCTATAGACCCTTCTCAAACTCACAGAGATCCCCCTGCCTCTGCCTCCTAAGTGCTGGGATTAAAGGAGTGCACCACTACTGTCCCACAAATTTTATATTTCTTAAGGCATCTTGAAACTAAGATGAGTGTAAATCCACAGTGGTTGAAAAGAATTTTAAGGAATTTCAGTCATGACAAAACTGCATAGGAATAGTTTTTGTCTTTTTTTTTAAAACAAAAAAAAGATCTTTATTGTTTTTATTTTATGTGTAAAGTGTTTTGCCTACATGTATGTCTGTATACCACATGTATGTCTGATGTCCACCAATGCCAGAAGAGGGCATAAGACCTCCTAAAATTAGAATTATAGTTGTGGGTCCTGGGGATTTAACCCAGTTGTTTGGAAGAGCAGGCAGTGCTCTTAACCACTGAGCCATCTCACCAGCCCCAGGGATATTTAAAAAAACAACAACAACAATAACAAACTCTATGGAAAACAACTGGGCATTGCTGCAAAAGTACTTGATTGTCTCAAACACAGATGAGTTAACCCATCTCCCAGGAGGAAAGGACTTAATTGTCTCCAACACAGATGAGTTAACCCATCTCCCCATAGGAAAGGACTTGATTGTCTCAAACACAGATGAGTTAACCCATCTCCCTGTAGGAAAGTACTTGATTGTCTCAAACACAGATGAGTTAACCCATCTCCCCGTAGGAAAGTACTTGATTGTCTCAAACACAGATGAGTTAACCCATCTCCCAGGAGGAAAGGACTTGATTGTCTCCAACACAGATGAGTTAACCCATCTCCCCATAGGAAAGGACTTGATTGTCTCAAACACAGATGAGTTAACCCATCTCCCCGTAGGAAAGGACTTGATTGTCTCCAACACAGATGAGTTAACCCATCTCCCCATAGGAAAGTACTTGATTGTCTCCAACACAGATGAGTTAACCCATCTCCCCGTAGGAAAGTACTTGATTGTCTTCAACACAGATAAGTTAACCCATCTCCCCGTAGGAAAGGACTTGATTGTCTCAAACACAGATGAGTTAACCCATCTCCCCGTAGGAAAGTACTTGATTGTCTCCAACACAGATGAGTTAACCCATCTCCCCGTAGGAAAGGACTTGATTGTCTCCAACACAGATGAGTTAACCCATCTCCCCGTAGGAAACTATGTGCTTTTGCACGATGTTTGTACTCAACATTTCTTTTTCTTAAAAGAATGACGTTAAAAGTTTAAAAGTAACATAAAAGGTAAGAAGTGAAAAAAACTTAAAGGCTAGGAAACACCTGGGAATTAATATTCACAACTAAAATATTTTCATTTTGATAGATAAATTCTCAAACACAAGTGTGTTCTGAATTCCTGAGCACATTAAGTATTATATTTGCTTTCTCAAATGCCAGTTCTTTAACCCTTTACTTGTCATAAAATGCATTTATTTTTAGAAAGCAGGAGGTAGGTATGGTGATGCAGACCTAGAATCTAAGCATCCAGGAAACTAAGACAAAGTCGAGCACAATTGAGATATCAGGGCCATCCTGGGTTGCACAGCAAGTTCAATGCCAGCCTGGGCTACTTAACAAGACTGTCTCAGAAATAAACAACAGAGCAAAGTCAGCATTTGATATCTGAACTTACATTCCAAGTTCAAACTCCTCTGAGATGACAGAAAAATTATCTTTTTCTGAAACAAACATAAAACTACTTACAGTTCAGAAGTGGCTGCATACAAGAAATGTCAGACAAGAGAAAGCTGCTGTTTGGTGGTAGCAGGTACTTCTGACCCATTAAATTAATCATTCTGGAAAAGTTTGCGTTGTTTTCAATGACCTGTGATGATAAATCCAGCTCTATAACAGACATATCATCTTCTGCCAACGGGAGCGTCTGAAGATGCATGTCTTCAAGGGAAGGCAAGTGCTTTGCCATTTCACATAATTCTGACAAGTTGCAAGCATCGAGTGGTAATGGGACGCGGCCACTATTTCCATGCTGGGTTTCAACAATGGGGCAGAGAACACCACTTTTGAGACCTTCTTGGATTAACTGCGAGGATCCACCCAAAACCAGCTCTCTGATCTATGGGGGAAAAAATTGTTTAAAGTACATTAAAATAATGCTGGTTTAAAATTATTTTCCAGGGGCTGGAAAGATGGCTCAGCAATTAAGAGCACTAGCTGTTCTTAAAGAGAATCTGGGTTCAGTTCTCAACTCCTACGCAGTCGCTCACAATCAGCTGTCAATCCAGTTCCAGGAGCTCTATCACCCTCTTCTGGCCTCAGAGGGCACCCAGGTAACATATGATACACAGACATGCATGCAGGCGAAACATCCACACACATAAAGTAAAATTAGATTACAATTAAATTTCCAAATAATTAAATTTGTGCTGTGCTTTGAATATCTTATTTCATTTATTAAAATCTACTCTTATTAAGCTCAGAGTTATTTTAGAGTATAATGGGACTATAAGAGTGTTGACTACTTTTGAACTCTATGGAATTAAACATACCTCATAAACCCCCTATGACGTAATGTGACAAGATATGTATACAAAATGCTGAAGCTTTGAGCCAAAACTAACTTTTCCTTGCTTAGGTTGTTTCTCTTAGATACCTGGCTGTGGTGATGAGAAAAATAACCACTGCTTATGCTCACTTAGGCTCTGCAGAGAAAAACCTCACAATGTTCATGTAGGACATGGGGACAAAGGGCACCTGTCAACAAAAAGTGTATGTTTTTCCTTGTGGCAGGAACCAGAGTCCTTTGTCCTGGTCCAGACATTCCACGTCTTCTGCAACATCTATGAAACTTCATGGCAGGCTAACTTATACACTTCCTAAATCTAGGTCTTCACCGTCCTCACAGAGTGTTGGGTAATCACATCTTCAGTACAGGGGAAATACTGACCTTAGACACTTAGACACTGCTCTAAACCCATCTTTGAAAACCCAACAGAAAGGGTAAAACAAGTAACACAAATTCTGCAGACAGTGAAGTTCTCAATGTTACACCTAGGAGCACCATAACAGTTACAGAACATAATCTTCAACCCCACATTATAATCTCAAAGATAATGTATATGCTGGGCAATGAAACAAAACCCTACAAACTTAAAGGAACCAGAATTTATTTTTCTACCCAAAGGATTTAAGTTAGAAATCAAGAACAAATTGATACTAAAATCAACCAAGAGCCCGGCGGTGGTGGCTCACGCCTTTAATCCCAGCACTAGGGAGGCAGAGGCAGGCGGATCTCTGTGAGTTTGAGACCAGCCTGGTCTACAGAGCTAGTTCCAGGACAGGCTCCAAAACCACAGAGAAACCCTGTCTCGAAAAACTAAAAAAAATAAATAAATAAAATAAAATCAACCAAATGCAAATGAAATAGTTCTCTTCTGAATAATTCATGCAGGTCAAAGATGAAATTACAAGAGAGATTAGAAAATGTTATTCTCACAATGGAAGTAAAAATATAAAATATCAAGATACCTAGACTCATAACGTGATTTCATTTCATACCCATTAGGATGGCAATTACAAAATAAAACAAAATGTTTTGATGAAAAAGTAGAAAAACTGGTATGCAATGTTGGTGGAAATACAAAAATTGTGCAGCGGCTATGAAAACCAGGATGGCAGTTTCTGGGGGAAAAAACGATTCAATGTATAATCTAACTACTCCATGACTTCTACAGTAGTGATATGATAATATCTACCAAATGTTCAAACCAAGATAATTAAGGGGAAGGAGAACAAAAAAAATGCATGTTTTCTCTCATGCAGAATGTAGACTTGATGATCTATGCATTTATATCACTATTTAAGCCTGTGTGTATATATGCATCATGAAGGAAGAAGGGGTCTACTTGGAGGGAAGAAGGAACTACCAAGAAGGGTTAAAAAGAGGGAGAAAAGTAATGAGGGGGTAGAATATGAGCAAAGTACAATGATATATATATATATATATATGTGTGTGTGTGTGTGTGTGTGTGTGTGTGTGTGTATGTATATGTATATGTATGAAAATGTCATGATGAACCTCATCACATTATAGGCTAACTAAAACAATTAAGTCTAAAATCAGCAATTCATCGTAATACGCGACATCAAGCTATGTTCGTGGAGCTGGCCCTCTGGAGCCTCCCTCCAGGCAGCAGTCATCATCTAGAGCTGTAGTATTCTTATTCCCATGTTGAACCTGTGGGCAGGTTTCTTGCTGTTTTCAGAGATGTAGAGGGTATTTCCCTCTATTCATAATTCTCTGTGTTATATATTTCATCTTTACATCACTTGCAATACTTAAAATACAAATTGTACAGACTTTTTAAAGGTTCTAATTCATTCTATGCATTTTTGGCAAATTTACCTCTGCAAAAGTACATTATCAAACTGATTTCATACATAAGAACGCCTCATTCTACTCTCCCCATCCTTCCACCCATCACTGCTCCCCTGTCTATCCTCCAATGATTCTGTTTTCATATCATTCACATATATATATATATATATATATATATATATGGTCAAGTAACAGTCTATGTTCAACCGTTTTTTGTTGAACCTAAATTTAACACATGAGAGAAACCATGCAAGAGTAAAAACACTGCGACATTCTCGAAGAACCTAATCAATAACACAGATTAATTCACCAACTACCTAAACTAATAGAAGCATATGTAGTGTTATAAAAATTGGCTTAAATTGTTCATTACTGAGAAAAAATGAACCACTTAAATTCGAATTCTGACCAAAACAATTGCTTTATTTCTAAGATATATTTTATATTTTGTTCATTTTTATGCTACTTCATACTAATTTTCCATATATATATATATATATATATATATAGAGAGAGAGAGAGAGAGAGAGAGAGAGAGAGAGAGAGAGAGGGAGTTTTTGTTTTCTGAGACAGAGTTTCTCTGTGTAACAGTCCTAGCTGTCCTGGAACTAGCTCTTGTCGACAGGTTGGCCTATCAATAAATATTTTCTACCTACCTTTGTATGATGTTCCATGGCATCCAATTCACCTTGATTGAAAGCCAGACTTCTTTTACGCTTCTAAAGAGAAAGCGACAAGGAAAACATAATGTTGCAGTCTATCGCAAAGCGGACATTTTGTAACCTGTTAGATTTTATTTTTTGTACTACATTTTTTAATATTGCATCTATTTTTTAAAGGTAAAAAGTTCCACTGAGATTAAAATCAGTGCAAAGAGTACAAGTACCCATGGGATATGAAAGAACTGTGATTCTTCTCAGTTAATATGCATAAGGTAGAATTACTCTCAACTTTTTTTATTTCTGAACATGAACCATCTATAGGTTATCAAAGACCAGTGGTCAAGAGCACGGGTTGCTCTTACAAAAGATCCAGGTGTGGGGCTGGAGAGATGGCTCAGTGGTTAAGAGCATTGCCTGCTCTTCCAAAGGTCCTGAGTTCAATTCCCAGCAACCACATGGTGGCTCACAACCATCTGGAATGAGGTCTGGTGCCCTCTTCTGGCCTGCAGACATACACACAGACAGAACATTGTATACATAATAAATAAATAAATATTTAAAAAAAAAAAAAAAAAAAAAAAAAAAGATCCAGGTGTGGTTCCCAGCACCCACATGGTGGCTCAAAACAATCTATATCTCCAGCTGCAGTGGATCTGATGTCCTCTCCTGGTCTCAGCAGATATACACATGGTAGACAGAAATATTTACAGACAAAACACTTGAACACATTAAATCAATAATTAAAAAAACCTCAAAGGCATGTATGGCTCCTCAGGTCTGCAATACTCTACTCTCACTGAAAAGGTCTGTCAGACAGCAAATTAACAGAGAAATAACGGAACCAACAGATGTTATGACCCGAATGGACTTAACAGACATCTATAGAACATTTTACTGAAACACAAAAGAATATACCTTCATCTCAGCACCTCATGGAACCTTCTCTAAAACCGACCACAAATTCAGTCATAAATCTCAACAGACACACACACACACACACACACACACACATAAATTGGAATAAATCCCTGTATCTTATCAGATCACCAGGGCTTAAGCAAAATCAGAAACGAAAAGAAGGACATAACAGAAACTGAGGAAATTCAGAGAATCGTCATGTTATACTTCAAAAACCTATACTCCACAAAATTGGAAAATTTAAAGGAAATGGACAGTTTTCTGGATAAGCACCACATGCCAAAACTAAATCAAGAACAGACAAACAATTTAAATAGACCTATAACCCCTAAGGAAATAGAAGTAGTCATTAAAAGTCTTCCAACCAAAAATAGCACAGGACTAGATGGCTTCAGCACAGAATTCTGCCAGAATTTCAAAGAAGAGCTAATACCAATACTCCTCAAATTGTTCCACAAAATAGGAACAGAAGGGACATAGCCAAACTACTTTTTTGAGGCTACAGTTACCCTGATACCCAAACCATACAAAGACTCAACAGAGAAAGAGAACTACAGACCAATCTCCCTCATGAACATTGATGCAAAAATACTCAATACTGGCAAACTGAATCCAAAAACACACACAAAAAAAATATCCACCATGACCAAGTAGGCTTCATCCCAGAGATGCAAGGTTTGTTCACCATACAGAAATCTGTGACCCAAGCCGGGCGATGGTGGCACACGCCTTTAATCCCAGCACTCGGGAGGCAGAGGCAGGCGGATCTCTGTGAGTTCGAGACCAGCCTGGTCTACAAGAGCTAGTTCCAGGACAGGCTCCAAAGTTACAGAGAAACCCTGTCTCGAAAAACCAAAAAAAGAAAAAGAAAAAAGAAATCTGTGACCCACCAAATAAACAAAATGAAAGAAAATAACACATGATCATCTCATTAGATGCTGAAATTCAATAGGGGAGAGGGTGCCTGAACTGGCTTTTCCCTGTAAACAGATTGGTGCCTACCCTAACAGTCATCACAGAGCCCTCATCCAGTAACTGATGAAACCAGGTGCAGACATCCACAACCAAGCACTAGGCTACGGGCACCCAGTCGAAGAGAGGGAGGAGAGAATATATGAGCATGGGAGGTCAAGATCATGAAGGAAAAGTCTACAGACAGCCGAACCAAGCTTGTAGGAACTCATGAACTCTACACCAACAGTTGTAGAGCCTCCATGGGACCAAATTAGGCCCTCTGCATGTGGGAGACAGTTGTGGAATTTGGTCTACCCAAGGGGTCCTGGCAGTGGGATCAAATCAGGACCTATCCTTGGTGCATGAACTAGCTTTTTGGAGACTATTCCATATGGTAGGACTTTATGCTCAGCCTTAACACGATAGAGGGGCTTGGTCCTGGCTCAACTTAATGTGCAAGATTTGTAGACTCCCCATGGGAAGCCTTACCCTTTGGGAGGAGTGAATGGGGGGGTGGGCTGGGGGAAGGCGAGATGGAGAGGAGGAGAGGTAAGAGGGAATACTGTGGTTGGAATGTAAAATGAAATTTAAAATAAATAAAATAAAATGAGAAATTTGTCAAGCAATGTGGTGTGGAACAATTATCTATATTCTGTCAATTATATTTTAAATAAATGCTGATTGGTCGGTAGCCAGGCAGGAAATATAGGCGGGACATCCAGACAGGAAGTAGTGGCAGGTCAGTGAGAACAGGAGAATTCTGAGAAGAAGCCCATTCCTCTGCAGTCTTACTCAAGACACAGAAGAAGGAAGATGTGACCTGCCCTGCTGAAAAAGGTACTGAGCCATGTGGCTAACATATACTAGAAAAATGGGCTAATATACGTTATAAGAGTCAATAGGAAGCCTGAGCTAATGGGCCAATCAGTTTATAACTAATGTAGACCTCTGTGTGATTTTCTTTGGGACTTAACGAATGTGTGAACCGGCAGGACAGAAACTCAGACAACAGCAATGGTGGAAGTGCCTATAATCACAGCACTCCAGAGGCAGAGCCATGAGTTTAAAACAGCCTGGTCTACACAGTGGGTTCCAAGACAACCTGAACTAAAGCAAGACCTGTCTTTATAGAAAAAATAAATAAATAAAAGCAAAAACCTTTTATCCAAGCTAAAATCAAAAGCTTGGTTGTCTGGATTAGTAAGAGTAATATAGCTGAGATTTTCTTTTCTTATGCTTCAAGTATAGATGAATCCAGCACATACTTGTTAAAAAGGAAAAACATATCCAAAAAAAGAAATCACAAGAATATTAAAAACTGCATTTCAGGTACCCCCAAAAGCAGAAGTGGTTACCACTACTAACATTGCTACTCAAATTCTTAACCAATTATAAGGTACAAAGGGTACAGGTACTGTGCAGAAACTTAATTACTATGCACAAACATGCACTGGCTAAATGAATGACACTCATTCCTATCACTAACAAGACAATATCTAAGTGGAGTTTGTACAGACTCGTCTGGACTCAAGAAACACATCCAAGACAAAAGCACACGCTGAAGGCACTTGCTGCTGAACCTGACGACCTCAGTTCAATCTGCAGGGCCACGGATCCACATGGTAGAAGGACAAACCTTACTCCCACCATTTAATCCTGTGTAGTATGCTCAAATAGCTTTTTTTTTCTTGGTGGAGTGGGTCTTGTTTTAGAGTTTTTTGTTTTGCTTTTTGGGAGAAGAGCTCATACAGCCAAGTTAACCAAGAATTCACTATGCAGCCAAGGATGGCCTTGTACTCCTGATCCTCCTGCCTCCACCTCTCAAGTGCTGAAATTACAGCTGTGTACCACCACTGCACCAGACTCAAACTTTTGGAAAACTGCCCCAAAGTATATGCTCAAACACAAGTACCTTATAAATATGCATTTTCCACAGCAGTTCCCTACTTCATCACTAGAAAACTTTCCAAAAATACCACTCTTCTCTCAAGCTTCTATTACATGAGCTTATTCTGGAAAGATGATGGTGCAGGAGAATTGTCTGTATTCTGTCAATCATGTTTTAAATAAATGTTGATTGGCCAGGCAGGAAGTATAGGCGGGTCAACCAGACAGGAAGTAGAGGTGGGGCGAGGAGAACAGGAGTATTCTAGGAAGAAGGAAGCCCATTCCCCCAAGTCCTGTCCAGACACCAAAGAAGCAGGATATGACCTGCCCTGCTGGAAAAGGGACTGAGCATGTGGTTAACACAGATAAGAATTATGGGTTAATATAAGCTACAAGAGCTAATAAGTAGCCTGAGGTTATTGGCCAATCAGTATTATAACTTATGGAGATTTTCCTTGGGGCTTGCTGGCTGTGGGGTACCAGGCAGGACAGATACTCCAATGAGCAGGCCCTCATGTTACAGAATGGCACCCACGAGGATAACTGCACCCACAGAAAGCCTGAGCGAGCTTGGAAAATAGAGTAAAGCATGTTGTCTTGGTGGCAGCAGTTTCCCAATCTGCTCTGCTTGCTAGAGGCAAGAAAGCAGTCTCATCTGAGAGAGGCTTCCTGACTCAGCTTTAGCTGCAAAACCTTGCAGCTCCTTTAAGAGGTCCTGCCACAAAACACTTAAATAGTGTCGATGAAAAGCTCAACGCATGCTTTTCGGTTTTCAGCCGTAGCAGAAAAAAAGCTGCGCTGTTATAAAATTCTGACTTTCTGGGTCGACCTGCCAGGGCAAACTCTGACTCTTTCATGCAGTGGTCTGAATACAAAACATTTAAATGTGGTCTGTGAGCAGAATGCTGCAGCTTGCTTGCTGGCAGGGACTTCAAAACGCTACAGCTGGTACCTCCGCCTTGAGGCTGGAATCGCAGAAAGCTAAAAAATGGGCTGGATCCAGCCGTCAAAGCCACGGCTTTAATCCTCTCCATAAAGACTCATGTGGTCAATAATAGAGAGATATACAGTAAAGAGAGATTTAAAGATGAAAAAAACCTCTAATAGTGTTTTATAGTGTGTTATAATATATATAGTTTATATATATATATAATAGTGTGTTAAAAATATATACAGGCTAAAGGTTAAAGTCCTTAAACATAAAAAGAAAGAGAGTAGTTGGGTGTAGTGATACACACCTTTAATCCCAACACTTGGAGAAAGAAAGAGAGTAGTTGGGTGTGGTGGTACACACCTTTAATTTCAACACTTGGGAGGCAGAGGTAGATTAACCTCTGTGACTTCAAGGGGTAGAAGTAGATTGACTTCAGTGACTTCAAGGTGTGGTAGCACACGCCTTTAATCCCAGTGCCTGGGAGGCAGAGACAGACAGATCTCTGTGAGTTCAAGGTGTTGTAACAGACACCTTTAATCCCAGCATTGGGGAGGCAGTGGCAAGTGCATTTCTGTGAGTTCAAGGACAGCCTGGTCTACAGAGGGAGTTCCAAGACAAAGATACACAGAGAACCTGTCTCAAAAAGCCAAGAGTTAAAAGTAAAAAATAAAAGAAATAGAGATTAAAGTAAAGCCACATAAAGATGGAAAATACACAGAGAATCTTGATACTGTATGCCATTATGCTCTCTTTGAATTGTTTGAATGCTGAGGAAGGAGCAACAGCTGCTAAAAGATATTTGCATATAAATGCTGCTGAATTAATCCAAGATAGGTATTTTGAAAATACCTTGACTTGAAAATTGAAGTCAAAAGGCATGTTACTTTGGAGAAGTGACAGACTAAAGTCTCATGCAATATCCAGCTTATTCCGAGCATCAGACAGTTGATACCCTAGGGTTACAAAGAATCAACTGATGTAAGTATACAATCACAAGGACAAGCCAAAGGAGGTGGACAAGCCCTGGCATAGAGACACATAAACAAATAACAATAGTTTTAATGAATGCTCTGAAGTAAACTCACTCCCATCTGCTCTATCTGAGAGGGGCCCAAACCACATTCCAAGGACAATTCCGTGTTTTTGAATAAACAACAATGAGGTAACAAGGCTCACATCTTGTTCTGCGGGTGTTTTCTCACAAGCACTCAGAATTCTCACTTCATTCCATCCTTGGCCCGTGTTCCAACACGATAGTACACAAACAGTTTTGTTTCTTTTATAGACAATTTACGTCTGAGGCCATTGTTTACATTTTTTGTACATTTACTTACGTTTTCACTCTTTCACATTGAGGGAAGGGTGCACAGCCAGGACACCCGTGTGAAAGTTAGAGGATGATCTGTGGGAGTCAATGGTCTCCTTCTCCCAAGTGGGCCCTGCTGACCAAACTCAGGTCATGAGACCCTACAGCAAGCCCCTCTCCATGTTGAGCTAAATCACTCCAGGCCTAGACTTACTTTTTGAAACATGCAATGTGTTGTTCTAGAATGGCAAGAAATAAAATTAAAGGCAGGTGATAGCAAATGCTTATACACCAGCTCTTGGCAAATAGAGGCGGGATGATAAGAAATTTGTTATCCTCAGCCACAGTGAGTTGGAGGACAGCCCACAAGACCCTGACTCAACAATAAATAAATAATAAATAGACATATATATTGCTCTTGGGTATGCTAACACCTTCTCACATTAGTCTTTATACTTAGAAAATGCGAAGATATTTGAAATACTGGAACTAAATTTTTGTTTCGTGCAAAAAAAAATAAAGCTTAACACTTCCTACCTTCCCAACAGAAATGGAGACATCTTGCTTAGCACCAGTCACTAAATCCTCATTCTGGCCACTTTGCTGGCATTCTTTGTGAATTATGTAAGGTTTGGTGACATTAAATAGCTCAGGTCGGAAAGCATAGTTTTGGGTGATGATTTCATTGGCTGGCACAGCAGTAGAGTCAGGAGCAGAGCATGTAGTAGGAGCTCCAGAAGGAGATGTGGCATCCATCTGAAGAGAACCCAGGTCGACAGAAGAAGTGGAATGGTTTCTACTGCAGGAAGGCTCTCGATGCTGCTGAATTTGATAGTTGACCTTGTTAATGAAAGAAAGATGATCCAGTAGCCACCCAGGTGGCAAATGGTGAACCACAGACATTCTCCTAAAAAACCCAGAACTAGGTCTGGGAGCGAAGTTCAGTGTGGGGCTGCTGGGTTTGACAGCCAGTGCTATAACAACAAAAACAAAGAAAAAACTTTTAAAATCAGGTTCCTTTCTTCCGTTGCCCTCCATGGTCCTGTTTTGGTCCTCGGATTGAGGCACTCACTAGTTTACATCATCCAAGTATTCAAGTCACTAAATCCTTCAAAGATGAGCGTCCCATCGAGTCAAAGAATGGTAATTACTTCTAAAGACTGCTCCAGCTAAACAAAGTGCAATATGAACAGTACACCGGAAGAGCACACCTAACTAGTCTGCTAAGACAGAACTTCACAACTAAGTCTAAAGCAAACTAACTAGCTTGTTAGGTCAGAACTTCAGGATTAAAGGTGGATAACGACAATCTGTTTGAGCCACACTCCAGTGACTAGGTTCATCAGAACTACTTTATCCTCATTTAAAATACGTTTTACATTTCTGGATATAACTTATTTTATTATAATGTAGTGGAAACTTTAAGAGGGCACTGAAGAAGAAATAAGTGAATAGCACAGCTAATAATAATAAGGTTTATAATCAAATTTCTTATAAAATTGACCGTGAACTAGTTTTTAAAGACGGGGTCTTACATGGCATGTAGAACAGGCTGGCCTTATTTTCAAGAGACGCACAGGGATCTGCCCGTCTTTGCCTCCGTCGTGAACCACTCCAGGTTAAGTTACTTGATTTCACTGAGCTTCAAAAGTTATCTTTGTGTTTGGCTGGGTTCTTTTGAGATAGTGTCCTACTATGTTGCTCTGGCTGTCCCGGAACTCACTATATAAACCAGGCTGGCCTGGAAATCAGAGATTCCCCTTGCCTCTGCCTCCCGAGTGCGGGAATTAAAGGCGTTCGCTATAATGCCCAACCAAAGTCTTTTTTATGTCCTACTGTCATTAGTTTGGAGAACTAAATGAGATAATTCGCATGAACTGCTGCTGATAGTGTCTGAAACATAACAGCTGGTAACACATCTGCTCACACTCATGAGAGGATTCAGGTGATACCTGTGATTTTGGTTTCCCAGTCCACCGTGACTTGAGCTGAGGAGACACAGTGTTGGCTAGGAAAGATTGAAACTCAAAAGGGCTGCTAGGAACGAAACTACAATTCTAGCTAGAGGCACAACAGCTCCGAGATTCAGAAATCTGAGCATTCGCCCTAGGCCTTCCCACTGTCTGGGAATTGGCAATGCCTGCTTGTAGTTCCTCTCTGGGAGAGCAGAATCCACAGCACTTGGAGCACCCTGCCGCTACTTATCCTTCCAACTCTTCCTGATCTACCAAAGGGTCAGTAGAGCTCCGCCACATTCAACAGCATCTTCTACAGTCAGAAAGGGACACGCTACCTCCCAGACTCTCGCATTGGAAACAGCACTCATCTAAACCAGGTCCTGACAGACATCCTTACAGAGTCAAAGAAAACCCTCGCTTCCCTAGTCCATGGACGCAGCCATGTTGCTGTACGGAATGAGACTCCAGGAGAGATTGGGCCGCTCCGTGCCGACGAAGCTTTCGTCCTAGGTGCCAGTTTTGAGGATAGGGCCAGACTCCTGTCCGGACGAAGACACCGGCTACTAAAAGCCACGGATCCTGGTGCGCCGCCGAGCGACCAACACACACGCACTTCCGGCCAATGGGACTGGCGTGGAGGAAACGCGTCAGCGTACTCGCCGCAGGCGTTCTGACGTCACGCGGGCGGAGATTTTAAAATCCAAACGGCTCTAAGTTGGCATTGGCGCCTGTTTTCGTACGCAGCTGTGCTGTTTACTGCAAGTTGGACGCTGGGTCTTGCCAAGAACCACATATCTCGTCAAGAAGAAGAGAGAAAGGTAACTGCTATCATGGGGTTAACTCTGTTCGTGCTAAAAGGCTCTGCGGCGTCGGAGACCTGGGGTGGCGTCTGCCAGGCTCTGTGTTCAGGGATCAGTAAGTTTGTGCGGGCAGCCGATTGCTGACCGAGGTGTGGGGCGGGTCGGGGGTGCAGCGCCTGTAGAGGGAAAAGAGGATGCGGATTGCTGACCGAGGTGTGGGGCGTGGGGGGGGGGGGAGGGGCGTGACTGCCGGGAGGAGCAGGTCGGAACGCTGCGTTCGCGTGGTAATGCAGCAGCTGAAAAGCCGTGTAAGGAGAAAAAGTCTGGGAAACTGAAGTCTTGAGAATAAAATCTAAGTGGAATGTAAGCAGCTGAACAAGGAGGGATGTGGCTCAGTGCACAGCCAAGCGTGCTAAAGTCCCTAACTCAAACAAACAATAAAGTGGGTGTTAGTATTTGGGCATCTGCATTGGCCTGCCCTTAGAGCCCTGACAGGATAGATCCTCGCCTGTAGCCACCAAGAACACTCCTGTGCACATTTGCTATGTTTCCTTGTAAAAGGTGGGCCTACCCCCACCCCCTTCTCCCAGTCTCCACCTCCGTCTCTCTCCCGCCACTCTTGTCCCCAGGGACTAGTCTCTGCCTCCTCTGCCCCTTCTCTCTCGTCTTCCAATAAACCTCCTATGCATGGCGTGACTTCTTTTCGCCGCTATTATTATTATTATTACAACAACAGTGAGTTCTGTCTCACCCTCGAAGGAAGCCAGGGCAAGACCTGAAAAGGCTGAGTGGCTGGCTAGCGTCTAGCCCTGTAGAGGTGAAGACAGGGTCCGACATTGGCATGCTTATGATATTAAAATGTTTTGAGAAAGGAAGCAGTTTCTACGTTGTGTTGTGGACCAGATTGCTTATGTTTACTGAAATGGAGATTAGAACGAGAAAGACAATAGTAGATATTAACTGAGAAACACGGGGTTAAACATAAAGCAAGAAACGTAGACATTAGGAAAACAGAATGATTCCTGTTTTTGAAGCCAAAGGAAACATTTTGAGGAAAGTTAAGGAGCCTGAGATTTCTTGTCAAGCAGCCTGTGAGTAACCATTGAAATAGACATAAGAGATAGCAGGGATAACACATAGAAATTTGGCAATCAGCCGGGCAGTGGTGGCGCACGCCTTTAATCCCAGCACTCGGGAGGCAGAGGCAGGTAGATCTCTGTGAGTTCGAGGCCAGCCTGGTCTACAAGAGCTAGTTCCAGAACAGGAACCAAAAGCTACGGAAAAACCCTGTCTCGAAAATCCAAAAAGAAAAAAAAAGATATTTGGCAATCATGGATTGCCTTGTGATGATGTAATCATATATGTTCGTTTTTGCATTGCCTTGCTTGAGTGTATTGAATACTTGAAGTTGCATAGGTGTTATCTGTAGTGAGGACTTAAGTGTACATGAAAAACAAATACAGCACACAGGGAAAATGCTATCGTAAAGGAACAGACTTAGTTACTCTTTTACGTCAGAATAAAAATGATAATTGTTGCTTAATGAACCCCTTGCATTGGAACATTTTTCTGATATTGAAATCATGAATTAGGTTCTAAGCATGAAGCGCAGTTCCGTTTCCACCGGTGGTGCTGGCCGCCTCTCCATACAGGAACTGAGATCCCAGGACATCGATAAACCAGGCATATATACCCCTCAAACGTAAGTGCCTCCAACTATGGGTCTCAGCTGCATACTTACTGTCTAGGGTGAGGCCGATGTAAGAAATGGTTAGTACAAAAGTCTTAGTGATGTCTTAATCTTGTCTCCTCTAGCAGTGTCTGATTGGGGTCATTGAAATCCATAAAAGTGGACCTGAGGCTAGGTGGTTTGGCTCGTCTCATTGTTTACTAGCCTTGCTATAAAAGCATTGTTGACACCCTTCTAATACTCCTTTATATTTAACTGTTTAAGCAGGCAGTGTGGTATAACTTAATTTACTAAGATGTTTCCAACTACTAAAGGTAGTAATGAAATCAAAGCAATATCATTTGTTGTGATGGGAAGCTATAAAATTATTTCAAGTTTGGAGGGACTAGGGTGTGAAAAAGAACTTGCTCTTACTGCTGTGTGTGGTCACACACACCTATAATCCTGGTATTAAAAAGACTCCAGGAAGAAGACTGAATGTGAGTTCAAGGCCACTGTGGACCATAAAGTAGTTCCCCAGCCTACAGAGCAAGACATAGTTCACAAAGCTACCAACCAAAGAAATTGTTATCAGAAACATTAGTTTTTCACTCAGAGTGTTGCTCTTCTAGTTAATAGAAGGCTATTTCTAACCTACTGTGTACTATACTAGCATAACGTCTACATATAAGCTACTTAATCAGCCATTCTGAAGAAAGGAATTCAAACATATTTGTCAACCTATAATCATTTTTATATTTTCCTTAAAATTCTTATCCATATATAAACAAATTTTAAAATTAAAAAGACATAAATTAAAACTTTTAACATTTTACAATTTTACTGTTTTTTTTTGCTCCTTCCAATGAAAACAACTACCAAACACTTCTGTGATCTTGAAAATTTGTTATTGGTGGGGGAAAGAAGTTAACATGTTTCCAAAATTACTTGAACTGGTGTTTTTGTATTTGCTTTAAAGAATTTTTTTCTGTTTTCCTTTGAAGCAAAGGGAGAACAACCTTTGGAAAGCCAAGCACAAGCAAACCTGCATCTGAAAGAAAAGTCTCGATATTTGGTAAAAGGTAACAAAGTTTTTTATTTTATTTAATGAATAGATTCTTAGAACTGTGCATTGATTCCCTAGAGTCAGAAAAAAAAATTATATTGTAAAGTTGCTTTCAAGACAAAAGTTAGGAGCCAGTTTTCCTGTTTTAGTAGTTAAGGTTCTAGGTGATATGATGTTTGTATAAGTCTGCTTTGTGTGATGCTAGAGAAGTGCAGATTCAGATCACAGTTCCATCATCCTAAGGTGATGCTCAAGTCTGTGCCGTGTTCTCAGAAACTGTAGAATCAGATGGTGAAAGTGGAGCCATCCCTAGTTCAACATTGGAGTCTTTTACTCTCCAAAGGTTAAGAATGACTTCAAAGAGCTTTGGTTTTACTGTCTAAGTCTGTCAGTATTAATTATATTAGAAATTAAACTAAGAAAATGTCAATATAAACTCAATTTAAAATAACAATCTCATTATGTTGTTCCAAAAATAAAATGGCATCATTTATTTATTTGCTTGTTTGTTTGGTTTGGTTTTTGGAGACAGGATTTCTCTATGTAGCCCTAGGTTTCCTGGAACTCACTCTGTAGACCAGGCTAGCATTGAACTTTGAGATCTACGTATCTGTGCCTCCCAAGTGCTCGGATTAAAGGTGTGTGCCACCACCGCCTACAATGCTTTGAATTTTAAAAAAATTTCTGGGTGAGCAAGATGGCTCAGCAGGTAAAGGCACTTAAAACCAAGACCTGCTTTCAATCCCCAGACCCACATGGTAGAAGAGAAACTATTGCTTCAGGTTGTCCTCTGAACACCAGCTGATGCTCTCTCTCTCTCTCTCTCTCTCTCTCTCTCTTTCTCTCTCTCTCTTCCTCTTTCTCTCTGACACACACACACACACAAATAAATAAATGTAATAAAATTAAAACATTTCCAATGCAAAACAATTTCATTGGGCAGCCAAACATGGTCTCCCACTTTTAAAGTCAGATCCCTTTAATAGCTGACTAATGAAAGATGGTTAGAATCTATGTCTGCTACTGCATTTAGACTGTCCTAGAAGCCAGTCTCTAGGAAGCAATGTACACATGAAAGGATGAGAGGGAGAAGAACAAACAGCATCTGAGTTTTGTTTATGATGCCTAGATACGCCTTGGAGAACTTGTTTTAGACTAGATCAGCAGTTGTCTGGATTGGAGGTGGGGAAGTTTGATACAGATTGACAGGAAGCAGTCTGTTATTTGTATGACCTGGGGTATGACCTCACCTTTTTGTACTTTGAATCCCTGGTGTATAAGAATGGAGATAGGTTGAGTGGTGGTGCACACCTTTAATTAGGCAGAGGCAGTCTAATCTCTGGGTTTGAGGCCAGCCTGGTCTACAGACAAGTTCCAAGACAACCAGAGCTACACAGAAAAACCTGTCTTCCAAAAAAAAAAAACAAAAACAAAAAAAAAAAGAAAGAAAAAGGGTGGAGATACTGGGAGATGGCTCACTGGTTTAGAGTCGTTCCATTTCTACCAGAGGACCCAAATTCAGTTCCCAGTAACCACACTGGACAGGTCACAACCCCCTGTAACTCCAGCTTCAGGAGATCCGATTCCCCTCTTGTGACCTCCATAGGCGCTCACATGCATGTGTGGTTATGCATACACAGACACAATGTACATAAATAAAAATAGATCTTTTCACTTTTTTTTAGTGGAGATATTGGCAGACTCTCCTTTACAAGTAGTTCTTAATATTTATTAAGTGTTCATATAGGTCAACTGTTCTTAAGTTCTTCATGCATATTAATTCTTGATACTCAGAGACAATTTTCCCTTAAGGAATAATGGCAAACAAGTGAGTACAAGCAAGGGCTTAGTTCTAAGGGCTTAAATAGAGGAAAGTGTTTGGGTTGTTGAACAGGCTTGTAGACTACTTGGTACAGAGATCTATGGGCCTTAAACACACCTTTAAGGATAATGTTTGTGTTGATAATGTCATGCACAAGGATGTTTGGTTTGGTATTTGTGGTGCTGAGGATTGAGCAAAGAGCACTTCACAAGCTGAACAAAACACTCACAGAGATGTCCCCCCATCTCAGAGTATGTTTTATTACTACCCCCCCATTTTGTGCCTAAAACTGCTGCAACCTCGTGGTGTGCTCTCCCTCTGCTTTAAGGAATACATTGTGTTATTTATAACTTAAAGGCTAATGTTTGATGCTATTTGTGTGTGTGTGTGTGTGATGGATAGCCTTGAAATAATGCAGACTTGAACACAGAAGGAAATGTTTTTGATTGCCTTCTTAAAATATTCTTCTAGGACCAGTGGGCATTCATCCAGGAATAGTCAACTTGGTATATTTTCCAGTTCTGAAAAAATCAAGGATCCAAGACCACTTAATGATAAAGCATTCATTCAGCAATGTATTCGACAGCTCTATGAGGTATTCTATAATTTAAGTTGTCTGAATTGCGTGTTTTTGCCACCTACATTTTTTCTAATCCAAAACTTTGGGTGTCTCATAAAAATGATGGTAGTTTCTTACAGAAAATGGTTATGTATATAGTGTGTCCATGAAGTCTCTCCAAGCCCCATCAACCAAAGATTTCCTAAAGATCTTTGCCTTTCTGTATGGCTTCTTATGCCCATCATATGAAATTCCTGAAACAAAATTTGAAGAAGACGTTCCAAGAATTTTTAAAGACCTTGGGTATGTAATATTTTTTTTTATTAAAATTTTTTTATTAAAAATTTCCGCCTCCTCCCCGCCTCCCTTTTCCCTCCCCCTTCCTCCACTCCCCACCCCCTACTCCCCTCCGCCTCCTTCTAGACCTGGATGGAGGGGGGTATGTAATATTTTTATTAGTCTAAGATCTTATCAGAACACAGAAGAAACACACATTATAAGTTTGTGAATCCTTTGAATTAATAGGTTCAGTTTTAGGATGAGCACTGTGAACAGTATGTGTAGGATGCACTGAAAAGAAAGGAAAATTGATAGATTGTAGCATAGTCAACTTTTTTTGTTCCTGTAACAAAACACCAATGCTTGGTAATTGGTAAATAGAGGAGTTATTGAGCTAAAGAGATGGCTCAGTGGTTAAGAGTACTGGCTGCTCTTCCAGAGGACTCAGGTTAGGTTCTCAGCACCCACATGGTGCCTCACAGTCATAAACAGTGATTCCTCTTTTGACCTCCACAGCCACCAGGCACACACATGTTATGCATGTATGTAGGAAAACATCCATATACATAAATTTTAAATATGTAATACATATATATTTATGTTATATATATATATATATAGTAGACTACTTGGTACGGAAGATCTATGGGCTTAAACACACCATATATTTATAAACACACACCCCCCCCATACACGCACGCACACATGCACACACACGTGACTGGCTTAACTCATGGTTATAAAGGATGGAAAGGCCAAAAGCATGGCATCAGCATGTACTCAGCCTCTAATAAGGAAGGACCGTCTTGGTGGGTGATGACTTGCCAGAAGGTACCATATGGCAAGGAGGAGCGTGTGTGTCAGAAAAGGATTACCTTTATAACAAGGCCATGCCTTCAAACACCCACGTGTATTGGAGTAGATTCGTCCATAGGGCTCTCACCTGCCAGAAGTCTCATGTCTTTGTATTATTAGTATCTGACTCTGGGGACTAAGTTCCCAACAGGAATTCTGCAGAACAAACATTCAAACTGTAGCAGTCCATTCTAACAGAAGTTTAGGTGATAGAACATAAATCTCAAACTATGAGGAATATAAAGTACAGCCTGGTATGGTGGTAGGCCTTTAATCCCAGAATTCCAAAGGCCAAGGCAAATAGATCCTCTGAATTCAAGGCTACCCTGGTCTACATGATGAATACCAGGCTAGCCAAAGCTACTCAGTCCCGGTCTCAAGAAAACATAAAGTGCATCCTGGTTGCCACAGTTTATAGTGGCAAAACCACAGCAGTAAGGTCTGATGAAAACAATGAGATTGTCTTATTTTGATTTGCTGATACTTGAATAAAACTAACGGAGGGGGCTGGAGAGATGACTCAGAGGTTAAGAGCACTGCCTGCTCTTCCCTGGAACCACATGGTGGCTCACAACATCTGTAATGAGATCTGGCACTCTCTCCAGCTGTGTGGGCATACATGCCAGAAGCACATTGTATGCAGAATAAATAAATAAATCTTAAAAAAAAACTAACGGAGGGAAGAGTTTATTACATTAATCATCAAGGAATGTAAGGCAGAAACTCAAGCAATAACAGGTAGGAACTATGAAGCCACGCTGTTCACTGACTAGTTCTCCATAGCTTGCTCAGCTTGCTTTCTCCTACAGTCCAGTACTACCTACTCGGGTGGCACTGCCCACGGTGGACTAGCCCTCTCCCGACAGTCATGAGTTAAGGAAGTGCTCCATGAATATGCCCACGAACTAGTCTAATGGAGACATTTCCTTTATTGAGGTTCTCTCTTTCCAGATGACTCTAGTTTGTGTCTGGTTGACAGAGCTACCCAGCAGAGAGATGAAGTTTAAAAGCATTATAAATAGAGACAAGCACAGATCAGATGTGGTGCTGCACGCCTGTGATTTCAACACTTGGGGAAACTGAGGAAGGAAAGCTGTTTGGAGTCACAGGGATGGAAGTAGAGTTAGTGACAGATAATCACTGATGTGTAATAGAAGTACATTGAATGTAGGAAAATTAAAACGTTTTTTAGGAGAATCCTCCTATACTCAGCTGTTAAACACCATGCAAAGTAATCTGTGGAATGTGAATAAATACACAAAAATCATTGATGAATAAGATCTTCAGAGTAGACTCAAATATCTTCACAGCAGGTGTATGTGCAGCTTTAAAATACACCTTTACTGTAGCCTTTATGCTTGCTAACACGGTTGCTCCTTATCTTCCTGTTTCTCATAGGTATCCCTTTGCACTGTCCAAGAGCTCCCTGTATGCAGTGGGAGCCCCTCATACCTGGCCTCACATCGTGGCAGCCTTGGTATGGCTGATAGACTGCATCAAGGTATTTGATTGATAGTTTAAATCTTACCTTTAAACATTTAATTTTTGTTTTCTTTTGTTTTTCCTCCAAAGATTTTCTTTTTCTCTCCCAGTCTGATTTTTGCAACTTGTCTCAAAACCTGCTTCTGCTTTCAAAGCACGTTTGATTTGAAGTTCTTCAAACTGTTAGTGTAAGAACGGTGAGCAGGGAGAAGCTCTGCTTGACAGATTTTTTTTTTACTGGGGTGTTACAGTTTAGAAAAAAATGAGCCCATCGTTTTTTCTTTTCTTTCTTTTTTTTTTTTTTTTTTTTTTTTTTTTTGGTGCTTTTTCGAGACAGGGTTTCTCTGTGGTTTTGGAGCCTGTCCTGGAACTAGCTCTTGTCTGGTCTCGAACTCACAGAGATCCGCCTGCCTCTGCCTCCCGAGTGCTGGGATTAAAGGCGTGCGCCACCACCACCCGGCCCATCATTTTTTCTTTGCAAAATTTGTTTTCTCCTTTTTAAAAAATAAAATCAGTATTAATCACAACAAAATAGGGAAATATAAAATGAATATTCTCCCAACTTACAGATAACTTTTAAGTTATTTTCTTTGGATCTAGTTCTATTTGGTTTTGTGGTGTTAGGTGTTGAACCGTGGGTGGCTCTACCACTGAGGTGCACTTCAGCCCTGGATATAGGTTTCAAAGTCCTGTTTACTCTAAAAATGTGTACAGTCATGTTTCACATGCTGATGTTCAGTCATTGATGGATGGCATGGTGGTCCAATAAGATTATAACAGATATGAACTAATTTCTGTCACTTAGTGATGGAGCCATTGCAAAATTGCTCATCTCTGGTGATGCAGATATAAACCTGTGCTGCAGCCATATAAAAGTATAGCACATGAGTTAATGTTGCCTAACATGTTTACCCTACTTATTTTTAAACAGATAATTTTTACTGTAAAACAGTGCCATGTTAATCTGTAGTAGCTTCATGTGTCACGTTTCCTGATTAGATCAAGGAGCCACAAGGAATGACTTTCTTACACCGCCTAGGTTTTTGTAAGTGTGCTGAAGTGTTCACAAAACAAAATCACCTAGTCATTCCTCAGAATATGTCACAAATTAAGCAGTGCATGACTGTGTATTTTTTTTTTTTTTTTGGTTTTTCGAGACAGGGTTTCTCTGTGGTTTTGGAGCCTGTCCTGGAACTAGCTCTTGTAGACCAGGCTGGTCTCGAACTCACAGAGATCCGCCTGCCTCTGCCTCCCGAGTGCTGGGATTAAAGGCGTGCGCCACCACCGCCCGGCCAATGACTGTGTATTTTTTAAGCTTTTTCTACATACTAACAAATTTTCCTCCAAGAAACTTATAGCAATTAAAAATACTCAGCCTCCAGATGTGATGGCACAGCCCTTTAGTCCTAGCACTTGGGACAGAGGCAGGCAGATCTCTTCGTTCAGGGACAGCCTGGTCTACGCAGAGAAACCCTGTCTCTACACAGCCATGTGTGAGCACTGTGTGCCTATGGAGAGGCGTTACTGTTTCAAACTCTACCTATGTGGAAACTTTAAAGCTGTTTGTTTTCTTAGTTTTATATCTCGCTATGTGCTTTTGCTATTAATTTGAAACTTTTTTCCTTTGGTTGGTTGGTTGGTTTTTCTGATAGTGAATCTCACCATGTTGCCTAGTCTGTACTCTGGGGTCAAATAATCTTCCCACTGCAATCTGGTAAATAGCTGGAACTACAGGTATGTGCCACTGCATCCAGCTTTAATCCAGCATTTAATCTGAACCTTTCGTATGAAAGCCCTTCTGTCTCAAACTGAGCCAGTGATTTGGGAAGGGTTATTGTTGGGTTTGGTTTGCTTCTGTTTTTTTTTTTGTTTTGTTTTGTTTTTTTTTTTGTTTTGTTTTGTTTTTTGAGACAGGGTTTCTCTGTAGTTTTGGAGCCTGTCCTGGAACTAGCTCTTGTAGACCAGGCTGGTCTCGAACTCACAGAGATCCGCCTGCCTCTGCCTCCCGAGTGCTGGGATTAAAGGCGTGCGCCACCACCACCCGGCCTGGTTTGCTTCTGTTGTCAGGTTACTTTGCCTTTGAGAAAGGAATGGCTGGGATATGGTGATTGGTTGTTTTGGTTCAGCATTTTGGAACAGAAACTGTATTTCACTGGTAGTCTTAACTGGGACCACCAGTTTTTTGGCATTATATCCAGGTTTGTTTTTTGTTGTTGTTTTGTTTTGTTTTTCCTTTGGACTTGACTTTGCGTTCCCTAGGCTTATGTTCCCCCTTGTTAGTGTTTGAGCCTCTTTTATTCTGTGTAAGCACTCTTCAGCTGAACCGCACTTCCCTGGCCTCATGATGCCTTTGAAGGCTTTAACTTGTTATTTCTGTGTGTGTGAGCTATGTGCAGACATGCTTATGCCATGAAACACATGTGAAAGTCATAGCATAATTTTTTGGAGTTGGTTAGTGAGCCTGGTCTGTTCATGTTTGTAATAACTGACAACACGACAAAAATAATATTGCTAATTTAAAAATGTATAAATAAATAAAAAATATATAAATAAATGAATAATAAATTAAAAAATAAATGTGTATATATACACATTTATTTATTTATTTTAAAGTTGAACTTAAAAGTTTCACACAAGAGTAATTTCCTGGGCTGGTGAGATGTCACAGAGGTTAAGAACATTGACTGCTTTTTCAGAGGTCCTGAGTTCAATTCCCAGGAACAACATGGTTGCTCACAATCATCTGTAATGAGATCTGATGCCCTCTTCTGACATGCAGACAGAACACTGTATACGTAGCAAATAATTCTTTATTGAAAAAAGAGTAATGGCCTGTCATTTCCTTTTGCATCATTATTATTATTACTGTGTATTTACGTGTGCATGTGCACATGTATGCATACTACAACATATATGTGGAATCAAGTCCAGACTGTATATCATGCTTTTACCTCCTTCTCGCTAGTCCTTTTTTCCTTTTTTCTTATCAATTTACAAAAACTTGTCTCTACTTCCTAGCACTGGAACTGCAAATGCTCATCTCCACATTCAGCTTTTACATGGTTACCTTAGCACAAATTCAACTAAAAACCTGGAGTCAGCTATCAGGGTAAGCTGAGCAATCCGGAAAGCAGAGTGGCCAGGCACTAGAGAGACCTTTAACCTCTACCTATGCTTAGACCAAAGGGGCAATCCTCTCCTCAGGCTCCCTCCTCAGGCTGAAGGGACAATCCTCAGAATGCACTGAGCTCTTGTCTCCTCCCCTCTTATATTCCTCTCTCCATCCAGCCCTATCCATCCTGTCTCCACCTCTCTAGCGCTGGCATTAAAAATGTGGACTCACCTTTGCGGGAGCTCTGTTTCTCTTTTAGACATTCTCGTGTAACCCAGGGTGATCTTGAACTAACAGATCTTCTGCCTCTGTCTCCTGAGTCCGGGGATTAAAGGTGTGTGCCACCACTCCATGGCTTCTAGTGGTTTACTCTGCACTCTGATCTTCAGGCAGGCTTTCTTTGTTAAAACATAAAATATCACTGCAGTTATTGGGCCTCCAAACTCAAGTCCTCATGCTTGTATAGTAAGCATTTTATCCACAGAACATTTCCCCAGCCTATCGATATTATTTAAAATTCTGTGGTTTTTTTACCTACCCCCATTGGTTTCAAATTGCATTCATAAACATTAGAGAAAAATTCCCATCTTGACAATATTTAACATTATCATCTGGGGAAGTATTAATTTTCTCATTTATTCATCTGTTTCTTCAGTCAGATATAGCTTTCTTAATATCAAGTACCATATTTCAGTTCCATTTGTTTTGATGTTTTCTTAACTATATTTCTAGGTTATTAATGCTGAGACTTGTAGTGATATTTCAAGACTTTCTTTTTTTTTTTTTTTTTTTTTTTTGGTTTTTCGAGACAGGGTTTCTCTGTGGCTTTGGAGCCTGTCCTGGAACTAGCTCTGTAGACCAGGCTGGTCTCGAACTCACAGAGATCCGCCTACCTCTGCCTCCCGAGTGCTGGGATTAAAGGCGTGCGCCACCATCGCCCGGCTTCAAGACTTTCTTATCTCACTACTCTTAATGAACTATCTACCCCATTCTAAATTATTTTCTATTACTACCACTGTTTACAAAGAAAGGTATTTTTGTTATTTAGTCAGGATCAAAGGTAGTTTTTTTTCTTACAGAAGTGAATCTGCTATTATCTCAGAAATGGCTTTTGAAGCCAGGCTTAGTGATTCCGGCCTGTAATCTCATCTAATTAGGAAGCTAAGGCAGAAGAATCACAGGCATCTGTCCTTACAAGTGCTTCTACAAAGAGAGGTTTAGGCCAGCCTGCGCAACTTAGATCCTGTCTCAAGATAAAAAGGAAAAGAGAGGGGCTGGTGAGATGGCTCAGCGGTTAAGAGCACTGACTGCTCTTCCGGAGGACCCGGGTTCGATTCCCAGCACCCACATGGCAGCTCACAACTGTCTGAAAATGTAGTTCCACGAGATCTGACACCTTCACACCAATGAACATAATAAAGTTAAATAAATAAATAAAAAAATAATAAAATGTTTAAAAAGGAAAAGAGAATTTGAGAATAGCTCAGTGATAGGTTGCTGGTCTAGCATACATATGACTGTTAATTCAGCCGCCCCCAATGAAGTTACTGATGCCTGGTGATGGAACGGATTGATAGGGAGCTTGTCTAAGCAAGTACAAGATCCTGACATAATGGTTGTAGGAACAATTGAAAATATTCCTTTAAAATATTATTTTTACTTATCTATGTGTGTGAATCTCTGTGCGAGGCCAGAAGAGAGCATTGGGTCCACTAGAACCAATGTCACAGGCATTTGTGAGCTATGCAACATGGGTGCTGAAAAACGAACCTGAGTCCTCAGGAAAAGCAACAAATACTCTTAACAATTTGAGCCCTCCCTCCAATACTGAAAATATAATCATTCTCTTCGCCTCCATATATAATATATTGATTGATGGCCTCTGTTTGTCCATTATTTGTTGTTTTGCTCTGATCCCAAATTGCTTCCTAATATTTTATAAGTGGCTTGATAGTTTCTCTCATTCTTCACTGTGCCTCTTTACTCAGAGCTTGGCACACAGTCTTTCTGCATAGCAGCAGTTTGACCATGGCCCCATCTCTTTTAGAGACCTAATAACAAGGTTGCATGAGCTCCAAAATAATTTTTGGTTGGGCCTGGCTTGGATCTCCTGTGCCCTGAACAATGCTCAAAAATAGTATTTTGTTAGAGAATACCACCTTCACCTGGTGGGAGCTCCATTCTATAGCTTTAGATGAAGACCCTGTCTCTACACAATGTCAGCAAAGGGCTTGAGAGATGACATGGTTAAGAGAACTTCCTACCCTTCCAGAGAACCAGACTCCCAGCACCCACACCAGGTAGCTCTTAATTGCCTATAACTCCAGCAACAGGGAGGCCAGTGCCCTCTTCTGACCTCGCAGAACACTGTATATATAATAAACAAATCTTTAAAAAAGAATGAATTTTACAAATTATCAAACCACTAATGTGTTGTTTGTTTACTAATTAGATTTATCGTGCCATGAAAGAAAGCACACCTTTATTTGATGATGGGCAGTATTGGGGAGAAGAAACTGAAGATGGGATTATACATAATAAGGTACTACATATTACTATATATATATACTATATATAAACAATAGATAAAGAGGATGCTTTTATATTCTTCACTAAAAGTATTTGTTTATAGAACTTGTCTTTTGCTTTCTAGGAAATTTCTGAGGTTGATTTTTTTTTTAACCAGATTTAATTCATTAATTTTTTTCTGTGTAAAATCCCTCATGTGGTGGCCACAGCTAGATCCTATGTCCTCTGAGCATAGACTCTGTTGTGTGTTTTCACAGATGGTCAATGAATTCCCGATAAAAAGACTTGGTGAATACAGTCTCTTTCCAGAGGTTAGGGGTCAGGTAACTATAGGTCATGGACATGGCCTCAAAGTGGCCTTGGCAAGGTTGCTCAAATTCTTACTACATATTCCTGACTGCCCTAGAACTTTTTATGTAGACCAGGCTGCTCCTGAACTCAAAGAGATGTCCCTACTTGGCTTCCAAATTCTGGAATTGACAACATGGAAAGCCATTCCCAAGCAAAATGCAAATAAAATAGATCAATCTAAAGGAAAATATTTTTAGTAAAATAAAATTGTTCTGTGGCTAGAGCGATGACTCAGAGGTTAAGAGCATTGACTGCTCTTCCAAAGGTCCTGAGTTCAATTCCCAGCAACTACATGGTGGCTCACAACCGTCTGTAATGAGATCTGGTGCGCTCTTCTGGCATGGAGTTGTACAGGCACAAAATTTCGCCTGAAGTTTCTGACTTTCATAATTAGTCCCTGTCTGTCTAATTGGAATTAGACAATCATAATCATTTCAATTTTTCATAAGATACAAATCCTTCTTTTTTTTCTGCCAGTCTTATAGACGCATAGTAGTGACTCAGAGCTTTTGTTTTGGCTTGTTTGTTTGAGTCTTTGTTTAAAAATCTACTATTGAGCCGGGCGGTGGTGGCACACGCCCTTAATCTCAGCACTTGGGAGGCAGAGGCAGGCGGATCTCTGTGAGTTCGAGACCAGCCTGGTCTACAAGAGCTAGTTCCAGGACAGGCTCCAAAACCACAGAGAAACCCTGTCTCGAAAAACCAAAAAAAAAAAAAAAATATATATATATATATATATACTATTATTTTATGTGTGTGGATGATTTGTCTGCATGTAAGTCTGTGTACCATATGTGTGCAGTGCCCCTGGAGGCCAAAAGAGAGTGTCAGATCCTCTGGACTAGCATGATAAAGAGTTGTGAGCCACCATGTGGGTACAGAGAACCAAAACCAGCTCCTCTACATTAGCAACAATTACTCTCAACCACTGAGCTATCTCTGTAGCCTCCGCTTCGTCATCATCATCATATTATTGTTATGTTTTGTTCGTTTTTCTTATGTTTGGACATATTTTGCCTGCATATATGTGTAAACCACATAATGTGCCTATTACCCCAGGAAGTCAGAGAGAGGGCATCAGATCGTCTGGACTGCTGCTGTGAATAGTTATGTGGCGCCGTGTTGGTGATGGGAACAAACCAGGTCCTGTACAGGAGGACCACTGAGTCTCACCAGCCCCAGCATTCTTCTTAAAGAAGACAACTTTTGCATTTTGTGTTGAATTATATTTTTTAGTAAGCTTCCTGGGTTAACTTCAAAATATCTAACCAAATTGTGTATTTTCATCCCTATTCATGTTTAGAAGTAATAGATTGTGTACATCTTTATAGCACAGTTAATAGCAGGTTTTCAATCTGTTATTCTAAGGAATTTATATAACTGCCTACCCCATTTTTATTCAAATTTAAATTTCCAATTTGAAAAAAATGAAACAAACTAAATAGAGAATCATGTCTTTGTTTTTAAAATCTACTCATCACAATCAGTTGTTTCTGGACTACACCATCAAATGCTATGAGAAGTTCATGACTGGTGCTGACACCTTTGAAGAGGAGAATGCAGAGCTGCAGTCGAAGCTGAGTAAGTGCCCTCCCTGCTGTGCTGCCACTTAACTCTGGGTGCTTGCTTGTTGTGTCATGTCTGATGTTTTCATTAGCTACTTTATGACGTGGGTACCTATGAATTGTTCTTTGATGGTTCTTTAATGGGGACAAGTATTATTTAAGCAAAAAAAAAAAAAGTCAGCCCTGAGTCATACCCCTTTGTGGCTATGTGAATTCAAGACATGTCTGACCTCTTTGAAACTTAGTGAACTGGAAAGCAATGTAATAAAATACCAAATGAGCCTTTAATCCAAGCACTTGGGAGGCAGAGTTCGAGGCCAGCCTGGTCTACAAAGTAAGTTCCAGGAGAGTCAAGGCTTCACAGAGAAACTCTGTTTCAGGAAAAAGGAAGGAAGAAAAAAGAAAGAAAAGTTAGAGGAAGTTAACAAGCCATTATATTTCCATATAAATTATTTTTCCCTCAGTGTTATGTAGTGATGGGGGAATATCACTTTGACACCTATGGCACAAAAGGTCAGAGGGAAAACCAACATTCCTCAGGATGCACTAGGGATGTAAGAGCAGAGAACAGTCGAGCTGTTGTAAGTATCCTCCCTCTGTCCAGGGAGCACATAGACATAAAAATGTCAAGTGTAGCAGGTGGAAAGGTAGAGACTTGAGATCCCTAGAGCTTGTCAGCGAGCCAAACTGACCAAACCAGGAAGAGATCTTATCTAGGACATTAGATGAAAACAGCTGAGTAAGGCTCACAATGTAACCTCTGACTTCTGTATGCACACATGCATACTCATGACCACATAAACACGCATAACACACACAAGGGAAAATTCATTGTGATCTAATATGGAAAACATTTAGTGAGTTATTTAATGTTTCTATATTCAATTAAACATATAAATTAATCTACTCAAATATTTTTTACATACCTACTGTGTGCCAGGCACCGTAAATGCAGTAATGAAGAACAGAAAATCTTGACTTTATTTTTTTAGAAAGAAAGTATGACAATCACATGAGGAACCATTAGGCAAATAACAACAGGTGCTATGAAAGAAAGCTTAAGCAGGTTGAGGGCCATAGGCTATTCCATGGAGTAAAAATAGACTTGCTATTTTAGAAGGTAGTATCTACTGCATTGGGGGAAGGGAGGGAATAAGGTACTGAAAACATGAAGGATGCTGTAGGTTGATTCTGATGAAGTGTTTCGGCTTTTTTCCCCAGAGGATTTATATAAGGTAGATGCATCCAAGCTGGAGTCATTAGCAGCAGAAAACAAAGCACTCAATGAACAAATTGCAAGATTGGAGGAAGAAAGAGAAAAAGAACCGGTTAGTAACCGTGTTTTTGAACTCACTTGACAACTCTTTAGACTCTTGAGCCTGTTTGAGAAGACCCTCTTATGGAAGGTGTTTTTAAATGGGCTAACAAATAAGCTTCTTAAAGGTAGGATGGTACAGACTTTCAGTGGAGCCGTGGGTGGTATCTGCGGTGCTTTGTTTCCCTTGTGGTCTATCAGTCGTGGACTAATGGTGCTCAGAATGTGATGAAAGACTCCTGCCTGTTTACATAAGGCCCAAACTACCCTTTGGACAGGGTCCCTGGGGTATTCACTTGCAAGGAGCATTGTTCTCAAGAGGCCCTGAGTTTAGGTAGTGAAAACACAGTGGTATACTGTATACTTATAGAGGATACTGTAACATGCATGTTTTTATAAAAGCAAGATGATAATGTGGGTGTTTATTTGAATATGTGAGGGTATTTTGCCTACATGCATATCTGTGTACCACATGCTCACAGTGCCCATGGAGAACAGAAGAAGGTGTCAAATCTGAACTCAAGATACAGAGAGTTGTTAAATTGAATCTAGGTCCAGTGAAAGCAGGCAGCGCTCGTAACCCTGAGCCAGCTCTCCAACCCTGATAGCAGAGTCTTTATCTTGGTTTTATTAGTGGAACACCTAGATTGTTCTGAAAAGTAATCAGATATTAAGTATTTGTGTTTCTACATTGCCCTTGGTTTTTCCCTATCCGAAACTGAAGTCTTTCATTAAATTATAACATTACAGTAATACCAAAATTCTTTTTTTTTAGTTCTTTTGACTTCTTCTAAGATAAGTGTAAATAATCTTGCCTTCTATAAAATACAGAATGCTTTTTGGTAAAAGTAACTAATATGTTTTTTTCTTCAAGAATCGTCTAGTTTCATTGAAGAAATTGAAAATGTCCTTGCAAACAGATGTTCAAAAGTATAAAGCATACATCAGCAGTTTGGAGTCACATTCGTCCATCTTAGACCAAAAACTAAGTGGTCTTGATGAAGAAATTGGTAGACTAGGTAAGCAGAGCTAAGGGATCATTTAGATTGGCCTATGGGGCTCTGTGAACAGCTATGTGATCTTTTCCTCCTTTGAAAACTTTTTGTAGTAGTTATGAAGTTTTCAGTATCAGTTCTTTCAACCAGGCATAGTAGCACACACCTTTAATCCTAGCATGTGGGAAGCAGAGGCAGGTGGAACTCTTGTTGAGTTTGCAGCCAGCCTGTTCTACAAAATGAGTTCCAGGACAGCCAGAGCTGTATTGTGAGACCCTGTCTCAAAAAAAAAAAAACCAAAATAATAATTGTCTGCGTTTTCGTCCTGCCTGGTTTCTGTCCTCCCATCAGGTCCCACAGCCATTTATCCTCAAAGAAATCACTCAGAGGTCTATATTAATGATAAACTGATTGGCCCATTAGCTCAGGCTTCTTATTAACTCTTATAAGTTATATTAACCCATTATTCTTATCTGTGTTAGCCACATGGCTTGGTACCTTTTTCAGTGGGGCAATGGGGCAATCACATCTTCCTTCTGTGGTTGGGACAGGCCTGGGGAGGAATCTGCTTCTTCCTTCCCAGAATTATTCTGTTCTCCTTGCCCCACCTCTACTTCCTGCCTGGCTACTGGCCAATCAGCGTTTATTTAAGACATAATTGACAGAATATAGACTATTGTCCCGCACGCACCAAATAATTATTTTTTTTCTCTCATAGCTCCAAATGTAATCTAAAAGCCAATGAATATGTGCTTGCCAAAGGACTGAGGAGGAATCTGTTCTTCCAGCTTCTATGGCTGACAGCATACCTGGGCGCATGTCCACATCACTCTAATCTCTACCTCCATCTTCTTACTGTCTTTTCTCTGCATCCTCTTTTTCCTTCCTTTTTTAAGACTATATTTGTATCCCATGCTGGTTTTGAATTGAAGATCCTCTGGCCCCAGCCTCCAGGGGGCTGTAATCATACATAGCCTAAGCTCGCCTCAAACTCAAAATCTTGCCTCCAAAAATTAGAATGATAAATTGCCACCACACCCTTCTCCCTTCTGTCCTCTTTCTTTGTCTTTTCTTTTTTCTTTTTTTTCTCTTTTTTCGTTTGGTTTGTTGATTTCGTTTTTTTCTTCCTAGATAGGGTTTCCCTGTGTAGTCCTGGCTGTCCTGAAACTCTCTTTGTAGACCAGGCTGGCCTTGAACTCACAGAGATCCGCCTCCCGAGTGCTGGGACTAAAGATGTGTGCCATCACTGCCCAGCTTTTTTTCTTAAGTTTTATGTGTATGTTAAGTTTATGTGTACCACACGTGTACCTGATACCCTCAGGCCAGAAGAGGGTGTCAGATCTGCTGGAACTGGAGTCACAGATGGTTGTAAGCCACCCATGTAGGCCCTGGGAACTAAACCTGGGCCCTCTGGAAGAGCACTAAGTCCTGCAACTGCTGAGCATCTCTCTGGTCCCTATGTCTTCATCTTCCTATCTACATGAACTCCATTTGCCTCTATCTTACAGTGATACCTATGGTGATATTTAAGGCCCTTTCCAGCCCATTGTAGTTAAGCTTTGGAAAATACTATGACACATAGTGCTTGCTAACGTTTGTGACGCCAGAAACAGAGCAGAAGTTGACTGAAGTCACAGAGCCTTTAAACTACAGTTTAAAAATAAATATAAGGAGAGCTGCAGTTTTCCTAGAATTCAGCAATTTTTTCCTTTAGGATTTCCTAATTTATGTCTATCATATGTAGATTGTGAAGATGATCTTTAGAGTTATGGATTTAACTCTTAGTCTATGTAGTTCTGATCATCTACAAGAGTGTATAGGACGTGGCATACATATGTCTATGTGTGGGTTTATGTTCATGTGTGGTATGTGCATACATGTGGATGGAACCTGGAGATCAACACCAAGGTCTTCCTTGATCATGATGAGATTTGGTGCTCATCTGTTCAGCTAGGCTGGCTGCCACTGACCTCTAGGGCTCTATGTCTGTCCGCCTTCCACCCATAACATGAGGGTCACAGACACGTGCCCCATGACCAACTTTTTTTTTAATGTATTTATTTATTTTATTATGTATACAATTGTGTATGTCTGCAGGCCAGAAGAGGGCACCAGACCTCATTACAGATGGTTGTGAGCTACCATGTGGTTGCCAGGAATTGAACTCAGGACCTTTGGAAGAGCAGGCAATGCTCTTAACCACTGAGCCATCTCTCCAGCCCCCATGACCAACTTTTATGTGGGTGCTGGATCTAAACTCAGGCCCTCCTTCTCACACCACAGACTCTTTACCAACCACACCACTTTAGCACCTCCTTATTCTTAGGAGAATATTACATCCAAAGTTGCCGGCTGAGTAGATGAGAGAATAATATCATCTGTCATTTGTTTGAATTCTCTGACTAGGTTAACTTCCTGGATTACTTAAAGCCATCCATAACTACAAATGAGTAGGACACACTTAGATTATGTAGATCTATCATGCTTTTGTGCAGAGACATAATAGAGGCATAAAGTTACTTAAGCCAGCTCAGAGGTAGAGTTTACAAACTATTGTGTAAAAACCACATTTCTGAATAGTTCAAATTTGTAAAAGTATTAGAAGCATTTAATATGAACATTAACAAAGTTGAACTATGCCTGTTTACAAGTTTTAAATGTAACTTTGGATGGAGCCACATTTTTGTGATATCCTTTTTTCCGAAACTATATTAAGCCAAATATGCAAGATATTAACCTAAAGCTCTAATTGTATGGCTTATGTCATTAATGAGGTAGAATCACTTATCTAAAAGAAAGGATGTATATGTATAAAGTTGATATTTAAACAATCTTAAATGGTGACATCAGTTTCTCTGTAGAGTCTTTTTTTAAAAAAATTTTTTTGAAAGCTTTTGTTTCTTCTCTTGCAGAATTAGAATGTGAAGCAATGAGACAGGAGAACGCTCGGCTACAGAATATTGTTGATAACCAAAAGTACTCAGTTACAGACATCGAGAGAATAAACCATGAAAAAAATGAATTGCAGCAGACCATCAATAAATTAACTAAAGACCTAGAGACTGAACAACAACAAATGTGGAATGAGGAATTAAAATATGCCAGAGGCAAAGAGGCGGTAAGTCACGAATATCCGCTCATCACGGAAGACCTTACTAAAGGCCTGTGTAACCAAGGGGAATTCAGTAAGTGGAGGGATAAATTTACTAACACTGACATTTAGCACAGCTAAAACACTCATATCCTTATGCCAGCTCATCAACACCTCTAATATTTATCAGTCAAATTTAAGATAAACTCGGTTTTCTGAGGATGAACTAAGATCTCAGCAAATAAATAAATGTATGTATGTGATTCTAACATAGAGTGAGCAAGCAGTTCACTGTAAGTAGTCATCTGTCTTCTCTTATCTCCTAACCCTGGTAGGTAAACTCCATCCCTGGGTATAAAGGAAATAGGTATACATCTGTATACACATTAGAGGTCTATCTAATGATGGAACACAAGCTTAGCATGCTCAGGGTATCAAGTTCAATACATAATCCTAATGAAAAGGATGTGGCACCCAGTCTTTGAGCCTAGAATTTGGTCAAACTTGATTTAGCTTTAGCCTGTAATTTCTTATTAACAGCATGCATAGTCTACATCATTTAACCTTTTTATAGCCTCCACTTGCTTCCTTAGAAAATGAAGTATAAGAGGCAGGGGGAGGTGGATGTCTGTGAGTTAAGGCCAGCCTAGTCTACAGAGAGAGTTCCAGGACAGTCTCAAAAGCTACAGAGAAACCCTGTCTTAGAAAAAAAAGAAGAAGAAAGAAAGAAAAAATGAAGTGTAATTAGACCACATCAGTTAATCTGAAGTGAGTTACTTGGTTTATGAAACTAAAAGGAATAGCATTGGTTGAACATGCTGAAAGAAGAAAATAATCTAGGAGGTAGGTAAGCAGTGGCCTAGGGAGGAGTCCAACTCTGGTCATGAGAAAAGAACTTAGTGGGCTGGGTACCCAAGAGCTAAGAGTATCAAATGTCTGTCTAGGTTAGAAAAACTCACCTAAACAATGCATCTGTAACCTTTTTTCTGTACTAAATTTTGCCCTGGTAGTATAGCAGAACTCTTGTGAAATATAACTATAAGTATATATTTATATAAATATAAAATCTAGAACTCTTGTGAAATATAGCGGTTGCAACTGCATCTAGATATCAGAAGTGTTGGCTGTGGGAACTGATAATGGGAGAAAGAACTAGAGACATAAGCAGTGCACTCCTGGATGCTCTTTCATTAGACTGAAAAGAGGAGCAGGAAGCAGGAGAAGAGACCACTGATTGGGCCTAGAGAGTAACAGAAGAGAAGAGACCACTGATTGGGCCTAGAGAGTAACAGAAGAGAAGAGAAAGTGCCAGGCTGTGTTCTAGGGCCAGGGGAGGAGATACACACACACACACACACACACACACACACACACACACACACAGAGAGAGAGAGAGAGAGAGAGAGAGAGAGAGAGAGAGGGAGAGAGAGAGAGAGAGAGAGAGAGAGAGAGAGAGATCTGATTCTATAGAGCTTACATTCAGCTAGTAAAAGTGAACAGATATGTCACATTGTAAAATAAATTAAGAGTTTGGGAAAACTGGGGACTCCATTAGAGGGAAAGCACACTGTCCTGGTAACAGATGTACCCTTGAAGGACAGAGAAATGTGAACTACTAAAAAATTTTTTCAATATAGTTAAAATAATACTTTGAAGTATAAATTATCTATTTCTTTTATTTGGGGTAATTAAAATGTGTTAATATATATACTCTCAAATGTAAGTTTTAGGTTCCCCCTCACACTGGGTTTTTTGTTTTGTTTTTGGTTTTTTTGTTTTGTTTTGGTTTGTGTGTGTGTGTGTGTGTGTGTGTGTGTGAGTGTGTGTGTTTCTGTATGTAACCCTGGTTGTTCTGGAACTCTGTAGAGCAGTCTAGCCTCAAACTCACAGAGATCTGCCTGCCTGTGCCTCCCAAGTGTTGGGATTAAACGTGTGCCCAGCTCTAAACTTTGGTCTTATTTCATATTTTTATCTAGGTTTGAGAATATAAGTTTCAGTTGATAACGAAACATGGATTTACTCTAGTTTATATGGAGTATGAACACTGGTATACTGCTCACCAATTCTAGCCTTAGAATTATTGTCAAAACTTTTCATTTATATATTTTAATATTACTGTCCATTAATTATCAAACTACTAAAAACTGGCATAATCGCTTGTGTAGAGTTACAGAAATGACCATTGAAAACCACACAGTCTAGGACTGCTTTATTTTTAACATTTCTTTTTATGTTCTCTTCCAGATCGAAGCACAATTAGCAGACTACCACAAATTGGCTAGAAAATTAAAGCTTATTCCCAAAGGTGCTGAGAATTCCAAAGGTTATGACTTCGAAATTAAGTTTAATCCTGAAGCTGGTGCCAAATGCCTTGTCAAATACAGGGCTCAAGTTTATGTAAGTCTGTGTCTGAACCTCACCTTACCATAATGCCATAGGACTAGACTAAGAAGGAGCACTTTCTTCTGAGTGGTAGATGTCTTATTTCACAGCTGACTTTACTTTAAGAGCCTTTTCCTCTCTGCCTCCTTTACTTCGTCCAACTATCCATTAAAACGTTGGTTACAAGTAAAATCTATCAGGACTATGTCAACAATCTGAGGTAAGCTTTGTTGTCTAGTTACCTTCAGCCCCTCTCGGGAGATCATCATTAGCAAATGTCAGGTGCCTGCTTTACTGATGGTAAAACTTAGAAGGCTAGTTACCAGATCGGGTCTTCCAGCCAGACTGGAGCATGGTAGCCCTTCAGGGAAATCTTGAAAGATGAAATAAATGTCTGTGGTATGCCTGGGCGAATAGTTGTAGTCCAAACACACACAGTAAGGTATGAAGTATAATGAATTATTTTTCAAGGCAGAAAAAGGAAAAAAGTCAGTAATCAACAACCACAAAAAACTGTTCCTAATTTTGAAACGACCAAGGAGATAATTTTGAGAAAACATTTGTTACAATTTTAGATTTATTCACAAGTGTCACAGATTTATTGCCGATACTAAAATACCACCTTTAAAATACTTACCTTTGGAATTCAAATATGTTGAGTCTAATGCTATAGGTTTTTCCCTTGAGAATTGTTCATCCAGACTATGTCCATCCCCCTGAACCTGCTTTATCTAATCAAAAGCTAAGCAGGTCAGGTCTGCTTAATACTGGAATGGGAGAACTGATCACCTACCATGTGTCTACTGTGTACAGACTGTGTTCCAGCCCAGCTGTGTGCTGGAGATGAAATAGCCAAGGAGAACCATATCTTCTCAGAGATAGCGGTTTGCTGATGAACAGACATTGCTTACATCAAGCCAGCTCCATTCACACATACACGCCACTTTTCAGTAGCGTTAAGACGAGATCTTACTGTGAATCCTGGCCTGCAACTCCCCATGCAGCCTGGCTGGTCTCAACTCAAGACAGTGCTGCTGTCTCGGCCTCCTAAGTGCTGGGACGGCGGATGTGTGCCACAGCAACTCCACTTCCACATCTGCTGCAGGATGTCACTGTGTACTTCTTGTTGGCCTGGAACTGCCTGTTAGACCAGACTGACCTCAGTCTCCTCCAGGTGCTGGGATTAAAGGGCTACAACACTACACTCAGTTTAGATTTACTGTCAATTAAGAAAAGAAAGTAGACACAGTAAATCATTGCTTACTGGTTTTGCAAGCCATTAGTTGTCAAACTACGCATATTGACTTCTTTTGCTTTTTGTTTTTCAAGACAGAGTTTCTCTGTGTAGTCCTGGCTGTCCTGGAACTCACTCTGTAGACCAGGCTGGCCTCGAACTCACAGAGACCCGCCTGCCTCTGCCTCTCAAGGGCTGAGATTGAAGGCATGCGCCACTACCGCCCGGCTGGTACATTGATTTCTGTCAGTAGCCAGGTAGCTGGCTGATTTTGCACATCACTACTTTGAATGGTTTTATATTGCTGCAGCAAGAAAATAATTACCTGATTTAAATAATCTTGTAAAAGGTATTTAGGCACAAAGAATATGTTCAGAAAATTTACTTTTACTTTAGAAATATTTTATACAGTAGTGAGCAATGGATGTAGAAGTAGGATGCTGGGGAGAAAGCTCAGTGGTTAAGAACATGCATTGCCTGTAGAGACATACCAAATTAGAAGTACAGTGCCTACCACAACTAATTCACACCTGATTTTACTCCAGCTCCAGGAGAATCCTGTGTCTCTGGCCTTTATGGGCATCTGCATTCAACTTGCACATGTATCCACAAAATTAATATAAATAAGTCCATATGGGAGAAAGCAGAAATAGTTAGGAATGATGGAGAGCATCTGTCATCCCAGCCACTTGGAAGAGAATTGTAAAAAGGCATTGAGTCTTCCAAAAAACAGGCCTGGGGTGGTTTTGGTTTTGTCATGTTGTGCTGTTTGGGGTTTGGCAAGGGTTTTCATCTGTTTTGCTTTTAATTAGACTGTGAAAAGACGTGTGGGAGAGTACACGCAGTGACACACATGTGGAGGTCAGTTCTCTCCTCCACCTTAGGTGGTTTCTGAGGATCAAACTCAGGTCTCCAGGCTTGGTCAGCAAGTTCTTTACCTGCTGAGCCATCTTTCACATCCTATTTTTGTTTTGTTGAAACTGTAACTCGTAGTCCAGAGTGGCCTCAGACTGCTGTGCTTAGAGGCTTGTGCAACCACACCCAGTACCAGGAGTTGGGTTTATATTCAGTGGTAGAGCCCATGTTTGTTGTAGAATATCTGGGTTTGATGGACAGCATAAGAAAGGAACTGATCAAAATTAGAAGTCAATAATAGCTTTAAAAGACTTACTCAAGAGCCAGGTGTAATGACACAAGGCTGTACTCCCAGCACTCAGGAGGCAGGGGAACGTGGATCGCTAACTTTGAGGCCAGGCTGATCTGCATAGTGAGTTCTAGGACAGCCAGGGCTACATAGAGAATCCCTGTCTCCTAAAAACAGAAACAAAAGAAGACTTAATACATAATGACATATGGCATTTTCTTTTTGGAGTAGTGAAATATGTTTAAAGTACAATGGCATTTAGATAACAATGTGAGTATACTACAGCCACTGAATTGTACACTGTTTGTACACACTAGTTGTATAGAAAGTTTAGTTTCAGGTTACACTTAACTATTTCTGTTTAATCATTTTAAAGTGGGTATTACCTCAGTTTTCTCAATACAGTGGGAAACAATGCAGTATGGTGTTGAAGTAAAATCAGCAGGTTAGAAGACAAATAGAAGGAATAAAGGGAAATGGGGTCTGGAGAGATGGCTCATAGTTAAGACTGTGTCCTGCTCTTGGAGGGGGTCAGATTCCGTTCCCAGCACCCACATCAGTCACCTCACAGCCTCCTGTAGCTCCAGCTCCAGGGAGACACAACTCTGGCCTCTGCAAGGACCTGCACTCACGCGTACATACATACAAACAGATAGAAAGAAGTGGACTGTCAGGCACTGTAATGGATACCCATAATCCTAGCACTTGGAAGAAGGTTGAGACCAGCTGTTTTTCTTTCCTAAACCTTGGCTTCAAAAAAATGCGATGTTTTTAAAAAAAAATTAAAAAAAAAATTAAAAAAAAAATGCGATGTTTTCTCACCAATGGTATATTATATTTAAAATGTCCTGGCTTTATTTTTTTCCTCTGAAACTGTCTTCGATCATAATATAATCATACCTGGTGGGAATTTTTAATATATCTTGACTCCCATATTTCATATATTTTCTAGGTACCTCTCAAAGAGCTCTTGAATGAAAGCGAGGAAGAAATTAGCAAAGCTTTAAATAAAAAGATTGCACTGGAGGACACTTTAGAGCAAGTAAGTGGTGCGCTTAATGCAGCCTAGCATCGAGTGTGACTTGTGATTGCTGAGCAACGTGGTTTAAATTCTGGTTTGTCTGAGACAGGGTTTCTCTGTGTAACTCTGACTATAGGTGGAACTCACTCTGTAGACCGCCTGGCCTTGAACTCACTGAGATCTTCCTGCCTCTGGCTCCTGAGTGCTGGGATTTGCTGGGATTAAAGGTGTGAGCCACTACCACCCAGTTTTATTCTTTTGTTTAAAGCAATCTGTAAGTAAAACCCATGGCTTTGCATAAATAGCTATTCAAGTAATCCACACAAAGTTGTTTTCACTGTTAACATTCTATGGCGTCTGACTTTATGGGCTACAAACATGGCCCTGTGGTAAAGTACTTTCTTAGCATGTGGCTGCAGCCCTGGGTTCAATTCCCAGTACCACCAAAACAAAACAAAACAAATACTTTTTACTAGGAAGACCTTTTTTCTCCTCAATAAAATAGAGGTCAGGAGTGTGCCTTGTACTTGCAATTCCAGCACTTTGTTATCAGAGGCTGGGAGGATTGCAGGTTCCAGGCCAGGCTGGGCCACATAGTAAGACCCTATCTAAAAAGCATAACAGCCAGGAAATCTTAAAATGAAAAATGGTCTATGTTTAGTAATAGTGCAAGTTAGTTTGAGTCATGAAAAATTTAAACAAAAATCAGTCTTTAAGAAAAAGTTGATGAGCGGCTGAAGAGATGGCTCAGCGGCTAGGAACACTGCTTACTCTTCCAGAGGTGCTGAGTTCAGTTCCCAGCAACCACATGGTGGCTCACAACCGTCTATAGTGGGATCCCATGCCCTCGTCTAACGTAAAGTTGTACGTGCAGATGGAGTACTCATATACATAAAAAAAAAGTCTTTTTTTATGAGAAAGGAAACTTCTTCCCTGTTCTCTCTTTTATTAAAGACTCATTTATTAATTATGTATACAGTGTTCTTCCTTCATATATGCATTCAGGCCAGAAGAGGGCACCAGATCTCATTACTGATGGTTGTGAGCCACCATGTGGTTGCGGGGAATTGAACTCAGGACCTCTGGAAGAGCAGTCAGTGCTCTTAACCTCTGAGCCATTTCTCCAGCCCACGTAAAAATAAGTCTTTAAAGAGAAAAAGGAAGTAAGGAAGAAAAAGAAAAGAAGGAAGAAAAAAAAAAGGTGGTAGTGGTAGCAGCACACACCTTTAATCCCAGCACTCAGGAGCCAGAGGCAGGAGGAGCTCTATGAGTTAGAGGACAGCCAAGGGTGCACAGACAAACCCTGTCTCAAAAAACCAAAAGAGTTGATGATCTAAACATTTGTGTGGTAGGACATACCTATAATCCCAGATTTAGAAAGCAGGAAAATCCAGTGTTCTGGGCTATATAAACCCATGACTCAAAAAAAAAAAAGAAAAAAGAAAGAAAAAGAAAAACTATATGTATGTGGGACTGGAAGGTTTTTTCAGTGATTAAGAGCACTGGTTGCTCTTGCAGAGGACCTGAATTCAATTTCTGGCACTCACACAGAAACTCAAAGCCATCTATAATTCCAGTTCTTCTGATTCTAGGAGCACATGACACACATGCTGACATGCAGGGAAGACGTTTATATACATAAATATATATATATATATATGTACATAATAATTGATGATAGGCTGAAGAGGTAGCTTAGCAGTTAAGAGCACTTGTTCTTCCAAAGGGGCTGTGTTCATTCCCAGCACCCGCTTGATCGATCACAACCCTCAGTAACTCCAGTCCCACAGATCTGATGCCCTCTTCTGGCCTCCATGAACATGATGTACACTTGCTTACAAAACACCTAGACACATAATTTATTTTAAAAATAATTGAGCTAGACATGGTGGTGCATACCAGTAATCCCAGCACTCTGGAAGCTGTGAAGAGAATCTTGAGTTCAAGGTTAGCCTCAGCTACATAACAAGTCCAAGGTTACCCTGGTATGTATAGCAAAAACCTTTCTAAATTTTAAAAAATAGATATTAAGATGGATTACTGCATAAACAATAAAATATCAAAATGGAAAAGTCAAAATAACCAGAAAAAAATAAAATTGATTAACTCTCAAAAGAAGATTTCATTAACAAATTATTTTACTGATGAATGCTTTCAAATATTAAAGGTCAGATGATTTTTAGACATGAAAGTTGTCATAAAATATAAACATATAATTATCAAGAAGCTACTATAGGCCTGTACAACAATTTATAGGCATCACAATAAAATTAAACCAATCACCGACAGACATAAAATGCAATAATTGCCATTGAAATGTATTTGGCAAATAGGCATTTCTTATTTAAGACAAGGTCTTGCTCAGTATAGGTGAGTCTCTAGCCACAATCTTCAGGCCTTCCTTAGTCCTCTCAATGCTGGAATTAGATGCATGCATGGCAACAACTGGCTCAGCAAATGCTTTCCGCATGACCATATGCCTGGTACTGTAATAGATGTCTCTACTAATATAGCACAACACCTGCCCGTGGGCTCCACTTGGAGTGGGACGGTGGCTACAAGAATAAGTATTTTCCATTACAAGATTATTAAGTTAGCTACAAATTAGTAGATTTCATAATGGCATTTTTACACATGCTTTCTTCCACACCCTGCCCTCTGGCCTTTGCCTTCCCCTCCCCTGTGTCCCATTCTTGCTGTTTTTCCATTGCCCACAGCAACCTACTTTCTGCTCTCCCAGTACAATATTGCATTGTCTTCTTTCAGTACCCCTGTACCCAAATCCTTCAGGTCTCTTTTTTTCCCTCTCCCAGTTCTCTAGTTTCATGAGTCACCCACACATGTACACCAACCCCTCACACATAGAAATTTAAATCAAGGCTCCACACATGAGCGAAAACATAGTACTTATCTGAATACAGTTTATTTCAGTTAACATTCTGAATTGCAGTTTGACCCATTTTCCTATAAATGTCATTTTTATTACTTTTAAATATGTGTATATATGCATGTGTGTGTGTGTGCCCACAGAGATGAGAGATGTCAGACCCTCCTGGTGCTGGTGTTACTGGTGTTGGGAATCAAATGCTGGTCCTCTGGAAGAACAAGAAGTGCTCTTAATCACTGAGGCATATAGGCAGATGATGTGATAGTTTTGGTTGTAGTTTTTTTCAAAGATTTGTTTATCTTTATTTTTATGTATGTGAATATTTTTCCTGCATATATGTGTACATCCGTGGTGACTGTGGAGCCCAGAAGAGAATCCCTAGAACTGGAGTCATAGATGGTTGTGAGCCACCAAGTGGGTGCTGGGAACCAAACCCAGGTCCTCTGTAAGAGCAGCCAGTGCTCTTCTCTGAGCCGTCTCCCCCACCACTTTCTTATTTTTGACAAACCTACTTACTGATTTCCACAATAGCTGCAATATATATGCTCACTAGCAGTGATAAATATTCCTCTTTCCCCAAATTCCTGCCAGCATTTGTTGTCATCTGTTTTCTTGATGAAAGTCATTCCGAGCTAGTAAGGCATTATAATCATTTTTAATTCACCTTTCCCTGATGGCTTAGGATGTTGAACCCGTCATCAAATATCATTGGCCATTTCTATTTCTTCCTTTGAGGACGGACTGCTCACTTCATTACCTCATGTATGGATTGGATTTGGTTTAATCTTGGCTGTTTTTACATAATAGACCCCTATCTGATACAGAGTTGGCAATGATTTCTCAAATCTGTAAGCTGTCTCTTCAGTTGTGAGGTTGTTTCCATTGTTAGGCAGGTTTTTTATTTGCTATAATCCCATGTGTCAGTCCTTGGGTTGTGTTCTCTGCTGTCACAGTCCATTCAGAAGTTCCTGCCTCTGCATAGGATGATTGTTGACACAGGGCATAGTTGATGTGTCTTCCCTGCAGTTTCAGCATGTTCTGTCTTCACATGAAGTCTGTGATCTATTTTCAGTGTCTCATGTAGTGTGAGACTCGAGACCTGATTTCATTCTTCTACAGATACATACCCAGTTTTCTCAGCACCATCTGTTAAAGAGGCTCTTTGCTAATGTATGTTTTTGACATCTGTGTTTAAAGAACAAAAAAATGAAGTAGCTGCTAGGGCTGGAACGATGACTCCATGATTAAGAGCACTTGCCACTCTTGCAGAGGACACAGGTTCAGTTACCAGCACCCACATGGCAGCTCACAGTCCCTTGTAGCTGTAATTCCAAGGTATCTGATGTCATCTTCTGGACTCCATAGGCACCTGGTGTGCACATGGTGTACATACATACATATACATACATACGTACATGCAAAACACTCTTACACATAAAATAGAATCTTAAAAACATAGTACAAAAAATAGTACTAAATAGTAAAAAAAAATAGACAAACAAGGTGCTCATCAGTTAAGAGTACTTGTTGCTGTCGAAAAGAGCCCAGGTTTGATTCCCAACATCCACATGGCAGCTTACAACCATCTGTTGACACCAGTCTCAAAGAATCTGGCTCCCTCCTCTTACCTCCTTGGTCACCAGGCATACCCACACTCGCAGAGCTCACATACACAATAAATAAATATGCATAAAAGCAAATATAAAAGTTCTATAATGTTAAATGTTAATTTTGATGTCTGTCAAGATGAACACCATGAAGACGGAGAGCAGGAGAAATGTGAGGATGCTGAAGGAAGAGGTGCAAAAGCTGGACGACCTTTACCAACAAACTATGAAGGTAGGAGCTGGACCGGTGTGTTCATCTGACTCGAGTCTGAAATCTTAGCTGGATGTGGTGGTATACAAAAGCTGAGAGGAGGCCTCAAAACTCAGCCAAAAAAGCCAGGTGTGGTGTCCTCATACCTGTAGTCCCAACATTTAGAAGACCCTGTGGGAGGATTGACACAGCTTTGAGACCCACCTGGGCATAAGTAATTGTCCATTAAGAATCATTGCAAAGCACTGGAGAGATGGCTCAGAGGTTAAGAGCTCTGGCTGCTCTGCCAGTGGTCCTGAGTTCCATTGTCCCATTGTGGTCCCAGCATCCACATAGTGGCTCACAACATCTATAATGAGATCTTGTGCCTTCTTCTGTTATGCAGGCAGAACACTATGTACATGATAAATAAACAAGTCTTGAAATAAACCATTGCAAACTTACTTTCCCAGCTAAATTTCGGTCTGTTCATAAGAGCTCCAGAAGGTAGGTAAGGTGGAAGACCGACTGCCGCTGTTCTGTCCAGCCCTGAATTTTCAGACAGGCATTGAGACCCCGTTCACGAGCCATCATACAATTAAGTTTTACAACTGTGCCATTAGTAGTTATACCAGCAACGTATCACAAATAGAAACGTTTGTATTGCCCTATATATCCCTATATATGGGATGCTTTTTGAGCAGTGTAGAATTTTTGGAAATTATAACACAAATTATGATCTGCACATGAAGTGTGAAATGTGTGCCTATTATTTTTACTGTTATCATATTCCTTGCATGAAAGGTTAAGTTTATTCTTGAAAGCACTCAAGTGAAAGACTCTGTAAGTCCATACTTCAGCATCACAAACCTAGGAATCTGAGAATGACTGGAACTAATTTTGCTAAATATAGTTAATATGTGTGTGAAATTTTAATCAAAATACCAGGTTTCCTTAAATTAGACTTGAAACATTGTTAAATAGAGTGCTACACAGAATCTTCCTGGAGGGGGCACATTTGTGTTTATCATATGAAGTCCCCACTGGAACAGTTAAAGAAAGAAGGCAGTCAACAGCTTGGAAATATAAATGATGCAACGTTCTGGTTTTTTGTTTGGTTTTTAATGCTTAACCTACTTTACTTAAATCTGCCTTTAGCACATGGAATATGAATGAAAAAAATGATTTTTCTCCTATAGGAGGCTGAGGCACAAGATGAGAAGTGTGACAGGGAGCTTGAATCCCTGGAAAAACATAAGCACCTACTGGAGAGTGCTGTGAACGAGGGCCTCAGCGAAGCCATGGATGAGCTAGAGGCTGTCCAGCGGGAGTAAGTTCACCTCGCCAAGATCTGATTCTTTAAACTTTGTAAAGCTGCTTCCTGTTTTTTATCTTTAATTCCTATTATGAAACTATTTGTGGTGCAAAGAATGATATTTTAAGGATTTAAGTCAAAAAATTAAGATACCTTATGCCACTATTAGAGTTATTGCCAAGCTAGATTATTAAATAGCTTTTAATGTCTGGAAATGAATCCATTTTTTGTTTGTTTGGTTGGTTGGTTTGAGTTTTTTGTTATTTTTGTTCTTATTATTGTTTTTTGTTTGTTTTATGGGTTTTTCGTTCTTTTTGGTTTTGGTTTTTCGAGACAGGGTTTCTTTGTGTAGCTTTGGAGCCTGTCCTGGTCTGTAGACCAGGCTGGCCTTGACTCACAGAGGTATGCTTGCCTCAGCCTCCCAAGTTCTGGTATTACAGATGTGAGCCACCACCAAGCAGCCACTGTTTTGTTTTTGAGATAGAGTCTTTCTTTATATGTAGCCCTGGCTATTGTGGAACACATTGTGTAGTTCATACTGCCTGTCTTTGCTGGGATTAAAGGCGTGCTCCACCACACCTGGCTGTAGACATCTTAATAATTCCGAAATGCGTAAGTAATACAATAAATACGGAACTCTTCAACTCAGGACCTACAAGGCCAGGTAGGCACCACAGCCTAGCGCTTGGGCGAAGAGGTGCAAGGTTCGTCTGAAATGGAATGGAGGGTCATTCATCAGGGTAGCTGACCACACAGCGAGTGACCAGAAGCAGCTGGGAGAGATCTGAGCTGTGTGCTTACATAATGGCATTTGGATGGATTCTACCAGGCATGGTTTTCTTGGGAGTGGGGGTGGACAGGGTTTCTTTATAGCTTTGAAGCCTGTCCTGGAACTCCACTCTATAGATCAGGCTGGCCTCAAACTCACAGATATCCGCCCATCTCTGCCTCCTGAGAGCTGGGATAAAAGGCGTGTGCCACCACTTCTGGCCAGGCATGGTTTTCTATATTCACCAAATATTTCTCAGGGAAAATAGTAACATATATAAATGCAAAATTTGTATTTTGCTGAGGTTACTACGCTGTAGTAATTTATTCACTTATTTTCTAGATATTAAACAAGTCGTTTTTCTTATTTTAATTCTGTAGATACCAACTGGTTCTACAAAGCACAGCTGAAGAAAGGAGAAAAGTGGGAAGTAATTTACAGCATCTTTTAGAGATGGTTGCTACACATGTAGGGTCTTTGGAAGTAAGTATGAAGCTCTTTGCTGAATTCTAGCTGCTTTGTTTCTATAGGAATTGAATAACAAATTTTCCTTTTTTTCTTTTATTTATTTATTTGAAAAAACCCTATCTTTTAACATTTTACATACCAATCCCAGTTCCCACTCCCCCCCCCTCCTGCTCCCTCCAACATCCTCCCATCCCATTCCCCATCCACTCCAGAGAAGGTAAAGCTTCCCGTGGGAACTCAACAAAGTCTAGCACATTGCTTTGAGGCAGGACCACTGCTCTTCCCACTACCTAGGCTGAGCAGAGTATCCCTACAAAGAGAATGGGTTCCAAAAAGCCAGTACAAGCAGTAGAGATAAGTCTTGCTCTCACTGCCAGTCGCCCCACAGTCTGCCCCAGCCATTCAACTGCCACCCACATTCAGTGGGCCTAGTTCCCCCCACTGTCAGACTGGTGTCTCTAATCTTAGGACCAGGGCACATTTCTTTGTCTCCCTCTGATTCTAGGGACAGTCTGTGTTTCTTTGACACTAGTTCAGAGTCAGAGCACATGTCTTTAGTCGTAGGTTCAGGAATAACGATGTTTCTTTCCCTGGCCCAGGTCTCAAATCCAAGGTGTGTTTCTCTCACTGGCTCTGGGTTCAGAGTCAGGGTGCTCAGTGATTGGTTGGTTTCCTATTCCAGTTGTCCCTTTTACCCTGCACTCCCCCTTTTTATTTGTTAATAAATAACAGGGGGATTAGAAAGGGGTGATGTTTTCATGAGACTTTCTGCTGCATTGGGGCATTGAAGTTCTTGGGACAATCTTGATCTTCATCCCCGGGATATAACTGGATGTACAGGCCTCTGGCTATGTAGCTATAGGCTGGTAATCCTGCAATAGTAACTTGTTCAATGTCTGGTTAGAAATCTTTGGATTTGTTGTTAAAGAAATTTAGATAAGAGGTTTATGAGACAGGGCATAATTAATAGCACTAAGAGAAATAAGGAAAGAGGGGTTAGGAAGGGAAGCATCCAGTACCATATCTGACTATTAGTGATCCACTGGCTAGGTTTTGAAATAGATAGATAGATGTTGCACCAGCCCTGCATCTCTAGGATGAAGCTAACTTGATCATGGTGGATTTTTTTTTTATGTGTCCTTGATTAGTTTGCCAGTGTTTTTGTTTTTGTTTCTGTTTTTGAGTATTTTTGCATCAAATTCATGAGGCAGTTTGGTCTGTAATTCTCTTTGGTTGAGTCTTTGTGTGGTTTCATTATCAGGGTAACTGTAGCTTCATAATTGGCAATGTTCCTTCTGTTTCTATTTTGTGGAACAATTTGATGAGTATAGGTAATAGCTCTTCTTTGAAGTTCTGAATACTGCACTGAAACCAGCCAGCCCTGGACTCTTTTTGGTTGGGAGACTCTCAGTGACTGCGTCTATTTTCTTGCAGGTTAGAGGTCTCTTTAAATTGAGACCTCATCTTGATGAATTTTTCCTGTGATGAGTTTGAAGTGTCCCTCTCCATATCTTCTGATTGATTTTAGTTTGAAGTCTATTTTGTTAGATATTAGGATTGCTACACCTGCTTGTTTCTTAGGTCCATTTGATTGGAAAATATTTTCCCAACCATTTACTCTGAAGTAATGTCTGTCTTTGAGGTTGAGGTGTCTTGTATATAGCAGAAGGATGGATCCTGGTTTCATATCCATTCTGTTAGCCTGTGTCTTTTTATGTTTTGTGTTTTCTTTATTGTTTCCTTTTCAGTTTTCAAGTCCTGGATAGTTTCTTTTATATCTTTGATTTCTTTTTCTTGGTTTTCTTTGAGTGATTTGCTGATATCTTCCAATTTTTTGTTTGTCTTTTCCTCAATTTCTTTAAGGGAATTTCTCATTTCATCTTTAAGAATTTCAAACATTCTCTTGAAGTTATATTTTAGGTCATTTTCTTCTGGTTCATCCATATTTGGTTGTTCAGGTATTGCTGTTGTAGGGTCTTTAGGTTTTACTGGTGTTGTCTTGTTCTTTGTGGTGTAGCGTGTGATCTTACCTTTTCTACTCATCTTTTCCTCTATTAGGTGTGGTTGGGCTATCTGAGATTCTGTTGAATAATCTTCTAGATGCCAGTGAATCAAAAAAAAAGAAAAGCTCAGTTAGTTGTTCCTCATGGTACAGTCAGGGTCACAGTTCTAGTTACCCTGTTGGTTACTCCTGTTCCTGGAGATAGCTCAGTGTTCTTGTGCTTTGCTATGCTCCCTTGGAGTTGGCTGTCTCGGGCCTTCTTTAGCCTAGATTGCTGGCTTTGATCCGTTTCTGTACATCCTGGTCTGGATCCCTTCCTGCAGAAGTCCCTGGCTTGGAGTTGGACCTGTTCTGGTGGAGATCGCTGGATCTGGTCACTGGTTCAATCCTGATCTGCCAGTGTTATGGGACTAGGTTGGCTCCCAGGACTAGATTTGCTCCCTGTGGAGCTTGTTTCTTCCTCTGGCTCTCTCTGTCCTAGGTGGCTTGTTCAGTCCCACTCCTGTGGAATTTGTTTCCCCAAATGGAGTTCCTTGCCTGGGGCCTATTTTGGCCTAAATTTCTGGCTTTGATCTTTATCTATAAATCCTGGTCTGGATTCCCTCCTGCAGAAGTCCCTGGGTTGGAGCTGGACCTAGAAAGGTTTCTGGTTCCAGTCAATTGCCTCGGAAGTCTCAGGCTCTGGTGAGCCTTACTTCCTCAGAGGTCACACTCGGACCAGCCGAGGTTCCAGGTTCCTGCCTATTCCCTTTGATGTCCCAGACCAATGCCCTAACCCACAGAGGTCCTGGCTCAGGCCTACTCTCTCTGATGTCCCAGACTCACGCCTAGGCTCGCCGAGATCTCTGGTTCCTGCCTATTCCCTTGAAGGACCCAGGTTCACTCACGCCCAGACTGGCAGAGGTCCTGGAGACTGAATTTGCTCCTGGTGGAGCTCTCTCTCTCTCTCTCTCTCTCTCTCTCTCTGGTCTTTCTTGGCAGTCCAGACTGGTGTTAAATTGGGATCCTCCTGTCTCAGCCTCTCACGTGCTGAGTTTACAGTCATCTACTATTACATCCGCCTGGTTCTCCTCTTCATTTGCAAATGTCATTCTTGTAGGGAAATGTCACACTTGAAACAAAATTCATGGTTGTACATTAAGAGTTGTGAATTGTTTCCACTAGAAACACCTTGAAGAACAGACTGCTAAAGTGGACGCAGAGTATGAAGGAAGCATGTCTGAAGACCTCTTGGAAAATATCAAAGAGATTGCAGAGAAGTACAAGAGCAGCGCTGCTCTATGTGAGAGTCCTGGGGAATGAAGATAAACCGACGGTGGCTGTCTTCTGTCTGTCATAGACGTATATTAACTAAAAATGGATATGTCCCAAAACTGTGTAAGAGTTAATAAAGTGCATTAGTAAAGTGAGGGTTTCCCTTCATTTCTCTGACTCACTTCTGATGAAAGAACATGGTATGGGCTAAACCGGGAGTTAGCAGACTACATTGTGAACCAAGTAAGACACACCCATTCACTGACTTTCTGCAAGTGCTTGTCCACTGTGATGGTGTTAAACAATCTAAAGAAGACACCACTTGGCCTGCAGAGCCAGACATATTGACTCTCAGGTCCTTGTGACTTTTCCTTGGAGGGTGGGAAGAAGCATCTGTTCACCCTTCCTTCACCCGGATGAAAAAGGATTCCATCCCAATCCGGGTAGTGAATCGGTGAGTTTATTGGGGTCACTTGTAGGATCACAAATGACTCGAGGCAGCTACAGCACCAGGAAACCGCCAGGACAGCATACCAGCACTTAGACCATGAAGAGTGCCACCCACAGCATGGGCAGCTCATAAGCACCTTCGCCACTGAAGAGCTTTGGGCAGCATAAGGGAGGCTACACTACCACAAAGTTCCCCCGTTCCAATCAATTATGTATGTCTTATAGAACCTCTGGGCAGGGACCCCCAAGCTCCCTAAGCTCCCTACTCTATCCGTGAGGAAATGTTGATTAAAATTAGTTATCTGCAGATAGAGCTAAATGAACACAGTCTAGAGGTGTTTTTTTTTTTTTTAATTTTCGAGACAGGGTTTCTCCGCAGCTTTTTGGTTCCTGTCCTGGAACTAGCTCTTGTAGACCAGGCTGGCCTCGAACTCACAGAGATCCACCTGCCTCTGCCTCCTGAGTGCTGGGATTAAAGGCGTGCGCCACCACCGCCCGGCTAGAGGTGGTTTTAACACTCAGAAGAACCTGCCAGGGAAGAGGAAGACTCTGCCTGTTCAAGTCAAGCAGAACAATGCATGGGTACCACAGTGGCCTTAGAGTCAGAAACAAGTCGTGTGCAAACCCTGTGGAGGGGACTACTCACTGAGGGTGATGGGGTTACTGCTGCTCCTGAGAGCTCACGGAGCAGCAGAGCAGCACTGACCGAGACCAACTGGGCACTCGGTAACAAGCAGGCTCCATGAAGTGTCTTCCAGCCTCGTGGAGCCAGGACTTGAATATTCAACAGGCTGGCCTGTCCGTGAGAAAGGGAAACAGTGAAAATAGTCTGGAAAAACGTGAGCTGTCAAACTATTGCTAGACATAAAGTATGGGCGGCTAAAATCTTAAAACTGCATTGTTAATAAAGTGGAACCAGAGGAAAATCCATATCTTTGAAGTTCATTTTCTTTACATAATCTAGTGTAACTGGCTAGTAGTGCTGCAGCAGGCTCGGGCTAGCTAGAGTGCGTGTCTAGCGTGTCATAGCCTTTGGCTTTGATCCCAGAACTAGAAGTTAAGCTAGGCATGATAGCCAACACATGTAATCTCCTGCACCCACATTCAGAATGCTGAGGAGCAAGGATTTAGAGGTCAGACCAGGCTGAGCTATATAGCAAGCTAAAGACCAAGGTGGCCTTTTAAGGTTGTGTCTCAAAAAATAACCAGAAAAAAAATAAAATTTACTAATAAAATATTAATTTAAAAAAGTAATTTTTGAGGCAAAGTCTCTCTCTAGTCCAGGCTGGTCTCATACTCCCTGTGTAGTTGAAGGTGACCTTGAACTTCTGACCCTCTGCCTTCTACTTCCAAAACGTGAGATTACAGTTTGTCTCCATGTCTGGATTATGTGCTATGGAAACCAAACTCAACTGCTCTTGTTTGCTAGGCAAGAATAATTATCCCCAACTGCTGAAAAGCAAAACTTGATCAGGAAAGAAAGAAGGTGGACAGTGGTGCATACCTGTCATCCATCCTTTGAGCAATTGAGAGAAGAGTATCATGAGACTCTGTCAAAACTAAAGGGTAAAGGAGCATGGCAGAGAGACACTCATGGATGCAGCCTTCCTTGGCAGTAAACTGCCAGCTCTGGTGATCTGGGCTTAAGGTGTGCTTGATCTGCAAGCACAAAGTTCCACAAGCACAGCTAAAGAAATAGAAATGAACCCATGATGATGACATCTGGCTGTTCCGGCCATCTAGAATGCTGAAACAGATTCGAACGGTGCAACCAAAATGCCAGCCTGACGAACTCTGAAAGGACAGAACACTACCCTGTACTATACATCCCGTTTGTGAAATCAGAGATTTTTCTATAGCGCTGTGTCCCAGTGAAAAGGATGCCAGTCAGTGGAATCCAAGAGTAGAACCAAGAGCCAGTCTTGGTCTGGCATAGATTTCAACAACTAAGATTTTGGTGCTTCGTACCCCAAATTTACTTAGAGGTCATGCGCTGTGGGACAACCTTCCTGTATGCTGTGAGTATGTTTTATTCCTAGCGGTTAATAAAGCTGCTTTGTTCAATAGCAAGACAGAATAATGCTAAGCAGAAAAGCCAAACTGAAAATATAAGGAAGAAGGGTGGGGGAGGCTGGAGAGATGGCTCAGTGGTTAAGAGCATTGCCCGCTCTTCCAAAGGTCTTGAGTTCAATTCCCAGAAACCACATGGTGGCCCACAACCATCTGTAATGAAGTCTGGTACCCTCTTCTGGCTAACTGTATAAATAATAAATAAATAAATATTTTTTAAAAAAAAGAAGGGTGGGGTCTGGGAGATGACACCAAGCTGCCAAAGCAGCAAGATGTCCTAGACCACAGGTAAAGCCACGAGCTCTATGGCAATGCATAGGTAAGTAGAAATTTAAAAGTAGGAGCTAGTTAGTAATAAGCCTGAGCGACAAGCCAAGTAGCTTACGATAGTAAGTCTCCAAGTGGTTATTTAGAAGCAGAGCAGAGAAACCTCCAACCACAGTTCTGTTTCCAGAGTGGGCTCATCTCATCAAGAGATAGAACAAGGGTACTTTGACCTTCCCATTACAACTGCCACTAGAAAGCCTTGGACTCTGAACTTGGGAAACAACAGGAGGATAAAGGAGCCACCATCATGGCAGAGATAAATGACCCTTCTCTGCAAGGAGCTTTATATATGCCCTTGCTGAAGGGTGACTGGGAGATGTTTTGTATTTTCACACTAATAACAGCTTTTGTGATGACTCACATTTTAGAAGTTTTAAAAGAACCCACCCATTTTTTTTCTTACTCTATTATTGTTAAATTTTATCTAGTGACTTTCAGGCATCTAGGACCTTGATTGTAACTGTTTTCCTAAATACTTTCATATGATTACTTTCCAAACATAATTATCATCTCCATGATTAAGTACTTTCCTAACTCATGTGTGAAGTCCTGAATTCAATCCAAAGTGCTGTCAGGAAAAAAAAACACAAAACTACATCTATACATTCCTAGAGTAAATCCTACCTGGTCATGATGTGGTTTTGTGCTACTAGAGTCAACATTTGTCTATTTGTTTGGGTTGTTTCATTTTGTTTTTTATTTAATTTTTAATGTGTGAGTTTTTGCCTGTTTGTGTCCACCCTACATACATGTCTATGCCCACAGAGGCCAGAGAATGTTGGATCCCCAGAACTGCAGATGCTTTTCAGCCAACTTTGTGGGTGCTAGCAATCAGATTCGGGTTCTCTGAAGTCATCTCTCCAGCCTTATTGGTTTGTTTGTTTTTTCTTTTTTTAAATATTTATTTATTATGTGTACAATATTCTGTCTGTGTGTATGCCTGCAGGCCAGAAGAGGGCACCAGACCTCATTACAGATGGTTGTGAGCCACCATGTGGTTGCTGGGAATTGAACTCAGGACCTTTGGAAGAGCAGGCAATGCTCTTAACCACTGAGCCATCTCTCCAGCCCCTGGTTTGTTTATTTTTGAGGAATGGTCTAGCAACTCATGACAATCTTCCTCACTGCATAACTGAGATGATAGGTTTTAAGCTACCATGCCCAACTTTTTGTTTACTCTCCTTATGCTGCCCAAGATGGTCTCAAGTATTAGTGAAATCAATCCTCCAGTTTCCCAAGTGGCCGGGACTCACAGTATATACCACAGTACTCCATATGTTTTACTTTTTAAAATGTATCATAAAAATAAATATTAAACTTTGGAATAATACAAAAGTATTAAGGATCGGGAGTGGTGTTAGATGCCTGTAATCTCAGCATTTGGGTGAGGGAGGAAGATCTGAAGTTTGAGGCCAGCCTAGGATCCTGTCTCAAAGATAGATAGATAGATAGATAGATAGATAGATAGATAGATAGGCAGGCAGGCAGGCAGACAGACAGACAGACAGACGAGGAGTGCCTGGAGAGATATTAGACTGTGAATTCTACCATTTTTTTGAGGATATTTGCCTCATACCAAGGGAATTCGGTATAGCTTTTCTGTTTCCCAGCCTGTCAGTAAGTTGGCACTGATCCTGTGAGCTGGGTCAAAGGTGCTGCTGGGATAAGGTGCAGTAGGGATAATTCCTGGTGCCAGTGGCTCCTCAGTCTACTACAGCCACGCAACTGTCAACCACATTCCGAGGGACTAGTTTGGTCCTATGCTTGTTCCTTCCCAGTCCAGCTGGAGTTGGTAAGTCCTTCTAAATACAAATGATAAAGAAGCAGAGAAACATCACCTTTCACAATAGCCACAAATGATATAAAATATCTTGGGGTAACACTAACCAAAGAAGTGAAAGACCTGTTTGACAAGAACTTTAAGTCTGAAGAAAGAAATTAAAGAAGATACCAGAAAATGGAAAGATTTCCCATGTTCTTGAATAGGTAGGATCAACATACTAAAGATGACAATCCTACCAAAAGCAATCTATAGACTCAATGCAATCCTCATCAAAATTCCAACACAATTCCTTAAAGATCTTGAAAGAACAATAATCAACTTCATACGGGAAAAACAAAAAACTCAGAATAGCTAAAACAATCCTGTACAATAAAGAAACTTCTGGACGCATCACCATCCCTGACATCAAGCCCTATTACAGAGCTACAGTAATGAAAACAGCTTGGTATTGACATAAAAACAGAGAGGTTAACCAGTGGAATTGAATTCAAAGACTCAGATATTAATCCACACACCTATGAACACCTGATTTTATACCAAGAAGCTAAAATATATATAATGGAAAAAAGAAAGCATCTTCAACAAGTGGTGTTGGCATAACTGGATGTCAACCCTAAGAAAAATATATATAGATCCACCTGAAAAGTCAAAATAGAAAAGATCACCTGACAAAATTGAGAATATAGAAGTGGGGGGAGAAGGGAGAGTAGAATCTGTGAGTTTCTAATCAGTAGAAATTGCCTCAGAAATAAGGTATAGGGAAAGAAAGGAGGATACCTATAGTAGACCTCTGGTTTCCATATATATACACAGATATGTGCATGAACACACACACATGCACACATAAAAAATGCAAACTGAGAAGCATGGACTAATGAGAAAACTTGTCCTTGCTTACCTTTCGACGTCACAAGAAAAGTGTCTTCTCTCAAGGAATTAGGTAGTAAATTAGTTACAGTCCCTCAGCTCATAGTCATCCTGCCTCAGACTCCAGACTGCTGCGATCACAGGCATGTCATAGCAGACCTGGTTTAGTCTGCATCTTTGGAATACATATATATTGAATGTGAAATACCCCCTCACAGGTTCATATCTGGAATGCTTGGCCCCTAGCTGGTGGCACTGTTAGGGGAGGTGGTAGGAGCTTTAGGTGACATCTAGCTGGAGGAAGTATGTCACTGATGGAGGAAGGTCATTGGCTAATAAAGAAACTGCCTTGGCCCATTTGATAGGCCAGCCTTTAGGTAGGTGGAGTAAACAGAACAGAATACTGGGAGGAAGAAGGCAGTGAGGTAAGATGCCATGCCTCCTTCTCCAGGGCAGACACGATGAAGCAAGCCACCAGGTCAGACATGCTGAATCTTTCCTGGTAAGACTGGTGCTACACAGATTACTAAATATGGGTTAGGCAAGATATGAGAAGAGGCTAGAGCTAATGGGCTAAGCAGTGTTTAAAAGAATACAGTTTGTGTGTTGTTATTTCGGGACATAAGCTAGCCAGGTGGCCGGGAGCCAAGCGGCAGGAACACAGCCCGCAGCTCCTTCAACATGTCACTAGTGAGGGAGTAGCTGTGTAGGCTATGCCTAGTGCACTCCTTCTGTTTCCTGGCAATAATAAGATGAGTTATCTTCTGATAACCACAGACTGATAGCTACACATGGCATGCCCCTAAGAAAGTGTCTGTCTATCCCATGGCAAAGAAAAGGAGCTGGGGGCTAGGGGCATCCCTCAGTTGGTAGAGTACTTGCGTAACATGCTTGAAACTCATAAACTGGCTGTGGAGGCTTGAATGAGAATGTGCCCCCTTAGACTCATATATTTGAATGTTTGCCCCCCCCCCCACCAGTTGGTGGAACAGTTTGGGAAGAATAGGGAGAATTGCTACTGAATGTGAGTTTTGAGTTTTAAAAAGGCCACATGATTCCCACTTGTGTCTCAAGATCTGAGCTCTCAGCTACTTCTCCAGTGCCATTCTTGCCTGCCAACTGCCATCCTCCCTTCTGTGATAGCCATGGAACTCACCATCTGAAACTTTAAGCCCCAAATTAAACATTTTCTTCTATAAATTGCATTGTCTGCAATTCTTTCTCACACCAATAGAAATGTAACTAAAATATTGTGTGTCGTGGTATCCACCTATCATCTCAGCACTGGGCATGAATTCAATGATATGCTGGGCTATGTGGTGAATTTGAAGACAACCTGTAATAAATGAGACAAAAGCGGGAAGAGGAGGAACGGGGGAGATTCAATCAAATAAGAGAGAGAGAAAAAAGAAGATTCAGGGGACTCCAAATCTATGGGAAAGTCACTGAGAATTAAGAAGACATCCAGTAAACAATAAATTTTTGAAGCCAAACCCATCTGTAGTCCAAACTTGGGAAGCACAGGATATCTTGAGCTTAAAATCTAGAGAATGTTATTCTAGCGAACAGTAAGAGCAACACAGTAATACTTCACTTGGCTGTCCTGGAACTCACTCTGTAGACCTGCATGGCCTTGAACTCACAGAGGTTCCCCTGGCCTCTGCCTCCCTGAGAGCTGGAATTAAAGGCATGGGCCACCATCTTCCTGTGTGTTTTTTTTTTTTTGTTTTGTTTTTTCCATTAAATGCAGTGGCTGCCTCTTAAACAACTGTGGTCCTAAGCAGCAATTGCTGTTATGGAATATTATTTTAAACATGCAAAGGTGTGTTACTTTTTTTTTGCTGCTTTTGTTAACAATGCAAAGATGTGTTACATTTGTTTGATTAAATAAAATTAACCTGGGGACTGAATCAGCAGCTAGCAGACAGGAAGTGGTAGGGAGGGTTCTTAAGTGGGGGTTGAGCCGAAGAACGCCCCCTTTTCGGGGAGGCACCAGAAAGGAGAGGATAGCTCTTTGCTGCTTGGCCTCTCTGGGTGAGCCTAATGTCACATCAGTTTTTGAGTCCTGAGTTCTGTAGAAGGATAGAGATCTAGATAAAATTCCTTTATTGGTTGTGATAGAATCGGCGCCTGGGGACACAGGATTCCCACATGGCTGTGGCCAGTGCAGCTGCTGGTAGCTGCTGGAGTTGCAATTGCTGTTTAAGAGAGCAGTTGTTTCAGAGGCAGCCACTGTATTTAATGAAAAACAACAGGGGAAATGGTGACCCATGACTTTGATCCCACCACTCAGAAGGCAGAGGCAAGGGGAAGCTCCGTGAGTTCAAGGCCACCCTGGTCTACAGAGTGAGTTCCAGGACAGCCAAGGATACAGAGTAAACCCTCATCTCAAACAAGCAATAGAAAGATGAGAGAGAGAGAGAGAGAGAGAGAGAGAGAGAGAGAGAGAGAGTTGGAAAGATGGCTCTCAGCAGTTAAGGGCATATCAGGAGGCTTCACACAGACACACACACACAGAGAGAGAGAGAGACAGAGAGAGAGACAGAGACAGAGACAGAGACAGAGAGAGGGAGGGAGAGGGAGGGAGGGAAGGAGGGAGAGAGAGAGGGAGAGAGAGTTGGTTGGAAATAGCAGTCAAGGGCATATCAGGAGGCTTCACAGTCACCTCTAACTCCAGCTCCATTGCATCCAATCCCCCTTCTGGCCTCTATGGACACCCACATGCATGTATGCATACATACACAGACATACCAAAATGAACTGAAATTAAATACACCTCAGTACCAATAGGAAATTCCATATACCAAACCATACTTGTGGATAACTGACTGAGGGATCTCTCAATAAAATCAACTGAAGAGGGCCTTACCATGAGGTTTGCTATGGGTTGACCCACTAAGGAATTTCTAGTCATGATTTTACAAATGCAGTACAGTGTTGATTATGTTTGGTTAGAATCATGTTTCCACGTCCAGGGAAAAACATCATTTATCTCCGTTATCAGTGTTTCCCCAGTCCTGCTTAGAGGACACGGTGCCGATTGGAGAAGTGATTTTGCTGCCTAAAGAGCTACAGAGAAGCCTAGCAGGGATGGAGCTCCAAGGCTCCTAGATGGGCAGAGGAAAATGGGAGCTCTGATTTGTGTAAAGCATAAACTGTTAAATATCTGGGGGACGTTTTTCCTCCCATTCCACTGGCTGTTTCCCATAGGAGCACAGTTCTCCCCTGGGAGCAGGTTTAGAGGCTTGGGAAACACAGAGTAGAGAAAACACAATTAAACCAGTAAAGGCCACTATTGTCTCTTCCTTGTGTGTTGCTTTGAGAGAGGGAATCTTAAGGGATGTGGCTTTGAGTCCGAAGCAGTGTTTAGGTTGTAGACTTGTAAAGCTGAAACAATATGCTATTTAATGCAACTTTTTTTTGTCCTGCAGGAAGGCAAAAACATTCTCCAAAACAGAAAGGGCTGAGATCCTGTAGATCTAAGATGGGACCCTGTAAGTAAACAGTGGGTGTGTGAAAATGTGTGAGCTTAGAACTTGACTTTAAGATCTTCATTCTTTTTGAAGATTCCTTTTTTAGGTTTAGATCACAGGAACAGGAGAAGGGACACACCCAGCAGCTGTAGAGGCAGGAAACAGCTATTCTAAAACCAAGAAAAGAAAACCACGAAAACTCAAGAGTATCTCTGCCGTTTTGTCCTGGGTAGCTTGCCTTTCAAAGTGGGCCGTGTGTGTGTGTGTGTGTGTGTGTGTGTGTGTGTGTGTGTATTGAGTGTGAGTGTGTGTGTGTGTGCGCGTGTGTGTGTGTAACAAAGGATGATGATGTCTGACTCTCTGCGTGTAGCACATCCAGGGTGATTTGTGTAACTCTATCTTTGCAAATCTGTTTCCTCTAGAAAAACATTTCTAACCCAGATCACCTTTCAATCGTGCTAGGCGTCTAGGCGCCAACTCCCCAAGGGCAACAGAAGGGCACTTAGAAGAGCTGCAGTCACTTCAAGTCAGATAATGACTGAGAGGAGAAACGGGCCTGGGTTTGGTGAAATTTCACCTGATTGGGCATTTAACTCTAAACCTTACAGGCTTTGAGGAGGGCAAGAAAGAAAACTGTTCATCTCTCGTGTTTCCCATGGCCACCCAGAACCAAATGATGCCTGCTTGTGCTGTTGCTCAACTTCCGGGGATGCTGCAATAACAAGCTAATGGTCCTACAAGAGGAATGCAAGAAACAGTCAGTTTTCACTGAACGGATGACTTCTCTTTTAGGAAACCAAAACCTAGATGAGAAACAAAACTCAGTCTACAGGAAAGAGAGGGATGCTGCTTTCTTTCTGCTGTCTTGAGACAGTGTCTGAAATAATGTAAGTACGCAGGCGTCACCACTGTCGGATAAGGAGTTATAAGCTGCAAATCAGCTGATATCCAGGCACCCTTTCACTCATGCCAAATGCTCTTTTAAAAGGGTTTTAATCCTAATGTGTATATATTCCACACTTTCTTTATCCATTCTTCCATTGAGGTGCATCTAGGTTGTTTCCAGGTTCTGGCTATTACAAATAATGCTGCTATGAACATAGTTGAACAGATGCTTTTGTAGTATGATTGGGCATCTCTTGGGTATATTCCCAAGAGTGGTATTGCTGGATCCTGAGGTAGGTTGATTCTCAATTTCCTGAGAAACCACCACACTAATTTCCAAAGTGGTTGCACAAGTTTGCATTCCCACCAGCTATGGATGAGTGTTCCCCTTACAGCACATCATCTCCAGCAAAGGCTATCATTGGTGTTTTTGATTTTAGCTATTCTGATCAGTGGGGGCTGACTGAGAAGCCATTGATAAAGGCACTGGGACTTGTTTTTACGGCATGTTCTGGCTTTTTGGGACCCTAGTCTATATAGATGCACAGCTTTCTAGGCCTGGATATAGGGGGGAGGGCCTTAGACTTCCCACAGGGCAGGGTTCCCTGCCCTCTCTCAAGCAGGGAGGGAGAGGGAGGAGGAAGTATGGAGGAGCGAGAGGGGATTAGGAGGAGGGAAGGAAGTGTAAATATTTGAATGGAAAAATAAAAAAAGGAGGTTTAAATCCGATTGTACACATCTCCTCACTCTGACAGCTCTCTTACCGTATCAAACTGGCTTCTGCTTCTGCTAGCAATGTTTATTAAACCCAAAAGTCAAACTGTTAGAACTTAAAAGAAATCCAGTTGTGAAGTTGAGAAGAATTACCTGTAGTCTACACGTTTAAAAAGTGAGAGCTGGCCGGGCGGTGGTGGCACACGCCTTTAATCCCAGCACTCGGGAGGCAGAGGCAGGCGGATCTCTGTGAGTTCGAGGCCAGCCTGGTCTACAAGAGCTAGTTCCAGGACAGGAACCAAAAGCTATGGAGAAACCCTGTCTCGAAAATCCAAAAAAAAAAAAAAAGTGAGAGCTGTTTCATGTTACTTTATACGCTCTTCTCATCCACACAAAAATGAGGCAACGTTTTTAGTTCTTAATTATTATTTTTTTATGTGTATAGATGTTCTGCCATGGATGTTGGGTCCCCTGAAACTGTAATTACAGACAGTTGTGAGCTGCCATGTGGGTGCTAGGAATTGAATCCGGGTCCTCTGAAAGAGTAGTCAGTGCTCTTAACCACTGAGTTTCTAGCCCCAAACCTAGGCAGTTTTAACACAGGCAAACATGAACACCGATGGACAGTACATGAACAATCTCTCACACCTGGATACTCACCCATGTGTACTTTCACAAAAATAATGAATATGATGGCTCACACCTGTAATCCTGTAAACCTGGAGATGGAGACCGGAGGATGAGAAGTTGAAGGCCACCCTTTTCTACGTATTGAGTTGAGTCCAGTCTGGGCTAAAGGAAAACCTGTCTCAATCAAACTATTTAAATTTCCTAAAGAAGTTTCTGGTTTACAGCAAAAATTGGAAGGAATTTAGATACTTCTCCCCCTCTCACAGATTTTTCTCCACGTATGTTCGGTCTCCCCATAGTTAATTTCCTCTACCAGAAGGGTACACTTGTTACAACTGAGAAGCCATCACCTGTACATCATTGTCACCAAAGCATAATTTATGTTAGCATTTATGTTGTGTGTGTCCATTCACCTAAAGGAGTACAGGTGTGTGTCACAGAATGTGTGGAGGGCGGTCAGAGGACAACCTCAAATGCTGTCCTCACTTTCCATCTTGTTTGAGAGAGGGTCTCTTTGCTATCTTCCTGCTGAGTACACTGAACTAGCTGACCCCATCCTCCCCACAGGAGCACTGCGATTGCAGATGCTCTTGGCCCAGGTTCATGTGGGTTCTAGAGATTCAGATGCAGGTTCTCAGACTTGCATAGTGAGTGCTTTTACCCATCGCACCTTCTTCCTGTTCTTTGTGTTTTTCATTTATAGGTGTGGACCTATGTACAATGAAGTGCACCCACCAATACAGTACCTCAAATATTCCTCTTTCTTCAGCCTCATTCTCTTCAATCATTGGGTCAAAAGAGCATTGTTTTTTTTTTTAAATTAGGAATACCTTTTTTTTAAATATTTATTTACTTATTTATTTAGTATACAATATTCTGTCTGTGTGCATGTCTGCAGGCCAGAAGAGGATACCAGACCTCTTCACAGATGGTTGTGAGCCACCATGTGGTTGCCGGGAATTGAACGCAGGACCTTTGGAAGAGCAGGCAATGCTCTTAACCACTGAGCCATCTCTCCAGCCCCCAGGAATACCTTTTATTCTTTGACAATGGCACAGACAGGCCAAGGAAAAGAGTAAAAAAAAAAAAAAGAGAGAGAGAGACAATTTCATATATGTAAACAGCATACCCACCTCAAACATCCCCTTTCAACTTCATGTCCTTTTTTTTCCTTTTTCTTTCTTTCTCTTTTTCTTTTTTTTTTCAAATTAGTGCTGCCTGTTGGTATGTTTATTGCTCTTTTTATTATTATTATTATTATTTGAGACAGGGTTTCTCTGTGAAACAGTCCTGGCTGTCCTGGAATTCACTCTATAGACCAAACTGGCCTTGAACTCATGAAGATCCGCCTGCCTCTGCCTTCCAAGTGCTAGGATTATAGGTGTGCACCACCACTGCCTGCCCAGTTGTTGACTTTCTTGGTGTGTCTTGTGCAAGTAACAGACTAAAGTAAGCTTATGAATTCAATGGCCACCTCCTGTCCAGACACAGAAATGGACATAAGTTATGATGAAAGTGATCTTCCCAAGTTTAATTTGTAACTGAGAGTTCCTCTTGTAGAGTCTACCTGCTGGGACTGGGAAAGGATTGAATGTGAGCCTTTCTATTCCCATCCAATCTAGTGCCACAGGCAGAGAAGTCGAGGAAGCTCAGCTTTTCAGCAATGAGGGAGATGAGCTCTCTATCAGAAAGCAGTCAGCTTTGCCCTCTGTTGGCTTCTCATACTTGTCTTTATGGTATTAGGTTGTTAATGTTGTTTTGCTGTTTATAGTCCAGGGGAATGTCAAAGTCCTTGTCCAAATTATACTCCATAGTGGACACAGACTTCACAGGTGTGGTCTGCATCACGCACTGCTCATAACTCTTATTGCAGTTGATGGCAGTCCTATCTCAGATTGTCACATAGGCAAAGTCCCTCTCAACATATTTTTTAGTGCTGCTTTGAGTTTGGTAAAATCCAGGAAGGCCAGGCTCTGAGGCTGGAATTTGGTATAAGGTCAGTTGCACGTTGATATTCTCCACCTGGACCACAACACAGCATATTCTGCGTCGTCTAGTTGGGGTTAGTAGTAAATGTCAACAACAAGACCCCTTAACATACCGCAGGTGTCGGTCAACTGAATGGATAAGAGCTGACCTATCTCTAGGCCCTGCTCACAAAGACATAGAATCAGTGATGCTGTGGAGTGTGGAAGACTTTGAGGAATGACTGATTATGTTGAAAGAACTTGATGGACAATGCTTTGCAGACACCATTTCTGTGACCCTTAAACTAGAAACCTGGGAAATTTTCTTCATAGTTGCTACTTCACTCAGGCTTGATGTTTTTTTTTTTTTTTTTGAGACAGGGTTTCTCTGTGTAACATTCTTGGCTGTCATGGAACTCACTTTATAAACTAGACTGGCCTAAAACTCACTGATGTCCACCTGCCTCTGCCTTGGTTGAAAGCTGTGAGCCACCACCACCTGGCTTGATTTTTGAGACAAGGTCTTCATGTAGTTTGGGTGGCCTGGAACTCGTGTGCATTACAGGCTGGCCTTGAATTCTCAGTTCCCTGCCTTAGTCTCTGTGCTGGGGTCCAGATGTGCACCACCTTAGTGTCTGTGCTGGGATTCCAGATTTGCACCACCTCAGTCTCTGTGCTGGGGTCCAGATGTGCACCACCGCAGTTTCTGGGCAGGGATTCCAGATGTGCACCACCTCAGTCTCTGTGCTTGGGTCCAGATGTGCACCACCTTAGTCTCTGTGCTGGGATTCCAGATGTGCACCACCTCAGTCTCTGTGCTGGGATTCCAGATGTGCATCGCCACGCTCAGTTAACTGAATATGGTTTTCCTTTTTATAGAGTTCTGTGTTGGTTGCATTTTTTTTTTAATTTGTCAAGCAAAAAGGGCAGCCATCTTTTAGCGGGGAAGGAGAGGTTTCTAAATCTAATTACGTCTCTAAGGGTGGGATGGGAATGGAAGGGGAAGAGGCAACAGCACAAAACAGGGAGACTCTAAATTGAGCTGATGGGTTAAGCAATGGTTGCAGGGAGGCAGCAAGGGGAGAAAGAGCTGGGAAGGGCCAAGGAAAGGGGAGTGAAGCCTGTAGAGGAGACAGTGGGATGTGAGCACCACAGCACCTAAACATGGTCTTTCTTATGCCATTAGCTCTTGGGTGCCCAACCCATTATGGGTTTCTGTTTGGAAACAAGTGTTCAATGGATTTAACGAATATGTTAATGCTTCTAAAGCATCATTATATTTTTTGTTTTCACACTAGTTTTATCTTCTTTCATTGTGTGCTTGCACAGCTAAGCTGGAGATGGGTTCATCCCTTGGGAGAGTAAGTCTTTACACCAAGCTCAGCTTCCTTGTCTCTAGCAGCACACTTGCTCTTAGTGCAAATAAAATGCCGCAAGACAGGGTAGCCCTGTTGGAACTCCTCCTATCTCCAGAATTCTTTCTCATTTTTCCTTAATACGTCTATGTTCTCTGCTTAAAAACAAAAGACCACACTATAGCATGCTCCTCCCCCATGTGTTTCTCCAGGCTCACGAAACTCAGTTTTTTTTTCCTGATAATCAGTTTCATTTCTCTTAGCCCCATTTCTTTTCTTTCTTATATTTATTTATTTTTTAAAAAAAAAAGACAAACTAACTTATTTCATTTTATATACCAATCTAAGTTCCCACTCCCTCCCTTTCCCCCCATTCCCTCCACAGACCCTCCTACCCCACCCCCATCCACTCCTAGAGAGGGAAAGGTACATTGCTTTGGGGAAGGTCCAAGGCCTTCCTTACTATATCTAGGCTGAGCAAGCTATCCATCCAAAGAGAAAAGGTTCCCAAAAAGCCAGTACATGCAGTAGGGACAAATCTTGGTGCCACTGCCAGTGGCCCCTCAGTCTGCCCCAGTCATGCAACTGTCAACCACATTCAGAGGGACTAGTTTGGTCTTATGCTTGTTCCTTCCCAGTCTGGCTGGAGTTGGTGAGCTCCTATTGGCTCAGGTAGACTGTTTCAGTGAGTGAAACCATCATGGCCTTGACCTCTTTGCTCATATTTTCATTCCACCCGCTCTCCAAATGGACTTTGGGAGCTCAGGCCAGTGCTCCGATGCAGGTCTCTTCCTCTGTCTCCAACAGCTGCTGCCCATTTCTTTTCTTGAGACAGCATCTCACTATGCAGCCCTGGCTCAACTCTAACTCCCCATATAAACAAGGCTTAGCTGCAATTCTTACAGGCAAGTTTCAATTATTGCAGTAAATTTCAAGAATTTTACTCATCAGACATTTGCAACCCTTTACATGGCGATTTGATGTTGCTGTCTCCGAATGTGTTGAGCAGCATTCATAAGTATCCTGGATTATATATAGTTCATGAGCCATAGGATAGATACACCCCAATTATTACCTACCATTCTTGTTTGCATTAACTGTAGTTGCTTTATTTAAAATAGCATGAAATGTGACCCAATCCATTGTGATAATACTTCATGTCTTTAGTAACTAATATTGGAGATGAGGTCAGTGTATTTCTTTTTTTTTTGGTTTGTCTTTTGGTTTGTTTGTTTTGGTATTTTGAGACAGGGTTTCTCCGTAGCTATGGAACCAGTCCAGGAACTCGCTCTGTACGTGTGCAGACCTGAAGCTGATGTCAGACATTTTCCTCACTTGCTTTCTACCTCTCTTTGAGAAAGGGGCTTTTTATTTTTAATTATTATCTTTTAAGAAAGAGTTACTCTGTGCAACACCCCTAGCAGTCCTGGAACTAGCCCTGTAGACCAGGCTGGCCCCAAACTCACAGAGATCTGTCTACCTCTGCCTACCAAGTGCTGGGATTAAAGGCGTGTGCCACCACTGCCAGGCAAGAAAGGGGCTCTTACTGAATCTGGAGCTCATCCATTTGGCTAGACTGGCTGACCTATAAGCTCCAGGGATCTACCTGGTTTTGGTCCCCAGCATGGACTTAAAGATATATGCCATCCATGTATGCTGGCTTTCACTTGGGTTCTGGGATTCAAACTCAATCTCTGAGTTTGTAGGGTTGGGATTTTATTGACCAAGTCATCTTCCTAGCTCACCTCCAACTTCTGATTGGAAAACAATAGTCTATTAACTGAAAACTTCCCCATATTGAAAGAAAAAAAGCAAAAGAACAAATACCTGAGCCAACAATATTTCTCAGTGGGTAAAGGCACTTGTCAAGACTTGAGTTTGCTACCTAGGCCCCACATGGAAGAAGAAACATTATCCTCTGACCATCACAAACACAGAGTGGCACTAGCAAGCCCTTATCCTATGCCCTCCTACATTCAAAATAAGTAAAATATAATTTTAAAAAATGTTTAAGATGGCTTAGTGGTTAAGAGCACTGCTTGCCCTTCTGAAGGTCCTGAGTTCAGTTCCCAGCAACCACATGGTGGCTCACAACCATCTGTAATGAGATCCGGTGCCCTCTTCTGGCCTGCAGGAACATATGCAGACAGAATACCAAGCCTACTGTATACATAATAAATATTTAAGCTTTCAGAAAAAAATTAGCAAGGTAATTTCCCCCAAATTTCAAACAATATCAACAATTATTAGAATTATTTGGTGGGCAGTGTAGGCACGCACCATTAATTCTAGCACTCAGGAAGCAGAAGCAGTGGATTTCTCTGAGTGTGAGGCCAGCCTGGTCTACAGAGCAAGTTTCAGGACAGTCAGGGCAGTTACACAGAGAAACCCTGTCTTGAAAAACCAAAACCAAAACAAAACAAAAAGCCAACCAACGAACAAACAAAGCATCAGCCAATAAAACTTAATCAGGCATGGCAGCTTGTGAAAGGGGAAGCAGGAGGAAGAGAAGTTCAAGACCAGTTTTTGCTACACAGGTGACTAAGTCCAAACCAGGCTACCTGAAACTATGTCAGAAAGTAGGACAAGTTTGAAAAAGGGCTAAGAGTATGGCCTGCCTAGCATATGTAAGTGCCTACCTTCAATTCCCTGCACTGCAGGAACATACAGAGAACTAAGCAAGGAGAAATTTGTTTGCAGTAAGGTCATGCTATGCTGTCCAAGCTGGCTTTATGTTTGAGACCCAAGTTCCTCTGCCTCAAGAGGATTGAAGTCATAAGTGTGAACCACCATGCCCAGCCAGGGAGAAAATGTTAAAGATTTGTCCGCCTGCGCCATTGGGGACCTGACTTATAACACCAGTGTTGAATCAGAATGTACTGGGTACATTATGGGAACACTATGAAAGTATCAAGGGCTGTGGGAAAAGATAATGAGCTTGAGGTGCAAATAGCAGCATTTTGTTCACAACTAAGTGTTTCCAATACAAGTAGTGGCACCAGTAGGTTTTAAAGGTTTAGGATATAGTCTTCCCCCACCCCACTCGCAACCATGACTAATAGCCCAAGTTGACCTCAAACTCACAATCCTCTTGCATTTGCTCTTTGAGTGCTGGAATGACAGGCATGAGTCACCAAACCCAGCAATATTTCATTCTTTATTAAGCTATGGTTATAACCAGTGTAGAAACAAAGATGGCTACAGAATCAAGTGAGAAAACATGAGCAATGAGAGAAGGAAGCCCAGAGTGGTGACATGTGCCTGGAATCTGGGTCAGCACAGGGAAGGGCCAGACAGGAGGATCACAATTGTCCTAAGTCTGTGTCCAGGCTGGGTCACTAAGTGAGACCCTGTCTCAAAAAAGAGAAAACAAATCAAAACCAAAAGTGGGGGTTAAAAGACCCCTAAGTGTTTACAAATCACAGAGCAGCATTGCCTTTTCTACGGTACTGGAAAGTATATCATTTGCATTATTTGATAAATTCGGAAATGGCATACTCTATAACACTTGATACCCAATGTAAGATACCTTTTGTAGGAAAGCATCAGGATCCAACACATAAGTATCCATAGAAACCTTACTTATTTAGTCGCTTGTTTATTAGCTTACTTATTTTGAAATAGAATCCCATAAGCATCAGGCTGGCCTTACACTCCCTATGTAGCTGAGGATGGTCTTGAACTTTTAATCCTCCAACTTCTACCTCACCAGTGCTAGGACACCAACAATATTAACAAACCTTAATTGATTTCCCCTACTTTCATTTTCTCTTCACTATCTGTCACCTGCTCATACTGAATAGAAAAATAGCCGGGTGGTGGCGGCGCACCTTTAATCCCAGCACTTGGGAGGCAGAGGCAGGCGGATCTCTGTGAGTTCGAGACCAGCCTGGTCTACAAGAGCTAGTTCCAGGACAGGCTCCAAAACCACAGAGAAACCCTGTCTCGAAAAAAAAAAAAAAAAAAAAAAAAAAAAAAAAAAAAAGAAAGAAAAGAAAAGAAAAAAGAAGAAGAAAAATAGTGGGATTTTTTTTTTTTTTTTGCGATGACTTCTAGCCAATTGGCTACATCAAAATAAAGTTGAATATCTCCTTCCCAGTCTCTGGCTGTCAGAAATTCATTCAAGTGGACAAGGACACATGCTTTGTAGTTTCTATGAGAGGAATATAGCCACAGAAGTGTCTGCTGTTGTTAAGAGTGGAAGGGTTATGTGGTTGGAATCAGCAGTGGGAACCACAAACGAGGTTTTCCCATGGAACAAGGTGTTTTGACCCCATAGCAGAGTGCACCTGATGAGAAATGGCCATTCTTGTTACAGTCCACGAACTGCAGAAAGGAAGGTCAGGCTATTTGGGGATACACTATAGATGCCAACCTAAGAGCTCTTGACATTGTAGCTGCTCAGTCACACAAGGCTGGGTGTCTCAGCTGGTCTGCTGGATCCTGGAGAAGGAATGGATGTGCTGACTAGCAGGGACAAGCAGGTGAAGAACAAAGCCTTCCTCCTTCCCTTGTCCTTATATAGGCTTCCAGCAGAAAGAGTGACCCAGATTAAAGGTCTGCCTTCTAGACTCAAGGTCAAGATTAAAGGCTTGTGTTATCCTGTCTCTAGATCTGGATCACAAATGTGGCCTCCACTTCTGGCTTATATTTCACTCCAGTTATGGTTACACTGACAACCAAGAATAGCCATCACATCTACTAATATGTCATCAGAAAGCCTTTAAACAAAGAAGGTAAGAAGCCTAGGGACAAACCACTCAAGATTCAGTGTCCTGTTACTCCACACGTCCTGCAATACAAATGCTGATGGAGAAACAACAAACTAAGAAAAACAAAGAGGCTGCAAAGCATGCTAAATTTTTTTGGCCAGTGAATGAAGCCAAAGAAAACACCAGGAACAGATTGCCAAGAAACATAGGCTTGCCCTGGCTGATAGCTTCTATTTCTGAGTCCAGGCCATAATAAAGAGTCTTTAAAAGTAGTAAATAACTGATCAGACCCTGCAAGAAAAAGCACTGCTTCTGAAATTGCTCAGTGGGTACAAGCACTTGCTTCCAAGCTCTTACAGCTTGCATTTGAAATTCCCACAAATTGTTCTTTGACTTTCACGCACATGCCATATTTCAGCATCCCCATAGGCGAGTGCACATGCTTTAGTGGTTCCCAAAATTTATGGTATGTTTGCGCATATTGTAGTTCTTACACCTACAGTATGAGATGGTCTCATGACACTCTCCACCCACTGGCTTCTAGAAAGCTAATGATTCATGGAATGTCTTTGCTTATGAAATTAACTAGGTGGTGGTCTTTTAGAACTGTTGGCACACAGACATGGACAGACTGTTACTATCTATACTATTGGTTAGTCTGCATTTTTTCCTTTACTACCCATTTCCTAATTTTTAGTATTTATTAATGGCTTAGAAGAAGAAGCTAGAAAAAACAATACCATAGTCTGAATGTTGATTATTATAAGTGCTAGCTTGTGTGAGTGTCAGGTGTGTGTGTGTGTGTGTGTGTGTGTGTGTGTGTGTGGTGTTTGCTTTGAGACAGGTTCTTGCTAATATAACCAAGCTGACTTTCTATCTCAGTGCTTCAGGTTCTACTTCCTGAGAGCTGAACTTTCACGCTTGCTTCTCCACACCCAATGTTTATGGTTGCATGTGTTCGTGTATCTAAATGTAGTGCCTTAGCCCTGGGAAGTTGTCCATGATCTGGCAAATAAAACCACACCTACGCACATGCATGCAAGCAGCCCCCACTCAGTGGATAGTAAAGAAACAGAAAAGACATGAAAGTAGGAGGGGCCAAGTTGGGAAGAAGGTTCTGGAGTGGGAAGTGGGTAAGAGAGGGGAGTGAGGGTGAGTATGAACAAGATACATTTAAAATGATCAAAGATTAAATTAGTTTCTTCTTCTGTTGTTGCTGTTGTTTTTAGGCAGGATTTCCCTTATGTAGCTCTGGCCATTCTGAAATTTGCTCTGTAAACCACACTGACCTGAATTCAGAGATCTGCCTATCCCTGCCTCTGGAGCACTGGGATTAAAGGTGGGTGCCACCACACCCCGGCCATATTTTTTAATTTTTCTAAAACTATAATGTAGTGGTTTAAAACAGGAACCGTTTATGGCTCATGATTCATGTAGTGGCCGAGCCCGGCTGTGCAGTTCTGCTGGCCTCACGTGAGACTGCTTACATACTGTAGTCACCAGCAGTTTAAATAAGGTGCCTGCTACAGGATGGGCTCACCTCCGTGGCTGGCAGGCAGTTAGCTGAGGCTGTTGGCTTAATTGCACGAGTGCTCCTCTAATTAGAGAGCTCTACCAGGATGGCCTCGTTTCTTACCTGATTCTCACACTTTGCAAAAACAAAAACATCAGTGCAAGTGTTTATCAAGGCCCTGATTGCCTCATGTTTGCTAATGTAGGAATAGCCAAAGATAGCCACATAGCTATCCCCCTGTGTGATTCCCCTCCCAGAGGTATACAAACATCCCTAGTGATTTGGGGAAGCATTCTGTGTCTGTCAGGTTTGAGAGGTGATATATAATTCAGCGGTAGCACTTCACATGTCCTATGGATGCGGAGACCTCATCATACCAGATAAAGGAAAGAAAGAAAAAAAGAGGAAAGGGATTATGTTAGAAAGGAGAAAAACAAAAAGGAGTTGATTGGCAACAGTAACACTTTAAGTCAGGGGTTTCTTGTTTTTTTTTTTTTTTTTTTTTTTTTTTTAATATTTATTTATTTATTTGTTATGTATACAATAGTCTATCTGTGTATGCCTGCAGGCCAGAAGAGGGCACCAGACCTTAGTACAGATGGTTGTGAGCCACCATGTGGTTGCTGGGAATTGAACTCAGGACCTTTGGAAGAGCAGGCAATGCTCTTAACCACTGAGCCATCTCTCCAGCCCCAGGGGTTTCTTGTTAATAAACAGTAGCCCAGAGTCTCTAAAGGAAAAGATGTTTCTTTTGCGCAGCTGGTTTAGCTGGTCAAGGGGCCACACCTGGTGATATCTTCTCTCTGGCAAAATCCCGCTGCAGTGCAGGGAATCACCTGGTAAGGGGCTAGGAATGAGCATCTGTCTCCTGCACACTCACCTGACACTCCCCTTCCCAGCTTTGATGACTTTATCACCTCCCTATGGCCCAGCACCTAAACACCTTAATTGGATTAAATTTCCACCCTCTTAACAACTTAAAATAGTGATTAAGCTCCAGCAGGAATTTCCCTGAAGACAAACATTTAAACACAACTGGCTAATCCTCCAAATTAAATACAGGGCTCTAAAAAGCACCAGAAGGATGTCTTTTCAATGTCCTTATCTTCTCAAATGTTAGTTTTATTTCGTTCTGAAAAGTGAAGGGCAATTTCAATGGCATAAATGCAGAGTTTTCCAGTTAAAATGCTGTGGGACTCTGAGCCCCAGACCTACCAAGCTGGTAAAGAGCATTTTAGGATCCCTTCTCATTCCAGCCTCAACAATTTCCATGTTTCAGGTGGAGAGGTTGTATGTCTAAGTAGGGAGTCATGGACTAGTAAATGAGCTCAAGAACGTGTCGGTTGCCTGTTGGTTTTGTATTGTTTGGGACAAGAGAATAATTTATGAGGTTTCTTTTGATCCCTTCTGCTTATCCAGTTATATAACTATTTGATGGGGGAGGATCATTTTTTTTCTTTCCTTTTTATTCTCCTCTCATATGTCAGTTTCCCTCCTTCCTCTCCTCCCAGTCTCTCCTCCACACTTCCCTTCTCCCCCCAGATTCACTTATTCTCCTATAGAAAAGGGCAGGCCTCCTAGGGACATCAACCAAACATGGCATATCAAATTGCAACGTGATTAAGCACATCCCCCTCATATTAAGGCTTGATGGGGCAACCCAGTAGGAGGAAGGGTCCCAAAAGCAGGCAAAATAGTCAGAGACAGTCCCTAATTCCTCTATTAGGAGTCCCACAAAAAACCCAAAAGCTACGTGATGCAGAGGTCTGAGAACAGACAGATGCAGGCTCCCTGGTTGTCGATTTAGTCTCTGTGAGCCTCCTATGAACCCTGGTTAGTTGATTCTGCAGGTCATTTTCTTGTGGTGTCCTTGACCCCTCTGGCTCCTACAACGCCCCCCCCCCACACTCTTCTGCAGGATTCCCTGAGCTACACCTAGTATTTGGCTGTGGGTCTCTGCATCTGCTCCCATCAGTTGCTGAATGAAGCCTCTCTGATGACAATTATGCTAGGTCCCAATCTACGAGTATAACAGAGTATCATTAGGAATCATTTCATTGCCTTCTTACTTTTTTGGCCACTCGTGTTTAGGTCTATCCTAGGCCTCTGGTTCCTGGCCCTTTAGGTAGCATCAGGCATGGGCTCCCTTTCTGGTAATGGGTCTCCAGATGGACCAGCCATTGGTTGGCCACTCCCACAGGTTCTGTGCCACCTTTACCCCAGCACATCTCACAAGCAGGACAAATTGTAGGTCAAAAGTTTTGTGGCTGGTTTGGTGTCTCAATCCCTCAACTGGAAGTCTTGCCTGGTTACAGAAAAAGGCCAGTTCTTGCTCCTTATCCCTGTTACTAGGAGCCTTAGCTAGGGTCCCTGTAGTGAATTCCTGAGAGTTTCCATTACGCTAGGACTCTACCATGTCTGCAGGCCAGAAGAGGGTACCAGACCTCTTTACAGATGGTTGTGAGCCACCATGTGGTTGCCGGGAATTGAACTCAGGACCTTTGGAAGAGCAGGCAATGCTCTTAACCACTGAGCCATCTCTCCAGCCCCCTGGAGAACCATTTCTTTTAGCCTACCTACAGCAAATCATTCAAACTAAACCAGAGCATCACACTGCGAATCATTCAAACTAAACCAGAGCATCACACTGCGAATCATTCAAACTAAACACAGTGCATAACACTGCAATCATTCAAACTAAACCCAGAGCATCACACTGCGAATCATTCAAACTAAACCAGAGCATCACACTGCGAATCATTCAAACTAAACCAGAGCATCACACTGCGAATCATTCAAACTAAACCAGAGCATCACACTGCAATCATTCAAACTAAACCAGAGCATCACACTGCAATCATTCAAACTAAACCAGAGCATCACACTGCAATCATTCAAACTAAACACAGAGCATCACACTGCAATCATTCAAACTAAACACAGTGCATCACACTGCAATCATTCAACCAAACCCCGAGCATCACACTGCAATCATTCAAAGTAATCCCAGTGCATCACACTGTGCATCATTTAAACCAAACCCAGAGAGTCACACTGGTCGACCATTGAGCGACACCCTCAGCCTCCTTTCACTCTGTCATTGCACACTCTCTCCCTGCTCTTTTTGTGTCTGAGAATCTAAAGGTTTAGGCTTTTGGAAATACGTCCCCAACAAAAAGCATCTTCCCAACTCTCCACTGTTCTAGTTATGAATTGCCGAGTAACGGACTGCCTCACAACCTAGTTCTGGTCTTTGTTTTTGTTTTTCAAGACAGGGTTTCTCTGTGAAACAGTCCTAGCTGTCCTGGAACTCACTTTTATAGACCAGGCTGGCCTCGAACTCTGCCTTCCAAGGCTGAAATTAAATGTGGGCACCACCACTGCCCAGCCCTAGTTCTGTTCTGAAAAGCCAGTGGGTGGAGAGTGTCATGAGACCATCTCATACTGTAGGTGTAAGAACTACAATATGCGCAAACATACCATAAATTTTGGGAACCACTAAAGCATGTGCACTCGCCTATGGGGATGCTGAAATATGGCATGTGCGTGAAAGTCAAAGAACAATTTGTGGGAATTTCAAATGCAAGCTGTAAGAGCTTGGAAGCAAGTGCTTGTACCCACTGAGCAATTTCAGAAGCAGTGCTTTTTCTTGCAGGGTCTGATCAGTTATTTACTACTTTTAAAGACTCTTTATTATGGCCTGGACTCAGAAATAGAAGCTATCAGCCAGGGCAAGCCTATGTTTCTTGGCAATCTGTTCCTGGTGTTTTCTTTGGCTTCATTCACTGGCCAAAAAAATTTAGCATGCTTTGCAGCCTCTTTGTTTTTCTTAGTTTGTTGTTTCTCCATCAGCATTTGTATTGCAGGACGTGTGGAGTAACAGGACACTGAATCTTGAGTGGTTTGTCCCTAGGCTTCTTACCTTCTTTGTTTAAAGGCTTTCTGATGACATATTAGTAGATGTGATGGCTATTCTTGGTTGTCAGTGTAACCATAACTGGAGTGAAATATAAGCCAGAAGTGGCTTATATTTGCCACCTCAGTCTTGCTCAGCTAATTTGTCAACTTTCCTCCTCTGAATGTTGTTGCTGATAGCGATGAAACAGTTTCCCATCAAGTATTGCAAATAAACTGATGAATCTATATGCCTACAGTTAAGTTGTGGACAAGAATTCTGTTTATGGAGCTGAAAAAAAATGACTCAGTAGTTAAGAGCAATGGTGGCTCTTCCAGAGGAGCTGGGTTTCTTTCCTATCATCCAAATAGCAGCTCATAACCTCTGTAACTCTATAGTCCTAGGGCATCTGATGCCCTTTCTGGCTTCCACAGGCACTGTAGGCACATAATGCATAGCCATACACACATGCCCAATATACGAACCCTATATCCTCAAGTTGCAAGGGCAGTTCTTAAATTTAAGCTCCTCCTGCCTCAGTTTTCAGGGTAGTTTATAGGATTGAAACCCTATATGGCCCAACTTATTGTAGTTCATCATCATCATCATCTTCTTCATCACTGTCATCATCATCTATACTCTGGCGATGCTTAAGCATACACGGGCAGCTTGTTTATGTCGGTTCTCCAGTTGTTCTTATCCTAGGCAGTCCTAGATACTTGTGTTATTGTCATACCCATGTTCGACAGTCTTCCTTTATTTTGTCTATCCAATGTTTTTTGGGCCTTCCTCTTCACCTTATCCCATGCACTCCTCCAAGCAGTGCTATCTTTGGGTACCTGCTGTCATTCATTCTCCTAACATGACCAAAGTATCTCAACCACCGTTACCGTATCCTGTGGTTTACTTCCTTCTGTAGATGGAGATGTTTCTTTTCTTTTTTTTTTTTTCTGGCTTTTCGAGACAGGGTTTCTCTGTGGCTTTGGAGCCTGTCCTGGAACTAGCTCTGTAGACCAGGCTGGTCTCGAACTCACAGAGATCCGCCTGCCTCTGCCTCCCAAGTGCTGGGATTAAAGGCGTGCGCCACCACTGCCCGGCTTGGAGATGTTTCTTAATTGAGCAGCCTACCTCTTCATGTGACGCCTAGAATCCTCCTGAGACATGCCATCTCAAACACATTCAGCTGCTGCTCTGAGGAGTGTTCATTGTCCAGGTTTCAGAGTTATAAAGAAGGCAGCTCAAGACAAGTGTCTCATATACTTGTAATTTTGTTGTCGTTATGTCCCTTGCTGACCAAACCTTTCCTAGTGCCTAGAATGCAGCCCTTGTTTTCCCTATCTGCCTCTTGACGTCTGAAATAGTTCTCTCCTTTGAACTGAGGTTTCAAGATATTTCCAGATAGACAAAGCTGACTTGAGGATTTGATTCTTTATTACAATGACTTATTGTGGTTAGGTAAACAAAATACAGTAAGCTTGTATAAATGGGTTCGTGTATACAAGAATAGCAAACAAATGGAAGTCCAAAGGTGTTGTTTTCAACTTTCTTTTGAGAAAGTCATTGCAAGGATCCCTGGCTGGCCTGGAACTCAGAATGGACACTGGGCTGGTCTTTAACTTGTGGCGATCCTCCTTACTTCTGACTCCAGGTGATGAGATTAATGGCCTGCATCACCAGGCCCCACAAATAACATGTGTGTTGCTGGATTTTCCCTTTAAAATCATTTTGACTTATCATTATTTCTAGGGAGATGTGCCAGAAGGCATGTGTGGAAGTCATAACTTTTTACAGTTGGTTCTCTCTCCTTCTTTATGTGGGTCCAAAGATTGAATTCAGGTTTCTAGGCTTGTTTGGCAGGCAGTATTAGCCATTGAACCAATTCTTTGGCCTTCTTTTCCTTTTGGTGAATTATTTATTAGAAACCACTTAAATTTGATTCCCCCCCCCCCTCGGTTTTTCAAGACAGTGTATCTCTGCGTATCCCTGGCTGTCCTGGAACTCATTCTGTAGACCAGGCTGGCCTCGAATGTACAGACATCACCTGCCTCCTAAATGCTAGGACTAAACGTGTGTACCACTGCCACTCAGCTAATTTGATTTTCTTTAGATGAGTCTCCTTTAGCTTGAACTCTTGGACTCAAACCATATTCCTATGGTAGGCACCTGAGCAGCCCAGTCTAATTATAGCTAGGTACATCACTAAGCATGTCTCAATAGGCTTGAGGGGGGGTCTCACTACATAGCGTTGGCTAGTCTAGAATTCAGTTTATAGACTTGGCTGCTTTTAAACTCAGAGACCTTTGCCTCCTAAATTCTTTCTTTTTTTTTTTTTTTTTGGTTTTTCGAGACAGGGTTTCTCTGTGGTTTTGGAGCCTGTCCTGGAACTAGCTCTTGTAGACCAGGCTGGTCTCGAACTCACAGAGATCCGCCTGCCTCTGCTTCCCAAGTGCTGGGATTAAAGGTGTGCGCCACCACCGCCCGGCTGCCTCCTAAATTCTTGGACTAAGGCATTTACTACCATTTCTGGCTTTTAACTGGGTGTTTTTGTTTGTTTTTTTCTAAGACTGTGTAGTTCTGACTGTCCTGTCACTTGCTCTGTAGACCAGGCTGCCCTCAGACTCAGAGAACTACCTGTCTCTGCTTCCCTGGTGATGGGATTAAAGACACCACAGCTTTAATCCAAACACTTGTGAGGAAGAAACGGACAACTTTCTGTGAGTTTGAGGCCAGCCTGGTCTACAGAGTGAGTTCCACGACAGCCAGGGCTGTTACAGAGAAACCCTATCTCAAAAAAACAAACCAAAACCAAAACAAGCAAACTAGGTCCAACCCAAGATTCATTATTATTTTTACTATGTGTGTGTGTGTGTGTATGTGTGTGTGTTTTGCCTGAATGTACGTGTACCACATGTGTGCCTGGTGCCTTCAGAGGCTAGCAAAGGGCACTGTATTTCATGGAACTAGTTCCAGGTGGTTATGAGCCATTATGCAAATACTGGGAATGGAATCTGGGACCTCTGCAAGAGCAATGAATGCTCCTAACCACTTAGACATCTCTCCAGCCCCAGAATTGACATTTCCACACAAGAGCCACACAAAAATAACAAAAAACAAAGTATGCAAAGTGCAAGTGAGGCTGAGTCTTGCTTGCCTCCACTGGGTCATCTCTGTCCAAATTCAGTGGTGTTGAGCTTTGTGTTAGAGAATCATTTTCATTATTATTTTTTTTTTAAACCGACTTGTAGCTGGCTCACAGAGAGTAAACGCTTAGAACTATGGTGCAAATGAAAGGACATCCCAGCCAGGAGAGCGCATTCTCTACATCTGCATCACACCATGCTTTGGGGCCTTTGCTGGGACAGCATTAGAAATGGACGACAGGACTGGATTTATGATGCGTATAAGGGCCAAGTTTTAAAAGTACCGGGTTTTGTTGTTGTTACATTTTTACAAGATTTGTTTAACCTCATGGATTATGTGCACTGTGTGTCTGCCTGGTGCCTACAGAGGCCAGAACAGACCCCTGCATTCCTTGGAACTGGAATCACAGGCTGTTGTTAGCCAATTGATATGCGTGCTGCAAATCAAACCCAAGTTCTCTGCAAGAGTAGCAAGCACTCTTAATGTCTGAACTAACTGCCCAGTATCTCGGAGTTGTTTCTTTTCTTTTTAAAAATTTGTTTATTTTTATTTTACGTGCATTGTGTTTTGCCATGGGTCCTGGAACAGGAATTATAGACAGTTGTGAATTGCCATATGGGTGCTGGGAATTGAATCTAGGTCCCCTGGAAGAACAGTCAGTGCCTTTAACCACTGAGTTCTGTCTCCAGCCTTGAGCTGTTTCTATTTTGAGACAGGACCTTACCATGAAGCTACATAGACCAGGGTGCCCTTAAACTCAGAGAGCTGTCGGTTTCTGCCTCTTAAGAGCTGGTATCAAAGGGGTGTGCCACTACACCCAGCTTCTCAGAGCTGCTTTTAATAGTGTTACTCAGAATCTTTTCTCTTCAGATGACAATTGAGAGGATAATTTTAAAAAATAGTGCCAGGAAGCAAGCCCAATAGTAACTGAACTGGGCTGTTTTCTGGGATTTGTTTTTTCACTTTTTTCCTCCTTTAATGGAGAGTGCTGGATGTCTCTACAAGTTTGTTCAAATGACAGCTGAACCTGAGAAAGCTGTTGCTACTGTTCATTCATGCATAACACAATACTTTTGTTGTTGTTTTAATATAAATATATATACTTACATGATCTGAATCTTTGCAGATATTAGCTATGCTCTCAACTTCGGAAAAAGTATCCTAATTTACCACGTTGAGTTGGCATCACAATAATAGCAATATTAATTGGGAAACATTAAGCTTATTTTTTCTATTGGTACAGGAACCACACACTGTATTAAAAATATAAGGTCTTGGGGCTGGAGAGATGGCTCAGAGGTTAAGAGCATTGCCTGCTCTTCCAAAGGTCTTAAGTTCAATTCCCAGCAACCACACGGTGGCTCACAACCATCTGTAGTGGGGTCTGGTGCCTTCTTCTGGCCTGCAGGCATGCACACAGACAGAATATTGTATACATAATAAATAAATATTTAAAAAAATATAAGGTCTTATCTATGAGGGCATGATTACACAAACAATAAAAGTGTTCTCTAAATAATGGAAACAAACAAACATAAGATCCACATTAGGACCTGATGTTAAAAGTTTGATTCTCTGCACCCACATCTTGTGAGTCATAACCACCTGCAACTCCAACTCTATCCTCTGACCTTCAAGGGGCACCTCACGCATGTGCACACACTTACACATATATACAGTGCTTCTCTTTGTGTTCATGAGATCTATAACTTGGTATGACATAGAAATTGCCCTGTTGACCCTCTGGCTGTTAAGTCTCCATTTGCTGAAGCACAAAGGCAATTCATCTCGCTCATTAACTGAGATTTAGGGAAACAATTTGTTTTTCTATTCCTTCCTCCCTCTCTCCCTCCCCCATCCCCCTCAAATCAGGGTTTCTCTGTGTAGCCGAGGCTGACCTCAAACTCAGAGATCGCCTGCCTCTGCCTCCCAAGCAGAGGGATTAAAGATGTGCAGTACAACTGCCCAACAATTTGTTTTTCTTGAGTCATTTAAATCAAACATAGTACAGAAAGGGATAGAAGGAAATGGTTATGAGCTTTTAAGACAAGAACGTGAACGGTCCACCAGGTGTAGTGACTCACACCTCCCCAGCATTCCTGAGGTTAAGGCAGGAGGATCAAAGTTCGAGGCTAGCCTGTGTACCATAGGAAGGCTGACAAAAAAAAAAAAAAAAAAAAAAAAAAAAAACCAGACTACAATGAGGCATCACAGAAATCCCAGGATAGCTGGGATTTTCTGTCTTCTGTCTCCGGTGCTCCTTTTCAGGAACATGAACGGCTTTTGACCGCAATTTCACAGACCACCTACTGCCGCATTCTCTCTTCTCCCAGTCATGCTCCTTATGCCGCCCAACACAGCCGTCATACTTTTGATCCGTATCATTTTCTACTGGTAACAATCTTCAATTCTGTCCTTGGTGTCAACAACCAGGTACTTTTTCTAAGGTGCACTGACTTTCGTGAGTCTGGTTTTATCATTAACCATAAAGGAATCAGCAAACTTTCTAATCCATTTTCTGGAAAGCTGAAAGAACTCTCTAAACCATTCCTTTGGGTTTCATTAATTTACGTTTTGCTCTCAAGTACAAAACTCCCAGGTATAAGACCCAGAGAGCAAATCTAGTCCTCCGCAAGGTCACTTTTGTTGTTTATGGTTATCCGTAGAGCTCTGATGCGCATTCCCCAGTAATGGTGCTTAAGTTTCCAAAGAGGGTGATGCACTTAGGAGAAAATCTAACTCAGCCTCGGTGAGTTGGGTTAGGCGTTGTTCCGTCAACGTGCACCGACCTAGTAAGCGTGGGACCCGCAGACACTGAGCCTCAGAGCCTAGCCGACCCGGGGCGAGCAAGGCGGCCTCGGTGACGTCAGAAGCCTGGTTCTTCCTCCAGGCCCAGCTTTGTCTCATTGTCCCACACTAGAACCCACTCATGACGGCAAAGGAAGCGGACGCGGAAGGCGCAACGCGGTGTTACAGAAACAGTGTCGGACGCGTGGAGATCCGCGTGACCCGTGCACGCTTCCCGCCACCGCCTCTGCTCGACTCAGTCGCGCCCTGGAGACCGCGTGGCGTAATGAGAAGGAACCAGCACTCCAGAACCTGAGCCAAGAGAGCCCCTGGGGCGACGCGCCTGCGAGCCGCCTTCCCCCACGAGGGCCCCTGAGGCGCTTGGCGCTGTCTTCCCGCGGTCACCAGTCCCCGCGGCCCGCGTGAGGCCCGGGGGCGTGACCAGAGGGAGGAGGACACGCACGAAGCCCCGTCCCACCAGGGCGTGGCCTGGGAAACGCGCGAAGCCCCGCCCCGCCCCGCGGCCTGCCGTACTCGCCGGTCCCGCCCGCCGCCCTCTTCCTCCTGCGCATTAGCCGCGGTGGCGGCCTGCTCTCGGGTCACGGAGCCAGGCTCTCGTGGGTGGCTGGGAGGCGCAGCCAGCCGATTCCGAGGCGCGCGCAAGCGCGTCCCTGCCTCCGCGGGTCGCGGAAGTGACGTGGGGCACCCCGGCAAGAGAGCGTTTGAATCGGTTCCCGGGTTGCTTCCAGGCCGCAGCCCAGGAGGTGCTGCGCGGCCCGCCGAGGCCCCGAGCCGGGACGGCTGGAGCCGAGGGCACGCGCGGAGTGGACGTCGCCGCGAAGTGCTCCCGAGGGAGGGCCGTGGGGTGTTCACTGCAATATGGCAGCGACGGGCGCCAGCAATCCCGGAGGCCTCTCGGCGGGCGCTGGGACAGACGGAGGCGTCGACGGCTGCAGGACCGTGTACTTGTTTGACCGGCGCGGGAAGGAGTCGGAGCTCGGGGAGCGCGCACTGCAGGTCTCCAACCGCGCAGGCTACGCGGAGTTCCGCGCTGCTGTGTGTCAGGTACGCGGCCGGGCAGAGGAGGATGCTTGCGAGGAGGTGGGGGTAGGCGGCCCGAAGCCAGGGTGGGTCACCGCCGTAAACTTGTCAGACGGCCCTGGTCCAGCGTCCTTGGCCTGTACTGGGAGCTCGCGTTACGGCTGATCCCACCCCTCGCATTGGAATACCCGCTGGCCTGGCTTTGGCCAGGGAGCACGGGGTCCCGCCCCTCCGTGGGCCTCTGCTGGCCTAGCGTTAGGGCCCTCGAAGTTAGAGGGCGCTTATCGGGTTTAGCAACTGCTTGATCGCTGCCAAGCAGTTCATCATCCTGTAGCAGAGGAACCTGCGTTTGTCTTTAGTTTGTAACTTCACAAGTCGGCAGAGTTGTATCCACTGTATAGTCAGAGGTACGAGGATTGCGATGTTAGAGGTGGTGAAATTCCGGGAGTCCGGGCAGCCCGGATTCAGTGTACTCATTTCTTGTCAGAAAGGTTCGCCTGCAATTCTTTACACAGCAACTGTGGAGTTAGCTCAGTATGCATGGCTGCCCTGCTGGTTTTCTGAGCGCCAACCTTGGGAGTTCCTGAACTACCTCCTAGTGTCCATAGGGACAACAAAGAACGTGTATATTGGCTTGAAAAACGAAAAACTATGTAGCAAAACCTGTCTTAAATTGCGAGGTGCTTTATGGATTTGTGGTATTACTGTTGCCTGAGATTGCGACTATGTTTGGGGAAAGGGGTGTTGTGGGATTTTGTTTTGAGACAAGGTCTTGCCATTTAGCTCTAGAAGTCTCTATGTTGACCAGGTTGGCCTCGAACTTTCGATCATCCTGCCTTTGCTGTCCAGTGTTGTTAGTCACAGGCCCGACTGCCGCAGTTCTGGGTTCTGAGCTTTTCAAAGAAGGAATATAGTAATTTCTGAATTAACCACAGAAACAGCTTCAAAAGAAAGACTTTTGAGCTGATGTTTTTCCTCCAGAAGACTTAAGAAGTTTAGGGAATGACTGTGGTTCTCGGCCTTCCACAGTTCTTCATGTTGTGGTGACCCCAAAGGTTTTTTGTTTGTTTGTTTTTGCTTTTGTTTTTTTTGTTTTTTTTGTTTTTTTTTTTTTTGGTTTTTTTGAGACAGGGTTTCTCTGTGGTTTTGAAGCCTGTCCTGGAACTAGCTCTTGTAGACCAGGCTGGTCTCGAACTCACAGAGATCCGCCTGCCTCTGCCTCCCAAGTGCTGGGATTAAAGGCGTGGGCCACCACCGCCCGGCCTTGTTTTTGTTTTTTTAAGACAGAGTTTCTCTGTAGTTTTGGTGCCTGTCCTGGAACTAGCTCTTGTAGACCAGGCTGGCCTCGAACTCACAGACATCCGCCTGCTTCTGCCTCCCAAGTGCTAGGATTAAAGGCATGCAGGCCACTGCTGCCCGGCTCTGTAAAGTTATTTTTCTTGCTACTTCCTAATTATATTTTTGTTATTGTTACAAATTATAATGTAAATATCTATGTTTCCATATGATCTTAGGCGACCCCCGAGAAAGGGTCATTTGACCAGTGCCGACCCACATGTTGGAACACATTGGCCTAGGACATAATTTAGTACAGTTGTTGAAAAAATTCAAATTGAGATTGACTTTGCCAGGAGAACTCTCTTGTTTGTAGCTCTCTTCCCAGTGTCTTGCCACGTGGAAACACAAATTGATACATGAATTAGGAGAAAACTAGGCGAACTCCTAAGTTCATTTTATGCCTGTGTATATATGGTGGTAGATTCTCTGTCTTGTTTTAAGACTGATTCTTGCCAGGCAGTGTTGGCACAGCCTTTTATCCCAGTACTGAGGAGGCAGAGGCAGGCAGATTTCTGAGTTCCAGGCCAGTCTGGTCTACAGAATGAGTTCCCGACGCCAAAGCTACACAGAGAAACCCTGTCTCAAAAAACCACGCACACAAAACAAAACAAAAAAGCAAGTAATTCTCTGTAGCCAAGGCTGACCAGGAGCGCTGCATGTTTCCAGGTGCCAGCAATTTGTTAGAGAACCTCAGTATTACTCCTGTGAGTCCCTCTTTTTGTGTCAGTGTGATATGTGCTTTACATTTAGTTTCTTTTTTTTTTCATTTAATATTGTCAGGAAAGTCTATTTTTTAAAACAAAGTTATTATTTTCTGTGTATGGGTGTTTGCATTCATGCATGTCTCTGTGCACCGATTCATGCCTGGTGCCTTCAGAGAGCAGAAGAGGTGTCTTGTGAGCAGGCATGGGCGCTGGGAACCAAACATGGTCCTCTGCAAGACCCAGTGCTCTCAGTGCAGAGCCCACTCTCCAGCCACAGAAGTGTCATCCTAATGCAGAATTCACAGAATCTCTTCAGTATTACTATTCATGTAACAACTGGAATTTACTTTCATAATTGTAACTTTTGGTACTGCTACGATGAGCATTTTTGAATTCATATCTTTTTTGTTCATTGTTTCGGAGCATCTTTAAAGTTCCCTCCCTTGCGTGTGCTGTGGCCGTGTGGAGGGCAGCAAGCTAGTTGTTTCCTTCTCAGTCCTCAGACTCTGCAGTGCTCCAGCACCAGACCACCCCTGTGCCCCCTTTTCCTTCTTAATAATCTTTGGAGACAAGGTCTCTTCTCCTTCTTGTAACCGAGGCTGACCCCAGACTTGTGGCATTCCTCATGCCTCAGACTTCAGAGTGTCAAAGTTACAGTTGTCTCTGTGTTAGGCACCATGCTGCTTATGATAAGTATTTTTAAATCACTTTTCAAAAAATGATTTCCTTTTCCTCTGAAAATATACCGTTTCTCCCTATCCCCCGTGAAATAAATGTCTAACTCCCTTAGATAAATTGGATACTAAAAGGTGAGTTAGTATCCAAGCCCTGTAATTTGTTTGCATCTTTCCATCTTTCTGCTTCCTTTTCACTATACAAATTGTGTGTGTGTTTTTTTTTTTTTTTTAACTAGCTCTGGTAGACCAGGCTGGCCTCAAACTCATAGAGATTGACCTGCTTCTGCCTCCCGAGTGCTGGGATTAAAGGTGTGTGCAACCACTGCCTAGCAGTAAACGTGAATTTTTATAACCCTTTTAATTTCCAGTTTAACACCAAGGAAGATATTTCTTTTAATTTCCTTTTTCTTGTTTATTCTAGAGCTGGTGAAGGTTAGAATTGAACAGAAGTGAGGGGAGTGGAGAACTAGTAAAAGGAAAAGCTAGGTTTAAAGATAGGAAGACTAACTTAAAAATCACTCTACCTGCTAGGAAACTTACTTTTATGTGTAAGTTTTGCCTCTATGTATGTTTGTGTACCACATGAATGCCTGGTGCCTGTGGAGGCCAGAAGAAGCTGTCAGATCCCCTGGAACTTAATTACAGACTATTGTGAGCCATCTTGTGGGTGCTGGGGACCAAATAGGTCCTCGGCAAGAGTAGCAGGTGGCTCCTTAACCACTGAGCCACCTTGAGCCCCTTGATCTGCCTGTTATGCCCTACACATCCTGTGGCATCGTTTCCATTACACAGATGGACTGAATCAAGTACCTCAATTACATACAATATTGCATAGTTATCTTCGTGTGCTTTCTATTGATGTGATAGAACACTGTGACCAAAAGCGACATGGGGAGGAAAGGTTTATTTGGTCGCATATCCCAGTCACAGTGCATCATTGAGGGGAGCAGGGCAGGAAGTGAAGGCGGGAAATGAAACCGACTATGAAGAATGCTGCTTACTGGCTTGCTCTCCGTGGCTTCAGCTTGCTTTTACATGCACATGCACACACGCACGCTCGGCTGGGTCCTGCCATAGCAGTAAGAAAATGCTCCACAGACTAGCCAGCAGGACAGTCTGATGGAAGCATTTCCTCTGCTGAGCCTTTCTTCCTAGATGACTCTAGCTTGTGTCAAGTTGACAAAAAACTAACCAGCACAGAGCTTAACAAGAAGTAAAATCAGCAGACTTGGTCATTTGTTGTTTGTGACGGATGGAGCACAGTTGGTCTGGAACACACGTGTAGTCTTGCCTGGCCGTGAACTCTCCTGCTGTCTCACCCTCCATAGCTTAGATCAGTTTGATTACAAAGAAAAAATCTCCCTTACACTGCTGTACTGTTATTTACCTTTTCCTGCTGCTACCTCCACTTCTTCCTGCTCTTTCTTGTTGACAGAGCACACTAGTTTTGAGCTGTGGTTTAGTATGTGCTTTGCACTCTGGGCTGGCCTCAAACTGCGAGCAGACCTTCTGCTTAGCCTCCAAGTGTTAGAATTACAGACACGGCTACAGTGTCCATCTTAAATCATACCATTTACCATACATGTCTTTTTACTTTGGGGGCAAGAACACTGTAAATTTACTCCTAGCAGATTTCAGATATGCAAGATACTGATTTTTTAACCCATGAGATTTATTTCTATGAATGTGTGTGGTACATGTGTGTGTTTATGCACATGTATGGAGATCAGAGAACAGCTTGTAGGAGTGGGTTCTTGCCTTCCCCTATGTGGGTCCTGACCCCTGAACTCTATGTAGTCTTCATTGTTCTCCAACTTCTGATCCTTCTGCTTTAAGCTTCTGAGTGGTGGGGTCATAGGCATGTGACATATGATTGTTTTTTTAAATAAAAATTGTGTGTGCATTGCTCTTTTGCCTGCATGTGTGTCTGTGAGGATGCCAGATACCCTGACACAGTCTGGAGTTAGAGACAGCTGTGAGCTGCTGTGTAGGACCTGGGAACCCAAGTCCTCTGGAATGCTCTTAACTGCTGAGCCATCTCTCCACCCTCACCCCCAATGCTCTAAACTACTGAGCCATCTCTCCACTCATCCCCCATCATGTGTGTGAGTTTTTTGTTTTGGTTTTGTTTCTGTTGGATGGTATTTTGTTGTTGTTGTTTTATTTGTTTTTGGAGACAGGGCTTTTTTCATTGTAGTCCTGGATGTCCTGGAACTCACTCTATACCAGGCTAGCCTTGAACTCAGAGATTTGTGTGCCTCTACCTCTTGAGTGCTATGATTAAACGTGTGTGCCACCACTGCCCTGGTTAATTTTTTTTTAATGTAGATTAAAAACTCTTCAATGGAGGAAAGTGTAGGCAGTCTTTAATTTAGAATGTGAATGATTGACTTAGGATTTTTCACCATTGTGGTACAAAAAAGACACATTCAGCAGAAAGAAAGTCTGCTTTAAATTTTGAATTCTGTTTTTTTGTGTTTTATTTTTCTTTTCTTTCTTTCTTTCTTTCTTTTTTTTTTTTTTTTTTGAGACAGAGTCTGTGTAGCCCTGACTGGTTTGGAACTCACTAGTATAACAAACTGACTTACAGAGATCAGCCTGTCCTTGGTTTGTTGAGTGCTAGGATTAAAGACATTCACCTTGCCCAGCTTGACCCCTTGTCTTTAAGAAAATATTTAATATCAATGTATAATGTGCATGCCTCCTTCCCTGATACTGTGATATTCACAGAGATCAGAAGGTGTCAGATACCTTGGGTCTCAAGTGGTAGACAGTTGTGAGCCACCCTGTTAGGGTACTGGGAATTAAACCTGGGTCCTTTGGAGGACCAGCCAGTGCTCTTAACCACTGAGCCATCATTCCAGCCCTAACAACATATATGCAGGCAAAATACCAATATGCATAAATTGTACAAGAGAATATTTTGTGTAATATTTATATATGCATGTTATAAATTTGAGTCAGATCCACCCCCGTTCTTTCTCCTCCAGTCCTCCATGCCCTTCACCGTTTAATGTGGTACCTTTCTTTTAAAAATATACTCAGTCCCCACTTAGTACTACATGACTGGAGCATGGGCAGCCTGTCAGGGACCTCTCCCCCAGCACCCATCAATTGCCAGTTGAGTGCTAGGATTAAAGGTGTGTACCATCACTACCAGGCTCTAGAAGAATTCTTAAGAAAACTTAAAAAACAATAGATTTATGGGAATATTGCATGAAATAATTAGATACATATAATACTTTGTAGTTGTAAATTGTCTTAGGATTTCTGTTATTGTGAAGAGACACCATGACCATAGTAACTCTTATAAAGGAAAATATTTTATTGGGGCAGATTACAGTTCAGAGGTTCAGTCCTTTATCATGGTGTAAAACATGGTAGCGTGAAGCCGGCCAGTGGTGGCACACACCTTTAATCCCAGCACTCGGGAGGCAGAGGCAGGTGGATCTCTGTGAGTTCGAGGCCAGCCTGATCTACAAGAGCTAGTTCCAGGACAGGTGCCAAAGTTACAGAGAAACCTTGTCTCAAAAACAAAACAAAACAAAAACAAAAACAAAAAACAAAGCAAAACAAAAAACACACGTTAGCATGCAGGCAGACATGGTACTGGAGAGGTAATTGATCTATAGGCAACAGGAAGTGAACTGTGTCTTTGTTTAAGACAAGGTTTTTTTGTGTAGTTTGGAGCCTGTCCTGGAACTTGCTCTGTAAACCATACTGGCATCAAACTCACAGAGTTCATCCTGAGTACTGGGATTAAAGGTTTGCGTCTCTATCACCCGGTTTGAACTGTGTCTTACTCTGGTATGTTTGAGCATATGAGACTTCAAAGCACACCTCCACAGTGACACACTTTCTCCAATAAGGCCACTCCCACTCCAACAAGGCCACACCTCCTAATAGTACCACTCTCCATAGGTCAAGCGCTCAAACACGTGAGTCTATGGGGATCATATTTATTCAAACCACCATACAGAGGTTCCCACTGACCTAGAGTTGCCAAGTGGGGAGGCTGGCTTCTTTTACTGTGAGGATCATGGGGATTAAACTCAAGTTGTCTGACTTGGCAGCAAGCACCTTTAGTAGCTGAGCCATCTCACTGGCTCTAGGTTTGTATTTGAGACAGAGTTTCATGTGTTCTTGGGTAGCTTTTGTATAGCTGAGGATGACCTTTCTCTGAATGTTGAATGCTGGGATTATATGGGTAAGATACTATTTCTTAATTTTGTGGTATTAACATGACCTGTTCCCTGGTCTTACAGTATTAAATGACTTACCTATTTCCATATGTATCTTATAATCTAGATTTCAACTGAAAGTCATTAAATTTAATTTGGATTCGATGGGAATTGAGTGGTTTCAGCTGGATTCTTCTATTCTGATTTAATGTTCCTGTTTTGTTTTAGACAAGGTCTTGCTATGTAATCCTGGCTGGCCTGGCCTAGGTTTTCTGGCAGTTTGCCTGCCTCTGATTCCTAAATTCTGTTATAACAGATATCTGCCAACACCCAATTTTTATCTCTCTCTCTTTCCTCTATCTATCTACCTGCATTTCTTTTTTTTTTAAAGATTTATTTATTTATTATGTATACAACATTCCTTCCATGTATGTTTGTATGCCTGAAGAGGGCACCAGATCTCATTATAGATGACTGTGAGCCACCATGTGGTTGCTGGGAATTGAACTCAGGACCTCTGGAAGAGCAGTCAGTGCTCTTACCCTCTGAGCCATCTCTCCAGCCCTACCTGCATTTCTTTATTTATTTTCAGGATGGTGTCTTACTCTATAACTCAGCCTTGCCTGACATCACTCTGTAGCCCAGGATGGCCTCAAATTTAAAGTAGTCCTCCTGTCTCATCCTCAGTTGCAATTACAAGTGTGAGCCGCAGTGTCTTATTGGGTGGTTCATCTGTTGACAGTGTTATTTTGATTGTCCTTCTCTGCTTATTTGTTAGAAGATCTCCAACCCCACCACGTGCGGATTTAAACCTAGGGTCCCCTGCAGGAAGATGGTGTATAGCAGTAGAGCTGTAATCTCTAGTCCAAGCCGGGATTCTTTACTGAGCACCTTTTAAGCTGAGAGATTGGTGGTGTATACACCTTTAATCATTGTAATTGGAGATTGAGGCAGGAGGATTGTTGCAAGTTTGGGCCAAATGAGAGCCCTGTTTTTAAAAAGTAAACAAATAAAGCCACATTCCCTCCCCTTGGTGGGGAAAAACACATTGCTTATCATGAGATATAATTAGTACTAAGGAAAGAAGAAGTGGTTTAGGGCATCCCAGCTCTGTAAACAACCCTGAGAATTTCGAGGGGTTGGAGAGGTGGCTCAGCAGTTAAGAGAGCACTTGCTGCTCTTCCGCAGGACCTGAAATTGGTTCCCTATACCCATGGGTGGCTCAACCACCTGCATCTCCAGCCTCAGAATCTGATGTCATCGACTGGCCTTTGAGGCTAAACACACAATGGAAGATTTGTTCATCCATAATTTAAAGTTTTCTTAGACACCTTTAGATAGAAAGGTTTGTTCTAGAAAATAGTCTGTCACCACCCAAGGGGAGTTCTCTCTCAACTGCTCATTGTTGTGTTTCATTTCAGGAATACATGTATTTTCTTTTTAATTTAAATAAGAGTGTGTTAATTCACCTTTCCAAGTGTTTTTTGGTAGTTTTTCACAATTCATATTATCATTGTTACTTTTTTAAACAATATTTTTATTATATTTAATCATTTAGTTATTTAGTAATGCTTTTAGGAAGACGTCAGGCTTCTTTAGATATCCTGTAGCCTATGTATTCATACCTTAGTGCGATGAAATACCTATTTTCTTCCAACATACTTACGTATCTAATTTGTATAGAGTAGGTGTTCTGTTGATGCTTTGTTTCAAATATGGTGATTCCTTATAGAATGTAATGAAAAGTGTGTCTTTGGGTGCTTCCTCTTGATGAACCAAGGGCTTTTGAGATGACTCAGTAGGCAAGGGTGGTTGCCACCAAGCCTAAGGACCCGAGTTCATGCTCAGGAGCCACACGGTCGGAGAGAATGATTTTCTCAGGTTGTTCTCTGACACCCTACATGTGCCATGTCCCCCATAAATGAATTAAATAATAAATGTAAAAAAGTTAATCCTTCCAGAATGGCTCAACTAGTTACTACTGAGTTTTCTCATAAGATCTTTTAATTTGTTCTTTAGCAATTTTGTATGTGTATACAATGTATCCTGATTTTATCCAGCCTAAATCTTCCTTCCCTCTACCCTGTACTTCCTGACTGACCCCCTCCCATGCTTGAGTCTAACTCCCCAAATCCAGTTATGCTGCTTCCATGCTCAAGTGAGAGGCTATCCACCAGAGCATGAGGAACCTACCACCAACCACCTCCTTCCCAGTTGACATCACTTGCCAGTAGCTCCTTAGTTATGGGTGGAGCCTTTCAGCTCCCCTTTTATCCACACCGGGATGTTCACTGGCTGATTTCTGTGGAGGTTGTATGCAGGTAAGGTTAGCTGCTGTGTGCAATGACTGTGTCATGCCCAGTAAATAACTATTCATAGACTTTCTCTTCCAGCTCTTGCATTTTGCTTCCTCCTCCAATATGTTCCCTCAGGAGGCTGTGGAGCCTTGATAGAAATGTCCCATGTAGGGCTGAACATGGTCACTTTTTTCTCAGCACTTTGGCCAATTATGAGTCTCTTCATTGACTGCTGCCTACTGCAAAAACAAGTTTCTCTGGCCATGAGTATAAACATAGATATTTAGAAGGCAGTTTGACAGCATGTCCATTTAATACAATAGGTTTGTTCCCCCCTAAATCCTGTGACCTCCCAAGTCATAGTCATTTAACTGTATTTACAGTACCAGGCATGAATTCCCTCCTGTGGAGGGTTCAGGTCCCCTCAGAAGCAGTGTTGCCACTATTGTATCGGATGGCATGTATTGTCTGGCAGGTCAGTATTGTTCCATGTGGAGTCAACTTCGGGTGAGTCCATTGTGACTTTTCCTATCCACTGACACTATGAAAGCTCACCATCAGAAAGGAAGTTTCCCAGTCACTTCCTGTTTGATCTTCGTCCTGTAACCAAAGTGTGTTGCATCTTCAGTAATAGGGTCTTAACATCCAGTTATGGTGGGCAAATAAGAGAAACACCAATAGCCCGTGCTGTTTTTGAAAGACTTTGGGGCCTCCCTGACTATTAGCTTGTAGGAGGGTAACCTCTGCCTGGCACTGAGATTTTCTTTTAATAACCCATGTCTTCTGGGGGAAGCATTATCCTTCTATTCAGGGTACCGATGTTCAAATGCCTTAAATATTCTTAACAAATTACATATTACATACACACCACACATAACACACACACACACACCCTGTTCTTTGATAATTTAGATAATTTTGACTACATCTAGTCTCTTTCCCTACTCACCCAACTTTGTGTCCTCTTTGTTGGTTTGTTTGTTTTAACTCATCAAGTCCACTTTTGCTCCCTGTAAACTTTTGGGTTTGGGGCTAGCTGCTGGAGCACAGGAGCTATAACCTTAAATCTGAGTCTTCCTCTCCTAGCAGCTGTCAGTCATCATTATCACTTCAGCCAGGGGAAGGACTTAATGCTTACCTCCCCTTTCCATGCTGGACTGGGTTGGCTTGTGTAGGCCGGTGCATTCTTTTACAACTAGTAGGAGATCATGTGTGCAGCTGCTTTATTCTATCTGGAAAATACTATTTCCTTGTAGTCACCTGCACCCCTTGCACAGTGATCCCTGAACCTCGAGAAGACTAGGTATGATGTAGATGGACCATCTTGGGCTGAGCATCCATAGTCTCTTACCCTCTGTACCTTGATCACTTGTGGGTTAGTGTTAATCATTGTTTACCACAGGAAGAACCTTCTTTGATGAGGGTTGAGATATAAACTCATTAAAAGACAGTTTAACACTATGTCAGTTCAGCGGAAGAATAGTAGGTCCTCCTCTAGGGGCTATGTCATATTTTGCCCTGATAAGGGTTTCATCTTGTGGAGTGGGCCTTAAACCCAGTTAGAAAGTGTTTCATTCTCATTTCACTGAATAGCCCTGGCTGGCCTGGAACTCAAAGATCTGCATGCTTCTGCTTTCCAAGTGCTGGGATTAAGGTGTGTTCCACCACCCACAGTACATGATATGTTTGTAATTAGCATACGAAATAGTTGGGTTCTATGAGACTTTATGTTTTAAAATACATCCTTAGTGTTGGTTAGCAAACCTTCCGCCCCGTCCTTCACCTCATTTCATTGTCCATCCCCACATTTAGACCTTTAACTCCGCTTCCCTTCTATTTCAATGTCATGTATGTTCTGTACTCTCCTCTTTCCTTTCAGGGCCGTGTCCCCTCCCTTTTTGGCTTTCTGAACCTCCGCAGACATCCAGACTAATTGTAGAAATTACAGATCTGAAGCAGAATTATGTATGAAAGAAAACGTGTTTGTTTTCCTGCGCTTGAGTTATGCCACTAATATATTTTTTGATTTCATCCATTTTCCTGAAAATTTCATAAGTTCACTTTTCTTTATAGTTGAGTAAAATTCTACTGTGTATATATCACATTTTCATTATCTGATGATCGTCACATGTGTTCTTAGCAAATAGCAGAAAAGTTAAGCAATTTACATGGCTTAGAGTGCTTAATTTTACAAAGTCAGAATTTAAAAATGCTGAGTTTATTTCCTAGACAAGAAAGTGTAGTAGCTGTTGCAAGGCTGTAGTATCAGTATGTGCACATTCTGCAAATGTAAATAGTACATTTATTTCCTTTATGTAATATATTTTTTTTTTAAATTTTGGATAGACAATTGGTATTTCATCTGAAGAAAAGTTTGTTATTACAACTACGAGCAGGAAAGAAATTACCCGTGATAATTTTGGTAAGTAAGCAATGTCCATTTGTATTTATTTCCTGTGTAGATAGAACAGTAGCTGTGCATCACCATCTGTCCAAAGGATTGATAATCTGGAGGACTTTGTTCTCAAGGGATCACTTTTTCCTGCTATCAATTGGGTCCAGGAGAAATCAAGCCGTACCACTTAGCTTTATTTGGACAACCACAAAACTGAGCTCTTAGCAAACTTGAATTCTTTCATTATTTTTAAAATCCTTTATGTTTTAAGTTTCCATAACTGCTGGATTGCATGCTCTTTCCCCTCTATCATAGGATTTCCATACGTTAGTAACCCCAAGTGCCCTGGACCTAGAGTCTCCTGAGTAATCCCACCTGGGGATTACAGGTGGACTCCACCATGCCTAGGTTGATTGCTTTTCTTTTTAACAAGGTGTGCTTTTACTAGTTTTTAATTTTGTGTATGTATCCGTGTCTGTGTGTGGATATAGACATGTGAGTGTAGGTATCTACGGAGTCCAGAAGAGGGTGTTAGATCTGTTGGAGCTGCAGTTGCAGGTGGTTGTGTCTCCTAACATGGGCTCTGAGAACTCATCTGGGAAGAGCAGCAAGTGTTCTTAATTGCTGAGCTATCTCTGCAGTCCTCTTTTCTTTCTCCTGAAAGGAAACAGTGAGGAATTCTCCCTTCCTGTTGATACCACACTAATGCAAATCCTCATCTGATGGTCATGTGATAATTTAACTTATTGGGAATTGAGTATTGGGACTGAAGACACGGGTCAGTGGTTAAGAGCACTTGCTGCTCTTTCAGAGGACACAGGTTCAGTTCTCAGCACTCATGTGTTAGTTTTACAACCATCCCTTATTCTGCTTCTAGGGGATTTGATGCCTTCTGACCTCCACATGCATCAGCAAAGCCGTTGGTGCACAGGCATGCATGCCAGCAAAACACTCAATACACATAAAATAAATCTTTATTTTATTTTATTGGGCTTTTGGAGATAGGGTTTCTCTGTGTAACAGCCCTAACTGTCCTGGAATTCACTTTGTAGACCAGACCAGAGTGGCTACAAACTTGTAGAGATTCACCCGCCTCTGCCTCTTAGTGCTATGATTAAAGGTGTTGTGCCACAGCAGGGCGGTGGTGGCGCACGCCTCTAATTCCAGCACTCTGGAGGCAGAGGCAGGCGGATCTTTGAGTTTGAGGACAGTTAGGGTGGTTACACTGAGAAACCCTGTCTCAACAAACAAAAGTGTGTGCCACCACACCCAGCTATAAAATGAGCCTGGAAGAAGAAGAAGGAAGGAAGGAAAAGAAAGAAAAGAATTGAGTGTTTAAAATAGTGGTGACTCACGCCTTAATCCCTGCACTTGGGAGGCAGAGATAGGCAGATATCTATGAGTTTGAAGACAACCTGGTCTGTAGAGCTAGTTCCAGGACAGCCAGGTTTACACAAGGAAACCCAGTCTTCAAAACAAAACCAAGCAGAACACCCTGGGTATATGGTACATGCCTATAACCTGAGCTGGGATGTAGAGGCAGAAGAATAAGGAATTCAAGGCCAGCTTAGGCTACATGAAACTCCATATCTCAAAAATACCGAGGTTTCTGACTTTTCATCTTGTGAGGACACAGAAGACTCCACTTATGAAGAAACAGGCCTTCACTAGGCACCAGTCTTGGACTTTCCAAAATTTAGCAAATTGTGAGACGTAAACTTGTATTTCTGTATTTTTAAATATTTTCTGACTTATACTTCTTTATTTAAACATGTGTGTATTAATGCAGAGGTCAGAGGATAACTTTGGCAGTAGTGTTTCTCCTGCAGTGTGGGTCCCAGAGATTGAACTCAGGTTGTCAGATTTGCTCAGCTGACACCTTTACTCATTGAACAATCTTGCTGGCTCAGCCTGTAATGTTTTTTTAAAAAAACTGAAAATAAAAAAGAAATGCTTTTCAGCTGCCGTGGTAGTTTACACCTATAATCATGCCACTCAGGAAATTTAGGTGCTTTATAGTGAGTCCGAGGGAAGCTCAGACTCCAGTGAGATCCTGTTTTAACAAACAAATGATATTGGACATGGTGATGTACACTTGTAAAGCAGGAGAATCTCCCCAAGTTCAAGGCCATCTGCATAGTGAATTCCAGGCCAGCCAGGACTCCCCAGTTTCCAATAAAGAAATAAACATTTCAAAGCAACACACAATTCTACACATTTAGGAGACTGAGGCAGGAAGGTAAGTTTGAGGCCAGCCAGAGATGAGACCCTGACATTTTGAAAAACAAAGCAAACCAACCAGACAAACAAACACAAAGGGCCAAAAACACTTACCTCGAAAGCTTGAAAACCTGAGATAGATCCCACAGTGGAAGAGAACTAACTTCAGAAAGACATCCTCAGACTTCTCCTCCCCTCACCCTTCTCCCAGGCAGGGTTTCTCTGTAGCTATGGAGCCAGCTCTGGAACTCACTCTGTAGACCAGGCTGGCCTTATAGACATCCACCTGCCTCTGCCTCCTGAGTGCTGGGATTAAAGTGTATACACCACCCCCCGGCTGTCTTCAGACCTACGTGTGTACTGTGACATGCATTTGCCCACCACCCCCCGGCTGTCTTCAGACCTACGTGTGTACTGTGACATGCATTTGCCCACCACCCCCCGGGCTGTCTTCAGACCTATGTGTGTACTGTGACATGCATTTGCCCACCACCCCCCGGCTGTCTTCAGACCTACGTGTGTACTGTGACATGCATTTGCCCACCACCCCCCGGCTGTCTTCAGACCTACGTGTGTACTGTGACATGCATTTGCCCCCCACCCCCCGGCTGTCTTCAGACCTACGTGTGTACTGTGACATGCATTTGCCCACCACCCCCCGGCTGTCTTCAGACCTACGTGTGTACTGTGACATGCATTTGCCCACCACCCCCCGGCTGTCTTCAGACCTACGTGTGTACTGTGACATGCATTTGCCCACCCCCCCCCCCCGGCTGTCTTCAGACCTACGTGTGTACTGTGACATGCATTTGCCCCCCACCCCCCGGCTGTCTTCAGACCTACGTGTGTACTGTGACATGCATTTGCCCCCCACCCCCCGGCTGTCTTCAGACCTACGTGTGTACTGTGACATGCATTTGCCCCCCACCCCCCGGCTGTCTTCAGACCTACGTGTGTACTGTGACATGCATTTGCCCACCACCCCCCGGCTGTCTTCAGACCTACGTGTGTACTGTGACATGCATTTGCCCACCACCCCCCGGCTGTCTTCAGACCTACGTGTGTACTGTGACATGCATTTGCCCCCATTTGTGCTCATGTGCACACATACACATTAATAACAACAACAAAATAAATTTAGATATTTATTTGAGTATTTTAGAATTGTGGAAATGTTTATGCCTGTTGTATTGATGCTCTTTGTATTCACAACTGGAATGTGTTAGGTAGAGCCATTGACAGTTTACCTATACTGTTAAGTGCATTTCATACATGAGATATGTGTATTCAGAATAAATTCATTGCGTTTCTGATCTACCCTAGCAGTTAACAATTGTAACTCTCAATTACAGATGAAGCTGTTAAAGACGGAGTCACTCTGTACCTGCTACAGTCAGTTGACCAATCGCTATTAACAGCAACAAAAGAAAGAATTGACTTCCTGCCTCACTATGACACTCTGGTTAAAAGTGGCATGTATGAATATTATGCAAGTGAAGGACAGAATCCTTTGCGTAAGTAATTTGTACAATTTTTGATTTTTTAAAAAATTTCATGTATTTTCATTCTGTATACATTGATGTTTTTCTTGGGTGTTTGGTCCTCCAGAACTGGAGTTATACACAGTTGTGAGCTACCATGTGTGTACTGCACATTGAACCCAGGTTCTCTGAGAGAGCAGTCAGTGCTCTTAACCACTGAGCCATCTCTCCAGCCCCTGCACAGTATTTGGAAGTTGTTAATGCCATTCCTTCATATTCTGTAGATCTTTTCATTCTACTTTATTATAAGGGAAACTCCTTTTGATCTACTTTCTTAGTTTCTTTGTATAGATCCAACTGAAATTGGGATTTTTTCTTTGTTTTAAAACTATTTAAATTTATTCACGTATATGTTTATGCATTTGTGTATGCCACAGGGAGCCCTGAAAACCAACCTGGGGCTTTCCTCAAAAGCAGCAACTGCTCTGAACTGCTGGTCTGTCTCTCTAGCCCAACCTTTTTTTTTATTTATTTACTTTTGGTTTTTCGGAACAGGGTTTCTCTGTAGCTTTGGCGCTTGTCCTGGAACTCATTCTGTAGATCAGGCTGGCCTTGAAGTCACAGAGATCCCCCTGCCTCTGCCTTCTGAGTGCTGGGATTAAAGGTACACACCACTGCCTGGCTTTTTTTCTTTTCATTATGTGTGATGTGTGTGCCACAGTGTACATGTGAAAGTCAGAAGACAACTCCTTGTCTTCTACCACGTGCACTGCTGTGGCCGCCAGAGTCTCTAGTCTGTGCTGTAGGAGCACAGAGGTTACAGGTGCGTGCATTACTGCACACCGGCTTTCACGTGGGTTCTGGAGATCCAAAGTTATTAAGCTTGCACAGGAGATGTTTTACCCGTTGAGCCCTCTCTCCAGCACAGAAGTCAACTTTAAGTAAAAATAAAGTAAACATTGAGCCCATTAATAGGGCTGGATGCACTTTATCTTGCAGTTAAGCATCTTCCTGTCTTGCTGTAAACTGCCTCCAGATATGAAAATGCCCTTTACCTTCCATTTATTTATTTGTATTTAGTAACTGTGGATTAAATCCAGAGCCTTGCACATAATAAGATAAACATTCTATTGCTGAGTTATAATCAGTTCTTACTTTGTAAATTTACACAGATAAAATATAAAAAATAGATGTCTTTAATCTTTTCCTAAACCTTTATAGCCTTACTGGTTTATCCTTATAGACTATATGAGATGGTTTACCGGAACTTCTTCCTAGACTCTGTCAAAGTACTTTATGCTATTAATATGTTCGTTATAAATCATATTAAAATTATTTATTTGTAATGTACATTGGGTTTTGCCTGCATGTCTGTGTGAGGATGCCAGATCCCCTGGAACTGCAGTTACAGACAGTTGTGAACTGCCATGTGGGTGCTAGGAATTGAACTCAGGTCCTTTGAAAGAGCAGCCAGTACTGTTAATAGACTGAGACATCTTTCCAGCCCCAAATTCTTTTTTCTTAAATGTGTTTTATTGTTAGAAATTAAAAAATTAGAGATAAGTGAATAGAATATGAAAATAACCATATTGCTACGATCTGAATATAATCATCACTAACACTTTGGTGCTTATCATTTCAGAACTTTTCCTATTAGTTGATTTTTTGTTGGTTTGTTTTGTTTTACCATACAGGGTTTCACTGTGTAGTCCTGACTGTCCTGGAACTCACTCTGTAGACCAGGCTGACCTCAAACTCACAGAGATCCTCCCGACTCTTCCTCCTGAGTGCTAGAATTAAAGGCATATGACAACACATCCAGCTTAAACTTTAAAGATTTATTTTTATTTTAAATTATGTGTATACCTGTGCCTTTGCTATTTGATCTCTTTGCTCATTTTACTCTATAGCATGTGCTACTTTGTAATAGGCTGTAGAATTTACCTACCTACTGTCTTAATTGCTTTTCTGTTGCTGTGAAGAGACACCATGGCTGGCCAAGACCACTTAAAAAGAAAGCATTTAAGTTGGGGCTAAGAGTTCCAGAGGGTGTGGAACAGGCAGACATGGTGCTGGAGCAGTAGCTGAGAGTTTATATCTAACCCACAAGTTGGAGGTGGGAAGAAGCTGAATGGAATGGTATGGGCCTTTGAAACTTCGGAGTCCAGGCTTAATGACACGCCTCCTTCAACAGGGTCACACCTCCTAGTCCTTTTTCAAATAGTTCTACCGACTGGGGAGGGATCAAGTCTGTAGTGGCTGTTATTATTCAAACCACCATATTTACTGTAATCATTTATTTTCTCTCTCTTTTCTCTTCTGTTTTTAGCCCCCTTTGTTTTTAAGGCAGGATTTCACTTTGTAGCAGGACCCCCTCCCCAGATCCCCTGCTGTGTAGACCAATCTGACCTCATACTCATAGAGATCCACTTGTTTCTGTATCCCGAGTGCTGGGATAAAGATTGGCACTACCACATCCGACTGTGATTATGTTATTTTTTAATTTTATATATTTATTTATTTAGGGTTTCTCTATGTGGCCAGGCTGTTGACCAGGCTGAGCTTGAACTCACAGAGATCCACCTGCCTCTGCCTCCTGAGTGCTGAGAATGAAGGTGTGATTATAGTTTTTAAACTTTACATTTATTTATTTACTTGTATGTGTGAGGGCATATGTACAGAGGTGCGCATGTGTGCATGTGGAGATCAGAGGGCAGCTCATAGGAGCTGCTTCTCTCCTATGTGAGCCTAGCGATAGAACCCGGGTAGTCAGGCTTGATGACATGCACCTTTACGTAATGAGCTGTCTAACCTGTCCATGATTGCATTTTATTTCCCATCTTCCTGTGAAATATTGAACTCATAGGAATAAAATCTTTGCATTATGCAGTCCCTGGAGCAGTGCCTGGCAGATGAGAGGTGCTTAAATGTGTGAATTCTGAGTCAACTTTAAATAACTTCTTTGGGGATAAATTTCTGAATATTTACTGTGTACTCAACAAATACATTCATTGTAAAAACTGTCAATGTAGCTTAGTTACTAGTGTACAGATTCACTGTACCGGTTTTCAGCTATGCCATGATGACATCAATATGTGGAGAATCTCTGCTGAAACTCTGGTTTTGACTTCTTCAACTCTTCAGTGTGTCCCAAGATCTTTTCTTTCTTTCCTTTGCTTCCGGTTCTTCCTTGCTTTGTTGCAGCCATGTCTTCAAGTCATGTTCATCATTTCTTTTATATATTTTCTTTGAGTAGACAGATCTGATTTTCATTGTATGTATGTCAGTGAAACAAAAGCTTTACCTCTGACTTTCTAGCCTCTTTGTCATTAAGGAGAGTGTCTGTTCTTGCTTCCTATGTAACATTGCTATTGGTTGAATTTGATAGAGTAAGCATTGTATTTAAATTGTATATATTTCTAGAGGCAGAAATTCAAACTTGTCTCAGTGTTCCATTTCCCTTTCCTTTTGTGGAGGTAGGATGGTGGAAGGAAGTGTGGTGTTTTGAGACAGGGTTTCTTCTGTGTAGCCTTGACTGTCCTGGAACTAGGACCAGGCTAGCCACAAACTCACAGAGATCCAGTTGCCTTTGCCTCCCAAGTGCTGGGATTAAAGGTGTGTCCCACCACCTGGACCTTTTTCCTTTTGTAAATTAAGTTCTGTACTTTTTTCTTTCTTATGTCTTTATTTCCTAGTTATTGTTGTCAGAAGCCTGATCCATATGCATACCTAATTTGTGGTAAATTTGCTTACCAATCTGGTTGTCACTTAAGTACTTAGAGCACTTGCCAGAGAGCTATCATGTTGGTCAGTGAGTTTTAGTTGGGTTAAATTTCTGTGAAATGAAGATAAAATTTGGTATAACCATCCTTCCTTTCTCTTTCTGTTTTGTATTTTGAGATGGGTCTCACTGTGTAGCCCAGGCTTGCTCCCAAACTCAAATTCTTCTTGCTTCAGTCTTCCAAGTTCTTAGATAACAGGCATGTATTGTTTCTTTTTCTTCTTTACTTCTTTTGTTTGTTTGTTTTGTTTTGTTTTTTTCAAGTCTGGTTTTCTTGTATATCCCTGGCTGTCCTCAAACTCGGAGAGCTGCTGAGTGCTGGGATTAAAGGTGTATTGTTTCTTTTTAGAGAAATAAATGTGAGAAATGATTGAATGGTTGCTTTTTAGGGAGGAGAATATAAAATAGTGCTGCCAATAATGAATTGAATGTAAAGTTGGCAGTATGCCGGGAATCAGTAGGATGGACACATGTCTTGCCACTTGTATGGATTTTCTGGAAGAGGTGTGAACAGATACAACCAAAGAAACCATCCCAACATAGTCTAGCTTAGCAAAGCCCTGTGACTTTATTATGGTTGCTTATAGGAGCATGAGTGATTTAAAAGCAACTGTGTCACTAAGAAGCCCACTTTGCATGGCGATTGAAAGCTGTTATCTTGCAGCTCCCTGTGCAACTTAGAGATAGTTCAGCTCAACTGCCTATTGCCTTTATAGCATTGGAGATAACTCTGGGGAATCTTGTAAAATTCAAGAGCTTTCTGGGCCTAGTTTGTTTTTTTTGTTTGTTTATTGTTTTTTTGAGACAGAATCTCACTTTGTAGCTCTGGCTGGCTTAAAACTCCCTATGTAGACCAGGATGGCCTCACATGGACACAAATCTCCCTGTTTCTGCCCTGAGTCCTGAGATTAAAGATGTGTGCCACCATGCCTGGCTTGGGCCTATTGAGTCTAGAGCCTTGTCAGTTTTACTTCCTAGGTCTTGAGGGTTTGTAGGAGGGAATGTTTTAATTTGGAGAAAATAGTGAAAGCATTATGTAACACATTGTTTTTGGTTTTGTTTGTATAGTAAAAATATAAAATTCTTTCTGTTACTATGATAAAATACCTGGCAAAAAATAATTTAAGGAAAAGCGTGTTTTCAGTTTTACATTTCATCACAGACAAAAAGACATAGCAGGAACAGGAAGCAGGCTGGTCCCGGTCTTCCTCGTGAGAAAGCAGAGAAGGCTGAACGTTCATACTCCCCTAGTGTCTTAGTTTGTTGCAGTTCTGATAAACACTATAACCCGAATCAACTTAAGGGAGAAGAGGATTGATTTTTATCTTTAGCTTCCAGGTCAAAATCCATTGAGAGAAGTCAGGCCAGGAATTCAAGCAGAACTCAAGGAGAAACCATGAAGAAATGGTGCTGACTGACTCACTCTCGGGCTTTCTCACTGGCTCCTTCTGCTACCATCTACCTAGAGATGGAGTCACCTTAGGGGCCGGGTCCTCCCACATTAGTCACAATAAAGACAGTGTCTCACAGGCATGCCCACAGGCCACTCTCATTGGGCAGGTCCTCTAGGAAGGCTGCCTCTTCCTGGCTACTTTAGATTGTGTCAGGTTCACAATAAAAACTAGCATACCTGGCTTTATCCATTTTATTCAGCCTGGCCGCTAGGGTGGGTCTTTTTACTTAATTAACTTAATCTTAAAAAAAAAATGCACTCATAGATAGATATTCCCACAGTCTCCAAACTGATTCTAGATCCTGCAGAACTGATGATTTAAACCATCATAGGAAATGTGGTTGGGAGTGCAAGTTCTCTTTGAACTTCTGGCAGTCTTCCTGCCTCAGCCTCTGGTGTGCTCACATCCCAGGTGCCTTAGTTCCTTTTCTGTTGCTGCAATAAATCACCATGGTCAAGGCATTCATTGGACTTATGATTTCAGAGGGGTAGCATTTTTGATGGCAGTGTGAGGGCCCAGAAGTGGGCAGCTGAGAGCTCACACCTTGATCTTCAGACATGAAGCAGAGGGCACGCTGCTGTAGTCAGAGACTGCTTGTTCGTTCCCGGCCACCCAGCTCCTGAAATCACTCAGAAACTATATTATTTTTTTAAATTTATTTATTCATTTATTATGTATACAATATCCTGTCTGCATGTATGCCTGAAGGTCAGAAGAGGGCACCAGACCTCATTACAGATGGTTGTGAGCCACCATGTGGTTGCTGGGAATTGAACTCAGGACCTTTGGAAGAGCAGGCAATGCTCTTAACCACTGAGCCATCTCTCCATCCCCAGAAACTATATTATTAAATCACTGCCTGGCCAATAGCTTAAGCATATTTCTAGCTCTTTCTTCTCTCTTAAATTCACCCATTTCTTTCCTTTTTTAAAATTGATTTTATTGAGCTATACATTTTTCTCTGCTCCCCTCCCTAAAGTAACCCATTTCTATTATTTTATATTTTACCAAGAGGTTTGTGGCCTACCGGCAGGGTTCTAACTAGCAGCTCATGTCTTTCCCCTCTGGTGGCTACATGGCTTCTCACTGACTCTGCCTTCTTTCTCCCAGCATTCAGCTTAGTTTTCCTCGCCTATCTATGTTCTGCCCTGCTATAGGCTCAAGCTAGCTTTCTTTATTAACCAATGATATTCATAGCATAGCATCCCACATCACGCTGGGAATGACAGGAGTCTTTTCAGACCTCATACCCTACCTCCAGTGACATCTCCACAAGGCCACACCTCATAATCCTTTGCAAACAGTTCCACCAACTATAGGCCAAGCATTCAAACACATGAGCCTATGGGTGACATTCAAATTGCCACAACTGGCTGACATTTAACATGATACATTAGTCTTTAGAATTCTTTTTTTTATGATTTATTTATCTTTATTTTATGTGCATTGGTGTGAAGGTGTCATATCCCCTGGAACTGGATTTTCAGACAGTTGTGAACTGCCATGTGGGTGCTGGGAATTGAACCTGGGTCCTCTGAAAGAGCAATCAGTGCTCTTAACCGCTGAGCCATCTCTCCAGCCCCTAGTCTTTAGAATTCTATAACCGTGTGTGTGTGTGTGTGTGTGTGTGTGTGTGTGTGTGTGTGTGTACACGTGCATGTTCTCACTAATTATAGGCTGGTCTTGGACACACTTTGTAACCCAGGCATACCTTGAATTTATAATCCTCTTGTTTTAGCCTCCTGGTAAAGACTACAGGCCTTTCTCCACTAGACTAGCTTCTCAAATGAGCCCCTTTCCCTTTTATTTGGGGGTGGGGTGGATTGAAATAGAGTTTCTTTGTGTAGCTTTGGAGCCTGTCACTCTGTAGACCAGGTTGGTCTGGAATTCACAGAGATCTGGCTGCCTCTGCCTCCCAAATGCTGGTATTAAAAGCATGGGCCACCACCGCCCAGCTTAAACCAGCACCTTTTCACTGCTGCTGTTTTGATACAAGGATTTATTGGGTTGCTCAGATTAGTGTGTGTGTGTGTGTGTGTGTGTACTTTGTAACCCAGGCAGACCTTGAATTTATAATCCTCTTGTTTGAGGATCCATCTTGCTGGAGAGATGGCTCAGCGGTTAAGAGCACTGATTGCTCTTTCAGAGGACCCAGGTTCAATTCCCAGCACCCACATGGCAGTTCACAACTGTCTGAAAATCCAGTTCCAGGGGATATGACACCTTCACACCAATGCACATAAAATAAAGATAAATAAATCATAAAAAAAAGAATTCTAAAGACTAATGTATCATGTTAAATGTCAGCCAGTTGTGGCAATTTGAATGTCATCCATAGGCTCATGTAATCTTTTTCATGTTTGTAGTGGTTGTGATGAAACTTTTTATTATGCATAACATTAGACTCAGGGTGATACTTAATTCTTGCAGCTCTTTGGGAAATAAACAGTGGTTGCTTGAGAGTTCCTTTTACTGGAATGTTTATATAAACTGGGATGAAAGGGTTAAATGGTTTTTTCTCAATCTCTTCCAGCATTTGCTCTCGCAGAATTAATTGACAATTCATTGTCAGCTACTTCTCACAATGTTGGTGTTAGAAGAATTCAGATCAAATTGGTAAGAAAATTATGCATAAAGAATTGTTTTTTAGTAGTACATTGGAAAAATTAGAAATAAAACTTAGAACTAATTATCTGATGTCTTGTTATAATTTTTATAGTTTCTTTTATGTAAGTGCTTATTTATATATGTATTTATGTACTTACGTTTTATAATTTCTTTTGTAACACTGCAGTTATAAATATGACATGAATATTTTCCGATATTAATGCAGAGGGTTTTGTTAGCTACAGTGTTAGTTATGGAGTCTGTCTTCTTTTTCTTCCTGTATTTTGCCATGAGAAGCAATGTGGGAATAGTGTATATTTATATATGCCTTGATTCTTTCCTTAAGTTTACTTCTAAGACATGGTATTTCTAGGTTAAAGACAATAAGAAATCTAGGGTTTTTGCTAGATATAACTCAGTGTTTTAAGAGAGTTGTAATTTTTATACTTATACCAGTGATATGAGTGATCCTTTGAATTTTATACTCAACCTCATGTTTTAAGTGTTGATTGGCATTTCCTGTCTCTTTATCTCGTAGCTTTTTGATGAAACTCAAGGAAAACCTGCCGTTGCAGTGGTCGATAATGGGAGAGGAATGACCTCTAAACAACTTAACAACTGGGCTGTGTACAGGCTGTCAAAGTTTACAAGACAAGGTGACTTTGAAAGGTTAGCAAAACCATGCTTTTTCCTTTTTAGTGATGTCTGGGTGCCCTTAGTTATAGAGGATTTATTAGAGAGCTTGTTTCTATTACAGGGCTTTGTGATAAATACTCCAAAACAGAACACTGTGCTTTTCTCCTGAACAATTTTGTATTTCCTGAGGTCTGTGAGAGTTATATTAACATATTGAATACTGTTAGGACAATAGAATGGTGTTTAGGGTAATCTATATAAATCATGTCATACTTCTTGAAAATGTCTAGAATTACATATGATTCACTAGTATTCTGTATTTTTACTTTGAGGCTCAGTTTTTCAGATTGTCACAGCTATTTCGGAATAGAATCCACGTTTGTATCAGAACACGCTTGTAGACAGTGCTTTCAGCACAGGAAAGCTGTGCATGGCAACTCGGCTGGTAATCCATTTTAGTCTTCTTGGGATTTTATCATATGAGCAAAGATTTTCAGTGACTCACCTCATTTTGTGGCGTGGGCAGTGAAGCCAGGATGTGGTGCATGCTAGGCAGGGGCCCGACACTGAGCGGCACCTCTGTCCTCCAGCCCTGTGTGACAGATAGTGGAGAGAAAAACAAAGATTACAGTGTCCTTTGATTGGTCTGGTTTGCCTGGCCATTTATTGTTGGGCACTTTACCTCTCTGTATGTCACGTTACGTACTTAGAAAATGTGCACAGTCTCTTAAGGTTTTGTGGAAACTGAGCTATTGTTCTGATATGAAAACGTAAAATTTTGAGATAGTGCCTGTCATACAGTAAGCATTTAATAGCCACGAGCTGTTATTTTAGTTATTTCTTACTCCTGGTATAGCACTTATCTATAATCATTCTTTTCTGATATTTTCATGAATATATGACACTTAAAAGAGTGTTTAAGTGTCTAGCATGCACCACATCCTGGCTTCACTGCCCATGCCACAAAATGAGGTGAGTCACTGAAAATCTTTGCTCATATGATAAAATCCCAAGAAGACTAAAATGGATTACCAGCCGAGTTGCCAATGTGAAGTGGCATGGTGGTGCATACCTTCACTCCCAGCACTCAGTGGCAGATCTCTGTTGAGGCTAGCCTGATCTGCAGAGCAAGTTCCAGGACAGCCAGGGCTACACAGAGAAACTGGGCCTCAGAAAAGAGGGAAAAATATGTCAACACAAACTTAAACACTTACATGAAAACACTATGCTTTTATAGTCTGAGGACAGGATTTTGTATCTGTTTGGCATAAACAAAAAGATAAAGGAAGTTGACAATAAACTTGGGGAAGGGATCCAGAAAATTAACTTTCTGCCTTTCTGATAGATTTAATTGGTCCATCTAAATTACTAAAATTAAACCTTCACTGGACTCAAAGGATACTGAGTTTTCTCTACACCATAACCAGTTTTTTTTAACAACTTAAAAGTTAAATTTCTATTTTTGGTAAAATCATCCTTTGCTCAGTTTAATTATGTATGTGTGTATGTGTGTTACATACATGCATGTTTAGTACCTGGAAATAATTTCGGATCCAGTCCTAGTCCGTGACTCACTCCAACTTCTACAGCATCATCATGTGTTATCCTTGAGACCATGGCATCCACTTACGTAGATATAATTATTAGTTCTTTTTCTGCTTGCATTTCAGTTTCAGTTTGATGCAAGGGTGATGTTATAAGAGACAGGCTATGGAAAAAAGAAGACCATAGCTTTATAATTTGTTTTATTAAGAAAAACAAATGTTAACTCATGTCATAGTTATAAACATTTTAAATTCTTGATTAGAACTGAAGAAAATGTAATGTTGTCGAATATTAGTTTAATATGTGTTACATTTGTTTTTGCGGGGCAACATTTGTTTATTGATGCAAAGATATGTTGCATTCTTTATGTTACATTTGTTTATCTTTGTGAAGCTGTGATACTTTGCCTGTCTAAAACACCTGATGATGTACAGCATGAGAAAGGGTATGTGGGGCTGGCAGGCAGAGAGAATAAATAGGAAAAATCTGGGATAAGGGAGATCAAGGAACAAGAAAGGGAAGGAACGAGGAGAAAAGGGGCTAACCACCCAGGCAGACATGGAGTAAGAAGTAAAGAAAGGCATATAGAAATAGAGAATGTAGTGAAGAGGCGAGCAGGCCTTCTTTTCGTCCTGCCCGGCTCCCACACTGCTAGCTTGGCCCCAGAATAATTACACGGAAACTGTAATTATTTAACATTTAAAGACTGCCTGGCCGGGCGGTGGTGGCGCACGCCTTTAATCCCAGCACTCGGGAGGCAGAGGCAGGCAGATCTCTGTGAGTTTGAGGGCAGCCTGGTCTACAAGAGCTAGTTCCAGGACAGGAACCAAAAGCTACGGAGAAACCCTGTCTCGAAAAATCAAAAAAAAAAAAAAAAAAAAAAGACTGCCTGACCCATTAGTTCCAGCCTCTTATTGGCTAATTCTCACATCTGCTTTAACCCGTATTTAGTAATCTGTGTAGCACCACAAGGTGGCAGCTTACTAGGAAAGATCCTTACTTGCGTCCGTCTCGGGTCGGAGAATCATGGCATCTGCCTGACTCTGCTTCTTTCTCCCAGCATTCTGTTCTGTCTGCTCCGCCTATCTAAGCTGCTGTTCTATCAAAGGCCAAGGCAGTCTCTTTATTTGACCAATGAAAGTAACACATAGACAGAAGACCCACCTACATCAAGAGAAAGTAACACATAGACAGAAGACCCACCTACATCAAGAGAAAGGTAAAACCAGGGGTCAAAAAGTAGATGAGAGGGGGCTGGAGAGATGGCTCAGAGGTTAAGAGCATTGCCTGCTCTTCCAAAGGTCCTGAGTTCAATTCCCAGCAACCACATGGTGGCTCACAACCACCTGTAATAAGGTCTGGTGCCTTCTTCTGTCCTGCAGGCATACACACAGACAGAATATTGTATACCTAATAAATAAATATTTAAAAAAAAAAGTAGATGAGATAACTTAAGTTGAAAAGTTGGCTAGCAATAAGCCACACAAAGACTGGGCATTCATAGGAAAGAATAAGCCTCTATGTGTATTTACTTGGTAGCTGGGAGCCGGGCCCCCCAAAAACAAAGAGCCAAAAGAATAAAAACAACCAACTACAGTAAGGTGTCAGAACTGATGGATGTTTCCTTTGCTTAGCTTAGGTGGTTGGAGAAAAGGCTGTTGTGATGTTTGAGTTGAGACTTCTCCAAGAAAGAAGCCAGTTTGCATGTAATTCTAATACTTGTAGATTTAACGTGTGCACACCAGCATGAGTGTATGTGCATGTATCTTCAAGTGCCCACTGAGGCCTAAAGAGGGTGTCAGATCCCCTGGAGCTAGAGTTATAGGGGTTTGTGAGCTGCGTGATGTTGGTGCTGGAGACTGATTCCCTGTATTCTGAGGAGCACCAAGTGTTCTTAACTGCAGAGCCATCTCTCTAGTCCCCAGTACTCTCAATTCACGTTGAAGGAGTGAGGATTACCCAGCTAACCTCTGCCATAGTGTGAGACTGTCCAGGTAGGTGGGTGGATGAAGGAAGAAAACCTAACAAAAACAAAGTTGGTTTTGAGCACCGATGTCTGGGGGCCAACTCCAGCTCTAGAGAGATGCCTCTCTATCATATATCTGTCTGTCATCTGTCTATTTTTCATCTATCTATCCATCCATCTATACACCTACATTTATTCTAGTGTTTTATTTAGATTCTTTTTCTCTTTTCCATCTATCCAGGCTTCTTCACTCTTTGATAGGTGTTTCTATGTTTTCTTTTTTGTGTGTTTTCCTTTTTTGCATGTGGGGTAGAATTCATTTTTTCTAGAATGGTTGACAATCTTTCTTAGCACTGTTCATTTCCTTAATATTTTATGTGAATATTTTCAAGCATGTAAAAGTTGAAATTCTGTAGTAATATACCCACATGTGAGTCCTACCATCAGTTCTTATTTTATTTTATGTGTATGCTTACTATGTATGTGTAGGTACCCATGGGGTCCAGGAGAGTCTGATCCCTTACAGTTGTCGTTATAGTTAGTTGTGAGTCGTGTTCAGTTCCTAATACCCTTATATTCATGTAAGAACCTTATATACATATGTATATGCACACACATACATATATACATATTTGTATTATTTTATTTTACATGTATGGGTGTGTTGTCTGTAGGTACGTCAATCCACCTTTTGTGCATTACCCTCAGACTCCAGAAGAAGGCATCAGATTCCTAGGCTTAGAACTACAAATGATTGTGATCCACTATGCGGGTTCTGGGAATCAGACTCGGGTCCTCTCTAAGATAGCAGCTAGTACACTTATCTGCTGAGCCATCTCTCCAGTCCCACTAATACATTTTTAACAGGTGGCAGTGGTTCGTTTCAGTGTTTAGTTTTTCTAGGTATGATCAGCACCTTGCTTTATAACAGTCTAGTCTGGCTTACTGCCGACTTGCAGTCTCTAGTACACAGAGATGTTTCCTTCTCTAGTCTGGCTTACTGCCGACTTGCTGTCTCTAGTGCACAGAGATGTTTCCTTCTCTAGTCTGGCTTACTGCCGACTTGTCTCTAGTGCACAGAGATGTTTCCTTCTCTTCTGCGCTCACTCGCTTTTGAGGACGAGTCTCATATAGACCAGGATGGCTTTGAACTCAGAGAAGTCCACCTGCTTCTTCCTCCCAAATTGTGGAATTATCCACGTATCCACCAGCTTGGTTTCTTTCTCTGATTTTCAGAAGTTGAACTCTGATGTGTCTAGGCTATGGCTCTTTATCATTTCATTCTCTTTGGAATTAATTCAAGTTCTCTTATTTGTTAAGTAAGTCTCCTTATTTGGTAAGCATAGCCTATCATTTCTCCAAATACTTTTCTATCTTTTGCAGTTCCTTACATTTTAGGTGCTATGGTAATCTGTAGACTTCAGATACTTTGTGTTCATCTTCCTTCCTCTTCCACTTTCTGCACTGAAGAGTAAACCTGTAGCTTCACACATACAAGGCAGATTCTATACTAGTAAACTGCTTTATTCTTCAAACTAAATAAACTCAACTTGTGTATAAGTTTATAGGGTCACTCTGCTACCAATTTAAAGCTGTTCATGATCCATCAACTTCCATGAATTTAGTTATTATTTCCAAATGCAAATTGTAGATTTTAAAAATTTTTATTGATATATTTACTGGAACACTTATTTTTAAAATGATTTTTATTATGTATACAGTGTTCTGCGTGCATACATGCTTGCACATCAAGGGGCACCAGATCTCATCCTACACACCTGTGAGCCACCATGTTGTTGCCAGGAATTGAACTCAGGACCTCTAGAGGAGCAGCCAGTTCTTTTAACATTTGAGCCATCTATTTAGCCACCTGGGTGGATCACTTTTATGGTTTCTGTTATTTGGACATGAAATAGAGTTTTTTAAATTTGTGTTTAGTGAATAATTTCTTTGATAGTATTCATCAGAATGATTTTTAAAATTTTATTTTATGTTCTTGTACCATGTGCATGCCTGGTGTCCATGGAGAACAGAAGAGAACTTTAGATCTAGTGGAACTGCAGTTACAGTTGTGAGCCATCTTGTAGGTACTGGGAACTGAACCTCAGTCCTGACAGAGCAGCCAGTGCTTTTAACCACTGAGCCATCTTTTCAGTTCTTCTATGATGGTTTTGTCAGCTGCCCTATTTCCTGTCAGGGACTGTATGTCAAAATTTGTTTGGCTGTAATTTGTTTGTTTTTTTGAGAACTAGAAATTTTAAGTAGCTTGCTATTCTGTATTACCACTGAAGTCTGCTTGCTCACTGAACTTTTGTGATCAGCTGATTTCACATTTCATGCACTGAAACCCCAAATCTTCCCTTGCTGAGGTTTCTGTGGCTATAATGGAATCCCCTGCCCCAAAGGTCAGTCTTGGCTTTGCTAGGCAAATGCTCTATTTCTGAATTGCATCATTAGCCCTAGAATGCATTTGGCGATTTTGGTTGAGTTTTTGATAGTAGGTTTAAGGTAGTGTTTTATTATATACATACATACATACATACATATATATTATTATACATACATACATACATACACACATATATATATCTCCCATGCTGTCCTCTAACCCAGGATGTTCCTACCTCTCTCTCTTAAGTAGATTGTTTAAAGACTGACTAATACAATGTTTTCTTCTAGTGATCATTCAGGGTATGTTCGGCCAGTACCAGTACCACGCAGCTTGAACAGTGATATTTCCTATTTTGGTGTTGGAGGCAAACAGGCTGTTTTCTTTGTTGGACAGTCAGCCAGAGTAAGTGATTTTTTTTTTTTTTCAGTAAAAACCTATGAAGTATTTTGGGATTGACAAATCTCACTAGTAAGGGGTTAATGTATCTTTTCAATTGTTGGACAGATGATAAGCAAGCCTGCAGACTCCCAGGATGTTCATGAGCTTGTGCTTTCTAAAGAAGACTTTGAGAAAAAGGAAAAAAATAAAGAGGCAATATATAGTGGATACATTAGAAACAGAAAGGTACAGTACATTTTTACAGCTCACAATTAATTACACATATATTCTTTTGACTGCATAATGGGACAGAATGTTTTTCTGATTTTAAAGACTTGACTTATAGTTTTATATTTTACTTTGAAAAGTAGCAAAATAATCATTGTTGGTGTTTTTTTTTTTTTTTTTTAGCTAAATCTTTCCACATAAGTTAACTTAGGAAACTTTCTGTAAACTACTTAAAAAGTTGCAGACCTTGGTTGAAATTTGTGTGAAAATTTTTTTGATATTTTATTCATTTATTTTGTGTGTGTGTCAGTGGACAGCATGAATTAGTGTGTTTCAGGGATCAGATTCAGGTAATCAGGGTTGGTGTCAGGTGCCTTCCTGACTGAGCTATCTTTCTGGCCCAGATATGAATTTTAAAATTTTATTTATAAAATAATAATAGAAACCATGTAAGAAAATAGTGTTTGAAATAATGTATTTTGAGGAAGTTGGAACTTTAGAGGCATGAGATTTTGTTACAACTGTGTCCTAACACTTGGATGTATCCCTCCACATATACATCTACACATGATAAAAAAAAAAATCTTTAAAACACAAGCAACAATTTAAAAATGTCTTATTTGAAATGAATAATGTGTGGGAAAGCAAACAAAATACTCGCAAGTATCAGAGAAAGGTGTTGATAACATTTTGGTAAGTTTCTTTATATTTATAGTCCAGTGCTTTGAAAATACGTGTGCATAGAGCTCTGACCCCACATATCCTACATCAGCATCTTGAGAATTCCTCATTTAGAAAATGTTTTTATATGCAGTGCATTCGGAAAAGAGTACGGGTGCTTTGTTTGCATGTTTTTATCTGTACTACATGTGTGCATGGTACCTGAGACCAGAAGAAGGTATTTAAATAGCCTTATAATATTTCTATTTCTGTCACTTTATTTCTGCATTTAGTGTTCCTGAAAGGTTTCCTTGTAATTATAAACAGTGTTTGGTTATCTTTGGGTAGCATTTTTCCCAAATTGCAGATATTTTTTTTCCCTACAGATTGTTAGAATTTGAATAGCTGTGAAGATTTGAACTCCTTGGCTTTTCGAGACAGGGTTTCTATGAAACAACAGCCCTTGCTGGCCTGGAACTAGACAGGGTTTCTATGTAACAACAGCCCTTGCTGGCCTGGAACTAGACAGGGTTTCTATGTAACAAGAGCCCTTGCTGGCCTGGAACTAGACAGGGTTTCTATGAAACAACAGCCCTTGCTGTCCTGGAACTAGACAGGGTTTCTATGTAACAACAGCCCTTGCTGGCCTGGAACTAGCTCTATAGACCAAGCTGGCCTTGGATTCACAGAGATCCACCTGCCTATGTCTTCCAAGTGCAAGGCGTGTTCCACCACTTTTTGGCTGGCAATTTGAACTTTGAATATGTTCATGATATGTTAAATTTTTTTTTTTGTCTGAGAATGAAACTCAGAAATCAGTGGTTTTTGTATTAAAATACCTACTTGACCAATTCCTTATTTTCTTGTTGTTTGTGGCCTGCATAGGCTCATATTTGAATCTTTGGGGGAAAGGGTTAGGGGCTATAGCCTTGTTGGAGGAGGTATATCACTGAGGGTTGGATATGGGGTTTCAAAAGCCCATGCCATTCCTAGTTAGCTGTTTCTGCCTCGTACTCCACAGACTTCAGCGACTTCACCAGCACCATGGCTGCTGTTGCTTGATGCCATGTTCCCCACTGTGATGGTCATGGACCCTACCACCTTCTGAAACCATGGGCCCCAATTAAATGCTTTCTTTTGTGAGTTGCCATAGACATGGTGTTTAAATCACAGCAGTAATAACCAAGCCGGGAGTGGTGGTGCAAGTCTTTAACCCCAGCACTCGGGAGGCAGACGCCAACCTGGCCTACAGAGCAAGTCCAGGACAGCCAAGGTTACAGAAAGCAACCCTGTCTCTAAAAACCAAAAACCTACAAAAAAAAAGGGGAGTGCAGAGGTGGGGAGGAGAGGGCCAGAAGTTTGTACATACAATATTATGGCATTGCTATGATAGGCCTGACTAAGCTGTGCTCTGTTTGTCTGTCTGTTTGGGAAAAGTGGAGACACTTTAGGACTTAGGATTTAAAAAAGCAGTTGAATGCTGTAAGCAGTGCTTAAAGGGCCATCCTTGTATGAGCCTGGAAAAAAGTAATGCTGGGAGAAAGCCCAATTCTCTCCAGTCCGACTTTTTTTTTTTTTAAGAGTTAAGGGGGGGGGGCTGGAGAGATGGCTCAGTGGTTAAGAGCATTGCCTGCTCTTCCAAAGGTCCTGAGTTCAATTCCCAGCAACCACATGGTGGCTCACAACCATCTGTAATGGGGTCTGGTGCCCTCTTCTGGCCTGCAGGCATACACAGAGACAGAATATTGTATACATAATAAATAAATAAATAAATAAATAAATATTTTAAAAAAAAGAGTTGAGAGGGCATTCTAGTGAATACTGAATCTGCTTGAAGTTTATTTTTCATAGCCCTTTTATACCCCAAGCCAAAGGGGAAGATGAAAGGACTTTTTTAAAATCATGATACAAGGAGCAAACAAGGGTGATTACTTCCTTATTATTCAAAATATCTAATAGCTATGTCCTAAGTCAAACATCCTGTTATTTGGAGCAAAACATCCAGTAGCTCCTCCTTAGACCAAACATCCTGTTATCTAGGCAGGACATATAGTAACTTTACCTCATGCTAAATATCCTGTTGCTTGAGCAATAATAGGCTTAAACTCTGACCTTATGTCAAGATGGAGCCACTTGTATGGGCCTCCATGCTTGACTCCACGAGGAAAGCCTGTGAGAGGCTATAGGTGAAAGTGCAGCCCCGTTGCAATAGAAGACCTCGACATTTTGGAGATGCTAGTACCATGGGATGATCACCAAGGACGGTGGTCTACCAGTGGAGTGGAGCTAGTTGGAGCCTAGTGGATCATGAGTGGATCCCAGATGATTGAACATTGAATTATTTATACTGTTGGATTTTAGTTTTTCTTGGTTGAGATTGTGATAGTGCCCTGGTTCTTCCCTCTTTTTTTTCTCTTTAATTTTTTTTGTTTTGTTTTATTGAGTTATATATTTTCTTCTGCTACCCCTCTCTTCCCCCCCTCCCCTTCTACCCTCTTATAATATCCCCATGCTTCTAATTTACTCAGGACATCTTGTCTTTTTCTACTTCCCATGTTGGTTAGATCCATGTATGTCTCTCTTATGGTCCTCTTGTTGTCTATGTTCTCTGCGACTGTGAATTGTAGGCTTTATGTATTTCTGGGTCTGTTACTTCACTCAATATGATATTTTCTAGATTCATCCATTTGCCTGCAAGTTTCAAGATGGCACACTTAAACATAATAAAGACAATGTATAACATCAGACTAAATGGAGAGACACTCAAAGCGATCCCACTGAAATCAGGAACAAGATAAGGTTGTCCCCTCTCTCCATATCTAGTCAACATAGTACTTGAGGTTCTAGTTAGAGCAATAAGACAACAAAGGAGATCAAGGGGATACAAATCGGAAAAGAGGAAATCAAACTATCATTATTTGCTGATATGATAGTTTACATGTGTGACTCCCAAAATTCTACCAAGGGACTTCTACAGCTGATAAATACTTTTAGTAATGTAACAGGATACAAGATTAACTAAAAGAGAAAAGTAAGAAAGAAACCCAGTAGCCCTAATTTATACAGATGATAAATGGGCTTAGAAAGAAATAAGAAAACATCACCATTCACAATTGCCCCAAATAGCATAAAATATCTTAACTAAACAAGTGGAAGACTTGTATGACAAGAACTTTAAATCTTTGAAGAAAGAAATTGAAGAAGACACCAGAAAATGGAAAGAGACCTTTTTATCTGTCTGTCTGTCTGTCTTTGATTTTTTGAGACAGGATTTCTCTGTAGCTTTGGAGCCTGTCCTGGAACTCACTCTGGAGATCCAGCTGGCGTAAAACTCAGAGATCTGTCTGTCTCTGCCTCCCGAGTGCTGGGATTAAAGGCACTGTCCGTCTGACCTTGGAGACTTTAGTGGACTGGGTTTCTTTTGCAATATGATTGGGCTACAAGCTGTGGGAACGTGGGAGTGGAATGCAGTGGTTTAAGAGTGGTCGTCCCAGCTGGTAGAACTGTTCGTGTAGGAGGTATAGCCTTGTTGGAGGACGTGTGTCACTGGAAATGTCAAACGCACCAGGCTTTGCATCATGCTTGTGGAGCAGATGTAAGCTCTCAGCTACTGCTCAGTGCCATGCTCCCCACCATGATGCTCATGGACTCTACTAAGGAATCCTTGAAAGCATGAGTTCCCCAAACTAAATATACTTTGTTTTCTGAGTTGCTGTGGTCGTGTTGTCCCTTCACAGCAATAGAGAGGAATCCAGACAGTTTGTTCATATATTTGCTTTTTGCTTGTTTGACTGAGTCAGGGCCTTACGTGTTATCTGTGATAGTCTGGTACTCATAGCCCAAGCTGTCATTGAACTCAGTAATCTGCCTCAGTTTGCAGAGGGCTGAGCTTAGTCTCCAGACATGCTGCATATATTGGCTGCTCTTTTGTTGAATGTCTTTTCTATTGCTGTGATACAGTGTGCTGACAAAAGCAACTTAATCAAGAATAAGTTTATTCTGGCTCACCATTGTAGACTAAAGTTCATCCAACTAGGGAGGTCTCTGAGAGGCAAGAGTTTGGGGCAGCCTGCCACATTGCACCCTCAGTTCTGAAGTAGTGCTCAGCTCTCTAAATATTTAGTTCAGTATCCTGGCATCTTAAGGTGGGTCTTCTAACACTGTAATTAGCCCAATCAAGACAATCCCTCACAGACATTCCCAGAGGGTAACCTAATCACGACAGTTCCTCCTAGGTGTGCTTGGCTAGCTTGCCTCTGGGAAGTCTAGAGTCCGCCAGGTTGACAGCAGCTCTGCTTTTTGTTGTTTTCCCCGAGTGTTAAGGATTGAATTCAGAGCTGCAAACACTTCTTGGGTACCAGTGGTACTTACTCTTGTTTTTATTTATAATCTTGTGCGGGGGCTGTGTTTGTGCATGGGCTTGCAGTTGTACATACAGACCAGAAGAAGCGTCTGATCCCCTGGAACTTGAGATGTTGGTGGTTAACCAGAAGACACCTGATGAGGGTGCTGGGAAACGAACACATTGCTCTCTTTCTGTCACATCATCCCTCCTGCCCCTTTTGAGTAGTTCTTTCCAGCTGTTTCAGTTGAACTTCCCTCCCCTTGATTTGCTATTTCCAGAATGTGAGTGGATTTGAGGCTCTTTGTAGGGAGCAAATGGAGTCCTTAGCGGATGTGCGCTGTTGACACGAGCAAAGCCTCTGACCTGTGGGAGAATGGCAGTGCCTTCCCTTGAAGGTTAGGTTCATGGAAATGGCAGTATCTCCTCTTGATCAGAGAGTGCTCACAAAATGTCTACTGTAGCTTCCTCCCTCTAAAGCTAATGGCTTGAGGACTGTTCCAGTACAGAGACTGTTCATTTTAGGAAATTGTCCGTTTCCTTGTTCAGCTGTATATAGTAACACCCCCTCTCTGTTCAACTGTATATAATAACCTTCTTGGGTCCTATTGCTTTGCCCTCGGCCTAGTTTACTGATCTCAGCTTCTCTGTGTGTCTTGTCTATTTACCCCATTTTTATTCCTAGCTTTGTCTGGCCTGGAACTGATTGTAGCTTAAGCTGGATTCAAATTCAGAGATCAGCCTGCCTTTATGTCCCAAATGTTTGGATTACAGGCATACACTACCATGCCCAGTATTAAAGATTGTTTTTGAAACATTAAAAATAAACTATCTGAATCACTTTAAAACTTAAATATGATTTTAATTATAGATGATTAAATCTGTTGTGTTTGTATTCACCCTTTTAGCCAGCTGATTCTGTTCACATTACAAATGATGATGAAAGATTCCTACACAATCTTATTGTAGAGGAGAAAAAGAAAGATAGCTTTACTGCTGTGGTTATTACAGGGGTGCAACCAGAACACATACAGTACTTGAAAAATTATTTCCATCTTTGGACACGACAGTTAACGTAAGTAATTTGGTTCTAGAAATGTTTCTGCTTACTTTTTTCTTTTTCTTTTTCTTTTTTTTTTTTGAGACAAGCTGTTGCTATGAATCCCCACTGATCTGGAACCCTTCCCATTTTTTTCCCTTCTGACTTCCAAGTATTAGGATTACAGGCATGGAAACCTAGCTTAAAATTCACCCTTTGCCCCTTTTAGATACAGAAATAATTAGAGATATATTGACCTCTCTTTGGTCTAGTATTCTTCACATTGGTACATTGTACACTATTCTCATGTTGAATTTTAAAGGGTTATTCATTTATTTATTCAAAAATAAAATAGATTTCTTCATGTTTTCAGTATTGACCTTGAAGCACAAGTGTTTTGACACCTGCTACAAAGTAAAGAACAGTTTGAGAGTTGGTCCTGCTCCAGGGCCATTCTCATGTCACACTCTTGTGCTTCTTCCCAGAGGTGTAATCTTCCAGACTGTTTCTTGTTTTTTCTGTTTTCTCTCACTGTAATCCTTTGATTCATGTCTATATCTTCAGTGTCTACAAGAATATCTACTACGTAGTAATAAGTGCTTAACAGATTAATACATTTAGCTCATTGAAATAAGAAATGTACAACCATTTCTTAAAATGTCCTATGTTAATAATAAATAATACTAGATACTAAAATATCATTCTATTATTCCAATGAAATCTATGATTGTATATTTGATTGTATATTGACCAAATCAAAAGATTTACTTTAATTTTTCCTGTATCTCTAAATATTTACTCTTATTAGATTGTTTACATAGTTTTCATTAGTCTGGAATCCTTTCAAATGGGTATATCTTCACAAGATTAACATTTAAAAATCATCTAGTGTTCACTCCAAAGTCTATTATACTTTAGTCTGTATTATATACACTTACATATTAACTGAGTTTACATTTTTTGTTTTTTTATAGGAAAAAATTGACTCAGGAATACCTTTTTTCTTGAGATTTCTGTTTAATTGCCTGACATATTTATGTAAGAAATTGGATTCTCGCCGGGCGGTGGTGGCGCACGCCTTTAATCCCAGCACTCGGGAGGCGGAGGCAGGCGGATCTCTGTGAGTTCGAGGCCAGCCTGGTCTACAAGAGCTAGTTCCAGGACAGGAACCAAAAGCTACGGAGAAACCCTGTCTCGAAAAATCCAAAAAAAAAAAAAAAAAAAAAAAAAAAAGAAATTGGATTCTCTTTTCTAAGTATATAGTAGCTGCCCTTTATAGTTTCTTTCCACTGAAGAAATTATGTATACAAAATGTATATAGTATGTTCTAATAAAGAATAACATAGCCTATTTTGTTCTTTAAGTATGGTCTCAAACATTGACAATTTTGAAGAAAAATAATGATGTTTTAGTGTTTTCTTTATGTTAGTATTATTTTAGAGAGTAGCTAGGGTGATAAACATTGTTCTCTCTGCCTCTCTCCCTTGCTTTTTCCTACCCTCTCTTTGCCTCTCGTTCTTTAGAGAAAAGTTCTCACTGTGTATCTCAGGCTGGCCTGGAACTTGTGACCTCTTCTTAGCTCTGCCTTTGAGTCCTGGGATTACAAGTGTGTACTACCATGCCTGGCAAACCTAATTTTTAATTTATGAGAAGGAAGTATGTAAATTTCTACTTAAGGAATAATTAGAGAAACATTTTAATGTCTTAAATAAAATACACTTTGTTTAACCTTTATTTTAAAAATAAGACAGCAAAGATTTCTGGTGATCTTTTAAATGGAATTTTGTTGAAATATTAACTTTTTAAAATGTTGGTATAATTTTAATGCCAAGGTTGAGAAACCACACAAATTATAGAGTAACCCCCTACTCTGAGGATTGTTAACAAAGTACTCCCAGGTCTTTGAGAACTTTCTAGAACAACCTTAACAGGCAGAATTTGGGACGCTTACCTTCTTTTGTTAAAATTTATAGGATAAAGACTGAATTAACTAAAGCTGAGTTTATCCTAGTTCTGTGACCCTACATAAACTCTGTGTCTGAATTTATAAACAGATTTCAGAGGTTATTTTACCTTTGGATGTTATTCTTAAAAGATGCTGGGAGTACATGTCTAGATAATGTAGTTACATGGTAGGCGGCCCCCACGTGAGACCCTAGTGCTTCATCTCCAGTGATGAAGTGCTTGACTAGTAAATGTATTAAATTGTGGAAATACATTTTTTTTTTTTTGGTGGAAGATGTGAACCATGGTGTTCTGCTAATTAAGTATGTTTTTCTTTATTTTAGGCATATTTATCATTACTATATTCATGGACCAAAAGGGAATGAAATAAGTACTGCTAAAGAAGTTGGACCTTTCAACAATCTTGATATTGAAGTAAGACAAAAGTCCACCTTAGGATATTATAGATTATCATCCCAAATTATACTGAATATAAAGTTAGTCAGTACTTAGACTAATATGCTCTCTCTTTTTTCTTTTTTTTGGTTTTGTTTTTTAAATCAAATTTCTTTGGTTATTTGAATACCTAATGAGGAGATGGTCTATTTATTTAAGATTTCTTTATTATGTATACAACAGTCTGCCTCCATGTATGCCTATACGCCAGAAGAGGGCACCAGATCTCATGACAGATGGCTATGAACCTCTCTGTGGTTTCTGGGAATTGAACTCAGGACCTCTGAAAGAGCGCTCTTAACTGCTGAGCCATCTCTGACCTCCACCCTGGAGAAATAGTTCTTAGATTTTTTTTTTTTTTAAGCCTTGGATACAGCTCTTGGTTTCCCTTTTATTCACTCTTCTATAGAGATAAAATTGTTGTTGAGCATAATGCTTTTGAAAGCAAGGAGAGAGAGATAACGTCTGCTTATGACATCTTATTTGTTCATGAAAGTCTTGTGGTACATAGAACATTTTAGTACTGGACTCTGCGTTTGCTTGTCCATATATTGGGAAGACTCTCATGTAAAATGTTCCACTTCTTACCTCTGACAAGAAGGCTAAAATATAATATGCCGAGCTGGAGACCTGGCCCAGTGGTTAAGAACATTGCCTGTTCTTCCAAAAGTTCTGAGTTCAATTCCCAGCAAACACGTGGTGACTCACAGCCATCTGTAATGAGATCTGGTGCCCTCTTCTGGTCTGTAGGCATACATCCAGGCAGAACACTGTACATATAATAAATAAATCTTTGATAAAATGTGCTTATGACCTACCTGTTTTTCAGTTCTGATTTACTCCTTTCTGTTTTATAATTGTATAGTCCTTACTGAGTATTGACTCATGCACAAATATGTATATTTTGTTAACTTTACAAGTGAAGGTAGTCTTGCCTATTTTGTTGTTGGAGCTTGGCTGAGGAAGTATTGTTACCATAGAATTTAATTATTTTTATTTATTTTTATTTTAGATTTCTTTATTTGAAAAAGGAAAGACACCTAAGATTGTCAACCTAAGGGAAATAAACGATGACATGCAGACATTGTATATAAACACAGCATCTGATAGTTTTGAGTTCAAGGCTCATGTTGAAGGAGATGGTATGGTGGAAGGGGTTATCCGGTACCATCCCTTCTTATATGATAGAGAAACTTATCCTGATGATCCATGCTTCCCATCAAGTATGTCAATCTGATCTGTTACCTGAAAATAGAATGTTGTGATTTATGAGGGTATTCTTTTAGTGATTTCTAGTGGTCTAGTAAAACTAGTTAAAAGTTCTAACAGTTTTTCCTTACATACTATAGTGTTTATAATTTTTATAATTCCTGATAGTCTTTTGTTTTTGTTTTAAAAATGATTTTATGGGCTATCATTGTTTAACTTATATACCTGCTTTTCTTTATTTATTTCACAGTTTCATACATTTATACAAATATTTACTTTTTGTGTATATAAATTCCAGGTTGGAAAAAAAGCTCTTACCTTTCAGAAACTTTTACTTTCTGAGTTCATAGTGAATTTCAGGACAGACAGAGAAGCCCTGTCTGAACCAACAAAAACAAACAATAAAGGAAAGAAAAGAAAGAAGGAAACAGTTTTAAAGACCACGGTCTTGCCGGGTGGTGGTGGTGCAGCCCAGCACTTGGGAGGCAGAGGCAGGTGGATGTCTGTGAGTTGGAGGTCAGCCTTGCCTACAAGAGCTAGTTCCAGGACAGCCACAGAGAAACCCTGTCACAGTCTTGTCAACTGGTGTGGCATTCCTACTTGATATTAGATAGTGTTTATGCAATTGTTTATATTAGTTGTGAACTCTTAGAAATCTGTCTTTTTTAACTACAAATTTTCCATATGTGGTATTTATCTGAAGCAGGTTTGATATGCCCTTACAGAAATTGATGTTAATGTAGCAAAAGTTGTTCCTGCTTTATAGACATGAAAATGTTGTCTCACTTACCCTTTTACTGCAGAATTAAGAGATGAAGAAGATGATGATGATTGCTTAATACTTGAGAAAGCAGCAAGAGGGAAAAGACCTATTTTTGAGTGCTTTTGGAATGGACGGTTAATACCATATACATCAGTTGAAGAGTGAGTTTTCATTGTTGTGGAATACATTTTTTAGCCTAATCTGTTTTTAATTAAAAATAGATTTTTATACATTATATTCTCATTGCAGTTAATCCTTTCCCCAATTTCTCCCAGATCCTCCCACCCACCTGAGTCTATATCCTTTCTTACTCTCATTAGAAAACAGGCATCTAAAAAAAAAAAAAGAAGAAAAATAATAAAGTAAGGTAAAATAATAACAAACAAATCTGGCCGGGCGATGGTGGCGCATGCCTTTAATCCCAGCACTCGGGAGGCAGAGGCAGGTGGATCTCTGTGAGTTCGAGACCAGCCTGGTCTACAGAGCTAGTTCCAGGACAGGCTCCAAAGCCACAGAGAAACCCTGTCTCGAAAAACCAAAAAACAAACAAACAAATCTGAATAGGACAAAACAAAATGAGTAGAAAAAGAGGTAATCAAAGAAAAGGCAGAAGAAGCACACATAGCCACAGAGACACACATATTCACACACAGAAGAATCACATAAAAACACAAAACCAGAAACCATAATATATATGCAAAAGGCCTGTAAGGTCAAAAAAAATTTTTTAATGCCCACACAAAGCATAATGAGACAAAACAAAAACAAAAACCCTCTAAACTCTGAAAATACCATTGAGTTTATTTTGTGTTAGCCATCTGCTGCTTGACTTGGGCCTAGTCTTTAGTGTGTTCTGTAGACCCAGTGATACTCTGTTGGAGAAAACTAATTTTCCATTTATAAATGGTTATTCATTGGAAGATTGCCAATTCTGGGTTAGGAATGGGGGCTTGTGTCCTCTTCCCTCTCATCCTTGGAAGCCATCTAGCTTTCATACATGCCATGACAGTCTCTGAGTTCATTTGTGTTTAGAGGCATGTCCTCCCTTCCCTCTGACTCTTACACTCCTTCTACCTCCTCTTATGGATCCTTCCCTGACCTTGAGGGAAGGGATTTGATAGAGACATTTCTTTTAGGACTGAGTGGCCCAAGGCCCTTCCCTCTCCACACACTCTGCAGTTGTGGATCTTGGTATTTGTTCCCATCTCCTGCAGGAGGAAAGCGTCTCTGATGGTTGAGATTTGAGTATTGCAGAAGGTAATTAGGAGTAGTTGTGTTACTGTGTTCTTCTAGCAGAACAGTAGTATTTGGTTTCGCTCAAATCCATGACCTGTCTAGTCGCAGGTTCTAGGCCAGCTGAGCTGCATGAAGCATGGGTTCCATCTCATGGAGTGGGCCTTCAAGCCAGTCAGACAGTGGTTGGTTGCTCCTACATCCCTTGTGCTGCTGTTTCGCTGGCATATTTTGCAGACAAGTCACCATTGTAGATGCAAGGGTTTGTAGCAAGCAGGCTGGTGTTTCTCTTTCTCCTCTGGTAGTGTGCAGAGAGTACCTTTCAGTGCCATGAACACTAGTCAGTAGCGGTGAAGGCACCAGCTTGACTTCTCTGTGTTCTGTGAGTTCTATACATGCTTCTGGAAAGCAACCAATAACCTAGGAAGCTTGGGGGTTTCCGTTGGGCCCCTTTAGCAAACAGCTCGATTACTTGTAACCTATTCTGACACTGGAGGTTCATCTCATAGCTAGAAATGTCTGGTTGGGGCTTTGTCTCCCTATTTGGTGATTCCTTTTAGAGTTCTTTTGTATATGTGTATATTTTAAGATGCTTTTACCATAAAATGACCATTTTAATGGCTCTTAGTTTTAACTGTCTCTCCCTGTCTTCCTCCCTTACCCTACCCTTTCTTCCCCCTCTCCATTTAATCCTTCCGTTCTTGGTCTCACTGCCCCCATCCACCCATAACTGTCTATTCTATTTCCTCTTCCTAGGAAGACTGCATTCCCTGCCTCTAGTCACTTAACTAACCTCTATGTTACCAGATTAGAGCCTGGTTAGTGAAGACTTAGCAGCTAATATCCACATATAAGAAAAAATACATACCATTTTCTTTTGGGGGTCTGGGTTTGTTAACTTGGGATGAATTTTTTCTAAATCTATTTACCTGCAAGTTTGTTTTGTTCCCTCCCCCCTCCCTCCCTCCCTTCTCCCTCCCTCCCTCCCTCCCTCCCTCCCTCCCTTCTCCTTCCCTCCCTCCCTTCTCCTTCCCTCTCTCCCTCCTCCCTCCCTCCCTCCCTCCCTTCTCCTTCCCTCCCTCCCTTCTCCTTCCCTCCCTCCCTTCTCCTTCCCTCCCTCGTTCTTTCCGACAGCTGAATAATATCCCATTGTGTAAATGTACCACATTTTTTTTTCATCTGTTTATCTGTTGAGGACATTTAGGCTGTTTCCAATTTCTGGGTATTATGAATAAAAATCATGGTTGAGCAAACATCTCTGTAGTAGGATGCTGAACTCTTAGTGTATGTGCTCACGAGTGTTATAGCTGGACATTGGGGTACACTGGTTCCCAGCTTCCTGAGGACTTGCCATACTAATCTCCATCGTGGCTTTATAAATTTGCACTCCTACCGGCAATGGATGAGTTCCCCTTGCCCTACACTCTTGCCAACATTAGCTGTTACTCATTTTATTGATCTTGGCTCTTCAGGCTGGTGTAAGGTGAAATCTCAAAGTAGTTTTGATTTGCCTTACCTTGATGACTAAGGATGTTGAACATTTTTTAAGTGTTCCTCAGCCATTTAAGCTTCCTCTTTTGAGAATTCTCTGCTTAGCTTTGTACCTCATTTTAAAAAATGAGTTGTTTTCTTTACATATTTTAGATATCATCCCTCTATTTGATGCATGATTTGTAAAGATATTTTTTCATTCTGTAGGTTCCTTCTGTGTCCAAATTATGGTGTCCTTTGCCATATAGATGGTTTTGCGTTTCATGAAGTCCCATTTATTAATTGTGGATATTAGTGCCTGTGTTAACTATATTCTGTTCAGAAAGTCTTTTTCTGTGCCAGTGAGTTTAAGGCTATCCTCCACTTTCTTTTCTGCCAGGTTCAAGGTATCTGTTTTTAAGTTGAGCTCTTTGATCTATTTGGAGTTGAGTTTTATGCAGGATGATAAATATGTTTCTATATGGATTCTTCACAACCATACAGTTTAACCATTTGTTTTAGATGCTGTCCTTTTTCCAGTATGTTATTTCTGGTTTCTTTGTCAAAAAAATCAGGTGTCCCTAGGTGTGTGGATTTATGTCTGGATCTTCAATCTAATTCTATTTATCAGTATGTCTGTGTTTATGCCAATGCCATGCTATTTTTATTACTGTAGTGCAGTTTTGAAGAAGGGATGGTGATCTCTCCAGCAGTTATTCATCATCCAGGATTGTTTAGATATCCTGGGTTTTTTGAGTTTCCACATGATGCCGAAAATTGCCCTTTCAAATCCATGAAGAATTGCATTGGAATTTTGATAGGGAGTTCATTGAATTTGTAGATTGTTCTTGGTAGGATAGCTGTATTAATCCATGTGAATGGGCCATCTTTCCAGTCTTCTAATATCTTTGTCGATTTCTTTCTTCAGTGCATTAAAGTTTTTAACATACAAGTCTTTCACTTGCTTGGTTAGAGATACCTCAAAATATTTAATATTATTTGAAGCTATTCTAAAAGGTGATGTTTCCGTGATTGCTTTCTTAGTACATTTGTGATTTGTATGTAGGATGTCTGCTCATTTTTGAAAGTAAATTTTATATACAGCTACTTTGCTGGAAGTGTTTATCAGCTGTAGGAGTTCCCTAGTGGAATTTTAAATAGTACCTACTTTTATTTTGTGTGCATTGGTGTTTTGCTTACATGTATGTCTGTCCGTGGGTGTCAGATCCCCTGCACCTGGAGCTACAGACAGTTATGAGCCACCATGTGGGTGTTAGGAATTGAACCCAGGTTCTCTGGAAGAGCAACCAGTGCTCTTAATTGCTGAGCCATCTCCTCAACCCCCAGCCCCAGTGAAATATTTCAAGTCATTTATGTGTACTATTATATCTTCTGCAAATGAAGATGCTTTGGCTTCTTCCTTGATTTCCTTAAGTGTCTTAATTGTTCTAGCTAGGATTTCAAGAGCTATATTGAAGAGATATTGGAGAGAGTGGGCTTTTTGTCTTGTTCCTGATTTTAGTAGAATTTTGATTTTCTGTCCATTTAAGTTGATGTTGGCTAGGAGTTGCAGTAAATTGCTTTTATTATGTTCGGTCATGTCCCTTGTATCTCTCTCCAGGAATTTTATCATGATGGGTGACAGATTTTTGTCAAAGACTTTTTTGGCATACATTGAGATTATTGTGTTGTTATTGTTTTCTTTCAATTTATTTATAAGATAGGTTACATTTACTAGTTTTCATATATTGAACCATCCCTGCATCTCTAGGATGAAGCCTACTTGATCATGGTGGTTGATCGCTTTGATGTGTTCTTGGATTTGGTTTGCAAGTGTTTTTTTTTTTTTTGAGTAATTTTGCATCTATATTCATAAGGAAAATTGGTCTATAATTCTCTTTCATTGTTAATTATGTTGTTTGCGTATCTTGGGTAACTATGGCCTCATAAAGTGAATTGGTCATCGTTCCTTCTGTTTCTATTTTGTAGAATACTTTAGGAGTATTGGTATTGACTCTTTGAAAATCTGATAGAATTCTTTGCTAAAACTGTCTGTCCCTGGACTTTTTTTTTTTTTTTGACGGAGGGGGGGACTTTTAATTACTGCTTCTGTTTCACTAGGGGTTATATAGGTCTATTTAAATTATTTACCTGATCTTCATTTAACTTTGGTAAGTAGTACCTATTGAGAAAATTATGTGTTTCTTTTAATTTTTTAGATTTTCCAGTTTGATGGAGTACAGATTTTTAAATATGCCTTTATAATTCTGTGAATTTCCTGTCTTGTGAATTTTCTTTCTTGACACATTTTTTTTTTTCAATTTTGAGTTGTTCAGTTTCCAGGAGTTTGTAAATTGTGTGTTGTTTCTATTGTTGATAGCCAGCCTTAGTCTATGGTGATCTTATAGGATGCCTGGTTGTCTGATTTCTTGTAGCTTTTGAGATTTTTTGTTTTCAAGTATGTCGTTAGTTTTGGAGAGAGTTCCATGAGGTGCAGAGAAGAAGGTATACTTTTTTGGTTTGGGTGAGATGGTTTGTAAATATCAGTTAGGTCCACTTGGTTTATGATTTCAGTTTGCTCCAGCATTTCTCCCGTTTAGTTTTTTTTTTCTGGATAACCTGACTTGGTAAGAGTGAAGTCTCTCACTATCCGTGTGTGAGGTCAGACTCTGGATTAACTGTGGTACTGTTTCTTTTATGAACTTGGGTGCCTTCATGTTTGGTGCACAGCTGTTAAGAACTGAAATGTCGTATTGGTGAATTTTTCTCTGAGTGCATAGTGCCCTTCCCTCTCTCTTCTAATTAATTTTGGTTTGAAGTCTATTTTTGTCAGATATTAATTTGGCTAAACTTGTTTCTTAGGTCCATTTACTTGAATATTTTTGCCCAAATTTTTGCCCTGAGGTAATATCTATCCTTGAGGTTAAGGTGTGTTTCTTTGACGCAGCAGAAAGATTGATCCTCTTTCCATTCTTTAAGTTTGTGTCTTTTTATTGGGAAATTGTGACATTGATGTTAAGAGAGAAATCAGTGATCAGTGTTTATTGATTCCTGTTATGTTATTATGGTGTGGGTTACCCCCCCTTTGATATTTTTGTCTGGGATTATTTATTCCTTGAGTTCCTTGGGTGTAATTAACATCTTCAGTGTTGCTGTACAAAAGAGTTCCACACTAGCCTGGATAGAATATAACAAAGGTTTACTTATTAAGGGTAAACTGACAGACTAGTGATCCGCAGTCTTCTGTGTGCGCTGGGAACTGGACCTGAATCCAGCAGTGAAGCGCCCCCCCCTCCCCACCCCATGCTTTCTGTTTGCATTTTTAGTACATAAGACGACCATGCCCAAAGTGAGCCAGAATCTTAAAAGCTGTTGGCTGAAGGAGTTCCCACAACACTTCAGGTTGAAGTTTTCCTTCTAGTGCTTTCTGTAGAGCTGTATTTGTTTTTATTTTTTTTTGTTTTTTTTTTTTTCGAGACAGGGTTTCTCTGTGGTTTTGGAGCCTGTCCTGGAACTAGCTCTTGTAGACCAGGCTGGCCTTGAACTCACAGAGATCCACCTGCCTCTGCTGGGATTAAAGGCGTGCGCCACCACCGCCCGCTAGAGCTGTATTTGTAAATACAATTAAATTTGTTTTTATAGTACAATGTTTTTTTTCTTTCTCCATATGTTGTAATTGAACGTTTTGCTGGGTATAGTAGTCTGGGCTGGCATTTGTTAACCTAATCTTTTTACTGACCAATAATTTTGTTCTGTTGCAGTTTTGACTGGTGTGCTCCTCCTAAGAAGAGAGGGCTTGCCCCAATTGAGTGCTTTAATAGAATATCTGGTGCATTGTTCACTAATGACAAATTTCAGGTCAGCACAAATAAACTGACATTTATGGATCTTGAGCTGAAATTGAAAGATAAGAACACCCTTTTTACAAGAATCTTAAATGGACAGGTATGCCTTTTAAATGTCAAGCTTTGAATATTTGCCAATGATCTCTTCTTAAATAAATGCAGACCTGTATATTAAGCAGCTTTTTACTAATATTTTGTATATTTAGATTCATTTTCTCAAAAGACTACTGTGTTTCAATAATTGAGTTTGTTGAAATAAGCATTAAACTCTGTATGTGTGTGCGTGTGCATATTCAAGTACACATATCCATGAAGGCCAAAGGAGGGCATCAGTTCTCATACAACTAGACTTACAAGCGGTGACTCACCCAAAGAGCAGCAAGTGCGCTTAACAGCTAAGTCATTTCCTCAGCCAGTTTAATCAGACTTGAATATTACATAATCTCTCTGTCTCTATCTACATACATATATGTGTGTGTGTTCAATATTACATAGTACCCCATCAATGTGTAGAACCTTTTTGCTTTGCTGTATCAGTTAAGGTTTTTTTTTAAGGCTTTGGTGATTTTTTTCTTGAGCTTTTAACTGGTCATTACACTAAAATTTTCAAGTTGATTAAACTGTGGATAAAATTTACCTGCCTTTATTAGACACCCTCTACATATACGCACATGGGTGCATGCGCACACACAAACACACACACACACATTTGAGAAAAGTCTCATTATGGCAGGCTTGCTTCAAACCTTTTATTGCCTAACCTGGCCTTGAACTCCTGGTCTTCCTGTCTCTGTCTCCCAAGAGTTGGAATTATATGCATATACCACCATACGCAGCTTTAGTAGATCTTAATATTGAGACTTTGTAATCATCAAGCATCTCCACTTAATAACAGCTACCTGTAATTGTGTTGCATGGGAACTGAACATTAACTACTCTATAAGGCTTTAATAATTTTTTTGTTTTTACACGGGTTCATGTGCATGTTCCAGGGCATGCATGTAGAGATGAGAGGACAACTTGCTAAAGTCAATTTTCTCTTTCCACTATGTGAGTTCTAAAGATGGAATTTGAGTTTCTGTGCTTGATGATAAGTGTCTTTACTGGCTGAGCTACTTCACTACCCCTTAACTGTTCAAATTTGGTCTTGTTTTGCGAGTTACCAAAGGGTGCATATGCTTATGAAATACTTTTGGATGAAATGTGATTTGAGATTGATCAGATTTAAAATGCATGCACTGGTAATGAAACAAAGTGATCCCATTGTGTATAAATTTTTAAAAGTTTAATAAGACAGTTGTGCTCTTTTATACCTACATACCCCAGAGTCATTTACTGTGTGCTACTCTTTCAGTAATGTAATGTAGTGATGAGGCAAGCAGGCCTGCTTTTCATCCCGCACAGGTCCTGCACGGCTAGCTTTACACCCAAAATAACAACACACAAATTGTATTCATTTAAACACTGCCTGGCCCATTAGCTCTAGCCTCTTACTGGCTAACTCTCACATCTTGATTAACCCATTTCTAATAATCTGTGTAGCACCACAAGGTGGTGATTTACCGGGAAGATTCTAACCTGCGTCCATCTTGGGCCAGAGTTTAATGGTGTCTGCCTGACTCTGCTTTCTTTCTCTCAGCATTCTGTTTGGTCTACTCCACCTATCTAAATTCTGCCTTATCAAAAAGCCCAGGCAGTTTCTTTATTAACCAATGAAAATAACACATAGACAGATGACCCTCCTACATCAATGTAATACTTAGCTGCCAAAGTATATCACATAACAGTTTCTGTAGGTGTTCATTCTTGTAAGTTAAGTCATTTTAAATTTTGCTCCATTTTTCTGTATAAATATGGCATAAAGAATGTCACAAGGAAAACCTTATTTTATGAAATTTCATAAATTGTTGAAAAGATCTGGCAAGATATTTTAATTTTTACCTAGGTTTTATGACATGTGATATGTGAAAGGAAAATGAAATGAGTGACTGGTTTCTAAAGCTGTATCTGTTTATCAATATTTCATAGAACATTTTAAATCTTTACAGGAGCAGAGAATGAAAATTGACAGAGAATTTGCTTTATGGCTGAAGGACTGTCATGAAAAGTATGACAAACAAATAAAATTTACACTTTTTAAAGGAGTGATTACACGTACTGATCTTCCCTCCAAAAGGCAAGGCCCCTGGGCAACATACTCAGCAATAGAGTGGGACGGAAAAATATACAAAGCGGGACAACTGGTAGGTGCAGCGTACGTTCAAATTAAGTTCTTAGTAGAATTGCCAACTATGTTAGGTGCACCAGAGTCTATCAACTACAACAATGCTTATGTTTCTTTGAAGCCTGTAAAGAGTGAAAAAGAAATCAATTTCAATATACAATTTATTGTGCCTTAAAAATTGTGTTTATTGCCAAAGCTGCATTAACAAAGTATTCTTACGTTGTCTTTATTCACTTGGAGTGGCAGTGTTGGCTTAATATGTGGTAAAGTAATTTTTAGTTTTAGTTTGTTTTTTTTTTTTTTTTGTGAGGTTGGATATTTATTTAGTGGGTTATGGAGGGGAAAGGGGAGAAGAGGAGAAAGAGAGAGACAGAGGGGGAAGGGGAGAAGGGAGAGACAGAAGCTGCCTCTTTGAGAGGGAGACTGAAAAGAGTAGTTTTAGTTTTTTAGTTGTATTTTGCTGCTGAAAAGTATTTTCTGATTTTAAATGCATTGTGAACATACAGAGATTGAAATGTGCTTTGTTCTTAGAATATTCTAACCTAAAATTGGGAACAGTAAAGACCTAGGTAAAATAAAGGTGATTTGAATGAAGAGAATGATTAGGAGAGGAGAGAATTTTCTGCCATTGGATGAGGCCAGGACTTAGAAGAGCAGATCTATAACATGCTTTGGGTCAAACGTAGCATTTGCAGTAACCTCAAGTGGAAGAAGCTTGGAAATACTCAACAGTTGTCAATTAGGAAGACATGACTTCCCTCTGACTGTGAGGGATGCCATCATACAGTTAAAGTCCTAGAAGTAGTGAGGGTGGCTAAAGAAGCCGAGGACTGGGGTTTTTATGACATTTAGATGAGGACAGAGGGAGCTGGTGTCAGATGGAAAGGGAACTGGTGGGCTGAGAGGGAACTAGGAGAACTTAGAGTACCCCTGAAGCCAGGTCAGGTGTTGCAGGGCTGTGATAGAGTAATCAGCTTATCAGCTGCTTCATGGACTTGAGCAAATGCTTTTTAGATATTTCAGCATGGACACACACAATCTTTTCTGAAAAATAAAAAGCATTAAGTTGGTTGTTTTTTTCCTGCTAACTAATGTACATATGAATCAGGATAGCTTATAGTGGTTTTGATTTATTTTAAATTTCTGAAGCTATTGATTCTAGGGAAGACATAGAGATTTTGAGTTTTGAGAGACAATGTCACGATGTGACTTAGGCTGACCTGTGACTGAGTGATCTACTGCCCAGCTCCAAGTGCAGTGATTATAAATAGACCCATCAGACCTGACGCAAAAAGTTCCAAGCCTTTTTTTCTGCCATTCTCTCTGCAGATCAGTTTTCTCTCTCCCTCTCCCCCTCTCCTGTTCTCTCTTCCCTTCCCATTTCTTCTATCTCAAAGTACACACACACACACACACACACACACACACACACACAGGTTTTGAGCTAATGTATTTGATGGAAATGTTAACTTGTCAAAGTCTATGAATACATGCTTAGATTGACATATCTGCATGAAGAAGCTCCTGTCTTAACACAGATTTGCCACCAGCAAGTGCTAAATCTCACATCTAATTTTCTTGCTTCATTGGTATGAAGTCATTGTGAACAAGAGTGGTTTTCAAATGTATAGCAGTTACATTATTAAACCTGTTTTCTCTTAGAAAATATTAATCTGAGAATTTATGTTAAATATAAGGTCAAGACAATCAAGACACTGCCTCTCTTTTATGGAAGCATAGTAAGGTTCTTCCTTTATGGTGATCATGATGGAGAAGTGTACGCTACAGGAGGTGAAGTTCAGATCGCAATGGTAAGAAAGCAAGTGACCGATGAGTATTGAAAGTCTCGTGGCACCACTTTTATGTAAATATTGGAATAAAGGGAATGATATTTTAAAATTGGCTTGCGTTTTTCCCTATTTAATGAAGTGATTGCTGTCAGCATAGTTTTCTTTCTGTTCCATAAATTTGCATGTCTTATATATATGCATATAAGTATAAAGTACTTGTACAAAAGGCAAATTTCCACCAGGTTCAGAGACGAGTAATCACTAGACAGAATTTTATTTTTTAAGAATATGTAACTTCACTGGGCAGTTATGGTGCATGTCTTTAATCCCACCACTTGGGAGTCAGAGGCAGGTGGATCTCTGTGAGTTCAAGGCCAGCCTGGCCTACAGAGCGAGTTCCAGGACAACCAGAGCTAAACAGTGAGATCCTGTCTCGAAAAACAAAACAAAACAAAAATGTAACTCCAGGATAAAAGTTTTCCCCTTACACTTGTTTCTTGTAATTTGGATTTTATAGGATTGTGCAGGTTAAATAGAAACATGAAAACAGGTGCTAGAAGTGGAAGGGGAGGATTGACTCCACACATGCGCCCACGCACGTACTCTATGCAAATGCGCCATAATAAATATCTACTTACTATATACAGTGTGCTCTGCCAGCCTGTATGTCTACATGCCAGACATGGAGCACCAGATCTCATAGATGGCTGTGAGCCACCATGTGGTTTCTGGAAACTTGAACTCAGGACTTCTGAAAGAGCAGCTAGTGTTCTTAAACTCTGAGCCATCTCTAAAGCCCAGTAATAATAATTTTTAAAGATAGATTTTTTAAAAGTGAAAATAGTCAAGTGTAAGAATAGTTACCCTCATTTGTGTACTTAATTAGGATAAAATTGATGTCTTTGAGAGAAATAAATGGGTTGGTTTGTTTAGTAACTAACAGGTTACTTTAAGTTGTTACCTTTGCAATGTTGGTGTAAATTCTTATTCAGGAACCCCAGGCGCTGTACGATGAAATAAGAACTGTGCCTATTGCAAAGCTGGACAGGACTGTTGCTGAGAAAACAATAAAAAAATATGTAGAAGATGAAATGGCAAGGTAAGTCAAGTTTCAAAAATCAAGCCTAAACAAAATAATAATTTGGGTTGGGCACAGTGGTACATGTGGGATGCAGAGTCAGGTGAATCTCTGTTGAGATTAAAAGCTAACCTAGTCAACATGGCCAGCCAGCCAGGCCTCTGTAATGATAGCCTGTCTCAAAAAGAAGAGAAATATATATTATAGTTTTTTAATATTAGTACAATATATAATATATAATGCAATATATATAGTATAATTTTTGAATATATTTATTTAAATTCTTGGATCTAAATATATACTTGGAAGTACTATTTAGTATTCTCATACATGTTATGTGCTCTGAAGTGAACTCTTTGACATTAAATATTGAGAGTTGTAGTTAGACAGGAACCTAGATTTTTAGAAAAAGAGAAAACTTGTCTAAAGTGTCACATTTATTTATACCTTAACACAGACATTGGGGTGGGGGGACTGAAAGCTGGAGGAAACCAGCACTTTGTAAGAAATGAAGAACACTAAAAGGAAGAAGCCAGTAAGGTAGAGGCAGCTGTCCCCCTGCCCCAGGACACTGAGGTGAGGGACATTGATGACCAGCCTGAGCTATGCCATATGTTCCAGGACAGCACGTATTGATGTAGAGGACCCTATCGCTGTCACCTTAAAATTGAACAGGAAAAGGAAAGAAAATGAAGTGGATGATGTTTCTATTTCTGGATCAAGCTAGTGATGCTTATTTTATTTTGTCTTTAAAGGGACATTTGTACTGTAAATAAAGAAAAATTACATCTAAGTGTTACTATCAAGGTGGATTTTTATCTTGGCTTTTTATTAGGCATAACAAGATTAGGTTTAACTTCTCAGAATGTAGCAGTAGTACCTAATCTGGTAATTTGCATTTTTCAAATTAATGCTGTAAGTAACTAGATTCACAAAACATTAATGTGCTGTTTTTGTAACAGGCTCCCTGATAGGCTGTCTATAACTTGGCCTGAAGGAGATGAATTATTGCCAAATGAAATTAGGCCTGCCGGAACCCCAATTGGTATGTTTTCTAATATCTCCTCTGTTGGTTTTGTCTTTCTTTTAAAAAATTTGTCTACTTCTAATGTATAAAAACTATAGACTATTGAAATATAACAAGAAGACCTTCCAGACTGTTGGTGGGTGGTTGTGACTGTCTTTCTTTTCACATTGGGCATTCTCACAGGTGCACTAAGAATTGAAATACTAAACAAGAAGGGGGAAGCAATGCAGAAGCTCCCAGGGAGTCACGGAGGATCAAAGAAGCTGCTGGTGGAACTTAAAGTCATATTACACAGTAAGAATATATATGAGTGTGGACCTTTAGTGAATAGATAAGAAGAATTGAATATCTTAATTTTTGATGACTTTAATCTGGTTAATATAGCAGACTTGGTTAAAGTTACGAAGTAGAAATTAAGGTGCACTCTTCCAAAAAGTCAGGTTGGGCATCTCAAGTGAGTGCCCAAAACTTGGGGGAAAAGGAGGGGTTTTTGTTTGTTTGTTTGTTTGTTTTGTTCTATTATTTTTATTTAGCTATACATTTTTTGCCCACTCTCCTTCCACCCTCCCCTCTGCCCCCCATCTTCCCAATTTACTCAGGACATCTTGTCTTTTTATCCTTCATGCGTAGATCCATGTATGTTAGGGTCCTCTTTGTTATCTAGGTTCTCTAGGGTTGTGGACTGTAGGCTTGTTATTCTTGGCTTTATGAGTGAGTACATATTATATTTCTCTTTCTCGATCTGGGTTACCTCATTCAGTTTTTTTTGTTACTTTTTTTTATTTTTTAAAATTTCAAGCTATATCGATTAGTGCTCTGTAATGATGCTCAGTGAAGGGGAGGGGCGGAGTTTTAATGTATGGAATTTGATCTGTTTAACACAGTTGGTTTCTTGTTCTTGTTTTCCTTTGGCAAGTCCCTTCTTGTTTTATCCCATGTCTCTAGGTGTCTTTTAGTATTAGATACAAGTTTTCAAATATGGGATACCCTAGAATTTCACATGTTCTTCATCCTTGACCTGATTCAGTCCCTCTAGTTACTTTTCTCATTGGCAGTGAGATATATAACTTGCTGTAGTGGGTTGGGTGGTTCAGAGACTCAGGTATAGCTTGGATCTTTTTTGTTGTTGTTTGAGTCAGAGTCTTAACTGTGTAGCCGTATCTGGCCAGGTTTTGCTACCTCACAGAAGTTCATCTGCTTCTCTCCCTTTTAAGTGTGGGATTTAAAGGGATGTGCTACCATCCTGACCTTGTAACTTGAATCTTAAAGGGTAGAGTCCAAGCTGGTAATAAAGAACCCATGTGTGAACAACTTTACAGGAACATTTTTTGTACTTGGCTTACTTTGGTTGGTATAATACACTATAGTTAAGTTCCTTTAACACTATGGAACCCCCTAATGCGTATGAATGACTGAAGCTTTGTAAATTAAGGGACGTTTGTGTGAATAAAGTTATTTGGTGGGATCAAAAAGCCATAAAAAAAAGGTAAAATAAAGCGTAGAAATGATTTCAGATTGGTAATTCCAGACTCAGATGGATTCACTGATGAATTTTGCCATACTTTGAAAAAAGTAGTAACATCAGTGCTTCTCAAATTACTCTCTGTATCACAAAAGAAAGGCACACTACAAAATTGTTTTTATGAAGCCATATTATCCTGATACCAAAACTGGGGAAAGACCCAACAGAAAAATATTATAGACTTATCTCCCTAATGGTCATAGATGTAAAAATTCTCAGCAGAATTTTTGTTGGCTAGGCTTAAGAAAACATAAAAAGACCATCGTGATCAAGTAGATTTTAATCCAGTGGTAATGAAATCGTTCAACATATTAATTTAATATATCACATAAGTCGATATAAGTAGAAATTAGACGATCATTTCAAAAGATGCACAAAAGGCTATTGACAGACTCTAATACCATTTTATGATTTAAAAAAAAGCCCTGAAGAAACCCAAAATAGAAAGAACATATCTCAACCTAGTAAAAGGTATTTTCAGCATATTGATAACCAAAATTATATTATTTTTTAACTATTTCACTTTTGCTTATGTAACTGTGTGTCTAAGGGAATATATTTTTGGGCATTCAGGCGCCTTCGCAGGCCAACAGGGAGTTTTGGCCAGTAACTATTTTAAAGTGTTCAACACTCTTAGCTTCCAGCAAAATGTAAATTATGGCAAAATGGCTATTAAAGAAAACCTGTACCATTTATGCTGGTGAGGATGTGGAGAAGAAACCCTTAGTCACTATTGGGATTATAAATTAGCACACACACTATGAAAGTAAGTATGGAAGTTTTTTAAAAAGCTGAAAGTAGAAGCCATATGATCTACCTGCACTACTTCTGGACTGTATATCTTACTTTTGGGGTACTGCCTTCTAGTCCATCACTTTACCCTCCAAGTGAAAGCATTGCAATGAGCTAAATAAACTTTCATTGTTTTTCCCTCGTTTGCATACATAGTATTGAATAGTTTGAAGCTTCAGAACAGTTTTATGATGTGTATAGCAAATATAAATAACTGCATTTGCCGGCAGTGGGGGTGCACGCCTTTAACCCCAGCACTCAGGAGGCAGAGGCAGGTAGATCTCTGTGAGTTTGAGGACAGCCTGGTGTACAGAGTGAGTTCCAGGACAGGCTCCAAAGCTACAAGAGAAATCCTGTCTTGGAAAAAAAAAAAAAAAAAAAAAAAAAGGAACTGCATGTGATCTATTGCAACACATATTTTCATTTTATACTCAGTTTCTCAAGGCAGTATTTCTATTTTCCTTTATCAAGCTTCAAGTGGAAACAAAGAAATCATTTCACATATCAGTCAGCATGGAGGAAAATGGCCTTATTGGTTTAAAAAAATGGGTGAGTTACTCTTAATTTCAATTATTTTTATTTTTTTTACTTATTTTGTTTTCAAATTTTTATTTTATGTGTATGAGTGTTTTGCCTGCATGTATATATATGTACACAGTGTGCTTGCCTCGTGCTAGTGGAGATCAGAAGGCAGCATCAGATGCCTGAAACTGAAGTTATGGATGACAGTGAACCAAACCCGGTCCTTCTGTTAGAGCAACAAGTGATGCTCACTGCTGAGCATCTTTCCAGCCCCTCCGGTGCCTGCCTATCATGGCTGAGGTCCTGGGTTTGATCCCCATCACCTCTGTAATCAGTACACACCATGCATGGTACTTCACCTCTGGTAGAACTTCTCCAGGAGCTCAGCAGGAGAGCTGCTAGAGTGTACTGATTTGAGAACAGGCTAGGCATATCCTTGGGAAAGAAAGTTATATATGATTCAGTATACGTTGATATGATATTTAATCTCTTCTTAATTTATCTAGAAAATATCCAGAAACTGGGTAATTATACATTGAAATTACAAGTGGTATTGAATGAAAGTAATGCAGATACCTATGCAGGAAGATCGCTACCTTCTAAAGCAATAAAATTTTCTATTAAAGGTGAGTGAATGTATAATTTACTATATGTATAATTCCATCTCCTGGTGGTACCTTTTAAATCAAGGTGGGGGCAGGGCTTTGTATAATTCAGTAAAAGATACATAATGGAGTAAACATCTTGGTTTTTAAATGACTATAAAAGTACCTAGTCATTTATGTTCTTTCTTAATTCTGAAGATGTCATTTAAAAATTTTAGTTAGTTTTTTACTTTATGTCATTTACAACTAGTCTGATTCTTAACCCTTTGGATGATTTCAGCTGTTTGGGGAATTTTTTCCCCTCAGTTTCTAAAATTCCAAGTTTCATGATTATAAAATCATTTTCATCAGCTGCTGTGTACTCATAACCTTTTTAGTTTTGAAACAAATTTTATTTTCTAGGCATTTTTCCTAAAATACTTGACTTTTTAGCTTTTTAAATATCTGATATGAAAATACTCAATCTCCAGACTGGTATTCTAATTAATTTTTTTCTCCTTTACATTCCTTATTTCTATTTATTTTACTTGAGATTGCTTTAACATTTCTTTATATTGAATTTTCCCACCTTGCTGTATCATTCTGTGTTATTCCCTTTTTAAAGCATTATATTCCCACTTCATGGACTGAGTATCTTGTTCCCGGGTTTTTGTTTTTTTTTTCTTGATAGTGTGCTTCCTTGTTCATAGTCTGTCTCACACCAGCTGTTTTGTGTGCTTGTTTATTTGCTGTGTTTATCTTCCATGTCATACTGCTCAAATTACAAAATAAAATATATAAAACATGTTAATTACATTTTAATTACATTGTGAGAGTTTTTAGGTTTTTGCGTTTTGGCTGTTGAGATTCTCCAGGGTGGGACCTTCCAGTCTTCTGCTAGGGAAGGTTATAGCCTGGCACCCAGTGGGAAGAAAGTCAGGCTGCAAAGACCACTGAGAGGAGAAAGGGCTGCCCTGCTATGTACGTCATTCTCCAGCTGGTTTTGCAGTTTTCAGTGAACTGTGCATCCTTTCCTAGTGCTGGGTCTCTCCTTCCTTCCTTAGACCTACCTCTTTTGTTCTCTGGAGAATAGGCCTCTGTCTCGTGTTGGGGGCTCTCTGTGTGGAGGAATGGTGATTCCGAGAACTGAAGCCAGTTTCAAAAGATCTTCCCATTGTGTTGTTTGTTGTTTTGTAGATTTAGGTCTCCTACAAATCTATAGCATCATTACTATGGGTTTTTTTTTTCCCTTTCAAAAATTTACACTTCCTCCCCTCCTCCCATTCTCCTCCCGCTCCCCTACTCATCCTCCTCCCTCCCCCTCCCTCCTTAAGAGAGGGCAGGGAACCCTTCCCTGTGGGAAGTCCAAGGTCCTCCCCCCTACATCCAGGCCTAGGAAGCTTTGCATCCAAATAGACTAGGGTCCCAAAAAACCAGTATGGGCAGTAGAAACAAGTCCCAGTGCCTTTATCAATGGCTTCTCAGTCAGCCCTTATTGTCAGCCACATTCAGAGATTTTGGTTTGATCGCATGCTCATTCAGTCCCAGTCCAGCTGGCTTTGGTGAGCTCCCATTAGAACAGGCACACTGTCTCAGTGGATTGACCAACCCCTCACGGTCCAGACTTCCTTGCTCATCTTCTCTTTCCTTCTCCTCTTCAACTGGACCTTGGGAGCTCAGTCCGTTGCTCTGATGAGGGTCTCTGTCTCTATCTCCATCTGTAGCCAGATGAAGATTCTGTGGTGATATTCGAGATAAACATCAGTGTGATAGTGGGGCAAGGCCAGTTCAGGCACCCTCTGCTCTGCTGCCCAAGGACCTAGCTGGGGACATCCCCGTGGACACCTGGGATTCCCTCAACAGCCAAGTCTCTTGTTAACCCTATAATGGCTCCCTTAATGTAGATATCTTCTTCCCTGCTCCTATATCTGCCCTTCCTCCATCTCCACCCTCCCATTCCCCCAAGCTCTCTCCAGTCTTTCCTTTCTCCCTCCCCCCCTTCCCCCCATCCCCCTACCCCCACCCCCATGCTCCCAACTTTTGCCTGGCAATCTTGTTTCCTTCCATTTTCCAGGAGGATCTATATATGTTTTTCTTTGGATTCACCTTGTTATTTGGCTTTTCTAAGCTTGTGAACTATAGGCTTAATGACCATGGTTTATGGCTAGAGTCCACTAATGAGTGAGTACATACCATATTCATCTTTTTGGTCTGGGTTATCTCACTCAGGATAGTGTTTTCTATTTCCATCCATTTGCATGCAAAATTCAAAATGTCATTATTTTTTACCGCTGAGTAGTACTCTAATGTGTATATATTTCACACTTTCTTTATCCATTCTTCCATTGAGGGGCATCTAGGTTGTTTCTAGGATCTGGCAATTACAAATAATGCTGCTATGAACATAGTTGAACAGATGCTTTTGTAGTATGATTGGGCATCTCTTGGGTATATTCCCAAGAGTGGTATTGCTGGATCCTGAGGTAGATTGATTCCCAATTTCCTGAGAAACCGCCACACTGATTTCCAAAGTGGTTGCACAAGTTTGCATTCCCACCAGCAATGGATGAGTGTTCTTACTCCACATCCTCTCCAGCAAAAGCTGCCATTGGTGTTTTTGATTTTAGCCATTCTGACAGGTGTAAGATGGTATCTCAAAGTTGTTTTGATTTGCATTTCCCTGATTGATAAGGAGGTTGAACATGACCTTAAGTGTCTTTTGGCCATTTGAACTTTGTCTGCTGAGAATTCTCTTTTTAGTTCAGTACCCCATTTTTTAATTGGGTTAATTAGAATTTTCATGTCCAGTTTCTTGAGTTCTTTATATATTTTGGAGATCAGACCTTTGTCTGATGCAGGGTTGGTGAAGATCTCCCATTCAGTAGGATGCCTTTTTGTCTTAATGACAGTGTCCTTTGCTTTACAGAAGCTTCTTGGTTTCAGGAGGTCCCATTTATTCACTGTTGCTCTTGTTGTCTGTTTGTTTTCTTTGTTTTTTTGTTGTTGTGGTGGTGGTGGTCGTTGTAGTTTTTGGAGAAGTTGGAGCTGCATGTTTTTTTTTAGTCAGAAGGACCACTAGAAGGTTTCATGTATTCATGTATCTGTGCACTGTATTTGTGTCTCGTGCCTATGGAGGCCACAATAAACCCGAATCCCTAGATCTGGAGTTATATATGTTTGTGAACTGCTCGGAATTGGATTTGGATCCTCCACCAGTGCTTTTAACCACTGAGCCATCTCTCCAGGCCCAACGTTTTATTTCTTAAAAAATAATTCTTGTTCTAGAAATCTGCTTCATGGTGTAGACTTATTATATTTTAGTTTCCTGTTGAAACATTTATATTGTTTCAATTTTTGACTGAAAAAAGCTTTTTTGTTTGTTTAAATGTGCTAGTTTCTTCTGTACATTTGATACCAAGAATTCTCAAAAACTGTGGCTAGAACACTCAGCAGTAGACTGAGGATTCATTTCCCACGAGCTTATTCCTTTTAGCTTCAACATTTACACAGTAAAATTAGTGGTTAAGCAATTTCTCTGTTAAGGTGTGTGCTCCTTCTCATCCATGTATGTCATCTGAAAGCTTGTTCATTTACAGTGTTTATCAGTTTGAATTTGTGCTTCTCAACTTGAGCTTGTAAGTGAACTACCTCAAAGGACTTATTCAAGCACAGCCTGCTGAATGTCTCTCCAAAAATGTCTTGGTGTATGTTTACTTTTACTAGGGATTGGACCTAGGGCCTCATGTATGGTAGACAAGACCTTGCCAGAGGGATAGCCCCAGTCATTTTTATTTTTAGACAGGATCTCAATAAGGCACCTAGGCGAGCCTTGAGCTTACTCTGTAGCTCAGGCAACTTCCTTCCTGAATATCTCTGTCAGTAGGCATGACTGTTCACAGAGTTTCTGATTTGGCGTGTTTAAGGGTGGACTCTTACGTTTCATTTCCATAAATTCCAAGGAATAGTCAAGATTAGTAGATTAGAGATCACACTGCTAGGTAGACTGTAAGCTCAGAGAGAGCACATATATGGCTGAATTGGTTTCTAATACTGTGTGAATATGTGCACACAAGAAATTGTATGTATACACAGTAAATAAATGAGACTATGAGAATAGGTAATTCTTTTCTTGCCTTTGAATTCCTTATTACTTGTGTTATAATTATTTTCATGTATGTACCTTGTTGTAAGCTCATCAAATCCATTTTGAGAAATTTGAAGTTTTCAATTAAGGGCATAAGCAAAACTGGGGAGTGGTGGCACACACCTTTAATCCCAGCACTTGGGAGGCAGAGGCAGCCAGATCTTTGTGAGTCGAGGCCAGACTGGTCTACAAGAGCTAGTTCCAGGACAGGCTCCAAAACTACAGAGAAACCCTGTTCAATAAACCAAATAAATAAATAAAAATAAATTAAGGGCATAAACATTCTTCATTCTAACAATTTGATAGCTTAAAACCTATTTTAGGTTTGGCATGATGGTGCACACCTATAATCTATCCCTTGGCAGTTAGATTGGAGGATCGCAACAAGTTTACGGGCAGCCTGGTGTGCCCAGCCTACATAGTAAGACTGTTTCCATGATAGTAATAAGAATAAAAGGAAATAAAAGAAACACTTTCATATCTACCCCTTGAATTTTTGTTTACATATGTTGTGAGATAAAATTTTATACTTATTTGCGTGTGTTGGTTGTTGAAATAGTTAAATCTACACAGATTACTTTTTAAGTTTTGTTTTTAATTTTATATCAGTGTGTGGGTATGTGTACAAGTGCCCACAGAGGCCAGAAGAAGGCATCAGATATCCTGGAGCTGCAGCTACAGGCATTGTGAGTCACTTGACAGTAGTGCTGGGAACCAGATTTAGGTCTTCTGCAAGAGCAGCGCAGGTGTTTTAACTGCTGAGCCGTCTTCGCAGTTCTGCACAGATTTAAACGCCATCTTCATTGGAGTTGTCATTTCCAGTAAATGTCTGAGTCTGTTTATGATGTCCCAGTAAAATTTCTCAATACTTTCCCCTTTTGTTTTTGGTAAAGAGGGCAAGCCAGAGAAGTTTTCATTTGGTCTTCTGGATTCCCCTTTTCGTGTTGGAGTTCCATTCAATATTCCTTTGGAGTTACAGGATGAATTCGGTCACACAACCCAGCTATCATCTGATATTCAGCCAGTTCTTGAAGCAAGGTAATTGAAGGATTTATTTGTATTTGTGTTTTTGCTAAGTATTTACTCTTTTTGTGTAAATTATATAGGGTTAGCATGGGCATTAATGTTTTAAATGAATTTTATGATCCCTAGTGATTTATTTAGCTCCAAACCATCCTCTGCAATTACAATATCATGTGCAAATTATTTCACAGAAATTTATTTTGAATTTACTGCTGAAGTCATTGCGTTTTATTCCATTTTCTTTTTTCAAGTGTGGCATGCTGTCTGCTAGTTGCTATTGTTTGCTTAGGGACTGCAGCTGAGGCCTGAGGGATAGTTCAGTCAGTAGACTGCTTGCCTTGGAAGCCCAAGGACATCAGTTCCATCCCCAAGACCCAGATAACTGAGCTTGTGTTTGAACATGGAAGACATTGCTTTTTTTGTTTTGTTTTGTTTTTGGATTATTGAAACAGTCTTGTTATATGGTCCTGGCTGACCTGGAACTCACTGTGTAGATCAGGAGGGTCTTGAACTTGGGACAATCCTCCTGTATATCTGCCTCCTGAATGTTAGGATTTCAGGTATACACTACCGTGTATAGTTGATTGTTTCTTTAATTTTATAATTGTTCTCTCATTTTTCTTCCACTTTCATCTCTGAGGTTTCTTTATTTTCTCTTCTGTATTGGATGTTCAGGAAAGAGAATTGTGCCCAAATCCTATTTCCCAGTCCAGAAAACAAAGATAAATGTAAAAGAAAAGTTCTATTATTGAATAAATGATAAGCCACCATGTGATCAGGCAACCTGCTCAGGAAGTTTGCAAAACCAGAAGGAAGTATCTTACTCTTTGGTTGTTGTTGTTGTTCTATTTTAATAGCTGAATGAATGCAAACCATTCAATTGATGCCTTTCTTATGATTTTGTTGGAGATGATGGATTAGAGGTAACCATCACTTTAATGGTTCTCTGAATGTTTAAAACAAAACATGAAGTGCTGGACTCCAGGAAGAGCTGGGTACAGTGAGGCATTGAACTACAGTAAAGAGCTGACAGAGCAAAAGAAATCCAAAAGTGATGGACAAAGAAATGAACACCCCGAACTTAAGGAGTTAGGTGACAGTGGGAAGGGTAGAATCCCCTCATGGAACTGCGGACAGAGGTGAAATAGAATGCCTAGGCACACACAACCCAGCACTCTGTAGAATATACACCAGAAGGTCTGTGACCTGCACAACAATGAAGAGACACTTACAGCTTGGTAACCAAAGATGTGGTGGGAAATCATCTGAAGATTGATCTTAACATCAGACCTGGGGGAGCAAGTGGAAGCCTTTGCATTTGTTATCTTCTACCAATGGCTTCCTGTCTGCTGGGTAAGCACTTGTCCACCTTGAGAATCAGTGTGGACCCAAGGAATCTGATTGTGACTTGGATGCAGACTTGGGAAGGTGGGTCTCTGTGGTGGGCGGTGCAGCCCTGTTTCCTCAACGATTAATTTTTCAGTCTTTTTGTTACAGGAGCTAATAGTTTGGTTCCTAACTAGTCAAGGAACAAGAGGACCAGGGTAGGAATGGAGGATGAGGAGGTTTTCATTCAGTGTTATCGTTCTTAATTTTTTTTTTTAGCTTCTGCCTCTAATTCAATGATCTTTTGCTTTAATCTGTTCAAATATAAACTTTAACATACATGTTAGTGTTGGAGAGAGGAATTCTGGGATTTAAATATCCACCATTCCCTCCTATCCCCCGTATGCCTTTTCTCTCTTCTTTTCTGCTCATTTCTCTGAATCTGCTGGCATTATCAGCTTCTGGGTAGTATCTGCGACACATTTTGATTCCAACTTTTTTCACAGCTGCTTTAGGCTTTCAGCTTTGTTGCAACTATGAATTGATTTTTCATTGGCCTGGATTTTGTTGTCTTTGCCCCTTCTTACATTCCACGTTTTATTTGTATTTGCTTTAGTAGTAAAAGTTTCTTTTATATATTAGGGGATTTCAAGAGCCAGCAAAACCATGGCATATGATTAAGAGCTATTTTGTATGCCACTTTGCATTGTTAATGTTGATTTTGTTAAATATGTAGCAAGATGCCATTGTTTTAGAGTAGGCTTCTGCAGTAGGCCCCAACAGACTAGAATAGAATCAAAAGGAGTCACTTCTGCTAAAACTCTAGTAACCAAGGTAAAACTAAGTTGTTAATCTGAACTCCTAACACCTCAGAATGAGATAATAGATAGTTCAGATGGGAGGCCCACTTGGCACATTACTGAAGTGCTTTCTGTCTTAACTCCTGAACCTCTGGGTACTATGAAATAACTTGCTGTTTACTAATCAGTTACTGTCCTGGTGCCCTGCCATTACTTTATAAGAAAAGTTACCTTTTAAAAAAGCTTTTATCTCATTTTTAATTCTGTGTGCGTTGGGCACGTGTACACGTGAGTGCAGATGCTCAAGGTCAGCAGAGGACATGTGTACACGTGAGTGTGTGAGTGTAGATGCTCAAGGACAGCAGAGGACACGTGAGTGTGTCAAGGACAGCAGAGGACACGTGAGTGTGTGAGTGCAGGTGCTCAAGGACAGCAGAGGACACGTGTGCTCGTGAGTGCAGATGCTCAAGGACAGCAGAGGACACGTGAGTGTGTGAGTGCAGATGCTCAAGGACAGCAGAGGACACGTGTGCACGTGAGTGCAGATGCTCAAGGACAACAGAGCTTCAGATTCCCGTTGAGCTGGGTCTGGGGCTGTGAGCTGGCCCCTTGCGGATGCTGCATCTGACATCTGGCCATCTGTAAGAGCAGTACATGTGCTTAATTATTATTTTTTTTTTTTTGGTTTTTCGAGACAGGGTTTCTCTGTGGTTTTGGAGCCTGTCCTGGAACTAGCTCTTGTAGACCAGGCTGGTCTCGAACTCACAGAGATCCGCCTGCCTCTGCCTCCCGAGTGCTGGGATTAAAGGCATGCGCCACCACCGCCCGGCCATGTGCTTAATTATTGAGTCATTCTCCAGACCAAAGGACTTAAAGTGATCAGTCTGGACCATCAGGGTAGCTCAGTGGGTAAGATTATTGCCACCCATCCTGAAGGTGTGCATTAATCACTGGGATCCACATGGTAGAAGGAGCTAGCCTCTGACCTACACACACACACACACACACACACACACACACACACCATGGTTTGCATATACACCGTGGACTGCAGGCACTGCAGGCACATATTATATACACACAAACAATAAATTTTAAATTGCTGATAAGCTTTTTTTCCCATCTTTATCTTTTTCTCTGTGTAGAACAAGCCTTGTTATTTTGTTTATTGGAACACTTTGTTAGAATGAATTGAAATGAAATAGTGCTACTCGATTATAAAATCAAAGACTCTTAAGGTCTTTGTTGTTAAATCTTACTGTCTGTTCGGAAAATACCTATAAGCCCTTGAATTCTGTGCTTGAGAAGAATGAGCTTTTTCTTTACTTGATGTACCTTTTCTCTTTCTTTCCCTGGGCGTCGTAGCTAACCTAGGCATTACTTGCACGCTGCGATAGAAAAGGTATTCAGCATCTATAGTAACAAGTTTACAGCAGCATGAAAGCCACTTTGTTAGTGAGACTTCTCTGACGCCGTTCTGCTTACTAGATAGCAGATACTGCCTAAAATTTTACTGTGGGAAAGACGTGCATAGAAAAGAGTGAGGATTCCATGAGTACATCCTGTGAGCCTGGTGTACTGGAGGGTTTCTCTGCTAAGGGATATAGTGTGGTCTACCTTTGTATTCTTTTCGCTTTTGATTTTTGTTTTGTTTTTTGAGACAGGGTTTCTCTGTGTAGCTTTGGAGCCTGTCCTGGCACTCACTCTGTTGATGAGGCTAGTCTTAAATTCTTAAAGATCTGCCTGCCTCTGCCTCCTGAGTGCTGGGATTAAAGGCGTGCGCCACCACCGCCCGGCTCTACCTTTGTATTCTTATTGTATCCACAGTGAGAGTCCAGGTTGATCCACAGTGTCAAGGCTTGTATTTGATATTCTTACCAACTCTAACTTTTATGGACAAGCCTAATGAAAGGAAGCTAAGGTAGATTCCAGGGGTAGTTGCAAGTAGGGTTTCTCATGCAGGGTATACTTGTTGTTTGTATCTGCCTTTTTGTGGGGTTTTTTGGTTGTTGTTGCTTTAAAATACTTTTATGGTATTTATAAATGCATAGTGAAAAAGGCTAATTATATAAGACTACGTCTGTGGAGATTCTGTTACAGTGAAGTAAAGAATAATCAGCAGTTATCCCTGTGTTTGTACAGTGACAGGTGTGATATTATATCAGACTTTTGTTGGCCATGTAACTTGCCTTATTTCTTGTGTCTTGACCAACTCAACATGTGTGGTTTTTATCTTATCAGTCTGTCACAGTATTTTCAGTTTTTATCCCATTAGTGTCACTTATACTTACTTGGTCATATGTTTTTCTATTATAGAATATTTGTAGCTAATTAGAGTAGCACACATCTGTAATCTTAGTACTAGGGATGCTGAGGTGGGAGGATTATGAACTTGAGGCAAACTTGGCTATATATGGAATTCTTGACTCAAGGGGGAAAAGACGCTTTTAGGAATTTTCTTCTCTTTTTTTAAATTTTTTTCATTTTATTCATTTATTTTATGTGCGTTGGTGTTTTGCCTGCACACATGTCTGTATGAAGGCACTGGATCCTGGAACTGGAGTTACAGACAGAGCTGCCATGTGGGTACTGGGAACTGAACCCCAGGCCTTTGGAAGAGCTGCCAAGTGCTCTTAAACGCTGAGCCATCTCTCCAACCCCAAATTTTCTTCTCTTTACTTCCTATTTAAATTAAATTAGAAATTTTATTAGAAAGATGAATTAAACATGCCTGTAGTACATTTGCAGCCTCGTTTGTAGAGAACTCAGAGGAATTTATAAATAATCTTTTTGTTTTCCAGTGGTCTGTCTTTACATTATGAAGAAATAACCAGAGGCCCAAATTGTGTAATTCAAGGTGTCGTAGCTAAAGGTCTGGTTAACTCTTGTCAAGGCAAGGTAAGCATTATACATAAATGTTACAATACTTATTATTTGTTTCCTATTATGGTAAATTGGAAATTGATTGTTGACTGACCTGGGTTTATTTTCCTTTGTTTTGTATTTTGTAAACAAGATCACAGTAATTCCGAGTTGTTAGAAATTCGTCAATGCTATGTTACCTCAGAGCGGTGTGACGATGTCACTTGTACGGCTGTAGTCATTTCAGCATCCTCGAGTTAAATGTTTTCTAGCTGTCTTCTTCATTCAGAACCATTTATTCAGCATTTCTGGTAGTATTCCAGTTTTTCTCCCTTCTATTCTTTTATTTTTCTTAGAACAGAAACTACAATTTTAAATCAATGAGACTGTAGCTGACTATTTTGACATGTTTTGATAATTAACAGGGAAGCATTTAGCAGGGATGTCTATGGTTAAGAAAGATACAGGTATGTCCTCTCAATGTTATGTTTAAATTAGAGCTTCCTGGGGCCTGAGTCTGTGATAGAGCGCTTGAAAGGCACTGGGTTTAAAAGCACCAGGCCAAAGAAGAGAGGAACATCTGCTTTCTTCAGACAGTTCAGCTAGAGTAGCTCCGATCTGAAATGTTTTGAATATTAACATGATGACACAGGTAACAAGTCTAAACCTGACCTTGTTTGATAAATGTCAGTCAAAATGGGCACGCCAGAATTGCTGTAGAGAAGTTGATTGAAGATGATATATTTAAGGCAGAAAATAGATGAATTTCATGTTTAGACTTGCTTCATTACTCGGATACCTTTGTTTATAGAGATGCTCCAAAATTCGAAATGCTTCTAATTCAAATATTTTTATGTTGTACGGAGGTGTTTAGTCTGTATGTAAGTCTGTACCATGTGTGTGCCTGGTGCCTGAGGAGGTCATAAGAAGGATCAGGGCCCCTGGAAACTGGAGTTAAAAGTTGTGAGCTACCATGTGGGTGCTGGGATTCAAAGCGAGGTTCTCGAGTAGAGCAGCCAGTGCTCTTAACCATCTCTCTAGTGTGTGATAGGAAACTTGGCACACTCTTGTTTCATACTATCAAATTATCAGGTTTTACATATGCATCTTTCTTGTTTGAGATTTGGGTCAAATTTTAAATGTTAGATGAACTTTAAAATGCTTTCTAGATTCTCAGTTTACCTTAAAATAAGTAAATTTATAGAAGGGTTTAAAGATAACAAGAGCTTACAGATTCATTCTCTCTCTCTGTCTCTGTCTCTCTCTTTTTTTTGAGGCAGCATTTCTCTGTGTATTAGCCCTAGCTGTCTTGGATCTCGCTCTGTAGACCAGACTGGCCTTGAAATCAGAGTCCACCTGCCTCTGCCTCTCCAGTATTGGGATGATAGGCCTGTGTCACCACCGCCTGGCTCATAAGCTCACAGAGTTTCCATGTTAACATCCCAGAGCCACATATATTTATACACACTAAGAAACATTAGGACAGTACTAGTGAGAAAACTAGACTTTATTTAGATGTCTCCAGTTACTGTTACCTTTCTGTTCAAAATCCAGGCAAGAATATTCCATTCCATTCAGAGGTTTTTAGATGTAGGTTTTTTTTTTTAACTTTGTTACATTGAAATGTTATTACAGCCTTTTCCTCCTTTCAGTCCCTCCCGTGTCCCCACTCCCTGCTCGCTCTCAAATTCTTATGAATTTTTTAAATCTATTTTTCTGTGTGCTTTCTGGTCACCGCGTGATCTCTTGTTCTGTGCTTTTTGATTGGTCTTGGTTTTCTGTAATGACCTGTCTATGATGCAAAGAGATTTTTTTGATGCAACAAGATGTGGGGGCTACATTTAGCTGTAGGTGTAAGGATACGTATTTAGAGTGTTGTTAGGAATTATGCTGGCTAAGTAACTTTACTTAGTAAACTTTACTAAGTAACTCTACTTAGTGGTTGTAGATTCTCCAAGATCTATGACCTTACTAACCTAGAATAGTTGGGTAGGTTTCTGATACCAGACATGGTTTCCCTTTTGTTGAGTAAGCTTTAAGTCTAAATAGAAAGCTGTTGTTTATCAACAAATCATGCATGCCACTGTTGAACCTTTAAGGACATTGCACCCGGATGATCACAATGCAGATGATAGGCATCATAGCTTTGTAGGAGTATTAAAACTTGCATGGTACCCTCTGATACCATGAAAGCTAGTCCTCAAGGGAGGAAGCTTTCAAATCAGTGCCAGCTCAGTGTTGAAGTGCATGGTGTCTTGAGCAGTAAGGATTTAAAGAGAACAACAATGGACATGGCTGAGTAAGTATTCATGGAGTATGATGTTGAGTCCTATACCTGACTCATATGGAGTATTTATTTTTAGCTTCTTGAGGATTCTTCACACTGGTTTCCAGGGTAGATGGACCATCTTGATTGAAAGTTCCCTTTTTTCCACATCCCTTTCAGCATTTATTGTCTCAGGTTGTTCCATTACTCTTTGCCATTCTGATAGAGATAAGATGAAATCTCAAAGTTGTTTTGATATGCATCTCCCTAATTGGTAGGGATGGTGAACATTTTCTACTACTTATCCAATTTTATTTCTTCTTTTGGGGAGCTCTGTTTAGATCCATGCCCATATGCTAAATGTCTTTTACTTAGATCCCTTTAGTTACTATTACCTTTCTGTTCAGAGTTCAATCCGTTTTTTTCCTACTCCTTGTTTCACTTAAAAAATACTTTTTGTTTTTCGTGTGATCTTTATGACTGCTTTGCCTGCATGTGCATATGTGCACCTCATGTATGACTGCTTTGCCTGTGTGTGCGTATGTGCACCTCATGTATGACTGCTTTGCCTGCGTGTACGTATGTGCACATCATGAGTGCCTGGTGTCTGGAGACCAGAAGAGCTAATTGGATCCCCTGGAACTTGTAGTGGAATTGGATGCTGATACCTGAACTTGGGTCCCTTGCAAGAGCAGCAAGTGCTGTTCACCACTGAGCTGTCTTTCTACCCCTGCTTTACATCTTTATAAAACCCTTCTGATTCTGATAATTACCTGAGGTACACCGTTTGAGGAAAGTTTTTTTTTCCTCCTGGGATTTTAAATATTTGTAATAATTTTGGAGACTAAATTATGAGTAAATTTATACAATGATAAGGAAATTAGAAAGCAAACAATCAGAATTGAAATGGTAAGCTACTTAAAATTTAGGTTTAATTTTTGCTGTCTTTTTTCAACAGAATTTTAATCTGAAGGTTATTATTCCGGGCTTAAAAGAAGATTCACAGATTTTGAAAATTAGATTGCTACCTGGTAATATTATTTTAACTTTTTAAATATTCTTAGGTTGCTGTGGTGGTGAATGGCCAGAATATAGGAGGTTGGGCAGTAAAAGAGTACAATTTAATTATGTATATGGGGGTAGCATATGCACATGGATGCTGTGCCTACAGCAGTCGGGTGACAGATCCCCCAGAAATGGATTGCAATTTTGATACTATCCTGGGCTGCAATAATGAGATTTTGTCAAAAATACAAACAAAGAAGAAATGGCATTATGATAAAAGTATAGTGATGCTTTTATGCAGTTTGATGTTTGAGATTATTAATCCCTCCAAGTCTCTGTATCTTAAAAAAAAAATTGAGACAGTCTAGACCAGGCGACCTCAGAGACTATATATAACCAACTAAGGATGGATGACCTAGAGCTTACAATCCTCCTGCCTCAACCTCCAAAGTTAGACATGTAACACATAAACCTGCTTGGTTTATGTGGTGTAGAGAGTGAACTCAGGCCTATGTTCAAGGCAAATACCCTAATCAGTGGAGCTACACCCCAAGCTCCAGTATAAGTCTCAAAAATACATTTAGAGTTACTAAACATAACTCAGTCTTAGGGAAATTTTTTAAGTACAGTGTATTAGGAAACATCTAGAGATAAGCTTATTAGACTTAGGTTTAAATTCCTATATCAATCTTACTGGTATAACATTCATGTTTTAAGAATTATAGATCCTTGTTAATTTGATAAGAATTCATCTTGGGACAATGAAATTGTATTCAACTTACATAGACTGGAATTTGCTGTTTAATTTAAGGGATAGTCTGTTTTAAGGATCCAAAAAGAGTATTTTGTAATCAGGCCATTTGGGTTTCAGTATAGGTAAACTTGGTCTGGCTGCTTTTTCACGCAATCATTGGAATGTTACCTGCTCTCGTAGGGTTGTAGCTGTAGAATGAGATCAAATGCAGTCCTCACTCTGCTTGGTTGTGCACTCGTTGAAGAGAGAACACAGTACTGGTTACATATGAGCTTTCTTTAACACTGTCCTGTGCAGAGTGAGACCTGCCAGTATTTGTGATGCCTAGGGTTATGTTTATTGAGTGTTTTATACTTGATCCTAAACAAAAGGCCAAGGAACAGTTGGCATGCAAGTTGTAGTTATGATCCTTAGAAACCTTGGCTATAACAGCTTGCCCATGGATGTTCATTTGTCCTGGATGACAGCAGAAGGAAACAATGACTTATTTGCATTTACAATTTGAAGTTCTTGCAGGTTTTACACAGTCATAAATTGATAAAGAAGTGAAAGCTAGTACAACCAAGGGGGAAAAAGTTCATTTAGAGTAATAAATATGTATGCTTTTAGAAGTAAGCTAAACCAAATGAACTGACTTGTAGAAATCTCATTACTTAGGTATGTTTTTTAGTGCTTTTTAATTTGATAGAAATAACAAATTAAAAAATAGCACAGTATTGCGGTAGGAGAGAAAGAAACCTTTTCACAAACCAGGATTTAAGCTTGACTTTGCCACTTTCTGACCTTGGGTCCAGCACATCTCTTTATATTGAATATTTTTTATGTGTTTCTTTGATTAAATATTTTCTGTTCCATTTGTATAAAATGGAAGTGATAGAACCTTGTGTTCTGTATAATGCACATAGCAGTGCTGACTTAAAACATGACATCGTAGTTGACAGTTATGAAATAGTCACTGTTAACCAATATTATAAACTAAAATAATTGTGTCTAGTAACTGTTTTGTATACTTTTATTAACAGTATTTAGCATAAATTGAATTTTCAAGTATTAAGGATTGTACATATAGTTTGTTGTTGAAGTATAGATCTATCTTGTTAACCTTATAAGAAATGTATGATATGTTCATGATATCAAAGACAGTGAGCAGTATACTTACCTGCTTATGTAATTGCTTAATCACCAGGTGTTTGTTTATAACATAGCCCAATGCTAGTCTGCAGCTCTCAGATGCTGAGATTACAGGATTGTACCATCATGCTGGACCCGGACTCAGCATGTTATTTCCTGTGCTGGAGCCAGCAGTCATTCACTGTATAAAGCTAAAGATGATAAATAAACAGTATTTTTTAATAAACTTATTTTGCTTCTTGAATACTTTCCCTCCTAATATTTTCAAGGTTTCTCAGGACTGTTTAGGACGTTTCTAGCATGAGCTAATCAGTGTCTATAGCTTGCACGTCTAACCTAGACATCTCCTTTATTTATTTATTTTTTGCAAGATAGTATCTCTGTGTAGTCCTAGCTATTCTAGAACTTTGTAGATCAGTCTGGTCTGAACTCAGAGATCTGCCTCCTGGGTGCTAGGATTAAAGATGTGCACCACCTCTCCCCCAGACATCAGACATTCAATTATGCTATTGAGACAGCTCCATCATACACACTAAGTATGTTTGGAAGATAGAATTTATCAAGTTCTGTATTTTTTCTTTGTTCATCGGTCATAAATATTAATACAAAAGATATCTTAGTCTATTTAATCTATTGAATATGAACTTTATTATGTAATTTCCTGATAGGTCCCCCTCATCGACTAAAAGTGAAACCTGACTCGGAAATTCTGGTTATAGAGAATGGAACAGTGTTCCCATTTCAGGTGGAAGTTGTGGATGAGTCAGACAACGTAACAGCACAACCGAAGCTGATTGTCCACTGCAAGGTGAGCTTATTGTGACGCACAGTTATGAGTACTTAGAGCTGTGCTAGTGCAAGGCAATGACTATCTGTTTGCTGCTTCAGCGTTAAGTCTTAAATAGTAAACTTTTATGTTTTTGTTTTTTAATTGTGTACATTGCAACATTTAATTGAAACCAAAGGAAGTAAGTCAGACTCTGTCTTTTGTCCTTTTTATTTGTTTTGGTTTGATTGTTTATTTTGGATTTCTTTTTTCAAGACTGAGTTTCTCTATGTAGACCAGGCTGGCTTCGAACTCAAAAGATGCTTCTGCTTCCCGAGTACGGGTGTTAAATGTGTGGCTGCCATTCAGTCAAGTCCCAATAAGTACTCCATAGAAGATTTAGAAGATTTCTTAGAACATTTCCTTGGGTTGGGGGCATTGTTGTTGTTTTGTTTTGTTTACTTCGAGACAGGGTTTCTCTCTGAAGCCTGTCCTGGAACTTGTTCTGTAGGCCAGGCTGGTCTCCAACTCACAGAGATTCGCCTGCCTCTGCCTCCGAGTGCTGGGATTAAAGGTGTGCGCCACCATTGCCCAGCGAGACAGGATTTCATAAAATTGTTCAAGCTGGCCTTGAACTCACCCTGTAGATCAAGAAGGCTTGAATTCATGATTGTTTCTACTGCCTTAATCTCTTGAGTATTTGGATAAAAGGCTTTCACTACCAGGCCCATCGAAGCAGTTTCATAAATTTTCTCCCTTCTCTTTCCTCTACCCCCTCGTATACATGTCTCTGTCTATATCAATTTTCGTTTGTTTGAATGCATATGGCAGAGTAGCTGGGCAGCTAGATTCAGGAAATTCCTCTGTCTCTGTCTCCTACCCTGCTTTAGGAGCACTGGGATTGGAGAGGTGCACTGTAGTGACTACTTTGATGTGGTCTCTGGGGATTCAAACTCACGTTGTCCTTAATCAACTACCGAGCCACCTCCCCACATTCCTCCCTGGACTTTAGAGAAGGTGTTTCACTTATTAAAGAGAATGATAAAGCTCTCTGAGAGTTTTTGATTAACACAGAAACAAAGGGGATAAGATCTACAACAAAGGAAACTCAAGACAGTAAAAAAAGAGGGCCAGTGTGATGGCTATAACTTGTGTAATCCCAGCTCCAGGACATCCCATAGCCTCTTCTTTCCTTAGACACACACATACACAAGCATACACCCACACTCAGATATACACGTGATCTTTTTTTAAGTTAAAAAAAAAGAATAGTGGGGGCTGGAGAGATGGCTCAGTGGTTAAGAGCATTGCCTGCTCTTCCAAAGGTCCTGAGTTCAATTCCCAGCAACCACATGGTGGCTCACAACCATCTGTAATGGGGTCTGGTGCCCTCTTCTGGCCTGCAGGCAGACACAGACAGAATATTGTATACATAATAAATAAATAAATAAATAAATAAATATTTAAAAAAAAAAAAGAATAGTGTTTGAGGAATTTAGTTTTCCTCAATGGTAAATTTTATGTAACATAGAAAATTACTTTTTATTAAAAAATTCTAGTGTCTTGAGTTTTACTTAGAATTTTCCAATGTCTAGCCCAAAAGCTATGGTAAATTATTCATGAATTTGAACAGTTAATGAGTAGTTATGGATTGGTTCATTAATGATTTTTCTGTCCTCCCTCTAGTTTCTAGGTGCTCCAAGCCTGCCAGTCTACACTGTGGATTGTAGTAGCTCTGGGACCAGCATCCTAACAGGGTCAGCAATTCACGTTAAGAACATTAAGAAAGACCAGACACTGACTGCTAGGATTGAGATACCTGTAAGCTACCATTCTCCTTGGTATTATGCCGAGTCTTTAACAGCCGTGGAGTAGTTATGCAAAATTGTTTGATGCTAAATGTGTAATACTTTGGTTCTCTTAAGAAAAACAATGTGAAGTGTAATAGTATTTAGCATTATCTATTATGTATTAATAATTTTCTTGATCGAATCTCTTACAATGTTTATAACTACTAGTGAGTATATTTTCCTTTTATAAAGGTATATTTTAAATTGGATGTGTGTGTGGGTATCTATATGGGGATAAGTATATGTAAGAGCAGATACTCTCGGAGACCCAGAGTCCTTGGATTCCTTAAAACTAGAGTTCTAGGCAGTTGTGACCTACCTGGTTTAGGCAATGAAGCTGAACTCAGGTGGATCACAAAAGTAGTATGTGCTCTAAACCACTGAATCATCTCTCTAACCCAGGAAATAGTTTCTTAAAACTTACCTAACATTAAAGCACACCATTGTGTTTTATTCTTGTTTGTTTCTTTGAAAGTTTTGTAAAGATTCCTACTTGAACTACTACTGAAAGACATGAAGACCTTTATCTTGTATGCATGAGTGTAACTTTTGTAAGCGTACATGGCTAGTGGAGGGTACTAGAAACAGTCTGTACAATTGCCAGATGAGGTAACAAACATTGAGACGTGAATAGATTTCTTAGCAGTTGATGTGGGAGAGGAATCAATCAGCTGGTTAACTCATACTTACCTACTAATTTATCTAATACTGATATAGTGACCCTTATATATCTAATATTAATGCCTTGATACTTTATTTTAATTTTTGAGACAGGGTCTCTCTGTGTGGCTTTGATTATCCTGGAATGCACTCTAGAGCTCAGGGTGGCCTCGATCTCACAGAGATCTGCCTGTCTCTGCCTCCCGAATGCTGGGAATAGAGATAGACACAACCACCACCTGGCACTGCTTAATATTTTATAATGTAGAGTTTTTAAATAAACTAATAAATTTTAAATAACCTTAATGGTTATCTATAGGAATACTTGTAGATAGACAAGAAAGAAAACAAACTAAGTAATATTTAAGGTTATTTTAGAATTAATAACTTTGTGCCATTGAAGGTATTATAGTTTAAGAAGTGGTGGTGTAATGGTTTAATGCGCTTCTTTATGATGGATCCTGTACTACTGATGTGCTAGTAATCAGTATAAATTTCTCGGTATGTTGATAAGCTCAGGTTTTGAAGTATCTAAAGCCCTTCTGGCTATGAAGAAGTTGTTTGATTTATCCCAGTGTGCTATTAACTGAAAAAAAAAACCCATAAATTTCAATACAGCTTAATACTTGCAGTATCTTAGGTGGCAGCAATTTGTCTTCAGTTTAATGGAAAGTTCTTGGTTTCTTCTTTCCTGAATCTGTGACTTAACTTAAATCTTGTGACTTTATAATAATTTTAAATGAATTTAAAAAACAAGAAAGAAGGCATTCTTGTTAGTAGTTTTCAGCATGTAGCCTATGCAATTTATGCCTGACGGTATAAAGTTTATATTATTAAAAATATAATACTTTTTTTTGTTTGTTTGTTTTAAAGGCAAGGTCTCCTGTATATTCCAGGCTGACCTTGAACTTACTGTGTAGCTGAGAATGGCTTGAACTCCTGACCTCCTGCCCACACCTCCCAAGTTCTGAGATTGCAGGTGGGTGCCACCACATCTGGCTTATAATGCCTTTTTAATGATAAAACCTGATTACAGAGTTACAAGTAACTGTAATGAGATGCCCTTTTCTATTACAGAAGCTAAATTGTTAAACCATGCCATGGATTTGCCATTAGAGAAAAGAGAAAACGAATACATAGGTCACTCAGAGTATATTCATCTTTTCTCTTCTAGAGTTGTAAAAATGTGTCACCTGTGGAAAAGACTATCAAGTTACTTCCCAGTAGCCACGTTGCTCGACTACAGATATTTAGTGTGGACGGACAAAAGGCGATCCAGGTCAAGCATCAGGATGAGGTTGATTGGGTCGCAGGGGATGTAATGCAGAATCTGATTTTTCAAATGTACGATGAAGGAGAAAGAGAAATCAATATTACACCATCCTTGGCAGAAAAAATCAAAGTAAGTATTTTAAACAAGTTGTTTATTTGTAAAAAGTCTTATGTTTAGAAATTTGAAATATTGTGGATTTGATAAGAAATTATCAAAGAAAAAGACTGTTATTAGTATGGTATTAAAAGAATTGTAGTATTTGACTGTGAGTTTTAAATCATAATTAGACTCTGACACATTTTTACCAGTGGGAAATAAGCTTGTGTGTTCCTGTAAAATAAAAATAGAAATTCTGTGAACTCATGGAAAGCATAAGAGAGGACAGCAGCTGAGGTGGTCAGTTTTCTTCTCAGTAAGCTCTCTGGGCTTTCTTGCTGAGCTTCCTCCCCAGTTGGTTTTACATACATAGCCATTGAGAGTGACATTGGAGTATTGGCATCCATTCTTGCTCTCAGATGGTCATTGTCTACTTCTGATGGCTAGTTACTGTGTACCTTGACTTCAAGACTTTTTCCTCAGAAAACTTTTTGAACCACAGCTGCAGGGTATGGACTGGCAGTGTTTCAAGTTTTCTCTGCTGCTTGACAACTCATTTTGATCTGGAATAAGAAAATCACTCAAGGCAGGTGTGATAGCCTTTAATCCCAGTACTTAGGAGTAAAGGTAGGAAGATCTCTATTGAGTTTAAGGCCAACCTGATCTACATAGTACATTTAGGACAGCCAGGGCTATGTAGAGAGACCTGATACATAGGTACTTAGGTAGGTGGATGGGTGGAAGGAAGGAAGGAAGGAAGGAAGGAAGGATTACTCAGATTTGAATCTTGCCTAACATTTCCATAGTACAATACATAAAAACCAGCAGGTCATGAATAATGTACAGAATAAAATACACTGAGAATGCACATTAAGGTAATGTATACCTGGGCAGTGCTGGTGCACACCTTTAATCCTAGCACTCAGGAGACAGAGGAAGGTGGATGTCTGTGAGTTCGAGGCCAGCCTAGCCTACACAGCTAGTTCCAGGACAATCTGGGCTAAACAAAGGAACACTGTCTTGAAAAACAAACTGACAAAAAAAGATGATGTATAACATAACCATTATTATTTAAAAATGTACTTCAATATCAGACAACAAATTTCAATAGTAAGTTGTTTTTGCACTAACTTGATACTTTAAATTATGGACTAGATAGGTTTTGGGTGTAGTGATGAGGCAAGCAGGCCTGCTTTTTGTCCCGTCCAGCTCCCGCAGTTTAGCCCCAGAAATAATAACACAGAAACCGTATTCATTTAAACAGTGCCTGGCCCATTAGTTCAAGCTTCTTATTGGCTAATTCTCACATCTTGATTAACCCATTTCTAATAATCTGTGTAGCACCACAAGGTGGTGGCTTACCAGGAAGATTCTAACCTACGTCCATCTTGGGCCGGAGCTTCATGGCGTCTGCCTGACTCTGCTTTCTTTCTCCCAGCATCCTGTTCTGTCTACTCCACCTATCTAAGCTGCTGTCCTATCAGAAAGCCCAGGCAGTTTCTTTATTAACCAATGAAATCAGCACATAGACAGAAGACCCTTCTACAACATTTGGTGTTTTTTTTTTTTGTTTTTTTTTTGTTTTGTTTTGGTTTGGTTTGGTTTATTTTTTGGCATGGACTTGATTGAAATGTGGATGATGTACATGTGAAAAACTTGTACTTAGAGAAATGGTTTTTAGGTTGACAAGATGGCTCAGCAGGTAAAGGACCTAGGGCTGAGCCCATTTTCCTGAGTTCTGTCCCTAGGACCCACATGATGGAAAGAGAGAACTGATTCCTACATCTAGATCTCTGATTTTCTTTCTTTCTTTCTTTATTTATTTATTTTAAGACAGGTTTCTCTGTAGCTTTGGAGCCTGTCCTGGAACTAGCTCTTGTAGACCAAGCTGGCCTCAAACTTACGGGAGATCCATCTGCCTCTGCCTCCTGAGTACTGGGATTATAGGTGCGCCACCACCGCCTGTCTAGATCTCTGATTTTCATGTCCCATAGCATGCTCATACATTTATTCCCTTGCAAGCATACATGTGCACATCCATACAAAAATAATTAATTTTAAAAACTTAAAAAATATTTTCATGGCTTAACAAATTTCCAGGCTTTGGTTTTCTACTTAGTTGGCTGCTCTACCGTAGGTCCTAAGTTCAATTCCCAGCCAACACGTTGTGGCTCACAACCATCCATAATGAGATCTGGTGCCCTCTTGCTCTCTTCTGGCCTGTAGGCATACGTGCAGGCAGAACACTAAATGCATAATAAATAAATAGATCATTAAGGTTTTAACTTTAACATAGTAAAATATATAACAAAGCTGAACCTCAGCTGTGGGGCAGCCACAGGAGAGCACGCAAGGGTGGGAAGTAGAGGGGAGCCGAGCCACAGGTTGAGGACAGGTGGCAGGGAGGCAGGGAGCAGTGGGAGCTGTAATCCGGCCACAGTGGATGGAGAATGTGGCACAATTAAAGGAAGGCCCACAGGAGCACATAACAAAGGATTACAAATGTTTATTGGGGATCACTCGAAATAAGAGAGCCACTGTGTTCCTCTGCTGTGTGGGCACTGGAGTGAACTGACCTCCGACCACCAACCAGGTGAAAGGAAAAAAGGCCTGAGCGTGCTTTGGTCTGTGCTTATAATACCTCACACCACACCCTAATGGTCTGGTACCTAAAGGCTATTGGCTGAATGAATTCCCGCAACATCAGCCCTTTTTTCTTATCAAAACGTTTTTCAAAGTGTTAAGAAAAATGTCCAGGTGTCTTTTTTCTTTTCTTTCTCAGAGCTACAGTCTTTGAGGTAGTTGTGTATCTTCAGAGACTTAACAATGGTTGCAGGAAGTCAGGCCTCCCATTTTGTAGCATGAGAGTGGGCAGGACACAGCCTTTGTCGTATATATTTCTTTCTTATCCCCTGTCATTCAAACAACATCAAGTAGAAAACAGTATCAATGATTTTTGAACTCCCAATCAAAGGCTAAAAACAGCAAGTTGAGCTAAAACTGTCTTTTTTTTATGATATCTCTGTTCATTCTTTTTGTTTATTGTGATAGGGTCTGACTATGTAGTCCAAAATAGGCCAGAATTTTCTATCCTCCTGCCACTCTTTTTTAAAAATAGTTTATTTTTATTTCATGTGTTTTTTTGGGGTTTTGAGACAGGGTTTCTCTGTAACTTTGGAGCCTGTCCTGCAACTAGCACTTGCAGACCAGGCTGGCCTCAAACTCAGAGAGATCCACCTGCCTTTGCTCCCCAGTGCTGGGATTAAAGGCTTGTGCTACCATCCCGCAGCCTATTTTGCCTGCTTGTATGACTGTGAAAGTATCAGATCCCCTGAAACTGGGGTCACAGACCATTACGAGCTTCCATGTGTCCTCTGGAAGAGTAGCCAGTGCTCTTAACTGCTGAGCCATTTCTCCATCCCTGAGCTAACAAATCTTCAATAGAAATCAAAAGTTTAAAAGTAGGATATAGCCAGGCGGTGGTGGCGCACGCCTTTAATCCCAGCACTCGGGAGGCAGAGGTAGGCAGATCTCTGTGAGTTCGAGGCCAACCTGGTCTACAAGAGCTAGTTCCAAGACAGGCTCCAAGACCACAGAGAAACGCTGTCTTGAAAAACCAAAAAAAAAAAAAAAAAAAAAAAAAAAGTTGGATATAGTGTGGTAATTTAAAAGAATAGAATAAATGTCACATTAACACATGTAATTCTGGCCAGGCGGTGGTGGCGCACGCCTTTAATCCCAGCACTCGGGAGGCAGAGGCAGAGGCAGGCGGATCTCTGAGTTTGAGGCCAGCCTGGTCTACAGAGCGAGTTCCAGGACAGGCTCCAAAGCTACAGAGAAACCTTGTTTCAAAAAAACAAAAACAAACAAACAAACAAACAAAACACATGTAATTCAAAGGATGAAAAATTTAAGATAGAAATCTATAGAAAGGTTTAGCCCCAAAGGATGCTAGAAAGGTAAAACAGCAGGGAGACTCCCTTTCCTCTCCTCGCAGAGTACTGTCCACAGGGACCGCATTCAGAGCCCTGCCCATACCCCTCAGTGATGGCAGAAATACACATCGTGTTGCTTTCTTTTAGGGCACTCACTTTTTTATGTTAGTTTTTTAGATACGTGTCTCGTGTAGGCCAAGCTGGCCTGTAACTGCTAACAATCGTGCCTGTATCTCCCAACCCCTAGGACTGCTTGCATAGACTACACTATGGGTCTTTTTGGTTTTTTGGTTTTGTTTTTTCAAAGAACAATGTCTTGATATTTAACTCATTCAGTCTTCCAACCTGGAATCATCTGCTCAGACTCCTGGAAGTGCCATCAGGTCTAACCCATCTCCACTTTAAACTATAATAGCCACATTAACAGCTTGCAACAAAGCTTTAAAAATATTTGTCTTAGTGGCTTTTAATTTTTACTCTGAAGATTGGAAATACTTTCAGCAAACACAACGATGCTTTGTCATATGATATACTATTGTTTCTGATTATAAAGAGACTTCCTAGCTGGACACGGAGTGTGTGCCTTTAATCCCAGGATTTGGAGATAGAAGGAGATAGATCTCTGATTGTGAGGTGTTGTAGAAGTCCACTTGTGTGTTCCTGGCTGCCCAGACTCCTGAAATAACCACATAGAAACCATATTATTTACAATACTGTTTGGCCAATAGCTTAAGCATATTTCTGGCTAACTCTTGTATCCTAAACTAACCCCATTTCCATTAATCTGTGTATCACCACGTGGCTGTGGCTTACCGGCAACGTTTGGCATGCCTGACTCTGGCAGCGGCTCCATGGCTTCTCCCTGACTCAGCTTCCTTTCTCCCAGCATTCAGTTTAGCCCCTACCCCCCCCCCCCCGCCCCCAAGCTCTGTTCTGCCCTACTCTGCTAAAGGCTCAAAGCAGTTTCTTTATTAACCAGTGGTATTATTCACAGCATACAGAGGGGAATCCCACATCAGTGAGGGCAACCTGATCTGTGTAGAGTATTCGGTACAGTTAAGGCTGCATAGAATCTGTGTCAAGAAAATACAAAAGAAAAAGGAAAAAAGTCTTTCTTTGGTGTGTGCTTTGGGGTTGGGAAGTTTATAATTTAACTTTAAGCTTCTTTAGTAATTGCAATATGGTGGTGCATTCCTATAATCCTAGCAGTTTGGAGGTTGAGGATCATGAGTTCATGTCCGTCCTAAATGACATAAATTTGGGGGCAGCCTGTTCTCCCTGGAACCCTGCTTCAGTCTTTAGAAAACAGTGGTTGTGAGAAGACTTTGTGCAGAGCCTCTCAGCTTTGTCTTCCGTGTGTTCTCTCCTAGGTTAACTGGACTCCTGAGGTTAACAGAGAAGATTTGCTACAAGGTTTGCTTCCTGGTGTGCAAGTGCCAACATCTGTGAAAGATGTGCGCTACTGCCAGGTTTCTTTCCAAGATGACCATGTGTCTCTGGAAAGTGCATTTACAATCAGGTTTGTGAACTTGGGCTTTGACATGCTTGTTGTATTTTGAATTATTTGAACTACTACAACAAGATAGTCTTCTGCAGCACATACATGTGAAAAAAAAGTTGCTTTTAAGATGAAAAATAAATACACCTTCTAGTTCTATAACATGTGGTCGATTGTCTTTACAGTGAAGCTTCACTGTACACAGTGGTTGATTGTTGGACTTTGTTGGAGAGAGTCCTGCCATGCAGCCCTGGCTGGCTTCAAATTCGCTGTTGTTCTTTGGTCATCACAGAGGCTGTGCGTTAATCTGCTGCTGTTCCAGGCAGTAATTGCTGCTTCGCAGTTCCTGGCCTGCTTCTCTGGCAGCCGTGGCCTGGCAGGAATTCTGTTCCCATAGGCACCAGCTCACTGCAGCCAAGCATAGCTTTTAATTAAATCTACCATTCTATGTATCAGTATGAGTAGGGAGTCAGAGGCTGGGGTGAAGAGCTGCTATCTCAGAGGCTGAGTAGCTGAACTAGCTGGCCTCTCTTTGCTGCCCTCTCTAAAGATCCTGTCCTTCCTCCACCAAAACAAAAAAATGAAGGCCCTACCTACTAATTCCTGTGTGTCTGTGGTCTTCCCTCTGACTCTCCACCATCGTTACTTACTGTAACTAGTTGTTAACTCAGCCTGCTGACCCAACTTGGATTTTATGTAATTAACACAAATGCAAACTTGGGATTCACAGTGCGATCAAATATCCCGAAACAGCCACAGTCCTCCTGCCTCAGCTTTCTAAGGGCTGGGATTACAAGTGGTGTCACTGTATACTGAGTGATAGTGATTAATCTTTATCATGATTATGACCTTGTACTTCATTGGTCCATTAATAACTGTAAAAATCCACCAAAGGAAGGTCCTTCAGTTGAAAGCAGCAGTGGCCTGAAACATACAAAAGTGTGAATTTCAGTGTTTGGAACGGTTCAATCAAAGTTAACATAGACAACTCATAGAAAAGAGCAGAGCTTAGTGTAAAGGAGCAAAGGTCTGGCTTCCCGTACCCGCGCCTTGACCACCCTTTCCAGTCACTCCTAGCATTGAAGTTCTTCTGCCTTTGTCTGTGCTCTCTCTGCACCAAGAGCAGTTGTTCTGCTCTGACCAAAACTCATCGGTAGGATTTATTCTTACCTTCCTGTTGATGTAGTTCTTTATTGTAATTTATTTTAAAGTAATATAAAGACTACAATGTAACTATTTTGCAGTCAATAGCTATCTGAGAATGAGAGGTTTGGAGGAGCTGCTGTGTCTGAACTAGGGCATTATTACATGTGTGTAGGGAGCTCCTGTGTCTGAGTTAGGACATTACATGTGTGTAGGGAGCTGCTGTGTCTGAGTTAGGGCATTACATGTGTGTAGCTGCTGTGTCTGAGTTAGGGCATTACATGTGTGTAGCTGCTGTGTCTGAGTTAGGACATTACGTGTGTGTAGCTGCTGTGTCTGAGTTAGGGCATGACATGTGTGTAGCTGCTGTGTCTGAGTTAGGACATTACGTGTGTGTAGCTGCTGTGTCTGACTGGGTGTTACAATTATATTGCTCTTCACCTTTTCTGCAATTAATTAACGCCTTTAACCAAACCAATTCTAGACCACTTCCTGATGAACCCAAACATTTAAAATGTGAGTTAAAAGGAGGAAAAACTGTGCAGATGGGCGAAGAGCTTCAAGGAGAAATAGGTTAGTATACCTACTTTTTTTATGTTGTCTTTCATTAGTGTTTTAAAAATGGATGGTCTGAAAGATACTTTTTGGCACATATTGAAACTCAGTTTTATCAGATAGCTTGTTTAAAAATCTTGCCTTTTTTTTTTTTTATAGGAAATATGGTCAGTGTTAAGGTGTGGATGAACTGAGTTGATCCCTGTCTGGTTTTATGTTTCCTTATAGCTACGAAATTCAATACTATTAAATATTTCCTTTAAATTTTAACTATGAAAAAGTCCTATGAGGTGTAGGGATGTAACTCATTTGTAGAGCGTATCTGCCCTGTATGCAGGCTGGTGTTCAGTCCCTAGCACCTCACAAATAAGAATAGTACCAACAGTGGCGTATCTCAGAAAATAAAAGATCCTTGGTTCATAGCAGTATTTAGTCATTCCTGCACAGGTAATACAGTTTTAATGATTATAAGAGGAATAAGTATAACTGTCTATTTTCTATGTATGACAGTAAATTAAAGCTTCAAAGTATATTTTATGTATAAGTTCTATCTTTAAAAAGATTTTAACTTAAAGCTTTTTTCTTTTTTAAGTTGTTATGGTTGCAGATCAGTATGGAAATCAGATTTCAGCATTTTCACCAGATTCTTTATCTGCTTTGTCAATTGCTGGAGTTGGACTTGATAACTCTAACTTGAAAACCACTCTGGAGGTAAAACTACCTTATAAAACTGGTTTTGTATTTGACAAAAGCTGGAGAAAAATGAAGATGATAAAAGTGACTTTACATATACTATTTTTCATTTTTCAAAACGGTGTCTTACCTGTATGTTTATATGTACTACACATGGCTAAACGCTTGACGTACATAGCACACGTGTGACGATCAAAGGAGAGCTTATGGGATCCCAAATACTGAACTCGGACTTGGCGGCCGGTTCCTTTTTACCTGATGAATCATCTTGCCAGCCTTGACCTTGTACCTAAATTCTTCATAGAAATTAAAACTGTTATTTAAAAAATTGTAGGGGTAGCATTTATGAGGTCCAAAGCTTTCAAAATAAAGTTAATTTTCACCTTTGCAAACAAAAGTAGCCAGAAGAGCAGATGTTTCCTCTGGTCCATCATCACTTTCAGCCGTCATCGTGTTCCCGTTGAACACTTCCCTTTAGAACAAGTTGTAGTTGTTACATAACAACCATAAGTGTTTAAATACACACATGTTGACCTGTGTGTGCACAATATGTAAATTTTCAGTTAGGTGCTTACTCCCTGCATTGCAACCGGATACTGAGGAGAAAACTCACTGTATGACTTTGCCCTGTGCTGTTAATTCAGTCTAGCTTGAAATGCAAAGGCCCTGATAGAATTCTTGGAACTTGAAACAAGCATAAAGCACTCTTCCTAAGAAGGTCAAAGCCAGCATCAGATAAAAGAATGTTCTGGAATTAGGTCCTGACGAGACCTGCCAGACAGTGTAGGTTAGAAAAAGGAGTTCTCCCAGTTGTACAGAATTTGATTCATTGACTGCATTATGCTTTTTACTTGACAGGATAACCATGAGAATAGCCTCTTTTGTTGCCTTTCCTCACTAGTCTCTGCCTTTTCTCTTAGGCTGTTTTTCTTCTGGAAAAAAAAAAAAAAAAAAAAAAAAAAAACTCTCCGGAGTAGTGTTTGTGTGAAGTCTGCTCTTCCCGACCTCAGAACCCTATTATCTCCTTTCTGTTCTGTGTGTTGGTGAGATGAGAGGATGAACGCACGACTGTTGTTGCTATGTGTAGGCAGTCTGCTTCTTGTCACCCTGTAGACACGTGTGCTGGGGTCCTCTCGTCTTTGACCTCATTGGTCCTGAAATGTAACCTGCTGTTGAATACTTTCAGTGTTCCCAGGCCATTAGATTATTTGCATCAGCACATAAGCATGCTTGTAGAGTCGTCCATATACAGTGCATAGGGGAAATTGGGCCCAGTAAACAATTAACACACTATAGTGCTGCGGGAAAAACCCCTAAGCTGTAATGTGAGGGAAAGAGCTCTTCACACAAGCAGTCTGCAGTGAGAACAGCTAACACACTCAGAAGGCAATATTTCTTACCACCTCCTAAACAAGGGATCGCCATCAGCTGTGCATCTCTGGTGACAGTACTCCTCATCGCCTTCTGAATGAGTCTGTCCTCCATGAGATAAGCATCTCTGATGGGTTGACCTCTGAAGTACGTGCTGAACTCTCACTGCATATCTCTGTGGTCCCTAGCAGTTTAGGACATGGGATCATTAACAGCCACTATTCAAATGTGAGTGCTTCTGTGTTCTTTCTGGTCTAGAACCAGTTTAGTGCAAAGGTTAATAGCTAGTTTTAGTGACTAGTTGGGTGTGGTAACCATTATTGTGAATAATTGGTAAGCAGCAGCAAAAGCCCTCGTCCATCTACAAGTCAGTGCAAATATCACCTTGACCAAGGGGAGAGCATGTAAAAAACTAGTAAAGACAACAGTATTTTACTATGTGGGATGTTCAGAAAAGGCCATTGTTGTTAGATTAAGATATCATCTATAAAAATATCTAAAGAAACGCCATGGAAAAAAATTACAAACTGAGACACAAACACAAGAGCCAAGTGCTTGCTTTAAAGAAAAGCACAAATACAGATTGAGTATCCCTAATAGAAAATTTGAAATGTTCTGAAATCCAAAGAATTTTGACTACTAAAATGACACTCAAAACATTGCTGGTTTTTGGAGTATCTCATATATATAGATTAGAAATATTTTTGGGAGGGATTGGAGATGTGCCAGACAAGGTGTCTCTGTGTAGTGCTGGCTGTCCTGGAATTCACTCTGTAGACCAGGCTGGCCTTGAACTCACAGAGGTCTGTCTGCCTCTGCCTCCTAGTGCTGGTATTGAAGGTGTGCACCACCAGTGCCTGGCTACATTAGGAATCTTAACCAATTCATGCAAATATTATGAAATTCAGAGAGCTCAGGCCAGATTGGGTGTAGCATAGTGGGCATATGCCTTTAGCCCCAGAACCAGGGAGCACGCATAAATAGGCAAATCTGTTTAAATTTGAGGAGTATGTGGGAATCTCTTTGCGTTCAAGGCTAATTTGGTCTATATAGTGAAGTTCCAGCCCAGATACATAGATTCTATCTCAAACAAACAAATAAATTTAAAGAACTCCAAAATCTGAAATATTTGGTCTTAAGCATTTTGATCAAAAGATACCTGTACAAGAAAAGGGGAAATTAGGAGAAGATAAGGTAAAAAGTTATATTCACAGTGTTTTAGATCTTTGCCACTGATATAAGAGAAATAGCAGTAGGTAAATGATGCAACTATTTTTTTTTTTTAAACTAAGCGACAGCAACCTGTGTTTTCTCACTGTGTTTTTCTTCACTAGACCAAGACACAGAGTATAATTGTACGAGGCATCAGATTTGTTCCAGGTCCTCCTGGACATAAGGATCTTTGTTTTACTTGGCGAGAGTTTTCTGACTTTATTCGTGTCCACCTCATTTCTGGACCTCCAACCAAGCTGCATCTAATCGACTGGCCAGAGCTAAAAGAGGTATGCACTTCATGTGTCTTCATGGAATAGTTAATAGTGCAGGCTCTTTGCTTTCAGAGCCTTAGTGGACTAGAAGAGAGAGATGTTATTTTCAAAGAAATAATAACTGTAGCTAATAGTAGCAAAACAAGTTAAGTATCAGTTAACTGATTTTTGCTAAATTTGTTTCTTTGCCTTATATAGTAATATAAATATTTTATTGCAGGTTTTTTTCTTCCTTTGATGATTAGTCTGTTTGTGTGTGAGGTTGTTTGTGTGTCTAAGTGAATGTGCACTGGTATGCACATGTGCCAGAGTGTACACACGGGACAGAAGAGGTCAGCATGGTTGTCTTCCTCTGTCACTCTGCCTCCTCCTTTTAGGGTATGGTATCTACCTAAACCTGGAACTTGTCTTTGCTAAGCTGGAAGCCAGCAAGCCCCAGAACCATCCTGGCTCTGCCTCCCTCATAGCTGTGTGTTAAACCCCCATGTGGTTGCTGGTAAATTAACTCAGGACCTTTGGAAGAGCAGCAACCAGTGCTCTTAACTGCTCAGCCATCTCTCTAGTCCCTAGCAATGTTCTTAATAGTTAGCCATCTCTCCAACCGTGTTGAAGTTTTTGTAAATCATATTTGAAAAGTCAGATCATTGGACTAATACAAATGAACTTTTATGAAAATACTTAAGTCTTAAATACTTATTTTGCAAACATCTAGCAAATCTTACCGCTGTTGATTTTATTTACTGATAATTTCAGAATCCAGTGAATTTGGACTGTTGCATGGTGGCACATAGCTCCAATGTCAGCACTCAGAGTTAGAAACAGGGTGACTTCTGTGAATTCAAGGCCAGCCTGAATCTAGTTTTAAAAATTTAATCACTTTTTTTTAAGGTTTATTTATTTATTATGTATATAGTGTTCTGCTGCATGTATGCTCGCAGGTGAGAAGAGGGCACCAGATCTTACTACAAGTGGTTGTGAGCCATCATGTGGTTGCTGGGAATTGAACTCAGAACCTCTGGAAGAGCAGGGAGTGCTCTTAATTGCTGAGCCATCTCTCCAGCCCCAAATTTTGAACATTTTGTTGATCAATAAAAACTGTACATACTTAAAATGTTTAATGTGAAATGACAAAGGGGATTTAATGATAGTATATGTACTAGCTTATGTGCTGTTTTATGGTGATGACATTGTTAAAATGCAGTGGGCTTTTTTGGGGGGGGGGAATTTTTACAAAACATTGTTCTTTTAATCATTTATGCTCACTCCCTTTAACTCAGTAGTTTTCAACCTGTGGATTGCACCGCCTTAGAGAATTGAATCACCCTTTTACAGGGGTTGCCTAAGAGACCAGAAAACATAGATAAAGTTTATATTACAATTCATAAGTAGCAAAATTACAGTTATGAAAGAATTTTATGGTTGGGGGTCACCACAACATGAGGAATTATATTAAAGGGTTGCAACATTAGGAAGTTTGAGAGCCATTGATTTAACTCCTTGCAGATCCATACGCACCTCCAACTTAATATCCTTTTTTAAGAAATAGCCTACCACCAGCTCATTTTGTGCTTCCCATAGACTCGCATATTTGAATCACCCCTGGAGTGTGGTCGACCTGCCAGGGGCCTCATCCTTAAAGAAAACTTACTTTACCTCTCCCAGAAGCTGTCTGCTGTCAGTAGTTCCTTCATCGCTGATGGAGGCACATGGGCCCCTCTCCTCCACACTGGAATATCGACTGGTTTGGTCTTTCTCAGCTTTCATGCTGGCATCCACAGCTGCTTGAGTTCATGAGAATAACAGTCCTGTCAAGTTCAGAAGATACTGTTCCACCTAGGTCCTTCCCTGGCTCTGGCTTTTAGTCTTTATGCCCTCTTATCCATAATGGTTCTTCAACCTTGATGGGGAGGGAGTATGGAATAGAGATGCCACGATTATGGCTGAGCACTCCACAGATACTTTATCTCTGTATTTAAACCGTTTGTAAGTTTCTGCAGTAAAATATCATCCACAAAGAAATTTCTCTGAGTCTGAAAGCTGTAATAAATGAGTTTGAAGATAGGAATGTAGAAGCCAGTTTGATACTATGTCCATTTAGCAGAATAAGAATAGTAGTCTCACCCCTGTGGCCCATGAGTTCACCAGCCATGGATTTCTTTTTATAACTACTTAAGTTTAGTTTTATAAAAAAAACAAAACAATTTGAAAAAAAGAGCCATGTAAAAATACTGCAATAATTTCAGGGTTTTAATTAATGAGAATAGAAATGTTATAAATAACAAGAACAAGCATATGATTTAAACAGACTTGAGCCAATGAATTGGATGGTAAACATTAAGAATCTCCCAAACCCATCCCAAGAGCCGTCTAGACTCTAGTAGAGTAGAGATGTTGGCTTTGAGAGAACAAAGACACAACATTCTCTAGAACTCAGATTCTTGTCCATGAGTGCCTTCCAGTCTCCCTATCTTTTTGACCTCCCCCTTTCCCATAATGCTTTTCTGTGTAAGTACTTTTAGTTTGGCACAGCTTTCTTTTTTATTATTGGGAAGCTGTGTTTAATGTTTAGACATTTCTACAGAATGCCTGTAATCAGCACTTGAGAGGATTCCGAGTTCAAATCTAGACTGAACTGTGTTGAGACCCTGTCTGTAGGCCAACTTCCTCTGTTCTGCCAGCTGGCTTCCCAAATAAACACACAGAGACTTAATGTTAATTATAAATGCTCGGCTGATAGCTCAGGCTTGTTACTAACTAGCTCTCGCATTTTAAATTAACTCATTCTATTCCTTTACTTGCTGTCACATGGCTCTTGACTTGTCACCTTTTTAGACACATCCTGCTTCTTTTGCATGGCTGGTAACTCTTGAGACTTTGCCCTTCTTTTTCCCAGCATCCTTAGTCTGGCTCTCCTGCCCATTTTCTTCCTGCTCAGCTATAGGCCAGTCAGCTCTTTATTAACCAGTGAGAGTAATATATACTTACAGTGTAGAAAGAAAAGAAAGAAGAAACAGAATAAGGGGCTAAAGAGATGGTTCAGTGGTGACAAACACTGTGTGCAGGTATATGCATATGAATTTAAGTAATCTTGGAGGCTGGAGATAGATCCCCTGGAGCTGGAGTTATAGAATTATACAGGAGCTAAGAGCCAAACTTGGATTTTCTGAAAGAGCAGTAAGCCCCCCAGCTCCCACACAAAAGTATCTATACTCTCAACTTTTCTGTAGTTTGTTTGTTTTTTGGTTTGGAGGGGTTTATTTATGTATTTATTTTGTAATATTTATTTGGGAGGGCGATTACAAGCATGCACACACCAAGTGTGTAGGAGATCAGACAGCTGTAGTTCTTGGCCAAGTTTCCCCATGAGAAGTGGACTTTAAATCTGTAGAAACCAGTTAGTGAGTCCCGTAGCATTTATTTGACTGTTACACCAACAGGCCCCATCTTTTCAGGCCAGTCGTTCCTGTATTTGTAGCATTCACAGCTGGGCAAGACTGTTGATCTTTTCTCCCCCAGCAGCCTGCAGAACACTTTTCTGATCCTAGGAAAAAAAAAAGAAAAAAACAAAGAAGAACAAAACAAAAAAAAAAAAAAAGGAAGAAAAAAACAAAAAAAAATAAAAAGAACAAAAGCAAAAATACTCATATAACAAGATTGATCTTAAGTTTGTATCAATAAATCAAGATCTATACCAATGCAAATCTCTATAGCATATCCCCCTTTAAATGTAAAGAAACATTTAGAAACAGTATTCGGGAATATGGGTGTAGTTTTTTCCAAACTTCTTTGTGTCTAGGATTACTTTTTAAGCTTTCTCCGGTTTTTATGTGGATGTAGTTACCTACGTTGGTGTGCCAATCTGTTGGAGAGAGCCACTTGTTTTTCCTGACCACCCAGTTAGCTTAGACCTGAAATAATCACACAGAAACTGCATTAATTAAATCACTGCTTGGCCCATTAGCTCTAGCTTCTTATTGGCTAACTCTTATTTTAATTTAACCCATTTCTATTAATCTGTATATCGTCACGTGCCTGTGGCTTACAGGGTAAAGTTCCCAGCATCTGTCTCCAGGGGCTCCATGGCTTCTCTCTAACTCTGCCTTCCTCCTCCTATGCTATAGGCCAAGCCAGTTTCTTTATTCATTAACCAGTAAAAGCAACACATAGACAGAAGGACCTCCCACACCACTTGCATGCCTACATTACAATTTCAGGACAACCAAAATTGATTAGCTAGAACTGTCTCTCAGCAACAAAAAGAACAACAAACCACAGTACTCTTACCAGTTTTCAAGAATAGATCACATTATTAGCTGTAGAGCCATGCCTTACAATAATATATTTACTTAGTCCTCCTTTCTAAAGTTTTACATCCTTTGTCCTGCAGTTTACAGCAATCTTCTGTCCCCACTCCTGAGTACGAGGGCTGTAGCCATGAACCACCATGCCCAACTATAACTTTCACTTTTTGGTGAAGGACAATGAATTTATGCAACCGAGTAGTGATCCCGAGGAAGAACTAAGTCAGCTAAGAAGAGCTCATACCTGTGCTTGTGCCTGATTCATGAGAAAACAGAAATTGGTTATGATAACTTGATCTCAAAAATAGGTGGTTCCTTTTTTCTTCATTATATAGTAATGTGTTGAATAAGGGCTTCATGGATAAGGTAGTGCATTTATTTTTGAGGGGAACATATTATATAAACTTCAAACATTTTGTACCTCTTGATGCTAATGAAGAATTTAATGATGCATTCTGGAATAAATAGTGTACTTTTGAGGAAAGAAGTTCATACTACTGGGTAGAATGTAAAGAGTAGTGACAGTTTATTAAAAATTATTTTAAGTTTATTTGTAGATACTCTAAATTATCAACAGAAACTTTGAAATAAAATCTGAAACCGAATTACTTATCAATATATTTTAAGTAAATGAGGCTGGAAACATAATCATTTAATGTCTGATCATTCTAGCAGTTCCTAACTCAATTGTTGCTCTCTCTCGTGGGTGCTAAGCAGAAAGGGAAACTGGAAGATCAGGTAGTGTGGTCATTAGGGAAAATTGTGTAACTGAAGTATCTTAGTCGGTGGTCTGCTTGTATGGTTGGCCACTCTCATAAAGAAGAGCATGGTGGCATGTAGGCAGACTTGATGCTGGAGACGTGATTGGACGTTCTATGCCTGGGTCCGCAGGCAACAGAAAGAGAGAAAGACTTTGGACTTGGGACAGGCTTTTGGAAACCTCAAAGCCCACCACAGTGATAGTACTTCCTTATCCTTAACAAGGCTACACCTCTTAACCTTTTGAATAGTGCCACTCTCTGGTGACCAAGTATTCAACTTTGTGTACCTATGGCTGGAAGGTATTCTCATTCAAATCACTACATATATGCATGTATTATTCAATTTTATAAATGAGAAAACTGAAATATTAACTTGATAAAATGTAAAAGTGACAGAATGTTCAGAGACATTTGATGTTGGAATTTGTCATTTTCCACTATTCTGAAAAACTACTGTAGCATCATTTAAAGTCTTAATTAGTGAGAAGCACCCTTTAGAAACAGTTAGGGTGGGGCTGGACTGATGAGCCCCATCTGCACTCATGTTTAGGAAGCAGAGTAGGCTGGGACTAGCGGGTACACTTGTATCCACATTTAGGAAAGCTTGCCTGCACTCACGTTTAGGATGCAGGCTAGACTACGTAGTGAGACTCACACCAACAGTAGAGTAGACAGTCTGTAAAACTATCAGTGATTTATAAATCTAAACTGTTGATCATCTTTGGTGATCGTCATCTGTAGCCTTGTAAACCAAGCATTGTATGTAACCACTGTCGAGATTCTTATTTGTTTGGATAACTATCCATAGAAAATCATTACGTTTTCTTCCAGTTTTGGCAGCCTGCAACCTAGTTTGATTAATTAGTTAACTTAGATTAGACAGGAGGGTAGAGGAAGTAAAAGATACATGGATAGGAGTGAGATCATCAGTCAGCTTCCATGTTTTTACTCTTTTATTTCTCTCCCACTTAAGTTTTAAAATCTTAACATGAAGCCTGGCAGTGGTGGCGCATGCCTTTAATCCCAGCACTTGGGAGGCAGAGGCAGGTGGATCTCTGTGAGTTCGAGGCCACACTGGTCTATAAGAGCTAGTTCCAGGACAGGCTCCAAAGCTACAGAGAAACCCTGTCCCGAGAAACCAACCGACAAACAAACTAACAAATAAATAAATAAGTAAATAAAATCTTACATGAGATTGATGCCTTATGTGGTATTTTGCTAAACAATGTGTCCTTTGAATATATCCATTAATACATCACTACATGGAAATCTGGAGTTGCACAAGCTTTCCATACTTGCTAGAGAGAAAACAAGAAGTATTTGTACTTATGAAATAGATTGTTAGTACCATCTTTAATTAGGGGCTAAAAGTTATTGCTAAATGCCATTATGCAAAACCTTGAAAATGGATGGAAGTATTAAAACTAGAGATTGGTGCTACAAGCAAATAATGTCAAATGCTGTTTATCTTTTTAACAGATTATTAATCTTTCCTATAAAATAGTCATTTATGATACTTAAATCGGCCTTCCAGGTATATTTTCGATGATGAAAGAAGCAATTTATAAATATAACATTACTATAGAAGTAATCATATTGACACATATTTGTGTTTACTAAAATGTTTGTATCTGTTTCAGTCCATGCCAGTGATCAATGGAAGACAGTTACCTAACCCTCTCGTTGTTCAACTCTGTGACCAGTGGGATAATCCTGCATTGGTCTCTAATGTTAAAATAAGTCTCATAAAAACTAGCAATTTGAAGGTAAGTTTCAAACTTCCTTAGATATCTTTCACTGAAAAGTCTGTATTTCAGGGCTTGAGCATTGGCTCGGGAGTTAATAGTAGTTGCTGCTCTCGTAGTGGACACAGGTTCAGTTCCTAGCATCTATAACTCCGGTCACAGAAGATCTGGTGCCCTCTTCTGGCCTCCACAGGCATGAAAGTGGAACATAGACATGCATGCAGACAAAAACACCCATATACATAAAATAAAAATCCACTAAGACAGTGTAATTCAGCAGGAAAGTGATTTCTAGAGTGCACAAAAATCTGTGTTTGATATCTAGCACCTCCTCCCCCTTGCACTCCTCAAAGATCAGCATTTTATCCTCATGATAGTATCAGGTGTCACATTTCCTTCTCTTTTCAAAAATGCAATACTCTGTCATCTTTATTAGTGTCTAATATAAATCAGAATCTTTATATTTGATAAAGTGAAGTTTATAGTTTATAACCAAAATAGTGAGGTGCCATCATTGCACTGTTAGGATGGTTCCTCTCATCTTACAAAGAGATGCCTGGTCCTGGACAGAGCTGCTAGACATGGGCTGGATTGGTGTCTGGGGTGATGGTCCTCTGCTCTTCACTCTTTACTGGAGCAATTATGAGCATAGCGCATAGTTCACGTATTAACTGTTACCATGTACACTGGGAGAGCCAACTGTTGAGAATTGAGTAGAAACTTCAGTCACCTTGTGCAAGCTGGAGACCCTTTTTACTCAAGGTTAAAGAAGAGAAGCTTTCGGTTCTTATACTTTTTTTTTTTTAATTTTTACAATGCACCAATAGATGAAGGAAGTTAATGGCTCACTTCTTGCCAGTCAGTTCCAAGAATGCTTCTGAGATTATGCTCAGATAGTCTGAAGTATCTATCCAACTAAGTTTAATAAGTATAATAGCACAGCTGATACTGTACAAAACTGGCAGAGCTCTTAAATTTAATTCAGACAGAATCCCAACCCACATTTCCCAAGATCTTATAAGTTGTTTCTAAAAGCTGATGTGGGAAATTAAAGTACCAAATAAATGTGATATGGTATTTATGATATGTGTCCCTAGTTAAGTGATGAGAATCAAGATTTTTTTGTTGTTTTTTTGTGGGGCTTCGTTTGTTTGTTTTTTGAGACAGGGTTTCTCTGTGTAAAAGTCCTGGCTATCCTGAAACTCACTCTGTAGACCAGGCTGGCCTTGAACTCACTGAGATCCACCTGCCTCTGGTGGGCACGCTTTTAATCCCAGGGAGGCAGAGACAAGCAGATCTCAGTGAGTTTGAGGCCAGCCTGGCCTACAGAGTGAGGATCAGGAAGGTTCCAAAGCTACAGAGAAACCCTGTACCTGGTGGGGGAGGGGCACACAAAACAAATGAAAATTTAAGGCGTAACCATTATTAGGAGAAGTGGCCACTGACAATCTGTTAAGCATTGGTTATTACTGTGAAGGTAGTCTTGCAGCAGTGATCAAAAAAGCATACATGCCCAAATGAATAATCAGCAAGCACGGTAAAGGAAAAAGAGTGAGGATAGTTTGTGATGCCCACACTTGAGTATGTGTGTATATATTTATTTCTCCTATGCTTTCTCCTGAACTTCCCAGGTACAAACAATTTATTTGACATTTAGCTGATATCAATACAACCAACATAGAATTCTGCAGCTTGACTACATTTTGACTATTTTTTAGAGCATTTGCATGTTTTTCAACTAATTTTAGGTTTAAAAATTTTACTTGCAGGCCGGGCGGTGGTGGCACACGCCTTTAATCCCAGCACTCGGGAGGCAGAGGCAGGCGAATCTCTGTGAGTTCGAGGCCAGCCTGGTCTACAAGAGCTAATTCCAGGACAGGAACCAAAAGCTACTGAGAAACCCTGTCTCGAAAATCAAAAAAAAAAAAAAAATTTACTTGCAAATATAGCTTAAAAATAACATTTTAGAAACATGATAATAGAAAAGAACCTGATAGATTTCTAGAATTTTTCTCTTTTTTGTTTTTGTTTTTGTTTTGCTTTTGAGACAGGGTTTCTCTGTCCTAGAACTCTGTTGACCAGGCTGACCTCCAGCTCACAGAGATCTGCCTGCTTCTGCCCCGAGTGCTAGGATTAAAAGTGTGTGCCATCTCTGCCCAGCTGATTTCTAAAATTTTCTAATCAACCCTTTTATTTTGTCTCATTTGTAGCTAATACCTTCAAACCAGCAGCATAAAACAGATGATAAGGGCAGAGCTAATTTGGGGGTTTTTACTGTTTTTGCTCCAAGGTAAGAACTAAAAGGTTTATGGTTTTACAGAGATTGATTTTTCTTATTATTTCTGAATTTAAGATTAATAACTGTTTAGTGTTAGACAAGAAATGTAATGGAGTAGGAATATTAATGTTAATTTTTATATTAGTTATCTGTGAAGTTCTCAGTTGTGACAATGTCATTTGAACCTTGCCCCTCTTTTTTTTCCATTGTTGTTAGGGGAGAACACACTCTACAGGTTAAAGGCGTCTATAATAAGAGTGCTATAGAAGGACCTACAATTCAGTTAATGGTTCTTCCAGACCCTGAAAAGCCTGTTCGTCTCAATGTTAAATATGATAAAGATGCCTCTTTTATAGCAGGTGACATATTCACGGGTAAGTACCAAAAAGTATTAATAAACCTTTAGTGATAATGTTCCTTATAGTATTATTAATGGGATAAATTATGTTTGGTGTTCAACATAACTTAAAAAAAAGACATGTGTGTCATTACCTTTAAATGAAAACACAACTGAGCAATTCTTCCCTCAATCCTGTGTTTCATAGTCTTTCACTTTAAGAATGACTGAAAGTCCATGTATAAAATGGTAGGTAGTCTGAGGTATTTCAAATGGGAACCAAAGACTGGTGTAGCACTTTGGAGCTGAGGCCAAAGGACTGCAGCGAATTTGGGCTACAAAGTGAAAGTGCCTCACAGGAATGAAAAACAAAACAAAGAAATAAGAACTAAATGGTATGTAGCTCAACTCGGTTATATATGCTTTTATGTTATCTTACAGCCATCGATACCAGGACCATTTAGCTTAAATTAGGTAGAAATAAATTGCATCAGGTTGTATTAAAATGTTTCAGAACAACAACCATCCATTAAATAACTTCTCAGAATCTGTTTTAGTCACGAATATTACAGTTTTCAGTAAATACAGACTAATGTAGGACGTGACTCAGTATTCATATTCTCTGGCTATTGTTGTCAATAGGAGATTAGTATGTGCTTTATTCAAGCGTTTTCTACAAAGCTTCTCTGTTTTTGAAGAGGTGAATGCCTGTATGTACTTAGATGCGCAAAAGAAGCACACCAAAAAGTTATGGTTAAAATTGTTTAACAGTAGCTTTTACTAATTAAAATACAAATATCCATAGATTTTATACTTCATAAATTTTGTGTTCAATCTTGGCAAAATAAAACTTTTTTCTTTGAATTTATAAAGTATAACAGGTACAACATGTTACATATAGCTGGTAAATATAATGGAAATGTTAATGTTACATATAATACATTAGCTACTTTACCTAGTTAAAGCATAAAAGAAAGTAAATATACATATATGTATGTATGTAATTTTTTTTTTTTTTGAGAGGGTTTCTCTATGTAGCCCTGGCTATGCTGGAACTCACTCTGTAGACCAGACTGGCCTCAAATTCAGAGATGTGTCTCCTGCCGCTGTCTCCTGAATGCTGGGATTAAAGGCGCACACCACCACCACCTGGCTAAAAATATTTTTGTTCTAGAAATACATATGGCATACAGTGTTGTGATCAGTCGGCCTAATTTTCATGTACTAAGCACATACAGTCACACCATTCTGGTTTTCCATGCTAGATTTGCATCATGGAAAACTGAAGCTAAGACAACGAAATGTTAGTAGCAAAGATAAACTTGTCTAGGAGAACTTTACATTCAGACTCAGCCCCAGAATATTGTCTGTCATAATTGATAGTTTCATTTTTTGAAGATTCCTGGTTAAGTAATGATCTCAAATTACTTTGTTTTTCATGTCTTTGAAAAGTCTTATTGTCTTTGCCAGAATATTACTAATAAATAAACAAGTAAATTTTATGTTTACTTGACAGATTTTATGGTGAGTGTGATCTCTGAAGGTGGTAGTGTCATCAAAAATATTAATCCAACACGCATTTCCATGAAACTGTGGAAGCTGTCTAGCGGCATGAGCCGGGCACCAACAAATGTGAGTAATAATCAATGGGTTAAGAAACTGAAAATAATATAATCTGTTTGACCATCAAGGCATGGTGGCACATGCCTTTAATCCCAGTGCTAGGGACACAGCTCTCTGTGATCTTGAGGCCAGTCTTGTCTACATAGTGAATTCCAGGACAGCCAGGAAAGCATAGAGATTCTGTCTCAACAACAAATAAACACAAAAGTGACAAAAAGAAGTAAGATAATTTAAATATTATTCAGCTAATTATCAAAAGTTACCTTCTCAGCATGTCCTCGGTATTTTGAAATCCCAGGATGTGCATTCTCTGACTAGTTAGATTGTGTGTGCATGTGTGTGCACTACACACGTGAGAGTGCACAGACAATGCACTTCCATGCACACCCACGCTGGCACATGATGTCAGTTGTGTACCTTTGTTGCTCTGTTATCTCTTTATTCCCGAGATGGGGGTCTGTCACCAACCAAAACTCGCTTGCTGTGCTAGCCACCCAGTGAGACCTTGGATCCCTTTTCCACCCCACCAGTCCTTAGACTACAGGTACACACAACCATGCCCAGCTTTTTATGTTAGTTCTGGGATTTGAACTCAGGTCTTCATGCTTACACAGCAAAATCTCTTATGTTCCTAGCCTGATATTTTCAAAATTATTCAGTCATGAGAATGCATCTAGCTGCATTTCAGAAACCAGATTTCAGGCATGCAGTAGTCATACAGAGCTGTTGGCTCCTTGTAGTACAAATGAGAGAACTCTTAGAGTGGAAACCAGCCCCTAGAACTTGTTAGAGTCCCCAACTTAATAACCCACTTCAGAGTTGATGGTTCATTTCAACAATGTGTTTTAAAAGTTAGCAGCTGGGCAAGCTGAGCCTTTACCAGCAGTCCAGTGGTACTTGTAAATGTATAAATCCAGATGCAGTCTCTTCATCTTTTATATCTGGACATTTTCATCCTGAATATACTCTTGGTTTTTTTTGTTTTTTTTGTTTTTTGTTTTTTGTTTTTTTGGTTTTTCGAGACAGGGTTTCTCTGTGGTTTTGGAGCCTGTCCTGGAACTAGCTCTTGTAGACCAGGCTGGTCTTGAACTCACAGAGATCCGCCTGCTTCTGTCTCCCGAGTGCTGGGATTAAAGGCGTGCGCCACCACCGCCCGGCTATACTCTTGGTTTTTGAAGACAGTGTTAGTCTCTGTAGCTTTGAAGCTTGTCCTGGAACTAGCTCTTAGACTACAGGTACACACAACCCTTGTCTAAGGACAAGGCGTGTGCCACCACCACCCGGCCCTGAATATACTCTTTTAACATTTGTTTTCTCCTTCTTCTGTTCCTCTTTCTAGGCAGAAACATTTAGTTGTAATAAAATAAAAGACAATGACAAAGAAGATGGCTGCTTCTATTTCAGGTACCATCTACATCATTTTATATTTTTGTGTGTGCTCAGTGTAGAATAATTCATGTTAGTGGTATTTGCATTTCTTACCTAAGAAAAAGTAGTTTATAATCAAGAATAAACTGTTGACTTTATTTCTTAACATTCATAGTCAGAAGGTATTTTTAGAAAGGCATGTTTGCTTGGTTTTCGTTTTGGTTTTTAAATGTTGCTCTGTAAAAATGGTTTTGAGGAAGGTTGTTGTGATGTTAACATTAGAATTTAGAAAATACATGAAAATAATTTCTTTATGATATCAGAGCACCTTAGTATAAGCATTTATTTTAGTGTGTTGTATGAATGTGTGTGTAGGTGCACATGAGGCCAGAAGTGTATGTACATCGGCTACTTTTTTCTATTGCACTCTCCACCCCACCCCCCTTTTTTTTTAAATTTTTGAGACAGGGCCTCAGTGAACCTGCAATTTCCCTTTGCCTAGGCTTGCCAGCCATTGAACAGTGCTGGGGTGCAGATGTGTATTACCACATCCTCCTTTTCCATGGGTGCTAGGAATCTGAACTCAAGCCTTCATGCTTGTACAGTGAACACTTTTCCCACTGAGCAGCCGCAGACCGGGCTTGACCTTTAGAGCCTCCTGCTATTAGCGCCCTTAGCGCTGTGTTGCAGCCAGTCATGTAATACTGTGCCTTCTGGTAGATACCTGTGCTCATTGTGAGGCTAGCGTTTGCACTCTTTCTGGTCTCTTGCACAGAAGTTCTAGATCTTTATGAACTCAGATGATTTGAGACTTTCTTTTATAATTAATCCTCTTTAAGTAGTCTTTATACTTGGATTATAAAAATATTCTCCTGTGTTATGGTGTCGGCAATTTATGACCAATTGGTTTGGTGATTCACTAGTAGAGGATCCACTGGACTTAGTATAATTTCACTCACTGCTGTGAGTTATTGTGGTAAAGGTCACAGAACAACATCTGCAGAGAGAAGATTCATGTAACTATGTCCAAGAGAAAGCAGTTAGAAGCTTCAAAGTGTCCTCTCTTAGTGGATCTCATGAGGTGTGCTTTCATTCTCCATTATCAAGTTAATCAGGGGAGCAGAGTTAGGCTTTTATTGGGGTGCTGATATAGCCAATCCCTGAATGACACATAGCCATATTTGCAGGTTTCCAGGAGAAAAGTAAGCCTTTCATAGGAACTGTGGTAATACAAGTGTGTGAAATCAGTATAACCCATGCTGACAATTACCTCCCAGATGCCAGACACGGGCTAAGATTATAAACAGGTCTTCCTAAGAAGAACACTTCGGATCTGCTGTGTTAACTCTCGTTATACTTAAACCTGGAATTTATTCTGCTTTGGTCTTTTGGATTGATTTTCTGAGGTGGGGGGGGGGGGTAACAGGGGTTCTGGGGCGAGAAAGGGCAAATATGATTAGGTATTGAGCCTAGAATCTCACATTCATTAAATACATTCTTTCTGAACTACGCCCCCAGTCATGAGTATTTCCTTAGAACATGGTATAAATTTAGTGACCATGATGGTTTTCCAGAATATGTATTCAGGATTATTTGGTGAAATGATAAGCATTCTTCAGTGATAGTTGTGTTATAAATCATAAATGCATTTCTAAAGAGTTGGGTATGGGATTTTGTTTGTGTGTGGCCTTTTTAATTTTGGCTATGGAAATCTAGTTGGTTTGTGTCTGTTGATCTTGTAGCAAGTATCTTTGCTCAGCTCCTTAGTTTCTAGTTGTATTTGGCGTTTCTTTCAAATGTCTATAAATTGTGATTGGTTTGTTTGCCTTCTCTTCCTATGTGTACTATTTGTTGGTTGTTGTTGTTTGGTTTTGGTATTATTTTTTGTCTGTTTTGTTTTTTTGTTTTTGCTAATGAACTAGGAGTTTAAAGTTTTTATGCTGATAGTGGTCATCTTATATCATTCTCAACCTAAAAGGGAACATTTGACTGTTTTCTTTGGGTAGGTATCTTTTATCTAACTCTTCATTTCTGAAGGCTGGGAATATAGCTTAGTTGGTAAAATATTTGTCATGTAAGCATGGTGGCCTGACTTGTTTTGAGATTACTAGCTAACAACTCATGTTACTATCTTGTACTTGGCACTGGGATTTTTATTTGATTACCCACGGCTTCTTGTATACATTATCTATATAGCTTTTTCCTTAGTATGTAATAAAAATTGGTATTTAAAAATGTTCATACATTTGTGTGTATGTGTTTAAAATTACCTTATAAAATAGTAAGCCTATTTTCTTTTGCTTTGATTAAATGACATGACCGAGAGAACTTACCAAACAGTTTATCTAGGTTTAAGGTTTCAGAGGGATGAGTCATTAGTTATGGCAGCAAATGCATGGTGGCAGGCATATAGGCAAGAGAAGGAATTTGAAAGACAGTATCTTCCAACACAAGCATGAAAAACTGAGAGGGAACTGGAACTGGTGTAGGTGTTTAAACTCTCAAGGCCCTCCTCCAGTGACACTTTCCAGGAAACCTGGACCTTTTAAACTACCTCAAGCATCTTCACCAATTGGGATCAAGTGTTCAAATATCTGAGCCTATAATGAATACTCTCAATCAAACCAGTAAAGTTTCCCTACATCTTTAGTCTGGTGTTTTCTTTCCCCTCCTTCCACTGTTCCTCATCCCTATCCGCATGCTCTCTTCCTCATTTTAATCATGCATCCCAAATGTACTGCCCACTTTCAGGCCTCCCTTATCCCCATAGCCCCTCTCTAGCTAGATTCATGACCCCTCTATACATATATATTCCAAGTTAAACACGTAGATCTAAAACTTCAGAGCTGTGACCCACATGAGAGATAACATGGGGCATTTGTCTTTCTGGGCCTAGGTTAATTTCATTTAATATATTTTTCCAGCTATAGCCATCTTCTAGCACATTTAGTTTTATAGTGGAATTAAATTTATTTCATTGTCTATCTGTACCATATTTTCATTATCCAGTATTTTTCTTTTTTTTTTGAGACAGGATTTCTCTTTGTAGCTCTGGTTATTCTAGAACTTACTCTGTAGACCAGGCTGACCTCAAACTGACAGAGATCGCCTTGCCTCTGCCCCCCAAGTTCTGTGTATGAACTCAGCCCGGCTACCCAGTAATCATTTGTTGGACATCCAGACTGGTTCAGTTCCCTAGCCATTATGATTACAGAAGCAATAAACATGGTTGTGTAGTTACCTCTGTAGTCAGGATATGGAGTCCTTTGGATACATGCTCAGGATTGGTATATCTGGGACATATGGTAGTTCTGTTGGTCATTTTGTTTTGTTTTGTTTTTAGGAAACCTCCAGACTGTTTTTCAAAGTGGTTACAGGAGTTTACAGTCTAGCAACAGTGTATAAGGGCTGTTATTGTGAAAGGCCTGACCATGCTATTTTTGTGGGAGACTTTGGGAGTTCCTAGTAGGAACTTGGAAATCAGTAATGCTAAAAGCAGTGTGGAATATAGAGGCCCATCTAAAGAGATTTCAGTGGGGAGTAATATTAGCAACTAAGCTAGAGAACATTCTTGTGATACTGACAAAGATTATAGCTGCTTTCTGCCCTTGTCCTAAGAATCTGCCTGAGGCTAAATTCAAAAGGAATAGGCAGAGAAGAGTTCAAGACAGCCTAATGTTGACTCTGTCGTGTATGTTAGTAATCAGTCTTAGGCACATCTATAATGAAAAAGAGCGGGTAGGCCAAAAGAAATAAATACACAGTTTAAAGAGAATAAAAGCACCAGAAGATTTAATGTAGGAGTCAAGACTTGTGCTGAAAGAGAAGAGAAGGTTAAAGAGAGGCCTGATCAACAGTGGAATAAAGGGAGCAGTGCTCTTAGCCTTGTATAGGTTCATATATTCGAAGGCTGGGCCCTGACTCCACTCCCCACCCCCAGTTGATAGAACTGTTTGGGAAAGATTGGGAGGTATGGCCTTGTTTGAGAAGGTGTGTCACTAGGGGCAGACTTTGAAGTTTCCAAAAACTCAAGTCATTCTCAGTGTCTATCCGTCTGCCATCATGGACACTAACCCTCTGAAACCATAAGCCAATTAAGTGCTTTCTCTTATAAACTGCCTTTGTCATGGTGTTTTATCACAGCAACAGAAAAGGAACTAAGATAAGCTCCCATATACCATCCTGAATATGCTCAAATCTTGGAAGCTAAGTAGGGTAGAGCCTGCGCCGTGCTTAAGTGGGAGAAAATCTGTGCCTGTTGTTCTCTATGTTGAAGTGTACTCCTTTTCCTCCAGCATTTTCAGAGCTGCTGTTAAGGCTGGCTTTGGGTTAACAATTTCTGATGAACAGTTTTAGTTCTAGTACTTTTATTTTATTCTTCAGTGTTTGTTATTTGAAAGGTCTGTTATGTTCAAGTTGGGCTCAAGCTTCTCGACTCAAATGATCCTCCTGTCTCCACCCCTCTGAATCCCTTGGACTACAGGCATGATCAGCTGATATTCTCCCCACCGTGTGTGTGTGTGTGTGTGTGTGTGTGTGCGTGTGCGTGCTCACGCATGCATACATGTGTGTGTGTGTGCGTGTGCGTGCTCACGCATGCATACGTGTGTGTGTGTGCGTGTGCGTGCTCACGCATGCATACATGTGTGTGTGTGCGTGCTCACGCATGCATACATGTGTGTGTGCGTGTGCATGCTCACGCATGCATACATGTGTGTGTGTGCGTGTGTGTGCTCACGCATGCATACATGTGTGTGTGCGTGTGTGTGCGTGTGTGTGTGTGCGTGTGTGTGCGTGCTCACGCATGCATACATGTGTGTGTGTGCGTGTGTGTGCTCACGCATGCATACATGTGTGTGTGCTTTGCTGTATCACCCAATCCATCCTCCATTTATTTTTTTTAATGGCTTTTTAAGGTAAGATTTTCTGTAGCCCTGACTGCCCTGGAACTATTTTTGTTTGTTTGTTTGTACATACACACATACATCTATGGCTTTTTGAGACAGGCTTTTTCTGTAGCCCTTCCTGTCCTGGAACTATTCTTTCCATCCATCCATCCATCCATCCATCCATCCATGAGTTTTAGAAAGGGTTTTTCTGTAGCCCTGGCTGTCCTGGAACTTGCTCTGAAGACCAGGCTGGCCTCAAACTTACACACATTCACCTACCTCTGCCTCCCGAGTGCTGCATTAAAGGTGTGCACCACCACCACGTGGCTCCAGCCTCCAATTCTTGTTCAGTCTCTGTCAAACTAGGACTACAGTTTGTACCACTTCTTTTATGTGTTTAGTCTTTTATGAAGGTTCACTGCTTTGTTTTTTTAAGTCTTTTCTGTTATCAGCCTGAAAAGCAAAAGTCTGTCTAGCGTTCTCTTAGGTTCCTTGGGGATCTATTGGTTTTGTTCATTTTCAGTCTGGTTCGTTTGTTTCTTCATATACTTGATTGTTTTGGGGGGATTATTTTGTTATTTTGCTTAATTTTAGACATTACTGTTAAAGAGATGCTTGTCTGTTGAGAGTAACAGTCTTGCCCAGAGAAGGTTTATGCTTGCTTCTCTTGTTAGAGATGAGGTGATTCAGCGTTGGGCTGCAGCACCCTTGGGAACCCATCTGCCTTAGGTTTAGCTGTGCTCGAGAATTGGCTCCCAGGAGTAATGGAAGCCTAGGAGTGAAACTCAGTGCCTCTGGGGTCCCATGCTGTTGTATTATATGTTTTAGCTGTTAACTTGTAAACATCTGCAAGTGACTTTTTGATATAGCTGTTTGCTTCAGGGAAAGTTTTCGGTTTTCAGTTTTTGGTGTGTTTTTGTTTTTTAATTTTTGTTTGTGCCCTTTGGAGGCAAATCTGTTTAATTTTTACTGTCACTTTCTTATTTTCATTATGGTTGAATATGGTTCAAATAGACTAAGTATATCTCTAGGCCCTCAATTTCTTATTGATGATTAAATCACAATAAACAAATTGAATATATAAAGTCAGACATTAAAAATACTGCCTGACTGGGCAACAGTGGTGCACTCCTTTAATCCCAGCCCTTGGGAGGCAGAGGTAGACAGATCTCTGTGAGTATAGGCCAGCCTGGTCTACAAGTGAGTTCCAGGACAGGCTCCCAAGCTAGAGAAACCATGCCCCGAAAAAACAATAAATAAGTGAAGGAATTAATTAATTAATTAAAGCTTGAAAAGAAAGTCAATGGAAGGTTAGTAAGGTGGCTTTTTGAGACAGGGTTTCCCTGTAGCTGATCTGACAGCTTTTATTGACTTCTTCTGGTACACACATGTTGTATATACAAACATGAAGGGGAAACACTCGGATATAATAAGTAAGCCTAAAATAAATATTTCGTTAATGAAAGTATTGCAGTATTAGTAATTCTCTTATTCATTTGCTTGTTGTGAAAGGAAACAAATGTTAATGCTTTGAAATCATTCACTCTTGGTTAAATAAAGTATTGCTTTTACCTCTTTATTTTAGGGAAAAAGTAACCCCTAGCAAAGTCGGGACATACTGTATCCAGTTTGACTTTATGATTGATAAAACAAATACGCTCAGCAGCGAGCAGGTTTGTAACTTTAGTTTATGTACCATGGTGTTTACTCATTTTATAAGTGAAGTTTCTGGTTTTAAAGTGAATTAATTATTGGATACAAAATATAAATACAAAAGCCATTTATTTCCCTTCACATGGGAGGCCTTTTAGGACTCGGTCGGTCCCTGAAACCACAAGCTAGTGCTAACTACGTTTTCTCCCGCGTACGCTTTCTTATGATTAAGTTGAATAAAGTAGACACACTGCCGCATTAGCAATAACAATAAAATCAAAAGATTATAATAATATACTGAAGTAAACTATGTAATCTTATAAAATAATTATTTCTAGAATTTTCCATTTAATATATTCAGAGCAATGATTGATGACAGGTAACTGAAACCCATTGCAAGTGAAACTGGTTAAGCAAGGATTTTTATAATGTGATTTTTCAGAAAAATTAGGATAGAATAAACTTATTTTAAGAAATTAATGGAATTTTTGAGGATAAAATTTTATTTAGTATATGCAGTCCTTTGTCTCCCCCTGAAAGAGTATTCATAAGAATGCATTGTCAATATGAATGTTGCTTTTGTTTTTAAGGTTATAGTTGATGTTCTGCCTAATCAGCCTATGAAGTTGGTTCCTGACGTCCAACCTGCTACCCCAGCTGTTTCTAATGTTCGCTCTATTGCCAGCAGGACCTTGGTCAGAGACCTACATCTCAGTATCACAGTAATGTCTATGTCTTCTTCAAACACTACAGAGTTTAACAAGAGTAATTGGCTTTGATATTCAGGTTCAGAATGGCTATTACAGAGTAGTATCGATAATTCAGTTTAAACCTACAGGAAAAGCTTGAATGAGTGAATTAAATATTTTATATTGAGCTCTCAATAAATAGAGAGTATGTCTTGTTTCTGATTTATTTGTGCTCTTCTCTTAGTTGTCGCCTTCTAATTAGCTCTTCCCACTGTGTATTTAAGGATAATTATGGTAATCATACTGGAATGGATTTGGTTGGCACTGTAGTAGCTACCATTAAAGGTTTTAATGAGGAGGACACTGATACCCCACTCTTCATCGGGAAAGTTAGGACACTTGAATTTCCCTTTGTGAACGGTTCTGCTGAAATCACGGTAAGTTTCTTAGATCTTTTCCAACTTCCATAACACACCTATTTTTTGTATATAGACCTAGGAAGATTTTCTGATATTTTATGTTTAGTGCAGTAAATCTAAAAATCAGTTGAAATATTTGTGATTTAGCTATTACAGTTGGATCCAGAACCATCATTACTCAGATCTTCCATGAGGGATGACAGATTTCAATTTTTGTGCTGATTTTTCAGCTTTAGTGACAATATAATGTTTGTTGTTTGTCATAAGGTTACTACTATTATACAAACAGAAGCAGTAAAATAAAGGTTAGGTAAAAACTTAATAAATTATTAGCCTGTCATTTTTTTTAAAATAAAATAGTTTGTCTTATAATTTTAAAAATGCAGTGCTTAAAAAACTGTATAAGTAATTATTACATTTTTAACCTTCAGAAATCATGGTATCTGGCCGATTACTGCAAAGTCATCTAAAGATATATTATGCACATTAGTATAGCATAGTGCTTTCAACATATGATGGGGGATATTAAGTTTTGAATTTTGTTAATGTAATAGGGTTATGCTTTTGCAAGAATTTTCTAGCTAGTTTACTAGATATACCAACTATAGATATATCAAAAGATATATTTCTTTGTTAAATAAAAGCCTATATCATTAATAAAGTGACTACACATATTTTTATCAGTCCTTGGTATAAATTTATTTCATTTCCAAGGTTTATTTTTTATCACTAATGTTTCTTCTATGTGTTGATTTAGAATAGTTGGTTGGTAGGTAAATAGATAAATTGATACTGATTTATAGGTTGAGTTAAGAAATAACTAGAAAGAGAAGTGATTGGTCATAAAATAATACACACATTTTAAATATTGTATCATTATTGCAATTTTTAGTTTACATTTCTACCAAAACTTTGTGTTCTTTTTTTTTTTTTTGCGCTGAGGGTGTTCATCTTTTTGGGGGAGAGTGGCTTTCAGGATGACCTTGACCTCATATCTTTTTGCTGGGCACTGGGATTACAGGAATGTGCCACCACACCAAGTACTTCTTACTTGCAACATTGGATATAAAAAGGTCTTTTTTAAATTTTAATCAAATTTGCAATTTATTTTTGTGGGCATGTTGATGTAGGCTTGTAAACCTGACAGAGGGTCAGGGTTGCTGGAACAGAAAGGTTGGCTTTGTCTGTGATATAGACTGAGGTTAAGGCCATTCTTGGGAAGTGAGTGTATTGAGATTCTTTATCAAAATTTAAGTTTAAAGTGGGCTGGGAGTGGCTGGGGTTGTAGCTCTTGTTGGAGCACTCAGTTGTGAGGCCCTAGCTTAGAAGTATTCTTTGTTAAAGATTGGACAGTGCTAGTTTTAAGTATTTGTTTTGTTTTTAGATTTTTTATTTGTATATTGTTGGTACATACATTGTTTTTGTTGTTTTCCTTTTTTTTTTTTAATCTTTGACTTAGGAGTGGAGAGATGGCTCAGCAGTTAAGTATGCTTACCTGATCTTTCAGAGTACTGGGATTTAATTTCAAGGTCACAACCACCTATACTCCAGCTCCAAAGCATCCAGTGCCTCTGTCCCCTGTAGGCATCTGCACTCGAGTGTGCCTACCTCCTTGCAAATGCACACACTTACCTACACATAATCAAAAATAATGTTAATTTTTTTCTTAAATCTTTAAACAGGCAAAAAAAAATTCATTTTATTTTGATCCTTTTTCCAATTTGTTAATTTTTTTAGAGTCTTTATTGAGTAGTGTATGCCAACAAGTGCCAATAGTACCTTTTCTTAGGGTTATTGAGTAGTTCAGTGTATGCCAACAAGTGCCAATAGTACCTTTTCTTAGGTTTTCTTGTTGTCCACCCTTGTGTATAATTCATCTCAAATATTACATTATTTCAATACTCTAGCTTGTAAATTGGGAGTCTCTCAGCTGTCTCTATCCCAGAGACTGTTGGTCTGTTGGGCAGTGACTGGCCAAAACATTTTCATTAATTGAAGTGTTACCAGCATTCAAAAGTGTCTAGTTTTTATGGAAAGCTCTGCACTTGTAATTTTTTATTTGTAGTTGTGAGATCTAAAGAGTTGACATCTCCTTGAATCTTTTAAGACAGCCTTGCGTGAGGCTTGAACAGTGGCCGTTCTTCCCAGTCTGTTGTGTACTGTGGCGCTTTCAGTGTCTTCCTGTGGAGGACAAGTGTCAGCTGCCACTGCTGGCAGCTCTTCATAGCTGTTCTAGTGTAATGAGAGAGGAAGGTGAGCTTCTCCTACACCATAATGAAAGTTAGTCATGAAAGCCACACACCTTTTTTGGGTTTTATTTATTTACTTTCTTAGGAAGGAAGCTTGTGTAACGTGGAAAATGAGCTGGAGTTGGAAGAGCACACCTCTTCTTCCCCATGTGCATTTGAAATTGTTCTGCCTGTTAGGACAGAGACTTAGCTGTTTCCCAGAAGCTGCGTGTAAAATGTGAACTTGATAGATACGTCTGGTTTTCCCTCGCCACCAGAGGTCCTTACTGTTCCTCCAAGTAAATAGCAGAGTCTTGCCTGACTTGGCTTCCACATACCCAATACTGAATGAACGAGAGGAAGTGTTAGTTTATGTTTGTTTCAGGTTTGTTTTGGTGGCTGGATGCTAAGAGTTGAACACTGTGTCTCCATTCTTTACTACTGAATACTACTACTACTCCCAGGCCATCATTTTCAAGAATATGTAGGAAACACTGACCAGAATACAGCTAGTATTTGTATGAAATGTTTCACATATACTTTGTTTGAAATAAAAAAATCTGATGTTGTAATTTATCAAGTTCATTAGTTGTATCATTTTATAGTCTATATTATTTGCCTACATGATCTGAACAAGCCTCATTTTCATTCCTGTATCATGTATCCGTCTATATTCCAAATTCCTATTCATATAGTATATTTAACTACATTACAAATTAAGCTTTATAGTAAGCATATCATAAACAGTTAAAAGAAGTAGCAGTGTGTTGATTAAAAACAGAATTAAAAGAGAAGTAGCAAGGTGTTGATAATTTTTGACACTAGATCATGGGTATCAAAGTACTCCTTACCAGAAAGAAAAAGTTTAATGATAGTAAAAGAGGGTTTGTCTTATGTATGGCTACGCATATATCAGATTAATACATTGAGCTTTTTTTGAAACCCGACAAGCTGCAAAATCTATTTTAAAAGGCATTCTAGTATAAAGATAAATGAGTAAAAAAATGAGTAATTTTTTGATCATAGAAAATAAATAGCCTTTAAAAACAAAAAGGATGGCTTGGTAATGCCCGGGAAGCTAGTTAAAGCAGTAATTATTAGACTGAAGTGTGTCCCTCACCAGGGAGATTGTGTTTTTATACATTGCCGGTGATGAAAAGGTAAACTGATATAGCCTCTTCCCTCATATTAAGGGAAATTTGATATCTAATAAAATAAACTTTTAATTAGCTATATTTCTCATCCTAGAAGACAAATTTGCAAGGGAACAATCAGTGATTTTCTTACTAGGGAACCTGTTTCTTAGGTTATTGTAAAATTTTCAAACTAAGTCTTCCCTACCCAAAGACTGAGTGCTGTAGTGTGGTTTAACTGTATTATTCATAAATATTTTAAATTGGTAACATTTTATGAATTGCCATTAACAAGTCAAGTTTAAGCAGACAAGTGCAAGTATATGTTCTTTCTTAAATAGAAACTACTTTTATATGTACTTAGATTCCTGTATATACATTGCTGATAGCTTTTAAAATCTGTGTTGAACTGAGAATTGACTTATTCGTTACTATGTTCTTTAATTTTTGAGAAACAGAATTGTAATTAAGATTATAATTTTATGTTTTATGCCCCATAGTGTTCTATTAGTTAAGGGTGTTTTTAAATTGTATTCTATTCTGAAAAACAAAGAACCTAAGGTCTCGTTTTACAGAACTAAAAAATACATTCAAGTTAAAATATTTATAATTGCATCAGTTGCTAGTTATATGTTTTGATCTTAAGCTCAGGTATACTTTTTGTGACTTGAAAAAAATATAAAAGTTAAAAAAACAAGTCTTTAAGCATTTTCAGGGGCCTCTTGTTCTGTCCCCGTGGGATTGGTCTCCCATGGTAACAGCTGTAACTTAAACTGAGTGTTGTGCTTTGCGTATTTCTTTGTGTGTGTGTGTTTTTTTTAAACTTTCACTCCACAAGCTGTTTTACCTCGCCGTAGCCTAAAGGTTTGGGTACAGATGGAGTCCTGAGAGACAAGACTCTTTGTTCTGACTGCCCACTCTGTGTTACTGCCGCGTAGTCGTGCTCATCATCATTGGTCCAGTCATCTCGAAGGGGAGACAGTGGTCGTGACGGTCTGTTACTCTGAAGACTCAGCCAGTGTCCATGCTCGCATTGTCCTGCTTGTTTGGTAGCCGTACAACAACACATGTAACATTGGAATGTCTCTTTTTTAATTCTTGTTTTTCTCATTCCCTTTCACTTACACAGACTCTAGTGCTGGCAGAAAACAGTCCTGGAAGGGATAGTACTGAATATTTTATTATCTTTGAGCCTCGACTGTCAACTTTATCAAGAACATTAGAATCCTATAGCCTGCCATTTATGTTTTACAATGGTAAGTCTTAGGGATATAGGTTAGTAAACTCTGTTGTTAATGGAACTTCAGTTAACCTTTCTTTGCTTTCTGTATGCATCATATTATGGCATTGGAAAAGTCAGTTTCTAAGTTGTTTACATTATCTGAAATTTTTTTCTCAGATGTTAAAAAGCAGCAACAAATGGCAGCACTTACGAAGGAAAAGGACCAGTTATCTAGGTCCATCATTATGTATAGAAGTCTCTTTGATGCCAACAAGCAACTTGTTAATGAAATGAAATGTAAGTCACCCTGTGTGTGCAGGTAATAATAAAGCATTGTCTTTGAGCAGGTGAGGTGGGCGAGACTGTCTCTCTGTCTGCTTGAAAGAAAAGGGTGGTAAGGATAGTTGTTCCTGAGTTGTTGGCAGTTGCTAACATGAAGTGTTCCTTACTTTAATCAAGCTCGTAGCAGACTTACACATTTTAAAAATTGGCAGTTTTCCTCTAGAAATATGGACCTGTGGAAAGTTTAAAGCTTTTGACAATATTGATAACTAATTTATCTAGCTCTAGTTTCTGGCAAAAGATGTCACTAGGGAATTGATAAGTGATCTAATTCTTAGTTTTAATCATGAGCTCTTTGTATTTTACATACAACAGTAGCATGTGGGCCCACAAGCACTGAAAATGGAATATTTAATTTATTCTTCCATTAGTCCAGAAAATGTTTGCTGTCTTTTAAAATGATATTCGTATGCAATTAAAATAAGACATTTGTTAAGTTGTACTATGTTGCCTGTTTTTCATTTGTCAGATGTTTTGTTATAGGTTTTAACTTGTGTTAGCTTTATACCTAACTCCCCCCCACCCCTCGCCCCTTTTCCGAGACAGGATTTTCTGTGTAGTCCAGGAAATCCTGGAACTCACTCTGTAGACCAGGTTGACCTCAAACTTCACAGAGATCTGCCTGCAACTGGCTCCTGAGTGCTAGGATTAAAGGTGTGCACCACCACTGCCTAGCAAAAGTTTTTTTTATTTTGCCTGTGTGTATGTCTGTGCCTCTTGTCTGTAGAGACCAGAAGAAGGTTTCTAGATCCCATGAAACTGGGGTTACAGGCAGTTGAACTGCCATATGAGCACTGGGATTTGAGCCCAGGTTGAATGTAAGAGCAGCCAGTGCTCTTAACCATTCATGTCAGTTGTGTAGACTGTTTGTAGATTGTTAACTGTACTCTGAGAGCGTATCTGCAGTTCCGTAGCTCACGTGTTCATGTGTGCGTGTGATGCCAGAGCATCTTCCAGTATATTCATTCTGTTTCTCTTGTGTATCATTGAACCTTGGGATTTATAACTTAATTGATCATGATCAACTATCAGTTTTTATTTTAATATCAAACATTAAAAGGAAAAAGTAGTTGTAAATTTTTAGGAAGGTATATTTTAAGTACTATTTAAGAAAGCAAAACAAACAAACAACGACAAAAAAAAAAAAAAAAAAACAAAACCAAGGACCTGGACCAGATAGCTCAGTCGTTATACACACTGGCTGCTCTTCTGGAAAACCTGGATTCAGTTCCCAGCACCACATGCAGCTCAGAACTGTCTGTAACTGCAGTTGCAGGGGCCCCAACACCCTCATGCAGACATGCATGTGGACAAACCACCAATGCACATAAAATCAAATAAAATCTTAAAAAAAAAAGAAGAATTTTTTTCTTTTCTATTTTAGGCCAAGTTGAAGAAACAAAATTAAAAGAGGTCCAGCTGCGAAATGAACTAAAAGCATGCAATATTGATATTCCTACAACACAACAGGTATATTAAATTTCTTTATTAAATTCAACTACTATCTTATTAAAAATTCTATAGACTTTTTTTAACTTTATGTACTGTGTGCTGTGTGTGTACATACATGTACAATGATCTACACATGAAAGTTAGAGGACAGCTTTGGAATTTGTTCTCGCCTTCCATCTTCTGAATTTGGGGACTCAAACTTAAGTCATCAGGCTTGGGAGCAAACATTTGTCCTCTAATCTCTGCGTGTGTACCATGGTACATATACATAATACAAACACTCGGTATGTTTGATTGGTTTAGTTAGTTATTACCTGCATGCAGACTAGATTACCTGGAACTGGGGCCTTGAATTGATTGTGAGCCATTGTGATATGGGTTCTGGAAATTGAACCCTAATTCTTTGCAAGAATAATAAATGCTCTTAACTGCTGAGGCATCTCTTCAGCCCCGTGATGTTTTTAAGTAATTCAGAATAGTATAGAAGTCTTCTTAGTTTATTGTCTTCTGTGCGTGATTCAGTTTTAGGGAGAAGACAACTACATTGTAGATTTATTTATGTATATCTTTTCCTGTGTCATGTTTGGTGGGGTTTGTTTTGTTTGCTTTTTGGTAGACAGTCTTGCTATGGTTCAGACTAGGTTCAGACTCTTTCTCCCACCATCTTGTGATTGCTGGGATTACCAATAGATCTGGCTATATTTATATTTATATTATAAATATATTGATAAAATCTTATATTTCATAAGATTTTAGAAAATCATTGAATGTATAGCTCAGTGGTAGAGTTTATGGTGTATAAGAGCCTAACTTAAATCCCAGTATTGCCCTTTTTCCTCCTCAAAGAAGGCTTTCTCTCTTTGGGAATATAATTTAATAATAGAGTACTTTCCTACCATGTCATGATCTTAAGTTTGTGACCAAATATCCCTGATAGATATTTTCCATCAGTATTAACTATAGTTTTGTTGCTTATAATATATTGTCTATTTTAATAACTGGGCAGTGGTGGTGCACACCTTTAATCCCAACACTTGGGAGGCAGCGGCAGGGGGGGGAAATCTCTTGTCAGTTTGAGGCCAGCCTGGTTTGCAGAGTAAGTTTTAGAACATCCAGGGATACACAAAGAAACCTTGTCTCAGAAAATCACCATAATCAAAGAAAAACAACTTTCTCAAGTACTCCAAATTACTGGTTTTTTACTGTCTTAGGCTGCCTGTTATTTAAAAAAAAAAAATTGACCTTGTAGATAAATTTTCTTTAATTACAGATACCTCATATTGAAGCACTTTTGGAAAAAAAGATAGCAGAACAAAGTGAACTTAAAAAAAAGCCCAGGAGATCATGCACTCTTCCAAACTACACCAAGCTCAGTGGAGATGTTTTGGGAAAGGTTTGTGATTTAAGTTTTAAGAAATAGTTCATCGTTGTTACTTGTTTTGTTTAAAATGTCTGTCCTCCCTCCCAAGCCCAGTTCTGAGGGCTGAGTCCAGATCCTTCCATACACTAGGCAGCACTCTCCTACTGAGCTACACCGCCAGTCAGCACGTCTGTTTCTTACTTTTTCCCATTAGTACCTTATAAAGTTAGAAAACCAGGGCAGATGCTATGATATGTCTATGGTGAAATGAAAGCCTTATTTCTAGACAAGTTTGTGATACCAGGTCAGAGAACAATAAATGGTAGGCCCAATTTTACCAACACAATGCTAGATTTTAGAGGTGCGGTAATTTCCCAATAGGTTTAAAGCAAGAATGCTTGTGACCACAGCAAGTATTTGTCAGTAAGAAAATGATTTGTTCTGATTCTCAATAAAGCAATGCTATTTATTTGTAACATTTAAATAGCTTAAAGGTATTTTAAATAATATGCTTACTGAATCTTGAACCTCTGTTTTTTATTGTATATCTTTAAGTGTGCTTCATGATTACCAAGACCTTCCCTATTGGAGACATTGAAGTGTAAAATAAGTGTGTGTTTAATTAGTTGACAAACTTTGCATTATTGTTATTTGCTTATTTTGCAAATTTGCTATTGGTTAATCTATAGAAAATTATTCTAAAGATTTAACAGAATAGGCAGTTTGATGGATTCCAGTCAGTGTAAATTTTCCAGCTTGAGGAATCTTGTTTTTATTTTTATTTTTCTATTTGTTTTTCTTCTTGTGTAGCTTGAACTAGTCTTAACCTCTATAATCCTTCTGTCTCAGCCTGCTAATTGCTGGGGTTGTAGATGGATGCCAAAACATTTGACTGATGTTTCTTTTATTCATGTTTCATTCTTACTGCTGTTCTCTTGTGGTAAGAGTTTTAAAAATTGTTTTTTTAATTTTTTTTTTATAAATTTCTGTTAAAATGGCTTCAGATCGCACATCTAGCACAGATTGAAGATGATCGCGCCGCAGTGGTTATCTCTTGGCATCTGGCAAGTGACATGGACTGTGTGGTCACGCTGACCACTGATGCTGCACGCTCTATCTATGATGAAACGCAAGGTCGTCAGCAGGTGTTGCCCCTTGATTCTATTTATAGGAAAACTGTTCCAGATTGGAAAAGGTTAGGAAAAAAATAAGAAAGTAATGTTTTGTAGTGCTTGGGGTCAAACCCAGGGCCTCACACATGCTGAATACAAGTTAAACTACCTTCTCAGTAAGCCTTTGAATTTAAATAATGTGAATTTTATTGACATAACAGACTTGTGTTTGAGTTCCTACTTTTCTTTGACATTCTAACTCATAATCCATTACAAGCCTTTACCTACCATACTGCTATTAAATTTGTACTCATTAGACAGCATAGGAAATCAACACATCAAAATAACTCTGTTGATAAGGGCAATAATTTGTGTGTTTGGGTGTGTGCAAGTACACATGCACATGTGTGTGCTTGTATGTGTAGGCTAGGAGTGGACCTTGGGTACCATTTGTCAGGAGGCATTCATCTGTTTGTGAGACAATTTCACTAGCTTTGGGGCTCACAGATTCTGCTAGATTGGCTAACTAGTGAGCTTCAGAGATCCAACTGTTGCCACCTGACTTTACCAAGTTCTCTCTCCAACCCTAAAGGTAATACTTTCTCTGAGAAAACATTTCCATTGAGAAAGGCCTATTATATCTTTGTAATTGCTGAAGACCCAGTGGGCAGGTGCTAGAGAGATAGCTCAGTCAGTAAAGTGTTCATTGCACTGTCATAAAGAACTGGGTTGGGACTCCCAGCAGCACCTGCTTTCTCTAGCTCCCAAGTGCTGAGATTAAAGATGTGCACATAGATTTAAACACAGTGTAAGAGAGGGAGAGAAGCTTGTAAGAATAGGCCTATAGGACATAGCACATGCTGTTTGCTGGGTTGTTAAGAGAGTCACTATAGCAGATCCTCATGGCAGTCCTCATTGCTAGGGAGAATGTGTGATCATTTAGGAATATGATTTGGGTCATATAGGTGGGTCACATATCACAATATGCATATATTTATTTTTTCTAAGTGTATTTATTGATTATAAATAGTTATGTATGCTTTATTTAGTACTTTTTTGTTATTTTGTTTTTGTTTCTTAATTTAGACCTCTACCTCATATCCGAAATGGTAAATTACATTTTAAACCCTTTGGAAATCCAGTCTTTGCCCGAGATTTGTTAACATTCCCGGATAACATTGAACACTGTGAAACAGGTAAAAGACTGTGACTTCATTTTGTTCAGCTGTTCATTTGTAATAGAAATCTAAAAATTGTTAACTGTGAAAAATTACATTCTTATAAATATTACTTTCATCAATATTTATTTCTGTATATTTTGATGTTTTTAGTTTTTGGTATGCTGTTAGGAGACACCATTATTTTGGATAATCTAGATGCAGCCAATCATTATAGAAGAGAGGTATGTACTTTATTTTTTTTTTCAAGTCACTTTATTTAAAGAACTGGAAAATAAAAAGAAGACATCACATAGCTATATTAGTATGGCCACTTAGCCAAGCCTATGCCTAGAACCAAAGTCTGTGCGTCACAGCGAGCTCCTTGTGGAACAGCTGCTCACAGGCTTTCTGCTTTCACTACCAGTTGCATTTCTATGCACATTCTCCTTTGTTTTCTTTTACCCACGCTGTACACACACCCATATGTTCGCTTGTTTGTACACTGTAGGCTAGGGATCCACATAGACAGAAAAAATGTGTTTTATTTTGCTTTTTCTTTGGGTGACCTTGCTTAATATTTTGAATTCTTTGTAAGCCTACCTATTTTCCTGAAACTTTTGATTCTGTTTTCTTTCTTTTCTTTTTTTAAAATTTATTTTATAGCTAAATTGTGTATTAGATTTTTTTTGGGGGGGGGAGGGTCATTCATCTTTTGGGCAACATGGTGAGTTCTAGGCCAGCCTAGCATGTACTGAAGAAAAACAGTGTATCATACCTAAAGACCACATCATCAGGTTAGAGCAGTGGCTCTCAGCCTTTCAATAGAGCTCCTCATGTTGCTGTGACCCAACTATAAAATTATTTAGTTGCTACTTCATAACTGCAGTTTTGCTACTGTTATGAATTGATATGTTACCAGTGTGGATCAAAACCCAAAGATTGAGAACCACTAGATCATAGAGCCAAGTGCCTAATGGGTTTTAGCGTAATGACTTTGAGAGAACACGCTTCTCGTTTCTTTGGACCTTTGAAGGCAGCTATACTCACAAGCACTTAACATCTTTAGAAGAGAGGAATTTGCCGTTGTATGTGTTCTGAATTGTTGCATAACAAACATCCTTTCGGTTCATAGACTTTTGTATTAGTTAAGGATTTTTTCTTTGTGTTTTTTTTTTGTTGTTGTTGTTGTTGTTTTGAGACAGAGTTTCTCTCCATAGTCCTGGCTGTCCTGGTACTCGCTCTGTAGACTAGGCTGGCCTTGAACTTTAGAGAACTACCTGCTTCTGCTTCCTGAGTGCTGGGAATAAAGGTGTGCACCACCAACGCCTGGCTCTACCAATTTCTTTTTAATAAGTCATTTATAATTGTTTCAAAGCTGAGAAAAAAAGATTGATCGATATCTTAGTAACATTGTTAAGTTTCAGTAGCTTTGTTATTTTTCTTTCAAAATTTTTCATGTTATTTATAACAACATTTTAACTCTTGATATTACTCCTTTTCAGTCTCTCCAACAGTTATAAGTATTCTCCAGATTTGTTCAGTAAACAGTTCACTCTTAGAACCTGAACTCCTGACTGTATGTTTGTTGATAATAGTGCAGTGAGATAGGATCATGAAAATTGAAGAAAAAATGACAGTAATCTTTTCAAAATTATCACAAAAGAAAGCCCAGTTGTTCTTTCTACTTGAGACTTACAACTATCCCCTCCCATATTGTGTTTATCTTCTAATAAGGGCATAATAAGTCTGTAAACCTAGGCGTTTGTTACTGAATATGATAATATATCCTTAAAACTGGATGAGCATTGATAAATGGATGGTATTTTGTGTGTGTGCACATATGTGCATACGTATATGGAGGACAGATGTTGACAGATGTCTTCCTCAATTGCTTCCCCACCATTTTTTTAAAACAAGACTTCTCACTGAACCTGGAGCTTATCAGTTGACCAAAATAACTGACCAGCAAGTCCTAAGAACCCACCTCTACCCTCCCAGATGTGTTGTTTACAGATGTGTGCCTCTGCACCTGGCCACTTAAAATAGTCTTGGGAACCCAAACTTGGGTCCTCTTAGCACAATCTTTTCTGAGTGACCATCTCTCCAGCCCCCATTTATCTGTCTGTCTGTTTTGTGTGATGGATGTTTTGCCTACATGTATATCTGCATACCACTTTTATGTCCAATCCCAGAAGAATTTAGAAGGGAATGTTAGAGCCCATGGGATTAGAACCACCATATGGGTCCTGAGAATTGAACCTGGATTCTATGGAAGGACAGCTGAGCCATCTCTGCAGCCCCAATCCCAATTACTGTCTTTTATGTTAATCATTAGAAAGCACATAAATCCAAATAAAAACCAAGAATAAATCGTAATTATTTCTTTTACCAAGCAAGTGTCTTAGTTAGGGTTACTGTTGCTGTGAAGAGACACCTTGACCATGGCAACTTTTATAAGAAAAACATTTAATTGGGGTGGTGACTTACAGTTTCAGAGGTATAGTCCATTGTCATTATGGAAAAACAAGACAGCATGCAGGCAGGCATGGTTCTGAGGAAGTAGCTGAGAGTCCTACATCTTGCTGGCAACAAGAAATGGTCTCTTGACACTGGGAGTAGCTTGACAATATAAGCAACCTCAAAAGCCAACTCCCACAGTGGCACACTTTTTCCAGCAAGGACACACCTACTCTAAGAAAGCCACCTGCTTTTAGGGGACATTTTCTTTGAATCCTCCCGCCCCCCAGTAACTTTGAATCTGCAAATTCTTGGCTCACTAAATATAAGATTTTTTTCAACTAAGCCATGCATGGTAGCATGTGCTTGTAGTCCTAGCCCTCAGCTGGCTCAGAAGAGGACTGTGAGGTCAAGACCAGTTCAGTCACATGGTGACACTACACATACACCAAAACAAAACAGAAATGAGTGATTACTTTAGTTGTTTTATTGCATTTTAGGCTTTTTTTAAAGCTAGGTTCACATACATACATACATACATACCAAAACTAAAAGTGCCAGTTTTCTGGAAGGGCTGTAGGAAGTGCCTCTGGGATTGTGTTTCCTCTCTTTTTTACTTCTATAAATTGTATATAATTTATGTAAATATTTACTGTTAGATATTTGAAATGTGCTGAATTACAGTGCTCTTGAGTCACATTTGGGGTAGGGTGTGCACACTGGCCAGAGGAGGGTGTTAGGTGTGGTGCTGCAGTTACTGTCCATCCAACTTTTCCCTTGAATCGGGGTCTCATTGAACCTGGAACTTGCTTTTTTTTTGGGGGGGGGGGGAGGCTGACTGATCAACAAACGCCACTGATCCTCCTGTTTCCATAGCCTCTCACCCCTCGCAGTAGGGATTGTGAGTACAACCACCTTACCTGTTTTATGTGGGTGCTGGAAATCCAGACTCTAATCCTCATGCTTTTTTTTTATGGCAAAACATTCTTACCACTGCATTGTGTCTCCTGCCCCTCAGTCACTTGTTACTGTATTCTGTTTCATTGTGTGGATGTGCTACAATGTATATAACTTACTCAGACATGTTAGCTTACTAGATTTCATGAAGACTGTTTGAGTACACATACTTGTAATTATTTTGAGGATTTAAATGCTTGTAAGAGGAATTACTGACAACTCCTTTAGAGATCATGAAATGCTAAATACAGTGAGATATTTTTATTCTAATTGGCGAGCTTAGTTCTTGGCTCCTTCTCCCCCTTGTTGTTGAAGCCAGCGTTTGAAAACTGACTGGTGCTCTGCTTGTCTAGGGACTTCACCAGTCCATTTTTACACACCCTTAAATTATAATTTTGTGAAAGCACTACTCCCAATTATGTCATTTATTTCTTTACTTGCTTTCTTGATTATTTATTGGGTTTTTTTTTTTTTGATGTATTGTCTCTCTACAGAGCCCTAGCTGTCCTAGAACTCAGTATGTAAATCAGGGTGGCCTCAAATTTATTGAGAGCTACTGACCCCTGCCTCCTGAGTTTTGGGATCAAAGGCATGTGGTACCGTGCCCAGCAATCCTGTCATTTATAAGCTGAGATGTGATAATTTCTCTTTAAAGCAATCGGAGTTGGTTTCTTTCTAATTAGTATCTGTGTGCCTTCAATAGGTTGTTAAAATCACACACTGTCCCACATTACTGACCAGAGATGGAGATCGTATTAGAAGTAATGGAAAGTTTGGGGGCCTTCAGAATAAAGCTCCTCCAATGGACAAACTTCGGGGAATGGTCTTCGGAGCTCCAGTACCAAAACAGTGTATGGTCTTGGGGAAAGAAATCGGTAGGTTAAATATGGGGTGAGTTTTTGTTTAGTTTATTTGCATTGTTTTAAGACAGAGTCTTGTGTATCTCAAGCTGGCCGGGAATTCACCATATAATTTAGTATGGCCTTGAGTTTATTGACCTCCTGTCTCCATCTCAGGCATTTATCACAGCACACCTAGTATCTGGTGCTGGGGACTGACCTGAGGACCTCGTGCATGCTAGAAAAGCCATCTGCCAGCCAGGCTACAGCCCCAGCTCCAGAAGATAGCTTAGTTTTTCCTTTTTTTCTTCTCTTTCATTTTTTTCTTCAGATGACAGAAGTATCTCTTGAGGATTTCCTATTATTTATCTTTCTGTTTTGTTTTGTTTTTCTTTTTAGTGCTGGGGGGTCAAACCTGGGTTCTTACATTTGTTAAATGAGCATTTTATCACCGAACTACATCTGAATGAGTATCTAAATGCAATTTCTGATTTGACTTAACATTCTCTTTAAGGGTTTATGTTTTCAGAATCTAATGTGACAAATTAACCAGTAACCAATATAAATAATGTAAAATACTTTTGTTCTTACAAAAATCTATTGTATATCAAGTAGTTGAAATACTACTTCCTTTGAAATATTACTTCTTCCTTTCTTTATTGAATTATTAAAAGAGAGAGGTGGTTCAGGGAGTAAATAGAGTACTTATCTGCCTCTTTTTTACTATGTAGTAAGGAATATTCTGCCTTGTTGAATTAACAGTTTGTCAGACAATCATTTGTTTTTGTCTCAGTTCATTCATATAGTTAAGAGTTTTTGAGCCAACCATGGTACTGTATACCTGCACTGACTACTTGGTAGACTGAGTCAGGAAAGCTCACTTGAGCCTATGAATTTGAGATTAGCTTGGTTCAAATAGCAAAACCCTATCCAAAAACATATTTTTCTCCTAATGTATATAATATGGACCCTTCACCACTTCTATTATCTCCCAGCCTCCTTCAGGTCAGCCCGTGTATCACCCGAATCTGCTCTGAAATGCATGTATACTCAACAGGTAGTCCCTGCATGCGATTACCTTATAGATTCCTGTTTTTAGTTTATGAAGTTGTACTGTGCTTGACTATCTATATTTACTACCCTCAGTAATTTCTTAATTTTAGCCTTTTTTATAGGTATCATAAAATTTGCCTCTCCTTTTCGGGGGGGGTGGCACGGGGGTTCGAGACAGGGTGTAGCTTTGGAGCCTGTCCTGGAACTAGCTCTTGTAGACCAGGCTGGCCTCAAATGCACAGAGATCTGCCTGCCTTTGACTCCTGTGTGCTGAGATTAAAGGCGTGTAACACTACCACCTGGCTAAAATTTGCTATCTTAACTTCATTGTACAATTTAGTATTAAATACTCTAACTTTGCTGTACAGAGTATCCCCCAAAGTACATTTTGCAGAACTGAAACTTAGTGTCTTCCCATCCCTTCTCCTTTCTGTATCATTCTACTTGGAATTCTCTATGAAATTGACTATTCTAGATAACCCATAAAGAGGAAAGTGTATGTTAACGTGAGGTCAGGGCTTATCCACTGTAGCAAGTGGTTGAGTTTCCCTTCCTGGTAACAAGGATTGATCCTCCACTGTATTATGTGTGTCATAGTTTGCTCTTTTGGTTAGTTGAGGCCATTGTTATTCTGTTGCCCTGGGTGGCTTGACCCTTACTGTGTAACCCAGGCTTTCCTAGAATTCACGGTAATTCTTCTACCTTAATCTCCTAAGTGTTGGGACTACAAGATGACACACTACCTCAGGCTACACTTTTGTTCTTGTAGTAATGTATAATACAGACATAAAAAAATACACATTTTACAAACATGGAGCTGGTAAATTTTAGCAAAAGAACACCATACTTAGAAGAATTAAAAATAAGGTTTGGGGATGTAACTCAGTGGTAGAACACTTGGCTGGTGTTTTTAATCTGAAGTACCACACACAATTTAAAATGAATAGAATATTATCAGCTCTACAGAAAATTGCTCATTTTTCTCTTCAAGTCTGCATATGATAAGACTTTGTTTACTTACCATAGCATAGGTTACTTTCATCTGTTCTTGTACTTTATATATAAATAGACTCTTAGAATGCACAGCTTATATCTGCTTTTATTCCTTCTTGCTGGTATGTTGATAGCTGTAGTTTATTTTCATTACAGAATAGTATTTTATTATGTAATTAGACTGTTATTTATTCAGCTGATGAACTAGGATGGCTTCCAGCTTTGAGATAATTTGGCCTTGACAGTTTTAAAAGCACCACTAGTTGAAAAAACCATAGGAGGCCTTTAATCTCAGCACTCGGGAGGCAGAGGCAGGTGGATCTCTGTGAGTTCAAGGCCAGGGAGGCAGAGGCAGGTGGATCTCTGTGAGTTCGAGGCCAACCTGGTCTACAAGAGCTAGTTCCAGGACAGGAACCAAAAGCTACGGAGAAACCCTGGTTCGAAAAAAAAGAAAAAAGAAAGAAAAGATCATTGGAAAAGGTTCATGCATCTGCTTATTATGTTAATGACTATAGACAAAACTATCAATAAAAATTACATTAAGATCCATCTCACTCCAGCCAGAAAAGGGTGTCATCAAAATAAATGACAAATGCTGATAAGGACATGAACAAAACAGGAATTCTTGTGTACCTCTGGCCACTATTGAAACCAATATAGAAGTTTATTTAAAAAAAAACAAACTAAAAATAGACTTAACATATGAACCAACACCCCTCCTGAAGATTATCCAAGGCTTCATTAGCATATTTATAGACAGTTGCCTGCCTTTGCTGCACTTTTCACAATAGCCAAGCTGTAGAGCCAGCCGAGCTGTCCACTGACGAAAGAAATGGGCACAGAAGAGTGAAGTCGTGTCATTTGCAAGACAATAGATTCGGCTGCAGACAGGTAAATTAAGTCTGTCGTAGAAAATAATGTTGTTTTCTCTCTTGTGAGTCGTAGATTTACATACAGCTGTGTAAGATCACATGGCTGTAGATTACAAAGTAGAAATGAGCTGGGCAGTGGTGGTGCACACCTTTAATCCCCGCACTTGGGAGTCAGAGACAGGCAAATCTGTCACCAGACTCCAAAGCTACAGAGAAACCCTGTCTCAGGGGTAGAGGGGAGAGTAGGGATAGAAGAGTCTATGAGGAACAGAAAGAACTTAGGGAAGGAGACAGGAAACAACAAAGAGTATAGCAGGGTATAGAGCAGGATATTTCCAGTATATTATATATTTGCATGAAAACAATTTTTTTATAACCCAGGATGATACAGTTAATTAAAATTTAAAATCTGCACTTTAAAAAAAAATAGTGAATACCCAACGAAGCTGATAATTAGAGAAAACAGAGACAGTGGATTAACCAAACAGCCTTACTAACCCAATTTGTAGGACTGCATTTTACAATGGTAGTATCAACAATAAAAAAGAATTACTTAAAAAAAAAGATGATATATTTACAGAATTCCTGGAAATTTACTAATGGTAAATTATTATAATAGTAAGGCCATCTCTGTAGACCTTTGAGAAAATAAACCATTTATTAAAGGCATGGTCTACTTATTTATAGATAGATATCTATATATAGGTAACATACATTGCAAGGATGTAAAAAGGTTTTAGCTGTATGTATATATTTATATGCATGCAGAACATATGGAAGGACAAATACCAATTTTTTTTTTCTTCTGGTTTTTCGAGACAGGGTGTCTCTGTAGCTTTGGAGCCTGTCCTGGAACTCAATCTGTAGACCAGGCTGGCCTTGAACTCACAGAGATCCACCTGCCTCTGCCTCCCAGTGCTGGGATTAAAGGCATGCCACAACCCCTGGCTACCAGTCATATTTTTTTTATATTTATTTATTATGTATACAATATTCTGTCTGTGTGTATGTCTGCAGGCCAGAAGAGGGCACCAGACCTCATTCCAGATGGTTGTGAGCCACCATGTGGTTGCCGGGAATTGAACTCAGGACCTTTAGAAGAGCAGGCAATGCTCTTAACCTCTGAGCCATCTCTCCAGCCCCTACCAATCATATTTTTAAAGTCCTTAATTAGTACAGTTATTGTAACGTGTCTTATTTTCTTATTCCCTGTGAATCCCACACCGTGTACCCCAATCCCACCCACCTCCCAGACCATCCATATCCACTTTCCTCTTTCAGTGTCACTTCTCCCACCCCCAAGAAAATAAAACAAAAAAATTAAATAAGCGTCTGACCTTCCCACCTGTCCATCATATCACTCGTCTTAGTGGCATTGAGACTGTGGTGTGTCTAACAGCTTGACTTGAAAATGTTTATTAGAATGAATGTTTGGTCTGGTTCAAGGCCTCTAGCTTCTGGTATACCAGCAGAATATACTGGGCCCTCACCAGATATCCTGCTGTTGCCCCAACTCATGGACATCTTACAGCTGTGGTTCCACAGAACCAGTCCTTCCATGCCCACTCCAGCAAGTCACAGATACGGTAGATGTTGGAGTGGGCCAGCTCAAATCACCTGCCCTGGGATCGCTCCCCTCAGGTGAGGGGTAGAGCCAGCTCTCCTGTGCCTAAGCCATCAGGCTCGTGTCCATGATGAGGGATGGGGCCAGATTTCCCAGGGCCAGCAAAAGGCGGGGCCAGCTCAGCATGGCCTTCAGATTTCAACACACATGCTTCACATGGTCCCTGGTGGTAAAAGGGACACATATCAACACAGAACCCAGCAGGACCACGGATCCAGACATGGCCCTCGGCAGCCCAGGCCTGGATGTCACCATTTCTCCCTGCCTTCACCTCTGTAGTTCCAGCTCTCTCCACAGCACACGAACCACTGTGCTTCCCTCCCATTTCTCCACCAGACATTTGCTCCTCGTCATAGTGCCTGTCTGGGGCCTTGAGGCGTCAGGCGGGCCTTGGGTGTCTTCTGCTCGCTTGGGCCAGAGGAAGGTAATTTTTGTTTTATTTTAGGTTTTTCGAGACAGGGTTTCACTGTGTAGCCCTGACTGTCCTGGAACTCACAGAGATACACCTGCCTCCTGAGTGCTGGGATTAAAGGCATATGCCACCAATGCCTGACGAAAATCACACTTTCACATACAAAAAAACCTTAAATCCTTATAAATGCTGGGATTAGTAATTGGTCATCAGATATGGCTCACACATAGTTTTAAAACCTCAGATAAGAAAAGAAACACCTTAGACATTGTGTGTACGAGTCTAAGCAATGGGAAAAGTGATTCTAGAACCATCTAAACTGTAGCCACTTAAAACTGGACAGGGTATAGAATATAATCTCTGCATTATTTAATATCTAGTAAATCATACAGATAGGCAATAATAGTCTCAAAGCTGAGTAAAAGGAGTTTTGTACAGAGTAAATGTTCTGAAAGCCACATGCTTTAGCAAGTGTGTAAATGGCCTGTTTGTTGAAACAGTGGCTCGGTTCACTTGCTCCCTCTTCTCTTTCTTCCTCTGGTGTACTGAGAACGTGCATGAGGGCTTACTGTCTGTGCAGCAGCAGTTAATACTGTGTTTTATTACAAGTCAGGGAGTAGTGATTTCGGGCAGTACTATTGAGTGTTCTTTCTCTTTCATATCTTCTCTGACTGTCTGTGTTGAATAGTATTGAATGCTTTGTGTCAGCCCGCATGTAAAACTGTCCAAGCACTTTTATATAGAAAACTCTAAGTGTCTTGGGTTGTGATTCGGTGGGGTGGCATTTGTCTAATATGTTCAAGGTCCTGGGTTCTAGCCCCAGAACTACAAAAAATGAAATAAAAAAAGTGGAGAGTGGTAATTGAAAATTCATTCCTGATCCAGAAATAAATTCAGTCAAAGAAAATTAAAATGTAACTATCAGGTGTTGTCTCTACTATACTTGTTTTTTTTGTTTGTTTGTTTTTTTCATTGTCTGGTTCATGTCTTTAAAAGGCATTGCTCATGGATTACTCAGTGATGCTGTTCTTTTTTCTAAAGCATGGATTTGTTGTGACATTAGCTTTTTATTTAAATATCTGTTTCTTTGCAGATCTTATTCAGCAGTACCGCACTGCTGTGTGCAAGCTGAACACTGTGAACAAGGATTTGAGCAATCAGTTACAGTACCTTCACACTCCTGATATGAAGAAGAAGAAACAAGAACTTGATGAACAGGAAAAGAGTCTGAAACTAATAGAGCAAAAGCTCGGTATATGTTTACTTTCTGCTAACTTCATGTTTGACAGTAGATGACGAGTCCACCGTGGAAGGAAAGACTGCAAATGATTCAGAACCACCGCGCTCTCTGATAAATGCTTAAGACTATTCTCTCAGGAATAGTGTCTGAGTTAAGGTTTCTGTAGCTGTGGTAAACACATGAACAAAGGCAAATTGGGAAGGAAAGGGTTTATTTCAGCTCCCAGCTTACAACCAGTCATCCAGGGAAGCCGGGGAAAGAGAGGCCATGGAGAAACACTTCCAACCATCTTGCTTCCCATGGCTAGTTTAACTTACTTTCTTCTATAACATAGGACTGCTTATATATAACAGTGGCCTGGGTTCTTCCACACCAAGACAGTACCCTACAGACATGCCTGCAGGCCAATCTGATGAAGGAATTCCCCAGTTGTAGGCCCCTAATTCCAGATGGCTCTAGTTGATATTTGTTAGGAGATTCTTGGTATTGTTCGTTGCTTTTCATAAGTTACTGTATATGTTTGCTTTTCCTGTTCTCCTCCAGTTTGTTACCTTTTCTTACAGGTATGACTCCTGCATGGAAGTGTAATGACTCATTTTGTCACTCACCAAAAATTGAGTTGACAGAGTGTCCAATTCCTACAAAAAGAATGAGAAGAGAATCCACCAGACAGAATAGGTGAGCATATTGTGACCCAATTACCATTGGTTAGTTTATTAAAACCCTGTGTTGTTGTACTTTCAAATCATTGTTGGTTTATTTCTAAATTTCCTGAGGTAAGATTTGTATTTTAAAAACAAAAGCAGGTTTGGGGTGATAACTCAGTAATAAAGCTTGCCTGGTGTGTGAGCTCCTCCCAGTTTTGATTAGTGTCACTAGGGCACAACACATGATATTTCTGTATTATTAAGTCACAGAATCATTGTATTCTCTTAGGAGGTCTCATTTTCTTAGTGATGCTTTACTGTTTGGAAATGTTACGTGTTTTTCTGTTATTGAAAGTCACTAGAGAATGAAGTTGCTTTTATGTTTGGAGTGAGTTTCCGTATACTGCACTCTATTATGGAATCACCAATTTTTAAAATAGTAGTATGTGCAGCATGAATTCTAATTGGTCTTAATAAATAAAACAGGGAATCAGATATTAAGGGGGTGAAAACTGAAGGATCAGAGAAGCAATGTGGACAGCCACTAGGGAGACCTTTTACCTGTACGAGTGCACAGACTGAAGGGGGATCCTGGCCTCAGACTGTCCTCTCAGACTGCACTGAGCTCTTGGCTCATCCTGCCTTACTTTCCTTTCTCCACCCAGCCGTATCCCTCCCTGTCTCCACCTCCCTAGTGCTGGGTTTAAAGGCATGGGACTATCGAATACTGGGATTAAAGGTGTGAGTGACCACTGCTTGGTCTCAAGTGACACAACTCTACACGCTGATCTTCAGACAAGCTTTATTTGTTAAAACGGAAACAAATATCAGTCACTGTATTTCCCCTTTATGTCTAAAATTTAAAAAGAAGACTATAGCTAATATAAGAAAAACTATATTCAAGAAATATAACTATATACAATATATACAGGCAATAAGTATATCAACAATGTCTAGTCCATATGCATTCAACAAATTCAGAGAAAATACTCAATTATCTCTCCATCTTGGTGAGTCCAAAGCATTGTACCTAATTCACTCTATCCTAATTTGCATTACGCTCCAAAACTATCTTTCAACCTTACACACTTTATACCTCGTTTGTGAGTTTCTTTTCTGAGTCTGTAAACAAGGAAGACTATAACTTTCTAGTCTTCTACTCCCTCAGAGACCCAAGAAGGAAATAATATTAACTGAGTAAGCAGCAAGTATGAGCCAACAACTTCCAAAAAATGTGAGAAATGACAAAAACAGCTGACTGCGTAGACAGTCACCCAAGGTTCCTCTGCAACATTGGGGGCATCCATCTTTGGCCTACCGGCCTAGAATATTTGACAGACTTTTCTGTGAAGCGGGATTTTTGAAGGACTATTCCGCCTTGGCAAGGCTTTGGAGTCACTCTCCTTTGTGCCCTGCTGTGCGGTTTGTAAGCATACCATCAGCAATCAAGGCAAGGGCACTTTCTTGCCCAGTGGCTTACTTTCGCCACAAAGAAATTAAACTCCATGTGGAGTTTATCCAGTGCCCATCATCCTCTCTAAAGTAGATCAGTGCTGCCAGAAGCAGACATGTCTCATTGTCATTTAAAAAAAAATGTTATTAAAACATCTTAGATGCCATACGCTGTAGCTCTCTGAAAAGTGATAACATTTCTATCTAAAATATTTCTGTTTGACTTTGAAAGCATAGCTAATATGACTGTAAGTTTATTTGTAATAGGTGACTATTAACCTGCACTTCCTTATTATCCTAAATAGTTGATAATAATAACTTTCAATGACTACTAGAAATTTGCATTGCATTGTTAAATGAACTGTATAGGTATAGTATCTTGAACAAGACTAGAAATGTATGTTCTAAAAATCTAATCTCAAATTTGTATACAATATACAAAATTCCAACCCAATGTAAAGTATTTAAAACTAGTAGTTGCTTTTGAAAGTAGATTCAGTAATCTGCCTTTTTATCTTCTATCTATATCTTTCCTTTTTTCTTTTTCAAGTAGATTTAGTAATCTGCCCTTTTATCCTATCATCTGTAGCCTCCTTTTTTTTATTCCAAATAAGAACCCTGAATCTTACCTCCTTTGTTTAGCTTTTTTTCCTGACCATTACCAGTAACAATGACAAATATCCATAACCCAATAAAAGACCAAAAGTCACCAACCTCACCTTTTGGGAATGTGGGTGTCATGTTCTTAAATTACTTCCTGCTGTCTGGGGGCAACAACATCTTTAGCACATTCTGAAAAGAAAAATTGGGGTTAATTGTCCAATCCTGGGAAAGGTAGCTATATCATTTATTATTCAGTCTCTGTGTATGGGAAGGTGCAGGGTTTGTCTCACGTCCTGACTAGAGTAGTCTGAAGGCTGGATCATCTCAGCTAGCCAACTCGAGGTGGTTCTGAGCAGTTTGTAGTCCAAAGCCGATCTTTCTTTCTATATATATACACATACACACATTTTTTATTGATATTTATTGAGCTCTACATTTTCCTCTGCTCCCCTCCCTGCCTCTCCTCTTCCCCCTTTAATCCTCCCCCAAGGTCCCCACACTCCCAATTTACTCAAGAGATCTTGTCTTTTTATACTTTCTACTTCCCATGTAGATCTATGTAAGTCTCTCTTAGTGTCCTCATTGTTGTCTAAGTTCTCTGGGATTGTGGTTTGTAGGCTGGCTTTCTTTGCTTTCTGTTTAAAAACCACTTATGAGTGAGTACATGTGATAATTGTCTTTCTGTGTCTGGGTTACCTCACTCAAAATAATGTTTTCTAGCTCCTTCCATTTTCCTACAAAATTCAAGATGTTGTTATTTTTTCCTGGTGTGTAGTACTCCATTGTGTAAATGTACTACAGTTTTCTTATCCATTCTTTGGTTGAGGGGCATTTAGGTAGTTTCCAGGCTCTGGCTATGATAAACAAAGCTTCGATGAACATAGTTGAGCATATGTCCTTGTGGCATGATTAAGCATCCTTTGGATATATACATATACGTATACGTGTGTGTGTGTATATATATACATATATATATACATATATATACATACATACACATACATACATACATACATACATACCCAAAGTGGTATTACTGGGTCTTGAGCAAGGTTGTTTCCTAATTTTCTGAGAAATTGCCACACTGACATCAAAGGAGTTGTACCAGCTTGCATTCCCACCAGCAATACAGAAGTGTTCCCTTTTCCCCACAACCTCTCCAGCATAAGTTGTCATCAGTGTTTTTGATCTTGGCCATTCTTACAGATGTAAGGTGGAATCTCAGAGTTGTTTTGATTTGCATTTCTCTGATGACTAAGGATGTTGAATATTTCCTTAAGTGTCTTTCAGCCATCTTAGATTCCTCTGTTGAGAGTTCTCTATTTAGGTCTCTACTCTTTTTTTTTTTTTTTTTTGATTATGTGATCATTTGATGCTCAATTTCTTGAGTTCTTTGTATATTTTGGAGATCAGACCTCTGACTGATGTGAGGTTAGTGAAGATCTTTTCCCATTCTGTAGGCTGTTGTTTTGTCTTGTTGACCGTGTCCTTTGCTTTACAGAAGCTTTTCAGTTTCAGGAGGTTCCATTTATTGTTTCTTTCAGTGTCTGTGCTGCTGGGGTTATATTTAGGAAGCGGTTCCCTGTTCCAATGCATTCAAGTGTACTTCCCACTTTCTCTTCTATAAGGTTCAGTGTGGCTGGCTCTATGTTGAGGTCTCTGATCCATTTGAACTTGAGTTTTGTGCATGGTGATAGATATGGGTCTATTTTCATTATTCTATATGTTGATATCCATTTATGCCAGCACCACTTGTTAAATATGCTTTCTTTTTTCCATTTGATATTTTTTTGCTTTTTTTTTTATCAAAGACCAGGTCTTCCAAGATGTGTGGATTGATATCCGGGTCTTCTATCTGGTTCCATTGGTCCTCCTGTCTATTCTTATGCCAATACCAGGCTGTTTTCAGTACTGTAGCTCTGTAGTAGAGTTTGAAGTCAGGGATTGTGATGCCTTCAGAAGTTCCTTTGTTGTACAGGATTGTTTTGGCTATCCTGGGTTTTTCGCTTTTCCATATGAAGTTGAATACTGTTCTTTCGAGGTCTTTTAAGAATTTTGCTTGGATTTTGATAGGCATTGCATTGAACAAAGCTGATCTTTCAGTGGTGTTTTTCAGCTTAGTGGTGTTACAGTTCTGGGCAAATCGTCATTGTGGGATTCCATTCTTTTGGAAACTTCAGAGTCACTGTTAAGTGTGGGCATAGTTCACCACAGAAAACTGATAGAGACTCAAACCCGAAATCATGTACAGAAAGGTAGATAAAGCCTTTTTCTAGAATTAGTATTCTATATATGACCATTAATTTCATGTCTATGCTATATGACCATTAATTTCATGTCTATGCTATATGACCATTAATATCATGACAAATAGTTTGAGAAATCAACTTTGAGAAATTAGTTATACCTTAAGGAAGGCTGTTGCAGAGTCAACATAAAACCAAAGGATTATGAGATTAATGGAAATAAATGTTCTTAAATTTTCTTTCTTCTATCCCATATCAGGTGGCTCTTCTGACATGAGACAGAGATTTGGATTTCACTTTAATAAGCATGCTTGGGTGTAGAGAAGGAGAGAGCCACACTTCAACCCCAAAGCCAGCTTTAATTTTTAATTGGACTTGGACTACAAAAAGACCATTTACATTGTATGTCTGTAGAGAACAGCAGAAATAAGTATTTGGGAAGATTTTTGAAATTTTGTCTGGTTTGAAATGTGATATACCAATAGATCAACTTACTCTTTTTTTTTTGGAATATTTTTTTCTGGATGATTTGTCCTTTTTCTTAACATGTCTCATTTGTCCATCTTTGAATTACTTAGCTGGATGTCTTCAATTCTCCTGAAAAGGCAGAAACAAAACCCTTCCCTAACCCTAGTTTTGGGGAAGATCCCGTTTGGCAAGTTACGTCTGATGGAATGAAAAGCATTTGTTAGTTTTCTAGGCTAGTTCAGATTAAATGGCCATGCTGCTTGGTGAACTGTCATCTCCTCTAATTAAGAGGTGTCTCTTGTTCAAATTGAATCTTTATCAATTTTGATGGTATCCATAGTTTTTCTTCTTGCAAAACCCCTTCCTCAATGAAACCCATGTCCTAGTTTCCATTCTGAGGTCAACATATCTTTAAGGTATACCGATTGATTTAATTTTGTAGTTTTTTTCTACTATCCAATGTCTCTCCACAGCTGTTGTACCTTTCTCATTAACATTTAGAAAATTCAAAGTTAATAAAGCATTATGCAGTCTATTTCTGTATGTCTTTGTTACCCCTTTCTGTTTATTTAACATATTCCTTAGAGTTTGATTTGATCCTTCTATAACTGTCTGCCCTGTAGGGTTTTGTGGTATACCTGTAACATGCTTTATATTATAATAAACAAAAAACTTTTATTTTCTTAGAGATATATGTTAGAACATTTTCTGTCTTTATTTGTACAGGTATACCCATGATGGCCATAACTTCTAGCAAATGTGTGATTACCAAAATCAGTCTTTTCCAAACTCAAAGCAATTGCCCACTGAAAACCTGAATATAGGTATCAATAGTGTGGTGTACATATTTTAGTTTTCCAAATTCTACAAAATGGAACACATCCATCTGCTATATTTCATTTCTTTGAGTACCCTTTGGGTTACTTCCTGCAGGTTGTGGTATTTGATTGTATAAAGAACAAATAGGACATTTGCTTATAATTTCCTTGGCTTGTTGTCATGTGATGGAGAAGTCTTTTTTAAAACCTTTGCTAGAGGACCTGGCAGACCCATATGGGATCAGAAGTGTGTTATGTATATGGGATGATTCCTAGTTCTGATTATTTCTTGTAATTAAATAAATGGTAAAGTCAATTCTTTATTATCTAGTATAGACGCAGAGGTATCAAAATGCAAAACAACTCTTTCTGCTTATTGTGATTTAGTAACTATGTTAAGAGGTTCCATAAAATCGATTAGTACCATGAGAATAGCATATAATATAGGAGAATTCCAAGCGCTGGTTGATTCTTCAGTATGCTGAGCATTTAGGTCCTCCCATACCTGCTTTTCTAAAGCCTGAAGTTTCTCTGTTATTAAATGCCTTTGTTCAACCCATAAAGGTTTTTCCATCAACCATTTTAAAGGTAGGGCTATTGTTGCCTTTGAAAGATCAACTGCATTTGTGACCTGGTTCCTGTATAGCCTGAAGGGTTGGTTCTTTATAATACATTCTAATATTTTCACCAGAAACCTATATTAATGTATGGTTTATTTCTGGGTTTGGGGGAATGTTAATCTGAGTATTTCATTGCTGTAACAAATCACGTCCCCAGAAATTCATTGCTATGTTAGCTACATATGGCTTTAATTTTTCTCTCTATTCTTCTGGCCCTATATATTCAACCCATCTCGCGCTCTCTTTTACCTGATTGGAGAGTTCCAATCCCTAAAAGCTGAACATTTACCTCCTGAAGAGGTCAATTTGGATGGCAGAATTCTGGTGCAATTATTGTTACATCTGCACCTGTTTCTACCAGACCATCAATGACAATGTCATTTATTTGTATTTTTTAATTTTGGTCTTTGTTCATTTATAGAAGTTTACCAAAATATTCACTTTATGGTTTTTCCTGAATTTTTTGTTCTCTCTTCTGTCATCCAGAGAAGTATGGTTTCCTACAATAGACATTAGGTTCTTTAATTGCTCTGGGAAGACTTGTCCAGGATGACAGGAAACAACTGAACTTGATTTGGTATAGGGGCCTTCAAGAGGCCCTTCAAGGAGTTTCCCAACAGCAAAGGGTTACCTTGAATGGTCTTGTTGATCTACATTCATTAGTCCATTGCCTGCCTATGTCACACCTGCTTAATCCGGAAGGGAGAGGCATTCTGTTTGGATTATGCTTAGAAATAACATCGTTTCTGGGAACACCCTGTTTACAGTCCCTTTTAAGATGACCTTGTTTGCTACAGTTGAAACCCTTGATATTTCAATTTTTCCTTAACCCTCTGGAAATCACCTCTCCTATCTAAGCATCATCATGGTCATGAGATTCAATATATCTCACATCCACTCTTCCAAGGCCACTGATCTTGCCTTTAAAGGCCTAATTATCCTTTTGCATTGAGAATTAGCATTTTAAAAGTCAGAGATTTAATTATTATTCTATCTAGCTTCTGATTTTGCTATCATTCTGTTTACTGATGTCAGTCTTTGTAAGAAATCTGTGAAGATTTCTTTGGGGCCCTGTATGACTTTAGTTAATGATTCAATCTTCTTTCCTTCAGTTCTGTCGCAAGCATTCAGAACTTCTGCACGGCACAAAGCCATGATTGCCTCTCTATATTAGACTAATCTTCTCCAAGAAGTTGATTTCGGGAGACTTCCATACCTCTAGTTCTACTCCATTATTCAGTGTTCTTAACTTCTTCTTTGAATCAGGTCCTCCATGGTAATTGTGGATCAGGCTCCAAGACTGCTGTAACCAAATCTCTCCAGTGTTGAGGGATAATTCTATTACAGGTTGACCATGAGTTTAACATCTGCTTCACAAAAGGTGAATGCATACTATATGAGACTATCACTTCCTTTAATCTCCTTAAAGCTAACATTGCCACAGGAGTCCATTCAGCTTTTACAGAGCCTCTATCATTTGGCAGTTTCTGTAAGGTTTCTGGATTTATGAAGGTTGGTTGTTTGAAAATCTTAAGCTGTTCCTCTCTATCTTTATGCTGCAACAATGCTGAAATTGGTTCTCCTTTAAATTCCTGTTTGGATTTGAATATGTCAGTGACCTGTTTTATCAAGTTTTTCTAAGGCCTGTATCTTGGCACGCATACCAAATAACTTTTTTGTTTTTTCAAGACAGGGTTTCTCTGGATCTTTGTAACCTATCCTGGAACTATCTCTTGATCTACCTGCCTCTGCCTCCCAGGTGCTGGGATTAAAGGCATGTGCTACCACCACTTGGCCCCAAACAACTTTTTAAGAGATAACAAGAATTATCAAAATGACAGCAAGGATTATCAAAATGATAATTAATAGTATGTCAATCCCAGTTGATTATCCCAAATTTAATTGTTCCATTTTAAAGATATGCATTATGTAATCATACAAAGACCTAACTTTCTCTGTTGTAATGTGTTTTCCATTCTTTAGTGTGTATGTGGAGGGGGGGAAACTCTTTAATTCCTTAATAACTTTAAGAGTTCCCAATTTTCTCACCAGAGGCCAGTCCAGAATACTATTAAATGAGAGATCCTTATCTGATTTTCCCCACAAGAAGATTTTACAATAATCTAGAAGAGATAAGGTTTAAAATTGTTTACTAGTTGTTAGTAGTCATAGTTAGAATAATAGTGTATTACCTTCAACCAAAGTCATACATGAATAAAAATTAAAGGTTTAGACTTACAGTGTACTAAGTAGCATAAGCCACATATGTATCTAAAATACTGTTTAAACTTGTAAACATTGTAAAGAAAATTTTAGTTTTTGAGGTCTCACTATGTAGACAAGGCTGTCCTATAACTTAACTGTGCAGACCATGCTGTCTGCAAACTCACAGAGATCTCGCCCACCTTTGCCCCATATGCTGGAATTAAAGGCATGCCACCACCATGCCTTGATTCAGTGTTAAAATTATTAATGAACTATTTACATTTTGTTTTCATGCAAAGTCTTTTGAAATTCACAGGCTACCTAATCTGAGCTACAACTGATTACATTGCAAGTACAGCTTCTATGTTGAGCAGTAGAGCTCTAGAAGGAGCTTACAGTACTGAGTCATGGGCTTGTGCGTCTTTCCCACTTCATCCCTGAGATGCAGCCTTTAAGTGTCATCCTATTGTGGCCTCCCTTTTTTAAGTTTTATTGAATTTTTATGTGTATGAGTGACCTTGCCTGCATACCTGTGTGTATGTGCACCACATGGTTGCCTGGTTACCCTCAGAGACCCAAAGAGAAAGTCAGATGCCCTGGGATTAGAGTTTACAGATGGCTGTGAGCCACCACAGGGTACTGGGAACAAAACCCAGGTCCTCTGCAAATAACAGCACATTTTTTTAAACATTGATCCTACTCTCTAGCCTCTCCTTTTTTTTAAAATGACCTTCTGGGGCTGAAGAGACGCCTCAGCAGTTAAGAGCCCTTGTTCTTATAAAGAACCCATGTGGCAGCTCACAACATTCTGTGGCTCCAGCTCCTGGAGATCCAGTGTCTGCTGTCCTCCACAGCCACCATGTATGCACATGAGGACACATACATACATGTAAACAGATGAAATAACAGTGGACTCTGTCTTTAACAGCTTTAGATAGAGCTAAGCAGATTTTGTCAGCTGAGTGATCGTGATGTCATGACCTCTACATAGGCCATCGGTCCCAAACATCAGATGGAAATAAATCTCTGTGCTCTGTCATTCTTAAAGTCGTTCTAAATTTTATTCTGTTTGTTACTTAGACTTCCTGTATGCTGATTTTTTCTGGCTTTTAGTTGTCTCTTTTGTTTCTTTCACTGTATATCTTTTTTTTTTCATTTATTTATTTATTATGGATACAATATTCTGTCAGTGTGTATGTCTGCAGACCAGAAGAGGGCACCAGACCCCATTACAGATGAGTTGTGAGCCACCATGTGGTTGCCGGGAATTGAACTCAGGACCTTTGGAAGAGCAGGCAATGCTCTTAACCGCTGAGCCATCTCTCCAGCCCTTTCACTGTATATCTTGATCACATCATATTCCTCCCAAGCTAGTGCTAGTAGCTGTGGGCTTCCTGCCATGCTGTATCTTGGGAAGATTACTCCTGGGTTGAATGTCTTGGTTCTGGGTTTATCTGTCATAACTTCCTTAGGAAAAAATGTGCCAAAAAAGAGTGAATCCCTTCCATGCCTGAAACTATCTTTATACTGCCTAAATTCAAGGAAAGCTTCCTGAAAGTAACAGCACGAGAGGCAAGGGGGGAATATTCTAGAGGCCAGGGATCAGAAAGTAGCTTAGGAATGGGAAAGAGTTTGACAGAGCTCCCCACAAAAGTGGTCCAGCCACGAGGGATAACGGGAAGAGGCTGAGAAGACGGAGCAGCAGCTGGACGGCACTGGTGACGCTGGGATAGCTTGTTCTCTGTCTCGTGCGTAAGTGGGCGGGGCCGCCAGTTAGATAGCCGTGTGGTGCCCCGGTGCAGCTGTCTGATGTTTCTTCTAGAAACCAGCTGTTGGTGATTGACTCTTCACCACAGTGAAAGCCAAGCCGCAGCCCCGCCACCCTGCTCTGCCTGTGTCGCTTCCAGTTCTCACCCAGAAGCTACTGAGTGGGGAAACAATTTGGTTTTTATGGCAGCAGACGAAGTCTAAGCCAGCAGCAGTCCTTTTTCTTAAGTGTAAATACAATCCAGAGTCACTATGGGAGAGAAGCCGACAACATGAGCAGAAAAATAACTCAAAAAACAGCCCCCATGATCATGCTGGGCAGTGGTGACGTGGCTTTAATCCCAGCACAGGTAGAGGCAGGAGGATCTCCATGAGTTCAAGGACAGGCTTTCGCCTACAGAGCGAGTTCCAGACAGCCAGGACTACCCAGAGAAACTCTGCCTTGAAAAACCAAAAGAAATTAAAACAACAACAACAACAACAAAACAAAACAGGATTACAAAGTAGGAGATAGGAATGACCAGGGTACCTTTATAGAAAGAGGTCACAGTAAAAGGACTAAAATCTAAAAACTTCAGTGATAAGTAGGGAAATATGAAGAGTTAGGAGACACCGAAAATTAATTCAGACTACTAGAAGCCCCGAAAGAAGAAAATGGCAAAGAAAAGGAAGTGTGTATGTGGTGTATAAAGTGGTTTCCCAGGGAGGAATGAAAGAACACAGACCCTTCGAGCACCCAGCACAGTGACTGATAGATACAAAGAGGCAGCACCGTGAATGTATATGATCTCAAGGGAAGATATAAATGCTTGCATCGAGAAAAACATTTTTAAAGAACTACATTTGCCAATATGGCCTTTAATATGTAGGAAGAAGCTCATATAGAAAATTAGCCGTCCTTGTTTAACGCAGTGGTGTTAGGGTTAAAGGCAGTGGTGGAAGCTCCTCCCTTTGCATCCTTTGTGTCTTTTGTTAAACAAGACACAAGGAAAAATTGTCTAAATGACTGATTAGTGACTTCGCATCCTGCCCTCAGCCTGTCCTTTCAATTTTTGTCAGTGTGAGAGTGTTTGAAGCTAAGTATTTAGAAATTCGTTTTGTTTCCTTGAACTCCATGGTTCGCTTATGGACGTCAGAGAGTGGTTTGCAGCTGTTCAGCTGCCTTCCACGGTGCCGAACCTGGGGACCAAGCTCAAGTTGTCATGTTACCTGCTGGCCCGAAATAGCCTTAACAGTATTCAAATAGCAGATTGGATTTGTGTATTTGTAAATTTTTTACTTGTTATGCTAATTTAACAAAAATCCCATATCATGTTTTGTCAGCCCCAGCATGTTATTGCCTGGAAAAATACACTTTATATTCTATGAAACATTACAGAACTATAACTTAACCATGGTATTTGAAGGTGTGTAGTGATATTTCATTTGTGTTTTAATAAATAAAACAACCTGAAGGTCAGAAAAGCAAAACAGTCAACCGCTGACTCTTAGCTCTACCTCAGTCTGAAATGACAATCCTGCCTCCAGGATCTCAGAATGAGACTTTGTGTGAGCGCTGTCTCCTCCCATTTTATAATCCTCCCTAGGGCTTGGATTAAAGGCGTGCACCACCCTGTTTCTGTGGCAAACTAGTGTGGCTACTGGGATTAAAGGGTGTGTCACCACTGCCTGGTCTGTAAGGCTGACCACTGCGGCTGTTTTACTCTCCTGATCCCCAGGCAAGCTTTATTTATTAAAATACAAATGGAATATCACTACAGAGGTGTCTGAGTTTAAAGGGTGTTAATGTGAAAGAACATGACTCCTAGTTTATACTTGAGATAGGGTTTCGTCATTCAGTAAAGGGCTTGGTGGTCAGGAGCACTTGTTCTTGAGAGCATGACATGATGGCTCACCATTGTCTGCAACTCCAGTTTCAGGGAATCAGACACCTCTCCTGATCTCTGTGATCCTGTGTGCATGTGATGCACACATGGAACTCAGGCATGCACGCTAAAACACAGAAATGCAGATACTTTTGTAATCATAAGTTAGCATTTTTTAAATGTTTACCTCTGTTTCGAGGCACTGTCATTAGAAAATTTGGTATTCAGTTGTATCTGCATAAAAACACATACATACCAAGGCACTCATTGTGTGCGTGAGAGCTGGGGTGGTCGGAGAGCAGCTGAGGCCGTTGGGCACTGAGGCCATGGCCTCACACACACGAGGCAAACCTCTCCGCACTCACCTGCATCCCCAGCCAGTTCTTGAACAGTCAGGTAGTAAATAATGTACAGTTTTTATCTCAGATTGTACTGCTCAGAGAACTGGAATTCAGATTGTTCATGTATCTATAGACATAGCACACACTACTGATTGTTTGCATGCATATAAATATGTGTGATTACTACATAATTAAAGATTGTATTAATTGTTTATACTAGGGATCAGAATTAGAGCATAATTCCGTGTGATATCTAAGCATTCTGAGATGATCAAGGAATTTAGGAGAGTAAGTCACTGGTATATAAATCATGGTTTTTGTTTTTCTGCTTCAGCCAGGATTGTAACTAAAGCAGATGCATGAAAGGAGGTGGGGAATAAAGACAGTGAGCTCACTAAGAGTACCTTGCTTCTTTATCTCTTTCAGAAGACCAAAAGGTGATGTACCAAACTGAGCGTTCCTGAAGATAGTAAAAGAATCCTAGCAAGAATTTCCTATTCCTCCAGATGGGCCTGGAAGCAGCTGTTCAGTGACAGAGTCCCATTGGGCTGTACAGATTTACTGGAACGAGTCCAGCCATCATGTCCTTTGGGTGTTAGCTTGCATCTTAGCCACAGATGGCCGAGCTGGCACGGAAGCATTTATCACCCTGAAGATGTGTAAACCTCCTGTTTCTCAGCGCAATCATGGCTGTATGAGAACTGTTTCTTAAAAATAACCTTTTTTATTGCTTCTTTGTGAACTTATTTAACAAACACATTTTGTCCTTTTGTGTAAGGAAAGTTCTAGAGCTAGATATTTAATTGTAAATATGTGTGGAAAGTTGAATCTGCATTAAAATGGAGGAAGTGCAGGGATCTGGGACTTTACATGGAAAATGAATAGAGAGTGATAAGAGAGCCTGAAGATTGTGTACTGGCTATGAGTAAGGTGCGCAATTTTTATAATATTTGAATTTATTAATACTAGAGCTATAGACTCAGCTTTAATTCTTCATTTACATTATTTTCTAATTTTTTACTGCTATTTTTAAGAGGTTAAAGAAAATATACATGAATGCAATAGGAGTTTGTTAGCAAGCTGTTGTATAAACATTTAATTGTGTATTAACCCAAACTAACATGCTGTGTGTGTCTCCGTAAGTTCAAGACTTTTGTTCTGTGATGTTATTTTGTAAGGAATACTTTTGGTACAGTTTTCTGTCCCAGGAAATGTATGTTTTTTAATACTTTTTGATTATGCAGCAAGGTTAATAAACAGTCATTTCTCCTCCCAAATTAGTGTTTTCCTTTATTTCTTCTGTATAAGCTACCTTAGTAAGAGGTATTGGCACAGCTCCTCTGTGTTGTTGGACTCAATATGTTGAAGAAAGAAATAAAACAGCAATAATAGAATCAGTTACCATGAAGACTGGCTTCCTGGCTGTGGAGGAGCACTCCTGTAATCCTAATACTTGATATTTGAAAGCCAGAAGATCAAGATCCAAGGCCAAGCTTGGATACATAGCAGTTCAAGGCTATGTGAGACCCTGTCTTAGAAGATCTGAAAATTTTCTAAAAATTCAGCTTGGTGTTTCTCTCTGTCATAGGGAGGAATGGCAGCCCCAGGCGTTTCTCTCTGGCATAGGGAGGAATGGGCAGCCCCAGGCGGATCAACGGGGGACTCACGTGCTTCCCCCTCTACAAACTAATTCCTGTTGGTCAGAAGCTTGGCAAAGGACAAGGCAACGCTGCTCTAGCTGAGGAGTCTCTGAATCTTTAAACTGTTGACAAGGGTTGGAGCGAGGGAATTTGAGAGAAAGCTTTAGTGAATGTGGGATGGATTATTTGTCAAGAGTAAGAGAGAAGCAGAAGAGAAAAATAATAGACATGTAGACCTTGAAGATGAAAAACTCAGGAAAGGAGTGAGAATGAAGAAGAGAAGAAAGGAAAGCATGACCGAAGAGATCCTTCCTGAACTCTGCATCCCAGATGACCGGAAGGACTCAGTAATGTGAGAAATACACATTTCCTCCACGCAGTTGTGCAGAGCTCGACACAAATACCAGTGACCAGAGAACTAATGAAAGACTTGAAAATGTCTGGAATGATTGTGGAAATTCAGCCAGCCTGGTGTTTGTACTCAAAGCCTTCAAAAGTAAACCTTGAGCCTCCAGGCCCACTTTAACCCTGAGCCACTTTCTTTTCTGTTTGTTTTTTTTTTTTCTTTTCCTGTCTGCTTCCCACCATGATAACCATGGACTAACCCTCTAAAATGTAAGCAAGACTGTTGTAGAATATTAGTTTTAAGATGTGTTACATTTGTTTATGCTGGGTTACATTTGTTTTAATGATGCAAAGATGGGTTGCATTCTTTTATGTTACATTTTTTATGAATCTGAAGCTATTATTTCTTTTCCTGATATTAGACACCTAATAGTCTAATTTATTAGGTGTCTAATAATTAATAGTCACTTTATTAGTCTAATAAAGAGCTGAAGGGCCAATAGTGAGGCAGGAGAAAGGAAGGCTGGGCTGGCAGGCAGAAATCTGGGAGGAGGAAAAGAAGGGGCAAGAGAGAACAAGGAGAGAAGGACCCTAGGGGCCAACCACACAGCCGCACAGCAGGCTACAGAGTAAGAAATAACAAAAGGTATACCGAAACAGAGAAAGGTAAAAGTGCAGAAGCAAAAGGTGGATGGGATAATTTGAGTTAAGGAAAGCAGGCTAGAAACAAGCCAAACTGAGACCGGGCATTTGTAAGAAAGACTAAGACTCTGTGTGTGATTTATTTGGGAGCTGGGTGGCAGTCCCCTTCTCGCCCCAGAAAAAAAAAAAGCCCAAAGAGTAAAAACCAGCATACACCTCCAATTAAATTCTTCCTTTTACAAGTTGCTTTGGTCCTGGTGTCTCTTCACAGCAGGAGAACAGCATCTAAGACAATAGGTGACGCAGAGAAGGCTGGCCCCTCTTTTCAATAGGAGGCAAGAACCTGTCACACACCAGAGGCAGGTGCCCCAGTGCTACCTAAACTTTTGATCCCACAGGCAACAAGATGTAGGCGCATGTCATCGCCTGGTCCACCCCACCTCCAGATTTCTTTCTCAGACATGGGGTGGGGGTGGCATCTGTTTCTCTAAGAGCCAGATGCTAAGTGTCTTAGACCTCAGGACAAAAAGAAGACTATGCAAAAAGAGAAAGGGGGTGCGTTTGGGGGGTTCTGGGATGGTGGACAGGAAGCTACACATGGGCCCCTCGCTGTTGGCTCTCAATTCTAGGCAGAAAGGACAGTGGACAGCGATAAACTCCCACCCCACAGAGGGTAACTGATAAAAATACTCATTTTTTTTGGCGCCATTAGAAGGATGGCTCTCACTTTGTGATGTCCTCTTAATGAAAGGACAGCCAAGGTCCCGGGAGGTCACCCTCCACAGCAACCGTGGACAGTGAGTTAATTGATAAAGGTCCAAGGAGGCCTTTATCACACAGGTTTAGATTGACTCCACTTGTTGACATTTGTTAAACAGTAGCTAAGGGGGAGAACATTCACCTGCCGTTCCCAGTACTTGAATGAATATCAAACTGGTTTATTCTTCTGTTTAAAGTTGGAATTTTCAACTTGCTTTCAAGTTAGCATGCCCAGGTCAGAATTCCACCCAAATTACGTACCACTTCCCTGGATTCCACTGTGTACTCTGAATGTCACTACCCACTCCACCCCCGCCCCACCCTCTCCATACCCCCACAGGCCTTGGAATTAATTGACCAGCAGTCGTTAGAGGTCTAATACCTCTCTGCTTTCTTTCCCTCTTTGAACCAATAAGTACCAAGAACGTGTAGAAATAATTTCCCTTCAACAAGCCTATGTTCAAGGTGGAGGAGGAGGTTAGATACTTAGGTGCTTGTCATTTAAGTGTGAAGACGGGAGTCCTGGTCCCCAGAACCCACATGGAATGTGGCACGGTAGTCCCCTGTAGTCACAGATTTAGGGGTTTGAATAAAATGGCTCACAGAGAGTGGCACTAATAGGTGTGGCCTTGTTGGAGTAGGCATTGCCTTGTAGGAAGTGTGTGACTGGAGGTGGGCTCTGAGGTTTCGTGCTCGAGAGGCCCTGCGTCACTTCCTGCTGCCTGCAGATCCGGATGTAGAACTCTCAGCTCCTTCTCCAGACCAAGTCTGCCTGCATGCTGCCCTGCTTCCTGCCATAATGATAATGGACTAAACCTCTGAACCTATAAACCAGCCCCAATTAAATGTTTTCCTTTATTGAGAGTTGCATGGTGTCTCTTCATAGCAGTAGAAACCCTTTAGGGAGGTGGAGACAGAACAAGACAAGCGTCACAGGACTGGAATGGCCTGGTGGTTAAGAGTACTCGCTCTTTAAGACCATCTGGATTTCATGCCCACCATCCACAGCAGGTGCCTCGTAACTGCCTGGAACTCAAGTCCCAGGGTGTCTGATGTCCTCTGACCTCTGTGGCCACTGCAAACCATACAAACTCATGCAGCCTCACATATATAGACATAAATAACAGTTTTTAGAAATATTCTTTCAAACCCATATTGAACTCGAGTTAGAAGATAAGAGTCTGGTCTCAAAACTGAGGCCCACGCTCCAAAGGAACCAGAACAGTTGAGAAAACTTTACTAGTGGTCTGAGCTTCACAACCACAGATGGTAGCTTAAGAGAGCGTTTTGAGAGATGGAGCACACAGACTGGTAGTGAGAGATCCCCAAACAAAACACTCCAGGGGCTTCGGTTTCCTGAGCCTTGAAGAGGTGGATGCTGCGGTGTGTGCTCAGCCACACAAGGTTGCTGGGCGTGTGGGGGAACCCGAGAGCCGTTTCTAGAGAAGATTCTGTAGAGCCTGGTGTCCATTCAACGGTGAAGAAAAGCTTTGTTGGTGGTGTTAAAGAAGATACAGACGAACATAACCTGAGAGACTTCTTGGAAAAGTGTGGCAAGATTGGAACCATAGAACTATGGAAGCCAGGCAGAGTGGGAAAAAGAGAGGATTTGCTTTTGTGACTTTTGATGATGTCACAGTTCATTGCATAACTGTGGAGTGCGAAGGGCTCCTTCTAAACGAGAGAGAGGTCGTGGAGGTGGATCAGGCAATTTTATGGGTCATGGAGGAAACTTTGGTGGAAGAGGAGGCTATGGTGGTGGAGGTGGTGGCAGCAGAGGTAGTTATGGAGGTGGCGATGATGGAGGTGATGGTGGCAGCTATGGCCGTGGTCCTGGTGACAGCAGTAGAGGAAGGAGGCTATGGTGGTGGAGGTGGTGGCAGCAGAGGTAGTTATGGAGGTGGCGATGATGGAGCTGATGGTGGCAGCTATGGCCGTGGTCCTGGTGACAGCAGTAGAGGAAGGAGGCTATGGTGGTGGTGGACCAGGCAATGGGAACCAAGGAGGTGGATATGGTGGTGGAGGATATGATGGTTACAATGAAGGAGGTAACTATGGTGGCGCTGGGAACTATAATGACTTTGGTAATTACAGTGGACAACCGGAAGGGGGCAGTTTGAGTGGAAGAAGCTCAGGCAGTCCCCGTGGTGGTGGCTATGGATCCGGTGCTGGAAGCGGTGCATATGGTAGCAGACAGTTTTCAAAAAGCAGCAGAAAAGGGCTGTGGATCTTAGCAGGAGAGAGAGCGAGGAGTTGCCAGGAAAGCCGCGGGTTACTTTGAGACAGTCGTCCTAAATGCCTTGGAGGAACTGTAACAATCCGCCACAGAAGGAGCGCCGATCTAGGCAGAAAAGCCCCTGCAGCTTGAGCAGGAGACCCTTGTTGCTCAGGACCGCCACAGCCACAGTCTGCAAAAAGTGCGGTTGTTGATTAATGCGAGGCAGTGTCGAGTAGATGTGCAATCCTGAGCACTTTCATCTGCTGTAGCTTTGTCTTTTCTCTCTCTCTTCATCACAACAGGTGCATTGCCCTGGAAACTGTGTTAGTAGTACTAGGAATAAAAAATTATGAAATTTTTCATTAAAAAAAATTTTTTTTTTTTCAAAAAAGATTAGTCACGTCGGTGAGCTCTTAGTTTAACTTCAGGATCTTACCTCAGCGAGCAAGATGGAAGGTGCTTGAAATTGACTCCCAACATTGACCCTGGGGCACTACACACATACACATTTACCCCCATGCACACCTACATATCTGCAAACATGCCTACACACACATGCATACCATACATATGCACGCGCACGTGCATACACACACACACACACACACACACACACCTGTCAAGGGAAAAGAAAAACAAAAGTTATCAGTATGTTCAAGGTCATGATAGATATGATTATTTGGTTTTGAGACAGGCTATCTCTGTGTAGCCCTGGCTGTCCTGGAACTCACTCTGTAGACCAGACTGGCCTCGAACTCACACAGATCCCCCTGCTTCTGCCTCCTGAGTGCTGAGATTAAAGGCGTGTGTCACTACCACCTCTGGGCTTGATTTATACATTTTTTTAAAAATATTTATTTATTTATTATGTATACAATATTCTGTCTGTATGCCTGAAGGCCAGAAGAGGGCGCCAGACCTCATTACAGATGGTTGTGAGCCACCATGTGGTTGCTGGGAATTGAACTCAGGACCTTTGGAAGAGCAGGCAATGCTCTTAACCACTGAGCCATCTCTCCAGCCCCTATACATTTTTTTTTTATTGACAACATTACACTTAAGAAAACCCTAATTTAGGGTACTGCAGATGCAACTTAGTGAAAGAAAGCTTGTTTAGCTGTGCAGAGCTGTTGGCTTGATCCCCTATAGTAAGCAAGAAGACAGGAGGACACAACCCTGCTGTTTGGGTCATGCCTATCATCCCAGCACGCTCGGGAGACAGGAAAGAGTGGTAAGTCACCCACCCTGAGCTACATATTAAGATCCAAGCTATTCTGGGCTATAAAGCAAGGCCTGGGTGGGGGATAGGACACTCCGTCCATAAACATCTGTCTTATCTGCTTAAACTTAATTGCTGGGTGGTGGTAGCACACGCTTTAATCCCAGCACTTCGGAGGCAGAGGCAGGCAGATCTCTATGAATTCGAGGCCAGCCTGGTCTGCAGAGCAGGTTCCAGGACAGGCAGGGCTGTTACACAGAGAAACCCTGTCTTGAAAAACAAACAAAAAGACTTTATTTATTTGCCTGTGTGTTTCCTTGCATGACTGCGTGTGCACCAAGCTTGTAGCAGCCTCCAAGGCTAGACTAGGGCACTGGATCTCCTGCAACTGGAGGCAGTTGTGAGCTACTGTGTAGGTGCTGGGAACCCAAACCCTGGTCCTCTGCAAGAGCAGTGAGTGCTCTTAACCACTGAGCCATGTTCCGGCCCTGATTTACCTGTTTAAATCCCCAGTAGCGACTGAACGGTCCTTTCAGGATTGAACAGTCTGGACCATGTTCTGAACCCCCTGTTGTAAAGCTCCTCCTATTTCTCCCAGGAATTGGGGCACCAGTGTGCCCCCAAACAGCGCTTTAGAGAGGAAGACCTCAGAATAGTGGAGAAACTAAACACTGTGTTTTTATATTTTGGAAAGTTGGGAGGAGATGAGAGTGTAATAGTAAACCAGGGTGCTTTCTTCTTTGACCCTCCATGGTGCCTGAATATTAAATGACGGTCTCACCTCCTATTTTCCATCAGTCAATAGCAATTAGAGACTTTTATGTGCCTAGAACAAATGCTTTTGTTGACTTAGTCTTCTTACGACACCAAGTGTCCTGAGATGCCAGTGGCGCCACAGCCAGACCGGACATTGAAGAGGAGCGCCGTGGCCCGGGGCTTAAAGCGCGGGAAAATGAGGCATCTCTGAGTATTTATTTGTAATCCGATTCAATGTAAGAAAACCGGCCAAGGAAAACCCATGTAAATATCCAGCGCCATGAAGAATTAAGTAAACAAGCCAGTCTCAGGGAACTGGGTTGATTTCTTGTAATGTTGGAGACAACGTCTTCTGATGAAGGCCAGGCTGGCCCTAAACCCACCATCCTGAGTCAGCTCTCTGAGGGCTGCGATCACAGTTGCGTGGCACCATACCTAGTCTACTCTTTCTTTAATAATATAAATACCAACCGTTCTCAGAATGAACTAGGCAGTCAGAGCACAGAAGAACTCTTGAGTGCAAAGATGAAGCTCACTGCAGCTCTGTCCTGATTTCTGATTTCACTGTTTACACCGACATGTAAGGATGCTTTAACCTTTAAAAAGGCAAGTGTTGGACAAACATCATGTGACTTTCGGTTCATTTCAGTTCTCTTTGAACGACCATAATATAATTTATTCTCAAATCCCAAGCGCTTTGAAAGATAAAAAGAGACACTAAAAATAATTAACAGTGTTAACAGATATTCAACAGCAGTGACCTCGGACTCACACAGGCAAATCAGGTCTCTGGTTATCCTATCTGTCTTAAGATAAGGAGAAAAACAGAGTGTTGTCCCCCACAGCTTTTCCAGTGACCTCAGCCTCACCTTTCCAACCCACCTCTGATAGCTTGTTACTGAGCTATGCCCCTTTATGGAGACATTTAATGCTGGCATCTGTACACACTTTCCTTAGGCTCATGAGCTACTCAGTTGTACCAAGCTGAGTTGCATTCTTCTCTTCCTGGCTACTTAAAGGCCATGTATTTCGGCTTAGCTAATCTTCACTACAACTGTAGGAGCTCGCGTAATCCCAGCCTGTTCCCAGTGCCTGCGATTCCAGCACTCAGGAGGAGAAAGCAGGAAGACTGAAAGAAAGCTCATGACCGGCATGGGAGCCGGAGCAGCGCTGACTCAGTGGTTAGGAGTTCTTTCTGTTGTTCAGCAACTCACAGCTGACTGTAACTCCTGCCCCAGGGCATCTGACATCCTTTCTGGCTTCTTTGGGCTCTTGCACAAGTGTGGCATATACTCTTCAGATACAAACATATACATTGTAAACAAAAATAAATCTTTCAAAAATGCTTTACAGTCGAGCATGGGATACATAGTAAGATACTATCTCAAAACAAACAAACAGAAACAACACACACAAGTTTTGGCTCTGAGTATTAGTGGGGGAGCTTCCCTAGTGTGGTCAAAACCCTGAGTTCAACCCACAACACCACAATAAATATTTTAAATGCCCATATACGTTAAGTGTATATGATCCCATTCATTATTTTTTTCTGCATTCCATCTGGACACTATGGTTGATTTAAAACAGGACCAAACTGCCGGGCGATGGTGGCGCACGCCTTTAATCCCAGCACTCGGGAGGCAGAGGCAGGCGGATCTCTGTGAGTTCGAGACCAGCCTGGTCTACAGAGCTAGTTCCAGGACGAGCTCCAAAGCCACAGAGAAACCCTGTCTCGAAAAACCAAAAAAAAAAAAAAAAAAAAAAAAAAACAGGACCAAACAGAAGAACAAATTGCTATAAGTTAAGGCTCTTGTACACTGTTAAGATTTGTCACTCATTGGTTTAATAAAATGTTGATTGGACAATAGCCAGACAGAAAGTATAGGCAGGGCAACCAGACTAAGAATTCTGGGACGAAGAAAGGCAGAGATGCAGTCACAAGTCAGACACAGAGGAAGTAAGATGAAAATGCTGCACTGAGAAAAGGAACCAAGCCATGTGGCTAAACATAGACAAGAATTATAGGTTAATTTAACTTGTAAGAGCTAGTTAACAATAACACTGAGCTAATAGGCCAAACAGTTTATAATCACTATAAGCCTCTGGGTGTTTCTTTGAGACTGAATGTCGGCCAGGACAGAAACTTCCGTCTACAAATGGCACCAAACATTTGGCAACTATAGCCACATAAAACCTGAGAGAGCTTGGGAAGGGATTCTAGACACAAAAGAACAGAGTTAAGCACAGTTTCTTGGTAGTGGCACTTGTCTCAGGTGGGCTCTGTTTGCTAAAGGCAAGCAGGGATTGAAACTCTTTTAAGAGAGGCTTCTTGACTCAGTGTTAGCAGCAAAACCTCACATCTCTTTTAAGAGGTCCTGCCACCAAATACTTAAATAGTGTTGGTTGTGGCATGGACCTAGAAACTCCATAGAGTTGTAGCAATAAACATGACTCCCATCTGTACCTCTGCCATGAAGCTGGACTCTCAGGAAGCTAAGGAATGGAGGGAAACCAGCCGCCAAAGCTGCTGCTTCAATCCTAGCCATGCCAGTTAGCAGATTCATGTGCTCAGAAAAAAAAAAAGATATACAGTAAAGACATATGCAGATGGAAAAGAAACCTATAAAGAGTTTACAGTGTGTTTAAAAATATACATAGGCCTTTCGAGAGAAAAGAAAAAGGATAGAGAAAGTCCTTAAGAAAAGAAATAGAGGGGCTGGAGAGATGGCTCAGAGGTTAAGAGCATTGCCTGCTCTTCCGTAGGTCCTGAGTTCAATTCCCAGCAACCACATGGTGGCTCACAACCATCTGTAATGAGGTCTGGTGCCCTCTTCTGGCCTGCAGGCATACACACAGACAGACAGAATATTGTATACATAATAAATAAATAAATATTTTTTTAAAAAAAGAAAAGAAATAGAGTAGCAGGCATGGTGGCACACACCTTTAATCCTAGCACTTAGAAGGCAGAGGCAGGTGAATCTCTGTGAGCTTGAGGCTAGCCTGGTCTACAGAATAAGCTCCAGGACAGACAAAGATACACAGAGAAACCCTGTCTCAAAAAATAAAAATAAAGGCAATAGAGTTTTTTTAAAAGCCACATAAAGATAGAAAATACACAGGGAGTCTGGATACTGCATGTTATTGTGTTGTCCTTGAATGGTCTGACTGCTGAGGAAGAGCAACACTGCTGAGAGACACTTGATTATAAATGCTGCTGGATTCATCCAATCTATATATTTTGAAAATGACTTCACTTCATAATTTAAAGATATGTTACTTTGGAGAAGAGGTTTTGCTTTTGTTTCCACAGGAAATGAGAGGCTGTGGATTCATTCTTGGTTAAGGAAAATAAGGTTTGATGGAGGAAGACCCCCTGAAAAGTCTCCAATGGGAATGGATGGCTCAGATGATCCAACACTTCAGAGCACCTCTGTTGCAGTTGCCTCCAATGGGAATGGATGGCCCAGATGATCCAACACTTCAGAGCACCTCTGTTGCAGTTTCTTCTGAGTCCTACATCCAGAACAGCTTCAAGACTGCTGGCTGAGATGATCCAGCCTCACAGAATTCTCCAGTCAGGACTTTTCCATAATCCTAAATTTCCTTTGGGCTCCCTTAAGATTATCAGCAATCCCAATCAGTAGAAAGTAGCCTAGAAAACTATGCCCACATTCTCCCACAAAATAGATTATGGATATTTGTCTTTGTTTAGCGTGTTTGTTATAAGTTGTTATAGATAATGATCAGGAAAAAAAGCTAAACAAAAAAAGATTAGATTCAGGGTCTTGTTTTGAAAAGAAAAAGGGGGAAATTCTGTGGGATAATGCTCTTCTACACTGTAAAGATTTGTCACTTGTATTGGTTTTATAAAACACTTACTGGCCAGTAGCCAGGCTGGAAGTATAGGCAGGGCAGCCAGAGTAGGAAAATCCTGGGAAGAGAAAAGGCAGAGAGATGCAATCACCAGTCAGACACAAAGAAAACAAGATGAACCTTACTAGACCTGGATGGAGGTGGGTGGTCCTTGGACTTCCCACAGGGCAGGGAACCCTGATTGCTCTTTGGGCTGACAAGAGAGGGGGACTTGATTGGGGGAGGGGGAGGGAAATGGGAGGCGGTGGCGGGGAAGAGACAGAAATCTTTAATAAATAAATAAAAAGAAAACAAGATGAGACTGCCAAACTGAGAAAAGGTACCAAGTCACATGGCTAAACATAGACAAGAATTATGGGTCAATTTAAGTTAATAAGAGCTAGTTAATAATAAGCCTGAGCTAATAAGACAAACAGTTCATAATTAATAAAATTATATTATATTATTGTGTGTTTCTTTGGGACTGGATGGTTCTGGGACCGGGAGGGCAGAAACATCCATCTACAGCAAATAAATCAACTTTGTCCCACTCTGGTCTTTCTTAATCAATACTCCACTCCTCAGAGCCTTGCTCTCCATTTCTCCAACAGAACCTGTATCGTTTTGTTCTTTACTATCCTATCATCTTCTGGTTAGGAGACCATGCCAATAAAGGGAAGAAGGAACTAGACAGTTTTGTTTTTTGTTTTCTTTTTAGTATCATGTTGCCTGGTGCAACAGCCAATGCACAAAACACCCTTCACAGTGTGTCTAAACACATATTTCAAGTGCGGCACCAAGAGCAGCCAGGGTCCCTGCGTGCCAGGCAAGTGCTCTACCAGCCCTAGGCAATTTCCTTACAAGCTGCTGCGTTTCCCCGCATTCCCTCACTGTCGTTGAAGTATGATGAGTCCTCATCACTTACAGACTTTCTCCTTGTGAACTTCATTACAGTAAAGTTTATTTGTAGCTTAAGAACATTCATTGCACCGGGTGGTGGTGGTGCATGCCTTTAATCTCAGCACTCGGGAGGCAGAGGCAGGCGGATCTCTGGGAGTTCGAGGCCAGCCTGGTCTACAAGAGCTAGTTCCAGGACAGGCACCAAAGCTACAGAGAAACCCTGTCTCGAAAAACCAAAAAAAAAAAAAAAAAAAAACCCAAAAAACAAGAACATTCATTGCATCCTAGGTCCTGGGGGCTGAGGTCTGTGCTGGTGGGGGCAGGGGCTGGAGGGCAAGAGGGAGTAGGGGGGTTGGTGTCTTGCACAGAGTGAATATGTGCTCTCCTAGGTAAATTTGGAGTCACCATTTTTGCACTTTTGTGCACTTTTTGCATAAAATTTGGACTTTGGAAACAAAACGAAGCATGTAAAATTATTTTCTATTACACTTGACTTTTATTTTTCTCCATCAATTCTGTGTTTTGCTAGTGGTGTCACTGTTTAAAATGGTTGCCAAGTATGGTGCCGAGTGCTCTCTGATGTTCTCAAGCACAAGAAGACTGTGCTGTGTCTTGTGGATGAAATACGTGTATCAGATCCACTCCATGCAGCCACAACGTAAAATGGTGTTGGCCCTGCGCTCACTACGTTATGAACCCACAGTCTATGCTGACTTAGATTTCTGTTGCTGTGATAGGGTACCCTGCCAAAGCAACTCCATGGATAAAATGTTTGTTTTGGTTCAATTTCAGAGGAATGGGTTCTTTCATGATGAGGAAGACATGGTAGAAGAAAGCAGAAAATGAAAGGAAATGGAGCCAGGTATACAGCTTCTAGGCAGCTTCACCTTCTAAAGGTTTCAAGGTGTTTCCAAACAGCGCCACCTGCTGGAAAGAAAGTGGTCAAACACCTGAGCCTATAAAGGACATTTCATGTTCGAATCACAAAATATATATCTTGTCAGCCATTCAGTGATGGTGCACTCCTTTAATCCTAGCACTCAGGAGGCAGAGGCAGGCAGATCGCTGTGAGTTCGAGGCTAGAGTTTCAGGAGAGACAGAGTAGTTGCACAGGGAAACCCTGCCTCAATAAAACAGTCTTTAGTAAGAAACAGGTTATGTATGTATGTATGTATGTATGTATGTATGTATGTATGTATTGTATGTATGTATGTATGTATGTATTGTATGTATGTATGTATGAACTGATCGTTAATTGACATATTGACAAGACATTGTATCTGGATATTTGTAGGAACCTAAGCCTGCATGTCTTCTAGGCACAAATGTTCAATATTTGCCAACTCAAGATAGCCGGAAATTTCATAGGTAAGTCATACAAAACATACTATTTAGCATTGCCCGGTCTGAAATAGTAGCGTTAATTTGTACATTAATATGACATGCTATTCTGAGCAGTGACAAGCCTCTACTAAAATATGATTTATTCCATAGTCAATAAACACATTACGCCCACTTAGAACATTTTGTTTATTTCTAGAACAGTCAAGGCCACTCTATAAATCAGTGATGTCTACAACATAGTTTGATGCAGCTCATATGTATGATGATGTCACTGCCCGACTTCTCCGTACAGTGATCCACTGGAGTCTCAGAAACAGCCCAAAAAGCCTGTTTTTGTCACTTCTTATGGTAGAAATGATGTATTTAGAATCACAATGCATTGAGAGTGATGGTGCATTGCCAGAGCCCAGGGGGCAGAAGTCAGAATGCTGAGGGTTTGAGGCCAGCGTGAGCCGGCATAACCGTGTCTCAACACACCCAAACATCAAACTGAACAAAACCAGAAATGGCATCTCACATGTGACATCTGGTATACAGGTATCTTTCCTAGGACAAAGAAGCATGGGACAGAGAGAGGCCATGAAATTAATAACTAATTTCCTTTTTAAAACAGGGTTTCTTTCTCTGTATGGCCTTGGTTGTCCTAGAACTTGCTCTGTAGAGCAGGCTAGCCTCAAACTCGCCTGCCTCTGCCTCCCCAGTGCTGAGATTAAAGGCGTGTGCCATCACCGCCTGGTTTACTAATTTCCTTTTTGAGGAAAAAGATATTTACTATTAAATGGCACAGTGTTCTGAGTTTATTTACAAAGGGCTATTAATTCTCCTAAACAGCTCATTAAATCACTCAAAAATAAATTCCTTTGCAATAATGAGCAGAAAGTCCATAAGCTGAGTGTTCCTTGGAGAGCAATGGGGAGTCAAGAGCCCAACTCGCTCACTCTCTCTCCCCGAAGCCCGTGGTGTGTGTGTCTTGAGTGTACATGTGTGCATGGTAGCCAGAGGTCATTATTAGGTGTCTTTCTCAATCAATCACTCCCCATCTTTTATTTATTTGGGACAGTGTCTCATTATATAACCCCATTGTACTCATTAGATAGACCAGGCCAGACTCAAACTCACAGAGATCCACCTGCCTCTGCCTCTTGAGTGCTGGTTTTAAAGGCATGCACCACCACTGCCCAGTAGTCTAGTTACTTTTTGAGGCAGTCAAAAAGTCAGTGAACCTTAAGCTCAGTGAGTCAGCTAGACCGACTGGCCAATAAGCCCCAAGGCTTCTTGTGTCTCTTTTTCCCCAGTGCTGACATAACAGGCCTGTGCTCCTGCTCCCTGTTTCTTGGGGGCTGGGGATCTGAACTCAGGTCCTCACGCTTGCACAGCCAACACTGTGCTGATTGAGACAACTCTCTCGTGCGCGCGTCGAAGAGTATGTACACACTTTCCATACCTCGTGTTTGCAAAGATGATTGGCTTTACCATTGGTTGACATAAAAAAAGAAAGAATGTTAAAGTCGCTAGACCTTGTCACATATATGCTCCACTGTCTGATGTGGTGATGCTGTTCTTGCTGTTCACTCTGGCTTTGCATATGATCGATCACGAATACAGAGGAGGAAAACTGAGGATGGAGACTTCACTTTGCAAAGTCAGTGAAGATGAATGGGATGCTAACTCCATTGCATGAACGACATATATCTTTCCTCTTTTCAGCTTCTCATGGCTTGACTTTCCCAGGGAACAGTGTAAATGACATGAGGACACACACCCCGAATCCATCTTTCAAAGTTTCTCCTTTGCTGTGTAGTCTTCAAGGACCTGTCTTCCCATCATTAGACGAGCAAAGCAAAGACATAGAAATGACACCATCAAGACGACCAAGAAATTCAGACAAAAAAACAAAACCAAACAATATTGAGTTCTAGCAAGCATAAAGAAACATCTGGGAGCCCAGGAGCTTGGAACTCTTAACCATATCTTATGTACAAATCAGTTCATCTCATTAAATGTCCCACGCTCTGATGACTGGGATGGGATGGGATGGGGTGGGATGGGGTGAGGAGTGTACCAGACTGGTGTTGTTGGAGTCATCCTCGTCCACCTTCTCCTCCCAGGCAGATGAGTGTCTGGGTTTGCTGGGGGGAGGTCTGGCAGGCTCTCTGCTTCCACAGACTGTTCCCAAACACGGACCCGATAAGTGTCTCATTTCATTTCATTTATTTAGGGATTTTTTTTTCTTCTTTCAAGACAGGGTTTCTCTAATGGCCCTGGCTGACCTGGGACTCACTTTGTAGAACAGGCTGGCCTCGAACTCACAGAGCTCCACCTGCCTCTGCCTCCTGAGTGTTGGGACTAACAGTGTGCACTAACACCATTCAGCTCCTTCCTTCCTTTCTCCCTTTCTCCTTTTCTCCCTTCCTTTCTTCCTCCCTCTCTCTCTCCCTCCCTCCCTCCCTCCTTTCCTTCCTTCCTTCTTTCTTTTGAGACAGGGTTTCTCTGTGTAGCCTTGGCTGTCCTGGAAGTATATGTTCTTGGACACCTTTAAAGAAAGCTGACTCTCCTCCCAGAATCCATCAGCTAACAGCAGCTCCTCGGCCGCTCTCTGCTGCAATGCTGGCTGGTGGGTTCATGCACCTCTTCCCGCTCCCTGCTGCACTGTTGGCTGGTTTCATCTTTGCAGATCTTGTACAGGCAGCCACAGCTGCTGTTCTGACGTCATGAGTTCAATGGTTCTGCCATGTCCAGAAGACACTGTTTTGCCCTGACTTTTGTTGACCTCTGACTCTCAGAATCTCTGTCCCCTCTTCTGATATAAGTGGCAAGCATCTTGTGTCATGACCAATATGTAAATGAAGAAATTGATTTTAAATTTTTTTTGAGGTGTTCTGGGTGGAACCCAGGGTCTTGTGCCTGCTATGGGGGTGTTCTACCACCACGTGAGACTCCTAGGCAAGAATGGGTTTGGCAAAGCTGTTTTATATTTTTAGAGCTGGGGAGGCAACTGGTGAAGTGCTTGCTTCAGACGGACGAGGCCCAACATCACTACTACAAAAGAAAATTCATGTTAGCTTTTGCTTTGGGTAAACTGATCATACCAAACAAAGGTGCAGGTTCCTATGGGGAGCTTTCCTCTTAAAGCTCAAGAGAAATTCAAACTCCATCCTGCTGTTACAGTAAACTGGCTTTTAAGCACTCAGAGTCATTGGCAGAAAGTTCCAGGACCCAAACTTGCAATATTCTGCCCACTATATTATGTTATGGCTTCTGCGGATGGTCTGCCTAAATGCTTTGTTTCTTAATGCGCTTAAAGCCTCCCTCCATACAAAGCTCTGTTTCTTGTGGAAGGTCCTCGACTCCTGAGTTTGTGGCATTCTCTTGTCCGACTGAAAGAAAATGGAAGCTGGCCCTTCAACCTATTGTGTGCTGAGTCTTCTTAGAGATGTCCTATGCTAGGTGTTCAGGGCCTCTGTCTAGAGAAACCTGAGTAATGAACACTGGCGTACTCACTGACTGTGAGCTTGGCTACTCACTCGCTCCAGGGCACAGGAATCGCCTGGAGCCTCTTGTGAAGATACGACCATGGCAGTTTGGATTTCCTCATGGAAACCAGTAGGGTTTTCACAATACCTAGCATGTAACAGATCCCACAGTAGCCAGGCATGTTGCCACAAGCCTATAATTCCAGTGATGGGAACTGAAGTCACGAGTTCAAAGACAACCTGAACTTCATAATCAGACTCAGTCTCAAAAACCAAACCAATCAGATAGAAAGCCTAGCATACAACTGGAACTCAGGATAAACCTATCTACTGAGAAGCATCATTTTTTTTTTTGTTGATCAAATATAGTTGTCTCCTGTGGTCTTGGGGATTGCTGCCACTACCCTTGAGGTTGCTAAAGTCTTTGAGTGCTAAGAGCTCTATGTAAAATGGCATGGCATTTGCCTATAACCTGAGCATTGTTCCCATACGATTCAGTAGCTCCAGATTACTTATGATATACAATGTAATCTACTTATGTAAATCTACGTGCAAGCATACACACGTGTGCATGTGTATACATACACACACACAATTAAAAAAAAGTCATGGCTGGAGAGTTGGCTCAGGATTAGGAGCGGAGGACCTGAGGGTGGCTCCTAGCACCCACATCTTGAGGCTCCCTGTGGCCTGTACCTCCAGCTCCAGGGGCTCTGACACCCTCATGACTTGCTTCCCAGCTACTGAACTCATGTACACAAGTCTAAAGAAGCACACATATGCATAAGTATCTTAATAAAAGTTAATTCTTAATTTTTTTAAAAAAAGGAAGTTGTAGAGGAACATAATTTGTGGGTCGCCTCCTAATTTTCCCTTTACTCAGTTTCCATTTCTAGACTTCTATGACCCCATGACACCCAACGGACAAAACGGAGGTTAGAACAGGAGTGACAGAGAAGTCACCCAGATCGCTTTACACAGGACAGTCTTTCATCTCTGTTATTTCTTCCCCAGCGTGGTTCTTTTGAAGGCTGGGATGACTTCAGTCCGTGATCTGCATAATCTTCCCCTGCGAAAGTTCATGAACGGATTATGTCCTCATATGGTACAGTTTGCTACTTTCGGGATTTTCTTTCTTCAATTTACAAATCAAAAGACCCAAGGAAGCCATCTAAGCAAAGCATTTGAGAAACAACCAGTGGTTTCGCTTAGTTGTGTTAAAACATAGTCGAGTTTACCGGTCCCTAAAAGCCAACAGTGTCCTGTTAGCTCACAGGTACTGCCTGGAGCCTGCCTGCCAGCCAGGGCTTGTAGGAGGAGCAACCAGACTCAAAGGAAGAACTCCCTCTACACCGCTAGAATACCTCACCGCGGTGGTGCTGTAGTAGCCCAGAATCACTCTTGAGGTGATTCTCCTGCCGCAGCTTCCCAAGTGGACCGCCACACCCTGCGGCAGCTGACCTTATCACACTCTCTGTGTCGTTACTTCAAGCTAAAAAAAAAATTGGCAGACACTCCTGTAACTTTTGATTAGGCAGAAAACATGAAAGAGGAAGGAGGGAAAGATGAAAGGGAGGGGTGGATGGGTCGAAGGGAGGAAGCACCAGCGGTGTCCGAACTATTTGGAGCAAAGGCAAGACACTAGGATAATAAATTGCCTCAAAAAATGTTCGTGCACACATGCGTACGTTGGGGGCGCAGGTCAGAGGTTGATGAACCGGTTTCCTCTAGTCCATGTCTGTCTTATATTTTTGAGACAGGGTCTGTCACTGATCCTGCAGCCCCACGGATCCTCCTGTCTCCACCTCCTTAGCTCTGGGATTACAGATTTGTGACACCTTGCCTATCTTTTTTGTGTGAGTGCCAGGGGATTCGAACTCATGTCTTCATGTTTGCACAGTTTTGTTGTCGTTTTTAATGGACTAAACCATCTGTCTTTAATACTGACAGAAAGAGGGACATGCGAGCAGGTCTTTCAGCACTAGCACGTGACAGTTTGCTGCTGCAGGGAGACCAGTTGCAGAGGCCCCTGCACCGCTGCAGCCCGAACCTTCAGAAAGTTCAAGGCGCGCTTAACTATTCCCCCAAGTCTTTAATGGTTGTTGGGAAGGTGGCAGTGTGGCCTCAGAGGAAGAAATCCAAGCCGAGTCCCCTGCTTGGGTCTCCAGGGGAACTGATGGAGCGGTCCTGGGCTCTCTGCCGGAGGGAGGCCCCGGGGGTCTAGGATGGGACTGTCCAAGCTCGCTGCACTTCCGGAGGGCCTGGGGGCGCCTGGTTTGGAAGGTGAGAGGCGGAGCTGCTGGCGGCTGGGAAGGGACCAAAGGAATAAGTAATTGGAAATTCTGTAACCGAGAACCCTGTGCCTAACCCTTTGGCTCTTTCCCCCCTAACCCCCTGCGGAGAGTCGAAGGGCCGAGAGATGGTGCAGGGAAGAGTCACGTTTCTGAGAGGGAAGTGAAATAAAGAGGGCGGCACCCGGGGGGACCTGTGCGTCATTGAGGGACCGCGGAGCGGCCAGTGCGGAGGCGTGGGGCAAGGAGCCGGAGGGGCAGCTGAGCGCCCGAGCCGCTGCCCGGTCCGCTGCCCCGCAACCTACAACCTTGTAGGGCGCAAGATGTGGCAGGCAATCCCGCCCCGACCCCGCGCGCCCTGCCGCTGGGCGCGGGTCCTGCTGGCCCTGCTGGCCCTGGGCGGCGCGGGGCTGTGCCACGCGAGCTCGCAGCCTGGGTACCACGCGCGGCCCAGCGCCAGGAGCAAGTAAGTGCGCGCCCCTTCTGCTCGCCTCCAACCCAAGTCCGGAGTCCCTGCCGGTCCCTTCCGAATCCGCTTGCAGGCTCTGGAGTTGCCCTGCCAATGGCGACGGCCAGCAGCAGAGAGATCTTTATGGGTTTTGGGGCGTCACCATCCCGGGATGACCATGTGCTCCCCACCAGATACCTCGAGCATCCTAAAGCGGACCAGGGGAGTGGGGTAGTGTCCTGCTGAACCCCAACACTTCCTGGAGTGCGCGGGGGTGTGGGGGCTCTTCTTTGATACTCCAAAGACTTAAGAGGCACCCTGGGGTGGCGGCTTTGGCACGCTCCAGACTTCGGAGCGGGTGACCCTTAACTTGCTGGGTCAGCCCTTCTGTCCATCTGTCCATCCGTTAGTCTCTCCGTCCGTCGGCCCCCGCCCCCCACCAATGCTTCATTGTTCTCCAAAGTTTACCCAGCCCTCTCTCAACCCCAGGAACTGGTGCGCCTACATCGTGACTAAGAACGTGAGCTGCACAGTGCAGGAAGGAAGCGAGAGTTTTATTCAAGCTCAGTACAACTGTCCCTGGAACCAGATGCCCTGTCCGTCTGCTCTGGTGTAAGTCTTGGAGTTCGCGGGTCGAAAGGGTGGGTGAGCTGGGGCGCTGGGCTCCGGCCCTTGTGGAAATTTCTTCCAGACCCTCTATAAATCCTTATAAAGTCTGAGGGCTGCGCCAGCTAACAACCACGCTAGGCTATTTAAGAATGTGCTGTTCTGTGGGAGCCTTAAGGATGCGCAAAATTTGGGAGTTTGTGATTCTTCAGGCCACAGAGGAGTTTGAACAAAGCCCCTACCCCATCTCTCTCTCTCTCTTTCTTTCTCTCTCTCTCTCTCTCTCTCTCTCTCTCTCTCTCAATTTTATTACTAACATAAGGCAGCTGAATGTAATTAGATCCATATTGTATGTTCTGGGGCGCACGAAGGATTCTAAAATGTTTTAGGTGAAGGATTAGCTGAGAGGTTTGACTGGTTGGTGTTCTGATGTAGGTGAGTTTTAGCCCAGCTATCCTCTTCAGCATCATAGTTTTTTAAACTAAACCCCAGCTTGCTTTAGAACACCCCTTTCTTCTCCAGTTAGATTTGTGGGTTCACTAGGTAGAGATCTCAGAATAGAATGATCTTGAAGATGAGCAGAAAAGTTAACCATCTCTTTGCCTCTAAAACAAAACAAAACAGAAACAGAGGGAAAATGATTCGGTAGCCTACAGATTCTGCAAACACATCTGTAAGCATCAATTGTGATCAGAAAGGTCTTTCAGTTTTTGTGAAAGTCGGATCTCAGGAGATGGCTGATGTGAATAAAGGGCTGTTGGGGACACGTGATGGCAGGGATTGTTTCCAGGAAGAATAAACTGTTTGTCTTAGGGCATATTGTCAGTGCTGCACAGAATGGTCAGTGGCGGGCAGCTCTGACAATCGGGCTGAGCTTGTATTCCAGCGAGCTGCTTCAGGGGGCAGGGACAGACGAGACTGAAGACACGTAGGGAGGAGGTGGTCACTGGGTTCCACCCAGGCTACTCTGGGGAGCCGCAGGGATTGAGAGTTCCTGGGAGGCAAAAAGAAAGTTGTACAAACTTGAGGAAACACAGGGCGGTCTCTACTTCCTAACACGTGGAGGAAAGGCTGATTTAGAGTCCCTGGTCATCACAAAGACTCAGAGCAACCTTAAATTAGCCTGTATTTAGATTTACACCTCACAGCTCATGGTCCGCTGTTGGTGACAAGAGAACCAAGTCAGGTTTTTACACTGTGACCAAAACACAAACTGAATATTCAACACAATTTCGAAGAATTTTTGCTTGAAATTTAGAATTCAATTGTCAGCCAAGGCAATTTCATTCATTTTATACAAGAACTGTATTTTGTGTTTTCCTATAATGTTAAGGACAATTCAGAGATAAACAAATTTTTCATTAAAAGTAAAACTTAAATGGGGGGGGGGGATTGGATGAGGTGGGACTATGGCTCAGTGGGTTGCTATGCAAGCTTGAGGACCTGAGCTTGAATCCCCAGCACCCACATAAAAAGCTGAAGACGGTGACTGCCAGATAATCCCAGTGCTGTGGAGGGGTAGGGACAGTAGGATGGCTGTTTCCTGCTTGTCACCAGCCTAGCTCAGCGAGAAACCTTGTCTCAAGAGTAAGATGACAGTGGTAGTTGATTCTGACATCTCTGCCTCCATAAACACCTGCGTCTGCACACATGTGTACACACACTGAACACACCTGCACACACCTACATACACACACACGGCACACACCTGCACACACCGGCACACACACTCAACACACCTACACACACTGAACACACCTGCACACCACACTGCACACATGTGTACACGCACTGAACACACCTGCACACACCTACACACACTGCACACATGTGTGCACACACTGAACACACTGCATGCAATGCACACACCTATACACACTGCACACACCTGCACACACACTCAACATACCTGCACACACTGGACACATGCGCGCACGTACTGAACACACTGAAACACACTGAACATACCTACACATACAGTGAACACACTTGTATACATTGGAACATACACACACGATAACATGGCCTGCACACACACATAAATACATACATAGAAATTTGCATTTCTGGAGGTAATTTTTTTTGGAGACAGAGTTTAACTATGTAACCTTGGCTGGCCTCAAACTCAGATCTGGAAGAGATCTGCTTCCAGAGGTGCTGAGATTAAAGCCATGTACCACCATACTTGGTGGTAAATGTGGTTTTGTTTGTTTTTTAATTTGGCTTTTTGAAGCAAGGTTTGTTATGTTGCTATGTAGAAACTCCCTGTATTCACCATGCTGGCCTTGAACTCGAGGTAATTGTGCCTTGGCTTTTAGAGTGCTGGAGTTATAGACATGAGACACCACTTCCAGCTTTTCTTTGGTACTTGCTTGGCATGTGCAAGTCCTTGGGCTCATTGCCAGCACTACACACACCAGCCATGATGGCACACACCTCTGCACCTCAGATATGGGACTCTTACAGTGTGGAAAGGCTCCTTCTTGGTCCTAGGTTGACTTTGGGAACACATTTTGGGAGACACGAGAATCTGAGTGACAAGGAATTCTTCCTGTGAAGTCCCTGGAACTAAGGTTGACTTGCACGTTCTGTATTTTCTATTTTTATAGCAACCCCCAAGAGCCATTAGAAAGTAGCAGAACCTACATCTAAGTCCAGGTCTTTTCTTTCTCAGTCTCAGTGTAGATGGAAGTTTCAATCCTGCCTGGTCTCACAGCAGTTCAGTCCCAAAGAAACACATAGAGGCTTATACTAATTATAAACTGTTGGGCATGTTAGCTCAGGCTTATTATTAACTAGCTCTTATAACTTAAATTAATCCATAATTCTTATCTGTGTTTAGCCATGTGGCTTGGTACCTTTTCTCAGTAAGGCTTTTTCATCTTACTTCCTCTGTATTTGGTGGCCCTGCCTGTATGTCCTGCCTGGCTACTGGCCAATCAGCATTTTTTAATACATTTTTCTTGATATTTATTGAGCTCTACATTTTTCTCTGTTCCCCTCCCTGACTCTTCCCTTCCCCCTTCAACTCTCCCCCAAGATCCCCATGCTCCCAATTTACTCAGGAGATCTTGTCTTTTTATACTTTCTACTTCCCATGTAGATTAGATCTATGCAAGTCTCTCTTAGTGTCTGCATTGTTGTCTAAACTCTTTGGGATTGTGGTTTGTAGGCTGGCTTTCTTTGCTTTATGTTTAAAAGCCACTTATGAGTGAGTACATGTGATAACTGTCTTTTTGTGTCTGGGTTACCTCACTCAAAATGATATTTTCTAGCTCCATCCATTTTCCTGCAAAATTCAAGATGTCATTATTTTTTCTGCTGTGTAGTACTCCATTGTGTAAATGTACCACATTTTCCTTATCCATTCTTTGGTTGAGGGGCATTTAGGTAGTTTCCAGGCTCTGGCTATGACAAACAAAGCTGCTGTGAACATAGTTGAGCATGTCCTTGTGGTACAATTGAACATCCTTTGGATATGTACCCAAGAGTAGTATTACTGGGTCTTGAGGAAGGTTGTTTCCTAATTTTCTGATAAATCGCCACACTGACATCCAAAGGAGTTGTACCAGCTTGCATTCCCACCAGCAATGCAGGAGTGTTTCCTTTTCCCCACAACCTCTCCAGCATAAGTTGTCATCAGTGTTTTTGATCTTAGCCATTCTTACAGGTGTAAGATGAAATCTCAGAGTTGTTTTGATTTGCATTTCTCTGATGACTAAAGATGTTGAACATTTCCTTAAGTGTCTTTCAGCCATTTTAGATTCCTTTGTTGAGAGTTCTCTGTTTAGGTTTGTACTCCATTTTTTTTATTGGATTATGTGATCTTTTGGTGTCCAATTTCTTGAGTTCTTTAATTAAACCAATATGAGTGACAAATCTTTACAGTGTACAGAGCATTCTCCCACAGCACCTCAGCCTCCTCCTCCTGCCTCAACTTCATAATCCCTGCTGTCTAGCCCCAACTCACCACATTTGTATGCATGTGCAGACCCCTGGACGTATGGTCAAGTTCTTGCTCTCAGCTGTAGTTTGGACCTTCAAACTTTGACTTTTGAGAAAGTACATAGCCCTGCTGGCCTTTCTGTTGGTGTTGCAAGCCTGACTTGAACCTACTGTTGAGTCCCATCTGTTCTGGGGGAAGATTGTGACAGATGACATGATTCTGCACTCAGAGACTAGAGTCTGGGTCTCACAGCAGGGAAGGCACATACAAATGCTAGAGCCAAGCCAGGCATGATGGTGCATTTGGAGGGCGGAGGCAGAAGGTTCAGAAGTTCAAGATCATCCCTGGGAGTTTGAGGCCAGCTTGAAAAATATAAAAACCATCTGAAGAGATGACCTCAAGCAGTGAAGAGTACATAGCATTATTGTAGGGGACCCCAGTTCAGTGAAGGGTACATAGCGCCGTTGTAGGGGACCCCAGTTCAGTGAAGGGTACATAGCACTATTGTAGGGCACCCCAGTTCAGTGAAGGGTACATAGCACTGTTGTAGGGCACCCCAGTTCAGTGAAGGGTACATAGCACTATTGTAGGGCACCCCAGTTCAGTGAAGGGTACATAGCGCTGTTGTAGGGCACCCCAGTTCAGTGAAGGGTACATAGCACTATTGTAGGGCACCCCAGTTCAGTGAAGGGTACATAGCGCTGTTGCAGGGCACTTCAGTTCAGTGAGGGGTACATAGCGCTGTTGTAGGGCACCCCAGTTCAGTGAAGGGTATATAGCGCTGTTGTAGGGGACCCCAGTTCAGTGAAGGGTACAGCACTGTTGTAGGGCACCCCAGTTCAGGTCTCAGTCCCTGTGCTGGGCTCACAAGCATCTCAAATGTTTGCCCTAGGGCTCGGCGCTCTCTTCTGACCTCCAAGCACAAGGGCACTCCAGTGCAGTACCTCCGCACAACACACATGCATACATAGACTTCAAACAACAAACGCCAACCAAAGAAACAAAACAAAAGCATTATTAACCTCCAAATACTGCAGCTTCATCGCTGAGATTTCTGGTCTCCATGCTGCCCGCTCCATAAGACCTCAGTCTGCGGGACAGATTAGGATCAAGGCTGACAAGCAGGCAGGAAGGAGCATGGGTCTCAGGCAGTGGTTCTCAGCCTTCCAAATGCTTCAACCCTTTAATATAGCTCCTTATGTTGTGCTGACCCCAGCCACAAATTTATTTTTATTGATCTTTCACAACTGTGATTTTGCTACTGTTATGAACCATAATGTAAGTATCTGCATTTTCCAGTGTCTAGACAATCCCTGAGCAGGCTGAGAACTACCAGTCTGAGGACTCTGATTGCAGAGCACAGCCTGGGTCAGTGTTCCTCTGCCCAGCTTCTGCTAGTCTGGCGTCAAGGGAGAATGTCGTTCGACACCGCTCTTCCAGAAGATCCTCTGTGGATCTTCTGACCTCCCATTCTGCCATCCAGTATGGCCACTGATGTCTCACAGTAAGAGACACTAAGGAAGATCCTGGTCTAGCCCTGGCTAGAGTGGGGGTTTCTCAGGGACTGTAGTTAGCTGCCTAACTCACTGTCTATTATGGAGGGACCCAGTTGCTTGAGGCCTGTGCTGTCAGACTCCCCGAGGGCAGCAGTACTTGCTTCCCCAGGGGCTTACACTGCCAATTTGGGAAGCAGTTTCTGCCTTTATGTAACACAGCAGCCTTGCGGTGCCATAGGGGACTGAGGATTTCCCGCTACCTGGCTTGGGTTGCTCCAGTGAGGTTCAAAGAACCAGGAGAGAATCACTGAGGGTAAGGTCCTGGGTCACAGGCCTTTCTCTTAAGGAAACGATTGTGGTCACCTGTATTCTCTGCTGCTGGCTTCTGCTTCCTGCAGTGCATAGGAAGCAAATCAAAGATCTGAGAGAATTCCTACCTTGGCCAGTTTCTCCTTCCTTCCTTCTTTAGTGTATGTATTTATGTGGGGTGTGTGTATGTGTGTGTGGGGGTGGTGGTGGTGGCTGTGTGCCATAGCGCTGTGTCAGCATCAGAGACAACTTGGAGGAAGTGGTTCTCTCCTTTCAACCTGCATGTGGGTACTGAGGGTTAAGCTCAGGTCATCAGGGTTGGTGGCAAGTTCCATTACCTTTCTGAGCTATCTTAGCCAGTCCTAAAGCATTTCTCCAAGAACCCATTCATGGATGCTCATGACAGCTGAGGGGTTCTGCCGCTCTGAATTTTTAAAGATTTATTCTTTTATGTGTGGGGGAGCGTTTTTGCCTGCAAATGTATATGCGCACCCCCCTCGTGCCTGGTGTCTATAGAGCCAAAAGAGGGAACTTGAGTGATGGATAGTCAGGAGCTGAACCTGGGTCCTTTGTAAGAGCAGCTTGTGCTGTTAACCACTGAGCCGTCTGCCTGACCCTTGGTTCATGTTTTGTTGCCGCTGCTTTGTTTCCTAGCCTGGTCTTCTATTTGAGGTCCTCCTCCCTTGGTCTCCTGAGTGCTGGGGTGACAGACATTGGCCCCGGTGTCTGGGGTGCTGTAGCTGCTCTATCTCGCCACCCATTCCGTGAGGCCACAGTCCAGAGTGCTGCCAAGAGAAGGATAGAAACAGTCTTTGTTCTTATGAGAATGGGATGAGGGTGGTGTGGGGCGTGCGGCTGCTGTGCAGAACTCTGTGAGAAGGGCTGGCCTGGGAATTAGGACCCAGACAGGCTGCAGAAAAGGGTCCTTGCTCAACACTTTCAGCTCCTGAACTTCTGGCTGTACCACTCCCTGTCTGCCTGACGTTACCAGCCTTCTTTCTGACTTTTCTGTATTTCTCCTTCTGTAGCAATACTTGTCCAGTTTAGTGTTCTCTCTCTCTCTTTCTCTTTCTTTCTCACTCCTCTCTGTAAGGATTGGTCCCAGGGCCTTTCTCGGGTTAGGCCAGTATTCTACCACTGACTACCTCCCCTGGTCAGCCCTATTAAGAAGACAAACCCCAGTCGGGTGGTGGTGCATACCTTTAATCCCAGCTCTTGGGAAGCAGAGACAGGAGGACCTCTGTGAATTTGAGGCCAGCCTGGTTTACAGAGCGAGTTCCAGGACAGGCTCCAAACCCTGTCTTAAAAAACTGGAAAGAGAAAAATAAAATAAAATAAAATAAAATAGAAGATAAGCCCCAAGAGGGGCCTGAGTGGGGTACACTCAGAGTCTGTAGCTGCTGGGAAAATGTACACCAGCAGGTGTTGGTTCTGGGTCAAGTGCCAAGACCACTCTAACTTCAGATTCCAAAGGGAACAGATGGTCATCCAGTTGGAGAGAAAGTTGTCTATTAAGGGCCAGTCCTCGCCAGGAAAAATAGTTGGTTTTTTATTTCCCTTCCTAAGTACAGAATGCTTAAGGCTAAAACAAAACCCCAGGGGCTGACATCTCCAGTCAGCTTCTCTCCCGGCATCTCCAGGAACCGAATTCCGTCCAAGACTTTCGCCTTCTAAACAAACACACATACACTTCATACACAGCTGGCTGGTTGGAGCCTTACTCCTTAGCGCTGAAGGGACATCAAACCACCTGCTGAAGGCTGAGGTGGTATCAGGGGACACCTGCCAGGGCGGCAGAGAGACCAAGCGTTTAAACCTGAAAGTCACGTAGCTACTATGGAGTCTTTTGGGCGGGGGGATTCTCATCCTCTAGCCCTTTGGGGCTGTACCTTCCTATAGAACTCAAAATTGTCTTCCATGCCTCTTGTTTGTTTTCCATTCTAGGTTGCTGTGTTTGGGAAGCTCTTTCCAGAATATTCCCCTAGTTACTATTTCATTTTTGTTACTAGTTCAGCTAGGAGAGGAGGTAGGACGGACACGGGGCTCAGAAAAATAACTTCACCGTGTACAGGCCTGAATTCAATTCCCAGCATCACAGCAAAACAAGACCCCACACTTTTGTGTTTTCCTTCCTAACTTTTTAATCTTGGAGATCATGAATACAATTTAAATAGAAGCCGTGGTCTTAAAAAAAAACAAAAAGAAAAAGAAAAAAAAGCCCAGTTGCCTCTTGTTAATATGTGGTTTCTTACCATTAATTTGTCTTTCTCTGTCGATCTTTCCCACCTGCGTAGCTTGTGGTACTTGAGTTGAAATACTGAGGTAGTCAGGAAAGAGGAGCTGGGTGTGGGTGGCCTGGCTTGTAGGGAGTGGTGAACTAATAGGTCACCCAGATCAAGCTCCCTTTGGTGACTTCAGTCCAAGCGTGTGGGACAGCAACATGTATGGGCTGAGAAGATAGAAGGCTTGGCAGTTGGCCTGGACTCTCAAATACCACCCTCCCCACCATGCTGTGAGACACGCATCAGTTCACCAGCAGCTAAGGCACAATTTTTTCAGGGGTAAAAGGCAGGGGGTTGTGGGGAGGAGGCCGACATGAGGGTAGCCGGGCTGGCTGAGAGGACTTTGAAAGCCCCCTGCTCCAAGAATGTGAGGTGCACCCGGCAGATCACCTGGCGAACGCGGATTGGCTCCGTGTGCCCCAATGCTGCCGCCTCGGGAGTGGTGCTGTCTTTGAAGGCCTGAGAGCTGAAGGTCACGCTGAGGTGTTGGAGGAAAGATTGGAGTACTAAAGATAGAGAAATAACCCAGTGACCTGAGATAATGAGAAAATGGCGTGGTTGCTGAGTGCAAACAATTTAGGTGCAGAGTACACCGGCCACGCCCTCCTCCCAGGAGGAGTTTTAACCCTTAGGCTGACAAACTGCCAGTATGCAGACTGCTTCCAGTCTGTCGGTGTCCTGACTGAGGGCTGCTAGCCTGACTTTGTTTTTTTCAACGTCCCAGAATTAACTGCTTTCGATCCTTTCAAGAAGCGGTTTCCTGGAATTAACGTTAATAGCGAACAGCTGATCAGATGGTGTCATTTCAATGACGTCAGGCTGGGGTGGCACTCACCTTTAACCCCAGCACTCAGGAGGCAGAGGCAGGCGGATTTCTGAGTTTGAGGTCAGCCTGGTCTACAGAGTGAGTTCCAGGACAGCCAGGGCTACACAGAGAAACCCTGGCTTGACTCCCACCCCCACCCCCCGGAAAAAAAAGAGTAATTATTATAAGGACGGGTTGTGCTGGGAGGAACCAGGGAGCCATGGGAGTTTTCGATGTGACAGCAGTTCACATTGCAGGGAAATGGCCAGACTATTCAATTAAACTTGCCACTACCGTTTGTCCCTTTCTTATTTAAAGAAGCAATAGGTGCTGGGGTGAGTGGAAGCGGGAGGGTTCAGCTGAACCCCTACTCCTGGTTCAAAAATGCCGTGGAAGGCAAACCCTTTGGGGTGTGTCACTTAGAAGGACCCAGCTGTTATTTTTTCCCCACCTCAGAATACTAAAAGACGAGGGAGTCCGCCTTAAACCTCGCTTTGGCCAGTCAGCCCTTCAGGACAGTGTCTTTCATTATGCCTTTGCAGAAGAGGAAACGAGTTTGGGCAAACCCTTCTCGAGCTGGTCATTTCCATGAAAGGGATCTTCGTGACTTCTCTGTTTCCTAATTTCCTATCTCTGGACTTTGTGGGCTTAACTTTTTATCCCTTTATAGGGATTAGCTCAGCATGGTCCCTTACAAAAGGCGTGCCTTTAATTCCCAGCACTCAGGAGGCTGGGGCAGGTGGATCTCTATGAGTTTGAGGCCAATTTGCTGTACATAGCCAGGCAAGACTGTATAGAGAGACTGTGGCTCAAAAAATAAAAGATGCTAAGAGTTCCTTCAAGCCGGAAGTTGTTTCACTGTGCGCGCCAGACAGGGATAATGAGATAAAGGCATATAAATGCCTCCTGAACCTCAGCTGAGGGAAACACTGCTTGTTTTTCTGCAAACGGAGGCTTTTCCATGTAACTGGGCAAAGAAGGTTGGGAGCCTTGATGCTGATTGCGACAGAGCTCAGGGCGGGGGTGGTTACGAAATCCAGCCCTTCGTTGGAGGCTTGTCTCCTCTAAAGCCTTTCCCTGGCTCCAGACAGAGGCTCGCTCTCTCTCATGCTCTTCCTCCTTTTTTTTTTCCTGGTGATGGAACTGGAGGCCTCACATCTGCTAAGTGCAGGTCTCCATCCGGTCCTTTCACAAGCTGTTTGGCTGAAGGACTTTGGCAGGGCGGCAGCAGCATCCTTCCTTAATATTCCGAACAGTCCAGCCCACCAGGATGGTGGTGCCCAGGCCTGGCTTGCCTTCAGGTGTCTCCAGCCTTGGAGGGATGTCCTGAAGCAGCACGCAGGGGTCAGGACAGGCCACGTTCTCCGTCCCATCACAAGGCATTGCGACACCGCCTGGCCTTGCAACAGAGGCGATATCATCACATTGCATCACTGCAGAAAGCAAGTTCAAGACACACCCCAGAGCTCCCCCTCACTTTGGTACAGGAGGAAGCGCAGAACGGCATTTGTTGCTTATTCTCTGAACAAACTCCCCCCATCAAAATCATTACTGGAGGCCTGGAGGGATGGCTCAGCTGTTAAAGGCTAGGCTCACAACCAAAATCATTACTGGAAAGTCACTAATCCTGACAGGCACTCAAATTTTCCTTTTTATTATGTTTTGGGGTGTGTGTGCCACAGCATTCTTGTGGAGGAAGACAGCTTGTAGGAATCTGTTCTTTCCTTCCACCATGTGGTCCTGGGGATGGAACTCATCAGTCTTGGTAGCAGGAGTATTACCAACTGGGCATCTCATCAGCCAATTTTCTGCTTTTTTTTTTTTGGCTTGTTCAAGACAGGGTTTCTCTGTGTAGTCCTGGCTCTCTCTGCAGACCAGGCTGGCTTTTCAAACTCTGCCTCCTATGCGCTGGGATTAAAGGTGTATGTGTGTGCCATCACCTCCCTGCCCTTAGTTACTTTTCTATTGCTATGATAAAACACCCTTACCACCAAGGCAGTTTATAAAAGAAAGCTTTTAATTGGCTCAGAGTTTCAGAGGGTTAGAGTACCTGGTGACAAAGAGTCAAAGCCACACGGCAAGCTTTGAGCTCACATCAGCTGTGAGTGGTGCCAGTCCTTTGAAACCTCACTTCCGCCTGCCTCTGCCTCTGCAGTGCTGGGATTAAAGGGGTGCCACCCACCGGCTCATGTTCTCGTGTGTGTGTGTGTGTGTGTGTGTGTGTGTGCGTGTGCGTGTGTGTGTGTGTGTGTGAGACAGGATTGTGTAGACTGGGTTGGCCTTGAGCTAACAGTTCTCCTAAGTCAGCGCCCCAGGTGCTGGGATTTCAGCTATGCATCTCCAGGCTCGTGTCAGTGATCACTCTTTTGCAAAGCACAGTTTAATGAACCTATGAGAAATCTCATGTAGAAACTAAAGCCAGCATCACTGGGTCACTTTCAGAGTTTGTTATATTTTCTTTTCTGGTTTGAGGACTTGAACGCAGGATCTTGTACATGCTAGACATGAGCTTTGCCACGGGGCTATACCCTCCTTTGTATTTTCAAAAGCTAATATCTTTCTTTATATATAGATATGGATATGATATATCTATCTATATAATTATATTTATCTATGTACATAGACAAATATAATATATCTTTATATACAGAGAGACATAATATGTAGATATCGATATAATTTTTGACATCCTGGCACTTTGAAGGTAGTTATTTAAAGTCCTATCTTGACTGTCAGAGATAAGATGTAACCTTGACTAAAGCAGAAATTGGTATCAAGATTGTGGAGTGTTGTTGTGACAGGCCTGATCATGTTTTGGGGAGGATTGTGGAAGGACATTGGAACTAGGGACTAGAAAAGTCACTGAGTGTTGGTCCATTCCGTGGGAATTTGGAAGGTCAGATGAGGGCAATGCTGATGATGGAGGCCAGACTCGTGAGCACTTAGAGGGAAATTTAAGTTCATACCCCGGGGGCATTTGCTATTTCAAATTAAGACCACACAGTGCTTGGTCAGCTGCAGCTGAAGAGTCCACTGTGATTAACAAGAGACCAGAGTAACGAAGTGAAACCTTTGCTTTGCTTGGGTAGTCCATGCTGGGCAGCTGGAGCTGAGGAGTCAGAGATAATTAAGGAGAGACCAGCATCACTGAGGTAAAATCTCTGGAAAGTGTTCCCTCAGAGTCAGCACGCAGAAGCTACGTGCCAGAGGCGGCCAAGGTCCCACCGAGTGCCGGCGGGTGAACTTGGTAGTGCAAGCGTCACCCAGGTGGTACTGATGTTGAAGTCTTGAAGGGGTCATGGAGAGCAGCGGAGGCTTGGCACTGTGTGACAAGGTTGTCCCTGAGGAGAGCCCAGGAAAGGCTATTAGTGAAAGTGCAGCCTAGCTGCAGGAAGAGACCCCGACATTATGGATGGACACCAAGAACAGCAGTGGTAACAAAGCAGAGACTGCCAGAACCCAGAAGACAGGCGGTGTGTGCTGAAGGGGGTAGATCGTGAGTGGATCCGGACACTGGACGCTGAGTTATTTACACTGTTGGAGTTTGGTTTTACTTTGCTCAGATGGTGACTGTGCCCTGGTTCTTCCCTCTTGAAGTAAGAAAAGGCTGAACTTATTTTTTTCTATTTATTTATTTATTTATTGTTTTTCCAGACAGGGTTTCTCTGTAGCTTTAGAGCCTTCCCTGGAACTAGCTCTTGTAGACCAGGCTGGCCTCGAACTCACAGAGATCCACCTGCCTCTGCCTCCTGAGTGCTGGGATTAAAGGCATGCATCACTACTGCCTGGCTGAAAATTTGGAGTTTTTTAATAAGATTTTTTTTTTTCTCGAGACAGGGTCTTTGACTGTCCCTTGAGCTTGCTGTGTAGACCAGACTGATCTCAGAAAGAGTTTGGATTTTAAAAGAGACTAGATAATTTAAAGAGGCTGAAATTTTTTTTTTCTTGTTTTTTTTTCGAGACAGGGTTTCTCTGTGGCTTTGGTGCCTGTCCTGGAACTAGCTCTTGTAGACCAGGCTGGTCTCGAACTCACAGAGATCCGCCTGCCTCTGCCTCCCAAGTGCTGGGATTAAAGGCGTGCGCCACCACCGCCTGGCTGAGGCTGAAATTTTTTGATTCTTCTCTCATATATTACATACCAACCTCAGTTTCCCCTCCTTCCACTCTTCCCAGCCCCTCCCCTACACTTCCCCTCTCCCCCAGATCCACTTCTCCGGTTCCCTTCAGAAAAAAGCAGTAGGAGGAAAAGGGTTCCAAGCACAGGCAAAAGAGTCAGAGACTCCCCCCCCCCACTCCCACTGCTGGGAGTCCCACAAGAACACCAAGGTACACGCCTGCAGAGGACCTAGGTAAGACCCATGCAGGTCCCCAAATGGCACTTCGAGAGACTGAATTTTTAAAGTGTTTAAATTTATGAAGCCTGCGGTTCCTTTTAACTTTGAAAAATGTTTTTTTTTTGTGGTGATGTTGATATTAATATATGATTTTGGGATGAGCAAGAAAGGGAAAGTTCTGGCTTTTTAGTGATCTGTGTGTGTCAAGTTGGCAAGAGGTGAGTTGTCCTGGCTAGCTTTGTGTCAACTTGGTACAAGTGAAAGTCGTCGGAGAGGAGGTCGGCTCAACTGAGAAGATGCCTCCATAAGACCAGGCTGCACACAAGCCTGTAGGGCTTTTAGTGTTTCAGTGACTGATATGGGAGGGGCTGGCCCATCGTGGGAGAGTCCACCTCTGGGCTGGTGTCCATTGCTTCCCAAACACCAAACCTTTCATTGATTCTTCCTCCCACTCTCGCGGACAAATCTTCAACAGAAGCTGCCAATACCTGCTTTCTTTTAGTTATTATAGCTCAGTTTGGGACCTTCTATAGTTTTCCATACATAGTATCATATGGAATATGATACTTATTTGATCCGACTTTTTAAATTGAGCATAATTCATTTGAGCTTTGTCTGTGCTGTACTCTGAACCAGTCTTTGAAGTCTTTCATCGCTAGCCGTCTTTCCACGGTAAAGACCCTGCCCTTTGTATACACTCTGGCTGCAGGTTTCCCGGGAGCTACAGAACAGTGGATCCATTACGTTGATCATGAGGTTACTTCTCGTTTTCTGAAGAACAGCTGAGGCGCTAAGCACATAACATATGCAGACCATGAGATAGAACCATGGTGGAGTTTAAAAAACACACACCACGGGCTGGAGAGATGGCTCAGAGGTTAAGAGCACTGGCTGTTCTTCCAGAGGTCCTGAATTCAATTCCCAGCAACCACATGGTGGCTCACAACCATCTATGAGACCTAGTGCCCTCTTCTGGTGAGCAGGCATACATGCAGACAGAACATTGTATACATAATAAATAAATAAAATAGTACAAACTTTAAAAAAAACACACACACATCACATTCGTGGTCTTAAAAATATGAAATTAGCCAGACAGGGCACGCCTTCATCCCAGCACTCTGGAGGCACAGGCAGGTGGATTTCTGTGAGTTCAAGGCCATTCTGGTCTATAGAGCAAATTCCAGGACAGTCAAAATCTCAAAAATAAAGTCAAGGGGAGATGCAAGAGGATGTTTGAGATATTCAGGAAAGGAGAAGCCATGTCCGGGCAGGTACATCTGAGAAGTTGTTTGGAAACCCTGGCATCTTGGCAGGTATTTGAAGGAAGGTTCTAGCAGGATATGTGCAGATGGGAGAGAAGGGCAGTGACATCACAGAGAAGACATGAGCCATGAACCGGCAGTGGGGAGTGGGAAGCAGTGACAGACGGAGCTGTTCTAGGTCCTCCCTCCTCGGCCTGCTGAAGGCTGCATCTTCTCCTTGTGGCTCTTAACACATCACCTCCCTAAGGACATGTTAACCCTGTGTTTTAACACCACCCCCCCTTCTGATGAATATGAGCCATTGCCCTAGTGACCTCACGTTAATTTGGTGACTTGAGTTGTTATGGGTCCTCTACCAAGTAAGGTCACTTTCTGAGATACTGGACTCAAATATCTATGGGGGTGGGGCACAATTTAAGTCCATACCAGCATGGTGGTGAGTTTGGGCTTTGTTGCCCAAGTGACGGGAAGTTGCCAGAGCCATGCTTCCAAATGTTCATTCAGGCAACATATATAAGATGAATTTGCCTTGGGGAGTGTGGGCAGGGGTGAGAGACACAGGGAGATGGGCAGGGGATTGGCCCAGGACTCCCAGGTAATGGGAGAACTGACCAAGTTAGAATGTGCTGGGCATGACAGGACACACCTGCAATCCTAGTGCTTGGGAAACAGAGACAGGGACCAATACATATTTGACGGCGTTTTTTAAACTGCGTAGTGAGTTCTAGGCCAGCCAGTGCCATGTAGTGAGTTCCACTTCCTCTGCTCCTCAGGAAATGAATGAATCAGAATGCAGATGGGGAGCCCAGGGCTGGGGTCAAGCTGTTCTGAATGTTTATTGGCTCACTGATCAGCTCTTAGCTGGGGTCTTGAGAGAAAGGACTATATGTTGCAAGGTAAGGGAAGTGGTTTCTGGATTGTGTGGTGTTTATGGAATGACTGTTTTTAAAATGGTGTATGTGTGTTGGCAGGAGCTAACTTTGAAGTCCAGGCTGACCCCCTATCTGTCTCTCACGTACCAGGACCATAGCTGTGTACTGTAGCCACACTGGGCTTCCTACTTCGCTTTCAGCCGCATAGCATTGCGACGTCCCTGCTTGCCACCTGCTAGCTGGGGTTAACCCCATCATGTGGCCGACTGAACCCATTATTATGGAAGAAACCTGTATTTTTAATTTTAGAGCAAATCTCTTTATTTATACACCAAATCGGCTGTATAGAAATTTCATTTGTGTGAAGCTCTCAGAGCTGTTACCTAACACTTTCGTATTTGGAAGACAGAAGAGGGGTAATGTGTGTTCGTGGCAGGGGGATAGAGAAGTGTCCTGATTGCTCTGATGCAGCAACCTTTGGTGACATTGGAACAGGAAGAACGTCTGATGTTTTAGGTGGCAGATTTTGTGTGTTTCTTGTGTATAGGGTTTCCAGATGGATAAAATTTTGCATATTGGATCCTGGTGGCTCAAAGAAAGACATGGAGTAGGCCTGGGTACCCTGGTGCCTACTTTCTGGTATGGAGGCAGAATGTGTATTTTCCTTCTCTTGTTAAGACTTGTATCAAGCGAGTTTGGCTTTTAATTCTCAGATATAGAGACTTGTAGGCAGACAAGTTTTTCTTTCCCACCCACCAGTTCCCAAATAACCAACAGAAGTTTCCATATTAATTATAAATGCTTGGGTGATAGCTCAGGCTTGTTACTAGCTAACTCATATTTTCAACAAACCCATATTTTTATCTACACTCTACCATGTGGCTCATGGCTTATTACCTCATTTCGTACACATCCTCCTTCTGTGTCTGTCTGGTGATTCCCAAGACTCCACCCTTCTTCCTAGCATCCTCCTAGTTTGGCTCTCCTGCCTAAACTTATCCAGCTATTGTCCAGTCAGCTTCTTTATTAAACCAACCACAGCGACGTATATTCACACAGTGTAAAGGACTGTTCCACAGAGACTGTTAATTTGAACAACTGTCCATGGCTTGTTGGATCTCTGAGTTCTACGGTAGGTCTCAGACCCATACTAAGTAGCTCTAGAAATAGTCCCCGTGCCTTCAAAGTCTCTAATAAGAGTCTAGTTCCCTGAATCTCATCAGAGTGAGGATGTTGAAGGATATAGAGTATATCCCAGGTGTTCTTGGACTCCAGTGCCACCCTGCCATGAATCTTGAGGAAAGCCTTTACTTACTTCTTTTCTATGGGCCCTCCCTCATTTCCCTCTCACTAAGAGTCTATAAAATTGGGTGGAGGAAATGGGTGCGGTGAGAAGGAGGAGGGGAGGGAGTGGGAGCTGGGATTGGTATGTAAAATGAAAAAAAGATAGGTTTTTTCTTTTAAAAATAAAATAAAATGATTCTTTTTATGTGTGTGCATAGATGTATGTGCCTGTATGCATACATGACCATGCCTACACATACATGTGGTAGCCAATGGTACATGTTGACAATTATTCTTCAATTGCTTCCCGCCTTTTCATTTTTTTAAACATATGCCTTTAATTGAATCTGATTGGCTACACTGGCCAGCAAGTCCCAGAAATCCCCGTGTCTCTGGTCTCCTCGCACTAGGATTAAAGGTGCGTGCTACTACACCAGTTGTTTTTGTAGAGGTGCTGGCGACCCGAGCTCAGCCATCATGCTTGCATGCCAGGTACTTCACTGGCTGAGTTGTCTCCCCAGCCCCTGAATTCTTTTTGTCTTGCTAAGCCGTGCTCTCCACGCTTGATACTTGTTATATACTTAGAACCTGGCGTGGAGGTCAGGCAGTGGCAGCATGCTTCAAAAGAAAAACCTGCTTTCTCAGCGGAGTGCCGGTGAGCCGAGAACGGCGCCTCCTTGCTGTGTTACCTGCGGGTTCCTAGGCAGTGAGAAACGCCAGACTCCTCAGTTCTAAGGTCTCCATCCTTCTTCCCAGTGCGCTCAGGACCTAGAGAACAAATACAGGAGCTCTTGTGTTTTCAGTTCTTCAGTTCTAAGGTCTCCATCCTTCTTCCCAGTGTGCTCAGGATTTAGAGAACAAATACAGGTGCTCTTGTGTTTTCAGTTCTTAGATAATGAAGACGTTGACCCCCTTGTATCTACGGAGAACAGAGGAACTGCTTGTATCTTCAGAGACACTTCTTCAGTCTCTAGACTTTCCATGCTGCTGAGTGATTGCCGCCAGGTTACAGGTGTGGCCTGAAGCTGTGCCACAGGTCAGGGACTTCACTGAAAGGCCCGGAAGTGTTTAGTGGTGGGATAGCACAGCCAAATCTTGTATAGTATCCACCATTCCAATGAAGTTTGAAAACCATGGATGGGGTGCCTTACGGAGAAGAGGACTGAGCTTTTGGACAGAGCTTACAAAGCCAGGAATCTGGGTCGAGTGAAACAGAATTTTGGAATTGCGGTGTTTTTGTTGGAGAGTCCAGGTGGTTGCCACTACTGCCCACCACTCAAATAGAGATCTTTTTTTTCCTTTTTCTTTTCTTTTTTTTTTTTTTTGAGACAGGGTTCCTCTGTAGCTTTGGTGCCTGTCCCAGAACTAGCTCTTGTAGACCAGGCTGGCCTCGAACTCCCAGAGATCCGCCTGCCTCTGCCTCCTGAGTGCTGAGATTAAAGGCGTGCGCCACCACCGCCCGGCTCTCTTTTTTCTTTTTTAAAAATTTTTTATTAAGCTCTACATTTTTCTCTGCTCCCCTCCCTGGGTCTCCCCTCCCCTTCAACCCTCTCCCATGGTCCTTATGCTCCCAGTTTACTCAGGAGATCTTGTCTTTTTTACTTCCCATGTAGATTAGATCTATGTAAGTCTCTCTTAGTGTCCTCATTGTTGTCTAGGTTCTCTGGGAATGTGGTTTGTAGGCTGATTTTCTTTGCTTTATGTTTAAAAACCACTTATGAGTGAGTACATGTGATAATTGTCTTTCTGTGTCCGGGTTACCTCACTCAAAATAATGTTTTCTAAATCCATTCATTTTCCTGAGAAATTCAAAATGTTATTTTTTTCTGCTGTGTAGTACTCCATTGTGTAAATGTATCACATTTTCCTTATCCATTCTTTGGTCGAGGGGCATTTAGGTTGTTTCCAGGTTCTGGCTATGACAAACAATGCTGTTGTGAACATAGTTGAGCACATGTCCTTGTGGCACAATTGAGCATTCTTTGGATATGTACCCAAGAGTGGTATTACTGGGTCTTGAGGAAGGTTGTTTCCTAATTTTCTGAGAAATCGCTACACTGACATCCAAAGGGGTTGTACCAGCTTCAAAATAGAGATTAAGTCAGCAAGATGACTCAGTGGGTAAAGGCACTTGCCACCAAGGCTGGCATTAAGAGGCACCAGACCCTACATGGTGGTAAGAAAGATCTGCCTTGTGCAACTTGTCCTTTGACCGCCATACATTGTAGGCTTTAAGACTTAACAGGCAAGCACACCACCACCACCACCACCAACACACAACTAAAAATTAAATACTTCTTCAGTGGCTCCGAGTAGAAAGGCTGGGCTCATAGACCATGGGAAGCTTGGTCTATGATGAATGCCTGCCTCCTGGCCCAGGCCAAAAGATGTTCTCAAGGTCCACACTGTGGGAACACAAGGATGAGTTCATCAGGGAGGGACTGGGAACTGCATTGCCTGTGATTCTTCTGCCAGGAATGGGGAAACAGAATGGAAAAGAATGAGAAACAGTGCAGTATAGATTTGGGGGAGAGCTCCCAACAGAAACGGGCCTCCCATAGAGAGCTGGCTCAGGCTCAGCCTCCCTTCTCTTTCCCAACACCCAGTGACTTGATTTGGAAATGAATTTCCCAGAGTTAAGAAATGTGGCCTCCTTGGAACACAGCCTTAAGCTATAGTTAACTGCTGGATGTGGCCAGCACCAGATGACCTCATCTGCAGCACTTCTGAGTCTGCTCAGAAGGCAGGTCCCCATCTTTGAGCGAATCTAATGATAACAGCTCCTTTATCTGCTGCAGCTCCGTGGGGGCAGCCTCCCCACCGAGCCTCGGTGGTTTTCTTTAATCCTTTCTTTAGGAATGAAGATTGTACTTTTTTTCCAGGATAATTAGAAATTGTGGGAGAAACCTACTCATTACTCCGCATGGTCAGGGCAAAATGCTGGTGGTGAGAAGGATTTGGGGGTTGAAATCAACCTTGCCCCTAAGTACATAAGGAAATTAATTCAGGAGGAAATAGAAACACCATCGGCTTATAATCATGGTTTCTCCGGTGATTGTATCCTTGTACTGGAACCAGATTGCCCTTCTAGAGGGACGTTTTCATTCTGAACACATTGTTTTGATCTAGGAGCTATTCCTTTCAAACATCCACAAAACTCTCTTGTAATCTGACTTTAACTGAGGTTCATTAACCTGACATTTAGATTCATTATATCCAGTTTATATTTCAAAAAATATCGTGGCCTGGGCATTCTGGCTTTTTTAAAGTTTAGATGAATTTTCCTAAAAAGCCAGGTGATGTATTTCACATGTCTTTGCTCTCAAGTTAAGCTCTCAACGCAGTGATTTGATCAAAAATGTGTAATGTAGCAGACAAGATGAATATTTTTGATTGCGAGTTTGTTCTTAAGCTGTAAGAAGGGCTTTGACTTTGGAGTGGAACCATGGAAGGAACCCAGAGGTCAGATCCACCCCCTCATGTCCGTAGACCATCTTTGGACATAGCCGTGGTGTAAAATGGCCATTTTTACTTTCAGTCAGACACGAGACTCAAGCAAGGAGTGTTTTGAAATCCCAAATTCTCAGTTTTTAAATCACTCCCAACTTCATGGCTTTCCTTGCCTGACTGCATTTGCTTTTGGCAGCGGATTAATAAACAGAAAAAGCTCATTTATTTATCTACTCACTGACCAAAAAAACCCCCACAAAAATAAGAAAAATATGCCAGTGGTTTCTAGAAAAATCAGTCCACTGTTTGGTCAGTTTTTTTTTTATGAGACCAATTTTTAATGAGACCAATGAGAAAGTGAACTGCTTGTAAAAAAAAAAAAAACGGGAAGGGCATTTGGACACACCCTGCAACGTGGAAGAACTATGGGGGCGTGGAAAAGTCAGACAAGTGCTTCATGAATCCGTGTGTGTGTGTGTGTGTGTGTGTGTGTGTGTGTGTGAGGGACCAAGACTCAGGACTCACAGAGGAAGTGACTGCCAAGGCTACAGAACAGGGAGGGCCCGGGAGTTGGTGTTCAGTGGTTACATGCAGGGTTCCCATTTAGGAAGATAAGGGCTCGGAGGTGGACACCGTCAGTGTGCTAGGCGCCACAGAGTCACTCATGTAAAGATGGTTACAATGGGATGGGCAAGCTCAGGGGTGGAACATTTGCTGGGATGCATGCTCTGGGTTTGAGTCCCCAGGACTAATAAGTACATGAAATTTAGCATCTTAACATTTACATCTTCAATATTCATGTCATATGTATTTTAGTGCAATTTTATTTTGAAAGCTGTGAACTGCTAGCTGGGTGATGGGGGGTGCACACCTTTTATCCCAGCACTCAGGAGGCAGAGGCAGGAGGATCTCTGAGTATGAGGCCAGCCTGGTCTCCAGAGTGAGTTTCAGGACAGCCAGGGCTACACGGAGAAACCCTGTCTCAAAAAAATAAAACAAGCAAGCAAAACATAAATCATTGGCTAAGACATAGCTCCATTAGTAGGGTTTGCTTATCACGCACAAAGGCCCGCATTCAGTTCACCAGCACCACACACAAAATTAGGCGTGATGGTGTATGTTTGTGATCCCAACACCGAGAAGGTTGAGGCTGGAGGGTTATTAGCGGTTTAAGGTCATGCTCAGCTACATGGTGGATGGAATGAGGTCAAAGGGGAAAGCGACTGCTGCCACAAGCGTTTCTTTTCTAGGACGCTCTGGGATGAGTCATTGTGTGTGGTTCCTTTCTCCATCCTCCCAGACTCACACCAGCCATCAGTACTGGACAGAGCAAATGAAGCCAGCGAAGTTGGCGCCAGGTTTGGGAAGGTCGGTGAATGGAAAGGAAAGAACTTACTAGAAAGTGTGGTCTCTGGAAAAGTCCCAGGCTGAAGTGTATTCCCATGGGGGGCTGGGCTTTTGATCTATGCCATGTTTTAGTAAATAAAATATAGGTAAACGTCAAATGCACCGTGTGGATGGTTCCTTAATAGCAGCCAGTGGTCCTCTTCCGGAAGCTTCTGTTTGTGTCTACATGGTGTGTTGTTCATGCTGTCTGCTCACGAGCCTCCTGGGCTCAGAAAGGAGGGTTTGATGGGATCAGAGATCTAGGTCTAACAGAATCTCGCTTATTTCTACCACAGCAAGCTCTGTCTGGTGAGTTTTCTGTGCTAACATTTATGCTGTTGGGTACTTGAAAGGTGGCTGTTGGAATTAAATATTTAATTTTATTTAGTGTAACTTAAGTAGCTTGGTGCAGCTGGTGGGCACCTTGGACAGCACAGCCCGGGGGCATCCTTGGGTGTGTGGCCCCTGTGGTTCATACTGAGCCCAGAGGCAGGCTGCTCCGTTTAACTCCAAGAAGACTGAAGAAGTCTCGGCTGCTTACACCAGAGGAAATGATGGTTACACAAACTTTGACAAACATACTACTTTTGTTTGATTAGTCAACTGTTGATGGAATCAGTGGTAAAATTGACTTCCTGCAATAGGACACTCTGCGTTTAGGAATGATGATTTAGACAGTGAGATACTATTCAGCCTTGAAAAGAAGTGCTCAGACTGGAATGTAGCTCAGTCACAGACCGCCCGCCTATCATATGGAAATCTGTCAAGCCACAAAAAGCCAGGAGGAACTAGAAATGGCCTTCATTGCAAAAAGAGGCAGCCTGCAAAGCCCAGAACCCTGTGGTTACGGCTATGAGACATTTCGGCAAAACGAGGGAGAAAGTAAAGACCAGGGTCCCTCCAGGGAGGTGGAAAAGGAAGGATAAGTAGCCAGGGGACTTTTAGGGTAGTAAAACTGCACTATGAGACACTGCGTGGTGGCTACAGGCAACTATGTGTTTGCTTCAACCCGCAAATGCACAGCGCCAAGTGTGAAATCCCTGTGTGAACCAGGGGCTGCGTGGTGGTGGTGGTATGTGTGTGTGCCTAGTGAGAACCAGGAACTGCAGGGATGGCGGTGTGTGTGTGCGCCCAGTGTGAACCAGGGGCTGGGGTGTTGGCAGTGTGTGTGTGTGTCCAGTGTGAACCAGGGGCTGAGGTGGTGGTGGTATGTGTGTGCCCAGTGTGAACCAGGGGCTGGGGTGGTGGTGGTGGTGTGTGTGCCCGCCCAGTGTAAACCAGGGGCTGGGGTGTTGGCGGTGTGTGTCCAGTGTGAACCAGGGGCTGGGGTGGTGGTAGTATGTATATTCCCAGTGTGAACAAGAGACTGGGGTAGTGGTGGTGGTAGTGTGTATATACCCAGTGTGAACCAGGGACTGGGGTGGTGGTAGTGTGTATATGCCCAGTGTGAACCAGGGGCTGGGGTGTTGAAACCCCAGTGTGAACCAGGAGCTGGGGTGGTGGTGTGTGTGTCTGCAGGTTCTTTAACTGAAATAAATGTGTGCCTCAGTTGTAGACATGGCTCCTTCATACATACAGGGTGCTGACATGGCCCCAGCTGGGCGAGACTGGGAGGGGAAGCCAGGCTGTGACCCGAGTTAGCCCAGCAGCCTTGTGCTCACTGCCTTGACTGTCCCTTGGCTGTTTCCTTGGCGCGGTTGCCCTACCCTGGGGATGTTAGCTAGCTGTCTCGTCAGCAGTTTGTGAACTCTTTTCATTGTAAGCCCAGCTGTCACGTGGGGACACCAAACCATTTGAGCTCTGCTTCTCTCCCTAGTGCTCAAGGGCCCTGGCTACCAAGGAGGTGGGTGGGTTTCCTGAAGGAGGAGATGGAGCCTGGGTCTGGGGCTCCCGAACTCAGCTGCCTTCATCTCTGCTCGGGGAGTTCTGAAATGTACATGAGGTAAAAGCCTTGACTACTCTTGTCCGGTGCGTGGGAAGAAACACATTTTCATGCCAGCGAGTAATTCTGTCGCTAAGTCACGCACCCCTGAAAGTTTGTAAAAGTCTGCACTTTCCTGTGTGCTGAGGGCTCCTGGATATTGTAGTGGCTCCTCCCAGCCTCTGGAGCCTCTTATGTTAGTGAGAACCCCACTTCAGGGGAGAAAAGTACAACAGGTTTATGGAGTTGGCTGATCCTCTGTTGTGTTGTGCCCCTGAAGGCCCCTCACCCAGACCTAGGGACCCTCTACCAAGGCCCAGGGTCACCTAGGGACCTGTCACTTAATGTAGAGAAAAATTCCCCTGTGGTTTCCTGCGTCTGAAGGTGGCTGCCTGACCCTTTCCAGTTGCTGCCGCCTGCTGCAGTGACCTCCTGTTCACAGCTTGAGCTGTTTTCAGGCAGTCAACCCGAAGGGCATCACCAGACTCCTGCAACGTACTAACTGGGGCCAGGTGGGTGTGGATCGTGCAGTCAGAGCAGGGTGGGAACTCAGGACTCTGCCGAGCGCTGGTGAGCCCCACCCTTCCTTTATGTGAGCCTGCGGGAGAGCAAGCCCTTCCTCACCCTCCAGCTCCTGGCTCAGGGAAGGCTCTAGAGGGGAAGGTGGGGATGCAGCCTACCACACTCCTCTCCTCGGAGGGCTGTAGTCAGTTCTGCTGGGTGCAGCCGTATCTGGAGGGTTTTCTGCAGACTGTCATCTCCTGGCAGACCCTCACACAAACACATTTTCACATTCCATTCGAATGCTCAGAGGAGCAGAGTCTCTTCTGAGGTTACGCATTCTTCTAGCGTGATGCTCTGCTTGAGTATGTAAGATGTGCAGGGCAATTGTCCCTCTGTGGGCGGGGATTCCAGGAGTGTGGGGGTAGGAGGGAGCCCAAGACTGGCGTCTACCTGGACCGGAGAAGATGCTCAAGCATGTGTCTGCTGTGCGGGGAGTTCAGATGCTTCCTCCCAGGGATTTAGCACTCTCTGGACTATTTCCATGTGGAGCCCTGCTTTGAGCTGAGAATCTGCCAGAGAGTGACGGACTGGCTGTTAATGCATGCTGGGAGACTGTGTGTGGCACAGAAGGACCCAGAAGTTTCCATTCTAACCACTGAGAATGAACTTGGGCAGCTCACTTTACCTCTCAAATCTCTGGGTTTTTTTTTTTTTTTTGCTTGTGATAGAGGGTACAAATAAGTAATTTTTTTTAATTAAAAAAGAGCCAATGTGGGCTGGAGAGATGGCTCAGTGGTTAAGAGCATTGCCTGTTTTTCCATAGGTCCTGAGTTCAAATCCCAGCAACCACATGGTGGCTCACAACCATCTGTAACGAGGTCTGGTGCCCTCTTCTGGCCTGCAGACAGAATATTGTATACATAATAAATATAAATAAATATTAAAAAAAAGAGCCAATGTGATTCTTTTTTAATGCCTAAGACTATGTTTATCTTTCTCCCTTTTGGAATACGTATGTATGAGTGTGTATATGTATATGTGAGTGTGAGTGTGTATGTGTCTCTGTGTGCATGTATGTGAGTGTGTATGAGAGTATCAGTCTGTGTGTGTCTAGTGAGTGTGTGTATGTGTGTGATACATATGTGTATGTCTGTGTGGAATGTATCCATGTGTGAGTATACTGTGTGTGGTATATGTATTTATAGCATATATGCATGTGTGAGTGTATGTGCGTGTGAGTGAAAAATGTCTGTGTGATTGTATTGTGATGTGTGCGTTAGTATATGTCGGTGTATATTAGCATATATGTGTGTTTGAGCATATATATATGAATGAGTCTCTGTGTGTATGCATGTATTCTTGTGTGTATGTGTGCTTGAGCATGTATGTGTGTGTGTGTGTATACATACATGTGGATGTCAAAGGGAGAACTGCTGAGTTGTTTGTTCTCTTCCTCCCTGTGGGTCCCTGAGGTGACACTCGGGTCGTGCTCAGTGGCAGGTGCCTTTATGCATTGAACCATGTCATTGGCCCAACCAATGACACCCTGAAGAGCCTGGGAAAGAATCTGCCCGCTCTGAGCTATCACCCCACTGCCCATCATGACCACCCTTGGTTTTTCTTTTGCTTTAATTTCCCAAGCTTCCTCTTCGATTTTCCCTGGAGAGATTTTTCTCAGGAGCATCTCGAGTCTACACTCGAGACCCACCTCCGGCCCATTCCAGGCTACCTCTTAGGTGCAGCCGTGTGGCCACATTCCTTGGGTGGTTGTGACAGTGGAGGTGAGGACTACAGGCCAGGGAAGCGGGACAGCTGAGCAGAAGCCTTCATGGGGGCTCAGTGTTGAGATTCTCACTCTCGGAAAAGATGGAAAACACGGCTCCCAAGCTGGTGCTTAACCTGGAGTGGCTTGGCTGACTGAGCCCCCCAACCCCGAGACACAAGTGTTCATTCCGAGGTCCCCACAGCAACCCTGAGGGAGTGATGCAGAGCCAGTTTCTCTCTGGAAACTGGCCCCCAGAGAAGTCCTGCTGCTGGCACTAGTGTGGAAAGGGAAAGTGAAGAGGGTAGAGAGAAGATGGCCCGGAAGCAGGGTTGAGTGTGGGCGGGCTTTCCTGCGTGGTTGGGCTTTTTGTCTGTGATGTGAGCCGAAGCCTGGCTGAATCCCTTGTCTCTGGCCCTCATGTGCGCCCACCAAGCTGGATTGTCAGTGTCGCAGGCCCAGAAGTGGGTCCAGAGGATTTTACGGCTCCCTGGAAAGGTCTCTGATATCTATTATTATTGTTGTTGTTGTTTTCCAAATCAAATCTCGAATCTCAAGTCCCTGCTAGGCAAGGGCTGCCCCCCTGAGCTACACTCCGACTCCTGGCACTGGGGCTCTAAGCAAGGCCCCAGCACCTGTTAGGCAGCTTTCAAGGAGAGAAAGCTTTGACTTAAGGTTCAGAGGTTGGTACCAATACTTGCTGGCCCCTTTGCTTTGGGGCCTGAGGTAAGGCAGCAGACCTGTGTGCAAGAGGAATGGGCAGGGTGAAAGTTTCAGTGTCCCCTTCAAGGACACCCCCAATAACCTAACCCCTCCCACTAGGTCCCACCTCCTAAGTATTCTCCCACAGGCTGGTGATCAAACCTTGTCACACGGGCTTAGGGACCATTCATTTGAACCGTAGCAGCTTCCAAATTTCTGTCCTTGGAAATGTAGGCTAAGACATCTTTATCAAAGATTGTGAACCACTGACAAAACTTCACAGGGGAAGAAGATGCGAAACTATGGCGACTCGCGGGGGTGGGGTGGGGGGAGGGGCGGGGGGGAGCAGTGGCTCCAGAGAGGTTTCTTGAAACCACAAAGCTAAAGAGCTGTGACATGTAGAACAGAGGTTGCTGGTGACGGGAAAGCTCACTTTGACGTCTGGGAAGTGTCTGTGAACAGAAGTTGTGGAGATGGGTTGTCACCCCGAATCTAAATCTGGGAAGTGTCTGTGAACAGAGGTTGTGGGGATGGGTTGTCACCCTGAATCTAAGTCTGGGAAGTGTCTATGAACAGAGGTTGTGGGGATGGGTTGTCACCCCGAATATAAGCTATGAAAGACTAGGTCTTATAGCATCACCTGCAATCTCCGCACTCGGGGGGTTGAGGTAGGAGGACTGAAGGTTGGGGGACAGTGTGGACTACATAGCAAGACAAACCCCAAACCATCCATCAAGCCAACATCAAACAATAAAGAGAAGGGAGGGCTCCAAATGACCGAATTAATGGAAGGATTTGCTCTGACTCTGTCAGAGATCCGGTCTGTGGCTGCTTAGAGCCACACTCTTGCACAGAGTGCATTGTCAGCGAGAACACGTGACAGAGGAGGGTTATACCCAGTGGGCAGGAGGTAGGATGGATGTGGAGAGAAGCAGCAGGGTTACACTACTCCCAAGCGCCCACCTCCTCCAGCTAGGCCCCACCTAAGGCAGGCCTTCGGAACCACGCAAAATAGTACCGCCATATAAAACAGAACCTGTGTAGGACACGCCACATCATCGCGAGGTCCAACAGGGGAGGGCTGGAGACGCTCCTATAGCGGTCACTAACATGAGACCCCATCCTCTCTGTCTTCAGGTATCGGGTGAACTTCAGGCCCAGATTTGTCACTAGGTACAAGACAGTGACACAGTTGGAATGGAGATGCTGTCCTGGCTTTAGAGGAGCAGATTGCCAAGAAAGTCCCAAAGACCCCCTGAAGACCCCCCGGCCCCCACCTCCTCGACCAAGAAACAACCTGAAGAAAGCCACAGGTAATGTCTCATTGGTGCCCTGTTGTATGTGGTCACCTTTGATGTTGCTGGTGCAAATGGCAGGGTCTATGACGGACCATTGAACAAAGGTATCTGAAGGAGCAGGGACAGTAGGGTGGAAGACTTCTTTGCAAATAAATTGCTTCCTTAGGGCCACTCGTCAAATACTTCCTGTATTCTTGTCTAAATCTAAAGAAGTTAAGATTCTGTTTTTAAAGTAGGTAGATTAGCCAGGGGTATTGCACATCTGGGATGCAGTGACACGAGGATCATGGACAGTCTGGGACCAGCCTGGGCTACACAGTGAGATGCTGTCTCAATAAGCAAATGAATCAAAATGAATAAAATAAAATAGACTGATCCCTCTCTGTCTGGATGAGCTGTTTGCAAAGCTAAGACAAAGTCAGAATTCTCATGTGCCTGAATTCTCTCACGTGTCAGGATTCTCTCACGTGTCAGGATTCCCTCACGTGTTAGGATTCCCTCACGTGTCAGGATTCCCTCACGTGTAAAGATTCCCTCATGTGTCAGGATTCTCTCACGTGTAAAGATTCTCTCACGTGTAAAGATTCTCTTACATGTCAGGATTCTCTCTATGTTGCTTGCCTTTGCGCTAAAGCATCAGAAAGACAGGATAAACTTCTATGGGTAACTGTTTTCCTTTTTTGCTGTGTATGACTTTATTTCCCCCTCTTTTTAATTTCAAAGAAATAAGACCAATTCTTTCCTGTGAAATTAAATTTTTAAATTGCTGTTGGTTTTTATTTTTCCCATGAGATGTTTTACATTTTAAAATAGTAATTTGTCAAAATATCTTTTGTAAAGTAGTTTGTTAAGTAAATTTCATTACCAAAACAATGTACATAAATTAGGGAGTAGTTATAAAACATAGGAAAATATGTCTTTTGATTTTATGGTTTTTTTTTTTTAAGACAAAGTTTCTATGAGTAGCCCAAGCTGTCCTGGAACTAGCTCTGTAGACCTGGCTAGCCTGAACTCACAGAGATCCACCTGCCTCTGCCTCCCAAGTCCTAGGATTAAAGATATGTGCCACCACACATTTTGTTGTTGTTTTTTAACCTTAAATAGTATGTTTTTAGAGATTGAATGTGCTCAAGATACACAAGGCAATGAATGACCTCATCTAGCACAGAACACGGAGTGGTGGCCGCATTAAGTTAGTACCCTAATTACCCATGCTGTACGTTAGAGCCCTGAAATGTAGTCATGTTAATAACCAAAGTGGAGTGCCTTTGGTCAACACCTCTCCGCTTCCCCCAACCCCAGCCCCCGGTACTCACCACTCCTGTGCCTGTGAGTTTGACTATTTAGAGTCCACGCAGAGGGACGATCCCATGTGTTTTCTTTTCTGTGCCTGGGTTACAGTACCCTCACGCAATACCATCTAGGTTATCTGCCACATGGGGCTAGACTTTCTTTATTCTTTGTTTAATGTTCGTGTGTGTGTGTGTGTGTGTGTGTGTGTATTAGAAAGAGAGAGAGAATCTGTCTGTCTGTCTCCATGTGTGTTATACATGTTTAAAGAGGCCAGAGAAGGCATAGGATCTCTTGGTTGTGAGTTGGAGATATTTATGAACTGTCCTTTGTGGGAGCTGGGAACCTAACTCGGGTCCTCTCTGTTCTTAACCTCTAAGTCATCTCTCTCCAGCTCTGTATCCGTATCTGAACATCGTTACTATGGTAGCTGAATTTCAATAAGATGCCTATTGTGGAGTTTCATGCCTGTAATCTCAGCATGTGGGAGGCAGAGGCACTAGGACTGTGAGTTCAAGGACCCTGTCTAAAACAATGCCTGCCCGGGAAATATTTCTTGACCTTCTTTTTTTGGCAGGCTGGATATCGGCTACTTGGGGAAACATAACACAAGGAAGACACAGTTTCCAGCTCATTTGAGATAGTGTTAGGCCGTCATGGCAGGGCCTGTGAGGGACTCTCTGGATGATGGGAAGTAAGGACCTTCTGAATCCTGACCATTTGTCTAGGGTCAGGTTCTATTTATCAAAGTTTAAACATGTGTGTAGCTTCACAGTCGGTTTTATGAGGACTAGAGGCAAGGAGAGTGATGACATTTTTCACTGCCTCGGAGGTAATTTACTGTCAATGCTTTTTGTTTTTCTTCCTGTGCTAAGGATTGAACCCAGGGCCTTGATGGTGGGAAGCAGGTGCTCTACTCCTGAGCCGTGTCTCTGGCTCATGTGAGCACTCGCTGAGTCTAGGATTTACCTCCTTATCTGGTGTCTTAACCTTATGGGAGGTGAAGTTGCCACTCCCTTTTGTCCACGGCACAGCTGTGTTTTCCAGTTACACCATGTGGTTTGCACCATCAATATTCACGGTATATGATGTAGTAACCATAGAATTTTATATCTGTGCCCCACAGTGCACTATGGATTGCTTAGAGTTAGTGTCATTGTATGTCTTTCTCCTTTGCTTGGTTTTCGATGCTCTTATCCCTCCTACATCATCCCAAACTCTTTTCTGGTTATCTTTATGTCTTCTGCTCCGTCAGGCACAGCAGCAGATACCTTGGCTGAAGAGATTCTTCAGGAATCTTCTCACCCACCCCACTGTGACCAGTCCTCCTCCTCCTGTCACCCTGGGGTCAGAACTCTCCTCTCTGAGCTGGAATCTGGTTCATTTCTTCATTTGGCTTGAACACAGCCTCCAGTTGCTGTTTTTTTTTCTTTCTTTTTCCCCTTTGAGATAAGGTCTCAGATAGCCCAGGCTAGCCTCAAACTTGCTATGTAGCTAAGAATAGCCTTGAACCTCTGGTCCTCCTATGTCTGTCTCCCAAGGGTTTACAGCCTCAAGCCAGGTGTTGCAAATAAGCCCAGGGCTTTGTTGCATACAGGGCAAGCAGTCTACCGCTGAGCTACAAATATCCCTACCCTCCAGTATGTCCATGAAGAGATTATATGTGGGTGAACTTTCGTTTTGCATATTTGTAACATATGTGTATTTGTGTGTGTGTGTGTGTATTTGCAGAAGTGGAGGCACATAATTTTTTTCTCAGAATTTTTAAGACAGTGCGTTTCGATATTACTGTTACCCAGTCTGAAAATTATTGATTACAATTTTTATATGCTTTGGGGGTGGTCTTTGTCCCTCCCTTTTTAATTACCATATTGATGGGATGTTACACAAAAGGGAAGAGAATGTTTATTTCCTAGCCGCTCACTAGAAGGCGAAGCACACTTGCGACCCAACAGTTGGACAGCTTCAAGAGAAGCGTTGGAAGTTTGAGGCCAGTGTGGTTTACACAGTGAGCCCATGTCTCGAGAATAAATGCTTGCTTCTCACTTTGTGGTGTCATTCATTTCCTGGCTTTAGGGAGTACAGTACGTGAAGCATTAATCTAATTCATCTTAATCTATAAAAACTAGGAGCCAGATATCGGGGCAAAGACCTGGACGATCAGAGGACCAGGAGCAGTTGCTGGTTGCTCCTTTTCCCTTCCTGCATCCAAGAAAAAAAAGCCTGAGATCCCGGCTACTCCCCTCCCCATCACTTTCTGTTTCTATCTCCGGAGTGCTGGGATTAAAGGCATGTGCCACCACTGCCTGGCCACTATGGTTAACTAGTGCCTTGCTCCGCCCTCTGGTCTCCAGGCCAGCTTTCTTTGTCAGAACACAAACAAAACGTCACACAAGTATAACTCCCGAAAGATTGCATTTTTTTTCTTTTCTTTTTTTTTTTTGGTGGAGGCAGGGTTTGAGACAGGGTCTCACTGTGATCAACTGGCTGATCTGGAACTTCCTATATAGCCCAGGCTGGCTTAGAATTCAGCGTTCTCTTGCTTTTGCCTCTCAGTGCTGAGATGCTAAGTGTGCACCGCCATACCCAGACGCCCTTGTGTCTTATTTTGTTTCATTTCCTTTGCTCAAAAACAGCGTTTAGTTAGTTTAGTGATTCTGAATATTACTTCCCCCCAACTATCTTTATTTATTTATTTTTAATTTAACTTCTTAATTGATTCTTTGAAAGTTTCACATTATGCACCCCGATTCCATTCTCTTCCTGGTTCCCCATATCTTTCCCTCACCTCTGTAGCACCTCCCCCAAAGGGAGCAAAACAGAGCAAGCAAGCAAACAAAAACAAGAGTAAAACAAAATAAACCTCTTCTCTTCTTCATCTTTCCTGCCTCTCCAGCACCTCTCCATTCGTCCTGGTGCCATTGGGGACCTCCGTGTGTCACACAATCAGTTTTACTAGCAAATGTTCATGCAGTGAGTCACTGGTCTGGTTCAAGGCCTCTGGTTTCTGCTACCATCACTGGATTCTCACCAGAACTCCTCCGGGATGCCCCACGGCTGCTCCTGAGTCATGAAGATCCTGTAGATATCTTTCCACAGGACTGGTCCCTTCACGACCTCCAAATGGGGTCGTCGTTAGGGTGGGCCAACCCAAGACCAGGGTGTGGACCTGGGTGGCAGTTGAACTGGTCAGTCCGGGTCTCAGGGCCACCCAGCTCAGGCGAGGGGGAAGAGTCAGCTCCCCTACACCTTTGCCCCTCAGGTTTGGTTCACCTTGGCCTGTGGTGAGGGATGGGGCCGTCTCTCCTGAGTATAGGGGCCAGCTCTTTTTCTAGTGTCTTAAGATAGAATAAAAATTCCAATGTGTTCTTCATAGTTCTCTGCAGGAAAGCACTTGCTTAGGAGTTTGGAGATTAGGTTTTAAGTCTTATTTTCTTGCTAAGTGGATTTTAATAACTAAAAGTTGCTTGCTGTTGCGAGACAAGAGACAAGACGAGATAAGGAACATGAAGCCAAAATGCCCACAGTGCTCTGGATTCCAGGGTCTTTCATTGTTAGGCACACATGCATTGTATGTGGTTGCGTCCTTGTTGTTTGGTTGCTTCCTTTCTGTGCCAGGTCTGCCAGTGAGGACCTTATCTAGAGTTCCTCTTCCGCCTCCTCTGCTGCCATCCAGGGTGTGGCTGCTTTGCTTCTCACTCTTTATTCCGTTGCCATGGGTTTCTGGAGCGTCTGTCTTTTCTTTCTTGTTTAACTTCGTGCTTTCTCTATCGATGTCATCCGATTTCTAACTTAGTGCCCTCTCTCGACGATGCCATCGCACTTCGGGATTCAATACTGTGGCTATTATTCGTCTTTCGGATCGTTTTCCTGGGTTCTTTTTCTCAGTGTAAGATTACTACTAGATGTTTATATTTTCCTCCTTTTTTTGTGCTGGGGATTGAACCTAAGACTTCACACATGCTAGGAAAACATCTCTTTTTGCATTTAGTATCCATTATCTTCACAACAAGGGGAAACAAGACCCTTTTAGCATAAGGATGCTAAGCAAAGAGAAAAGAAGATTTTCTGGAGGTGTTTTGAGGAAACCTCAACTATGGGATGCTGGTGCCCACATGCTGGATCTCTCTGGCGTGCTTTGTGGCATCTTAGCACCAGCTGTCAGCAGTAGGGTAGCTACAGCTCACTGGGCGTGATACAGTCACATGACACAGTAGATGATATGATATGGTGGCATCAGGGTGACAGACATCACGGATTATCTTGCTTCCTGTGCTTATTTTTCAGCAGAGGAGGGCAGTGTAGCTCCCAGAGTTAGACACAAACAGTAAATAGCAAAACCAGAGTAGAAAGGAGGTCTGCTTGACTCCGAACCTGTTCTCTGCCCCAGAAGTGCTTGGAGTCAGGGAGGCTACCACGGAAGGCTTCAGGATCTCCTCCAGGCACCTTGCAGAAACTGGCCATTCAAGTCCTGCTCTTTCTTTCAGATACTGATCCAAGCCACGTGTCACAGCCTAAGGAAACTCTGTCGCCAACGGATACAGCAGAACCGGACCCGGCAGCAGATCCAAAGCAAGGTCCTCCGGAACTTAAGCAAACCAAAGTCCAGGTGCTGGAGGAAAAGGTTGTGCGGCTCACCAGGATGGTGCTGGACCTCCAGTCCTCCATGGCAGGGCTGAAGGAGAACCTCAGACACACCATCCAAGATGATGGCAGCAAAGGGCCAGCCCCGTGGCTCCCACAGCCAACCCCTGACGGCGCCTTTGCCGGAGACGCAGAGCCGAGCCAGCTGCCGAGCCACCTCAGCAGCAAGGACTCTGGCATGAAGGACATCAAGTCTGAGCTGGCTGAAGTCAAAGACACACTGAAGACCAAGAGCGATAAGCTGGAGGAGCTGGACGGCAAGGTAAAAGGCTACGAAGGGCAGCTCAAGCAGCTGCAGGAGGCGGCCCAGGGCCCCACAGTCACCATGACAACCAATGAGCTGTACCAGGCCTATATGGACAGCAAGATAGATGCCCTGAAGGAAGAGCTCATGGAAGGCATGGACCGGAAGCTGGCCGACCTGAAGAACACGTGTGAGTACAAGCTGGTGGGCCTGCAGCAGCAGTGTGATGACTATGGCAGCAGCTACCTGGGGGTGGTAGACCTGATTGCGGAGAAGGAGGCGAGCCTGAAAAAAGACATCGCCGACCTTCGAGCCCGGCTGCCGGATCCCTCAGCCCAACCGAGGTGCTGTGACAGTCAAAAAAATGGTGACTTTGGCCAACAGATCAAGACATTAGATCAGAAGATCGAGAGAGTCGCTGAGGCCACCAGGATGCTGAATGGGCGGCTGGACAATGAGTTTGACCGCCTCTCCGGTCCGGAATCAGATGTGGACTTCGATGCAAGATGGACCGAGCTGGACGCGAGGATCAACGTGACGGAGAAGAACGCAGAAGAGCATTGCTTTTACATCGAGGAGACCCTTCGGGGGGCCATCAGTGGTGAGGTAGGTGACTTGCGGCAGCTTCTCAATCAGAAGATTCACTCCCTGGAGGACCGTCTGGGGATCGTTCTGCAGGTGGCCAATGGCTCAGATGTGGAGTTGACACCAGCGGACCCTGCCTTGCCAGGGCAGCCAGGGGCAGGGAATGCGCAGATCCTCGTGGAGCTGAGTCGCCTGAAGGACAAAGTTCAAATGGTTGAGGACATCTGTCTGCAGAGCTTGCCTCATGGGATAGATGGCAGTTTGCCAAGCGGAGAGGACCTCACACACGTCAGCCTGAGCCTTTTGGAATCCCTCAACGATACGATGTACAGAAAGTTCCAAGAAACAGGTCGCAGCATTCAAAAACTTCGAGAGGACTTCAGCTCTCTCCACTCTCAGCTGAATCCCTCGGAATGTAAGGGGACTTGTTCGCAGAGCAGAATGAGCGACGGCAGAGCCGGTGACAGTGCCGAAGCAAGTGGGTTTACCAAGACTGGGGAGCAAGAGAGGACAGTGGGGACCGTCCCGTCTCCTGGTGCCCCGTGCTGCGGCCAGCTGGAGGAGCGCTGGCAGAAGCTGCAGAGCCGAGTGCTGGCTGAGCTGGACAGCTGCAAGGAGAGTGCTCACGGGGTTCAGAGTGGGGTGTCTGCGATGGAGAGCAGAGTGTCTCAGCTGGAGCAGACGTGCAGCAGGCTGGATGCCATCTCCGGGGGTCTGCAGAGGATCAAGGAGGGGCTGGGCAAGCACGTGAGCAGTCTGTGGAACTGCGTCCGGCAGATGAACGGGACGCTCAGGTCACACTCCAGAGACATCTCTGGCCTCAAGAACTCCGTGCAGCAATTCTACAGCCACGTTTTCCAGATATCTACAGACTTGCAAGATCTGGTGAAGTTCCAGCCATCAGCAAGTAAGTGGATTGGCAGCCCCATTCTGGTACTGCGCATGCGGCTTGTGGCAGAGCTGTGCCAGCCTTTCAGATGGTTGGAGAATTAACTATATCAGTACTTCACCAAATATGATCCATAGGTCAGTGACAGGTTGTGGATTGGAAGCAACATGCCAACAGTGAGAATACCAGCCAGCCTGGGGATGCAGAGTGAGGCCCCGAGTTCAATTCCCAGCACCACCTCAAGGGAGGTTGTAATGAGCTGCAGGCTGCATTCCTGCCGCCCAGCTCCTGGCTGCCTAGCTAGCTTATGCCCCAAAATAACAACACACAGACTGTATTCATTTAAACACTGCTTGGCCCATTAGTTCCAGCCTCTTATTGGCTAACTCTTGATTAACCCATTTCTAATAATCTGTGTAGCACCATGAGGTGGTGGCTTACGGGGGGGGGGGGGGGGGGGGAGGGAGATTCAGCATGTCTGACCTGGTGGCTGGCTCCATAGCATCTGACCCAGAGAGGAGAGGCATGGCGATTGTCTCACTTCCCTCTTCCTCCCAGCATTCTGTTCTGTCTACTCCGCCTATCTAAGCTGCTGTCCTATCAAAGGCCAAGCAGTTTCTTTATTAATTAACCAATGAAAGCAACAGATAGATAGAAGACCCACCTACATCAGGAGGTGGAGGTATGGTGGCTAGAACTTGGGAGGTGAAGGCAGGAAGATCAGAAGTTTAAGGCCAATCTAGGTATTATGAGACACTGTCTCAAAAGAAACACACACACTCACATGCTTACGTACACACCCTACATGCATGTTTATGTGTGAGCACACACACTCACATGTTTAAGGCAAACTTAGGCTATGTGAAACCCTGTCTCAAAAGAAACACACATGAACACACACTTGCATGCACTCACACACACACGCTCACAGACATAGCCCTCATGTGCACACACTCAAACATGCATGCTTACACTCTCACATGCACACGCACTCACACATAGGCTCCCACGTGGACCCCTGAACATACATGCACGTACCCCAGGCATTTACAACACAGTATAACTTTATGGCAGCATTTAGGCACATGGTCTGTGTGCTTTATAAAGAGTCAACCTGTAACACACTGAAAGTAGGAAAGAAAATCTGATTTACCAAAGACAGATGGCAAAGAAGTGATCTGTGCCGCGTGCTGCAGGCGGGGTGAGGGGACCCCACAAAGAGAACTGGGGCAATATGTGTCACCTCTGCCTGCGCCAAGAGAATCCCCTCTTCATTAACCCATTTATCTCTCATTTGTGTTGTTATTGTCTTTGTCACCACCGTTTCCATTTCCTAATGTACTGGATTAGGAAATCCAGTACAGTTGCAGCAGATAGGGTGACGCTGTGTCATGTTCACAGATACATACGGGACCGTGACCAAGCACGGTGTGAGGGCAGGTTTGGAGCAGGTTGAAAGCCCCGTACTTCTGTCACCTAGGAAGCTCAGCCATGGTGCCAAAAGCAGCGCCTGCTGCAGTGTAGACACCCAGCAAATGCGTAAATGGCCAAGTGACAGTCTCTTGATAGTTTTGAGGAATGTATTTCATAGCGAAAGTTTTGCTTTAAGACAAACACATAATCCTCGAAGGATAAAGATGCTTTCTTCTGATCTTCTCTTGTCCACAGCCCAGGAACAAGCCAGAACTTTCTAGTCCTAGTTAGGGTCACTGTTGCTATGATGGAACACAGTGACAAAGTCACTCGGGGAGGAAAGAGGTGGCTTACACTTCACTGTTCATCATCCAAGGCAGTCAGGACAGGAAGTCAAACAGGGCAGGAACCTGGAGGCAGGAACTGGTGCAGAGGCCATGGAGGAGTTCTACTGACTGCCTTGTTCAGCCTGTTTTCTTATAGAAGCCAGGACCACCAGCCCAGGGGTGGTTCCACCCACAATGTGCTAGACTCTCCCACACTACTAGTTAAGAAAATGCCTTACAGGTCTGCCTACACTTTCAATCTTATGGAGGTACCCCCTTTAATTAAACATAGATTCTTTTTTTAAAAAAATATTTATTTAATTATTATGTATACAATATTCTATCTGTGTGTATGCCTGCAGGCCAGAAGAGGGCACCAGACCTCTTTACAGATGGTTGTGAGCCACCATGTGGTTGCTGGGAATTGAACTCAGGACCTTTGGAAGAGCAGGCAATGCTCTTAACCTCTGAGTCATCTCTTCAGCCCAAAACATAGATTCTTTTCTCATATAATATAATCTGAATACAGTCTCCCTTCCTCCTCCCAGCTCCTCCCCACCTCCCTTCCCCTGGATCCTTTCTGTCTCTCATTAGAAAAGATAAAATAACCAAACATGACAAAATAAAGTATATTAAGATAAAACCTTCATATTGAAGTTGGCCAAACCAAGCCAACAGAAAAGCAAGAGTCCCAAGAGCAGGCACAAGAATCAGAGACCCAACTGATCACACATTCAAGATTCCTATCAAAGTATTAAACTGAAATCCATAATACACATGCAGGGGAGCTGGTGCAGAGTCAAGCAGGCCCTGTACTTGTGGCTTCGGTCTCTGCGAGTTCATACGAGCATTGCTTAATGTTGATTAGAGAGTTTTCCTGGTGTCCTCCATCCCTTTTCTCCCCTACTCCTTCTGCTTCCTTGGGGTTCCCTGAGCTCTGAGGGGAGGGATTTGATGGAGACATCTCAGAGCCGTGTGTTCCAGTGTCTCTGCATGGTGCCTGGCTGCTGGTCTCTGTTCCCATCTGCTGTAGGGGGAAGCCTCTCTGATGCTGGCCGAATGAGGCGCTGATCTTAGTAGAGCGGATCATCATTAGGAGTCATTTAGTACTGCTTCCCTCCGTGTTAGGTTTCCATACTGCTCCTCAGGTGTCCTTCAGTTCTAGCTGACTCTCCCTCATTCCCTCCCTCAATTCCCTCCAACCCTCCCCTTTCCCACCTGGTCCTGTCATTCTTGTCTCTCTCCCCACTCCCCTCTCCAAACTCTTCCTCCCTCCCAGGGAGACCCGCCTGCCCCCTCCCAGTCCTTTCCTCTATGCCTATTCTCCTTGGGTCTATGGATTGTAGCTAGCTTATCATTCATTTAACAGCTGTATCCAGATATAAACAAATATTATCTTTCTGTGTCTGGGTTACCTCAATCAGGATGATTTTTTTTCTAGTTCTGTCCATTTCAAGATGCCATTTTTTAAAGGGTTGAATAATAGTCATTGTATAAATGCACCACAATTTTTTAGTCCATTTTTCTAAGGATGGGCAATGGGGGCACACAAAGGTCACGGTCGCTGCATAGCACATAACCTTGTGTCTCCCAGAGCTGAATGCAGACGTGTAGGGCCCACGGCACTACGGAACAGCAGTCGTGAGCTGAGGAAGCCATTTCCCAACCTCCCCTCCCCTACTTTCTCTTCTCTTGTCCTCCCCTGCAAGCCTGTCATCTTTTCTTCTGTGTTAACTCCGGGTGACACAGAGCTGAGCCTTCCTGGCTCCTGAGAGCCTCTGGTAATTTCTGACTGGGCCCCCACTGAGGAGGAGCTGTGGAGAGGTTCAAGGCTGAGTCCTGTCACCTCAGGAGGTGAGGGGAGAGTTCATGGTAGTCAAACAGACATGCTCTGGATTTTGTCTCTAAAGTACAGTGTTCATTTGTAGATAAGGAGTCACCAGGGTCAAGCAGGGCTGGAAACTGGCCACGGTTCCCAGGCTTGATTATCTGGAGACACAGCCCCACCTCAGATCTCAGCCGCTGCGTCTCTGGAATGTAGAGTTAAGATGGTGAGTCCTGTGTGCTCACGGGGCAACTGTCCCTTGTGGTCGAAATGCTGTCTGGTCTGTGCTTTACAATAACAGATGCAGCCAGATATTTCCAGTTAATTAGCAGTGCTGGACAGCGTGGGAATCTGTGTCCGTCCTGAGGCTCTTCTCTGCAGAGCTGGAAACTAAACTCTGGAGACAGCGTGGTTTCACGCACCATCCTCCTGACTGGGGCAGTGCTGTGAATACAGACCGTGTGCGCTTGGGAGAATTTGGGATTGAGAGCAGCCAAAAATTAAAGAGTAGTATTCTGTGACCTCCAGAACCCTCAGACCCAGGAATCCTGGAACCTGGAGTGACTCTGGGGCTAAGGTTGAAGTCACACAAACAGTTAAAAGGTACATTTACCGAGCAGCGACAGCAGGTGAGGCTCCGTGAGGAGTGCAGAGATCACAGGTCCCACCCTCGGTCCAGGGAGAGAGCACACAGCCTACACGCAGTGCAGGGGGTTAAAGTACAGGGCCGTGCAGAGATCCAGCTCTCTGCTCACATGCTCTGGCGCACCCCTCGAACATAGCAGATGGAGGCTTCACAGACGGCAAGTGTGAACCAAAGTCTGGTGGAGAACCAGACAAAGAGGATCATGGGAATTGGCCATTCCCCAGCCTCCCAGAGGGCTTTGCAAAGGAAGAAGCCCCAGAGATGAGCCTCCAAGCTTAAGCAATTACTGAATCAGGTTGAGAGAGATGGTGAGCCGTGAGGTTAGGGGATGAGAGAAACTTCCAGAAGAATATGAACAGATAATTAAGTGGGTGGAATTCAAAAGGTATTTGTGGGAAGACTTTGGGGTGAAAGGGTGTTTTATTTTGTTGCCATGTAATCTCCTACCCCGATCTTGGTGGTAGTTATTTTCCGTTAGTCCTGGATCGGGGGCTTGCACAGGGCACAGCTACTCTCCTGTCTAACGTCAGCCTGACTCAGTCACATATCCACTAAACTCCGTGTTGTGCTTGGCAGGAAGGTTCACATTCACGTGGGCCACAGACCTGGGGTCCTGGTGATTCCCCATGAGGCCCCTTCCCTATGTGTACGTGTGGACTTCTCATACCCTGCTCCTCCCAAGTAGCCAGACTTACACACGTGGCACTGGCTTCGAGAGGGAAAGCAGAGCTGTGGTCTCACCCGTGGGGACTAAGTTAGCCTGGAATCACTTCTGCCATATTCTTCTGATCACAGCAGACCAGCCCTGGAAAAGTAACATGGTTGCCATATTGGGAGACAAGGGTTCTCATGAAGAGTCACTTCTCCCACGGTGAGAACCAGCCCAGAGGGGGGGCTGAGGACCTGCACAAAGATCATAACCTGGGGTGTAGGTCAGGAATGTAAGCTCCTGTTTCTAACCAGTTCATTGTTAGCTCGCAGATCATATTCTTGTGAGATGCCATGCAGCGGGCTGAATTATCCATCAGGCCTCCGCTGGGTCTTCTGTATCCCATCAAGGCATGTGCTCTATCCTGGGACTTAGAAGGGATTTGTAAGAGTGTATGCAATACATATATGTGTGTGTTCATTCATACACACACACACACACACACACACACACACACACACTGGGATTCTGATGGGTACCCAGCTTCTAAAAGATGAGCAACATAATAATTAATAATAATAAGTCACAGATGTGTATCGCCACACCTGATGTAGTAGTTTATTTAGCAGATCTGTCTGAAGCCATGTCCTGTCTCAGTCAACACAGGTCTGATGCTCTAGGTCTAGAATCTAGAGGAAAAGACAGGACAGCCGCGCTAGTGAAGGTCCATCTTTAGTTACAATCAGAAGCTTGAGGAGAGATGAAACATAATAGATAATGGTCGGCAAGAATTTGTTTCAGCTGCATGGTCAGGGAGGGCTGCACCATGGGAGATGACATTTGAGATATAAATAGATTGAGGACATAAACCCCTCAGCAACCTGTGCAGGAAAACGGTCCAGGCAGAGAGAATGGTGCGATTCTGGGATGCCCTGGGACAGGGATGGATTTGTTCTTTTGAAAAACTAAGTTTGGCCAAGAGTATCAGCAAGACAGAAAGTGAGAGGCTGCGGGATGAAAGAGGGGAGACTGTTTATGCCCACCACATAGCTACGATCAGAATCTTGTACTATGAAGAGCAACTAGGAGGGCTGGAGAGATGGCTCAGAGGTTAAGAGAACTGACTGCCGTTCTAGAGGTCCTGAGTTCAATTCTCAGCAACCACATGATGGCTCACACCCATCTATAATGAGATCTGGTGCCCAGAACATTATATACATAATAAATAGTAAATAAATAAAAAGCAACTAGGAGATGTTGGTTCTCTCCCAGGTTTGAAATCCCAGCCTACCTGTACAGAAGCTCTATGACTTTGGGTGGGTTGTTAGCACCCTGGGTACTTACCTCCTTTGTATCTGTAAGTTGGAAATCAGTTTTAATGGTTTTAGCAGGGATTATATAGCACTTGGTAACTGGCAAACAACCCCCCTCCCCATTTTAATTCACTCTTAACCCAATGTGTGTAGATTCTGTTCCTGGCTGAGTTGTCTCCCATTTTCATCCTGCAATGTGTCCCTCCCCCAAACCCGGAGGAGAGCGGAGCCTGGGATGGGTCAGACCCTTCCAGGCCAAGCTGCAGAGAGCTGCAGGGTGATGCTTCTCTTTCCTTTCTTTTCTACATTAAGGGCTAAACAGAGAGTATAGAGCCTAGACAGCTCCTGCCAGAACCCACAACATCACATCCTAAGACCCTTGTTGACTGCAAGCTGTTCCTTCTGAACATACGGGGAGTTGGTCAAGCCCTTTGTTCTCTGTGCACCAAGACCTTCAAGTTGGGGTGTAGGCCTGGGTCCCCGTGTTCCTAGCTCTCATTTTCTCACATGGGTGGCACTGTTGGTCCTTGAAGCCACAGTTCAAACACCTTTGCTTTCTTTTCCTCAATCCAATCATTCCACCCTCCTCAAGCTGTGGCTAGTCACCTGCATCCCCTCGAGCAGAAGCATGGTGCCCAGTGTTAACCCTCCCAGGAAACATGAAAGCCAGAGTCTGTCTTCCTGCCCAGGACCTAGGATAGCCCTCATCTCTCACATGAGGCTGACAGAGAGTGAGTGGGTTTGCAGGACCAGCCAGTCTCTTGCTGAGGTTGACTCTCCCAGGAACCAGCACTTCCCCTCTAACTGGTGAGGAGGGCCGGTGCTGGAGTTGAGGGAGATGCTGCTGTGGACAGGGGAGCCTCTTGTCTGGCTTCCAGGAAGGGACAGCCCTGCCGCGACCCAAGCACAGACAGCCTTTCAACATTCTGTGGTGAGAACATGTGGCCGTGCTTCTCGTTTTGTGGCTCCTGGTCTTGCCCCCACGGAATCCCTCCTCTTGGAATTCTGTTATGCCACAGACTAAAGGATCCTATTTTTCCTTAAGTTTCTTATGGTAAGCTGTAACAAGGAAGCAGCTCAGACTGCTGAAATACTGGACCATGACGTCTGACTGGGGTTGGTGGCCTGCTAATAGTATCCTGATAGCTTTTGCCATGGACTTGAAATCCACTGAGTTTGGGGGTAGCTTGGGCTTAAGGTACAGTGGTGGACTATCAGAATTCTGTGAACTCACGTAAAATAAGTGAAGATGTGGGTCAGTCAGGCAGTCAGGACTCATGGACCGCTCTCCTCTGGGGGCGCCTGGCTTCACGGACCGCGCTTCTCTGGGGGCGCCTGGCTTCACAGACAGCTCTTCTCTGGGGGCGCCTGGCTTCACGGACCGCTCTTCTCCGGGGGTGTCTGGCTTCTATTACATCCTAGCTGCTGTAAATAGCAGCTTCTATTCATCAAACATTTGAATTTTGGGTTTATAGAGATGTTTCAACAATTGAAACATGCGTGGCTGTTACAGAGGACTGAGTTCAGTTCTAAGACCCTGCATCGGGGAGAAGCTCCTAGCCTCCTGTGACTCCAGCTCCAAGAGGGACTCCACACCTCTGGCCTTCTCAGGGACTTCTCTTGACATGCATGAGTGTGCGTGCGTGCGTGTACACACACACACACACACACACACACTATACAGGAATGATGTTAGAACAACAACAAACTTCTGATTTGAACAGAGGTGTTCTGGACAGAGCCTTCCTCGTGGCTACATGTGAATCCTGTGTAACTTCCAAAGACATGGGTCACACGTGAGAGTCCCACTCAGCAATGGTGAGGTGAGCACTGCGAACCAGTTGTTAAAGTGAAAACCACTTCCAGGGGGTTCTAGAAGTGGGAGGAAAGTCCCATCACAAGTGGCAGGGCAGACAGATGTGTGCCCATAGTGGGTGGGACAGACAAACTCCCAAACTTGACACCACACCGCTAGCACGAAGTCAGCTCTGCGAGGGAGTCCACGTACAGACTCCGCTGTCCTCCAGCTTTTACTGTTCACCTCTCTGTCGGGCTGAGAAGAGACCCCGCTGTCTGTGCACGCTCAGCAAGCACTGTACCACAGAGCCACATCCACGGCCAATGTCAGCCACGGATCACTCACTCCTCTCTGCCGTGGATCAAGTGCTGTAATGCAAAGGGCTTCAATTCTGATGTTGCCGCAGATAGTAACATGTGTGTTACAGCTGTTGATGTCGCCGCAGATAGTAACATGTGTGTTACAGCTGTTGATGTCACCACAGATAGTAACATGTGTGTTACAGCTGTTGATGTCACCACAGATAGTAACATGTCTGTTACAGCTGTTGATGTCACCACAGATAGTAACATGTCTGTTACAGCTGTTGATGTCACCACAGATAGTAACACGTGACACGGCTGTTGATGTCACCACAGATAGTAACACGTGACACGGCTGTTGGTGTCACCACAGATAGTAACATGTGACACGGCTGTTGGTGTCACCGCAGATAGTAACATGTGTGTTACAGCTGCCGGTGTCACCGCAGATAGTAACACGTGACACAGTTGTACTGGATTCCTGTTTCCACTGGTTTGAACCAAGCAGAAATTAGATCCTGTTCCCATTTTGTCCTTCTGTGGGTTCCAGTCTTTCTCTTTAAACTCCTCCACTGGAATGGCCGCGGGGTCTCTTGAAGGCCCCTGTAGTGTCCTCTGCAATAACTCAGACCGTCTTTCCAGTCTAACCTGAATCCCGAGCGAGTGGTATGGTCAGAGCAGGTTTTCCATCCCCTAGGTGCGTTTCCGCTTCCATGCTGCCAAGAGAATAGTTCAGACTGTGTGACGATTGCCGGTGAGATCCGAGCAGGCCTTTCACAGGTCTGCCAGCTGCATGCGGTGCACCAGCCTCCTGTCTCGCTGTCAGTAGCTGGGCCCTTGGGCTGCAGGGCTCTGGAGCCCATGTTTCTGAGCTAAGGCCATGGTTCATCCCGCTTGAGGATGCAGCGGTAGATGCTTCCCCAGGACTCGGGCCCTACTGCGTGGGCCCATCTCATGGTCAGCACTTAGCACTCGGCAGTGTCATAGCTTGATGGGCTTGTTTTCCATTTTATTTTTAAATCTTAATTATTAAAACGGGGAAGAAGGAGAAAGAGTATGTGTGCATGTGCCATAGCATGCCTGCGCCATAGTGTGACATGTGCCATAGCATGCATGTGCCATAGCATGCGTGTGCCATAGCATGCGTGTGCCATAGCATGTGTGTACCATAGCATACATGTACCATAGCATGTGTGTGCCATAGCATGTGTGTGCCATAGCATGCATGTGTTATAGCATGCATGTGCCATAGCATGCATGTAACATAGCATGTGTGTGCCATAGCATGTGTGTGCCATAGCATGCATGTGTTATAGCATGCATGTGCCATAGCATGCATGTACCATAGCATGCATGTACCATAGCATGTGTGTGCCATAGCATGCATGTGTTATAGTGTGTGCCATAGCATGCATGTGCCATAGCATGCATGTGCCATAGCATGCATGTGTTATAGTGTGTGCCATAGCATGCATGTGCCATAGCATGCATGTGTTATAGTGTGTGCCATAGCATGCATGTGCCATAGCATAATATGCCATAGTATGCATGTGCCATAGTTTGTCTGCCATAGCATGCATGTGCCATAGCATGTATGTGCCATAGTATATATGTGCCATAGTATGCATGTGCTATAGTGTGTGTCCCATAGCATGTGTGTGCCATAGCATGCGTGTGCCATAGCATGTGTGTGCCATAGCATGTGTGTGCCATAGCATGTGTGTGCCATAGCATGTGTGTGCCATAGCATGTGTGTGCCATAGCATGTGTGTGCCATAGCATGTGTGTGCCATGGCATGTGTGTGCCATAGTATGCATGTGCTATAGTGTGTGTCCCATAGCATGTGTGAGCCATAGCATGCGTGTGGAGGTCAGAGTGCAACTTTCAGGAGTGGGTTCTCTCTTCTCCCATTGTTGGAGCAGGGTCTCTTCTTTCTTTCATGTCATGTGCTCCAGGCTAGCTGGTCCTCCAGTTTCCAGGAAGTTCTGTTTCTGCCTCTCATGCTGCTGTAGTTCTGGGATGCTACCGTGTCTGCCTCTTAAAATGTGGTTTCCAAGGCTGGGATTCAGGCTGTCACGCTCGGATAGCAAGCACTGTTACTCACTAAACCATCCTGCTACCGCTTTGGGCTTTTTTGTTTGTTTGTTTGTTTGTTTTTTAAAGACAGTCTCTTTCTATGTAGCCCTTGTATCCCTTGTTGGCCAGGTGCTTCCAATGGAGCCCGGGTTAGCCTTGAACTCACTGCAGTTCTCCTGCCTCACACTTCCAAAGCTGAGAGCATAGGTTATATGCAGCACATCTAGATGGTGAATTTTTAGAGTTTAAAATCTCAATGAGCAGATTCTCCAGTTTCAGTACGTGGCTGGAAGATCCAACCCATGACCCACAGGCAACATGCAATTGGCCCAAAATAGCTAAAAATATGGCCCAACACATAACCGTAAACTTAAAACGTGATTTTCATGTGTGTGATTTTGTATGCGATGTATGTGTATGTGCATGTATGCATGTGTGTGGAAGTCAGAGGGCAAGTCTGGGGTCTTCCTCAGTCACTCTCCACCTTTTGTTTTTAAGGATTTGATATATGTGTGGGCGGGTGTGTGCACACGAGTGTGGGTGCCCACAGAAGCTAGCAGCATCGGTGTCTGGGGCTGGGCTACAGGTAGCTGTGAGCCTCCCACTCTAGGTGCTGAGAACTGAATTTGTGTCTTCTGCACGGGCACCCTGTTGCCTGTGGGTCATGGGCTTGTTGGCAAGTTGAGAAACTGAGTTCCAGGCTCAGAGAAAGACTCCACCTCCAAGGCGTCGCTCCATCCTTCTACAGTATTTTTTGAGGTGGAGTCTCACCGTCTCTGCCCTGTCTCAAAGCACGGGGTTACACGTGTGACCCTGCTCCTAGCTTTTGCACGGTGGGTGCTGGGGTCTAAACTCGGGTCCCCACGCTTGCGTGGCAGGCACTTTACTGAATGAGTTGTTTCCCCTGTTAGTGTGCCCCTTTCCTTCTTGAGCATATGTTTGAATACACCTGCCGGACCCAGGGAAATCAGATCTCAGCGCCATCTTCTGACAGACTGCACTTGACATTCATGCAGGGTGCTACAGTCAGCCCCTGTCTGGTAGGTGTCAATTTCTGCCTGGGTGAGAAGAGGGGGCGCTGCAGAATCCGAGGCTGAGAATTAGGAAGGCTTTGCTGACTTCCCACAGCCAGACCTGGAAGGCAGACCTAGCAGTAACAGCGAGGGTCACCTTCTCAAAGTCTTTCTGTGACTAGGCACTACCCAGCCGCAGGTGCATGGTGATACCTGCCTCTGCCAGGAGCTCAGCCCCGCTGTCCCCAGGGTACGTAGGCAGCAGATAACAGCCTAGACTCTTGTGGGTGGATGGTGTCAGCTCTGCGGAAGACAGCACCATAGCCTAAGGAGGGCCTTGTCTTAGTAAAGCTGACATTGGCTTCTAATCAACACCCTCCACCCCTCTTTGAGACAGTCTTACTCTCTATCCCAGCCTCTGTTTATAGCCTCAGACTCATAACAATTCTCCTGCCTCAGCTTCCTAAGTGCTGAGATAAAAGCCATGAGCCACCATTTAAAACTCATCAGAACTTTGAAGGACAGGGCGGGGCCACCCATGGAGTGAACCTTCCTCTTCTCTCCCACCGTCCTGGGGCCACCTGTTGGCAGCTAGGCCCGGTGCCCTGGTGGCTTAGTGTTCCTTACGCTCCCTCCTCAGGTGATAACCCTGGCTCACTTTCTGAATGAGAAATGTGTGCGTTCAGCAGGGTTCTCTCTAGCTGACGGGAGGGCTGCTCAGCCGTTGCTCGGACTTGGTAATAAATATCTGTGGAAACACCACGTGGCACTGGGCGGAGCCCAAGCTGGATCAGAACCAGCTTTTTCACCGTTATCTCCCTATGAGGTGGTGACAGTTTCCCAGCATGCAGCTCTGCTCGCCCCTAAAGCCCTGACTTCCCCAAGATGAATCGGAGGCATTTGCTCAGACAATATCTTAGATGTTTTCGACTTGTTATGGTGTGTCTGGTGTTGAGACCTAAATTAAAAGCCATCATGGTCCCGTGTGCCCAGACCGCTCAGTAGGACCCTAGGATGGCAGTGACTTGTGGGTAGAATTAGGGTTCCTGGGTGAAGTGTCGTAACTCCCATACTTGGAGAACCTCTGTCTCTGTCACGTGCTTCGCCTATGCCCAGTACTGGGGATCGGAGAAAATGAACCCAGCAGGAGATGGAAGACAGATGAAAATCAAAAGGGGCCTAAGTTCCTTCCTGCTTCAGAAGCAAGATTGCTCAAGCCCCCTGGACAGATCTTCTGAGCTTCGCAGAGGTGGTGTTTGGGCTGGACTTCAGGGATGGGTGCTGAAGAGGTTTTAGGGGACAGGCGCTGCTAAGCAAAGGCGCCAAGCCAGGGAGGCTCAGGTGAGAGCGTGCGGCACTGGTGATGGGGACGGAACCCGAGGAGGAGATGCGGTGGGTTTCTAATTAGTGTATATGAGTTGTACAATAGGTTTTTATGACATTTTCATGAGTGCCCAATGCGCTTGGATCTTTCCTCTTTCCTTCTGCTGATCCCCTTCTCCGTTGATTTAAAATTTGATGTGTCTATCTGCATACATGTTCATGTGTGTAGGTGGGTGTAGCATGTGGAGGCTAATCGTCTATTGCGTCACGAATGCCTGTGAAACTGGCTTTTCACGTGGGTGCCAGGGCTGGCGCTCAGGCTCTTCTCTTTGCCTGGCAAGCACTTCACCCACAGAGCCATCTCCCTAGGACTCGGTGCCTTTAAGAAACTCACTCCATTCATTTCTTACCCTCCTCCCCCTTCCTCTTGGTACCCTTTTCCCAAAATAGTCTCTCTACTGTTTTAGCATCCTAGTTCCTTATTTTGTTTTTGAGAAAGAGTCTAAGTGATCCAGAGCTTGATCTGTAGACCAGGCTGGCCTCGAACTCACAAAGCTTCTCCTGGCTCTGTCTCTTGAGTGCTGGGATTAAAGGAATGAGCCCCCATAATTGGCTCGTGACCTTTAAGGGAAAAAGTCCATATTCACAAGGGACTGGGGAGAAGGCTCAGAAGTGCCAAGAAATGTACATAAATGCCAGATGGGTGTGGAGGCCTCAGAAGGCAGAGACAGAGGATTCCCAGAGCAAGGTGGGTAGGAAAGCAGCCATATCAGTGAGCTCTAGGTTGGGTTGAGGGAGCCTGCCCCAGTGAATAATGGGTAGCCATAATGACAGTTCTCACACGAATGACATTAACTCTGGCCTACCTCTACACATGTGTACCACACATATACAAAACATGCATACACACACATCACATGTATGAAAATAGATTTTAGATATGTAAGGAAAGCTGCTATCTTCTCAGCTTCCAACCACCCTCAACACAATTTTCTACATTATAAAATGTATCCGGACACTTTTCAGTTCCATGTTTAAAGTATTAGCAAGTTTTTGCTGTGAACTCTCCTCCTTCCTGATACTCCTGGCTTTTTATCTGTGTTCTCCCTCACCGACCTTTAACCTTTGTCCTGAGCAAGACACTTAACTCTTTCATGGTTTCCTCCCTCATTTCCATGGAACATATGCCTCGTAGCTTTTAAAGAAAGAATGCTTGTGAGTTTTTATTTTTCTGAGAGGAGTTTTAGTAGTGCTGGCTGGCCTATTATTTGGTGTCCTCCTGCCTCAGCCTCTTGGATATGCCAGGACAGTCACCCCATCACATCTGCTCACTGCCTGCGTTGGCAGTGGGATTATCCCGATGTCACCTTCGGGAGAACTGAAATGGTGCTTACTCGAACCATTTTCTGTGGGGTTTATTCTCTCATGAAAACTGGGCAGAGAAGGCTGAGAAATAACTTTTTGGGGTGCTCTGGCTACTTGTTCTTGGGTGGAAGGGGAACTACAATATGTATTTTGTCATTGTTACTGTCCTAGGGCATGGCAGACACCAGGATAATAAAGGAGGTGGACGGTCTTTGCATTTGCTAGTGGCACGTTTTCAGATGCTTTGTGAGCAGTAGCCAGGGCTGGCTGAAATGCCAGTTCCGGGAATGTATCCAGAGAAAGGAAGGGGTGGCGGTTCTTGGCTGAGTCATTGTGGTGGCCACTCAGAGAGGCATGAAGCAGGAGGTTCCCCTCCTGGGAAGTCCCTCCACTGGTGATCTCAAGGCCTGCGGAAAGGGTGGTGATGCTTCTTTGGGGTCAGTGACAACTACAGGGGCAGGGAAAGTTCCTGACACCTGCCTGGGTGGCCCCTCAGGAGCCAGCAGTGAGGCCACCAGCCTGGCACTGGGGCTGGCATGCTGTTGAGACTGTGGTAGCCAGCGGTATGAAATCCTGGTGGGAAGACGTGAGCATGCTGTGAAAGGCCATGGCGTTGGAGCTGGGACCGTGCAGTTCTGGAGTCAGCACCTGCAAGGAGGCCCCAGCTTCTTCCCAGCTGATTGGAGGCAGTGCGGCTGTAGTTCCTTCAGAGGATACCAGGCGAGCATCCGAAGCCATGGTGTCCTTTACATCCTGTGGAGGACAATTACCTCAGCTACGCAGGCATGGTTGTTCGTAGCTAATCAAGGGTTATGCCATGGAGGCCTCACACTGCGGGCCTGGCGACATTTTAACTCTGGTTTTCTCACTTCTTAGCAGAGGAACCCTCAGAATCACCCCCGCCATCATCTGAGAAGACCCCACTAGAACCCACCGGACCTTCAGAGGACACCCCCACTGAGCCACCCCACCTGACCCCGCTGCCAGAGGACCCTGCCAGACCGCCACAGACAGGCCAGCGGCCAATACTGCCCCAGAAGCCCCTGCAACCACCACCTTTGCCTGCCTGGCCTCGCCGCCCAGGGCTGCCCTTCCTGCCTGGCTCTAGTGGGGTCAGCATGGAGACGGGAGAAGCTGGGCCTCCAGGCAGGATGGGCGTGTCCGGAAGGGGCCTGCCCCAGGGAGTGGATGGACAGATGGGGCAGGGGCCCATCCCTAGTTCAGAAGGCTATGCAGGGGCACCAGGTGAGTCTGCCCTTCAGAAGGCCCAGAATGGCCAACTGCTCTAGCCTATGCCTGGTGCTGTGTGTGTGCACTGTGGTGAACTTTACACCTTTGGGGTAAAGTTCAGAAGGGTAGCTTCCATGGACACTAGAGTTTGGAGGAACCACATTTTTTCTGATCTGACATGTGGCTATCGAGAACACCTCAGGACAGCTAGAGAAATAAAAATGTAACTGTCCCCGTCGTGGGTGAGAGCCATGACTTAGCCCGAGTCAGTCCCTAAAGCCATCTCTGTCTGTGGCCGTCCCAGCCGCACTCAAGGTACATCTGTATCCCAAGCACACCTACTGGGGACCAGGCATAGTCCCTTTCCAGTCAGATTCGGTTGGCTCCTTCCAGTGATCTGATACACCAATAACTGGTTTAGGACTATGGCTGTCTGGTAAGGTGGGACACTGGGGAGGAGACACCTGCTATTAGTCACCATGGCTGTGGCCATCACAGTTGCTTTTTCTAGAATGAGTCCATCATGTTTCCGTTCCAGGGATGCTTATGTTCTTTTGGGCCGTTTGCACATCTGTCTCACCATGCTTGTACACACACACCTAACGAATGCTGTGTGTGTCGTGAGGAAGGCGCACGAGGCTGTCGGTGGGCTCTCCTTGCCTTAGGCTGGCACTGCTGTCTAAGCGTGAGCTGGCAGGTGAAGAAGACATCTCTGAACTTGTTCTTGCTCTGTTTCTTTAGTGACAGAGGCCCAATTTGAGCACTTAGGTGAAGGGAGCATTCTGTAAAATACCAGTTCAGGATTTAACACTTTTCACTCTCTTGGTTTTCAGGCTACCCCAAGTCACCTCCTGTAGCTACCCCAGGTATGTCCTGAATAGAATTGTTTTCCTTGGTGGTCTCTGCCCTGCACTTCCTGCCTTCTTCCCTTGGCACTGCAGGCATGGGTGGAGCCTAGAGCCTAGCCCTTCCACACCCAACAGCCCCGCCCTGAGGTCCTGGCCTCTAGGGACTGAAACCCTAGAGAGGCAGGAGTTTTCCTCCTACGCTGTCTCTGTTCATGTTTTCCGAGGGGAGCGCTGGGTGGGCTGGGCTCTGTGTGGTCCTGATGAGCTTTCTGGGGCCCAGGCTTTATTGGATCAGGCAAGCAGCTCCCTAGATGATTCTCTTTATGTACCCAGCACCACTCCCGGGTGCGGCACACAGCAGGCTCACCTAAACACATACACACAGCGCATTCTTCCTTACACATACATTTAGCTTTCTGTGTGTTCATATGAAGTGTCCACGTGCCTCATCCCTGTCCAGTTCAGCTTCTCTGTACTAGTTGTTGGTCTATCGAGGGCAGGCTCCGGACCTTCAACATAGCTTGTACCCCAATCTACATCAACACTTTCAGAAGACAGGCTGGTCCATGTGCTCTTGCCTCTCTCTGCCTAGGGGTGCCACTGCCTGCCCTGGTGTCCTTTTCAGCCGGCCTCACCCAGAAGCCTTTCCCCAGTGACGGAGGCGTCGTCCTCTTTAATAAGGTGCTGGTCAACGATGGAGGCGTATACAACCCTGCCACTGGTGAGTGCGGGGGGAGGGGGGCTTCCGGCTTGCTTTATCCAGATGCAGGTACCCCCACCCCATCCAGTGTTGGTCCTCTGAAGCAGCTCTGTCACCGAACCTCCAGCTCCTGGGCTGCAGGTGCAGAAGGCCTCATCACACACCGGCCACCAAGCACGTTTGGTGATCTGTGAATCACGAGGGGCAGAGACTCCCTTCGCAATCTTGTGTTTATGATGAGAGCCAAAAAAGGGCTGTGCTTTCTCCAGAAGGGGCCTCACACACTGAGACAGAACTGCACTGTGAGCTTTGGCGTCTCCGCAGCACCTATGCCTATCTCCAGGGAGCCCTGTGCGGAGTGTGGTGGAACCTGGTACAGCTGTGACAGCACGGTCACCTTTCCCTTCTTCCAGCTTGCACTGTGCCACACACCTGTTCTAGGCCACCTCCCGATGTGCTGTCACAGAGTCCTTCCGGACAGCCAGGCTTGGGGCTTTCCCTCCCCGGGATGCTTCCCGTCTGGACCGTGGGCACTGCCTCCTTGCTCTCGCAGTCACGACTGCTGTTTATGTAGGCAGGGTCCTCAGCATCTTCCACAGTCCCCTGCCTGGTTACCATCTGGCTAAGTCACACTGGTTCCGAAATGTCAGGCCTCAGTGTCAGACAGAGAAAGAATTCAGGGATCCAGACTGTTTACAGCAAATCTCAGCAAGCTCTCCAATCTGTGCTTAGAGGTTTGGTGCCAGAGTTGGGGTTGCTTTCCGGCTATGTTGGCTGTAGGAACCCCTTATTCTCACAGAGGCTGGTGATCTTCGCAAGCAGGCTAACAGCCAAATCTTTCTCCTTCGGAGAACTAGTCTCAACAGCAGGTCAGTGCTATCAAGGAAGTTCTAGGCAATTTTGAGCTAGACTTTCCCCCACCAGACAGGAAAATAAAAACTTGGCCCGGCACCTCCTGAAAGATTCTAGGAGTTATAAACAGGATACAATTGAAATAGTAAGCATGGGAGGGGAAAGGGAAGCCTCAGTCAGACTTAAAGGCTAGGTTCTGAGTTTAACGACCTGGGACCCGCCCCTCCTGGGATGGAGGTTCTGAGTGGTTCCCCTCTAGCCTGGGACCCGCCCTTCCTGGGATGGAGGTTCTGAGTGGTTCCCCTCTAGCTACTTCCCAGAGCATGTGGACACTGAGTTAGTGGATAACAGGGCTTCTGGCCATGAGTGAATAGTACCTGTATCCAAGAGGCTGAATCTTCTAGATGAGGAGAGTTAGCCTGGCCTCCTAGGGCTGGGTGGTTCATTATCTGCCTCTTCTTGGGTTAGGCAAGTTTTATTCTAATCAGCTGTCTTATGAATGGGGTCCAGCAGCCTAGCTTTTGGGTATACGCAATGAGGAGAAATGCCCCAAGAGACAGCCAGGGTTTAGGAAGATGGTTTTTAACATGGCAAGGGCTGGGTCTTGGGCCCAAGTCTTCAGGAAGCACATGCCATTGTACACGGCAGGGCAGGAATGTTGGTGGAACTGGCTGCCTGTCCCAGCAGGGTCAAGGCTGGTTTGTCTTCTAGCCTTCTGCTATGGTTAGATGAGGAGAATCACACTACTCCAAGTCCTGGGTTACTGGAGCTTTCGTTCTGGTCGTTACAAGCTTAGGACGGTGGGCTATGAAATGAGGACCACACCAGCATGCGCTGAGTGGCCTGAGTCTGTGGGTGCAGCGGGAGAGCCACACCGGGGTTCATCTTCATACTGAAAAACAGGTGCGGTTGGGTGGCACCATCTCCCAAGCAACAAGCTTTCTACAAGTTTGGTGACTAACTATCCTGATTTGTCCAGGGCTTTGGGTGCTAAAAGCCAGGGACAATTAGAGGCAACTTGAAGTGGCCTCGTACGGTGAATGGGCGGCAGAGGCACCAGATGGGCTCACCTGTCTGCCTGCATTTTCCTAGGGATCTTCACGGCACCGTACGATGGGCGCTACTTGATCACGGCCACCCTCACCCCCGAGAGAGATGCCTACGTGGAGGCAGTACTGTCTGTGTCCAACGCCAGCGTTGCCCAGCTGCATACAGCTGGGTACAGGAGAGAGTTCCTGGAATACCACCGTCCCCCTGGGGCTGTGCACACCTGCGGGGGCCCAGGCGCCTTCCACCTCATCGTGCACTTGAAGGCAGGGGATGGGGTCAATGTTGTGGTGACTGGGGGCAGGCTGGCTCACACAGACTTTGATGAAATGTACTCCACCTTCAGTGGTGTTTTCCTGTATCCTTTCCTTTCCCACCTCTAGGGAGGTCAAGGGAGGAAGGTTGTAAAAACTCCAAAGCTTTAATATATTCAGTGTGTGTCACTGGTGCACGCCCCACCTGTCCCCAGGATAAAGGTCTTCCCTCACTGTAGAGACTGCCACCCCTCAGGCGTTTCCAGACAGCCTTGGAAGTGACACATGGTTAAGGAGGCCCCCATTTTTCTGCAACTCTAACCGGGCAGCCAGAAGACTTGGCAAGTCCCTTTGGCTGAAAGCTGGCTTCTGGACTGGGCCTATGTGGTGCTACCTGTGGAGGCTGCAGCTGCTGCCCAACTGGGCAGGGCCTGCTGCAGCTGGACAACCTGTAGCTGGCCTTCCCTGGAGGACACTGGAGCGGGTGCCTCTCCCTAGGCTGCAAACAGGAGAGTCTGAACACTGAAGTGCTGAAGGGGCCTGGGCCCAGAGTGGAATCTGGGCTACCCCACACTCGGCTTTGTTACCGCCTGGGACTCATCTCTCATCACCTGGGCCCTGCTACAAAGGGGGGGTGCAGCAGACATTATTTATGAAGCTTGTTGGGCTCCTTAAATGACATGTACGATATAAGTGCAAAGACAGGGAGCGTCAATAAAGATGTCACTATCACCTTATGTTCCTCTTCTGTATCTCAGACCTTATGGACTGGGGGGAAAAAGCAACCTAGAAAACTTTTTATGGCTGTAAAAAGTAATCTTGTGTGTGAATTAATTCCAGCCTCTAAACTGCTACCTTCTGGCTTCCAGGCTGTACACATTTGGGTTCTGATTTTGGCTGCTAAACAGGGACCAGATGTCCTTGAAGGTCAGGGCCTACTGCAGTCCTGGAGCTGAAGAGGGGACTCTTAGGGGAAGTGGTCTGCTTACAGGCGGACGAGACCGCCTCCACTGTGCAGCTCACTGGCAGAGACAGCACTGCGGACTCAAGTTCCTAAGCAACATGAGGCCCCGATATAATCCAGATGGCCGACTGGAAGCTGAGCTCATCTGAGAGGACAGGCACACGGGTCTAGGAGGCCTAGCATCATGGTCCTCTCCCAGCAACCCAAAAGCTCTACGTACATATGGGACATTTAGCTCGGCGGCTTTTGCTAACCAGCTTTGGGGCAAGCTTGTTGATGAACCAGCACCCGCAGGGAAAGGCAACTCCCCCGGGTCCCTCATAGAAGATACAGACAGGGAAACCAGGGTGTCACCAGTTGTATTCTTAGCCCAGTTGGCAGGAGAGGCCAATGCTATAAAGATGCCTTGGGTTTCACGGGTTGTTGGAAGGACGGGCCTGGACTGCAGTTTTTAGAGCTCCCTGTTTCTACAGCTGGGGAGTTGGCTACAGAGTATCCTTGCCTGTCCTAGCAATGACTAATGGAAAAACCCAAAGCAGCAGTGTTTTTCAGGAAAACCCGGCTGGCACACGGGCGCTTTCGCCCTTTCCTCTCCCACTCTTCTTTGACCTTGTTCAGTGCCAAACTGGCCAAGTGCTCAGTGGCCCAAGGCAGGGACCTGACACTAGGCGCATGGCCACTGTATGCCCGGCTTCCACACAGGTCTCTAGAGCATCAACTAGAGCTCGGCCCGCCAGTGCGTGTGACTTACCTTCCTGGACCCAACAGGACCCGACATTTAGCTCGGTGGCTAAATGTCCCATATGTACGTAGTGGAGCGAGCCCATATTCGCTGCAGGACAAAAGGGAATGAAAGCCAGATGCAGCCCATGCAGGATACAGGTTTAAAAGGGTAGAACCTATCTTTTTTTGGAGATGCCTGTCTGTGGGAGGAGAGTTTGGAGCAGCCCCCCTAAGTCACCACACCCCTCAAGTCATGTGCCCATGAGTCATCGGTAGACACTGAACTGAAGTACTTAGGCTTATGGCTTCAATGGCCTATAAGACATTTTGAGAGTCTAGTTGTCACCCAGCTGGTCAAGCAATCCTCCCAAGCAGGGACAGGCACACACCACATGGCCACGATGATCAGGGTACAACTTGTTAAAGTCAAGGAGTTCTTGATTACTGAGAAAAAGGACAGTATTTACGAACGACTGGGGCTTTCTGCCGGACATGCACACCACCAAACAGGACCATCTGAATGACTACCCAGGGGGACCGCAAGTCTGCTCCAGGCCGATTCTAGATCATTCCCGCTGACAGGCATTCTGTTTCCCCACATTTACAACACATGGACCCTGTCTGCCTCCTAAACGTACACTTGTTTTCATACGCCATCTTATGATGGGAAGGAGGGACACACACAGGTCTGCACAGAAGGGACGGACAGACCAGGTCCTCTGGGCTCCACACTCAGTACTTCAAACTGCTTGAGGAAAACCCCAGTTCTTTATAGTCAGACTCTTTCTAGGCCAAATGATACTACCAGAAGACCTGTGGCTTCTCTCAGCCCAGCCTCGCATCCCAGGAAAGCAGCATCAAACACAGAGTTTTTATTATATGATCTGGACCTGAGGGGACAAGGACACCACTCTTGTCATCGCCTACGTGACGTGGGTTGTGACGTTCACTCTGTTGTCTGCTGGGAACATCAGGACCGTAGCTGCCACATACCTCAAGAGGGGCTTATAAAAGGGGATACTGAAGATTGAGTGGACCCCTAGGGGGCTCTGAGGGCTGGTGTGCTAGCCACACTATAGGGGAACTGACATAGGAATCAATCACTACTCGGCAGAACCTACAAGGCAGAGACATCAGTTCCTGTGGATGGAGCTTCACTTCTGGAATCAGGGTTTACATATGAGCAACAGGAAGAGGTTCCTCCTTTAGACAAAAACGCTATTCATAGAGAACTGATAATTATAATTATCAATCTCTGGCACTAATACAGATAAGATGGTCAAACATCCTCTAAAGGAAAGAGCCCAATGCACTCGGTTTATGTTAGTTTATTATTGTAACATTTTGTTGTGAACATCAAACACTGCACCAAAATATGAGCCATTCATCTGAAGACATCTTTACCATGACTGAGGCACTGCGCTGGGGTTTACAATTACACAACCTAAACTGCTTAGTGACAATGCTGTCTGATTATCAAATGTCATCGGCTGAACACAGTTATGAAAAGAGCAATCTTCCCTCTGCCTTCAAATCAAAATGAAAGGTTTTCACTTGGAAAAAGCACTGACTTCACCCGGTTTTAAATAAATCCCAGCATGCTCAGAAACGAGGTGTCCCAGAGCTACACAATAACGCTGCAAGTTCCCTGCAGCAATCAACTGCAAGAGGAGAAGGTGTTCCCGTCGTCCTAACCGTTCCTTCAGCAGCACTGCAGAAGGGCAAAGGGGCTGCAAGGACAGAGCCTCCCTGCCACTCAGCTCTGGTCCTTGTCCATGGTTTTTAGCAGCTTTAGTTTTGGGTCATCACAATAGTACGTTTCTTTCCAACTGAAACTATGCAGATGGGTTAGACCACAGGAAGTGCAGTCCTGATCACAGGGCTAAGTGTGCATCCTACACAGCCTGATGGAGGGAGAGCAGCCATCAGTTCTACTACAGTGCTTCAACACTCGACATCAAAGCCAACACTGAAGTTAGAGTGAGCTGGAGGACAGAGGGCAACGCCGACAGTGACTCTGAGGCCAGTCTGCCAACAGTGCCCCGTCAGCATCACCTGCCACTGGCAACAAGGGAGATACTGCAACAAGCCATCTAAGGGTTTGTGTGCAAACACACTTGAGGGCATCTCTCTTTCACAGAAAGAACAAATGTCATTTGTAACAAATGGCAATGGATTTTCAGCACAAACCTAATACTTCAGAACACTACAGCAATAGTAATCATCTACTTTCAGCAAGAAGACTCCTTTAAATAAGGAAAAAGAGTTACATTCATTAGCCTAAATACCCACTGATCAATCTGTAGTGACAAGTGCAGGGCTAATGGAGACGGGGAAAAGAGCAGCACAGGCCAGGAGCCCCACAACCTAAGCTGGGCCCTCTGAGAAGGCCCATGTGTCCAAAGAAAAGAGTGTCAAGGAAAAGGAAACAGGCTGCTGAGGCAAAGACTCCACAAAGGACAAACTGAAACTGTCTGAGGAAACATGATGAGATTTTCTGTACCATAGAGATTCTACTGAGCTCAGGGTAAGCGCACACAACTCTTACTCCATAAACCAAAGGGTGCTAAATCCCAGGCGGTGCCAAGACCTTGACAGCATCGCGTGGCCTCGTGGCTGCTCTACAAATCTTACTTCACTGCCTGGGAAGAATTTCACATAAACAACTGAGTTTCCCTATACCTAACACAAATAACTCATGAAGGAGACACAGGCTATTTATAGTGAGGCCAGCACTGTGGAAGCCTGCATTGCCCCCTCTGCGAGCACTGCCTCCAGTGGTTCTGCCACCGAAAACTACGTTCAAAGGTTTTTTTCTTCTATTAAAGAATGTTACATGGTCGCTGCATTCAACTGCAATACTGAAACGAGGCAGGGACACTCAACTCTCCAATCTGGAAAATAACCCCCCTTTCTAAGCCAACTGGGTGAAGCAAACTGAAACACTGTGACAGGGCCAGCCGTCCAGCCGCAGGGTGCAGGGCTGAAGTGGAACCATCTTTTCCTGCAGTGCCCACTCTGCTCAGCCTTCATATCCACCGTCCAAGAGGGCTGTGTACCAAGAACCAGTGAAGGTCCCTGGGACGCCTTCCGCCAACACTTCTCTTGATGTTTGCACTGCAGTGACTGTCCACGCCCTGTTGATCAGAGGCTGTGGAGAGTCCAGGACATAACTCTCCCTGTCACATCTGTCCTGACATTTGACAAGAGAGCGTAACTAGGCCAGTGCATGCTGCTGCCAAGAAAATGCAGGGGTACCCACATCCCCAAGAGGCTTCATCTGCAGTATCAACTGTGTGAACTGGACGATGGGCTGGGGCCACTGCCGCTGCTGCGGTGCTGGCTCTCCACAGGCGCTCCATGACCCTCTCTCCCATGCCTCCAGGGACTCATTACATGGTTGAAGTCCAAATGACTGGTCAATGCTGCCAGCCAGGGGCTTTTCCCCTGGCAACTCTGAAGCCAGAACTTCAGAAATCCTTTCCTGAAATACCTACGCACCAGGGGCCACTTCAGCCAGGAGACAGCGTCAGAGGAAAGGGTGACTCCCAGGACCCAGCGCAGCTGCCTTTCTACACTTGTGAGGCAAAGCTGCTGCCTTTTCTGTATTCCAAACCAATTTCTCAGGATTACTCCAGATATAAAATGTGCACTTGTTCTTCTGGCTAGGGTAGAGCAGTAACTCAAACGGCTTCTTTCTCCCTGGGAAGAGGCACAGGTGAGGAGATGATGATGCCAAGGTGCTCTCTCCTCAGAAGCCCACGCTGCTAGAGTTGGGATCATGGCGCTGCACACAGTTGCTGGGGATGCCCATCTTGGCACACGAAGCCGTTGTCCTAGTTCAGGGACCAAGAGCAGAAGTGTCCCGAGGGGACATGGACACGTAGCCAGCAACACTAACAGACTTCTGGAGAAAGCCCTGGTTACAGAGAGAAACCATCAACCGAGCAGTGGAAATTTTAACTCTTTACTGTGTAGTAATGTGCTGGTCGTTCTTGTTTAGTTTCTGATTTCTGCCATTCTAAGTCTTGCAGCCGAGGGGCGCAGCACACGGCTCCACAGAAAGCATGTGAGGAAGCCCAGGTGATGGAGCACAGGCTTGTACCTCAGGCCAAGGCCCTTAATCCTCTGTCCAGGTGCTGAGTGGTGCCTGGGGAGGTGAAAGAGGGCGGCAGTACCAGCTTCGGGGACCCTGTCCCTGTTCTGGAAAGCAGGTTCCTGACTGCAGGCTCCGGGGTCTTCTTCTGTAAGAGGCCAGTTACTTCCCCCGTTGGGAGGCAGGTGAGTGTCCTCACCCTGCCGTATAGGCTTCGTTCAAGCTAGGTCATCCAGGTCCACATCAGGGATTGGGTCTCGCCAGTAACAGAAGGAACTGAACTCTGGGCACGGAAAAGCAGAATTCTGTTCCTTACTGAGAAGTGGGAACACGTGTTCCACAAGCTCACTCAGCCTGTGATACCTGGAAGGAATTGGGAAGACATACAAGCTGTTATCTAACAACTCATGTTTAGCAAAGACATGGGTTGTGAGGCTGGCTATTCAGATTATACGAAAGGGCTGCTCCGCACTTACTCAGAGCTCGGCCCCATCCCAGGGTGCACACTGTCTTCACACATAAAATAACCAGAGACTCCCTAAGCCACTACCCACAGAGAATGCTCACACAGGTACAGCTCTACTCCTCCTGGCTGGGCCCCGTCTCAGTTCTTATGTGTCCTCAGCTGTATATGGCTGCAACACGAATGCACTTACGATGACTTGTTCCCTTTGGTCCTTTCTTGTATCAGTTCTCCCTTCGGATTCACGGTGAATATCCTACAGTCTGGAACTCCGACTTGTGTGTAAGCATAGACATCCTGCAGAAGACACCAAAACTTAGCTGGCTCTTCATAGGCCAGAACCACTACATGGGCTGAAGACGGGAAATCTTGAGACAAATCCAGAAAGTGCACAGGGAGTCATAAATGGGCAGCAAAGGGCAACTCAAGATCCTCCAAGAATACTGCAGTAACACCTTTAGTAGTCCAGATATGGAGGACTCCCCTCCCCCATAAGATACAGTACACAAGGCAGGGTGAGAATTTGCGTCATGGTTCTGGTGTAGACCAAGGGCATGGCTTCAGACCAGTTAGAACACAGGCAGAACTGACTGAGGAAATAAATTCAAAGGGGTTTGGGGGTGGTGTGGGCGAGGATATCCTCTGTATGCATTCTTGGGGCCAAAAGGTAACTATAGGACTTTCCCAACTTCTAAGGAAATTTGAATAAGCCTGGCCTCTAGTGCAGATCCTGGCTACTCAAGCAGCTGAGGCAAGATTTCAAGTTCAAAGGCTGCCTAAGCTACAGAATGGGTAACTTACTGAGATCCTGTTTCAACAAAAAATGTACAAAGGGACCAGAGGGGTACTCATGGCTGAGAGCACTTGCTGCTCTGCAGAGGGACCTGGTTTGATTTCTAGCACCCACATGGTGGCTCACAACCACCTGTAACTCCAGTTCTAGGAGATCTGACGCCCTTGCTCTTCCACTGGCATCAGGCACACAAGTGGTTCTCTCTCTATATATGTAGACGAAGCACTCATACACAAAAAATAAATGAAAACACACTCCAAAGACACTTACGTTAGGACGGTTTCCAAAGGCAGCGTAGAAGGGCTGCTTGGACGGGGCAAACAGGTTCTTAATATCATTCAGACACTCGATTTTGAACTTCTCTGGTTTCTTCTCTATCACTTCCCTAAAGAAGAGGAGATACAACCACCAATTGAAAATGGCAGTTTCTACCAGAGTCTGTTCTTAGACAGATCTTCACCTTCACGTCGCCCTATGTTCCTAATAACCCGCAGGCACCGTCAGTATTCTTCCTCTTTTGCTAGTCCATCCTGCGATGGAGTATTTGGGTAATAACACTTTCCCTTCATCATCTTAGAGCGCTTCAGGGAGCCAGCAAATGACAAAACACAGAGACTCTACAGCCTGAGGGACCTGTTAGAGTTCTGTCTCCACTCCCCAGCCCCCAGTGGAGGAGCCCAGCAAGCCCAGCCCATGGGAAAGTTACCTGTGGAAGGCAGAGAACAGACTGCTGGGAGACAGCATCAGAGGGCCTCGGGGCAAGATGGTGCCCTTGTCATTGACCCAGTGCAGATAACCTCGGGTCATGTCGGCCATGCCAATGGCGCGTGCAGAACAGTATAGAAACTTGTAACCATTCCTAAAAAACAGACAAAAACAGCACAAACGCACACACAAACAATCTGGTTAGCCATGTCTTGTGGATACAGGAAAACTTTTTTTTTCTTCTAAAAGATCCAAATAAGTTCCTCTCTTTTACTTTGAAAATGAAATTACTGAACGCAGAAGGAAACCAGTTAGGGTTAGAAACCATGGACAAAACAGAGGCATATGCAAAAACAGATTGTGTTAAACTGCAAAGTGACTTGCACTGACTTAATACATGCTGCACCTAGTTCAGAAAGATCCAGAGAGGACAAAACTGGACTATATGTAAGGATCTAAGGGGCCTTATTTAGGTTGTAGGTCACAAACCAATCTATAGGACAGGAGGCATAATTACACCTGAGTAACTGACGTATTCGGACTTTCATAGTATGGTATTCTCAACTCAAGCTGAAGATGGAACTGTATCTCCAGATCAGTGGCACGCAGACATGCTAGGATCCCAAAAAGGAAGGCATGGCTTCCCTTGAGGAACTGTTTTCCATGCATGCTTATGCTACCAGTAAATAAACCAGACATTAAAGTCAGCTCTCCTGATAAATCCTAGCTACAAATAGTTACAGTTCTGATGACCTAGGAAAGTTAGTGATTCCCAGAACTTAGCTGAGTTATGGTAGGTAAAACACAATAATAGGATACCAAGTACACAACACTTTTGAAAACAAAACCAAAAAATACCTAGCCATAAATACACAATGTATACAGATCTGTATTATTTTTCTCTAGTTCTTGGTCAAAACAAAACTGGGAAGAGGACACTCAGAAATGGGCACTCACTCATTGATGGAATGGTATAGCTTCGCTATACCCTGATGAGTCCAGTCTTTACCCAGCTGTGGGAGAATCTGTCCCAAAGCATCAGACCTGGTAAGAGGGTAGAAACAGAAACAGACACCAGAAACCAACATAGAGAGCTGAGCATTTTCATACTGGCTGCCAGTAAGCACTAGAACTGGGGACACTGTCTCAAGGTGGTTTCACCTGACTTCATGTAAAGGCAGGGCAGCCCTGCAGTGACATACCCTGAGGTGCTCCTATAGGGGAGTTACAGGAACGCACAGTATTTATTTTCAGAGATAATCCACTAGCACATCTTTTTTCTCTCATTCCCTAAAATCTTAAACAGTTTGTCTTCACTGAATATTAGAATTTGGGGACCAAGTGGCCAAATCTTTCCAAGTTACATTTGAGAAATCATTTGTACGATTCCACACACCTCCCCCTCACCCATAAAAAATGACACCATTTGGGCTGTTTTCAGTATATCTCAGGGCATATGGTTTAAAAGACACTCTCATTATTGCTGGGTTCTGACTGCTTCCCCAACCCATATCCTTCCTGCTACCCACAATATGCTCCAGCTTACTTGGTTATTGTTCCATCAATGTCAGAAATGATGATTTTGTCATTCCAGTTCCACAGGTAGATGGTACCCGCACAACGACAGGTACCCTGATACTGGGTTGTAATACTGAATACAACGTCATTGGGGCCATCATGGAGCTTCAATTTTGCCTTTTATAAAAAGCACAATATTAAAGAAAGCTGAAAGTCCATAGTTTGGAGCAGAATTTAACTCTTTACAATGAAACTCAGAGCATGTGGCTTCTCTGGTGTTAGCTAGCCCCGACGCATGCATGGTTATAATGATTGAGGAGACACATTGCTTGAGTACTGTTTTCCAGTCCCAAGGATTTCCTGATACCCTATACAAAACAAAACCTCCCTATCGTCCATCACACCTAAAATCACTATTCACTGCCCTGGTCACAGCCTCATGCTCAACCCAGGAAAACCATTTCATAGTACAACTGTGTCAAAGTGAGAGGGAAGAAATCGCATTTAAGATGTCATTGCTCTGCTGTTATGAATGCCAAGCAGCAGCATGTGGTCCTGCGCTGAATGAGCAGTAAGATTCACCAGAGAAACCTGCTAAAAATACCCATTCTTTGGTTAATTTCCAGAAACTGGGGCAGGTGTTCTATGTGGGGATGAACCCAGGTCACACGCTCCTTGAGTGGTCCTAACTGCTCACCAGGACTTGGGGCGCTGTTCTCCTAGTGGTCCTAACTGCTCACCAGGACTTGGGGTGCTGTTCTCCTAGTGGTCCTAACTGCTCACCAGGACTTGGGGTGCTGTTCTCCGAGAGAAGCACTCATATAAGCACAACTCTACTGCGTAATACTTACTATCTGGTCCGAGGAGAGCCGGAGAGACTTCTTATATGAAGCTGTGCTACAGTGACTCAGTGTCTCCATGGAGATGGTTTCAACTTTGATTGTTTCTTCCAACTCCTGTGACCCCTCATCACTGGAAGAATCATTCTCTGCAGGCCTAATCAACAAACTAGTCACAAAGAGCCAGGCTACTGACAGATGAGAGGGCTTATAATTTAGGACAAGAAAATAAACAAGTGTTACATATCCATAAGCCAAGTCTCCACAAGACTGAGGCAGAAGGATCTGTTCAAGCTTTGGCTATATTAAAACATCATTGGACATAGCAGGAAATATTTCTAAATTTAGAAAATTCCCTTTATACTTCTTTTCCGAGAGAAAGCAAGGAGAGTGAGAAGATGAACCCCAGGCTAGGATTACCACTGTGGGAGTGAGATCAAAGGACAGGGCTGGAATGAAAGCACACACAACACGACCGAGCCACTCAAATGCCCAAATCCACCCTTCAGAAGCTTTTTAATATCCCTCTGCCACTTGAAAAGCAGGGAGTAGGGATACCAGCGGGGCAGTCCCGATTATGTCCAGGATCCCTTCCTGAAGGTCTGCCTTTCCTAGTAGCCTGGCTCTGTGATGGGCGCAGTATTAGAAGCAATGCTGTGTATTTAAGGCCTGCAAACTGGGAAAGGCATTCTTTATCTACCAAGTGCCACTGACAAGCCACTTCCTGTCGTGTTTTTCTATAGGAAAAAGGTATTATGGCTAAAATTCAGCAGAATTGCCAAGATCAACTTTGATCTTATACCCAGGCAGGATTGCCAGTGCCGTGAGCTAGGAGAAAGGACAGGGCACCCACCTGGCACTGGCTGGCTCCTCAGCACTGGAAGGTAGGTCATTTGTTGGCGGGACCTCAGATTTTCCCTCCTTGGTCTCTGGTAGCTGGACAGAAAGATGATAATGTCAGTGTCAATGTTTTCTCCAAACTTCGGCTGTAGTCCTTGCTAGGAAATGAAAACCTCCATCCATGACTGCAAAGTTGAGGAACTTTTTCCACTTGAAGTTGAAGGGCAGAAATCACACACTGCTTGTAAAAAGCTATTCACAAAATATAACTGGCCCAATGGTCAGGTATCTGGTTGAGACATGTGGACTGCACCATGGAAGTAACTACTGATGCCTTCTCCTGTCTGTCACCTACAGAAGGGAGAAGGGCAGCCCGACCACACTGATATGGACATGAACTTGGTAAAGGCAAGACCACCCTCTGTTATCTGAAAAACAACAGTGAAACTCCCAGAATTCCCTTCTTTAGAAGGCTTTCTGGACAAACCTGCTCTCCTGCTACTTTGTTAAAAGGGACATTCTGCATGTTTGTATGTGGATTGTGTATGATATAACCTCTGTTCACACCTGAGAGCTAACAAGGAAGCAGAAAGAGTAGTGTTCTGGAGTCAAATTCAAGTTCCGCCCCAGCTCCACCCTCACTACTCACAGGGCTTCACCCAGCTCTGCCTACAAAGTCCAAGCTTCCTAAAAAACTAGCAGCTCAAACATCTGTAGAAAGCAGCAGCGTAGCACCTGCATGTAGCAATGCCTCAGAACTGCCATGCAGTGCCTGTACCCTGCTTTTATGAGTGGTAGAGAAAGTGTTGTGTTTACACAAATCAGTCATTACCTGTTTGGTCATGCTTTCTCTCTTACGCCAAAACCACCACCGACCAGATTTCTTTGGCATCTTGTCTTTAACCCAGGACTCGACCGTGGCCTGCAAACAGTCAGTGTGGGTCAGCACAGGAGCTCTACAGTTGTAATCACCGACTCCTCACGACCATTCTGTAGGACAGGGCCTTACTACAGAATGAGAGACGCTCTCCACAGCTCAGGAGGAAAGGCCATGCACTCCTTGGAAATGACAAGGCTCCAGGGCAGGTTTGTGTGAGCCCCAGTGGACCTCAGGGTTCAGCAAGCACACAGACAGCTTCCACCTCTTACTCTTGGAATCTGCGGCTTTTATGATACAAAGTCTGAGAAGGAGTGATCTTGTGGTGAGCAGAAAGTTCTCTGTAACAGGCATGCCACCTGCAATCTAACTCAGCCACATGAATGTCGGGAGCCCACTTCTTGCTGTTTCTCCCCATATTGAGAAGAATTTTTAACAGATGATGTAGTAAGACTGGGGACTGCACTCAGACCTTCACACATTCACGGAAGTGCTCTACCACAGAGCGCTCAGTCTGCAGCTCAGAAACTGGGATACATAAATACTTAACAAAAATGGGGACAAGTGGTAGGCCAGGTGATTGCCTAGGATTTAGTGAATACAGCAGTTTGGATACTAAACTCAGAACCTTGACTAGAATCCAGTAATAGAGAATATAAACTTTTGGACTGCTGTATGTTAGATACTTTGAAGGAGACTTCAAATGCAGATCACTCACCTTAGGTAAACTCTTCTGGAATACTTGCAAGCTAAGGATCATGGGAGCAGCCAAAGCCCAGTTGTAGTAACTATGAGAAATAAAAATTGTGCAAACCCATCACAGAGAGTCAGAAGCAAAAGGAGGGTTTAGGGGCAGGGCTGGAGCCTAGAGAGCGTCGGGGGACCAGAGGAAAAGTGAAAGAATAATCTTATCAAATTGCTTATTCTCTCCAATAAAGAGATGAACAACTAAATTGTGAAGATTTGCTTTAAGCCAAACTTTTGTGAGCCGAGAAGCAGTAAGACTCATAAAACAGAGACAGCATTGCACCAGCTCAGGTCAAAAGGTGAAGGTTCAGCCTCACTTGTAAATCATTGTGTTCTCATTTGTGTGATAACAAATCTTACAGCAAGGAAAACAAAGGCAGTTGGAAACTGTGGAGTACTTAGCAACGATCAAGGCAACGGTGTTTACCGGTTATATATCCGTATTACAAGGTTTGGGTTGTCGATAAGGCCAGGGTTTTCTGCAAACTCATGGTAAGTGATGATATGCTCCATGAACTTTTCTGCAAAGTAAAGCAGCCATCAGCATGTGAGAGGCACAGATCTCTGGACGGTCACAGCACTCAGCACTAAAGGACTTGTGGGCTTAAAAAGGCGTTTAGAGGAAACTGTTTTCCACGTTTATCAAAAGACACTTTCATAGTTTTAGGACTCAAACTAAACCCCAAACCAAAATATAATAAACCCCCACCCCCTTTCTAACACTCCGTGAACCCTGCTGCCATCTGAAGCAGTTCTGGGGAGAGGGGACAAAGGGCAGCGCTAATGTGATGTGCCAGTCACAGAAGGAGCGCTGCCTTCCAGGAAAAGCCATTACAGGTAGGGGCCAAACCCAGAAAAGTTGTAACTTAAAGTGAATACAAAGTTGGTAAAGGCAGGACAATTGAGGGATCACATCTGCCTGAACTACAAAGGTCAACCCAGGCAAGTTGATCCAGTGCTGTTCACACTACAATAGCAGGGGTCAGGTGGAGCTAGTGGTGCACTGGCAGTTAACTCTTAACACAGGAGGTGGGGAGCAAAGGCTGCAAGAACATGGGGTGGACATCTCTCAGGCCTGAGACAGAAGGCAATCAGACTGTTTACTCAGTGGACAGACACCGCCCCACAGCTTCAGTCTTCCCTTATTGAGTCCTGAGCTTGTCAGGAAGGCAGCTAGGCGCTCCCCACAGGTTCCTCAGCAGTTTCACATACACGCAAGATCAATGGGACGTGATCCTACCCTGCCGCTCTGCAGACAGAGCAGCCCGTAAGTTATCAATTTCCAAGTGTGAAATTAGAGTCTCACAAAAGAGGTCCTCACGGAACTACCCCCTACACACAAAGGAACTGTGAGTCTCTAAGACAAGGCTTTATAAAAAGGTACCCACATGCACACAAAGCCAGTCAAGAATTTATGGTAACTGAAAGTAGATTTCATTAATATCTTCCCCTCATGCCAGTAATTTACTGAACAGAGGTCTGGGCACAAATCAAGCGATGACCAGGCTTGCCCTTCTGAGGTGAAGACAGGCATGGCTGTCCAGCATACCTTTAGAAATCTCTCCATTCTCACTGAGGCCTCCACAGAGGGAGAGAGTGACATCAGGCAAGTCCATGGCAGAGTCTGAGAGGCACTCGGTGCCACTGTCTGCAGCTGCACTTCCCACAGACTGTGGGGACTGAGAGCCAGAGAGTGTGTCGGGTTCAGGCCATTGCCGGGAGCCGGGATCGGTGTCACTGTGGCAGACAGAAGGAAGGAGAACAAGGATTTATTCCAAATACATGGTCCTCTCGAATCCTACGAGGAACAGATGGGAAATCAAACGTAACTTCTGGGGTGTATGAGTGCATGATGTATGCATGTAAGTATGGGGTAACAAACACACATGAAAAGGTCAGAGTATGGGGTTCAGCCAGGTGTTTTCTATCACTCTGAGACTTACCTGCTGTAAACATGTAAGTTCAGGTTCCCTGAACTGCAACTTGCCATTTGGGCCAGGCTGGTCAACGACAGAGCTCCTGGGATCTACCTGTCTCTACCACTCAAGGCTGGAGTTAGAGGTACATAAAGTGCTATGCCCTGTTTATGTGGGGGCTGGGAATCTGGACTTGGGTCCTTATGGTTCTCATAGTTAACTGCTCTTATCCACTAAGCCATCTTCCCAGTGACCCTGCTCCACAGCTTTTTAAAGTAGAGTTTAAAAACAGCCAGGTGGCAGTGTGCATGCAGCACTCGGGAGGCAGAGGCTGGCGGATCTCTGTGAGTTCGAGACCAGCCTGGTCTACAAGAGCTAGTTCCAGGACAGGCTCCAAAGCTACAGAGAAACCCTGTCTCAAAAAACAAACAAACACAAAACAACAAAAAGCCTCACATTATAAATGACAGCAGCAGGAATCTGAGGACTAAGAAATTAACTACAAATGTAGTAAACACTTCTCATGGTGCCAGCGTTTCAACTGGGGCCTTCCTGACTGTAACTAAAGGGGTAGAAGAGTTAAAAGCATTTACTCAAATTGCCACAATGAAATAACAGGACAGTTAAGAAAAATCTGACATTTGGAAGCCCTTTTATCACTGCATTCCAAGAAAAAGGGCATGGTAATATACAGTCTGTAGAAAATTACTAAGTCCAAAGCTGTGTTCTGTTTTTTTTTTTTTTTTTTTTTTTGGTTTTTTTCGAAACAGGGTTTCTCTGTAGCTTTGGTGCCTGTCCCGGAACTAGCTCTTGTAGACCAGGCTGGCCTCGAACTTTCAGAGATCCGCCTGCCTCTGCCTCCCGAGTGCTAGGATTAAAGGCGTGCGCCACCACCGCCCGGCCTTCAAAGCTGTGTTCTGAAAACAAAACCCAAGGCTTTCCTGAATTCATCTTAATACTATCCCAAACTAGCCTAATTTAAAAGCAGAAACACTCAAGGACAAAGTACTCAGGAGGCCTGACCCTCTAGAACAATGCAGACTGTCTGTATGGCAGCGAGGCCTGAACCTCACTACCCTGAGAGTATTTTGAGACAAGGCACAGAAGGCTTGGTGCCAGAAGGAGTGCACACTGGACATTTGGAACGGAGCTTAAATGTGAAGTAAGGAGATGATGGCACGTCACGTTTATCGGTCACAATGGAAACTACTCTAATATTTGAGATGCTCGGATTGCTCACCTAGAAGCCAGCTCTCCCTCCTTTTTTGAGAACTGGGGATTGAACCCAGGAGCCTCATGTGTGGTGAGGCAGGCACTGGGCTGCTAAGTGACTCCACCAACCCAAGAAGCCAGGGTCTTTCACAAAACAGGACACACCTGGTGACATGAACGTGTACTCCTGGAACATCTAAGGGCTGAGGAGCAGGTGGCAGCAGAGTGTAGAAATGCAGCCATGTTCTCACGGGAAGTTGTTTATGTGTGGGAATTCCCTCTTATAGCAATGCACGCCTTCAAACTAAGAGGAAACTGACAGAGAGGTGGGCTCCTCACAAAAGCCACGCCCACTGAGATATGGCAATGCAGCAACTCGTGCGGTGAGAGAGGGAGGCACAGTCACACTTGGAGAAAACTCTAACAGGAGAGGTCTCTGTCTGCACCTGACTAAGCTGCGGAAGTGGGAGACAGCGGTCTCACACTCCTCCTGTCCGCGTCTGAGACAGAGGAAGGCCTGTGTGTGGGCCTCCCAACACTAGTGACGGAACGCTAGCCCAACAGTAAGACATGGAGCTTTATCAGTGATGGCAGCTGGTGTCATCCAGCCAGAAGGGCATGTCAACATGCGGGCTGCCTTCTGACTCAGCATGCTGCCAAACCCACAGGAATGATGGGACACGTGTGAACATCAGCTGTAAAATTATGACTGTTTAGTAATATAGAGTGACGATCACAACAGAGCACACTCGTATGCAGTAAAAGAGCCGATGACATGCCCCAGTTTTCAGTCCTTCCGCTACATGTGGCTAATCAACAGCAAAACTATAACCAAGTTCCACTGCATTAGTGACGATTTCCTTTGTTCTATTATGAACTCCAGCTGGCTGCCCTGAAACTCGTTATGCAGACCAAGCTGGCCTCTAACTCACAGAAATCTACCTGCGTCTGCCTCCTGAGTGCTGGGTTAAATTGAAGTGTGTGTCAGCATGCTTGGCCTTGCTCCCTATTTTTTAATAGGGATATTTAAAAAAATCCAATATAAAACCAAAGTAAGAGGACTGGGAAATGAGAGAAAGCCATAATTCTAATAGATCACATTTTAATTTTTTCTACCCTTAAGAAAACTGGACCAATTTCAGTTTTTTCATCTATAAAAACCCATTACTTCAAATAAAGTATGTGGGTATTTTAAGATAGTCTACTATACAGAGTTATGAACAAACTTTAAGAACCTCTCAAAAATATCTGTTAAAAATCTTAAATATATTTATATCAATCTCATTTTCCATTCCAAGTAAAAAATGAAGTAGGTTTTCCCAATAAATCATATAAAACAATGCTTGTATATAGTGCACAGTAAATTCAAACCACATTTTCTGAGAATAAAATTAAGTTTTATAATCAGTATATTAAGTAGTAGTTCCTTTTAGGATAAAATGAACTTGGGAACACGGTTAACATACATTGTGTTTGAGGTTCATGGTTGAGTTACCTTATAAAAATGAGGGATAGGAAGAATGGTTTTGTGACATGGTAGGGACTATGGGCACTATGGGGACACAGGGTCCCCGAGAATGGGGCCTTATAAGACTCAGGTTCAGAAGTGGATTCACATTCTTCAAAGGAGTGAAGAAATTCTTTGTAAAATGTTTGTAAATTAAAATGTGCTGTTTAAAACATACAAATAAAACAAATGCCAAAGAATTCCTCAAGTGTATTCAGTTTGTTATTAAGGACTATAAAGAACACTATAAAGAACACTAAACTAGGCCCGCAGGATGGCTGAGCAGGTGGAGTGCTTGCTGAGAGAGCCTGACAGCCTGTGGAGTGCAGAGAGGACCGACCCCACTGTCCTCTGCCCTCCACAAGTGTGCACTGTAGCACCAGCATCACTCACACACACACACACTCACACACACACACACACACACACCTCTCACGCAGGTCTCTCTCCCTCCTTATTGTACTAAATGTTTCATAAACAACACATTATTTTCAAGTCACTGCACTCAAAACAACACACACTATCTGAGAGCTTCCCCAACCCGAAGCATAAGCAGATTTAGCTAAAGACCATCACTCTGTTCCTCTTGCTCAGATGAAACAACTGGGGTTTCTCAAGTTGTTCACACCTCACCGCACAAACACACATTACCTTTTAGGGAAATAGAGAGCTGCCACTTCAGGCTCAAGAGCCTTTAAGTCATCAAGGTAAATGTCGTCAGGGCCCTGGTGCTGACTTCTTTTGTGGACACCTGTTATTAAAAGAAAAACACACCAGAGATAAGAATTTGTTCTCTATTTACCAACTTGCAATAGCACGGAGTTTTCTAAACAGAATGGGCCACCATCCACCTAAAGCAAGGTCCAAAGATCAATCCCTAGAAGGGTTCCTGCCTTGCCCTTGTCCTCACTTTGGCCCTGCTTCTTTCTTTCTCTGTGTGTCTGTCAATAGTACTTTAGTTCTACAGAGAATATACTTAGGTGGCATGTCCTGGGGTCTTTAAGGGAGAAATGTCACAATGTCTAGAACTTGCTGTTTGTGAGTCAGGAGATGGCAAGGAGACACAGCTGTGCACCACACCACATAAGGATACTTCAGTGGATGCACATATAATGGTGGTACCCAGTAGTGTCTTAGGGGAACATACCATGTTTGTAATGATAGTGGAGTAAATGAACCTATGGCATCGCTAGTCCTGTTAGTACAGCAATCTAATGATGTACATGATATAATGCTTGATAATGATGAAAGTGACTTACTTATATATTTACTATTAGTGTAGGGCATACTCCCATATACCTACTAAAATCTAAAACAGTATGTCATCATATACTAGCAACAGCATCCTGGCACGTTTCCTGCATCTCCTGACTACACCAAGAGGACAAGTCGATTGATTTACACTGAGTAAAAAACAATACTAAATTGCTTGATGACATACTTCTCAGACAATAGCTCTGTCACTAAGTGATGTACCACGGTATGTATAAAACTTTCATAATCAAGTGGGGGGGCGGTGAAGAGAATAAAGCTAGACAACAGTAGGAATCTTTCTCCTATCCCTGTGAATTCCTACAGTGTCTTAGACCATACAAGACCTGGTCATGCCCCTTAACAGTTCTTACATCAGAATACTTGGTGTAGATTTCTGAGAGTCACTGTCAGCTAGTCATCAGATTTGGTCACAGATCCCCTTGACAGCCACAGTCTTATTTTTGACAACTCATTTATGAATGATCTGAGTCTGTATCAGTTTGTCAAAATGGAATGTTCCATGCTCCTTTCCTTTTTGTCTTCAAAGTGAAGCAGGCACTCAGCTAATAAGACAGGCGGTTTTAGGTAAGGTTTTACTTCCTTAGATAAAGGCTCCAAGTCAACATTCAATGTGTGTAGTTTCTGACTCTTACTGAGACAATTGTTACAGAGTAAGGGCTGGGCTCATCCACACCAATTTAGGAGGGAAATTAGTGAAAGAAAGCACTAATAGTTAGTGGACACTTAAAAATATTTCTATTTTAGGTGTATGGTGTTTTGCCTGATATATGGCCATGTGCTTGGTGCCCAGAGACCAGAAGAGAGCACTGAGTCCCCTGGAACTCGAATCACAGATGATTGTTAGCTGCCATGTAGATGCTGGGAATCAAATCTAGGTCACTCAAAGTGCAGCCAGTATTCTTAACCATCGAACCATCTCTCCAACCTCCCGTAGGTATTTATTTTTAAACCATACGAAACCTACAAAAAATTTCCTTTAGCTAAGCAGATGTCTGAGAAAATATTTTTTCTCTATTCTACTTTTACTTTTATTTAAGCAAAAGGCCATTTAAGATTTTACTCACTAGCATATTTAGTTAATAATCAAAGACAGCACATGAATCTTGGCAGAACCTTAGTTTAAAAGCATAGCACAGGTTGGGCGGTGGTGGCACACGCCTTTAATCCCAGTACTTGGGAGGCAGAGGCAGGTGGATCTCCGTGAGTTCGAGGCCAGTCTGGTCTACAAGAGCTAGTTCCAGGACAGGCTCCAAAGCTACAGAGAAACCCTGTCTCGAAAAACAAAACAAAACAAAACAAAAGCATAGCACAGATGCTTAGTGTACCTGGGGAATATACATATGATTTCCTCACACCGACAGTGTACTGCCACTGTACTCACCAACTGATCAGAACACAATTCATTTACTTTCTTAGTACTTCTTAGAGGTCCACTGAATATTGACTCAAACTAATAGAAGGGCATTTACCATCTTGTTCGGAATTTAGAGAAGTAAGAGAAGCCACATGGGTAAGTCATCACCATGAAGTCTGGGACATGTTCTGACTGGAGATCACAAAGATAGCTGTCTCACAGTATGTGAGACACTGAAATAAGACACCATCCACTGATGCTGTGTGATGTCAAACACACAATTACCTTTCTTCTTTGTTGGTGAGTCTACTTTAGCAGCTGGTTTGGATTCTGAGGGAGCGTCTATTGAGGATGGACTGGGAACATGGTCTGCATCTAACATAGATGAAGTCTGAGGAGCCTCGAGAGGCAGTTCAGGAAGTTGAGCAGAAGCTGCATCACTTGGCTGCTTACACAGGGCTCTGGGTTTGGGTTTCACTATGGTACAGATAGTATCTTCAACAGTAGCATCCTTCTCGACTTCTCTTATGAGGCTGTCTTCACTGGGAATGACCCTAAAATGAGTGTTTTCCGACGGTGTAATTGTAGCTGTCCTCGGATGACAGTCATATCTTTCTCTTTTGCTGACCTGCAAATATGAATTGTTTAAAAATGCTCATCTTGAGGGAAACAGCTTATAGAACACAGAAAAACTTCATTCACGCCCCTACTGTTCCTTAAGGCAACTTAAAGCACTCAGTCATATAAACAAGTCAATTTCTGTTTTTACAAAACTGAATTCAACATGGGATTTAAACGATTTTCTTCCAAGAAATGGATCTTTCAGTACATTATTCCCTCATCGTGAGCAGCTGAAAAGTTTATGAACCTCCTCCTGCCCACTGTCAAGAGCACAGCAGGCAAACCTTCACCAGCTGAGTGAGATCCTACCCTAACTTTTGGGATTTAATTTTTCAGTGTGGAAACTCTAGTTTCTTTTAGGTATCTTTAAAGTTTTTTACTCAGCATTATTTGTTATATGTAGAAACACAAAAGATATTATTGTATTAAGTTATAAGTAAGTGTACAATGGAAATTTTATAAAGAAATGTTAATTTTTATTTATCTTTCAACCACAAGAGGGCAATGCCAGCATTATGCTCTGAGCTCAATAAGAAATTGCTTCCTTTGTTTAACAGCAAAGGCTCTTTACTGGTGTTTACTCATCATGTGGGAGCCCCCTCTGGGTGATGCTTACATTGGTTAATAAATAAAGAAATTACCATGGCCTGATAGGGCAGAACTTAGGTAGGCGGAGAAGACAGAACTGAATTCTGGGAGGAAGAAAGCAGAGTCAGAGGGACGCCATGGATCTGTGGCTGGAGGTAGACGTGCTGAAACTTTTCTGGTAGGCCACGACCTCGTGGTGATATAGCGATTGTCAGAAATGGGTTAAATAAAGATGTAGGAGTTAGCCAATAAGAAGCTAGAGCTAATGGGCCAAGCAGTTTTAATTAATACAGTTTCTGTGTGGTTACTTCAGGGCTAAGCTAGCCAGGTGGCTGGGAGGAACAAGTGGCCTCCTTGCAACATACTCAGACACATCCTAGTCTTTCCAGTAAGTCCCAGTACCTTGGTAGACTCTGGGAACCCGCCCCACGTCCACTCCATGTGAGACTCAGATCTGAGCAGGCTCTCGGTGGGCTTCACCTCCAACTCTGAATCACTCTTAGGACACATAGCCTGGGAATAAGTGCTGCAAACACACAAGAACAAAGAAAAACAAGGCTCAGTGTGTAGAGAAAAGTAAATGTAAGTGTGAATATGTCAACTACAAGTACAGACACTCCAATGAGGGAAACATCAATTGCTCATTCCACTTGAGGTCTTTACTAAAGTAAAAATGACAGTGATTATTAAGGATTTTCCAGGTCTCCTGTAGGCCCTCCATAATGTTTGCGTCTCACAGGAAACCAATGATACAGTTAATTTTGTAAGACAGGAAACACACAGGAAGGACGATTAATAATCAGTTAACATGGGCTGCAGAAATGGCTCAGTGGTAAAGAACTGGAAAACCTGGGTCCAGTTCCCAGGAATCCATGGCAGCTGGCAATCATCTGCTAACTGTAATCACCTGTAACTAACCTCCTAGGCGATCCAACTTCCTCTTCTGGTTTCTGTAGGCACCATGCATGCATACGGTGCACAGACATATATGTAGACAAGACAATTTTATGCATAAAATACATAAACTTAAAAAATCATTTAAATTCTGAAGGTTTGGTCACAGAAAATGAACAGTATGACCATACATTCTTTCACTACATTATTTATTTGACACCAAATAATAGAATTTAAAAGTAAGAGAGCAAATTCTATCCTAATTATTCAGATTTACAACTAGCAAACACCATCAGAATAAGATTAAATTTAGGAACAAAATGGTTGTTAAAAACAGTTCATATTCATGTTAAATTTTACCTGATGGTTACTCTACTATTATATAAACAGAAAGTGTTATTACTATCAAATAACATAAAAGCTACTAATATGTACCCCCCTCTTCCCTTAGGAAAATAGAAATTTCAGAGATACTCACGTTTCTAATGGGGACCAATCTCCATCAGATAAGGGATAGTGATCCCCGGAATGGAAGAGTGGAGGCTCCTTATAGTCTTCTTCCTTTAAGGAAGCATTTGAAGATCCTCTACGAAAGGGAAAAAGAGAGCAAAAATGGGTACCAACAAGTCTCTTATCAACATGATTAGCAGCATCTTCTGGAAAAGGCTAACATGATCAAGGAGGTATGACCAAAGCCACCCACCATATAACAGGAGGATAGCCAGTAGCCATATCATAGAAGGATATAAAATAAATGTGATTAAAAATTTCTGATAGGCTAGGGATGTTGCTCCATTTAGTACAATAAATTGTCCAAAGTAAAAGCTATGACTTCACTTTTCATCATTAGGGAATTTATCACACATCAGTATGAGGTTTATATGGGGTAGCATGTGGAAATCTCTGGAAAGCATAAGGCACAATCCCGCAGGTTTAAGAGCTTCTTATAGAACACTCAAGATAGTGTGTTGAATGTAAACTGGAATCACACCATTAAATTTGGTGGGCTAAGAGCACAGAAAGAAACTGCCATTTGTTCTTCAACCACTACCACATGGATGTCCTTCCAGGGCTCAGTCAAACAGGTGGAAGAAAATTCCAGCTTAAGTGAGAAAACAATGCACACTCTGCCTTAAACTGCTCCCTTGAAATTTCAGGTAGTTCTGATTTGAAAAGTGTTACAGGTTTTGAGTAATTCTACTAACTGGTATGTAAGTGGTGATTAGAAACTCACACTTAAACTGAAACTCCTTTAACTTATAAACTCAAAACAAAACTCTGTTTCCCAGGAAAAGGTCTGATACCAAATATAAGAACCTGAGAAGGGATGCCAGGTGTATTGGTATATACCAATCCCAGTACTCAGGAACTGGAAGCAGAAGGATTATGAGTCTGAGGCCAACCTGTGCTCTACAGTGAGACCCTGTGGAAGGAGGGGGAAGCAGAAAAGAAAAGGGGATAAGGAAGAGAATGGGATGGGAAGGGAAGGAAAGGGGAGGAGGGAGGGATGGGGCAGGCAATGAAGGAAGGGGAGAGGAGGGCATAGAAGACAGGAATAGAGAGAAAGGGGAAGGGAAGGGAAAAGGAGGGGAAGGGGATGGAGACGGAAGAGAGAGAATGAAGGAGAGGAGGACAAAGGGGCAGGGAAGGTGCAGAGGAAGGGGAGGGGGAAAGACCCTAGGGTTGGAAAGCTACACAACTGGACTATAATGCTCCCACTTGAATCTGTGCACTCCTAGCGAAGTGCTCAGTAAGAGCCGACAGTCTCTTTTCTGAAACGTACTCAATGGAACGAGGCACGCCTCCAGACTGTCCCGAAGAGCACTAGCAGCACACCAGATCTGACAGTAAGTGGGATGTGATGCTTCCTTCACTGATCCCACAATAAACAGTTGGGTGAGGGCATCAGACTCACACTACACACCTTCAAGAGTAGCAGCAGCTACTGGCTGCCTGGGGCTCTACTGGGTGCACAAGCCCCTGTCCAGACTGGGAATCTTACCTTGCTGTCTGGGCTCCCTTTTCATCATCAGAGCTCACACCCACATCACATACGTCTTCTGCGACAGGAGAAGCCGCCTGTTCCTCCTTCCTATTGTCCTGTTTGCACTTTTTTCTCCTTCGTTTCTTCTTTTTCACAGAACTTGGAGCGAAAACTGTCTCTGTTTCCAAGGTGTGAGAAGTATCTGGGCTCTGAGATGGCCTTTCATCTCTGCTTGACTTCACCAAAGGGGTGTCAATATCTTTAAAGAACTGGTCTTCAGTAGGAATTGGCGAAGTGGCAAGATAAGCAGGTAGTTTCTCCTTAAAGAATAAAAGAAAAGTTATCTACAACAAACTGGACAGTTATCAAAACAATAATTAATTTCTCAAGTATACAACTTTTCACAGGGGTAAGAGAGCATAGTCCGTAAAGGTAGACTTAAATAAACGTGAGTTCATTTCAGTATGTAACTGAGTCTTTCTCAGAGCCGCACTGAAGATGAAAAGCCTACAATTAAATTCCGAGCCGATTAGTTAGGCAGTGGGGGAGCACGCCTTTAGTGCCAGTAAGAAGAAGGCAAAGGCAAGAGTATCTCCTTGAGTTCAAGGCTAGCCTAGTAGCTGAATTCCAGGACAGCCAGGGCTACACAAAGAAACCCTATCCTGAAAAACAAAAACAACAAAAAGAATCTGAGCCGATTAAATTCTGTACAAAGAGCTATCAAAGTGGCAGCAGTGTGCTGAGTATTACAAGGACTGATGCGATGGTAAGAGCCTGGTGAAGCAGAGGCCAAGGCCAAGACCACATCTGACAAGGGCAGCAGGGCAGGATTGAGAGCCAAGTGAGGAAGTGATCATGACTGAGGCAACATCTGACAATGGAGGAGATCAGAACACTTCGATCCAAGTATCCTCTCAGGAACTCAGAGGAAGAAAAGGCAGCCTGATATTCAGAATAATTAAACTTTTCAACTTAGTACTGAATAAATTAAATCTAGTGAACTTCCCAATCATTTATTTCAATCAGAAGAAAGGAGAGGTAGACAAGCACAAATTAACTGGCCCATTGCGGGCAGGTGGTCCTGGCTGGTATAGGAAAATAAGCCGTAAGGAACACGTTGGTAAGCAGAGATTCTCCAAGGCCTCTGCCTCAGTTTCTGCCTCCAGGTCCTGCTCTAACTTCTCTTAATGAAGTAAACTGTAGGGTGAACTTCATGGTTCACACAATAGATCACAGCAATAGAAACATAATTAAGACATCTACCAATAAGATGATTCGATAAACCAGGCAAATCTACACCTTGGAAACCGTTAAAAAGAGGGGTTGTTTTAGAATTGCTGACTGAAAAGGAATGTTGATAATGGTCAAAAAGTCAGATAAACAAAAACTAAATAAACAGCACCTATGCGGGGGGGCACACAGAACAAGGAGGTTCTCTGGGGGTTCTAGGCCAGCCTGACCTACCAGGGCTAGTTCCAGGACAGGCCCCAAAGCTATAGAGAAACCCTGTCTCAAAAATCCAAACCAAACAAAACAAAACTCCACCACCTAATAGGGTTTTTGTTAACTTTTAATCCCCTTTAAAAGCAGGTCTTGGGCTGGAGAGATGGCTCAGCGGTTAAGAGCTTTGCCTGCTCTTCCAAAGGTCCTGAGTTCAATTCCCAGCAACCACATGGTGGCTTACAACCATCTGTAATGAGGTCTGGTGCCCTCTTCTGTCCTGCAGGCATACACACAGACAGAATACTGTATACAAAATAATTAAATGTTTTTTTTAAAAAAGCAGGTCTTATTTTATTATTATTTATTCATAGAAGAGTAATTCTAGTATTTGTAGGATGAATCGGGACTTTTTTTTGTTGTATTATTTTTATTTTAAAGAGGCCCTTAGTATGTAGCTCTGGATGTCTTAGAATTTACAATTGTATAGGAAAATCTAGTCTATTTAGTCATATATGAAACAGAGAAAGTTTTGCAAAGTTGATGCTCTTCGAGTTGACCTTGCTAAAGCAGGCTCTAAACAAAACTGCTGGCAGGCCCTGTAGCAGGCAAAGGATCACTGGTTTATATAATGATAGTCAGTGATAGGGCCTACATCTGATGTTCAGAAACATCAAACACAATTATGCTTATGATGCCTTACTCTGCTCTTTGCCTTTGCTTCTGAGGAGGTGAAACTGTGTTTATTATAAATGCAAACGAGGTACTAAAACACCAGTAAGATGTCCAGGAAGACAACAGGATAACCTCAGGGCTACCCCACAGAACAGTGCCTACACTGGCGCTCTTTCCCAAGCTCAGAAAAAAGGCAACCAAAATAATCCTGTTTTGCTATTTGTTATTTTTGTTGTCATTTTTCTCTTTGTGAATTCACAACATCAAATTAGTAGTTCACCTTCAAACCCCCAAAGTCTCTGTATCCAAATAACTTGAAGCTTCTTATTTTTGCTTTAAGATTTAATTTCTTATGGAAAAAGATAGTGATGCTTCTACAGGGTTTTTAAAAAGAGCCATATTGACTACATCAAGAAGAGTTTGTTCTTGTTCCCACTCAGGAATACCCAGACTGCACAAGGACATGGGGCTGGTACAGATGAGCTGTCTTATAGAAGTCACATGTACACTAATATGCAAGATGACATAGGCCAATTGACTTAACTCTTGACATCATAATTCAGTGGCTCTTAAGGTCATGGGTATAGTATTCCTAAACAAACAAAAGAATCATTTAAAAAAACCCTTATTACTATGGGGGGGGGGCAGGTGGGTGGCACAGCATCAGTACGGCATCAGAGGACAACTTTCTGGAGAAGTTCTCTCCTTCCATCGTTATATGGCTCTAGACACCAAACTCACATTGTCACACTGCCTATCTGGAACGTGTCTTTACGGGATAAGCTATCTCTCTGGCCCTGTAAACATGTCTTCTGAATTTAAAGGTCACATATGTACATACTCACACACAGTTTAAGAGATCCATCTCGAGGCAGAGCTGAATGAATTCAAGTCAAGTCATAAGCTTTAGTGAACATGAAGTAGGAAAGCCCTTTGATACTAGACAGTCTCCAAACCCTGAAAGCTGGTGTGAGCTTTTTTTGGGTTTAGTTCAACATGTAAAGAAAGCCTGTTAGGCAATAACAATCATCCACACAAGCATGGGAAGAGCTGAGCAGTTGTTCTGAGACGTGTTCTAGAAGCCGGCACAATGTGCACAGGGGCCGTGACCTTCGAGACTTACATATTCTTCTTCAGTCTCCTCCACAAAGAAGGCTTCTCCATTATCACCCAATTTCATATGAAGATCCACCGCACTGCCGTTGATCTCTATATCAATCTAGGGAGGAAGCACACACAATTCAGCACAAAGAACCTTTCATCTAGGCTAACCTAAACCTCAATTCTTGGCTCACACGCCAAATGCAGCACTGGGTTTCTAGAGATATAGCCCAGAGAAACACTGTTACCAGCCCGAGTCTACCCCTGAAAGAAATAAACTTGGGTACTGAGAGAGAATTGAAAGAAATGTTTTCACAGCACTTTAAAATTTATTGCTTAGTCTCTAGATTTTCTTTTCTTTCTCTCTTTGGGGGACAGGGTCCTGCTAAGTTGCCTATCCTGCTGTTGAACTCACAAAATTCAGGCTTAGATTTTTCAAGTGCTGCAGTTACAAGTCTGAGCCACCACACCCAGCTTAACCTGCCGAATATTGCAAAATGTGAGAAATATTGTTAACAAACATTTCTGTGTTTCCCAAGTTATAGACAGCATAATAAGGCTTGTCTCACAGAATTCAAACATTAAAATGTTTCAGTACCCTCGTATTGAGCTTTGTGTGAATTCCCTGCTAGGTTTTTATCCCAGGTCACTATGTAACAACAGATGCTGTAAGGACCAACGAGAAATCACTGGTCTGCGAAGTCTGCTGGTGACCGGCACTGCGTTTTGTTATTCAGGTTAGCCACAGAGCAAAGCTAGGGGGCATGTGGTTATAGCTATCTAACTTTTGTATATGTGCGTACATGTATGTATATCTTTGTGTGTGTGGTGCATATGCACATGTGTGTGCATGGAAGTCAGAGATCAAACTCAGGCTGTGAGTCCGTTAGGCACTGTTCATCTTTCTTGAGACAGGGCCTCTCACTGGAACCTGGGCTTGCCTGATTAGGGCAGGCTGGCTAGGCAGAAAGCCTAGGAATCTGCTTGTCTGTCTCCCCAGAGCTGACACAAACAAGCACATGCTACCATGCCCAGTACTTACACTGGTTCTGGGGAATCAAACTTGGCTCCATGTGCTTGAAGAACAAGCACTTCACTGACTGAACCGTGTCTCCAGACCTCATGTAACAGTTTATAAAAATGAACAATTCAAGGAGGAAACTATTGGCCAAGATAGAAAACATGGAGGAAAAAAGAACTGATAGCGATGTAAGAAAAATTCAGCTTTCCCAAGGTCTCACCTGGAAAGTGAGTCCATATCAAAGAAACGTCCACAACCTCCCAAATGCAGAGTTGTGGAGCCCAGGCCCAATGTATACACAAACTCTTGAACTCAGGGAGCATTGCAGGAGAGGGGCAGGGAGATTGTAAGATTGTGCTTCCTGGGAATGTTAGAGGTGACATGAGTCTCACCAGCACAAGATGAGCAAAGACAACAACACTGTAGTATGTGTACATGCTAATGTGGATGTGGGCGGGGAGACGAGAGGCTTCAACCTGAAACAGGCAACTACAGGCAACTACGGACGCTAAGTGTGAGAAAGTCTTCTCCAGACTTATCATGATCTGTCCTGAAAACATACACACAAATAACATTATACAGACTGTTTCAGATCACACACACACACACACACACACACACACACACACACACACACACACACACGTATTTAACAATGAATGAATAAAGAAATCAAGAATCAGCCAGTCAGTGGTGGCACCATGTCTCTAATCCCAGTACTCAGGAAGCAGAGGCATGCAGATTTCTTTGAGTTTGAGGCCGGCCTGTAGTTTTGTTTTTTTTACCCCCCTCTATTCTCTCGGTGGTGGTGGGGCACCCAGTTCCCTAGTAATCACATGGAAACTTATTCTTTTTATGAAAGCCTAGCATTAGTTTGGCTTGTTTCTAGCCAGCTTTTCTTAACTTAAATGATCCCATCTACCTTCTGTCTCTGGGCTTTTATCTTTCTCTATTCCATATACTTTTCTTTCTTACTGTATGGCTTGTTGTGTTATTGTCCCTGATGTCCTTTTCAATCCTTCTCTTTTTCTCCTTCTACTTAATCTCCCTGCTTGACAGCATCCGCTAACCTTTCTCCTGTCTAGTTATTGGCTGTTCAGCTCCTTATTAGACCAATCAGGTGTTTTAGACAGGCAAAGTAACACAGGCTTACAGAGTTAAACAAATGCAACATAAAAGAATGCAACACATCTTTACATCATTAAACAAATGTTCCACAGCATAAACAAATGAAACACATCTTAAACTAATATTCCACAACACCAGCCTAGTCTATAGAGCGAGGTCCAGGACAGCCAAGGGTACACAAGGAAACCCTGTCTTGAAAAACCAAAACGAAAAATAAGTCATGAATTTGAAAGAAAGCCAGGATGGGTATCAGGGAGGGTTTGGAAGGAGGAAATGATGTTAATTATAATTTCAAAATAGAAAATATAAAAAAAGAGAAATTCAAATCAAATTTGAACATTCCAGAAGAAACAGCTCACTACAGGAACCATAAGCTTGGGTGAAATATGCGTGTGTGTGCCTACATCTAGACCGGTTTCCTGATTTGCCACCTGAGACATCTTAGAAGTAATGAGAAAAACCTGTGGTCAGATTATTGCTTTTAAATACTAATTGAGTTAAAAGCAACCAGAGCGCTTTGGACACGTAAAATGAATGATTCTAAGGCCGCAGCAGGGAAGATTTTCCTAGACTACCATATGGAAGAAGGAACAAATATGTCAGTTTAAATAACTAAAATTATAAGGATAAGGGATAAGGCAAAAGCTATATTGTAAAACTAATACTATGGATTCACATGGAGAGCAATGGAGTAACTGAAAAATAGACATAAAGATAAAGATGGCCCTTAATATAAAATTTAAATTAAGAACTGGAATAAGAAAGGTAAAGATAAATCACAGGTACACACATTAATAATTCTGTAGATAAATTTTATCAATGTACGCTAAAATTTATGTGTTGAACGATTATGGGAAATGTGAATATTTGTGCAGTAAGCCAAATGAGGAGAAAAACAGAACATTTTCCTACAAGGGGCTTTGTGGTGGAGCAACCCTAGCAGACACCGTGAATCAGGGATGCACAGTGAGTGTCGACAGTAACAAGACACGCAGTGCAGAGGAGTGTGCTTTAGAAGAGTAAGCATCATTCTGAACTGATATTTCAAAGGAGCAATCTCCACAAAGACCTCTGTGTCCCTATATTCCTTACTGGACAGTCTCAGGGAAGGACTGAGGAGCATCAAGGACATGCAGTACAAGATCAACAATGGAAAGGACAGTGGAGCAGACAGCAGACAGTCCTAGAAAGCCCGATGAAATCCGGGTGATGGGTCTGGTTGACAGCGTATGCTGGCACACATTTCTGGTTTTGGCACAAGTACAATGGCCATATGAAGTACTAACATTAAGGAAAATATATTACGCAGAAGAATCTTTTAACTTTTATTTCTTAAAACTGTTATATTTATTTCTGAATATTGGAGGTTTAAGAACAACTTTCTGGAGTTGATTCTTTTGGGTCACCAGGTTCTGCGGATGAACTTAGGCCATCATACTTGAATGACAAGCACTGTCACTACTGACCATTCTCACCCATCTAAAAGATTTTTTTTTTAAATTAATTTTGTGACTTGCCTGGAAGTCAAAAATTAATTTAAAAAAAAAGGATTTAAAAAATTAATCATTATCACTTGGGAGACAGAGGCAGGTGGTTTTCCATGGGTTTGAGGCTAGCCTGGTCTAAACAGCAAATTTCAGGACAGCCAGGGTTTGTTTGCAAAATAAGACCCATCTCAAAAAACAAACAATAAATAACTGAATAAATAAATGAAAGTTGATTAGCATGACACACCAGGAGAACGAAGAAGGAAGAGAGTAAATTTGAAGGTAGCCCAGGCTATATACAGAGCTACTAGCCAATTGGGATCACTTAGTGAGATCCTGTTTCAAACATACAAACAATGTTATAAAATACCGTAAGAAACAAAGGCATGGGAAACCACTGGAGACTAGAGGAGACTAAGGAGACAGGACAACAAAACGTTTCTCATCCTGGTTGTAGAGATGGTTTGCATGAGGTTAAAACGTGTCATGAATTCTTTAAGTATATGTAATTTATCATGTGTTAATTAAAAACAAACCCAAAAAGGTTAAATATCACAGACAGTTAATAATACAGTAATTATCCTACACAAACACATTCTCTTTACCTCTTAAAGGAAATGGCCACATTTGCGTGTGTCTCTGTGTGTGTTTATGTATACATACACTAGTGAGCCTCTGTGAAGAGGCCCAAGGTTGACCTTGTATGCCTTTCTTGACTGCTCTACACTTTATAAACTGAAGCAAGATTTCTCTGGAACTTAGAGCACTTTGATTAGTGTACCTAGACAGCTTGCTCCAGGGATTCCATCTGTACCTCCAGTATGCTGGGATCACAAATGGGCCATCCACCACTCTGTACAGCAAGTGCTTTTACCCACTGACCCAATGTTTAGTCAGCTTTCTTAACATTTTATATTACTGAGAATATTTACTGCCAAGAAACCAAGGGGTAGAAGTATGTTTCTGAGGTCCTCGCAGCCTAGCAGCTTCCTCTACAAGGACAGAAGGATGATTACTAACTTAAAACACTGTAACAACAGTTGAAGAGACAGCTCAACAGGTAAGGCACCAGAGCAGTGGAATTCCCAGCACCTAGGTCAGGCCGAACACAGCTGTTTAACTCCAGCTCCAAGCACACACCCTCTTCTGACTTCCTCAGGCAGCTACACTCACAAGGTATATATATATACAGACACATATATGCATTAAAAGTAAAAAAAAGGTAAATATTTATTTAAATGAAATTACTAATACTAATATCGTCTTTAATAAAAATAATTTACATGGATATTCTTCAAATTTTTCATTTTTAGATGCTATTAATTTAACCCAAAGATGGGAAATGAAATAATTATTTTTTAATATTCAAATTCAAAGTCTTAATTATTTAGGTATCATCTTAACACTTCACAGCCATTATCTTATATTTCAAATACATTATTCTATATAGTCACTATTTAACTCTCTTGATTTGTGGATGAATGAAGCTTTGTCTTTCCAAAAATTTAAATGTATATAAGATTGTGCCAATATTGAGTGCACTTAAAAGAATATGCAAAAACTCTTTAGGCAAAAAAATTTAATGCATTTGCTCATGTGTATGTGGGTGTGTGCATGTGCACTGTTCCCAGTTGGTGGAACTATTTAGGAAGGATTAGGAGATGTGGCCTTGTTGATGGAGGTGTGTCACTGGGGGTAGGCTTTGAGGTTTCAAAAGCCAGGCTAGGCCTCTGTCTCCAACTTGTGGATAGGAATTCAAGCTCTGTTCCAGCGCCAGGCCAGCCTGGCTGCATGATCCCTGCCATGATAGTCGTGAACTCCCCACTAAAAATGTGCCACTAATTAAATGTTCTCTTCTTCAGTCTCTTCACAGCAATCAACAGTAACTAAGAGAAGCACTAAGGTAGAACAAGTGCTTCCCAAAGTTACTATTTTAAAGAGGACTCTCAATCTGATAGATCAAATTCTAGTAAAACTGTCTGCTAAATTAATGACTTTCTTTCTCAGAGTTATATTTCCTTGACAGTGGTTTAGTCTTGTTCAATGTATATAACTGGTGTTAATATGGAAAGATACACACAAGTAATGGATTAATAAATAAATATCTGTTTTGGCATGCTCTCTTTGGGTGAGAATATTTCTAAATATCTTTTGGGAATCTGTCCACCCTTATTTCAGACTCTACATTTCAAGTGGATTCTGGTGACGGTGAGGCTGTGTTCCCAGCCCAATCAACATGTTCCATTCCCAGTTGCAGTGACAGGTCTGTGATGGATGTGATTCAAGTGCTCTCATACACTGTAAAGATTTGTCACTCATAATGGTTTAATAAAATACCGACTGGTCAGTAGCTAGGCAAGTATAGGTGGGGCAACTAGACTAAGAATTCTGAGAAGAGTAAAGGCAGAGAGATGCAGAAGTCAGCCAGATGCAGAGGAAGCAAGATGAGAATGCCTCACTGAGAAAAGGTACCAAGTCATATGGCTAAACAAAGATAAGAATATGGCTAACTTAAGTTGCAAGAGCTAGTTAATAATAAGCCTGAGCTAACAGGCCAAACAGTTTATAATTAATATAAGCCTCTGTGTGTTTCTCTTAGACTGAATGGCTGCAGGACCAGGCGGGACAGAGACTTCTGTCTACATCCAAGTGCAAACACCAGGACTTCTAAAGGAAGGATTTCTCCTGTGTCTGCTGAGCTAATGGAGGTAAGGTTGGAAGCACTGCCTGTTCTCTGGCATAAAGAAAAACTCACTCAGAGGCAGCACTCTGAGGTGGGGAACCGAATTCTGGTAGCAATTTTGAAACATTTCTAAAACAGCACTGACTGAAGTAGATGCCCCTGGACTTTGGCTTTTCTGCTTATGAGAGCAGGAGACAGTCTCTTATCACCCATGTTGGGGACAGTTTCAATACACTGGGTATTTTCCTTTGATAAATAACCATGATATTGACTTTGTGAAAGGTCAACACAAAGTTTGCTTTCTTAAACTCTTGAGTTCTGGGATTAGTAGAAGTGCTGGTGTTCTATCAAATGCCAACAAATCATGGAAAATGACTGCCTCCCTAGGTAGTACTTTTAAGGTCTTTAGGATTTCAGGTCCATTTCTCAGGTGTCACCATGTCTGAAAATTTAGAGTCAGTTTTTAAAAAAATAAATAAATAGCTGACCCTAATCCCAAAAGACGTGAGACAACAGGCTAATACAACAACTAGTGCGTCTTAACACAGACATGGCTTATGTTTTTCTGCCATAAGAAGGCTGTTTTTTGATAAATAAAATGGACAGATTTCTTCCCTAATATGCCCCCTGAGATTCTGGGATATAAAGGAAGGAATAGGATTGTGCCTGTGTATTATGCTCCTACAAGTACTCGGGTTTTTAACTTTGACTGGGTATTTAATAATGGAATTAACTGTGTGGCCTGGTAAAGAAATCAAATCCCATGAGAAGGCATGCAGAGAATGCACCCATCAGTTCCTCATCACTTCCAGAGGACACATCTGCTGCATCTCTGCTCTGCTCTGAAAGGCCAAAAAACCAAGGCAACCTATCAATTAGAAACCTGGTTCCAGGGTGTGGTGGGATGGAGTGTGGTTGGGGAGAATTTGCTGGGAAGATACCCAGAGAAATTTTACAAACAGATCCTTGGACACCCAATGAGAAACTTCAGGGCATAAATGAATGGTCTGAGTACCCCCAAATAGTTCCAATCTGAAAGCACTAATAGTGTCACTACAAACAAAACAAAGGAACCAACGGTTAATCCCAGTTTTTAATCTCAGCATTCTGAGGCAGAGGCAGGTGCACTCTGTGAGTTCAAGGCCAGCCTAGGCTACAAGAGTGAGTTCCAGGATAGCCAGAGCTACACAGAGAAACCCTGTCGCTAAAAACAAAACAAAACTACAAAGAAAACAAATATCAAGGCACTAACTATGGCTGGACAGTGCTGTCCTAGAGTGGAAGCTACCAAGTCAGGAAGCAGAACTGTAGCTGCTTTTGCTTTCCAAAGGTGATCAAGCAACGGCTGGTCTGCAAAGTATGGTGGAAAATAATTCTGTAACACTCAGAAAGGACTTTTTTTCCGGGGGCAGGTTAATTTTGGGACAAGAAAAAAATCTAAGCTTAAGCAGAGGGAAATGTGTACCCAAAAATTATCAACAAAAACCTCATCACTCTTAACTTACACATGTTAGTCTTTAACACATGCATTTCCCCCTGCGCCAGGAAGCGGGGCAGGGTTCTCACAGGGCTCCACAACCTTGGTGAGAGCGGCTGGCGTTAGCCAGGTGGATAGCGTGGGTGTGAAAAGTTGCCGACTCCATACTCTGAAAGTTTTATAATTAGCTCAATTTTAAAACTTACTTACAACATACGCATTGAAACAACCTCCCTAGTTCCCGATACTCGAGGCAGGGAAAGGATATTGAAAAAAAAAAAAAAACTAAAACAACCCCCCCCCCAATAAAAGCAATAGAGAAAAAACACAAACATTCAATTGGGGAATTAATTTCTTTTAAACAAGTATAATCTACACCTGATTACATGAGCTTAGTCTACTTACTCATAATCCATATAATAGTATTATCCTTCCTACGTACCTATCTCCCTCCCTCCCTCCCAAACGACAATAGGTTCTCTCTCATGTTTCTTAAATTCGCTTTGATCCTCACCTTATGGTCCTTCTGCATCCATGTCCTCAGTGCTTAGGTGACAGGCACTGGCCACTTGTGCAGTGACAGTGACTGAACCCAAGGCTTTGCACACCTATGCAAATACTACACTGACTGAGCAGCTAGCTCTCTAGCCTGTACTATTTTATTTTCTTTTATGAAGATTTTAATGTGAATGTGAACCACGGGGCACACGTGGGGTACAGGTGAGAATAACTTTTCAGTATGCTTTCTTGTTCCACCATGTGGTCTCAGGGGTTCAACTTGGGTCCTCAGGACTGATGGCAAAAGCTCTAACTCACTGAGTCATCTTACTGCTCCTATACTATTTTAAAGTGCTGTCTTAAGTAAAGGAAATAATTTCGTTTTTGAAACAAGCCCAACTTCCTTGATTGCACATAGCTTCAGTTTGGTTCTGAGTTTCAACATGTAGGATTATCTTTATAATTTCAGTTTCTTTCTCATTTGTAGAAACTTTCTGTAACAGTCTTCTGAATTTACAAGCCACTTCAAAAGCAATGTTTCTTTACCACTTCTTCAATAGCATTTAAGTTAATAAAAAAAAAAAAGAGTAAGGAGGGGCAGCTCACTGGCTGGGCACTGCACTTACCACTTTCTCCTTGGATCTCAGGACTCCTAGCTTCCCGAAGCGCACGTGAAAAGGTGAGCACTGATAGGTGCCATCCTGCTGTCGCACCACGACAACATCGATGCACCCAGACAACGTGGCTTGGTTAATGCCCTTGTAGAGTTCCTTTACAGTGACGAGCACTTGCCCAGCCAGCTGGCCCACATAATTCATGGTTTGAGACTGTAAGAAAATGAAGATGATGTCAGCACTGAGGTTTACAACTAATAAAATGACCAAAAAAAAAAGTTTTAATTAAACACACACTTGTTTGCTATTCCGGGCCCATTCCTTTCCTGCTGCTGCTGCTGTGGGTCACACATCACTAGGACAGACTTCTGACTGGGAGCCTGCCTCTAGGTGGGGCTGCGGAAGCTCCATTTCCTTTTACACTCCCAGGGTGGGGCCCACTGTCACCAGGGAGCCCACCTGTTCTATCTCCTTCCACCAACAGCTCAGGACCAGAAGAGAAGCAACTGAAGAGCAGTCACAGCTGCAGTCTTGGCACGCACGGTGTTGGACCCTGCTGCATCCACTCTGACCACAGCAGCCAAGCAGAAAAGGCCCTGGTTATGCATACATCAAATACACAATTTTTAAATTTTTACGTTATCGAGACAGAGTCTCATTGTGTAGTCCTGGCTGGCCCAAAACCAGAGAGATACATTAGGTAGCTTTTGAGCTCACAGAGATCTGTGAATGCTCAAGATCTGCCTGCTGAATGCTGGGATTAAAGGCTATGCCACCACGACTGGCCAATCTCTCTCTAGGGTCTCATTTTGTAGCCTAAAGGCCAAATAAAATCCTATTTTAGCCTCTCAAATGCTAGGCTTACAGGTGTGTGCCACTGTATCTGACAGTAATTACTTCTTGAACAAAGAAAGAAAAAATCAAACGAACTATCAATACATAAGCTAGACCAATCAATAAGCTAAAAGCACGCACTGTGTGTGGCAGAAACATTGCTCCATCAGAATACTCACAGATCACGTCACTGTATCTCTTTCTTCTTCTTCATCTTTTTGTTTATTTTCTTTGACATGGTTTCACTATGTAGCCGTGTGTGTCTGGAATTCACTCTGAGGTCCCTACTGGCCTTGACTCAGAGATCCACTTGCCTCTGCCTCTTGATTTTCACCAGGCCCGACTGATTATACTTTTAAAAATTAGCCTTTCTAGATCAGAAGTTCAAGGACAGCCTGAACTATCTCCAAAACACCAAATAAACAAATGAATTAGCAAACTGTCTTCCTACTGTGAGACCAGTGTAGGTTGCAGAGTTTTGAGAAAGAACACAGCAAAACATCACAACCAGTGTCGTCTTCTCCCCAGTTCCTAGCAACCATTAATATGTTTTCTATTTCTGAAATTTCTGTCATTTTAGGAAGGAAGTCATATAAATAGCATCATAAACTATTTAGTCTTTTAAGACTGCCTTCTTTCCCTCATATTTTTTTGAAGACTTATCCATATGGCTGTATCAATAACTCATTCAATTTTCCTGCTACATAACATTTCATGGCATAAACTTATCATGAAAACAAAACACAACAAAACCAAACCAAACCCCTTTACTTGTTGAAGGACAGGTAACTGTGCTTCTGGCTATTACAAAGAAGACATAGTTCTAAGTATCTGAGCACAGGTCTGTGTGAATGTGCGTTTTCATATTCTAGGGCAAATGCCTAGGACAACTGCGTGCAAACCAAGTGCAGGCTTAGCTGTTTTGGATCTGTCCGACTACTACTTTCCAGGATTACACTACCATTCACATTCCCACCCGCAATGGGAGGTGGGAGGTGAAATTATCTGGCATCCTCACGATACGTGGCATTACTGCTTACTCTAGCTTTAACAACATATAATGACTCGCATTTCTTTAATAGCTAATAATGCTGAGCACTCTGTTCGTGTACTGCTCCACCTCTTGAGTGTCGGTCTACAGTTCGGAAGAGCCCTTGTCTCACTGTCTACAGTTCGGAAGAGCCCTTGTCTCACTGTCTACAGTTCGGAAGAGCCCTTGTCTCACTTAGAGGGAAATGAAATGCAGATCTTTGTTCCCACTTCTGTGGGCAAAGATTATCTCTAACCAGAACCGATGTGAAGTTCATTTGGAGGTCGTTCATCATATCACCTCCTTTCCCAGGAAGTGCTTCTCTGCCTCCTAGAATGCTCTGAGTTGCCCTGTTCTGTAAAGCACAAATGTTCAGGACATGCTCTTTTGCCTGTTGCAACATATTAGCTAGGTGGCACACAGAGTCAGTATTACGTGACTGATTGAGGATGGCAATGCTAAAATGTTACAATTTGTAAAACAAAAAAACCGTCACACTATAGACCTTAAAAAAAGAAACTGAAAACAGCAAATTTTAAACATCAGCCATAAACCACCATGTTCTAAATGTAACAAGCTTACATCAACTAGTACATACAATCCATAATTAAGTGTAACAACATCTATTCAGGAAGACTTTAATTACTGTGGTTAAGAGTTGTGCTGGTATACATAAAGTAACTATTGTACAAAAGTTAGTTGCTAAATGTAGAAAAATACAGGCTGTCAAGAAACTCATTTTCTCTTGGAGGACATGAAGCCATTGGGTTTATATTTTGTAGGCTGAGAAAACAAAAATATATGGAGGCCAGGGCCCTACCATGTACTACACCCCGGAAATGGCCAGGAACAACCTGTCAGCTACACAATACATCTAATAACTGAACTTTCAGAGAGCTCTCTACACCCCAACGTAGACTATTTTGAGACAGGATTTCACTGTATGGTCTGGACTGTCCTGGAACTATGCAGACTAGGTTAGCCTCAAATTCACAGACCTGCCTCTGCTTTCAGAGTGCTAGGGTCAGAGGTGTGCACCACCATGCCTGCAAATAAATTTTAAAAGATAAGGAAGCTCAAACGTCAGAGAAATAGGTGATGTTATAGGGTGGACACTTATGTGTGTCTCCTTTCCACCCCCACTCCATGTACTGAGGCCCTCACCTCTCAAGTGAAGGGATTTGGAGATGGGCCTTTGGAAGGTAACCAGGGTTAGGTGACCAGAAGTGTCTCACCCTCACTTGTGTCCTTATATACACAGAAAGACAGAGACAAGAGTCAGCATTTTTTTTTACCCTGCCACGTGAGGACATAACAAGATATCGGCAAGTCTATAAAAAGGTGCCCCCCCCCAACACATACACTGAACCTCTCAGCAACTCAGCCTTGGACTTTAAGCCACACCAGATTTGTAATAAATGCCTATTGTGTAATCCACATTAGTTTAGGTCAGATGCTATCCATGACATTCTGTTCTAACCATCCTACGTGTCTTCTTAAACAGCATATGCGGCAATCACTTCAGCTCCAAAACAGACAGTACCAGCTCCAGAGACCACTTTCCCAAACAGCTCTACCTACTTACCATACACAAGAATCACACTAAACACTGCCACCCTCCAGTGACACAAGTGCATCTCTAATGGAGGAGGGTCATCTGTCTATTGGTTAATAAAGAAACTGCCTTGGCCCTTTAATAGGACAGAAAATTAGGTAGGCGGAGAAGACAGAAGAGAATGCTGGGAGGAAGAAGCAGAGTCAAACAGTCGCCATGATTCTCCCACTCGAGACAGGCGCAGGTTAAGATCTTTCTTGGTAAGCCACACCTCGTGGTGCTACACAGATTATAGAAATGGGTTAATCAAGATGTGAAAGTTAGCCAGTAAGAGGATACAGCTAATGGGCCAGGCAGTTTCAAAGAATCCAGTGTGTGTGTTATTTCGGGTGTAAAGCTGGCCGTGCGGGCAGCCTGCGGCTCCTTCTACACATCTCGGGGGTTTCTGAGTAGTCACAACTGCATCTCACTTATCATTCTGGCTGTGCACCCTACTCTTTAAAGAATGCCTCAGTCTGCTCTCACTTCTATGACAATCTAGACACAAGGGTTCAGTAACAATCTGAATCATAGATTAGTAGGACTGACCAAGAGGACATATTGTTTGATGGCTACTCAGTACTTTTTAAGATCAAACACACCTCATTCAATCTTTAAAAATAGGACATGAGTTTGCAAGGGCAGCACCATTGTATTTTGTGAGCAAGACAGAGACAAGTTTGCACCCTACTACTGTTCACTAAAACCAGTTCCACCTCAGCTCAGGGTCCCAAACCCGTGTTCCTAAGGCTGAGTTAACCTTGTAGGGTAAAAGGGGCCAGTCAAAGAAAACCCTGGCCCCAAGACCACGGCCAAAGAACACACCTTGCCCCTAACCAATCAATCCCAGAGCACAAAAATCAACCGATTCCTAGGCATGAAATCCAACCAATCTCTGAGCTTGTCTCAAGCTCAGTAATTGAAATCCTACTAATCCCCACCCTGAAAATCTCCACCATAGAAAGTTTCACCCCTAAGAAAGCCTATATAAGCCCTGTACCTGTTCAGTTTGGGGTTGCCTTTTTCTGCTCTGGTAGGGTGGCCAGTCTCCTGGAGCAGAGCGGAGTGGTGGGTGACACTTCCCCATAGCAGAGCAGAGTGGCGGGTGACACTTCCCCACAGCAGAGCAGTGCAGAACTGTGATGACCTCACGGGGGAAGCCTCCCCTGCTGGGGCAGAGTTGCTACCTGTGCATTAGTCCCCACAGCAACAGTGCTGTTAGGATACTGTTCCCTTCCAAGCTGGAGGTCATCCTTGGCTTCTGACTGCCAGGATCCCTTTCCCTTCAGAGCTGTAACATTAAATCCTGGCAGTTTTTCTCCAACCCAGGATAACATAAAGGTGAGAATAAGCTATGAATTTGATGATAAATGGGAGCAGTGGCAAGGGTGCCCAGAGAGTCATCTGCTGCAAGTTCCTCTCTGCCCTTTCCAGAACTGGCAGGGAAATCAAATCCCAGGGACTTGCCCGCGTCTTGTAGGGACCTGACTTGAGTTTCATAAAATGTTTAGAGTATAAGCAGCTGGTACGGCAAGGATAGCAAAGGAGGAACGAGGTGACAAACTGAACAGAAAGGAGCGAGCACAGGCAGAGTCAACAGCAAGCAGCACCACTAATAGCAGAGAGCTTGACAGAGCATCTGGCTTCCTGAGAAGCTGCCTCCAAATATGGGCCTCATTTTGCACTGCCGTTTAGTTCCCACAATAACTGCTAGTTTATTTCTTCAATTTTCATTATTTTATAAAACAAGAAAAAGGAATAGCACAAGGATGATCCAAGTCTAGTTTACCACCACCCCACCCTACCACAAGGAGCACCACAGAACAGATGTCCACGAAGATCATTTAATCTGCAAGCAATATTGCACAAGAAATACAGGTTGCACACGTAAAATCTGCTGCTCTCAAACCCTCAAGCGCTCCCAGGCCCTCTTATTCTGCCTGCACAGCATAGTGTGGCTGAGTGGGGCTCTCTTGCTATAGGAAACATGTATTCCCTGTGCACAGCATCTAAGTTAAACCCAGTGTCTTCCAGTAACTTCCTGAACACAAAGTTCCCAAGACCAGCCATTTTCTCACAATGGAAAAGGAAGTCTAAAAGAAGCCGTACCCAGGACAAGTCCTTCTATGTAAACCCTGCAGGTTTAACTTAGAAACTATTATGGACAGCAACTGTAATTCCTTTAAGAAACACATGAGATTTATAGTTGTTAACTAAACACCTGCTCTACCAGCCTGTTCCTGGAAAAAGCTAATTTTTATTCAGTCAAAAACCTGAGCACCTCCTTCATGCCAAGGCCTTAAGATTCAAAGAGAACCCCTCCTCCCACAGAGCAGGCCTGGATCCCCCAAGAGAACAGGACACACAGTGTCTCAGCTTACAGAACACCCTGTGATGTTGCTGTAGTGGTCTTGTTTTCCTTCTAACGGTCTGTATCAAACCATGTAAATAAGCATTAGAAGGTAAGGCTCTGTCTGCACTGAGTCACCCCCCCCCCATGAGCATTAGATGGTAAGGCCTGCACTGAGTCACCCCCCCCATGAGCATTAGATGGTAAGGCCTGCACTGAGTCACCCCCCCCCATGAGCATTAGATGGTAAGGCCTGCACTGAGTCACCCCCCCCCCCATGAGCATTAGATGGTAAGGCCTGCACTGAGTCACACTCCCTCCCCTTCACTGACTTTCTTTGTTTGTTTATTTCTGAGACAGGGTTTCTCTGTGTAACAGTCCTAGCTGTCCTGGAACTTGCACTTGTAGAGCAGGCTGGCCTTGAACTCCCAGAGATACCTGCCTCTGCCTCCTGAGTGCTGGGATTAAAGGCATGCACTGACTTTTAAGAAGATTAGAAAAGAGAAAAAAAAGTATCTGCTTGGTAGAGTGAAAAAAGATTTCAGGATGAAAAAAGAAAAACCCAAGAAATAAATCCAAACTTGTTCTAGGTGTGGAAATAAATCTAAGGGGCTAAATGAGTGGGAAAAGAGGGGGTCTTGGCAGGTAGAGACAATAGCATGTGACAAAGAAATAGAGTTTGAAAGGCAAAAGTGAGATGGCACATGACCTCAGATCTAGGACAATTTAATTCCAAGGGTGCTGGGTGATGTGGGTGATGGCAGCAGATCGTACTGGAGGATGACTCGGAAGAGAGAAGCCACAGCAACGTAAAGCAGGAGACGAGAGCCAAGCTTGGTGACATGCCGACACACACCTATAATCTCAGAACTCTGGAGGGAGGGGTGAGAAGATCAAGAGTTCTACGCTATTCTTGGGAGACATGGTGAGTTTCAGGCCAGCATGGGCTACATGATGCTCTGCCTTTAAAACAACAACAAAGCAAAGCAAAACAAACAAACCATCAAACAAAAAACGGCCAGAAGACGGAACAGCTCTAATGTAGACTGGAATATCCATAGGGACTAGAACCTATGAGAGCTGCTGCTGGCTCAGGGCAGACGCTAAGGGAAAGGATTATGACCCATCTAGACGGAGGCAGGAAACCATCCAGCACATAGCTGGGATGCAGTAAGCATCGATGAGTGACCCAATCTGATTAGATGGGCAAAAAAGGGGCAAATGTGGCCGGGAACTTCCTGTTAAGGTTTAACTTAAAGAATTACTATACCTGATCAAAATTCTTACCATTTATACTATTAATTTAAAGAATTACTATACATGATCAAAATTCTCACCATTCCGGCCCTTTTCTAAAATAGAACTTCCCTTCAATCACAAAAGCACTTAATGACTAAGAAGGTAAACCAGGTTAGGGAGTCAGCCCCATGTGAGTGCCAAGAGTCTCTGCTAATCTTTGCTGCTTCTGCAATTAGTCTGTCATAAAACTGACAACATGTACAGCCTTAGGCACTGTTCTGTGCCTTTCTCACGGGGAGCTTTAGAATCCTTGAGCTGGTGTCTGGGGCTCCAAGCACACCTCCTGGGAGAACAGGCTTTAGCCAATTAGAGGCGCGCTTAAAGGATCTGTGCAACTTTTTGCCCTCTCAGCATCTCTCCTAAATTTCTATTCGCCTGGACTGTTTGGAGTCCGTTTCTAAAGTCTGCCAAGGATATGCACATGCCCACACTGTTATAGCCGAGGCTTCAAAAGCCCAGGCCTCTGTTATATCCCTTCAAAACCAACTGGTAAAACTAACATGCAAACAGCCCAACTGCAACTAGCAGAGGCACTGCTACTTAAACAGTTAGTTGTGTTGGAAATTGAAGCCAGGCCCTGCATATGCTAGACAAGCGCTCTACCGCTGAGATAGCTACCAGTCTGTCTGTGTTTTCTCTTTTAACGAGAAGACAGAGGGCCTTAGGCAAAGTGATAAACTATGGTTCCATCAAAGCATATTTTCTACATGTTCTTTTGTTTGGAAAGGTAGGGTTTATATTGACTAGGTTTATGGTATAACTTAATTTGGGATTCTTCTGCTGCAGCCTTGAGTGATGAGATTACAGTGTGCAACATAACACTCACTACAATGTATTTCCTTGAGGGAGTAGAAAACATTACTACTGAGGTCTATCTTCTGTACTGACCACTTTCACTATCTACAAAATAAATTAGCTAGGTTCAGTTGAGTAAGAGTGGTGGTTTGAGTAAGAATGCCCCCACAGGCTCATAAATTCGAATGCTTGGTCACTAGGGAGTGGGACTACTTGAAGGATTAAGAGGTCTGGACTTGCTGGAGCAAGTGTGACCTTGTTGGAAGAAGTGTGTCACTGGGGGTGAGTCTTTGGGTTTCAAAAGCCCAAGCTAGGCCCAGTGTTCCTCTCTTCCTGCTGCCTGAGGATCTGGATGTAGAACTCTCAGCTACTTCTCCAGCACCATGTCTGTGCACGCCACCATGCTCCCTGCCATGATGATAATGAACTAAACCCCTGAAAATGTAAGCCGCCCCCAATTATATGCTTTCTCTTGTAAGAGTTGCCTTGGTCATGGTGTCTCTTTACGGCAATAGAACAATAAGACAGTAAGGCTCACGAAGAGGAAAAAATACTTTGCCACTATAGCAATGCACATTCTTTCCCCAGTAGTGGCCCTACGGTTTGCTTCAGCTTCTCAGCAGGTAAAGAACAAACCACAAAAGATCACTGGTTTCACCTTCAAAAACCCTCAATATTTATCTCTTCACCTTGTCACTTGTCCAATAATTTTCAGGTCAATTTTTCAAAATCCAATACCAGTTTTCCTCTCCATCTGCTATTTTATAAAAAGAGCAAATCCTTGTTTCAGACCTCCTAAATAAGGAAGATGTGGGATCAAGTAGCAAGCATATTCATAACAGACTGTGTTTATCTTAAGAACACAGTAGACCAGGCACTGGGGCAAATACCTATCATATACCTAGCACTTGGGAGCCGGAGGCAGATGATCAGGAGTTTGAAATCAGAGTCACATAGTGAGTTCTAGGCTAGCATGGACTACATGAGACCCTGCCTCAAAAATAACAAAAGATGGGGTCAGAGAAAGGCTCCGTGGCTAAAGGATTTTCTGCTTTTCTGACGGACATGAGTTCAGCTGCCAGAACCCTATCAGGTGACTCACAACTGCCTCTAACGCCAGCTCTAGGGATCCAACATCCTTTTCTTGTCTGTAAGCACTGTACAGACAATATACAAATAAAAATAATAAAAAATTAAAGTCAAAGACCAAAAGAGCAAAGAGAGGAAGAAGGGGAGTGGGGAGTAAAAGAGCATGGTGGACAAGATCATGAAACCGGCACGGCTGAGGACGCATGGGTCATGGGGGACAAGACCATGAAACCAGCACTGCTGAGGACACATGGGTCATGGTGGACAAGACCATGAAACCGGCACTGCTGAGGACGCATGGGTCATGGTGGACAAGATCATGAAACTGGCACTGCTGAGGACGCATGGGTCATGGTGGACAAGACCATGAAACCAGCACTGCTGAGGACGCATGGGTCATGGGGGCATTTGCATCCCTTTTCTCCCATCCCCGTTTGATGCTATTGTAGTTCCATATAATTAAATTATGTCCCTACCTATATTTTCACTCCATTTTTCCCATTTCCACCTGCAGAACAATGTCTTATAATTTAGTTCAAATCTCTCAACTTAAATACTCCTGGTCTTCACGTCCACTATAACAGGTTACCAATGCTGTTACAGAGAACATCTAACTTGGCTAATAATAAGGAGAAATGTAAGAAATAAAATTGCATACCAGGTGGCAGTGATGCACGCCTTTAATCCCAGCACTCAGGAGGCAGAGGCAACCGATCTCTGTGAGTCTGAGACCAGCACCGTCTACAGAGCAAGTTCCAGAAATGGCTCCATAGCTACTTGGAAATGCTGTCTTGAAAAACAAAACAAAACAGAAGTAAAATTACTAGGATATGTAATGGATTTTTAAGATTTTGAAAGCTATTATTATCAAATTATTATTAAATCGGCCAATGGAATGATTATCTGCTTAAGAAAAATTTTAGCTAAATGTTTATATTGAATCTGTTTTGAAACATATTTTAAGATTTTAAACATCTGTACTTGGGACTATTCAAAATAAACTTTACATGTAATAAAATTCATTCTTTCGTAATACTTGTTTATATGTGTATAAGTGTTTGTATGGAGGTGTGCAGAGGCCAGAAGAGCGTGTCAGGTGTTACGTGGATGTTGCGATACTGTGTATTTTAAGTAAGCATTCATATAATCATAGTAATCAAGATATAGAACAATCAGATTGCTGTCTCCTCTGCGTCCCCTCTGCCCCTCTGTGGTAAGCCCTCCTCCTCCAACTTCCCAGCATGCTTTCTGTCCTCAGTCTTGTCTTTTCCTGACAAATACACAAATAGAATCATGGAATAGGTAGTGATTTCTTGTATTTAGCACAATGCACCTAAAATTTTTTTACAGTGTTATATGCATTAGTAGTTTATTGTTGTGGGTTTTATTTTATTGTTTTTTTCAGAGACAGAATCTCACTTTGTAGTCTTGGCTGCCCTCAACTTACTGTGTAGAACTGGCTAGCCCAGAACTCACAGGAGAGCTCCATCTGCCTCTGCCTCTGGAGTGCTGGATTAAAGGAGTGCTCAGCTAGCTGTCTGTTCCTATTACATATTGTTCTGTGGTGTGACTATACTCTAGTTTATCCTTTTCCCCTGGGTGTCCCTGTTCTTGACAATTACAAGGTAAAGCCAACACAAATATTTGTGTAAAGAATTTTATTTGGTTACACACTTAGGAGTGGGACTGCACTGCTTAGAAGTAGGTGTGAAAACAACTTTTTGTAGCAACTATTTAGATTTCCTTAAGGTGCTCTGTTGCAATTTATAGTAAAATAGTCCCACACTAGCCCAGAATGGAGTATAATAAAGGTTTATTTACTTAGGGGTGGACTCACATAAAAAGCAATGATCAGCAGTCCCCTGTGTGAGCAGGGAACTGGAACCAAATCCAGGAGCCAAGGGGTCCGCGCATGCTTTTCATCTGCATCTATAGTTCATGAGACCACGCCCAAAGTAGGCCAGTATCTTAAAATCTCAGGGGAGTTTCTTGTTAAAGAAATCTCTTCTCAAATTATTTTCAAAATGAGTTTACTTGTTTAACTGTACTTCATGTTCCTATGCGAGATGTGCACCTAATGGTCAAAGTGCAAATTCTTCATTTACTCACAAGTCATACATACTTCATGTACATCTATGACAAATCACATATGACCCAAATGAGTATTTTACTCTCACCATCAGACAAGGCGTTATGTCATAGGCTGTATTAGGTATGAAAACCAGGGCCCACAGAGGATAGGCATCCTACCTGAAGAAAAGCAGCTACAGAGAACAGGTCCAGTCAAGTGTCCTGACATGTCAATCACTACCTTTTCACTTCATCTAAGAACTTAATGAGATATGTGTGGGAAGAAATCTCAAAAGGCCATGAAGATTCTCCACATGGTAGCACATATTAAAAGACAGGCCTTTTATTACCAGTAGGCTTAGATATAATGTTATGATCAGAAATATAAGGTTTATTTGTTTGTGTGTGCTTTGTTTTTCAACACAGGCTTTTTGTATGTGTGTAGCCCTGGCTGTCCTGAAACTCACTCTGTAGACCACGTGGGCCTCAAACTCAGAGATCCACCTGCCTCTGCCTCCCATGTGCTGGGATTGAAGGTGTGTGCCACCACTGCCAGACAGAAATAAATGTTTCAAGGCACAAGTTCTCAACTTTCTTCCTCGGCACCCTATCTTAAACCTTCTACTACAATATGATAATTGTACAACTAACCTATTTTTGTAGTGGTCATTGATAACCATAAGATCTCCAAGATAAACACAGAAGTCCAATCCTTGGCTTTCACATAAAGTCACCCAATTTTAGTAAGCTATTTCTACACCCATATCCTCTACTTCAGGGATAACTACCAAATATGCTGGTAGTATAATTTACAATTTCTTTTGAAACATCCTTCTCTATTGGAAATTCTATTTATGCCCTGACCTTTAAGTCAAGAATCAATACGATTCTTTTATAGTCAAAATACAGTCTCAGCATAGGTACAGACTAACATTCGTTTAGGCTGTAGGCCCAGGAAACGGTACATTCAATCTCATTTATCTTCCTGTCTTTATCTTCTCACCCTCTCTCGTCCCCTTAAAAAGAGCCTTAGTTAAATACTACAGCTAAGTGAAGCTGACGCTGAGAAAGTAAACCGTGTGACTTCTGTGGGCTGACAGCCCTTCCCCTGAATCTGATGAGAGCCTGAGAGAGCTCAGAGAGCAAGGAGCTACCTGAATTACCAATAGGGTTTAACAAGTCCATAACACTTCCACTAACAAGGCAGCTACAACACTTGAAGGCCCAAAGTTCAGTGACATTCTCAGGAGCTCGGGATTGTATTATCAATAAGTCTGACAGAACGGGGTCTGCTTTAGAAAGAAAGCGAAACTTAAAACTAAAACTCAACTGGTTTTGGTGAAATTCTGAGTTTGTTATTTGTTTGGGCAACCTGGTTGTATTTTAAAAACAAGTTTAAGGGAAGCAGAACACCTGAACATTCTCTGAGTATCGTCCCCAAGCCACACTTTACATAGAGGGAGACAACTGTTTTATAGTGCAGGGCTCTGCAGACACTACCATCAAATAATCAAGGGATAACTCACTTAAAAGATTAATCACTTCTGCGGTATTTCTGTCAAAAACGTATGCCCCCAATCTAACTGTGTGCTGACACCAAACAGCATGTCTGATCAGCGCTCACTGAACAAGAGTCTATGCAAACTGGGGAGAGTAGGAAGGCTGGAAGAGACTGAGGGCACATGGCAACCAGACAGGGGCTTCTGAAACAGAAAATGTACTTTTTTGTGCTAAAAACAAAACAAAAACTAGTTCTCAGACTCCCTACTGTTTCTGTTTGATAAACCCATTTATGCATGTAAGCAAAGGAAAGTGCAGCAGAACTCAGCAGGGATCCCTCGCCCTGGGTTCTGGCTCTGGCTGCTCATCAGGAATGCTTGAGGAGGCCCTAGGGCCAGAATACAACCCCATTACAGGGACAGCACTGTGCACTCTTCATGTGACTCGAAAATGTCACAGGATTTCAAGTTGAGGATCAGAGGCAGTTACAGTTCCCAAAGTTGAAGGGGACACTTCCTGCTTCACTGTCCTTAAAGAGAAGCTTTCTTCCCGTATAATGTCAGTCTGTAGTGGCCATGGGCCATGCTTTGTTAGCATGTGAGAGTATAAATGGCTGATGGCTTCTTCAATCCCATTCTCTTGTGCCCTTTGACCCTTCAGGTCAATCTCTGCAGGTGATAACAGTTCTGAGGTTACACAACTCTCTCTTCAGGTTTGCCCAGGGGTAATTTTAGGTGATTTTTTTTTTCTTTATCTGTTTTTTGTTTTTCATTTTGAGACAGTTTCACCAGGTATCCCAGGTTGGCCTCAAACTCACCATCTTCTGCTTCTGCATACCATACTTGATACCAGATTCTAGGTAAGCTCCCTTCCAGATGCAAAGTTGCTAATGCTAAGATGATCCACCAAAGGCAACGAGGAACAAACAAGACTTCATTAGAGCTAAGATGTTACCCTTAAAAAAAAATAACATCAGCAGGACTGCTTTACCATTTTTTGGAAGGAAAAAAAAAAAACTTTGGCCAGGATGTTACATAAGAAATTTAGATAATGCCTCTGAAGTACAAAACTGGATTCAAGAAAGAGGGAAAGAAATGTTCTAGAATAAGATATGAAACAATGAAAAATAACAAAATCTGCCCTGTTTTCAAAATGCAATATCACACACAGAAACTCTATGTAAGCCTATAGTTTCCTTTTCCATAACTTTGTAGATTTTGTAACGTAGTAGAATTATGCTAGAATACGTAAACACTGAGAAACAAACGCCTTCCTAAAAGGGTGATATTTTAACTTTGGGCCCTTCGGAGAGTTGTGCCCAATTCTTTCAAGACCAAGCTAGCAGCCTGAGGTTTTGTCACGGCACACTTTAGGTAAGTTTTCTCAAACAGTCTCTCAGGTGCAAGGACCTCTGCTGGGCTAGCAAATACCTAGCACTAGTTCTAAAACAGAAGGGGTCGAGGTGGAGAAACCTCGGCTCATCACAGGACCGGCTGGGGAGAGAGAGCGCAAAGACCACACTTATAAAATGGAACTCCAAACCCACTTCCTCAGTAGTCTGGTAGCCAGGAAAGGGGGACTTCTTGTCTTACTATCCATCCATTCATATGCCTGTTTCAACACTTAGAGCTCTGGTTAGTTTAAAAGCCAGGATTCTTTACTGCACACACCCAGGTTCATACGAAAGTCAAACTCCTAGATAATCATTATAGCTTACCAAGCAGATACCAAATCTAGTATGCCAGCTACTGGCCATTAAGAAAATTCTCTTGGGGTGGGGTGGTGACTCAGGGAACATCAATGGCAAAGGGGACTGTTAAGAAAACGCAGCCTAAGCAAACACCTTTGATTTCCCTTTGAAACATACCAGCAGCAAGACGTCTAAGAACTTGTACTGTAACACAGTCAGGTCTGTGTGCTGGTTAAGTGGCTTTTAGAAACACTTCACAGAGAACTAAGTCTGGTCACATTCTTTCCTCTGATGTTTGAGACTAATGTGCACAAATTCTTATGCATGTATCCTTTATATTACAACAGAGAGTTCAAAATAAAGTTGTCCCTACAGTAGCATCTGACTTGTATTCATATTCAGATAATGCTGTTACAAGCAAGTGAAACATCTGCATACGGACACCAGTGATCTCAGATCCAGAAGCAAGTATCACACAGTAAAACCCCTAACGGGACACAAACATTCTTATAGACTTTTAACACTAAAATCAACTAGGTTAACAGATTTCAGAAGTAATCTGTTTTATGTTTTGTTGACTTCATGCTACATATGCTTTTTTAAAAAAGAAATCAAGGTAATTTAAATTAAATGAGAAGACACAGGCAACATCAAATACCTTCATTTGGAGCTTCTGAGTACCTGAATCTAAAATTAGCTAGCCCCGGCTTCACTTTAAAATAAGGATTTAAGCCGGGCTTCATGGTACTCAGAAGAGTTAAAGCAGGAAGATGGTAAGTTCAAGGACAACCTATGGAACAGTCAGCCTGCCTGCGCTATATACTAGGATCCAGGTGCAAAACGAAACCAAAATAATTCAATAAACTAAAACTGAGCATTTAAATGCATCACTTTCTAAGGCTCCATGGGCAGAGTTAAATGATATTAGCTTCATATCACCTAACTATTTCCTTAAAGCAGACTCCTTTAGAACTCAACTTTACAAGCTGTGTTTGAGTTTGTACCTTGTAGCAAGAGAAAACTAGATTAAAAACTTTCAAACTTACCGCCCCCTTCAGCATTTTTTTTTTATAGTCACAAGAGGGAAAGCCTATAGTCACTCTTGTGTATCACATACCCAAACAAAAGCCAGTTTCAAGTAGTAGCTTAGCCTACAGGATATTTGACCAGGACACTGAAGTGACTTCTAGTCCCTCAACTACTACCCTAAGGTGCAAGAACAGAGCTCAATACATGTCTTTGAAATCTAGCTGTAAGCGAGTTCTCAGTTTAAAGCAACCACATTCTTCTCTAGGCAGGAAGTTACTAAACACCAAGAAACAGAATAAGGATAGCATAAAGGCAAGAGGGAGAGCGGGAGGCCAGCATTCTGTGCTACAGAACACTTTAAAGACACATTACCACGGCAGCATATCTTCCAAACAAGGAGTAGCCACCACTTTCACTTAGTGGGTGCTGTCCTTCTCAGGACTACCCAGATTCAGCTTCAAGCAAGGCAATGGAGGCATGGGTGAATGGAACTCACCAGAATGCCAGGAGGGGCCTTGTCACGATAAACACCTGCGGTTTTACTGAATGAGCTTTCCTGAGCCTTCTCATCTTCACCGTTATCTTCTAAGTAAAACATCTTAAAACTGAAGAGGCTTATCAAGCATGGCCCCACAGAGCTGAAGGCACCAACAAACAGAAAGTTATTCTGTAGACCATCAAGTACTAACTGTTGCAGACAGGGATGTAGTTAAAACTGAAAGCAAACAGGTCTTTAAAAAAAAAAAAGCAATGCACACACCACTTTACCAATGAGATTTGCTCAAAATGCCTCAGCCCCATCTCTCCAAAGAAGATAGGCAGGGGCATGGGGCAGGCTGTGCCATGTGTTTACACTGATAGGTACCAAGTCCTGCCCAATCGCAAGACAGTCAACTACAGCTTCCGTCACACAGAACAGGGATTGAGTTAATGATTCCCTAAGCCAATCACATCTTCATCTGTAGAAATAAAAACAGCTACCCAGGGAAGAAAACACTCGTGCAGTCATGTAAGGAAATGATGCACATCTGCTTGGATGGCAACACTGTGTCTCCCGCTCAGCCAGACTTCTACAGTCCAGCTACTAAGTAGTTTTATTCCACTGTACTGGCATGACCCAGTCTTTCTCACAAATCTGGAAGATGCCCTGGCTTGGCACTCTATAAATAACAAAACTAGACTTCAACAGTATGACACAGCAATATTTAAATTCTAGTATTCCCTGGCCAGCTCTCAGGATGTCACTACAAAGTAACCTCATTCAAACTTTTCTAAACCCTAAAACGTAACATAGACAGACACACATATAAAATATACTTGATTTTTAAGTTAAAACATTTTATTAAAGCCATTTTCTAAGACTCTGGAGTTTATTATAAATAGCCTCTTGCCACATATGCCTACTAAGTTTGCAAACAGGTGAGTACTAAGTGCTATAATAAACTAGGAGTGAAGGTAGCCACTAGATTTGAAAGATTTGGTATTAAAAAAAAAGGTGGTGAAAAATTGTGGTGCATGTGTATTGAAACGATAGTCCATATTCTGCATGGAGTATTTTTATTGATTCTGTGGATTTTTCTACATCATGTAATCAGGTGCACATGCTTAGATGTGCACAAATGCAACAGACTAAGTAAGGTATCCTGCTGTATTACTCTGTTCTTCCTTCTTTCTTTGAGGCACGGTCTCTCGCTGAACTTAGAGTTACTCTGACACTAAGCTCCAGTGATCCTCCTGCAGTGCTAGTACTACAGATATGTACATACAGCTTTTGTGTGAGTGTGCTGGGAACCCAAACTCAGGTCCTGGTGTTTGCACAGCAGGCTCCCTCTTACACAAAGAGCCATCTCTCCAGACCCGCTACTTCTTTGTATAATGGGACTCACAGAAAATTTAAAATTACATATATAGCTCACATTCAATTTCTGTTGTATGCCACTGGTTTTTAGGGCTGTAAGACAATTATGAGAGGGAGGAAATACATTTTACCTAACATGATAGGATTTCTAGGAATCCTATGCAAGTATTTAACTAATCAACTAGCGGATACACATACATTTAATGAGCGTATTACATTATTAAGCCTTTCCTTTTACCTTAAAACTTCAACTAAAACAAAAATTTTGACCAAGAAAGGGATTTAAATGCTAACTACAGCAATACTCCACCAAGATCCATACCATGAAGCTACAGTAAATAAAAGGTTAAGAGATGGAGGCGGCTCAGTGAGTAAAGGCACTTACTTACTAAGCCTGACAACTTGAGTTCCATCCCCAGAACTCACATGGTCAAAGTTAAACATAACTTCCATCAACCGTCCTCTGACCTTCATGTATGTACCGTGCTACTCTGCCCACAAAAGAAAACGTGAAAAATCAATCTCACCAACATGAGAAATAGGAAAGCCCATTGTATATTCAATTCATTCCCCAGCTGCTGTCAGGACAATACGTCTGCATTCACCTGCCATTTAATTGTACATCAGTACACAACTTCCTTCCTTCACAAGAAAAGTGACAAGAGTTTTGATGGCCGGAATGTTATGGCATGTGAAAAATTCCAGTCTCTTCCTCCACAATGGGCAGCAGCTCCAGGGCCCTAGCTTCAGACAGGAGAAATAAAACCTCACTCTGAGACGAGGAAGAAATGAGAGGCCGGGGAGAAGAATGGGCAAAACAGAACAGGGGTATTAAGGAGAAATCACCTAAGGTGATGCAAAGTCAGAGGCAGAGGAAATAAGATAAGGGTAAGAAAATATGTAGAAAGAAAGCAGAAAAGCAGAAGGTGGTGTGAGATGGAAAAGAGAAAAACCATCTATTCTAAATACGAGGAAGCTAAGGCCCAGAAAGTGGTAGAGCAATTAGCCAGACGTCACTCACTCAAGGCATAGGTACAGAACATGACTCCCTCAGTTTCTCCAGTTCTTTGTTTGGTTTTGTTTGTTTCGATTGCCAAGCTGAGAGCCAGAGAGGATGTGCTGGGGCGGAGGAAAGCAGCTGACCTGACACGGGGGTGAAGCTCAACAGATGAAGAGCAGGGAGAGTCCATAGGGCAATGGCCGTGGGTGTAACAACTCTGTCTGGGCAAGGTTCACCTCACAAGTCCCCTTTCATAACAGAGCAGCCGCTGGCTTTCTGGCCCACCTCAGTACTGTGTGTCACTGTTTTGATGAATAACTCACAGACTGTCCTGGCTGCAAAGGAACATGTACCGTGGACCCAACAGAGATAAGCTATGACACCACAGGCACACACACCTACAGTTTTCCCCAAGACTGACCTGGTGACACTTTCCATCAGTTTGGTAGGAGTGCTTACCTAACTCTTAGGAAACCCTGGGTTCAATCCCCAGCAAGCAGTCAAATAAAGCAGGTGGGATGGTGCATGCCTGTTCCCTCAACACAGGTGAAGGGAAGGAGATCAGGAAGTCTAGCGCCATCCTCAGGAACATAGGGAGTTGTGAGGCCAGCCTGGGCTAAAGGAGATGCCTCTCCCCCACTCCCCCATTTAAAACACAAACAGCAGCCGGGCGATGGTGGCGCACGCCTTTAATCCCAGCACTCGGGAGGCAGAGGCAGGCGGATCTCTGTGAGTTCGAGACCAGCCTGGTCTACAGAGCTAGTTCCAGGACAGGCTCCAAAGCCACAGAGAAACCCTGTCTCGAAAACCAAAAAAATAAAATAAAATAAAATAAAACACAAACAGCTGAATCCTGAGTACTTTCCTTTTGCACAGCATTTTTACGAATTTTTACTTCCTGGAACTGGTTCCTTAGTTTGCCCAGGCCGGGACTATAGGGAAATGCTACAATGTTAGCTCTTTAGTGATTTTCAAAGCAAAAAAGTGGGGCGCAGGATGTGGTGGTGCATACCTGCAACCCCAGCACTCAAGAGGTTGACTCAGGAAGGAGGTGAATCTGGGCTACACAGCAAGTTCAACAATAGTCTGTGCTATAAAATGAGACCGTCTCGGCGGAAAGGGTAGGAGGAAGGGACAGGAAGAAAGCCTCTAAGACCTTTTTTCAAAGATTTATTAATTATGTATACAGTGTTTTGCCTGTATGCCTGCCTTTAGGCCAGAGGAGGGCACCAGATCTCATTATAGATGGCCGTGAGCCACCATGTGGGTGCTGGGAATTGAACTTGGGACCTTTGGAAGAGCAGCCACTGAGCCATCTCTCCAGCACCTAAAACTTAATTTTTCAAAGAAACAAAGTTTAAAACAATGTCCAGAGAATCAGAATCCTGTTCCGATTCCACAGGCGATATATGATGCTAGGTAGCATATATACACATTATTAACCCCAGAGGCACATGGGACAACTAGCTCTAGAAGGCTTTTTTCTTCTTCCTCTCCTTCCCCCTGCCCTCCACCTCTTTTTCTTTATTTTAAAGACAAGGTCTCACTATATATAGTTTTGGCTGTCCTGGAACCCACTACATAAACCAGAGATCCACCTGCCCCTCTACTTCCCAAGTGCTGGGATTAAAGGCAGTCGCCACCATGACTGCTATCATGTGCTTAAGCAAGAATAAAGATTTATTTGAAACTTCAAATGATAAAATTTCAGGTAAGGAAATTGTATTAAGTTGACGCAACAAATTATTTCAGGCTACAACCTAGTATTCCTTTCAATTTATAACAAAAATGACTGAACTCCCTCTAGTGTTTACACTGGAGAACAACAATCCTTTCCTTTCGTATTAACAAGGAACTAGAGAATATTGCATTTTGATTAGTAAAAAATCATCATGAGAATATTTTTAAAAGGCAATTACAAAGAGGACCATAAATCCAAGGCAAATGTGGTGATGCATGCCCATATGTTCACAATGAAGCTGGAGGAAGTACTGCCTTGAATTTGAGGTTAGACTAAACTACACAGTTGACACCATGTCTCAAAAAAAAAAAAAAAAGAAAAAGAGAGAGAGAGAGAGAATTCCATAACCTTCACTTCAATAATTCTATGGCTTCGAGATCACTCATGACAAAGTGACTCACATGATAAAAGAACCACAGCTCACCTGAAATAAGGATTTCCTTATTCTGAAGAGATCGTCGATACTAAAGCAGTTTCTTCATACAGCTATAATTAGTTACAACTTTCTATTTAAACTATTAAAACAACCTGAAGAGACTGATGGAGAAATTCCTCTAGCTACCACTCTCAGGGTCAGCCAACATCTGTCACCTGTGTAGCAGGTAACAGCTGTATGGTACTCAATTTCGGTGTTTCCTAATACTCTCTCTCAATCTCTAAACTAAACAGAACAGCACCAACTGTGAATGTGTAAGAAGAACACAAAGCAGAAGCCAGAGGGTCCCCTGGTCTTTATGTACTTCTGCAGTCATCTCTTTAGTTCCTAGTATATTTGTTGTTTGAGTAGACTTTATATGATAAGGTATTAGATACCTGGAGGAGTATTAAAATGATTCCCAAAGACTAAACAACTTCTTTCAAGACTCCTCATTTACATATAAAATGAACACATTCGGGGTTGAGGAGGTAGCTCAGTGGTACGCATGATGAGGCCCTGGGTTTAACACCCAGTCTGGCCAAAACAAAATAAAGCACATTCTGCATTTTGCTTTGCTGTCTATTGGTGAATAAAAAAGTGATTGCTCAATATTTTCATCTACTATATTCAAGGGTTAATAAATTATTTCTTCTGTGGTGTGGAATACCCTTAGAAAATTGCATGTCCATACCTTAATTTGGAAAGTCTGAACCATGCATGGCTCTGAACTCTAATCCTTCTTGATCAATGGTCTTGGTCATGCTTTCTCTGGATATTTTTGAGGAGTGGCCTGGCTGCAGCCTACAAGCATGTCTGCCCATTAAGAGAGGGAAGCTGGACAGTCCAATTAAGGATCAGAATTATGCTCTCTGGCTAGAGTCTCTGGCCAACGCTACCATAAAATAAAGCCAGAAATAATGAAGAAAGCCTCTACCCAGGGGAAGCAAAGTGTGTGTGTGTGTGTGTGTGTGTGTGTGTATGGGGTGTAGGAGGTGTGGATGTGGGGGGCTTGTAGGGTGTGGGAGGTGTGCATGTGTAGGGGGTGTTGTAGGGTGTGAGGATTGTGTGGGGAGTGTGGGGGTGCATGTCCGTGGGAATGTACGGTGTATGTGGGGGGGCATGAGGGTACGGGGGTGTCGGGGGATGTGTGAGTGTAGGGGGTGTGAGTGGAGTGTGTTTGTGGGCGGGTGTCCTTGGCTCTTTTCTAGACACACAGCTTATGTACTATATAAAACTTTATTTCTATGTCCTTTAGCTCTTTCATCTCAACCCAGTCTGCACACGGGTGCACAGGAATGACATGCTAAGTATTGTTGTCATCCCATTTCACAAACAAGAAGTCCTGCAGAAACAGGCGAGATGGCATATGATCCGCCATTCAAGAGACTGAAGTGTCTTGAGTTAGGCCAGCCTGGACCACACAGTGGGTCCTGGCTAAAGAAAAAAAAAGTATTGAGATACAAGTCTCATTGTCAAATTTTAAAATATAATTTTTAAAGTGCGCTGGCCAAAGAAAACATTCCTGGACTCCCTGAGAGGACTTTCCCTTCCCTGATGGTTCTCCACAACACTGCCATCTTGAGAGTCTCTGGACTCCCTGAAAAGCTGGTGACTGATAATTTTGTTCCTATGACGTCTTTCACTATGTTCGAACAATTAAGTTTTTAAAATTTAAGAAATACTAGTAGTATCAGGCACCCTCCTTTTTCCACCTATGGAAATGGATTGCTGCTGTAGTATAGACTAAGAACTTAGAACCTGGAAATCCCATTAACAACCTTTCAGGTTTGTGGTTTCTTGGGAAGGGGTATAGTAATTCTTTCAGATACAAAGTGCATTTGAACAGAAAACACAGAAGGAACTCAAAAGAAAAATTTGTGAAGGGCACAAATAGCTGATAAACATAACTATGTACTATCAGCGAGAAAGTACTGGTGCTAGCTACAGTGGTGAAGAAGATGGGGATGACATCAGACCACTTCCAGAGCCTGCTTGCAACCACACATTTGCTCTTCATTGTATTAGGTGGATCTTCTCATCTCAGAAGATCTGGATTAAAAGTTAGTCTTCCCACTTCAAAGGATTTAATTAAAAAAATTCCTCACAAGGGTTTTAGTTAAGTCCAGAAGTAGTCAAATTAACAACAAAAAATAGCCATTACATATGCTCAACCTGGCTTTACATATATGACAACAGTTCTTAAAATAAAGTAGCACAGCATATACACACATGCAAGCCTATCACTCAAAGATGTGGATATGGAAATAAAATATTCACGAACCAAACAGTTCCTACTATAGGCCATTGCCTCTAAGCCTGGCCCCTGCACGCTAGAAAGTGTTACAGTGTCAGAGTATCCAAAATACAAAATCTGTCTGCTTTTTCCTTTTCAGAGTTCCCGGATCTTTTTTTTTTTTTTTAACACATAATCAACATGCCTAAGAGAACTGGTGGCTAGTATCAGTGAGATTGCCTCTTATCTGTGTCCTACATGTCCTGAGCCACACCAAACAGACAGCTGCAAACAAACAGAACAATGGGATGGGGTGGTCAGTGGGAATGGAGGCCAGGTCATAGGAGTAGTGATTGGATTTGTCGCTTTTAATAATTTAAATTTGGGTGTTCCAATCTTTGCATATGGGGTCAGATAATTCTTTGGTAATAAAAAGACACACAGGGTCCCTGGCCTCCAACCACTAGATGTCAGCAGCACCCTCTCCGAAATTGTGACAATCAAAAAAAAAAAAAATCTGATCACTTTGAAAGTCCTCTATTGGCAACTACTCCATTTGGGAATCACCAGCATTCATGTATTTAGTTAGTTCTGTTTATCTTGTTGGTTGGTTAGCTTTGAGACAGGCTTTTACAATTCAGCCCGGGCAGAATTCACGAGGCAGCCTAGACTGGCCTCTAGGAGGACAAAACTATCCATCTAATAACCCCAAGACCTATCCACAGTCAGTGCTTAACCAATAACTGTTGGGGTTGGTTGGGGTTGGAGCCCTGCCATAAGGGAGCTCACGATTCAGAAGGGAACACAAGAAAGCACACGCATGATTGAATCTAATTTCTCACTGACATAAACAGTTCTCTGAGCCTCTTTTAGCTTTACAAATCATTCTCCCATTCCAACGAGCTTGATCAATGGTACTCCACTCTTCAGCTCATCGTCAACAGGACAGATGTAATCCACATTCCAGCCACAAACAGGCAGTGTGAGATTGTATTAGACAGTTGAGGTGCTCTCCCCAGAGGATCCCTTTCTTCCAACTTGTCGTGCAACACTCTTCAATTACATTTACATCTCAGCAAAATCTGTTTCACATGAACACTGTGTTTGAGTCAGCTCTTAAAGTTGTGATAAATCAATGAACCATCATCTAGTACATTATCAGTTCCTCTTTGCCACTGGAAAAATTCTTCCTTTTTCAAAAATTTATTTTTATTATTCTTACATTATGTGCATATGGACTGACTGTGAGGTTACAGGTACTTGTGAGCCGTCTGACAGGAGCACTGGGAACCCAGTGTGGTTCTGAGAAGAGCACTCAGCACGCTAAACCACTGGATCATCAATGCCTAAGAGCACTCCTGCAATTTAATTAAGTCATACACAACACTTATGAGCCAAAAAATTAATTCATTACTCTTATATGAATGATTAACTGTCTTCTCCCTCACCCCCCGCCCCAGATAGGGTCTCTCTTTGTAGCATTGGCTGTCCTGGAACTAACTCTGTAGACCAGACTGGCCTCAAACTCAAAGACGCCTTGGCCTCTACATTTTGCGTGGTAGGATTAAAGGCATGTGCCACCACTGACCTGGTGAATAAGATTTTAGCAATTTCCAAAAACTTGAAAAGTAAAAAATATATTCTACCACTGACATTAAAGAAATAATTTAGAGAGGTGTTTTCCAGAATGACAGTATAAATGAAATTTATATACTGGTGATAACATGGGCAAAATATGGGCCAGGTATGTCACTCGGGGTAGAATGGTTGCCTAGCATGCCCAAGGCACTAGGTTTAACACACACACACACACACACACACGAAAACCACAACAGTCTTTGTACATTTGGCTGTGTTTTTAATCATCCTCCTCTACAGTTACATTTTTATTAATAGTACCAACAGTTTCCTTATACTACATGTATAATAAAGAATAATATTAAGAACCTGAAGTAATTTGATATACAATTGAGGTTTAGATTAATAGTGTTACATGATATCTGTAAAATGGCTATCAATACCCCCCATTTCAACAGGTAGAGAAGATGCAGAAATAACTATTGTTTTCTCACATCCTAGGACAGTGTGCCCTCCCCCATACATATTTACATATATCTCCCCAAACAGAACAATGCCTCCCCCCACCAAGTATTACTTGGTTCTCCAAAGGCCTTCCTTCAGCCATCAAAATCTCTGTGCCTGCTAGAAACCCCAAAAGCAAACTGCACATCTTTGCAAAGCAGGGTCACTGGCAACACTTCATAAATGTGTATACTTCTTTGGAGGCTTGTACTTCTCTAAACCTAACACAAATGCAAAGGAACACTAGTGAGGTCAAAGCTATAGCAATCCCTTTGAGGAAAGTCTGCTACCCCTCCCTCCAGATGGAGCTGTAAGAGCAGGTTGTCAAAGGTGGGCTCAACAAGAGAGCAGCAGGTCCAAGAGCAACAAGTTGGTGAAGCACCAGGGATGCAGCAACTTCAAGGCCTTTCACTCCCTGACAGGTTCTACACACACCATTCTCTGTAGGCTAGGATCAAGCAGTAACCCTGGCGGACAAGCCACCTCACTCACTTTTGTGTTCTTATGCCAACAGAAGGCAACAAGAACAGTAAGTCTTAGACTAGGACAGCTAGAAAAAGGAGATGAGGGAGGGAGGAAGAGAGGGAAGGAGGGGAAAGAAGAGAGGAGGGAGGGGGAGAGGCTGCTTTAGGTGAAGGCCCTGAAAGACCAAAGTAAGAAAACATATGGCAGGGTATTTTAAAGCACAAGTCCAGGAAGGCTGCCACCTGAAAATAAAGACCCAAGGGAAGCACAGGGCCGAGCTTTGGTCACATGACTATCCTGTAAAAGAGACAAGATTAATTCTGTAGAACCAGGCCCTGATGCTGTTTTCTTCAATTCGGCCACCCTTTGAATTACTTCAGAAAGCAAGCAAGAATGAAGCACGCGGTGACTGCAATGCTCAGCTGATAAAATCTGAGAGTCAGCAGAAATGTTAGCAGTTACACAAGACTGAACAAAAATCTCCAGTTAAAATCTGAGGATCATTTCCTAAGGGCTTTCTTTCTGCTCTTCCTTGTAAAATATTCCTGTGACTGGACACCCTGCGAAGCTTACACAGCAGCACACCTATCCTTCCATGATGCTATCAGGGGTCGGAGTGTGTCCTCCGAAACAGGAAATCTAAGCTCTGAGTTCTAGTTGTTAACCTTAACTCAGTAAGAAGACTTTTACAGATAATCAAGACAAAATGATGTTTCAGGGAACCCAACACCCTCTTCTGACTTCCACAGGCACCAGGCACACACATGGTGTACACATATACATGCAGAAAAAATACACATACACATAAAATAAAAAATCTTTTAAAAATACAGATTAGGTTTTCAGTGGAGAAAAATCTGATAAACATAACCTCAGCCTGGTGACCAAGGCCACGGTCATTATTAAGTCAAATTATGGTACTTTACTCTCCACGGTCTTCCTCTTAATAAGTCATAACCTATCCTACCATGAGAAAGAGTCCAGGAAGAAATTCTATGCAAAAAAATAGTCAAACATTTTTAAAAGTGATGAAGTAGGAGGAGCGAGAAAGAATCAGAAGGAAAAAAGAAAAACACAAAGTTTAAAAAAAAACAAAAAAACTAGTTAACTTCTCAAAAGTAGCAATTCCAAAAAGTAGAGAGAAAGTGAGCAAAGAATTAGGACAAGAGCCCCAGCAGAGGGAAGATGAGAGACACTCAGGACAAGACAGCTACTCCACGGGCAGCTGGATATGAAAGCCAGCATACACTGTTCACGCCAGAGTATTTACGTCATGTGTAGTAAATAGTAAAATCACTGCACACGCTTAGTTCTGAACAATATTTGGTTATGAAAATATAAGTAGAGGAAATTGAGAAAATATTAGACAGCTTCATTGAGAAGTTGTCACCCTGACACAGTTCATGGCCTCACACTAGGGGATGTAGAGTCTACTTTCAGGGTGGGTCTTCCCACACCAATTAAAGCAACCAAGACAACCCCACAGACACCCCCACAGGCCAGCCTGATGCAGACAGTCCTTCATGGAGATGCTCACATTGACACAAGAAGGTTAAGAGTCCAGGAAGAAATTCTATGCAAGCACACAAAATGGTTACATTACAATACAAAACAATCCTTCAAATAAACACTTGCACATTAAAAAATATAAACAGCACTTTCTCCAAGATATTTCTTCTGCTTTTCACTTCCAGTCTCCTAAACTGAATCCCATTCCTCATCCCCGATACCCAGTTTAGAAAACTGCTTTGTATCTAAGATGACTAGCTCATTCCCCCAACTACACTGCAAGTTACTCTCAGACAAAAGAAGCAACTTCCCCTTGCCCCGTGACTCTCAACCCTGGCATCTAGTCCAGCTGGAGTTCTCAGCCTGCACCTGGCCTCTTGACTTCTATGTAGGTATGGTCTACCATATAGACTACCATATGGTCTAACACATACCCTCATCTACTCATCAGAACTAGCCAAGCAGCTCTCCAAAGAGACAACTGAGTCAACTAGGTATGCAAGAGTATGCATGAGAAAATGCCATAATGAAATCAGTTATTTTGCACAATAAATATATGCTAATACATTTTAAGTGTAGTCATAGTTTTGAATATATTTCTTTTTATTAAAGGTTCTTAGGTCATTTATTCTATTATATGGAGTAAAATTCCACCACAGGGACCTTACCTGCACGTGTAGGTACTGAGCAAGGCAAAGGATACAGTGAGGAAGTACCAGTTAAAGACAAGACTGTTTGTAGAGCGTGTGAATACACGCTCCACTGTATTGAGGTCTCAGCTGGGTACCCACATGATGGAACAAAGACTCACTCCATCCAGTGCTGACCTTTACTACTTCTCCTGCACAGTGGGGACCCAGAAAAGAAGGGGCTATAGGATATACCCTCAGCTCAGGGACAAACTTACTTCAAGGCAGCAGCATAGTGGCTACTCAGAGCCTGTCTCAAACAGTCCAACCCCGTGTTTGAATTTAGAGATCCCATTTCTTGAAAAATAGCTTTCATCTGGCGCAGTCTCCACCCAGTGGTCGGGAGGCAGGGAACATCAACTCGTTCCGGGGCAGGTACGAGCAGGCGTGGCGACCTCTTCAACTCCACTTCTTTCCCCACTGTTTTCTCTCCCTGGCTCAATCACTGCACACACAAATGCTTTAGAGAAACCTAAGGTTCCACAGCAGACGCGTGCTTGCTATTACCATTTATAAATTATTCTATCAAATGCAAATAAAAACAGATTCCTAAAATTGATTAGGGATGTCAAATAAATGCTTACGAATTGTAAATCCTCGGGCAGTGGGGCCAGGAGACAAGGGCAAAGGAGGGTGGCTACTGCCATGGGAATTGCCTGGCCTTCCGGAAACCTCTTAGCTCCAGCATTCTCCCATAGAAAACAGGGCTATTATCTCTGCCTAGCACGACTGTTGTGACTCCTCAGACATAATCAGTATAAAGCTCTTGGCACAATGACTCCCAAAGAAGGTGCTCAATCAAGAGATTACAGTAGCAATCACAAGTTTTTATAGACACCAAGACACAGCCTTAGAAGAGACGAAGTAGTAGGCATCTCTACCGCCTGAAGACTACGCTTAGTGGACAGACCATACTGAAACCTCACATTCCGAAGTCCTACCTTTCTGGTCATGCCGGTGCGGTAGGCTACTATGAACTAGGTAAGCTGTGAACCATTAGAAAATCCTACAACTGAAAAATCAATCCTTCCTAATAAGCATTTGCCCGAAATAATAGTAAATTACAGTTTCTTTTAAGTCGTCCTTCATATTTAGTTGGATGCTATGGCTATAATGTCAAATAGGTGCCTCTTATTTACTGAAAACAAGGGCAAGACATTTTAAAGAAACAATGTGTAGACAGACACTTTGGTGTGTTTAAAAAGGAAAATAAAGACTAGCGCCATCACTTTAAACAAAAGGCTGATCTCCACAGATACTTCATGGAGCCCAGACATTCCTGACTTACAGTCACTTCACTTCATAAAGACCACAAGTTTACACAGTCAGCCACTGGAGACAATGTAGCACAACTCAAGGAGCGCTGATCCAAGCTTCAATTCCTGTTAACTACAGACATGGCGGGAAATCACCAGATCACAATTCATTTCCATCCTCATCAATGAACTTTTTGTTTGAAATTTTGTTAACTTTTTATTTATTTTTTTTTTTTAAAAAGGCATGGTGGGACACATGGGAGAAACCACTGTACTATAGGCTTAAAAACAGGTACTTAAATAAATATTCTTGAGTCAACTATTCCTTCCGTTACATTTCAGAAATAGCTAAAAGCAAAAATTCAAACAGCCACTAAAGCTACTTGGTACCACACACCTACTTTCTCTTCCTGGACCAATCTTAAAACTTCTGAAGGATGCTTTTCCCACCTGAAGCTCCTCTTCTTTATCTAATAAAGAAGACTAATGTAAGCCGGGTGGTGGTAGTGCACACCTTTAATCCCAGCACTCGGACCTCTGTGAATTCAAGGCCAGTCTGGACTACAAGAGCTAGTTCTAGGACAGGCTCCAAAGGTACAGAGAAACCCTGTCTCAAAAACAACAACAATAACAACAAAAACTAATGTAACCACTAAGATCAAATACTTTTTTTCAATCTAGAATCTTCTTGTTGGAATCTGCTCTTTAGTCATGTTCCGTAAACTTTACAATTCTTGCCTCTTTAGGCCCCCACTAAATACTTTAACTATTACTCCAAAAATAATGAGAGAATACTTCAAGCCTTAAAAATCCCCCAAGGCATTGAAGTTACAGCAAGAGCCTCTGCTCCCGGCCAGCACTCCCTGTCCATCCCCTCTGAGGTTGAAGCACATGCAGTTGACAGATCCTGTCTCCATACACCCACTCCACAGGTGTCAGCCCAACCTGCCACCAATCTGAGTCTCCTACTTTCTCACGAGCCTATGCTCGACCCTCAAGGACTAACGCCCCAGAACTTGGACTCAATGTTGTTACTTCTCCTTTTAGGTCAATGTCTACAGAAAGCAAAAAGGCAAAGGGTCTTTGCCTACCCAGACTGTCAGAAAGGTTAAGACGACCAAGTTATTCACCCTAACAACTACAAAAAATCCACAGCTGAGTCCAGAGAAATCCCGAAGCAGCACAGGCATAGAGTAACAGATGTCACCCCGTGCGAAGGGGGTTAATGCTTGAAGCAGAAGAAAATACAAGGAGGTGGGACACTGGTATCTAGGGGGAAAAACTCAGAGAACTAAGATGAAAACTAAGAATCACTGTATATTTTAGAACAGGAAAGATAGGAGCTGAAAACAACTAAGAATTTATAAACCATTTAACACTTTATCTACACTTCTGGTTGATACAAATGAAAACTCAAGACAATACACATATTACTAAGCAATACATGAGGTAAGGAAATCTGGTGTAAGACGCAAGTGACATGAAATGAGATAGTCAGTGGTATTTAACTTAGTCTTCAGTTATAACTAATAAATCTGCTAGAGAAGTGAGGGCTTTTGGAGAAACTGGATAAAGGCCGGGTGAGAACAGGGCCCACTGGCTGCCAATGCCTACCAGGTCTGTTCTTCTGAAGGCAGTGTCTACCCAGCCAAGAGACAAAACCTACACCAGACAGCTCACAAAGTGTGTGTCACGAGAGATAAGTACCAAACTACACAATTCTAAGCTCCAGAGTAAGAAAAAGTGCCATCCTGCAAACAATTTTTAAAAGCTCATGTTCTCAGAGTTGTTATCCGCCACCACACCACCTTTCTCAGCGGTGACCCAAATTCAAAAGGAACTAGCAATCAAATACTACCTTGGCTTTGTGCAGAGGTAAAATGGAGGTTGGAGGAGCTGACAACAGAACCGTGTTGATAGGCTATACAAGCTAGAATTCTTTCTCTCCTCATTTCTTAGTGACATCATTAACATCTAAGTCCACATGTTTAAAAAAAATCGCTGAAAGTTAATATCCAAAGGCTTTCAAGGCAAAGGTCTCTAGGCCTGGGAGATGGCTCAGCAAGGCGCTGCTAGCAAGGTCCATAGCCTGAGTTTGGTCCCTAGGAGCCCACACGGTGGATTAACACTGGCTCCAGAATACAGGCACACAAATAAGCCAATGTAAATGGTTGTTTAAAACAAGACTCAGCTGTAATCAGTGATCAAATTAAAACTGTTCATGTTGCCCTGAGTCACATCACAAGGTTACAGGATAATACAGTTCATCGCCTAACACATTCTTCGTTGGTTTGTTTTGACACAAGGTCTCACTGTGTATCCCAGGCTACCTGAGCCTGGAACTGGTGCTCCTTCTGCCTCAGGATCACAGAGTGCGGGGATTACAGCTGTGGCAATCTCCACAGGCTTTCTTCTTTTCTTTCTCCCGTCCTCTATCTCCTTCCAGACTGTGAGGAGAGCATCAACTCAAGCTTCCAGCCATAAATGAACAACAGGGGCGAGGAGAGGGTAACAGACGAGAACGGCAGGGCAGTATTCTGGCCAGCTCACCCGTATCCAGGTTGTTACCAGCACTTGGGAGATCCCTACTGATTTCCTGTGCTCCCCAAGAGTGAGCGATTTTCCCTCATATGTTCATCTTGAAAAATATAGAACCTAAATGTGGAAAGTGCTTAGTTATTAAAGTATACTGCTGGGGCTGGAGATGGCTCAGTAGCTAAAAAAGCTTGCTGTACAACCATGAAGATCGGGGTTCAGAGCCCAGCACCACTGATCTCTCACACACCTACTAGCCTAGCACGGGGGGCAGAAGGGAGGGACAGGCAGGGGAGTGGAGACAGACTTGGGGCTTACCAGTGTAACTGAAAACATGACCTCCAGGAGAAACCCTGTCCCCAAAGAATATGACATAAGGTAACACTTGACTCCTTTCTCTGTTTACACGCACACAAGTGCACACATTCACCTATGGCAATGACAGGGGAGGTAGATGCCATCAACTGTCAGCAAGGCGAATAAGAAAATTTATTCAAATACTTTATTACAAGAGACTTGTGATATAGCTCAGTTGGTAGAGAACTTGCCTTGTATGCATAAAGCCCTGGGTTCAAGTCCCAAAACCTCCTAAATTAACCATGGTACCTTATAATGCAAAGTTCAAGGCCTGAGCTACCTGTATAAGACTGTCCCCCAAAACTATTATCCTCAAGGTACCACCAGAGAGCAGTCACTCCACACGGTATCTTCAAGCTCTTCCAATGTTTACTGAGACATAATTTTTATAGAATTCAGGCAACCGCAGGCCCAACTACAAAACTATTTCACCATGAAGGCAAGCCATAGGTCCAGAGATCCTGCATCTAAGTCAAAAGTATTAATTTAGCAAGGAAGGGAAGCAGAGACAGCTAAAGCAAAGTTCCAAATAAACTCCTACAGCATTGCCTACCAACTGAAAAGAGCAGGTACAGGTCCTATAGCCCCTACGCTCAAAGACACAAAAAGTGACAGTCCCTAGAGGTAAGTACGAAGGATTTAAATTAAAAGACACAAAGACTTAAGATTTAAAAACTTGTCGACAGACTGCTAGGCAGCCCAGTCTACCTCCTGGCAGGAATGATTCCAGTTCAATGTTCCAGATCTGATGTATATTATGCATTCAACGCTGAAGAGAAGAGCTGTTCACACAGTAACCTGTGCTATATTTAAGTTGAATATTAATATTTAAACACTACAAAATGTCCAAGGTAATGTTCATTGGCCTAACTTAACCTCGGACCACCTCTGACCTGCAGCAGCACCACTATTACCCATCCGTGGCATGCCATCCAAGAAAATGTGATGAACTCATCATTTAGGGAAGATCCACGGGCTCCCAGTGACCTACGAAGGCAAACTGCTTGCTGCCTCCTATGTTCAACCAGCCCCACCAAAGCTCTCTGTACTTGGTAATGAACAGCTACTGGAGTCTTGACAGCAGAGATTCTGCGCCCAGTGCAGGATATGGCCCAATCAATAAACCAAAATTCACAATGCCAAGTGATGAGAGCAAGCATACAGCCATATAAGAAACAAAGCCCGGGGCACCCTGTTATCCACTTCTTAACTGCACTTGGCACCTTCAGGGGCTTTCAAAGGCTCCCATTCCCAGAGTCTCTAAGTACAGGACTTCTCTCTTGAATCTCAACTGTGCCAAATACGAAAGTGGAACCAACCATTTCATTTCTAGCGTCCCACAGCGATGCCTGCTACCACTTCAACAAGAAGACCCTTGGATCCGATAAAACACAACCAAGATCTCATTTAACTGGGAAGAAGAAGCCACCCACAGCGCCCGACACTCACGTAGCTTTGTTCTTTTCAATTCTGGTTGGGTTTGGCCCGCAGGTGGCCACTCTGTCGGTATTGTGAACGTGCTCTGTGGGCAGGGCAGCCCAACAAGGGCTAACAACACCTGTCTCCTCCTCCGCCTGGTGGCTGGCAGTGCCACACTTCTGGGTCTTAAGCCAGTGAAAACAATCAACGTCAGATCGACGCATACTCTAAATAACTGGCAAATGATCCCAAAATAGACTTCAAAACTGACCGTGTATTAGCAAAATACTGTTAATTAGTGAGCCGAGATTCAGTAACAACCTAACTTGGATCCCTACTATTGGGCAAAATAGCTTTAGCACCGAAGCAGGAGACTCGGTTTCAATTTTTAATTTTTTGAAGTTTCAGATATGCATTAAAAATACGTGTGGCCGCTTGTTTAGTAATCCCAGAGCCTCTCCAAGTATCCAGCGTTCCAGTACTTTCTGAAAGCGAGGGCGATCTTCCTAGTCTTATTTTGCATAATTACGTCTCCGAAAAGCCATCCTAAATTTGAATGAAAATAATTTTCTTATGCTGGGGTGGATCCGCGGCGCTCAAAACTGGGCCGCGGAGCTCCGGCTCCCACACCAATCAGGACCTTCCAGGGCCCCCAGGGACAAGGGCAGCAGGCTACTCACATCTGAACTGGTCCACGGCCTGCAGGAGCCAGCGGCGGGCGAGCCAACCGCCTGGGGGAATAACAGCACCTCGCCAGCCCCGGCAGGGGGATGGCCGCGATCGCGAGCCGGTGCCCCCTCCCCCAGGCCCGAGGGGGGGGGCGCAGACACGACCTCGGCGGCCATCCCCCTGCCGCGCCGCGCTGGGCCCCGAGGACCGCTGCTAAGGTGGTAGTGGGGGTTGTCCCCTCAGACGCCCGCGCGTCCTCAGGAAGCGCTGCAGCGGCTACGTGGCCCACGCGAGGCGAGGCCGCGAGCGGGGAAGCAGCCCCCAAGAACCCCCGGTGCTGTCCCCGGCCCGCTTACCTGCGGCACCGCGCGCGGCAATCACTCGGCGGACGGTCGCTCGCCCCGGGCGGGCTGCGGCGAGAAGCGGGCGAGCAGGGGGCGGGGCCGCCGCCTCGGGAGCCGCGGGGCACAGCCGAGCCCGCCGGGCCTCATGAATGGGACGCGGCCGCGGCGCCGGCCGAGCTGGCGGTGGGCTGCGCGCACGCCCCGCCCCGCCCCGGCCACGTGACGCAAGCTCCGCCTCCACCGCGGGACTCGCGCCCCGGGCCCTGCCGGGAGAGAGCGGCTCGCTGCTCGCGAGGGCCTCGGAAGAAGCGTTTGAAAAGTTTCCTCTGGTCCCTATGGCAACCTTGCGGCGCTGCGCGGGGTTTCAGAGCCCAGCTGCCAAAAAGAGTGCAACACGGTCCGTTGCATGATGGTGTGGAAACGCTATGCCCGTGTAACACGAGTGCACGTAGATCTGATCACTGCAGAGCCTGTATCTTTGCCTATTTCCCCTCCAGGTTCAGTTATAAGACCTCCTATTTAAAAGTACACTTTACAAAACGGCTGCCACAGTGGCTATTAGGGGTGTCTGCTGCCTTTTATCTTGTTTTTCTGCAGTCGGTTATTTCGTTGGAAGTAGAGATGGGAGCCTGTGGCAACATTACCAAATGTCTGTTAATTTCTCCGTGCGCACGGTGAGCACATTCATGCAGTGTCGGGGCCATAGAGACATACATTTATACAAACTCTCTCCGGGATGGGCCGGGACACATCGGTGTCCTTACAACAACACAGCGTGATGGGCATAGGCTCTGCTAGGGCCCAGGAAACCAGTTCTCTGCACAGGCAACCATTTCATTCTAGTACCACGGTGTGGGATTCTACCAGGTTGCCTCAACTAAGGCCCGACAGAGACACCCTAACCTACTAGGAATTTTTGCTTCATTGCGGCTTTTCATCTTATTCACCGGCAAATTTTTTTTTTTTTAAAGATCGAAACTTTCCGGTCACTGTTAGAAGGATCTTACTCCACTGTGGAGAAGTGTAGTTAAAAGAGAAAGGACCCTCTCCTCAATATCCAAGCCAATACACAGGAAACAGAGACACCTCCCTGATGGGCGCCTTGAGTCAATGTGGTTCCCATGAACCGGCCGATGTGGCTTACAGCCTGGTCTGTAGAACGCGCTGTTACTGTTTGTTTTCCAGCCGTTCTTTCTCCAACTCAACTTTTCCTGTTTCTCTCGGGTAGGTCTCACTACCTTCTACCTTGGGAGAGAAATAGTCTCAAGCTTCCTTCCTTTCGTCATTCAGGAAGCCCTAGACAAGCCGCCCTTCCTCTGCCACCGCCCCCTTGGGGTTTGACAACTTACTCAGGATTGGTTCACGTTTCTAGCATTTTCCTCCTTCTCTGGGGGGTGCCTGACTTATACTATGCCTGAGGCAGTGCAGGGAGTAACTAAATATCTGTTGAATGTCCCTCGACTTCCTGTACCTGATACCTGTGAAGTTGGGGCACACCCAGCTCCCATCTGCTTCACTGCTCACGTCTTGTCTCACCTTCTGACCCTACCACCTTCCGGTTCCATAGCCAGGAGCCTTTCCCCACCAATTGTCCCACTTCTAGTCTAGATGGAGCTTAGTTTTATTTTATTTGTTTTGTTTTCATCTAACCAGTCTTCTTCCACTATTTCAAACAAGGGAGGCCTTCTTATCCCTTATGTAGTTTGGTAGAAGATGTTTTTCCCTTGGGGCTTGTGTTTTGTGCTATTTTGATGTTTTGTTTAAGAATGGACATTATGCCGGGTGGTGGTGATGTGTGCCCTTAATGCCAGCACTGGGAGGCAGAGGTAGGGGGATCTCTGTGGGTTCAAGGACAACCTGGTCTAAGGGTGAGTTCCAGAACAGTCAGGGATACACAGAGAAACCCTGTCTTGGAAAATAGCACTAGGAGGAAACAAGAAAAAGAATGGACATCTCTCCATGTGTTTTCCGGACTTGTTGGCTATGGCAGCCTCCCATTACAAGCTATGGAACAGCATATTCTTCCAAGATCAGACGGGATCGGGCGCGTTCAGGGTGGTATGGCGGTAGACGGAACAGCATATTCTTACTGATTGATAAAGCTGTCTCTGTTTACTCAGTGTCTGTTTCTTATTCGCCCAAATAACATCCTTGATAGTTAAGAAATGGAATGGGCATGCTTGCTAAACTATTCTTAAACCGTTTCTAGGTAGTACCTGAACTCATTGCTGCTACATGATGAAAAAAAAAAAGTCAATGTATCAAGAAAAGCAAGGTGATGGTGGCTAAAGTCTTTCCTAGTATCTTACAATGCTCTTCAATTTACATCTTGGAAAATGGTTGTTTTGAATATCAATAGGCCATGGTTTTTAATATAAGCTTGAACTTTCTTTCAGCTAGTATTCACAAAAGATTTGTGTGTGGGCATCTTCTCCAGTCCCATCTTCAGTGAACTCCCCCTTACTCCCAGTTGTGTTCCTTAACTTACCTGTGTCCCGCATATGAGTTACTGACCTCAAATAGTGGACCCCAAAATACATGTAAACGGCTCATACAAGGACACCTCAAACTTTAATTATGCTTAATTTTCATAAAGGCATATCTCATTCTAATCAAACATCTGGGGCTCACTCATTAATGTATATCAGCTATCTTTCATGTGAGGTTAATTCGTCTTTTTTTTTTTTATCTTTAAGCTTGGTAAATCTGAGAATGATTTGATAAGCCGTAAGATCTGTAAAGATGAACTTTGGACCATTCCTTTTTTTCCAGCTAAGCCAACAGAACCCTTCAGGCTTTCTGCTTATCTCATGAAGGCAATATCACCAGACCCAGCTACCTGGAACCGCATAACTGAAGCGTCTCCTTCCTTTGGAAGCCTGTCCCTCCTCCACTCATGATACTGCCCAGGCTAACGTCACCAAGGTCCCTCTTGCTGCCAAACATGTTGGACTCCTTTGGGACCTGCATCTCAAGAGACGTTCTTGACACCATTTCCTTCTTGAAGCTTCCTCCTTCCTCCTACATTCATCAACTGAACACCTCTGAAACCTATATGCTTGAGTGGGTGGCTTTCACTCTCCCATCAAAGCTCACAGTGATGTCAGATTCTAGCCCATCCTTTGCACTCCCCTTTCGGCCCAGTCCAGAATTTCCTATCCCGGTAGTGACACTACCATACCATTTAGTGATCTTCCTCAGCAGCCTAGGGGAGAGTCTCAATCTGCTACTCCCGTGGCATATCCATCCTGCCTGGGTATTTCTGTCTAGAGTTCTCTGCAGAACGGCCACAACAGCCATATGTCACATCCTCTTCATTTGCCCGATATGTGGCCTCCCTCTGGTTGCAGTAAATCTCTCCATCCCTCTGAAAGCAAGGCAAAGGAGCTTTCTCCCCATCCTTGCAGTCAGTAATTGATTGCCTTCAATGAAAACTCTGACTTCCAGAGGAGCACGTCCAGAGAGTTCCCTTTCGCCCCAGTGTTCTCTCCTGTGCATCTGCTCTGCATGCTTAGCCAGCCTTTCTGCAATGTGATAGCCTTTCCAACGTTCATTTCCATATTCCTTGCATTTTCCTCTTTACAAGAAGTCAGCAGGCTTACTTCTTGCTCAGAGAAGTCTGCTGGCGAGATGAAAAGCAGAAGTTGTCTGAAAGACATTTCCTTCCTGCCTTTTATTTCCAAAACTCTAAAATTACCAAAGTCAAGAAGGAGAAGAGGAACCTTTCAGGAAATCCTGGAAGAGAATCTTTCTCTGGAGTCAGGAGGGGAAAATCGTACGCACTCCTGTCTGGCAGTTCAGAGGGCAGGGCGGGGTGGGGACTGAAACCTTCGAAAGACAACTTTGCTGTTTCTGGCTTTGGCATTTCCTGGGTCAAATGACAACCCTCATTTCCGTGCCATCACCATATGCCCAGCTCTTTTTGAAATTATATCCAGCCCAGACTGAGACAGGAGTGAATCAGATCGGCTCCCGCAGCTTGTAACTTAGAGATGCAGAAAATTGTCCCCAGGCCTCCAAGACTCTGAAAGCTGGTTTTGGAAAAAGAGACTTCATTTTTAACTGACTCACAAGAGTGTAAATTTTTAGGTGACATAGCATAGCATGCCATTTCAATACATGTAAAGTAAAGTGTAATGATTAAACCAAGAAAACTGGCTTACCACTGAGATGTTTAGATTCTTTGACTTAGGAACATTCATAATGTCCATGGGTAATTTTATATGTGCAATTAATTGATGTCAACCATAGTCATCCTCTTGTACCTTAGAACTCTACTACAGGTTCTTTCTTCTCTCAGTTATATGCCTGCCCCTGTTAGCCCTCCTTCCTCCTTTTCCATCTCTCACATACTTTTCATAGGTTCTGACAACCATTATGTCTGCTTGCTCTCCAGTCCTGAAGAGCTCAGCAGTAGCTTTCAGGTGTAAATGAGAATGTCCCCAGTTTGATCATCCTCTCTCAATGGCTTCTACTGCCCTCCCCTAATCAAGGACTTTTTTTCCTCAGGTACATAGGTTGACCCCGTCAGGGTAGCAATCATAGCTGTTCTTCAGTGCATACCAGGCAATCAATAAACACCTACTGAACAATAAAGATGGATTTATTTTTCTAGGAATATGCTTGTCTCGGGGTCCAGATCATCTCTCCCACTAAAAAGAAAAATACAAGGTTGATGCATGGTTATAGGGACAGACCTTCCTGGGGTGGCAAGGGAGTGAAGGAAAGACAAACACAGAGAGAAATCTGAGCCTGAGTGATCTGAGCTCTCGGTGGGAGAAACTGCAGCACCCAGGAAGCTCAGCCTGTTTGTTATATACTGTTGAATATGGAGGAGGGTTATTTCACGCAGCTGAACAAAGAGGTGGGGTTGTTACACACAAGTAAACAAGGAGGCAGAGTCTACAGCTGGATAAAACAGGCAGGTTCAGTCTTCATAGAAGAACCCCCTGGAGGGGCGCAGTCAGTCTTCGAGTCCTGAACATCTCAGGGGAGAAGTTATGATGGACGTCTATTGTAGACACTGTCAACATCCACACAGACAGAAGGGAAGGCTTCCCATTTCCCTCAGGCTGGAGTCCTATCTACAGCGGATCCTGTAACAACAACACACATTCATTCAGGACCCCACACACTCAGGGCTTCCTCCCCTACCCACGCAAGGCAAAATGTTTAAAATACATTCTGGAAAAGTCTATGGATTGGCAAGAAACTAAGATGTAGAGTAGCACGAAGACAGGATGAAGGCCAGAGCCAGAGAGAGCAGAAGTCACCCTTTGGCCCCAAGGCTATTCGCTAAATCTGAATCTGGACATTGCTTTCTGCAACCCTGCCTGAAAGGGCAGAAGGAAAAGATACCATCTGCTCACTAGAAGACCAGTAAAAATTGGACCCTGCCCCCAGAAGCAAAATAAAAAAATGAGGAAGAAATAACAGTGTTTTTGAAAGCCCACACCCAAACTCACCAAATCTGACACATGTAAGCCAGAAAGCAGGTCTAGAAGCATTTTGGAAAATTTGGAACATACCAACGAGAGTCTGTGACCATGATGCAACTAAGACAAGGTTTAATTTCGGAAGGTAACTGACCTGGTGGTACAGACAGGGCTATAATCCCAGTACTTGGGAGGAAGAGGCGGAAGATCAAGAATTTGAGGCCAGCTTGGGTATAGAATAAAACCTTATCTCAAATGGTAATAAAAAATAAAGTAATTAAAATTAAATAGGTACAGATAACTAGAAAAACTGATAGGCTAAGAGAGTTGTGGTCAAGAAACAAGGCTGTATGGAGATAGAATAAAGCTGCAAGGCTATGTATTAATATTTGATACTAGGTATTAAAGCTTCGGAAGCAACGAGTAATTAATGAGAATTGTAAGAGAAACCTTTTGAGATGTAAAGAGCTTAAAGGTTAGAAAAAGAACAGTGAAATAAAGGCAAATAGAAGAAAGTAATAAAGGCAAAATAATAAATCTGGAAATGAACACACAGCTGAAAAACACCTGCCCAAGTTAATCTAAGACTCGTAAATGTACAAACCTTGTGGAAGACAATGTAGAAAAAAAAAAAAAAGGAACCCACCTATGTGACTAATATAAAACTATAATCACTGCCGGGCGGTGGTGGTGCACGCCTTTAATCCCAGCACTCGGGAGGCAGGCGGATCTCTGGGAGTTCGAGGCCAGCCTCGAACAAGAGCTACAAGAGCTAGTTTCAGGACAGACACCAAAGCTACAGAGAAACCTTGTCTCGAAAAACAAAAAAAAAAACAAAAAAAAAAACAAAAAAAAACTATAATCACACACAATCTACAGATTACAAAGAGATTGTTGTTTTCATGCTAATCAATTTGGAAAATGAACAAGACAGTGAGGACAAAGTCATAATCATGCAAGAACTTATTCTAATGTCACTCAGTATAGATGCAAACCCCTGGATGGCATTTTAGCAATTTCAACCTGGCAAAATAAGATATCATAGCCAAACCAGCTTACTGACGAATACAAGTTGGGTTACCATGAGGGAAGCAATTAGGGGAATTCACCACGTTAAAGACCTGGTGGTTATCTGAGCATATGCTGCCATTGGCCATCCACCCGAAGTTCACGGACAGTTAAGAATGCTTCTCTGTGTTTTTTTTTTTTTTTTATGACAGGCTCTCACGTTGACACCTGGCCAGTCTGGAACTTTCTGTGTAGACCAGACTGGCTTCACAGGGATCCATCTGCCTCTGCCTCCCTGAGTGCGAGGATTATAGACAATTGCTATCACACGCTTCAGGAATGCTTTTCTTGAAGAAGAGAATTGGTAGAAAGCTCCAGAAATTATTACAAGCTACGCTTCCTCAGAAAAGCGAGCCCAGTGTCGTGTTTGCTGCATATTTGCTCAGTACTGTGTGAGGACCAAGGTAGTAGACGATGGTAAGAAATATATATCCAGATTGGCAGCGGGAAAATCACAAGAATGTGATAGAGGATGTACATAGTCTAAAGAATATTTAAAAGTGTACAGAGTGTAAGCCTTTATAATGTTGCTGGATGCCAGAGTCAGCAGACAAAATCATTAGGACTTAAAAACAGTGACAACAAAGAGGACCTTTTTGGTTTTTTGTTTTTTATCTGTGTTTTCAAAGATCCTGCTGTATATCAGTATTCTCTGAGACACACTGCTATCTTCATCAGATCAGCTGTGCCCACTTGCAAAGGTTCATCACAGGTGGGTTGTGGAAGGTTGACTCTCCCTCATAAGAGGAAGGGCAGAGAAGGCCATGGAAGCCTCAACCAAGCATCTAGCCTCACTTCTCAACCAGTTATGCGCAATTGTGCTCTAACCTCACATGGCCTTGAGAAGGGGCAAGGAAAGACAAGGGGAGGGGTCTCCAACTTCAAAGCTGGCGGGAATCATCTTCCATGATACATGCAGACCTGGTGTGGCTGCTTAGAAACCACCCACATTCCTGCCCATAACCCCTTGCCCATAGCTCTGTAAATAAGTCTAAGAAACTCATTGGTTCCCCTGAGTGGAGGGGAAACCATACCTTAACTTGTGGTTGGGAGCTTAGAGGAGGTAGACATCATTTAAATCTTCCTCAGGTAAGAAACTGTAGGAACAGATCTATTCTGAATGATACCAAGGAACAAGGTACTAAGAGACAAATCTAACAGAACACATGCCTGACCTTTATAAAGATCATTCCAAAACCTCACTGAAGGATCACGAAGAAGATCAAACGAGAGGAATGATGTGTGCGCACATCTGCGTGTCCTTGTGTATAGACTAAAGGTGCTGGGGTGGAAATGAAAGCCTTCAAGCTCGGCAAACACTCTGCCAGTGAGCTACACTCCCTGCCCTTGATCTTATGAAACAGTTTTTCTTTTCTATCTCAGGCTGGCCTTGAAGTCATGATTTTCCTGCTTCTGTCTCCTGAGTGCTGCTGCAGTTACAGACATGTGTCATTATACCCAGCTAGAAATAACAGACAGAAAGGTCTCTATCATTACCTAGGGAGTCAGTGCAATTATACAGAGGCCTATTCTTCTAGAAATTCTTAAAGAATATGAAAGTAACTACCAAAACTCCGATAAGAAGGCCAGATGGTATTGGTACATGGATAGACAAAAAGATTAAACTGTGTTAGGGAAGGGGAGTGAGAAAGGATATGGGAACTGAATTTGACCAAAGTACATGACTTACATGCATGAAAATGTCATAAAGAAACCTGTTTTGTACAATGACTATGCACGAATAAACACAATAAAAATGCCCACGACGAACATGGAGCAGGTACTGGGCATGCAACTCGGTTGGTAGAGTGTTTGACTAAAATGCAAGAAGCTTTGGGTTCAGTCCCAGTACTTCATATACAGGAGGGGTGAGGGGCGAATGCCCGTGATCCTATCACAGTTCTAAAGCTTAAATCATACATTAAAGCCCACATACCAATAGTGGGAGACTTCAACACTCCACTCTCACCAATGGACAGGTCAGTCAGACAAGAAACGAACAGAGAAATAAGAGAACTAACAGATGTTATGACTCAAATGGACTTAACGGACATCTATAGAGTATTCCATCCAAACGAAAAAGATCCTATCACTTAGAAAGCAGAAAGGCGAGGATTGGGAGTTCAAGGTCATCCTCAGCTACTTAGTGAGTTTGAGGCCAGTAAGCTACAGGAGAAGAAAGGAGGGGAGGGGAAGGAAAGAGATTGAATTTTTAAAAAGGCATGTGTATGGCTATGTTAACTAGCTTGATTTACTAAGGGGAGCAGAGGAAGCTCTGAGTGAGTAATGTCCCGGATGAACGTGTATTGCTTGACATGGACACGGCCGTGTCAAGGAATTCAGCCTTAAACCTATGGAAAAGTGGCAAAGCCTCTCTTTTGGGGCAGCCAGTGACTCTCAACCTGTGGGTCATGATCCCTTTGGTAAACCTCTGTCTCCAAAAGTATTTGCACTGTGATTCAAGCAGTAGCAAAAATACAGTTATGAAATGGCAATGAAAATAATTTTATGGTTGGGGTCACCACAACATGAGGCACTGTATTAAAGGGTCGCAGCATTGGGAAGGCTGAGAACCGCTGCTCTAGAGTGAGGCTCAGAGAGACAGTGAAGCCTTCCATGTGTGGATGTTGATAATGTGTGCAGAAAATGACCACCACAGCTTTCTCTCCACTCCCCCGTATTTTGACCTGAAGACTGCGCCTGCCAAGATTAAATTAAACTTGCCTCCTGGGTTCGGCTTGTACACCATAAACCCTGCCTCCTTCTTTATCTGTGAGCGACAACCCTGCCACCTTGTTCAACTGTACACAGTAAGCCCACTTCTCTGTTCAACTGTATGTAAAATACACTCAGCTTCTAGGCGCTGAGGCGTCTCCATCAGCCCCACCACGCCAGCTTTTAGTGTGTCTATGTGTTTGTCTTTTCCCCTCCCTCACTCCTGCGTGAGTAATTTGAATGAGAATAGCCCCCACAGGCTCTTTTGTTTGAAGCACTTGGCTCCCAGTTGGTGAAACTCTTTGGGAAGACTCAGCAGGTGCTGAGTTCAAGGAGGCACAATTTGAGCTTGAAGAAGCCTGGCACCATTCCCAGGGTGCTCTTTGCCTTGTGCTTCAGATCCAGATGTGATCTCTCAGTGGCTCCGCTACCATGCCTTTGCTCTACCACAGTAGACTCTCCCTCTGAAAATGTAAGCCCAATTAAATGCTTTTTTTAATAAGTTGCCTTGGTCATGGTGTTTTATCGCGGCGACTGCAACGTGAGCGACCTAAAGGTAGTAGCAGGAAGTGGGCTATCGCTGTGGCAGGCCTTACCATGTTGGTGTGTGGAGGACATTGGGACTTTGAGTTAGGAAAGTGGGTGAGCACTGTAAGAGCTTACCAGGCCATTCTAGTAGGAGATTAGAAGAGAGTGGCATAGTGCTGAGGGTAACGCGGACTATGGAGGCCCAGCGCAAGATGGATTAGAGGGGAACCATATTAGCAACCGAGCTAGAGACCATTTGGGATATCCTGGCAAAGAATATAACAGCTTTCTTCTCTTGCTAAATTGAAAAGCAATGGGCTAATTTCTTTGGTGGTGGAGATTTGAAGACGGCTGGATGTCAACTCTGCTGCGTGGTCATTAGTAACCACGCTTACGAAGCTGTGCAATGGAAAAGAGCAAGGAGAGCAAAAAGAAGCACAGCACACACAGCGTAAAGAGAAAAAGAGCACAAGGAGATTTAATATGGATGCCAAAGCTTGTGCTGAAAGAGGTAAGATTAAGGAGAGGCCTGATTGAGGACGGAATAAAGAGAGGGCTCACCCCACTTATCTAAGTTTCCAACCTGTGAAAGGAAAAGGCCTAAGGCAGCAACATATCAAAGCTGCTACAAAGGAGATTCACGGGGGGCCAGGGTTCACCCCAAGCTGGTATTCAAACATGGCAGCATCACCCACATGGTTCTGACTTTGGAGTTGTGATGAGACACAAGTGAGGGGGTTGTGGAGTCTTTCTCTGTGGTTAAGGAGAGCCACTGAGACAAGGCATACAGCAGAGGAGTGCCTGCATGGAGTTTCCCAGAGCCATTGCACGAAGCCATGAAAGTGAAGCCTGGATTATATCAGTGACCCCAAGATGTTGGAGGTGTCAGAGCCCTGGGACATTTGCCAGCAAGAGTCACATACATGGAGAGAACCAGCAGACTCCTCACACTGTAATAATTTTAGAAAACAGTTTGGTATTTCCTAGATAGCAAGTTAACTGTCCACATCCGCAAGCTGTTCCAGAGCTAGATTCCTGCCCTGGGCAACAACCGCGCCAAAGGACACAAAGACATGTAATACTATAGCAGGACCTCTCATAAGTCCCAGAAGCGGGAAGCAGCCCATTACGGTGGGACATTCAACTGCTGTATCATCACATCGCCAAGAACTACCTGATTCTATCAGCATGGATGAATCTGGAAAATATAGTCTCGAGCAAGCAAGCATCAAAGGTTAGCGTTTCATCCTGCCAATTCTATCCCATGATACGTTGTTCAAGGATAAAAACAAAGGCAATAAACAGCAGAAAGGAAAACAAGGAAATAAATAACAGCTTTCAGGAAGAGAGTCTGTAATCCCAGCACTTGGGAAGAGAGATGAAAGAATCAAGAGTTCAAAGATAGCCTTAGCTACACTGTGAATTTGAGGTCAGCCTGGTCTACATGAGACCCTGTCTCAACAAACAAACAAACAAACACAAATAAATAATTAAGCAAGCCTCAGGAAAGAGGTCCGGAGAAACAGAGAGGTTGTTGCAATCTCAGAGGGACACACAGAGTATCTTTGTATCAGTCATTTAGCATTGCTTAGATGTGCAATACTGCATCTTTATATTACAATAAAAAGTTAAGATAATTGAAAGACAGAAAATTGAATTAAATCAGTACATCTCTTTTTTCAAGTTATTGTGTATGTATAAGTTTTATTAATATCACTTACAAGACAAAAATCAGATTATTTAAGAACTTCCCTAACACCTTGTTTCTTTTTTTTAACATGGTGTTATACAATTTGTTTTTGTAAGAAATCCTTCTCTTTTTTGTAATCAGCATCACTCCTATTTTATAAATAGTAAACTGAGACACGAAGTGAGTCATTGTGCTTCAGTTGCTTATTCATATAGCAGCAGGTGGAACCAAAAAACTTAGCAAGCATACGTATTGATAACTTCAAAATATCTTGGAAAATCTGAACTCAAATATACTTTTTTTGTTCCTTGCTATATTTATTAGCTTATTTTGCCCCAGATTTAATTCTTGTAAACCACAAGAAACCTTTCTAAATGATGAGGGGTTATGTAAAATGGGTCAGACAGGCAAAGAAGAAATAGCTGAAGTATAGAAGCTTTTTTGTTAAACAGGTCACCTGTAATTTACATTGCAAGTCACTAGTGTGGTGCACGTAGGTCTTTCTGCATTTGCTCTTCTGCTCTGAGAGTAGACCCCTACAGCCTTGCTCTGAGAGTAGAGACCCACCCCCACCCCGGCATCAGTTACACCAGATGAGCACATCTCTCTGAGAGTGGAGCCCCACAGTGTCCGTCATGCCAGGCAACCGCATCCAGGTCCTCTGGAAGAGCGGTACCTGCTCAGTCCGACCCAGGTCCTCTGGAAGAGCAGTGCATGCCCAGTCCGACCCAGGTCCTCTGCAAGAGCGGTGCATGCCCAGTCCGACCCAGGTCCTCTGCCAGAGCGGTGCATGCCCAGTCCGACCCAGGTCCTCTGGAAGAGCGGTACATGCCCAGTCCGACCCAGGTCCTCTGGAAGAGCAGTACATGCCCAGTCCGACCCAGGTCCTCTGCAAGAGCAGTGCATGCCCAGTCCGACCCAGGTCCTCTGCCAGAGCGGTGCATGCCCAGTCTGACCCAGGTCCTCTGAAAGAGCAGTACATGCTCCTGACCATTGAGCTGTCTCTTCAGCTCTACCTAGGTTCTTTTGAGATAGCATTTCCTATGGAGCCCAGGCTGGCCTTGAAGCTACTACATTCAAGTCCTGGAACTCATGATCCTTCTTCCTTAGCCTCTCTCTGACTGCTGAATTTAGACCTTGCCTCATTTGTTTTCTTTCAGGATGATGGTTATAATTATTTGTCCTGAGAATTTCCACCCTTCTAGTTATTCCATGAGCATTCTTATTTTCATTGACATCTTCTACCAGCTCACAAAATTGGAGCCCCCGGGACCAATGTGTTAGAACCATTGCTGGAGTTGAAATATCTATGGAGAGCTGATGTGGGATTCCCCTCTGTATGCTGTGAATACCATTGGTTAATAAAGAAACTGTCTTGGGCCTGTGCAGGGAATAGAGGTAGGTGGGGGAAAACTAAACTGAATGCTGGGAGAAAGGAGGCAGAGTCAGGGAGAAGCCATGTAGCCCCACCAGAGACAGACTCTGGAACTTTTCTCAGTAAGCCACAGCCTTGTGGCATTACATAGATTAATAGAAATGGGTTAAATTAAGATGTAAGAGTTAGCCAATAAGAAGCTAGAGCTAATGGGCCAAGCAGTGATTTAATTAATACAGTTTCTGTGTGATTATTTCGGGGCTAAGTGGCTGGAGAACTAACTAGTGGCCTCCTCCAACAGATGGCCATCTTATCTAAATCTCTTGGGGCATGTCTGGGGCAACTTATGACATAGCCATCAGTTAGGACTATTGCACTATGCAGTAGACAGATCTATCAATGGAAGACTGAGCTGGAATCTCTCAAAAAAACATTAACTATTTGGAATACCTGCTGCCTCCCACAGTTTTCAACCAGCCAGTGAAGAGAAAAACATGTGTTACTGATTCTGCATAAGGACTAGGCAGCAGAGCTGTGGTGATGAGTCTGGGCCCTGCTCTGAGTTAGTTCATACTATAAGCAAGAGTGTCTTTCAGGCTGCCCCTTGCCCTGGGTGACTCCATTTTGGGTGTAAGTATTGAGACAGAATGACTCAGCATCTCACTATGACTCTGTGAGTAACCAACCATTATCTTTCCAGAACAGACCATTGGGTTCAGACAGACAACTTATTAATGTAAATAAAATTTTGCTGCCAGCAAATTTATAAAGTTAAGTCAGGAAGACATGGACATATGGACTTATCAGAATTGTATCACAAAGACAGGCCTATAAACTTATCAAATATAGCAGATATAATCCCTTCACCCAGGGCTATCGAAGAAGGAGCACCCCAAAGCTGAGTCACGGCAGCATACTGACCCATCACCCATTCACTCATGATAAGTCTTGGACAGGAAAATTGCTGCAACCAAGGACCTCTGCCTCATTTCCTGGGCTCCAGCTCAAATTCCGTTTCTCCTGCCCAAGACATTTAGCCTGCTTCATACTGCCTACTACCTGGACGTCACGCTCTGATGCCCTGATCAGTTCTGTGTCTGTGGTTCTTCAAGCATCCCAGCTGGTCATATTTAGGGGCTTTTCCTTGTGGAAAAGAGTTATAGTTCATTCTCTCTCTCTCTCTCTCTCTCTCTCTCTCTCTCTCTCTCTGTCTCGGGTGTGTGTCCTCCCCCCCCCCCCACTCCAAGGTACAGCTCATATGATACCCAGACTTTATTTTAGCTGAGAATGGAAAAGATAAAGGAAAAAGTGTAAATAGAAAGGAAACAAGGAGAAACAAGCTTAAAAATCTACTCAGACAAACCATCACATAAATAAGAAAAAACACTTGTGGCTGTTCTGTAGCTGTATGTGTGTGGGTGTGTATATTTCTGGTGTATTATTAATAATTAAGATTGAATGGAAGCCCATGTTGACTGACAACCATGGATAGCAAGGGAGATCAGGAGTTCTTGGTGAGTGTGCTGTTAAGTTTTTGTCAACTTGGCACAAACCTAGACATAGACAGAAGGAGGAATCTTAATTAAGAAAATACCCCATCTCAGCCAGGTGGTGGTGGTGCACACCTTTAATCCCAGCACTAAGGGAGGCAGAGGTAGGCTGATCTCTGTGAGTTCGAGGCCAGCCTGGTATACAAGAGCTAGTTCCAGGACAGGCTCAAAGGAAGAAAGAGAGAGAGAGAGAGAGAGAGAGAGAGAGAGAGAGAGAGAGAGAGACAGAGAGAGAGAGAGACAGAGAGAGACAGAGAGACAGAGACAGAGAGAGAGAGAGAGAGAGAGAGAGAGAGAGAATGCCCATCTTGACCATCCCATTCCCTCATGTTCTTCTCCCCTCCCCCTTTTCTTCTCCTCCTCCCCTTCTGCCCTCTCTTCTTCGCCTACACCCAAGGGGAGAGCAAGGAAAGAGCTATCTTGATTGAAGGAACCATTAGGGGGCTAGCAAGAAACCTGGCACTAGGGAAATTCCCAGAAATCCACAAGGATGACTCCTAGCAATAGTGGAGAGGGTGGCTGAACTGGCCTTCCCTGTAATCAGATTGATGACTACCTTACCTGTCATCATAGAACCTTCATCCAGCATCTGATGGATGCAGATGCAGAGATCCACAGTGAAGTACCGGGCTGAGCTCCCAAAGTCCAGTCGAAGAGAGAGAGGGGTGATAATATGAGCAAAGGGGTCAAGACCAATATCGGGACACCCACAGAAACACCTGACCTGACCTAGTGGGAGCTCACCGACTGCACACTGACAGTGGGGGGGGGGGATCAGCATAGGACCACACTAAGCTGGTGACAGTTATATGGCTGGAGCAGTCTGTGGGGTCACTGGCAGTCGGCCAGGATTTATCCCTAGTGTTTGAACTGGCTTTTTGAATACCTTTTTTCATACCTTTTTGAATTCTGGAAGAATGTCTTGCTCAGCTTAGATATAGAGGGGAAGGGCCTTGGTCCTGCCTCAAAGCAATGTGCTAGATTTTGTGGACTCCCCATGGGAAGCCTTACCCTCTCTGAGGAGTGGCTGTGGGTAGGGTCAGGGAGAACATAGAGGGAGCAGGAGGAGGGAAGTATGTATTGGAACTGGGATTGGTATGTAAAATGAGAAAAGACTGGGTTTTTAAAAAAAAAATTAATTAATTAAAAAACTTAAAAGATGCTTTTATAAGATTGGCATTTTCTTAATCAGCATTGATGTGGCAGGGCCCAGACTGTTGTGGGTGGTGCTATACCTTAGGCAGGTGGTCTTGGGATCTACAAGAAAGCAGGATGAGCAAGTCATTGAAAGCAAGTCAGTAAGCAATGTCCCTCCATGGTCTCTGCTTCATCGGTCTGCCTGCAGGTTTGAGTTCCTGTCCTGACTTCGTTTGATCATAAACTGTGACCCGAGACTTCTCAGCTGCAATAAAACCTTTCCTTCTAGACTTACTTTTGATGGTGGTGTTTATAGCACACCAATAGAGAGCCAAATTAAGAGAGTGGATTAAGTCAAAAATAAAATAAAAAATGACCTAGCTTGGGAAGTTATTGTTACTCAATAAACTTTGAGAATGTAGAAAGACGCGAATGTGTTTCTTGCAAAGCTGCTCACATCAATTAACATCCTCAGCAGGATCCTGCTCATTCAAAAGGGTGCCCAGGACTAGAGGTATAACTCAGGATGGAGTGCTAGCTTAGTGTCCAAAGCCCATGCCTGTGTGTGTATGTGTGCACATGCACGTGTGTGTGTGTGTGTGTGTGTGTGATGGAGGAAGGTCATTGGTTAATAAAGAAACTGCCTTGGCCCATTTGATAGGCCAGCCCTTAGGTGGGTGGAGTAGACAGAACAGAATGCTGGGAGGAAGAGGGAAGTGAGGCAATTGCCATGCCTCTCCTCTCTGGGTCAGATGCGATGAAGCTCCGGCCGCGATGGACGTAGGCTAGAATCTTCCCGGTAAGCCAAACCTCGTGGTGCTACACAAATTACTAGAAATGGGTTAGTCAAGATATGAGAGTTAGCCAAGAAGAGGCTAGATATAATGGGCCAGGCAGTGTTTATATGAATACAGTTTGTGTGTTGTTATTTCAGGGCATAAGGTAGCCAGGCACCTGGAAGCTGGGCAGCAGGAATGCAGCCCCAGCTCCTTCTACATGCGTGGGCACGAATATACTGCTCACAGGAAAAGTAATTAGAAATCTGTATTTTTTCAAATGAATTAACCATTTGGTAATCGGGATAATGTTTAGTCCTTGTTAACAAAAACAGCACTTGCTTATGAGGGGCTCGGTATGATTTTTCTGCCCCTTGGCAGTGGATGTTTGTGCTTACATAGTCCAGCAACAGATGGCGAAATCATTTGATCATCTGCGAGTGATGGGAGTTTTGAATGGCATTCACCTCAGAAGGAGTGTGCCCCCAGCATGCGTGGAGGCTTTTGGAGGTGCAGCTGTAGTGCAGCCCATGGTTCTGCAGGAGGTTGGCCTAGAAAACCTGATACTGAGTTTTAACTGTCCTGCTCTTCCAGACTGCCTTTACCAGTGGCTGATGTCTTCATTTCGTTTCAAAACAGCTCCAAATTTGAACGAGATGCCTGGACTGTTGCAAATTGTTTTTGAGACTGTGCTATGAGAAGATGGACATCTGGTCTCTCAAACTCTTCCTCAGGAAGCTCCAGAGACTCCTTTCTTCCTGCACAGAGCTGAGGCGGATGCTGACCGGGAGAAAGGCCTTGCTGTCTTAGGGACTCCACTTTGGTGGTTCAGTAGTTTTTCTCCTCTTCCTTCTGTCTCACCCTCCTCACTTCTGTCTCCCGAAAGTCCTTCTTATCCATGATTCTCCCCTCTCCCTTATATTTCTCTAGATGGCTTATTAATGTTTGACAGATGTCTCCAGACAGAGGAGGTGTGCACAGCCTTGTAGGTGATTGTCTGCTCTGTTGACTTCATCTCCTTTGCGAAGAGACTTCTGTTGTTAATATTCCCTGGAGTTCAGGAGATAAATATGTACTCATCTTACAGTCCTGTGTGAGTATTAACTGGTCAGCGAATCTACAGGGCACCCCCTGTGCTAAGTAGTTCACTGCTCACCATCCACAATCTTTTATGAGAAAAGAGACCACTTTGGAGCCCAGGGATGGCCCACTGGGCCATCAGCTCCTAGGCACAGAATTAGTCCAGATTTGTCCCAAAGAGCAAGGGAAGAAGGAAAGAGGCCAGCTGGGTGGGGAGGTCCCAAGAGGCCTTGTTGAAGGCCGCTGTCGCCACCTCCTTACTAGCAGACAGCACATCCTTCTCCCACAGTGTCCTCCCCTCCCGACACAGCTCCACAAGATACTCGGACTTTGTTCTTGCCTAGAAAGGAAAAGTACAAACTGGGGAGGGGCAGGGAGGAGCAGGATAAGAAAGCCCAGGCCGGCTGTGAACAAGAAAGAACATTGTTAGATTTGGGGAGAGGAGGAGGAGGACCTTCCCCAAAGCTGAAGGTATCTCCCTCCAATAAACAGTTTCTTCCCAAACTTGATGCGTTGAGCATTTTCTTTATTTCTCTTGGATTTCTCTGTGATCTGCTGCCAAAAAAAACCAAAAAAAAACAAAAAACAAAAAACAAAAAACAAAACCAAAAAAAAAAAAAAAACAACAAAAAAAACCACATCTCTGTATATCAATAGCCCAGAAGAAGATGAAGTCCAGGAAGGAAGCTTCTGGAATGATCATATAAAAGACTCAGAAGGGGATGTGGAATTTGCAGAGGAAGGGCTCCTCATTTTGCTCTGATTGGCGTCTAAACTTAGGTCCCATATAAACAAGTGTGTGCAGGCATGAGAAGCTCCTCACGATGGGACAGCATCTCTTCCCTTGTCCATTTTTAGCGTCCTGGAGGACATTTTATGTTGCTCCTGCTGGGGTTTGGAGACAGAGCTCTTGAGAAGACAGGCCCTGGCCTCAGAGTGGTTTGTCAACTCATCCGTGTTGTACTCAGCGAACACTGCTAACGGTGTCTACTAACATGCATTTGAAGGCGTTCTGGATGAACAATCTAGCGTTAGGGGCCAACCATCCATACCGAAACTTAAAATCTCAATTACTATTCGCACCATCCATTCAGTACCGAACCTATGTGAATTTTCCATTTCATTTGTCTTTTCATATACAGGGCTGCTTTATCCAACTTTGTGTAACTTCCTCAAGAACCAAAGTGTGTCCTTCAATTATTTGCAGCTCTGTTATGAATTTAGGAAATAATAGCAACAGTGATTATAAGTGCTTGCCCCTGTTACTGCCTCTGCTACAAATACCTATTACATTTCTGGAACATTGTCGGTCATGGAAGACTATGTATCTGAGATACACAGATACACCACACACATGTATCAATACACACACCACACACACACACATACCATATGCCATACACACACCACACATATACATACACACATATACAGCATACACACACGCATACCACACATACACTACACACACACACATACACACACCCCATACACTACACACACATATACCATACACACACCCCACACATATACATATACACATATACGATATACACACACATATACCACACATACACTACACACACATACACACACCACACACACACACACACACACACACACACGCACACACTCACGTCAGTCTCCTACCCTTTTCCTTATGTGTACCTGACAAGCTAGCCTTCCCTGGAAGATCTTCTCCATTATGCATGCGCTGCTTTAGGCTCAGCCTTAGGTGGCCTGTGTCAGACAGCCTGCCCTCAGGAAGCTCCATCTCACCATCCTGCTTATCTTCCCCTGTAACCATCACCCCTGCTGTGCGTCTGTGCAAGGCTGCACTTGTCATTCCCCTTACTCCCCCTTCTCCCTCTGGCACACAGCGCAGCATCTGGCATCAACTACTCAATGACTGTCTATTAGCTCAATAACCTAAGCCCTAACATCTCAGGGTACCTTCACCTCTGCGGATTGCACAGAATAAAATCAGTAGCTTGTTGCTAAAGATCTTATGCTTTACAGAAGGATTCGAGACAGATCTCAAAAAGAACTGTTTCCCTATCAAAGATTTCTTTTGCATCTCCAAAGTTGTTCAGGAACATGCCAGCAATATAACATGAGGTGAAGAACATCTTACTTACACACACAGGGTTTAATTGACAGCAACTGCTAACGACAACACTATGTCTTCTAAATTGTGGGCACTTCTAATTAAAGCCTTGCTTGTCTCATTTCATTGAAATCAGACATAAAACAGCAGGCAGATCAATAAAGAGCAGGGGCCGTTCTTATAAGCACAGCCTCGCATCGCACATCGCATCGGGTCTTTAGTCTGCTGTGGTTAGTGGCTGTGTGTTTACGTCAGTATCGGGAATGAGCGAATGGAGCTTGGGGACTGGTTCTGGATGGGGTGGATGCTCACGTATGAGAAGGAAAGATGGACTTCCTCAGCCTTACATCTGTGTGTTGAGGAGGGCTGAAACCAAGCATTAGAGGAAACAGAATTCACACTCACAGATGTAATCCCTGCTACATAGGTAAGGGGAATTTCCAATCCACATTTCTCAAGGGGTGGTGTATCTATTACAGAAATGGGAACTATGGAAATTAGCATGAAGGATTCTTTTTAAAATTTATTTCTAGTGCATTGGTGTTTTTGCCTAAACATATGTCTGTGTGAGGGTGCCGAATCCCCTGGAACTGGAGTTACAGACAGTTGTGAGCTGCCATGTGGTTGCTGGGAATTGAACCCAAGTTCTCTGGAGGAGCAGTCGGTACTCTTGACCACTGAGCCATCTCGCCAGTCCCAGAGTGAAGGAGTCTTTGTTTTTGTTTTTTGAGACAGTGTTTCACTGTGTAGCCCTGGCTGTCCTGGAACTCACTCTGTAGACCAGGCTGGCTTCGAACTCACAGAACTCCACCTTCCTCTGCTTCCTGAGTGCTGGGATTACAGGCGTGTGCCACCACTACCCAGCATGACGGATTCTTAAGAAAAAAACAAAGCAAAATAAAGCAATTCCCCCAACAAATAAACAAACCAAGAAAGAAAGCTGCCTCTACCTCTCCTGCGCACACACCCGATGGTTCCTTTTCTACCACAGAGATACCTGCACACCACTGCTGCTACACCCTTGATGGTTAACGGACCCAGCCTGGGTGCACAGCAACAGGTAATGAAAATGTGGTACACAGAGATGAATGGAGTTGTACTATCTGTGAGGAAAAGGGATTGACAGAATTTGGAGAATAAAATCCTCATGTTCTCCCATGTATATATATGTGGGTGGAGCCTAAGAAAACTAAAGGAGACCGAAAGGAGGTAAAAAGAGATGTGGAGGATCTAGAGAGAAGGCTAAGCAGTCAAGAGACCTGGCTGCTCTTTCAGATGACCCCGGGTGTTTTCCCGGCATCCGTATGTGGGTTCAACTGTCTGTAACTCCAGTCCCAGAGGAAAAGGCACTCTCCTTTACCTCATGGGGAACCAGGCATGCACATGATGCCTAGAACATACATGCAGGCAATACACCCACATATATAAAATAAATTTTAAAATAAAATAAGAAAGAGAGAGGCTGAGGAAGAGGCAGTAGGGGTTGGGGTGGGGGAGGCAAAAGGACTCAAATAGCAGGAAAGCTGGGAAAAGATGAAGGGAGGGCAGCAATAAGATGGGGAAGAGGAGACGGGAGGAGGAAGACAGCTAGAAGAACAACGAAAACAAACTACACTTGCAAACAATGCAATGCCACCCAAGGCTTTGGAGGCCAATAACTTTAAAATATGAGAATGGAATTAATAGACGCCCTGAAAAGGAAGAAAGAATACGTAACATGAAATAAGAGAATAGGAACTGCAAAGGCTTCGTAAAGAGGTTTCTTTTGTTATTTTAACTCATGTCTCTGTGTGAGTGTGTGCACGCGACTGCAGCGCTGGGGAAAGCAAGAAGCCTTGAATTCCAAGGAGTTTACGGGGATTAGGAGCCATCAGATATGAGGCCTGGTGAACTCAGGACTCCTGCAAAAGCAGGATATGCTCTTAACTCCCAAGCCATCTCCCCAACCTGGAATTTATGCAATTTTTATTAAATTAAAATAGTGCCAATTAGTCCATAAATTCCCAATTAAAGAAAAGAAACTGTTAAGGAAGATTTCCTAAATATAAAAAAACCCTTGAAGTTTTGGAATTTTGGGGTATATGTCAGAAATTGTATTTTACTGTATAATTCTGCTAAGAATAAACTAATTAATAGTTATAATAATAAACAGTATAGAAATTTCTAGGAATTCAACTAACCCACTCTAAAAATATTTGCAAAGTAAACAATTTTACAGTTTTAATGTGTAATGTAAATAAAGTTATATTTCCGGTTGTTTCTCACTCACTAATCTTTATGTTGGGCCCAGTTAGGTCAGCAGGTTTGTTTCCTTTTGATACGTGCTGATGCAGACAGCAGCAGCTGAGCGTGCGGTATGACTCGCTCAAATTACCCAGCTAACCATGTGGAGCTGGTTGGGAATGGAGCAGAAAGGCCTGACTCACTGCCTTGTCTTTCCGAGTTGCGAAATCTCCCTTCTTCCTGTTGACATAGCTGGCTTACCAGCACATCTTCGGTACCTAGCAGAGTACTCAATATGGCGCCCGACAGAGAGAAATACAGCCCGGACTCCTATTAGCTCCCCCGCCCCCACAGAACTCATAAAGTAGGGTCTTCCACGAACACCAGCAAGTTAGGCAGACCTCACCAAAGGCAGTGCCTACTGGCCGATGTTGGAAGGTAAAAAAAAAACCCTTCTTTGTTTCTTAAAAGGGCTATTTATTAGTAGTATATACTTGCAAGCTACTTACAAAAGAAATTAATTTTTCGTGTTTTTGGCATGTGCGCTGTGGTACACATATGTGAATGTCTGTTTGAACAGGTGTACATGAATTCCTGAGCATGTGTACTGAGGCTAGAGGTTAGTGTCTGTGTCTTCACTGACTGATCTCCATCTCATCTATCGAGGCAGGGTCTCTCATTTGAATCCAGAGCTCAGCAGTTCAGCTAGGCTGGCTAACCAGGATCCCCAGCCTTTGCCTGCCGAGTACCATAAGGACAATTGACCACCATATCTACCTGGCTCTAGGAGGATGATGCGGATCTGAATTCTGTATTTAACATCTCACAGTATAGTTCCGTAAGAAACAAACTAGCTGACTATGGTGGTTCTTGCCTGTAAAGCCAGCACTTGGAAGGCTGAGCAGGAGGCCTTAAAAGTTCTAGGCCACTCTGAACTTCAGACTGGGACCTTGTCAATAAATAAATAAATAAATAAGAAATGACACACCCAAAAATAACCCAGAGGAGTTTTTCAAATCTAAATTTAAAATAAGACCCCCTCCAATAAAAATAATAGATATTTTTTCAAAGGCTAATACTAATTAGATCACATCCGAACATCGATTGTGTAAATTGGAAAAGCCAAAGGGGCCAATCAGGTCAATATGCTGATCAACCCCTAGAGAAGCTGTTCTGGTCAATCATTTTATTTTCTTCTTGCCCCTGGCCTTTGCTGTCTGAAAGCTGCCACTAACTATATTCTATATGTTATATACTACACAAATTATCTAAATATATAACTATGTTTCCATATAGCCTCCTCTTGATACTTGTGCTTGAATTTCATGCCCTTTTCTCAATCTTTCACCAACTTTGTGCTTGCCTGGCTGAATCCCAGCCATCTGTGATACGTTGGCCCCAAAGGTCACGGTTCAGTATGTAAAAAGACAATCTTGAGAGCTTGTCAGTGAGCGAGGTTTATATCAGATTATTTGCTATTTCCGTAGGCAATCAGTTGGCTCAGTCAGATCAACATGGCTAGAAATTCTGAAATATCCTACTCTGCTAAGATGTCATCCCTATTAGGGATTCTGAATTTTAGCGTTAGGCCTTTGCTAACATTAAGCATGTATTTTCATGGTTTGGGGAACATGGCTCAGTTGGTAACCATCCAGTCTAGCACAATCAGCAAGCTCAGTAAGAGACCCTGATTCAAAAAGACTAAAGTGGAGAGTGACTGAGGGGGGACATGATATAAAACTCTTGTCTCCACGCATACCTGCACATATGTGTGCATACACACACAGACATATACACACGGACACATACACCTACATACAATAAAAATAAAATGTGTATTTTCAAAGGGTATTATTATTTTATTTTTGTTTTGTTTTGTCTTGTTTTTTGAGATAAGGCCATACTACTCACTATGTAGTCCTTGCTGACAGAACACTAGCCCGGCCCCAAGCTCACAGAGACCCTTCCGGCCTCTGCCTCCTGCCTGAGTGACGCAATCACACCTGTTTGGGGTTATTCTTTTACAGCACAGTTTGAAGGCCAGTGAGGGAATGGAGCTTGGTCCAGGATTGTCAGGCTGGGGCTGATTCTTGGGTCAGGGTGACTTGTAGGGCCGACAAGCCTCGTGTATCTAAAGCCTATAAAAGCTTATGGGGCCAGAAGTTTGGTCATCCAGAATGGGCCCCAGCCTAGTGAGCCCCAGGTGGATCACACTAAAAGGAGGTGTGTGCTACACAGTGGGGAAGAATAACTCCCCCTTTTGATGAGCTGCTCTGGAGCCAGCTCTGGCTCTGTCTTTAGTGGAAGCCGTTTGTATTGGAGACCCACTAATATTCGCATTTCTCCATCTGCCTCACCTCACTTGGTGGGGTCAGGTCCAAAGTGTACCCTACTTCCTCCCAAAAGGGCAGGCCAACTGATTTGATTCCAGACTGAGTCTAACTGGACTACAGAAAGATTTCTGGGTGTTAGATAAAAGCTGGCATTGCTCAGGAGCTTGTGAAATGGGCTCCCTCTGCTAAAAGAAGCCATTTCCCTTGGCGCTGGCAGAAGGAAGATGTTTCTCCATAAACCTGGGGTTGCATATAAAAACCCTGACTCCCATAGTCCCTGTTAGAAATATTTTCTAACACGAGCTCTCGACGCAAAAATCCCAATCAAGCTGAATCAAAAGATACCAAGGTTTAATAGGACTCTTGCTCTCGGGTGGCCCCGAGGGGAACCGGGAAGCTGCCAACATGATGGGTGGGGGAGGACCATGTGTTGACTTTCCCGGGAGCAGTTTAAATAGACTGGGGGAGTGGTCCTTACCTTGTCCTGGGAGGTGTCAAGGTGCAAGGGACACAGGGGCTGGGCTTCCAAAGATGGAGACCAGAGACCGGGATTTACAGTCCCTTTATGGTATATTTCTCAGAGCCCCCCCCCCCCAGCATCCTGGCCCTTCTTACCTCCTCCTCTGCCTTCAAGCCCCAGGCTACTGAGTGCACAGACTTCCCTCCCCACAGTTTCTCATTTTCCCTATAATCCGAGTGATTTTTCCACTCCCTGCTTCCCCAGCCCTGGCCATGTTCAGCCTTCTTCTTCTTCTTCTTCTTCTTCTTCTTCTTCTTCTTCTTCTTCTCTTCTTCTTCTTCTTCTTTTTCCTCCTCCTCCTCCTCCTCCTCCTCCTCCTCCTCCTCCTCCTCCTCCTCCTCCTCCTCCTCTTTCTCAGATCTGGACTCTTCCAGATGCCTCTGGATGTTCTCTCTGATCAACTGTAAAAGCCCGTGCCTCACTGTGGAGCTTTTTTGGTGGCTTCTTGACTGTGCCCCTGTATACAGGTCACCAGGGCTTGTTAGCCCAGTTGTCACACACTGTATACAGGAGGTACATTATGCCCAGAGGCCACATAAACTCACGTCGCAGAGATGCTTCTCACGTAAGAGGAACGGAGAAATCCACTGCTTTAATTATCCCAACACTAAGGGTAAATTATGTCCAATATAGTTATTTGCCTAAAACTCAGCTCCACTTGTCACAACAAGTCAAAGTGAAGAGAAAAAGTAGGCCTTGAAGACATATTTTATGGATAGCTGCCATCTGTCTCAACGGGACCATGAAAAGCCTGCTCAAGAATTAGACTGTCATCCTGACTCTTGTCTCCTGCTCATCCCTCCCTGTTTTTCATGTGTCTTTGGGGGGGGGGGCAAGACGATTGCACCTTCTGAAAGTTAGGAGAAACTCAGGGGAACCTGAGGTCTTCCAAGTCAACCAAACAGAGGGCTTTCTTAGGTGTTGGTGAGGGCTGTCACTCCCACTACTCAGAGTAAGCTAGACCTGTGTTTATAGCACTCCCTTGTATGTGTGTGCTATGCATGTCTGTGTGTTGTGTGCTGTGTGTGTGTATATGCATGCCTATGTGTTGTGCGCTATGTGTGTGTTGTATGTATGCATGTCTATGTATTGTGTGCTGTGTGCATGTATATGTGTATATGTTGGGTCCACGGGGGTCGCGCAAAGATAGGGGACTGACCATTAAAGTCTATTAAACCAGAAGCAAATTTTATTCCAGAGAAAGAAAAAAAAACCTCCATGGAGCACAAAAATCTTATGAGCTAGCCGAGACCGCAGCCAGAAATGGGCTCGTATGACTGTGGCAGTGGGCTGCTTCCAACCGTCCCTCTTTATAGCAAGAAGCAAGCATTAGGCGTAAACAAAAGATGTTTTTCAATCTCAAGGTAAAACTCAGATACAGATGGCCCTTTTCTACACCTTCCATTAACAGAGCTTTTCAGTTAAACTAGTGTTTGTACTTAGCCCATTGTTTCTCTCTGGCACTCTCTGATGGTGTTTACCAAGGCTCTATGCTCCGCTGATACTGCCTGTTTTTGCTTAGCAGGGAAGGGTATGGGACAATGCACAACCAAAAGTCAGGTACATCCTGTCAGCACGTACTGGCTTTGTGGGAGCCTAGGCAGTTTGGATGCTCAACTTACTAGACCTGGATGGAGGTAGGGGTTCCTTGGACTTCCCACAGGGCAGGGAACCCTGATTGCTCTTCGGGCTGAGGGGGGGGGGGGGACTTAATTGGGGGAGGGGGAGGGAAATGGGAGGCGGTGGCGGGGAAGAGACAGAAATCTTTAATAAATAAATAAATTTAAAAAAAAAGTTAACTTAGCCCACATCAATCGCTGGTCATGGGTGGCCAGGGGTTATCTAAAAGCTGACCCCCAGTTTGCAGAGCGACTCCCAGTCTGCAGAGTGGCGATTCTCATTTTGCAGAGGGCTACTCTAGCCTTGCAGACAGAGCTATGGGTTGTAAAGCAGAGTAACCCACTGTTAATAGCTAATCCTTAAGCTGCTGAGAAAGCTGCTGACAGCCTGCTCTCATCATCCTAGGCTTACAACTTTATATTTCTTTACTTCTCCATTCCTATTTCTGGAACCTACATTTCTATTTTCTTATTCTTGGCTCTTCGTGTATAAGCATGTCTATGTGTTATATGGTTGTGTGTGTGCTCTGTATGTGGCGTGTGCACATGTGTGTGTGTGGTATGGTTTGTGGATTCGTGTGTTTGTGCGTGTGGATGTGGATGTTCCAATCAGGATCTCACGCATTCGAGACAAGCCTTCTACTCCTGAGCTACCCCCGCAGCTGTCACCTGCTCCCTTACACTCTCAGAGAAAGCCAAGTCAACTAATGCCCCCAGCTGCCACTTTCCAGCCCCTTGGCTTCCAAAGGCCAGGATCTTAGTGCAGCCGGAGGCGAGAAATAGCTTGTGGGGCGGTGTGGAGAGATATTCCCATCTTTCCTGCAGGCCTCCTTGGCTCAGCCACACTCTGTCAATGACTGCGTGTTCCCCACCAGAAAGCATTAAGAACGTGTTTGGACAACATGAGTAAAAATATTACACAAATATAAATTCCTTATTCCACATGCTTCGAAAGACTTCTGTGTGGGGAGGGAAGCTCTCCCTATGTCTTTTTTCTTTTTTTTTTTTTAAATTGTTTTTATTGAGCTATACATTTTCCCCACTCTCCTTCCTCCCTCCCCTCTCCCCTCCCTATGCCTTTAATATGTTTTTGTTGTCTTTTGAAAAGGGGACCCTCAGAAAATGAGCAGGAAGTAAAGGGCAGCAAAATAGGAGAACCGCTTCGTAGCCAACTAAGTCACATGACACTCTGCCAGGCACATTTGCCTGCATAGTCAAATTCATTCCTTCATGCTTTCTCTAGCCCAGGCAGGCCTAGAACGGACAGAGGTCCCCCTCCTGGGTCTGTCTTCTGAAACCACAACCTGAGCCCCACGCCTGCTGAGTCCACATTCTTTACCCCACCCATGAAAGCATGAAAATCTTACATGTGACATTTTAATACACGTGTATATTGTATGCTTATGTCGGGTTCCGCACATGTATCTCCTCCACCTCATTTCTTCATAGTGATTATATCCAAACTCTTTCCTTCTGTTTCCTTTACGCAGGGTTTGGTTCTTTTCTGTAGTCACCCTGCTTTGCAAAGTTCTTTTCTTTTGTAAATTTGCACTTATTTGTTTAGTGTGCATGTGCGCGCACCCACCTGCACATGCCATGGCATGTATGAGAAGGTCAGAAGACACGTGTGACAGCCAGCATGTGGAGGTCAGAAGACACATGTCACGTCATGTATGAGGTCAGAAGACACATGTCACAGCATGTATGAGGTCAGAAGACACATGTCACGGCATGTATGTGGAGGTCAGAAGACACATGTCACAGCATGTATGTATATGGAGGTCAGAAGACACATGTCACAGCATGTATGTGGAGGTCAGAAGACACATGTCACAGCATGTATGAGGTCAGAAGACACATGTCACGTCATGTATGCGGAGGTCAGAAGACACATGTCACGGCATGTATGCGGAGGTCAGAAGACACATGTCACGGCATGTATGTGGAGGTCAGAAGACACATGTCACGGCATGTATGTATATGGAGGTCAGAAGACACATGTCACAGCATGTATGAGGTCAGAAGACACATGTCACAGCATGTATGTGGAGGTCAGAAGACACATGTCACGGCATGTATGTGGAGGTCAGAAGACACATGTCACGGCATGTATGTGGAGGTCAGAAGACACATGTCACATCATGTATGCGGACGTCAGAAGACACATGTCATTGCATTATGTGGAGGTCAGAAGACAGTGTGCAATAGTCGGTTTTTTCCTTCCACTGTGTGGATCCCGGAAATGCAGCTGAGGCTGTGAGATTTAACAGACAGCACCTTCAGCTGCTGAGCAGTCACAGGCCCCAGAACGTGCGTCCATTACTTGGTAGATGGTGCTCACCTTCCTCTAGCCCTCTTACCCACAGAGATTTATAAAGTGAATGATCTCCTTCACCTTTGCTCAGTCTCCACGTGGGAGACAGAACAGTGTCTTTATTTCCATCTGCAGGTGGCTTTCGGTCAAAACAGGCATGTTCGGAGTCCACCTGTCTAGGTCTGTGATTCTGCAACGGTACAATGAGGAACTTGCTCCCTGACCCACAGAGGATCACCAGGAACAGGGTTAATAAGGAGCAAAGCTGACTCTCACCAAAGACGCGTTTGTCCCAATGGCTTTTAAACAGTGCAGTTAGGCCAAGATGGAGGACTTCCGATGGTGTACAGACAGACTCACAGACAGCCCAAGATGGAGAATTTCTGATGGTGTACAGACAGACTCACAGACAGCCCAAGATGGAGGACTTCCGATGGTGTACAGCAAGACTCACAGACAGCCCAAGATGGAGAACTTCTGATGGTGTACAGACAGACTCACAGACAGCCCAAGATGGAGGACTCCCGATGGTGTACAGACTCACAGACAGCCCAAGATGGAGAACTTCCGATGGTGTACAGACAGACTCACAGACAGCCCAAGAATGAGAACCTCTGATGGTGTACAGACTCACAGACAGGCTCAGCTCTGTGCTGTATGTAAGGGTCTGCTTACATCGCAGTGTTCAATAAGACGGGACAGTCTGGTGCGAGAAGTCCATGGGTCCCCTCCTGTCAGTCAGGAGCTTTGGGTCTGGATCTTTGGTCCAGCTGGGTGACTGCTCCTTAAATGATCTTCCACGCTAACTTCTTCCCCGTTTGCCAGGAGGAGCCTATAGGGAAGAAGGGAAATCACTGCTCTGTTTGTGATCGCCTGCGGCAGACAGACCAACGTGTCTACCCTTGCTGCTTTCGCTGCACTAACGGATTTGCCTGGAGTTGTTCGAGCCCCAGACTAGCCCCTCAACAAGGCCTCTCCTGTGGAAAAGGAGTCAGTGAATTCCAGAGTGAACAGATTTCAAAGGTTTGAGGATTAGCAGCAGGTCTGGTCTAGTTTCTGCTTGTTGAAAGGACTAACTGTGCCGAGGGGCCTGAGGTTAGATTCAGCACAGATAAGGGAAGTGTTTATTCAAGGTCGCCTGAGCAAGGACCCCCGTCCTCTGGACTACAGCCAAGACCAAAACAGCAACACCGTGCTTGTGTCCCAGAAGATGTCAGGAGGATCAGTCTCTGAACAGATGAACAGACAGGTAGGAAAATGCCAAGCCAGGTGCGACTGGCCTGCACTCTGTTGGCAAGCCCTTAATAGTGCTTATCAGATGATCCAGAAAAGGTAGAAGAATCAGAGGCTAATAGCCTCAGGAAGGCTGTTTGGAGAACTAGAAAATGGCCAAAATAGATCTCAAGAAGAAGTCAGCTTGGGGGAGGGAGAGAAAAGGAAGCGGGAAGCAAAGTTTCTATAAGCAGAAGACTTCCTGATGCATGAACAGCCAAACAAAACACCAGTTGTGCTATGGCCTGAACGACAGTCGCTTGTCACAGGAAACTATGCTACATGCAAAAAGGAAGGCTTAAATAAACCTAATAAAATACGCAAAGAAAGTACAGAAAACAGCAGGAAATAAACCAAGGAGAAGTCTCTGTTCAATGTCTCCCCAGTTGACCCAACAGCCTAGCCTGAGGTGACCCCGCTGTCCTGCGTCTCTCTTACCCACCAGCAGGCCCTGTCTGGGTATTTTCTATCTTACATCATAGCCCTACCACCCCTTTACCCAGATTTCACTTTCCAAGGTTTCAGGAAACAGACAGCCAACCAGTTCCAAAAGTACTAAATGGAAAATTCCAGACACAAACGACTTATAAGTTTTAAATTTCTATCCTAGTATATTATTACATATTTTCTTTTCTTTTTTTTTGGATTTTTTTTTCGAGCCAGGGTTTCTCCGTAGCTTTTGGTTCCTGTCCTGGAACTAGCTCTTGTAGACCAGGCTGGCCTCGAACTCACAGAGATCCGCCTGCCTCTGCCTCCCGAGTGCTGGGATTAAAGGCGTGCGCCACCACCGCCCAGCTTATATTTTCTATTTTATTAGTGGTTACTGCTATTACTCTCTTAGTGTGTGTACTCTGTAAATTAAATTTCATCATGCATAGAGGAGAACATAACCAAGCAGAACTATATCTATACAGTTCTTGTAGGAGTCTGTACTATCTGTGGCTTCAGGCATTCATTGGAGGGTGGTCTTAGGACATACTCCCCAAAGATAAGGGGGGAGGGGTTTTCTGCACTCTGCCCTTCCACCGTAGTGAAACGAAGCTACCGTGACTGGATCCCTGGAAGGGCAATGGGGCGTTAGATGTAGGTGACTGTCCTTCAGCATCTCTTCTCCTCTCTGGTGCCTCTGGTGCCCCTGTGCTGCCTGGAGCTTTCCATTGTTCTTTTCAGCTCAGCTCTTCTTATACCTGTGAGACTTCCTGAACCAAGGCCGTGTTCTACACTGGGACAGCAGGCTTGCAAGAACCAGGTCCCTGGGAATCCCATGGCATTTTGACACTATTTCAGGCCTGAAGCAAAAATCCACCTTTGAATTTGATGTAAGCGGGAGAATCTGCCTTTGTGTGGTTTAAGCCATTGTTATTTGGGGATTTAAAGTCTTAGCGCCTGTGCTGGTTAGTGCGACCTGTCAAGTGGACGCAGCCTAGAGTCACCTGGGACTGGACGTGGGAAGACTCAGCCCACTGCGGTGGTGCCATTCCCCAGGCGGGGTTCTGAACTACGAAGCGTGGAGAAACGGGGCCGAGCACAAGCAAGCAAACAAGTGTTTGCCCGTGTTTCTCTATTCTTGACTGCGGTGTGATGTGACCACCTGCCAGCTTCTGCCGCTCTGACGTCCCCGCAGTAAAGCACTCAAACGAACCTGTGCTCTTTTCCTTGGCTCTCCTCTCTGCCTCTCAGATGCAGACACTGCTACAATATGAGCAAGAGCGCGGTTCGTCAGCTGTGCAGACGGAAGAGCACACATGGCCTAGGGCCATCAGACAATTCTAACTCCCTGGCATAAAGAAGGCCAGCACAGAGTCTATGCAAGAGGACAGAAGGAACAGAAAAGGCCCACAGAATCAGCAAGCAAGAAGAAGCACGGGAGGGAGGAACTGAAACTCATTGTGGGAAAACATCTGATTGCCATAGACTCTGGGCTGTGTGAGAACTTTGGGGTAGCTGACAGGAACCCAAAACTCATTTGTGATATTGTCTAGACTAGGTGTGTTCAAGCTGACTTCCTGCTTAGACTGTGTTCCTCTGGTCATGGGTGAAATCTTGACAGTTTTCCAGATCCTATGTCTTCCTCTATTGATCTCCACCTTATTGTTTTGAGGCAGGGTCTCTTACTGATGTCTTAGTTTGGGTTTCTATCACTGTGAAGAGACACCATGACTACAGCAACTCTTACAGGAAAAACATTTCATTGAGGGACTCACTTACAGTTTCAGAGGTCCAGTCCATTATCTTTATGGTGGGGAGCATGGAGGTATGCAGGCAGATGTGCTGAAGGAGTAGCTGAGAGACCTCATCTTGCAGACAACAGGAAGTCAACTGAGACACTGGGTGGTATCCTGAACATAGGAAACCTCAAAGCCCACCCCTGCAGTGACACACTTCCTCCAACAAAACCATACCTACTAATAGTGCCACTCTCTATGCGATTATGGGGGCTAATTACATTCAAACTACCCCACTGGAGCTGCTGATTAAGCAAGCCAGCCCCCAGGATCTCTGCTCTCCCCAGCACTGGGTTACAGAGGTGTGCCTCTGACTGGAGTTTTATGAGCTGGGGATGAAAACGCAGGTCTTCATGCTGTACAGCAAACACTTGACACCCCCGCCATCATCTTCCCAGCTGTAACTCATGAAGACTCAAGCAGAATTTTGAGACTGGTTGATGGATACATTTTACACAGATAGGAAACAAGATAAAATTGGATATTTTCCTTGATGGCTATGTATACTTAGCTAATTCATGATACCCTTGAACTCTGCATGAATTCTAGGTGGTCCTCAAATGTACGATCTTCCTAACTGTGCTTCTGAAGTTCTGGGATTACAGGCATGCATCATGTCCAGACTTTAAAACAAAACTCCAAACACAATAAAACACAAAGGATCAAAGTAAACTTAAAAAGAAGTTCCCACAATTCCATTCTATAACAATTATTAACACACACACACACACACACACACACACACACACACACACACACCCCTCTTTCACCTTTTACCCTCTGCAATGATTTATGTACTTCTGAGTGCAAAGGAGACAGGCATGGTGGCATACCTCTATAATCTCAGCACTTGGAAATTTTAGGCAGGAGGATCAGAAGGAGTTCAAGGTCACCCTTCTGAAACCTCATTTCAAAAATAAAACAAAAGAAAATAACAGCAACAATAGCAAGAGCAGAGGCCATAAGACAAACAAGCAAGATCTTTACTTCCTAGGGAGGATCTCAATAAGTATGGAATGACTGCATAGCCTTTCCCTAGTGGGTTGGTAAAGTTTTTCTTCCCTAACCTCCTATTCCTTAGTATTGGAATAACCTTTTGTGTGGTGGTGTAATAAAATATGATGGACATCTTATTAAAACAGCTTCTGCTGTGTTGATGGAGAGAGGGCCTGCTTTTCGTCCCGGCCACCCGGCTAGCGTACACGTGAAATAACTAGAATCCTAAACACCAGTGTGTAGGGAGACTCTCCCCTTGTTCCTTCTCCCTAGACATAGTCTTTTCTTAGAGCCTGTAAGTCCCAGGAGTGTGTGTGTTTCAGTGATCTTTTACACGAATCCATAAGTAAACCAATTGTGGTTTGGAGGGCAGCATGTGTGTGCCATGACACACGTGTGGAGGTCAACGGAGACCTGCAGGAGTCAGTCCTCTCTTCCCACCATGTGGGTTCCAGGGATTGAACTCAGTCGTCAGGAATGTTGACAAAGCACCCACACCTACTTACCGGCCCTTGATGACTTTGCGGAAAACTTTGAGACACGGTCTCACTACAGCTGGCCTCGAACTTGTACTCCTCTTGTCTTTGCCTCCAAAGCACTGAGACTGCAGCAGCTCGTCACACGCAGGGCCATGACTGCTAAAATCTGCCTTCTGAGCTCTCGCCTCAGCCACAGCTGTGCCCACCTCACGCCTCCCCTGTGTTATCTACATGTCTAACAAGCATCTCAAATTCAACACACTCAGCAGAGAATGTCTGAGTTTCTCCATCCTCAAATTGTTTCTTCTCCAGGACTTTTTTCTATCTCAGGTAGTGGAGCCACCTTCCTTCCAGTGAGCAGATCAAGACTTAAGCTCACACAGTTCTGCCCCTTTCCCTCATTCCCGCATCCGACGTATCATCTCCAGTGTGAGAGTGAGTGCATGGAGGTCAGAGAACAGCTCTGGGTACTGTCCTCAGGAGCTGCCCACCTTATCAAAAGTGATTCAGGATCTTTCATCACCCCGGATCTCATTAAAGTATCTTAGGCTTGCTGGCCACTGAGCCCAGGGATCTGTCTGCTTCCACCTCCCCTGAGTTAGGAGAGGTGTGCTACTTTATCCGGCGTTTTTCATACGGCTTCTATGGACCCAACTCAGGTTCTCATGCACGTGATGGTAGTACTTTCCTGACTGAATTATCTCCCCAGCCCTGAATTAGCAAATCAGTAACTTTGAAACGGATTTCAAATTTGTGTATTTTTCTCCGTCTCTATTGCTAACAACAGTCTAAACTGTCATCAAATCTCACCTGGATTTTGATGCTAGACTAGTGCTCCTCTCTTCTTTCCTTCCTTTGAATTCCTTTCCAATCCATTGTCTACTAAGAACCCAGAAAAGAGCTATGCTCCTTGGCCTACTGAAGCCATGGCTGGTGAAGAATGAGCCAAGGGGAAGAGCAGGCCACACACCTGCTCCCCGAGTGACCTTCGGTGTGCTCTCAAGTAAGTGTGCCTTATCCACATATATGGTGCTAACGTTTTCCCCTTAACTCTCCTGCTCATGAAATAGAACCATATTTTTGAATAAACAACTCCCTTTCCCCGATAATGATGTTTGTGTGTACATATATAAATGCGTGTAAGTGTGGATAAAGTCTAGAAATCCAGGAAGATGATTAAGAAAGAGTATAACAGGTGATGAAGAATGAAGAGCAGGCAAAGGGCTTAAGGACATGGAAAAGGGTGAGAGCCACAGAAACACTTTGTTGACAGAATGCTGCAGTGGGGCTGGAGGGATGTCTCAGCAGTTAAGAGCGCTTCATGCTTTCCAGAGAACCGTATTTTGGTTCCCAGGCACCCACGTAAGGGGTCTCAGAAGCACCTGTGTCCCAGTTTGCTGGTGACTGCTGTGATCATGACCAGAAACAACTTGGGGAGACAAAGGTTCATCTGACTTACGGGTCACCGTCCATCTTGGAGGGATTCCAAGACTACAACTCAAAGAGAGGGCAGGAGCTGCTGAAGCAGGGGCCGTGGAGGGTGCTGCTCCATGGACTGCTGTCCTTAGCTTGCTCAGCTTGCTTCCTCATACACCCCAGAACCGCTTTCCCAGTGTGGCTCCACCCACGCTGGCTTGGGCTCTTCCACATCAAGCATTAATCAAGAAAATGCCACACAGGCAAACAGGGCAAACTGATGGAGGTGTTTTCTCAATTGAGGTTCCTGCTTCCCCGATGGTAGCTTGTGACAAGCTGGCAAAACCAAAACAAATAAAAAACCCTCTCAGGCCAGCTCCAGGGAACACCCTTCTCGGGCCTCCTCAGACGTCTCAACACACAGCATTCATTCATAGACACACATACATTTTAAATGAATATATCAGAAATTCAGAATATGCATGTGTGGAAGTATCATAAAACATTAAAATAGCATAATGGCGTCTAACATATGCTGATATTAAAGTTCAAACATAAAACAACCTCATTTGTATTCTTCTTATTCCCATCTCTGGAATCCTGCTTGTGTTTATATCGACATGTCTCATTATATTATTGTTGTTGTTGTTGTGTTTTGAAGACATGGTCACACATTTGGCTTTGGCTGGCCTAAAATTTGCTGTGTAGACCAGACTGGCCTCCAACTTATAGAAATCCACCTGCCTCTGCCTCCTGAGTTTTGGGATCAAAGGTGTGCATCACCAAGCCCAGCCTAATATGTCTCACTTAAAAAAATTATTTACTTTTTTCTATGTGTATGTGTGTTTTGCCTGCACATATGTCTGTGCACCGTGTGCATTCCTGATACCGAGGAGGCCCCAGGTAGAATTAGATCTCCTGGAACTGGAAGTACAGACAGTCGTGACTCACCGTGTAGTGCTGGGAACTGAACCTTCTTCCTCTAAAAGAGCAGCCGGGGCTGTTTACCTCTGAGCCACTCCAGCCTCTCAGACGGTGTTCTAGGGTTTTCTTTTTTTATATATCTAATCTTATTCATGAGCTATTTCCTTTAATTTACTTTCTAATTCACTAATTCGTTCTCTGCTCAATGTTCTATTAAGGTTTTCTTCCATTTTCGTAAATAACATTTTTGATGTTCCTTTCCAAATCCATTTGCTTGTTTCTATAGCAACTGGTTCCTGCTTCTTCTTTTTGTTTTTACATTTAAGCACAACACTACCTTAGCAATTCTTTTCTATTATTCCATTAATTCTTGTTCTAGTGGGAAGACTCTCCTCTGGGATACCTTCTCAGGAGACATCTTTTCCTGTGTGGTTTCTGAGTTTTTATTCATGAAGTGATCTGTTGTACGTGTTTTCTCTCTGGGCCCCACATTCCTTGGGCTGTGTAGACAAACTTCCAGGAGAACAGGCCGACTTGCTGTGAGGGCTCAGAACTAGCCATTTGTCCAGTTAGAATGTTCTAGTTTCTGTGTTATAGAGGAGGTAATTCCTTGGCTTTTACAGGGATCTCTTCTCAGGCAGATTGTGGTGTGTGTGTGTGTGCGCGCGCGCTCGTGCGTGTGCATGCGTGCTCAGGTGCCCTTAGAAGCCAGAGATGTCAGATCACACCAGAGCTAGAGTGGTTGTGAACCACCTGACCACGGAGATAAGCATTAAACTTAGGTCCTCTGGAAGTTAATCCTTGGGTGATCTCTCCAGCCAGCAAAAGTTCTCTTTTCTGCTCTATTTATTTAAAGAATCCAAGCTCCAAACACTAACATGTTCTGAGGCCTAGGAAGTTGGGGCTTCAATGTATAAATTTTGAAGTAAATAACTGATCACATAATAAAGACAGAATGGTTTCTGTTGGCTACCTTTTATCTGGAAGTATCTATTAAACCACATTCCTAGTACACCTGTCTACTCTGGGGGTTCCTTCATGATGCTAGGTGATTTCTGATGGTAGTACTTGTCCTTTTTGCTTCAAAAAATGAGCAAAACTCACTTTCTGTGAAAGCTTGGAGAGAATGCATCCACCCCACAGAGCCCTTTCTCATCCTGGCTCCTACCCTTTCCTACATCCTTGCCTCCCCAAAGGACAATTGCAGCCTCCCTCCTAAGAACACGTCTGTCTTCCCTGTGCATGTGTGACTTCTCATGTGGTTTATAGCTGTTCGTTGCACTGTTGAATGTTCAACAAGCATCCTGAGGGTGAGTCTCCATGTGGCCTGTCTTTGTATCCTCATAGCTTTTTACTCAATCAATATATTTTGAAGGAACAAGTGAGTGGCATAACAGAAAAACTGGTGACTTATCTATTAGCCCTGGGGTTGAGTATTAGTATGCTCCAAAAAAAATCTCAGATTAATAATTGATTGATTTAAAGACACTGGGTGCTTAGTGTAACTTTTCCTGGCTTATTAAGGTAAGAGTTTGGGATGACTGCTCTGTGGGCAGAGAAAACGTGATGATTCTGGACCTCTATATAGGTAGGTGGACATCTCAGGAAGAGAGTGGGCAACAAGTGGTTATTACAGCGTTCTGTAGCCCATGCACAAACAGTCCGCAGCACACGCAAAATGAGTCAGGATTTTCCCTAATTCCAGTGACTTACCTGATCACTACAGAAAGTATGTTTTAAACGATGTATTTGTTGATGTTTAAATCCACGCCCCATGTGCTTGCTTGCATGAGTTTACGTGCATTGCATGCATGCAGGAGCCCTTGGAGGCCAGATCCCCTAGAACTGGACTTTCAAGGAGTTGTGAACTCTGCTAGGAGACAAACTTGGGTCCTCTGCAAAAGCAGAAAGTAATCTTAACCACTCCTTCCTCCCTTGCCAGCCCTATATAAAGTATAAAGTGTGTGTGTGTGCATGCGCGAGCGCGCGTGTGTGTGTGTGTCTGTGTGTGTGTATGCATGCATGCAAGTGTGAAAGACAGGGACAGCTCTGTGGCATCAGGTTCTCTCCTTCCCCTTTCACAGATCTGGGAACGGAAGTCAGGTTGTTGGCGATCACGACTGGGTCATCAGGCTTACGTGCTGCTGTGTACCAGTATCCTCTTACATTGAAGCAGCCCCTCCTGCAGGGAAGATCTTTAAATGGGAAGGTAAACAACTCAAAACATCTTCAGGAAGTCCCTGAAGTTGACCAGATTCACTAGGCCTCTCCCTGTCAGAGTAAGCAATAAAAGCTTGAAAGACTCTTGAGTCCAGACCAGCTGCCTGCAAGAAGCAGAAACCACCGGAGCTTCAGACCAACCGAGGCCCCTGGAAAGGACATTCTCCAACCTGCTGAGCTGCCTGCAGGCTGTGCGGTGTGCTCCAGGGTCCTGGTGAGCTGTCACCGATGCTGGGGTGAGCTTTGGTGATGCAGCTGTCTTGGAATCATTTCTGCTTCTGTAAATTACCACACTCTTTTAATAATCTCAGAAAAGGTCATTGGGTCACCTATTTGGACTTTGGTGATATCTGCTTTGGTCTGTCATGGGTTTCCTATCTGGTGGTGGGTAGACCTGTGTACCACAACTCCCCCAGGGAGAGTTTGTCACAGAACGCATGCCAAGCACTTTGACCCACGGAACCATCTCGCTGGTCCCTACATAAAGCATCTGAAAGCTGACAGAAGTAAATGCATTCTGATTTTGTTTCTCCCATTTCCTTTAAAGGGAGTTCCCAGAATTTGACTCTTGTTCTGAATGATGTCTTTATAACCAACTTCCTCTGTTGACAAGAGACACAGTGCATTTCCGCAGCTGTGGGTACTGCAGAAGAGAGAGGCCGTTTCAAATGTTTCGCTATTTAAGGTCTTTATGCACTGTTTTTAAAGTTCAAGACTTTTAACTTTACCTTACGTATAGCTCTTTTAAACAACTGTAATAGTTTTATGATAAAACAATATGCAATTATATCCATATACTATCTCCATATAACAAAAGGCACAGCTCTGTGTAATAAATACAGGAATACTAATATATAATTGTACCTCTACAACACATCACTGCAGTGTTTGCTTGTTTTATCTTCTACTCTTTTGTTTTATTTTGCTTTAAAGTATTTACCAGCCAAGGCCTGATCATTTACTGGGTAGATCTGGCTTCTGGGTGATGCATTTTTCTATTTTAGTTTTGAATTAACAAGCAGAGTGGGCAGCGCAGCTCTGTGCCCTTGCCCTGCCCTGCCCTGCCGGTGGTTCAGCTGCTTCTATTGCACCAACGTTGCTTTCTGTTGCCCACTCAGATCCCACCAGATGTCCCAAAATGTCCTTCATAGGTTAAAGGACCCCTTGCATGACTGCAGTTTTAAAATGTTCTCATTATTTTTATTTTTAACTTGGGGAGGGGCCCACACATGTGTACGCATGCGCCTTCCGAAGCCAGGCCAGAAAAGGGTGTCAGATCCTCTGCTGCTGGAGTTCCGGACGGTTGTGAGCCTCCTGATGTGGAGACTGGGAACAAGACTGACATGGGAGTTGGTAACGGAACCTGAGTCTGCTGGAAAAACAGGAGATGCTCTTAGGCGATGAGCCCTCTCTAAAAAATATTTGTATTCCTCCAGATGAAGTCGCTTATCATTATATCATGGCTGACAACGTTTCTGGCTTTGAACACTTATATTCAAAGGCATAACCTTTATTAAAACATAGCTTTTAAAGTGCTCAAAAAGTTTTTAAAGTGCCATCAGTCATAATGTGGCCTCAATAAGAAACTATATTAACTGCAGTGAGCCTCAAGAAATACGACTGCACGCCTTTAATCCCAGTACTTGGGAGGCAGAATCAGGTGAATCTCTGAGTTCGAGGCCAGCCTGATCTACAGAGTGAGTTCCAGGACAGTCAAGGCTACACAGAGAGACCCTGCCTCAAAAACAAAAAGAGAAGGAAAGAAGGAAAAACAAAAGAAACGTAAAACTAAGAAACATTGTAATTGTCAAGTGTTTAAACGCAGTAGTCTAGCTCTCCATGACACGATGTTTATGGGAGCAGGTCATGCCTGTGTTCTCTCTTCTCTCCCCTTCTTTGTCACCTTCCAGAGCTGGGCACTACTGAGGAACTCCGTCCTGACAGATGAGAGCACTTCCTTGACTTCCAGCAGTGTGTGTGGCAGAGGTCAAAGCCATTAGCAACTTTCCTCTTGGACAAAAGTCTTGCTGGAAGTTGGAGTTATACAGGCTGGGGTTTTTCCGCGGTTATGCTGAGGGCTCTGTGAAGAACAGAGCCAGCCTACCCTATGAATTCTGTAATGCTCACTGAATGAATGATGAAGATACGCTATCTTACGTAAGCACAAGGCAGAGTTAATTGCTTTCTTCTTCAGTTTGGAGGAACTCTAGAGTTGCGTTTCATGTGCACCATCGTCTCATCTTGATTTCCGTACTTCAGACACTGGCAGCCTCCGGAAGGAGGATTTCAGCTTTACTGATTCCAGGGCAGTCAGCCGCCATTTCCCTTCTCCCTCCACAGTCTTCTCCTCCATGGAATAAAATAATGAAACCTCCCCTTGGCATCGTGGTCCTCGGTGTGGGGGATGGGCGAAGGGACACTTCTCATGCGACTTTCTGGTGAATGGAGCTGTACTGTGCAGGAAGTAAAGGAACGGGATGTGCCTGTGTTGGCAGGTGGGGAAGAGCGGGGATGCTTTCCAGGCCTGGGGAGCCAGCAGGGAATGCTAAAGTGTGGAGAGCATCCTGGAGTGGGTGGGCTGCATGCATGGGTTACACATATGGCCTGGGGCTGGCATGAAGAGCTGCTTGAAGGGACTTTCAGTGGGCGGGCTCCGGGCACTGTTTAGATAGCAATATTAGCCTCAGAGCCATCAGATAAAGGACACAGAACAATACAAGGGACTGGCTACTCTCTGGAAGGAAATCCTTGAGTACTGTTTGTCCAGTGACCTGGCTTATTAGTTCCAGAGCTGGCAGTTTTCATGCTGCTGGGGCTCAGACCCGGGATCCTGCACACAGTAGGCGCATTCTTTGCTATTTAGTGACATCCCCGGTCCCTTCAACCCTTTAAATGTAGTCCTTTCCTTTTCTTCAAAGTGCAAGTTCCTGCCCTCAGAGGTGGAGTCTGGGGACCAGAGAGATGGCTCAGTGGGTAAGAACAGTGGCTGTAAAAGCGTGAGGGCCTGAGTTTGGCTCCCTGGCACCCAGGGAAAAGCCGAGCTTGGTCGTGTGCACTAGTAGCTCATCACGGGGTGGGGAAGCAGGGACAGGAGGATCATTGGGGCTTGATGGCCTCCGGCTTGCTGTAAGCTCAGTGACACACCCTGTTTCAAAGGAACAGCCTAGGAAGTGACAGCACAGGGCATTTAACATCCTTCTTTTGCCTCCATGTGAGTTTGGGTGCAGGCACTCTCGTACATGTGCCTACACCACACACACACACACACACACACACACACACACACAGTCTGTATGATCCCTGGGTACCAATAACATATGTGTTAGCAAGTGAGGACCATTGCTTCCTGGCACTGGATTATGATAATATTTCCTTAAGGTGTTAGAAATCACTTCAATGTTAATGACCATGAGGGTAGTGATTTTGGAAGCTTTCATGTACATGCTAGAGATCGAGATTACTCTGTGTGTGTGTGTGTGTGTGTGTGTGTGTGTACCTTGACTCATCAGAAGTTATTTCAATAACTAAAATCTTCTCTTGTGTGATTTTATTTATCTTTGAAGCGCCGAGGTCAAAGACAAAACTCAAGTACCTGTAGCCATGATGGTCATTGCGTGTCAGGATGGTGACCATCCATAGAAGCTGTGTATTTTCAAAAGCCTTGCTGTTACAGTGCAGACCTGGGCAGAACATAAACACCTGTGAGTCTGTGTCGGCTTTATCAGAAAGCCACAGATCTCTTCTTCAGATGACAGCAGTAGATGCTGGGAAGTAACCGGAACATACGGTTTGTGCTAATAACAGCACGCGTTACCAGTTACCAGTCTGTTCCACAAATGTCAAGAGGGACCTTAAACAGTATGAGAAAGTCTTGATGGGGGCTGCAGATGGTAAGAGAGAGAATTGATCAGGAGGACTCCCTTCCCTCCCTGTATGTGGGAGCAACTGGGTGGATGGATGGTTTTTCAGCCAAAAAGAGGCCATTTAGAGACAGAAGGAGAGACAGAAGGAGAGAGAGAGAGAGAGAGAGAGAGAGAGAGAGAGAGAGAGGGAGAGAGAGAGGGAGAGAGAGGTGGCATAAGAGCAAAACCAACATAGAAAATTCCAGATTGGTGGTTGGGGAACTTACCTTCAACACAGCTACTGTTGTCAAACCAAATTAAAAACAGAAGGAAAACTCCTCGCAGTTGTCATGCAGATTTCCTGAGCCGGGACCCCCCACAGGGACGAGAGGCTTGGACCGGGTGTGCAGTAAGAATTAGGGTTCCCGGGGTTTCCGCTCTCATTTTCTCTACTCATTCTGACTCAGCCTCAGGCATCGTGTAAGTCCCGTCCTCTGCTGCTTTCTCCTCACGTGTCCCATGCGACCTGCTCTTGCCACTTAGGGCTCATTACAGGGGTTATCTTCTAAAACTATAATGTATTTTTTCCCTTTCCACACGTGTGTTTGCACGCATGTCTCCGTATGTGTAGACACATATGTATAACTGTATGTGCACATGTTCCCTCTAGCTGGCTCGTCTCTGCCTTCTGAGGCTGGAATCACAGGCAGCAGCTACAGCCACAAAGCATTTATGTGGTTCTGGAGATTCAGTCCTCGACCACTTTGCTCCTGGCTTAGACACAGCACGGCTTATTAGCTCCAACCCAACCACCGGGACATCTCTCCAGCCCCTAAAGCCATAAGTTTTTCCTCTGAGATTTTAGTAATCTTGTTAGTTTTGCTATTATGCTACCCCCCTCTCTAAATGGCCTCTGCAAAACCATCTACCCAGTTGCTCTTGCATACAGGAGGTGACTCCTCCTGATCTTTTACCATCCTGCAACCCCCAGTCAAGACTTAACTCATTTCCTCCCTAAATATCTTTCCAACCTGGGCATCGTCCTCTTCTCCTGGGCCACCACAATCCAGCACTGCAGGGGCCTCCAAAGCGGCCCAGCCCCAGGTAGAATTTGACTTCCCCAAGGTTGGGGGTAGAGAGGTGGTAGAACTGTCAGGGGCAGGCGGACATTTCTCCCCATGCGACACTCTTGGTGAGACTGTCCCTGAGGCTGGAGAAGCCTGGCACTGATGTAGGTTTGTAGGCTGCTGTGCTGGTACTCAGTGCTGGGCGAGATGAGGCACACCAGGAGCAAGGGAAGACACAGGGGATGGGAAAAGCTGTCTCACCGTGTGTGTTTGCATCTTACACCTCTATTCACTTCCCTGTGGATCTGAATTCCCACCTGGTGCCGGCTACCTCCTCCTCCGGAACATTTCCTGCAGCACAGGTCTGTGGGTGGTAGATTTCTCGGCTTTAGATTACAGCGGAAGTCCTTTATACCGATGAGTATGGCATCTGTGGTGTTGAGGATGTCGCGTGTCCCCAGGCTTGGTGACGAGTGTCTTCACCCACGGAACCATCTCTCCAGCCCTGCTCTCTGGCACTCCACAGCTCAGCTCTGTCGTCCCTGGTTTCTAAAGCCTACCAAGCTTTACGATGTCTACTTTTGTTCCTCTGGAGTATAATTCCCATTTTCTGACTGCTTCAAAGAATTTTATGAGTATTTTTCTTTGCAAATTCACTATATTTTATAGTCTTCCATGTCCCACTTAATGCATTTATTCTTTCCTCCTGCTTCTTGGATGTATGAAAGATACTTTTTTTGCAGTACTGGAGACCTAATTTAGCTTGCACATGCTCTACATACGTAATATACGAATGAGCTACCTTATTTTTCACTTTGAGACAAAGTCACACAAGGCTGCCCAGACAGACTCTGAACTTATGACCCTTCTACCACAGCCTCCCTGTTAGCTGGTATTGCAGGCCTGTGCGACCAGCTGCAGCCTGTACCACATGTGAATGAGTGCTTTATGTTATTTACTTACATATTTGACATGTGCTCTGTCATGAGTTCCATGTGCATGCCATTTCTGAGCTCATTTTAATGGCTATTTTTCCTCTGGTCATTAGCCATAACCTCCCTACTTCTTTGCAGGTACCCTAATCTGTTACTTGTATTTATTTTGGGTGCTGGAAACTGAAATTAGGGCTTTGCCATCGGGAGGCTACTGCTCTCCCAGGAGCAACACGCCCAGTGTACAAGCCTGCTAAATTTGGATTTTGTCCCTGCTGTTCCGTTACAGTGTTCATCTGAAGTGTGTGCATGCTATTCTGACACATAGTTCCACTCTTACAGAAATTTCATCCTTTTGAAGCTTCCTTACATGTGTGTGGGGCATGTGTATATGTTGTGTGCACATAAATGTGTGCCTATGCGTATGTGTGTATGTGTGTGCGTATGTGTGTGCCTCTGTGTGTACACATGTGTGCCTATGTGAGTGTGCATGCATACATGTGTGCTTATATGTACTCATGCAGAGGCCAGAAAAGATGTTTTTCACTATTGCTTTCTGACTTAGTGTACCATCACTGTCATGGAACCAGAAGTTCACAATTTGGGCTAGGTGGTGGGCCAGGGAGCTCTCTTGTCCTTGCCACCCCCCCCCATGCTAGAATTATAGGCACTTGAAGCCATAGCTGGTTCCTTGTGTGAATGCTGAGGATTTGAACTCATATCCTCCTATTTTCAAAGTAAGCACACTCACCCATTGAGCCGTCTCTCCAGATGCTCGCAGCTTCCTGTTTAGCTTCAGGACGTGGAGCAGCTTCAGTCTAGGACTGTTTGCCTCTAGGGTTGACGTGAGAAGCTTCTCCTGAGGAGTGTGCTCAGGGCCCCGTGTATCACCCTTTTCATCTGCACTGGCGGTAGTGAGGACCACGTCCAGCCTGAGTGTGCTCCAAGAATTGTCTGCAGCACTGCGGTGGCTCCCATCGCTCCAGCCCTCTGGCCTCTGTGCAATTCTCCTAACAGCTTCCAGGCAACCTTGACATCTCCACCTTTTTGAACCCCCATCTCGATCTCTTCAGCTCCGTGAGGCTGAGCTGTAGCTTGAGCTCTCTGTCCAGGCAAACAGCTGGAGAAGCCACAGCTGTTGCTATAACTCACTCCCAGCCCCCTTAGGAACCACAGTCCTGTGTGTGTGCTAGCCCAGGCCCCAGGCATTTTCTGCTTTATATTTAAGCCAGGTTTTCTAGCTGTTCATGCCAGGACAGCCCTCCTAACAGCGGTCCTCTGTGACTGGACACAGAAGACCCTTGTGGTATCGTTTTACATTTGCTTCTCTGGACTCCAGACATCATTTCCGTGACCATGGGTGGTTTGGGCTCGGGACTCCCACACCATGCCATGCTGGAAATGTGGCCCCCACATGGAGCCTTTATGCACTGGAGGGATCTGTTGATTTGTTCTCCCCGGAACCACCTCCAGGCAGATGGCAAGCTCAAACAGCTTCTCTGTGTCAGTTGGTGGTACTTTTACAAATACCGTTTTTGTTTAGTCTAAGCCGCCTCTGCACAATTCACCTGGAACAATCTCTTGTTCTGGTGTTAGTGTTAAATTCCAGGCCTCTGTCTATATAAAATTAGTATTGTGGCTACATAGAGTCTGTGTAGTGTGTGTGTGTGTGTGTGTGTGTGTGTGCGCGCGCACGCGCGCACGTGTGTGTGGTCAACCTCGGTTGACCTTCCTTAGGAGCTGTCTACTTTGCTCTGGCTATGCTGGCTGCCCGAAGGCCCCAAGACCCTTGGGTCTCTGCCTCCCAGTGCAGGGATTCCAGGTGCGTGCCTCAGAGCACCTGACTTCTGCGGCGCAGGGATCAAACTGCCCCATCACACTGAGGAAGCACTGTACCCACAGAACAGGCTTTCTAGCCCTCTTTTATTCCAATGCAGTTGGGATGTCGTAGATAATAGAACCTAGTAACAGCTTAGGTTTCTGATTCTAAACTTAAAGTGTTTGACTATCACTTCAAATCTAGGTTTTCATATAACATGAGAAGATTTATAAGAACTCAATTTTTCCATACTTGAATACTTATCTTAATAAGCAATTAAGGTTAATTTCTTGATAATGTTTTGCTTAAGCCAGATAACAACGATTAAAATGGAAAAAATATCAATTGATAAATAAAATTTAGCAAATTAAAGAAAATTTTTCAAATTATAAAAAGTAGCCCTAAAACTTTTTTCAGTGACTAAATCTTTGAAACCTTTTTTAAAGTTAAAAAGGATTGTGTATATGCATCGGTGTTTTGTCTGCGTGCATGTGTGTGTGTGTGTGTGTGTGTGTGTGTGTGAGGGTGTTGAATTCCTTGGAGTCACAGACAGTTGGAAGCTGGCATGTGGGTGCTGGGAATTGAGCCAGGGTCCACTAGAGGAGCAGTCAGTAATCTTAACCACCGAGGCATCTCTTCAGCCCTCAATGACTACATTTTTAAAGAGAAAAAAATGTAAGGATGCACTTCAGGGGCTTAGAAATGTTTCAGAATTTGTCAGTTTCCCTTATTATATATTTATTTTATAAGAACATACCCTACTTGTAGCAGGTCACAAGACTTGAGTTAGGAGGAAACGTCAGCACTGTTATCCCAACATGTCTATGGTTTTAGTTGAATTTTCCCATTTAGAAATGGCTTCAAAAGCTACGAGACTGTGGCATGGATAATTTAATTTGGTCACTGTAATGGTTGGAATAATTCTTAGACTCAGTTTGTTGAGGGATCTCAGCAAATATTGCCCTGAATATAAGCATTCCTTTCTCCCTCTTTGCTCCCCTGGCCCATCAGATCCCTCTGCCACATGGTGGGCTTCCTGGTAGGAGCATATGTTTCCTGTTCTCATACAATTTCAGAAACCAGAACATGTTTTCTCAATTTTGTTTTCATGTGAGTCAACCTGCCTTCTTCTTCTTGAGCCTGGGTAGGTCCCAGGGCAGGGTGCTGGGCTCTGCTCCCACACACTTTTGTCCCCTAAGGCTAGAGCTCTGCTGCTGGCTCTTGCTTATGTGTGTACGTGGGTTCTGTGGCGGGCACACGGTGGGGGCAGGACCGCCACTGCCGGGCTCTTCTCTTACGTGTGCTGTACTGTGGGGTCCTGTGGCGGGCATACGGGGGACCACCACTGCCGGGCTCTTCTCTTACGTGTACTGTACTGTGGAGAGCTCACAGGGGACCGCCACTGCTGGGCTCTTCTCTTGGCTTCCTGTCAGATATACACTCAGTGGCTCCAGGTAGCCTTTTTGCTGAGGCAGGAAGAATTTAGACTGTCTGGACAGCTACCTTCCTCAGGGTTCTCTTGGTTTCCAGAAACACATTTATTAGCTATTCTGTTTTCTATATTGAAGTACTTGAAACCTTCTGGCTTTGCAAAGAAATGGAAGTTTCTTTAGTTGAGAAGCAGAGCAGCCAAGGTCAGGCAATCCCACTGGCTTTGCTGAGGGCCTCATGACAAGAATCCATGTGGAAGTGAGGCCTGCCATCACCAGAGAGGAAGCCAGAGAGAGATTTGGGTAGCAAAATCTGTCATGACATGAGCTCCGGATTAGAGCGAGCCCTCAGCACCCTGCTCCTGCCTGCACCCAGTTCACAGCAGCAGACACCTACTGGGCAGTGAGTGTCCAACAGTCAGGCAAGAGCCAGCTTCAGCCTGGACCTTGTTAAAGCTTTGTATGCACAGGAGCCATTCCTCCTGTATAGGGAAGTCTGCATCATTCTTACTACCGGAGTGTGAGCGTGCCCCCAGCGTTCACAACTGGAAACATCTCCTACAGTGTTCGGAATGCAGTTAGGGTACACAGAATGGCTCATTCCTCTCCTCTGGAGAGGGTTCCTGACCATAGGTGAGTCTGGACCCGACTTCCTCTCCTCTGGAGAGGGTTCCTGACAATAGGTCAGTCTGGACCCGACTTCCTCTCCTCTGGAGAGGGTTCCTGACCATAGGTCAGTCTAGGCCTGACTTCCTCTCCTCTGGAGAGGGTTCCTGACCATAGGTCAGTCTGGGCCCGACTCCCTCTCCTCTGGAGAGGGTTCCTGACCATAGGTGAGTCTGGACCCGACTCCCTCTCCTCTGGAGAGGGTTCCTGACCATAGGTGAGTCTGGACCCGACTCCCTCTCCTCTGGAGAGGGTTCCTGACAATAGGTGAGTGAGTCTGGACCCGACTTCCTCTCCTCTGAGAATTCGTTCCCTTGCTTTCCCTCCTTCTGTCATCAGACAGGGTAGCAAAAAGGTGCCTAACAAGATTCTAACCCATCCTTGTCAGATGCCAGCCCTTTGATCTTGGACTTTGGAACCTCTAGAAGAACAAAAAAAAATAATCTCTTTTCATTATAAGTCACTTGGTTTCAGGTGTTCTATTACAGTGGCATGAAATCGACCAAGATACCACCTTTGACAGAAGGGAGGTGAGACCTCTTCAGCATTATAGTATCTTGTCTTGATTAATCGGCACATTTAGATCAATGACATTGCATTGTGATGGCGGATGGAGGCAAAGTGATCAGATAAGCAGTGTCAGTGTGGTTTTGGTCTCTGAGCCTCAGCTCACCTCAGATGGTTTAGTCTGACCATGTCCAGGGGGCACTGTTCTTATCCCCCAGGGTGTAAATCAGAAGACAATAATGACAAGGAAGAGGTAGGAAAGCCCCACCTAAGCAGCAGCACCTAAGTCAGAGAGAGATAAGGGGGAGAGGAAAGGTAGGAGACTTTATTCACACCGAGGGAGGCCATGACACAAGGCTGCCGTCAGAAATGTACCATCGCTCCATCAACAGTGACCAACCACCCTCACGGCCTGGGCCGTGGGCTTCTGCTTCAACTGAGTGTGAAGACACAACCTTAAGACCTTGCAGGGAAACTTCATCCGCCTCAAACCCCACCCTCTCCATCTGTCCCCCACTCAACAGCTCTCCAACATTTCCTGGCCTTCTTCCTTGAAACCATTCCCTAGAGTTTTTGACTCTCTAAACTGTGGATAAAAACCCTTAAAGTGTCATCATTAATCGGTGCCTCATATGTATGAATAAGAGATTTGATAACTTCCTCCCAAGTTAGCACAAAATGGAGACACCAGGGGGACGCCCCCGCCATCTGTCACCCAAATCATTTTCCCAGCAGCTGCAGGGTGGGTGGCTCAGCTGGCCCTGCTCTCCTCGCTGCTCACTTGGACTTCTGGTCACCCTTCTGGGGCTCTGAGGCACCCTTCCTCGCCTCCTCCTCTGGGATGAACACACTGACGGTGAAGTCGCTGGTCTCTGAGCCATACTTGTTCTTCACCACCAGCCCGTACTTGCCAGAATCTGCAGTGCTCACACCGGTGATGGTGAAGAAGGCGGTCTTCCCGGCCTCAAACCTGAGGCTGCAGTGATCATCAGAGGCCAGTGGCTTCTCGTTTTTCAGCCAGGACACCTCAGGGGTTGGGTCGCCCCACACATTACAAGTGAGATTAAGTGCCTGCAAGACAGGTTCATGAGAAGGATGTGAGAAGTCTGATCCTGCTCCATCTAAAGGATAATTGCAGGGCTCCCAGGCTGGGGTGGCCACACTCTGGGCGGCATCTGTAAGAGCTGGCAGCGTTGGGGAGTCTAGAGGGCTTGTTGTCAGCACGCTCAGAGGCGCCTGCATCCTGCTCTCCTTCCTGAACACCCAGGCGTCTTTTGCTCTGGCGTGGCCTCTGGGCTGTATCAGTAGAGAAATCTCATGCCACGCTCACAGGCTGCTCACTTCTGCGTGGCATCTGCGTCACAGAGCCCGGCAGCGGAATGGTACAACTGCTCTACATAATTTAATTTCCCCATTCCATCTCCCTCTTTTTCCTCAGCTCCCTGAACCCCGTCCAATCTGTGTTGTTGCAGAGGCGCTTGGCCCAAATGCATTTGAAATAAAACCTTCCCAGCCATGTTGAAAGTCTCCTTGAAACGCTAACATTTAGGCTGCAGATTGACTTTGCCTTACTAAGAAAATGGCAAGGTTCCCGTGGAGCTCTGGAAGTAGTGCAGGGCTATGTTTGCGTTTACGACTGCTCTGTTCAATGGGCCACAGCACTCGATTTGGTCTCATTATCCCACGTCCCTTTGTGCTGTCCTTCAAAAGCTGCGTGACCCACCCCAACTTTTCAACCCTGTGTTTTAGTACTTTTTTCTTAGATTATAATACAATTGCTGAGATTACAATTTCATCATTCCCCCCTTCTCTTTCCTCTTTTCAAATCTTTCCACATGCTCCTCCTTGTTCTCTTTCAAATTCGTGGCCTTTTTTTTTCATTAATTGTTACATTCGTGTGTGTGTGTGTGTGTGTGTGTGTGTGTGTGTGTATGTGTGTGTGTGTGTGTGTGTGTGTGTAACTGGCTCAGTCTGTATAATGTTACTTGTATGTGTGTTTCTCGGGCTGACCATTTGGTACTGGATAACCAATTGATTTTCTCTTCTCTAGGAAAGACTATTTCTCTGGCTTCCAGAATTCCTTAGTGGCTTATAGTTCTTTGTGTAGGGTCCAGGTTTCTTGGTCTTTCCCTATCCACTCTGGCATGTCCACTGATGTTGTCCTTGTTTGGATCATGTGTAGGCAGTCACGTTGGTGGGACTTACCGGGTGTAACTCTGATGATGGTAATAGACTGTCCCACAGCAGATTCCCTGATCCCCTGCCTCTTACTATCACTCCGCCCCCTCTTCTGCAGTGATCCCTGGGCCGGAGGTGTGGGAGTTTTATTGTAGATGTAGCCAGTGGGACTGTGCTCCATATCTTTGTATTTTGATCGTCAACTCTGTTCTCAGTCTGGAGCAACTGCTACCCATTTTTCCATTTATAAAACATCAAAATTCAAAAATTCATGTAAACATAATCTACAGTATGCAAACTTTCCAGACTGCTTCTTTGTGTCAGCATCATTGCCCATGCTGTCCTTCCTTGCTGCTGACCAGTGATGTGTGTGTCCCTAAGGGCCATATGCACCACTTCCAGTTGGGGGCTATTCTGAAGAGAGTGCAGGCTCTTATGTCAGTGATGTGTCCATCCCTAAGGGCCATATGCACCACTTCCAGTTTGGGGCTATTCTGAAGAGAGTGCAGGCTCTTATGTCAGTGATGTGTCCATCCCTAAGGGCCGTATGCACCACTTCCAGTTGGGGGCTATTCTGAAGAGAGTGCAGGCTCTTATGTCAGTGATGTGAGTGTCCCTAAGGGCCATATGCACCACTTCCAGTTGGGGGCTATTCTGAAGAGAGAGAGCATACAGGCTCTTATGTCAGTGATGTGAGTGTCCCTAAGGGCCATATGCACCATTTCCAGTTTGGGGACTATTCTGAAGAGAGTACAGGCTCTTATGTTGACATTTCCATTTCTCTGCACTAAATGCCCAGGTGCAGTTGCTGGGATATATGCTAAATATATGATTCATTTTTCTCCCTAGAAACCGCCAAGCTCTTGTGCTAGGAGTTGATTTAATTTTGACCGGTGTTCCAACCATGACAACCAGCGATGAATAAGTAATCTGGTTTCCTGCGTCATTGCCTGCACTTGCCACTGTTTGCATTTTCGTTGCTTGTCACTGATCGCTGCAGTTCAGACCGGTATGCTATATTTCACTGTGTCTTTTGTCCCCCTCTCCATGGCTAGTGATGCTAAATGACAGAATGCCGACAAGGGATGAAGTTGGCATTGCTAGGGAAGACGTGTTCTTTGAAATAGCCTCCTGACAGACCTTAAGCTGTCACTATGGCCTCTGCTGTGGGAGCAAAGCTGGGTAAGTCAGAAACCCTGCCCACCTCTCATCATTAACTAGCAAGATTTTTAAGGCAGGCTGCGTAGCTCAGGCTGACCAGTGACCTTCTTGCCTATGCCGCCCACGTGCTGGGAGCCACCATGCCAGTTTAATTAAAATTTTTACTAAATTACACTATGGGTACACTTCAGAAAGAAAAGTCCAAGTTGGAGAGATGACTCCGTGGGCAAAAACACTGCTGCCAAGCTGAGTGACTCGAGTTCAATTCCCCAGTGCCACACTGTAGAAGGGAAAAACTGATACCAGCAAGTTGTGCCCTGATTTGCACATGTCTGCTATGGTATATTCTCCGATAAATAAACACTTACATGCAATAATTTTTAAGTGAGTCAAACCATGGTCATTACAGGCCAGGTAAATCATTTTGGATTACACAAATTCCAGACACCATAAGCACTGTGGACAACCAATGCCCATTCTGTCTGCGTTGTGGATTCAGTGCTTCCATATACATTCTAATCATCACTTATGCCCAATGGCTGCAACCTTACTACGTGAGGAAAGTGGCAAAGGCAACTTCAGGACAGAAGCTGCTCTCAGAGGCTCAAAGTTGACTGTGATATTCTCCCTGTACAAAGACTGGAGCTGAATGGACTTTATAGTCTCGCTTTTCTACCTGAGTTTTGCTTGTCCATTTCCCCCACACCCACCACTGCAGACAGTCAACGCCCTTTCAAGCGAGAAAGGGTTTTACTTCACTACAGGTGAAGTAAACTTACTTCCAGGTGTCTCTGGACTTGTAAGAGTTTTATTTTTATTGATACGGGGTCCAGTTATGCAGCTAAGGTGGCCTTGAACTCTAGACCCCCTGCTGGGTTCTTTGATTATGGGTTAGAATGATGCTCATTTTGTCTCAGATTATATGAAGCCAGGAAACACCAGTTTAATACCAAATGGAGAGAAGCTGGTTTTCATCAGAGATGGAGCAGCTGTAACCATGTAACCATGAGACTCTTACTAGCATGGGCCACCTTCCAGTGTGTGCTGGAATAATTTCCTTCTTCTTTTGCTACAGGGCTATGAGTGAATGTTTTCAGGTTCTTTCCCATACAACCTAATGACTTCTGTTGCTTTCTAACTGTGCCTCTGGAGAAATGGTCTAAATATAGCATCACAAGACAAACTTTCATCCTGATGCCGGGCTGACAAGGCATTATGACTGGAATGCTGAACTTTTAACCCTGCATCTGGCTATGGTGAAGGGCGAATGCAAGAAATAAGACAGATGGTAGGATACAGAAGGAAGGACCCTGGTGTGGGGTGTGGGACCGTTCCCTGTGTGGAGGCACAGACAATCGTACCCCATGCTCACCTTGCCTTCCTGGATGGTAACAACATCAGGGAGACCGCCCAACACCCGGGCCCGATCTGCAAGCACAGGAATTTCTGGTTAATCACTGCAATGAAGAGGGCCAATGATCATGCCCTCAAAACCACTTCAGGACACAAATCCTGTTTAGTTTTTCCTGTCCTGATGGTTATTTCAATACTTTTTTCAACATGCAAATTAAGAAAATGACCCAACGACTCTGGCTTTCTTTACTCACTTACTGCACACATGGCGCCCATAGCTGTACCGGAAGCACCAGCGTGGGGCACCTTGCTAAGCTCAAGGCAGGAGAACAACTCTAATGTGCAGGTTCTGAGTCAGGCGTGGCCTCTTTCTGGTCTCCCTGTGATGAGCACCACTTTCATTCAAATTGTGACTCTTTAGTCTTGTTTCTATGAATTCACTCCAAAATGGCAGTGTTCCAGACTCTTTTCTTCTTCACTGGGTTTAATTTTCTTCTGATGCACTGTACCTATTAGTGCCTAATACCTACCATATGGTTATGACCAAGAGATTTCTTAGGGTGGCTTCAGAGACAAGAGTCAGATGCCATAGTTGAGACCTTCCTACAGACATGAGACTAAAGGAAAACAAATGTGGACCATCTACAATTCATAAAAGAAAGAAAGAAGAGGGAAAATCTATTTTCTTTTCTTGAGATAGTGTCTCACTATGTAGCCCTGCCTGTCCTGGAACTAGCTTTTGTAGACCAGGCTGGCCTCAAACTCACAGAGATCCACCTGCCTCTGCCTCCCGAGTGCTGGGATTAAAGGCTTGTGACACCAAGCCCGGCAAGAAAAAATATCCACTGTCATCTGTAGATGTGCTGGGAAAATGAAGTTCGACTCTGAATCTGCCTCTGTGCTAAGTGTGAAGGTAGCTACTTACTTTTTTCGGCAATGGCAGCTTGTCTGTGGTTGAGAGAGACAAGACAGACAGACAGACAGACAACGAAGATTTGTATTAGTGTCATTCCAAGTAGTTTCTCTCCCCCTGCCCTGTTTTTTTTCTCTCTCTTTCCCTCTCCCTCTCCCCCCTCTCTCTCTTTCCCTCTCTCTCTCTGTCCTTTTCTGTCTCTCTCTCTCTCGCACGTACACACACACTGAATGCAGACTTAGACAGCTGCTCTCTCAGTTACAGCTCTGAGTAACATGAAGAGCTGCAACAAGCTTGAACTGCATTTAATACACAAACGGGGGAGGAGAGCCAGGCCACGATCCGCCTGAGAGGTATTTGGCAGCTCAGCTAGCCGTGTCAAGTGGGGCTTTTCCTGTGCTTGCTCAAACAAAACCCTGTTTCTGATACTCAGATAGGCAAGAGGTACACAGGGTTCCAGGAATGTAACTGAACAGAAGCGGCACTTGCCAGGAAGGGGAACTTACTTTAACCTCTGGAATTCAGCAACAGCTTCGTCAAATGCTGCAAAAGAAAAAAAGTAAGTTAAAAATTTCTTAGTCAGAATTGACAACACACAGGGCCGATTACAAGTTCCAAGGTTCGGTCACTGCCCAGGTTCTCGGGAGACTGCCTATGGCTTCCTATATCCGTGTAGCGCTCTCAACAAGACAAGCACTTTTTATGTAGAAAATATGAGGTAGGAGATGTTAGAAGCTTTCATCTCAGCAACCCTTCAACCTTAAGCAAAAAACAAAAACAAAAACCATCAGTCTCCCCAAGAAAAAAATGGGGATAAAAGTCTTTCAAATAAAAGTGCTGTCTAAGAATCCAGAGGAGAGAAGAAAGGGACTTTTTCTTATTAAATTACCCCTGGTAAGCACCTGGGCTAGACAGTTCAAACATCTTCATGTTAGGTCTTTCTTGTCCATTTAGGAAGGAGAGCACACTAAGTAATGGTCGTCGCATTGATGTTAAGACCAGTCTGAAGTCCACTGTGCTGTCCATTACAGAACAGAGTCCTGAGATTGTACTTTCTTCTTTTTGATTTTTTAAATACATTTTTGTTAGCATACAAAATAATAGGCTTCATTATGACATTTCATAATATGTATCATTATGTTTTGTTCATATTCTCCCCCTTTTCTGTCCCTCTTCTCACTGAGGCAAAGGTGGAGACAGGTGAGAGAAGAAGATGAGAATTGCAGTGTTCTAAAAATAATCCTACCCCGTGATGTCAGGGTGAGACACTTGATGGTAGACCATGAGAAAATGTAGCTCTGCTTTAAAATTCTACTGTTTCATCTTTCATTGCCTTTGGGGCTCAAGAAACACACACGCACACACACACACGCACACACATATGCACACAAGCGCACACACAGATATGATTTATTTACATGAGTGTTGGGGTATGTGTCAGCTTGTGTGGAGGGGTCAGAACACAACTGTCAGGAGTGAGTTCCCACAGCTGTCGAGTAAGGTTGAGTTCCTCTTCTTCCACTGCTGCTCAGCTTACGACGAGTCTCCTGTCTCCACTCCCACCCCCATCTCAGGGCAGACATACTGAGCTCACACTTGTGTACTGTGACATCAGCTTTGCCTGTGGGTTCTGGGGACTGAACGCGAGCCATCAGACTTCCATAGCGAGTGCTTACACCCGTGGTGCCAATTCCTCAGCCAAGAGCCGTATTTGCAGCCTAGCAAATATTTAGACAATACCAATCGACACATCTCCATTTGTACATACTTTATACGTATAAATATAGATAAAACCAGGCTTCAAGCTGCTGGGCCTTATTTTTTCTCATCTGAAAAATGACGGAGATTCAGTTTGAACCAGGGTGATAGCATAAAACCCTTCCTGGTCCCCATATCGAACTCAGAAAAAAAAGAAAGAGTGTGGTCAAGCTAACTTGTGTTTGGTGGCTGTGGCGACACTGGTGAGAGGGTCTAGCCTTGGCCTTCGAGGGCGTTAAAAGTGAGGTAGTTGCATAAGCTGTGGTTGTTAAAAATAATTTTTGGAATGTTTTAAACCTCTCCACCCCATTTCTGCTTCCCCCTTTCTGTTGTGTTTCCCACAGCCAGATGGACGGTGGGGGAAACCCAGAGCACAGCGTGGGTCAGGAGAGCCTTTGCCTCTTTGCTGCAGTTTCTCCATGACTGCAAATTCTCAGTGTGTCTTTGTAGGCATGATGGGTGGGGGTGGCGTGAGAATAGGGGATTCAGATAGCACCACGAGTGTAGGCCTGTAAACACACACACACACGCACACACACACACACACACACACACACACCCCAGTGCATGCTTGGGGAGTGGCTCTCTACATACATTGTGAATTTATCCTGAGGCTGGAAAGCATGAAGAGTTATGAACACTAAGACTGCATCTTAGTGCACTGAGGAGCTCAGGAAATTCGACCCAGCCTCCTTTGCTGACTTTCATCTAGACTTTTTAGGAAAACATGGGGGGGCAGAATATAGCCAGGGGATGGGGAGAAACAACATGGCGATTTTAGCTGTTTTCTTAACTTTGAAAGTTTTATTCAGGAGCTGTGCACCACCTTTGATCTTTTCTTGTTGCTTCTCCTGATTCTTTCTTTTCTTCCCCATTATCCACAGAAACCCCTAATCTCTCAACAGACAGCCACGACATCTGGGACCCTTCAGACTTAGACCCCAGCTTCCTCTGCTCTGCCCAGCATTTTCCCTGGACTCTCCTCACTCACTGCTCTATGGACAGGGAAGCTTCTGTATTGTTACTCTCGGAGTCGACTCTCCCTCTGCCCTTGGTCTTGCACCACGCACCCTTTGGAGCTGACAGGTCAGCGGTGCCCTGCATCCGGGCTTTCTAGTCGCATCAGCTGCTGTCTGGGACTGGATGACGTCAGTCCCCATGCACAACTGCTTTCCTCACCAAGGCACCTCTCACTGGCTGTGAGAGTGGTGCTTTCTTTCCATGGTTACTGTCCTAGCTTGCTTTTCATGGTTGCTTGACTAAATTCTTGATAGTTAAGACAGTCTTGCCAAAATCATTATTAATAAAAAGCATCGGAGACCATTATTTTAGCCTAGTTCCTGCACTAGACTTTAGCCAACCAGATCTAACCAGAATGGCGTCACTCATATAGTGACATATAATCAAACTGAACTTAAAGACAAATTAGGCCTCCAAAAAGATTGGGACTCAGAGAATCCAATCCAGAACAGGTCCACTCAACCCAAGTGTCTCCCACCCAACTTCTTTGACAACACCAGTGTAATGACCTCATTTCACTCTGGTTCATTCTATAGTGAATGCTAAGGAGCGCATTACCTTGTCCAGAAAGATCCACTGTCTTCTGGTGTCCAGTCTTGCCGTCAAAGAGTTCCATCACGTATTTCCCTTTGTCATTTGGAGTGGGCTCATTGATCTGCAGCCAGATCTGCTCCCCAGTGACCCCAGTCTTAACTCTGTCTGTGTACTTAATGCCAGTCCCACTGTTAAGACGAAGGAAAGTGTCATTACTCTTTCCTCGGTGTCTTACAAAGTGATATGCCGTAAACCTTTATAGGCTTTCAGAAAACATGAGACCTGCATATGCCGTCCTGCTTCAGGGTAATTATGGGCACTGAAGCCAGGGACTTGGATTCTAAGGACCCTGGAATGACAGTCTGAACATCTACTTAACTCACCGCTGTAGCCTGGATCCCAGTGCAGATTTCAAGACCGATACTTCTCAGTGGCAATAATTATCTTTGGTTTTGCTTGGGTTTATTTCTAGGGTTAAGGGGATATTTAAAGGTAAAAGGCAAACTACATACTATTTTGCTGCATATTTAATACATATGCTCTGTTGCCAAACTGGATAGGTAAAAACAATGGTGGGGACTATCTGTGCATGACATCTGTATCAATATTGCTCCAAAGCTACTTAAGCACATACACGTACACTTGGTTGTGGAGTCAAAAGTGACTTCGCAGCCGAGTGGCTGTCAGAGCAGTGAGGCATGGGCTCTGGTCCTGTGTGAGAGCAGAGCGGAAGGACCCTTGCCATTGTCATCTGACTGAAGAAACACTACAGCTCTAGACAAAACAAGCACATGGCAGGGCGGCGTTCTCAAACTGTCAAAAGGCACTTCTTGGAGATTATGTGAGAATGGGCAGTACAGGGCCAGTGAATGGTGGAGGGGCGAAGGGGCTTGTTGCCAAGTCTGGCAACTGGAGTGAACCCCTGAAGCTCAAAGGTAAGGAAAGAACTGACTCCTAAACACTGTCCTCTGACCTCCACATGTGCTGTGGCGTGTGCACATGTACACACACAAAATAAATGTAATACATTTTTAAAAATCAGTATATAAAATTATCATATATATGCACATATGGTTATAATTATATGTGGAGAAAATACTAGAAGAAAGTTTTTTAAATTTGCATAAATGGGCTAACAAAACAATTGATGATATCATATTATAACTCTATTTTCTAATATCTATAAATGTATTTTCCCAAAATGCATGTACAAAGTTTATACCTTACATAGAATTTCAAGACGAACTTAAAATTTTTTTTCAGTAAAAAATTTTGGCTTTCATAAAGATTTAGTATTTTTCTTTCAAAACTACAGGCTATGTATGAGGGCATTTATTAAAATATCTGAAAATATATTAGCAATTCAAATGCCATAGGACTAGAGTAGAGAAACACATTTGTACCCTGAAGGTTTGGGCCTGAATGACAGCGTTTCTTTGAATCAGACAGGAAGAAAGTCCTCTGCTTTGCATGGGTTATTTGGTTTCTGGCTGGCTCGCACAATGGTGCTTTCTATATGTTAAGAACTTCAGACAGAATGGATTCTATTGTTCCTATTTTATTTGAGAAACTGATATTCATAGAATTAAATGACTTGCTAAGGAAGATAAACACACAGTCAGGGCTCTCACCCTCTTTAAGGTGTGTTTTTTCAGTTTGCCTCAGACTTACAGAAAACAAAATTATAGTTCTCAACCCCTGAGCCGTGTATGGACAAATCAGTATCAGGGAAGTTCATGTAGACGAAACCAAAACGGCTGCCTTGCTACTCTAACAGCAAGTTCCTTAAAATATTTTTTAATGTTCCCATTTAAAAAAAATTTTTAAAAAGATGTATTTTTAATTATGTGCATATGTGTTGGGAGACTATATCCACATGAGGGTAGGTGCGCACAGAGGCCAGAGGTGTCAGATCTGCAGCTGGAGTTAGAGGTGGTTGTGAACTACTTGACATGTTGCTGGGAATTCAGCTTGGGTCCTCTGGAAGGTAAGTATGTACTCTTCATACTGAGCACTCTCTCCAGCCCTTGAATAAATGATTCCTTTACAAAGGACACAACTTAAAGATACTGTGTTTATCTGATTATTACCATGTGTGTGTGTGTGTGTGTGTGTGTTCTTTCCCTCCACCTAGGTCCTGGGGTGGAACTCAGGTTCAGGCGCCTTTACCCAATCTCACAGCTCTAAGACACACTGTTTTGATTGATGATCCAGCTAATTTTACTCCCCTCATTCTTCAGACTGATATATTATAATGTCCTAGATGTCACAGAGGAATTTCCTAGGATTTGGGTCTATTTTAAATTTTAATACTTACTTCCCCGCAACATTTCCTGAAAAAAGAGAACAAAGGGCCCCAAACCCAAGCCTTCCACACTGGCATTTTGCCTCTTCTTACTTTTAGAATTCAGAAAATGCCTAAGAGCACAGTCAAGTACCAGCTCTGGTTGCCTGTACTTTTTTCTTTTTTCCTACTTTCTTCTTTGTGGTGCTGGGGGTTGAACTCAGGGCCTGATGCACGCTAGGCAAGTGCTTTATCACTGAGCTATACCACTAGCCTTAGGCTCTTTTTAAAAATAATACTTAAGTGATATATGTCTCCTCCTCTCATCCTAAACTTTCCATGCAATTTGGAGGTGTGTGTGCATGCATGCATGCGTGTGTGCGCATGTGTGTGTGTGTATGTGTGTGTGTGTTACAATGACCTAGCTTATCTCTAGAGTCAGACTGACCGGGCATAGCCCTCAGCTCAATTATCTGTGTGCACACTCGAGTCACCTCCCCCAGCTTGAGCTTCCTCTCCCCCGAGGTGAAAATACCTATCGCACAGAGCCGGAGCCATGAAAGAAGCCACCTGTCTACTGACTTGGAACAATGCCCAGCAGACTGCTAGTGCCCAGTGAAGCTATAACACAAACAGATATTGTTATCTGTATCCTCAAGGGATGCTACAGGACTTTTGTTAACAGTTTGGAATGAATGTCTAAACCAAAATTGATCTGGAGGAGGCTGCATCCCTAAAGATTGTCTATATGGTGCCTCTTTTCTGTTTCTGCCAAATACGTCTCAAGGGTGCCCAGAGGTTGAGTATACTGTCAGAATTAGATTGAGACGTCTGTTTTGGTTCAGAAACCCATGTAATTCCGGGTGAATTTGAATGTATTTCCTCTATAATTCCACAAAGGCAGCCTAGGATTAAGACAAATGTCAGACTCAATCCAGTTCAAACATTTGTCCCCAGAGCCTTCTGAGGGTGGGCAAACAAGGTGCCAGATGCTAACGCCTAGTTCTGCCAGCTGCTGTAACCAACAATGATAAGCCGGGGCTCCTCTCAGGAAGAGACTTCTATGGGAAATGGCTACGAACACAGATTATAGGAAACTTGGGAATCTCCTAGTGCACACTGCTTCGGTTTTGTTTCAGATCACATGGGTTAGGTGTACAGATATAGAGGAGGCTGCAAGCAGAGCTCTGGGTGGCTGGCAGACCAGAGGTAGCTTATACATAGCTGTCTCAGGTGGCGGCTACATTACAGAGGTGTCTATGAATGACGGTATTCTATCACAAGAAGGACATACTGTAGCCATTACTGTACCTCACTATGCATGGGTTGAGGGAAAGACCTAACCTGAAGTAAGGGAGGGGTTCTGTCCTGTGCTCCTCACTATGAACCCTCTTACCTGAAAGGGGTGGGATTTTTGTTTTCGTTCCTCCCCTGGACAGTGGGGGAAAACATCTACCTAGCAAGTCAGTTTTCATTTACTTACTTGTGGGACCAGTTAACTTTCAAATCGTCCAGGTAGTAAGTGACAAAGGAATACAGCCGGATGCCCTCTGCTGTGCTCTGAATTTTCAGGTCTGTAGCAGACAAAGCTGAGGAAGAAAACAGCACAGTTCAAGCGCGGTAAGCTCACCCTGAGAGGAGTGTACCGAAGTATTTGTTATGGGAAGGAAATGGGAACTTACCTATCTTCCTGCATACTTCCGTCATCAGTTCCTGGAAGGCTGCAGACAGAGGGTCACAGGCAAAACTTTAGCATGACCATATTCTATATAAGGTCTAATTTCAAGCTGTAGCTCTCGGAAACTCCCTGTCTGGCGAAAGCCATTTGACGGGAGGTGAATTTGTTGACCTACTGATAATTAGTGGGTTTTGGTGAAATAACGTAATTTTCATAAGGGTTTTAAAAATATTTCTGCTTGTTTTGACTTGTTTTCCTTGAACTGTTTGTAACTAATGTTATAGGAACATTCTAGAAAAGGCCACACTGAGATTTCCAGGAAGTCTGTTGGCTTTGGAAGACTCTTCTCAAGTCTGGGGACGCCTTAGTTTGAATTACAGGAGTTTGTTATCTGTGACATCAACTCCTAATGAATTTACTGTCTAGGCTGCTTGGACGCCCTCTGCCCAATAATACGGTGGCCCCCACCTCTTCTGAGAGCTGGATGGTGAACGCTAAGGCTTCTGCGGCTTGACTTCAATCCTGGCGTACTGAGGAAGAGAACTGGAGGTTTGGGGTGGGGTTGTAGGTAGCTTCTAATTATCATGATATGTTTGCCCTTAGTCTCTGAAGACTGGAAGCTGCTGCTTTGCTAATTGCAAGGCTTCACATTTCCTACACAAATCTTTCTTAGCACCCTTAACAATGAACCATTTTTTAGGATGTTTCTCACAGAAGGTTTAGATCAGAGAACATTTTTGTTCAGCTGTGAGAAAAATGATGATTTAAATTGGAAACAGCCTTCTAGAGTTCTATGGGCTATAAATTTATCTAAGGATCAAAAGTATACTTTTGATTTCTAGGAAGTCTAAAAGGGAAAATATTTTTGAAAAAGAACAGTAGGTCGCTCTGCTGGAATTTCAATTAAACCAAAATCACTGGACACAAATCAGCATGACTTCTGTGGCCAGCCCAGCTCCAGTCGTAATTCCGGAAGCTGTGGAGCCCATAAGACAGACCCTAGCAGCTGGTAGTCACCTTCATCCACAAGTTTCAATCTGCTCTTATCTTTTCCTCGGTCATCTTTCAGGATAACTTCATAAAATCCAGCATCTTTCTTGGAAAACTAAGGAGAGAATGAACATTACAGTTGATCACAGTTCACATATGGTTCTGCAGTTGTGTGTCTCTGTGTGTGCATATATGCGTGTGTGCGTGAGTGTATGTTCATGTGTGTATGAGTGTATACTGTGCGACAATGGGCTTTTATCCTGTCACTTGTATTATTTTTAATAAAACGCCGATTGGCCAGTGGCCAGGCTGGAAGTAGAGGCGGGGCAATAAGAACAGGAGAATTCTGGGTAGAGGAAAGCTCAGTCTGAAGTTGTCACCCAGACACAAAGGACACAGGTGTGAGAATGATGAAAGGTACCAAGCCACGTGGCTAACACAGAAAAGAATTATGGGTTAAGGTGTAAGAATTAATTAATAAGAAGCCTGAGCTAATAGGCCAACCTGTTTATGACTAATGTAGGTCTCTGTGTATTTCTTTAGGACTGAACAACTGCAGGACCTGGGGGGACAGAAAGCTCTGCCAACATGTGGGTATGCATGAATGTGTATACAACAAGCATGTGTGAAGAGGCCACAGATCAACCTTGGGTATTCCTCTTCAGAAGCCAGCTGCCATGTTTGTTTGTTTTTAACAGTTTATTTTATGTGTATGAGTGTTCTGACTGTACATATGTCTCTACACCATATGCATGTTGTGACTGGGGACAGTGGCCCAGATCTCTAAAGAAATCAGTCCCAAACTATTTTATTTGAGGAAGGATTACAAGAAAGTTAATAGAAGAGGTCATTGGATCCCCTGGAATCGGAGTTACAGATGACTGTGAGCTGGAAATCAAATCCAGGTCCTCTGGAAGAGCGACCAGTGCTCTTAACCACTGAGCCCTATCTCCAGCTCCGACCCAGCACCCGGAGCTTACTAGCACCTGGAGCTCTCCAACTCGGCCAGAACAGCTGGCCACAAAGCCCCGGGATCCATCTGTCTCCGGATCTCCACCACTGGGATTCTAAGTACGTTCCTCTAGCAGTTAGATGGAAGCTGTGTTGAGTCCTTCGGGCATGGAACAACTGATGAATGTAGTTTCTGCTGAGGCTGCTCTTGCGTCTGTAGCCACCCACCTCTGTGATGAGCAGGGTGCAAATGCCATCCTTAAAGTCATGCTTCTCATCCACCGATATCTCCCGTTCATCTTTGTACCACACAATGTGTGTCTCCTTTTTAATATTTGCCACCTGTAGGAAGAATCATAATTGCCCTCCTTGAAATAAGGAAATACATGTTATTTTATGACGGTAAGCAGTTTTTAACACATTGGGGTATTAAATTAGAAAAAACACTGAACCAGAGTCAGAACACACAGATTTGTAAAGAAAACAGTCCCAAGCTATTGTAGTTGAGAAAGGGTTACAATAAGGTGAACACCAGTGACTAAACCTACCAAGAGGATCTCTATTTCCAGAGGTAAAAAAGAGTAAAGACTTCATGAAAATCAGAAAAACAAAACAACGCCCCCCCCCAAAGATCACACTGAACAGCTGGTAAGAGGATAAGACAAACATGGAGAAATGTTTACTTGTGCTGGTTTAAGTGAGGATGGTCCCCATGGGCTCAGATATTTGAATACTTTGTATCCAGTTGGTAGAATTGTTTGGGAAGGATTAGGCGGTGTGGCCTTATAGGTGGAGGTATGTCACTGGGGATTGGCATTGAGGTTTAAAAAGACTCCCTGCCATTCCTGTAGCACAAATAATAAAAATCCAGAGACAGATAACGGGGTTCAACCTGAAGATCAGAAAAGCAAAGTAGCCAGTCACTAGAGAGACCTTTTACCTCTACCAAAGCCGGGCGGTGGTGGCGCACGCCTGTAATCCCAGCACTCGGGAGGCAGAGGCAGGCGGATCTCTGTGAGTTCGAGACCAGCCTTGTCTACAAGAGCTAGTTTCAGGACAGGCTCCAAGGCTACAGAGAAACCCTGTCTCGAAAAAAAAAAAAAATCTTCAGACCAAAAGGATGAGATCCTGTCTCCATGAATCCTCAGGCTTCACACTCACTGAGTTCCCGTCTCTTCCCCTTTATCTTCTCTCTCCACCCAGCCATATCACTTCTGTTTCCACCTCCCCGGTGCTGGGATTAAAGGTGTGGGATCCCAAGGCTGGGATCACCTTTGTGTATACTCTGTTTGTCTTTTAGACAGATTCCATCTTGTGTAGCCCAGGGTGGCCTAGAACACACAGAGATCCATCTGCCTCTGTCTCCCAAGTCCTGGGATTAAAGGTGCATGCCATCACTCCCTGGCCTGTATGGCTGATTAGTGTGGCTGCTTTGCCCTCTGATCTTCAGGCAAGCTTTATTTACTAAAACACAAATAGCCAGGTGGTGGTGGCACACACCTTTAATCCCAGCACTCGGGAGGCAGAGGCAGGCTGATCTCTGTGAGTTCGAGGCCAGCCTGGTCTACAAAAGCTAGTTCCAGAATAGGATCCAAAACTACAGGAAAACCTGTCTTAAAAAAAAACACACAAATAATATACCACTTTATATTCCCAGTGTGCTCTCTCTGCTGCTTGCTCTGTTTGACATGCATGCTCTCAGCTGTTCCTGTCTCCATCCATTGCTCTGCCATCATACACTCTAACCCTCAGGAACCATGAGCTCAATTGAACATTGTCTTTTATAAGATGCTTTGGTCATGATGCTTTATCACAGCAACCAAAAAGTAATTATATATTCATTATAAACAAAAGTATTCATGTTTTCCTACACTGAAAGAATTTCAGCTACGTTGTGGATGTAGCTCAGACAGAGGTGGAGTACAAGGCCCTGCAAAACACACACACACACACACGCACACAGACACACACACACCCTGAAAAAGATCATCTAGCAAGTGAACATAAGAAACAGTACTTTAAACTCTCAATGATCTTCTCAGCTAAAAACAAAATGCTAAGTGTACGACAGCTTAGGATGCTGTTTTGAATCCCCTCCTCACTGATCTTCCCAGAGGCTAAGACCACTGACAATTCCCAACTCCAGTACCTGAAAGGAACATGGAGGCGAGACAGGGAGACACAGCTGGGCACACTCAGCTATGTTTCTGTGCAAATCTCTTGAATTAGAGAAGCTCACCGAATAAGACAGGAGTTGGAGTGGGCCAGGAATAGTCTACCACTTAGAACGCAGATTTAGCATAAAATGAAAGTAACGTGTGATGTTCTGCGATTGACAGAAGGTGGCCACCCTAACCTAAAGGCCAAAGCCATGGCTCCACAACCTGCAGCTTTCTGATCATTAGCATGTGTCTTAGTTAGGGGTTCTATTGCTGCAACAAAACACCATGACCAGAGAGCAAATCGTGGATGAAAGGTTTGTCTGGCTTATACTTCTCCATTGCTGTTCTTCACTGAAGGAAGTCAGGACAGGAACTCAAGCAGGGCAGGGTCCTGGAGGCAGGAGCTGATGCAGAGGCCATGGAGGAGTGCTACTTACTGGTTTGCTTCCCATGGCTTGCTTAGCCTGCATTCGCATAGAACCCAGGACCAGCAGCCCAGGGAAGACACCACCTACCATAGGCTGGGCTCTTCCCTCATTGATCACTAAATGAGAAAATGCCTTACAACTGGATCTCATGGAGGCATTGCCTCAACAGACGCTTCTTCCTCTCTGATGACTCTAGCTTGTGTCAAGTTGACACATAAAACCAGGCAGTGGAGCATGGAACCACAAGTGGAGCATTCCACACCACACAGTCCTGCTTCATTTGCAAAATTATTCAAAATAACGCACGGAATGCCTTCGGGTTATGTCTAAATATATGTGAAACATAAATGAATTTTATATTTGGATTTGAGTTCTCTCAGATATTTCATTATACAAACAAAATAAAAAAATTCCAAAATCCCAAATAAAACAAAATTAGCCCTAAACACCAAGCACTTATGATGCAAATCACTTTGGAGAAGGGACGCTAAAGCTGTGGCTTGAGAGTTCATGCCAGTCTGTAGCTCGGGTGACACATTCCCTATCACAGTTTCCTGCTGGTTTACTCAGAGCAGTCAACAGCATGACGCCTGTTGCTCATCACTCTGGATTAAATAGCGAAAGAGGAAAAACGGGTCCTTGTTCCACATACATGATGTGGGAGTATCATATATCAATCTGTTGATTTCATTGGTTAAGTAATAAAGAAACTGCTTGGCCCTCATAGGTTAAAACATAGGTGGGTGGAGTAAACAGAACAGAATGCTGGGAGGAAGAGGAAGTGAGCTCAGACTTGGAGCAGAGGCCATGCTCCCCTCTCCTCGGCAGATGCGATCAATGAAGCTCCAACCCAGGATGGACGTAGGCTAGAATCTTCCCTGTAAGCGCACCTAGGGGTGCTACACAGATTATTAGAAATGGGCTAAATTAATACGTGAGAATTAGCCTAGAAGAGGCTAGATATAATGGGTCAAGCAGTGTTTAAAAGAATACAATTTGTGTGTTGTTATTCGGGGTAAAGCTAGCCAGTGGCAGGAGCTGGGTGGTGGAATGCAACCCACAGCTCCTACAACACATACAGTCTCATCTTTATTCCTCCTGAGACGAGTATTTAAAATACATCCATCTCCTACCTTACATTTCTTTTTATTTTTTTATTGATTTTATTGAGCTATATATTTTCTCTGCTCCCCTCCCCTTCAACCATCTCCCACGGTCCCCATGCTCCCCCTTACCTTGCATTTCAATAGTACGTTACATTCACCAGTCACTTCCCAGCTCAAATACTCAGCAAAATGGGGACCTGGGAAATTTTAATGACATAAGCAATCTTTTAATTAGCTGTAAATGCAAGATCAAAGTTCATCTTAAATCTTGAGGCTATTTATGTTTGAAGTAAGATTTTCTTATGATTGTGAGTTTAGTTTTAAAATATTTTAGTATCTACATATTTAATAACAATTATTTTAAATTATTATCTTACCAAGCATTAACATAAGCAGTGCTGTTCACTTAACTTTGCTATAGAAATAACCTTGGAATATTTTATACAAAAAAAATGTCTATTTTTACCTTGTTTCCTGATCCATTCTTGTCGCTGGAATTCAGCTTCTTTCTGGAGCGTCTTATAAACTAGAAATTGAAAAACAAGGAAGTGTGAAATTGAATTGAGCAGCACGAATACGCACAACAACCACCATGCTAAGTGGCCTATTTTCATTACTATGGTATGCAGAGATTGTGATGGCCCTGCTTGTTCTGATTTTTATAGAGACAGCCTTTGAAAACTTAATAGCTTTGTGTATATGTGAGTCTGTGAGTGTGTGTGTGTGTGTGTGAGTGTGTGTGTGTGTGTGTGTGTGTAGGCTAGAAGTAGACATTGGGTATCTTTACTAACTGTTCTCTACCTTACACACACACACACACACACACACACACACACACACACACAGAGCTGCCAAGACAGGAAATGATGAAGCCACACTGGCTGTTACAAATACAGACATCTATCAGTCTTCGCAGCTTGTGGAAGGGCCACTGTTTAAGCCATGTTGGCTTTCACAGGCGTTTATCACAGCTGCCCTCTGCAGTCTAGTTACAATATATGATTGACAGGTTGCACACATTCAGTACCTTTACATCTTTCTTTCCAGAGTTTAATAACTTAGAGTAAGCACATATTGTTAAAAAATAGTGTCATGGTTTGTATATATACATATCTATATCTATATCTATCTATCTATATCTATCTATCTATCTATCTATATGGTTCTGTCTGTACTGCAGCTTTCTAGGCTGAAGAATTTAGTAATATGTACTTGTTTGCATGTGAAACTATTTAATTGTGCCTGAAAACCAGGAACAATTTTTGTGCTTTTTTTTTAAAGTAATGTTCATTTCAAGGCAATGGGATACTTTGAGAAGTATTGAATAGATTTTATAATGGGATACTCTGGGAAGTACAGACTAGATTTTGTAATGGGATACTGTGGGAAGTATTGACTAGATTTTGTAATGGGATACTATGAGAAGTATTGACTAGATTTTGTAATGGGATACTCTGGGAAGTATTGACTAGATTTTGTAATGGGATACTATGAGAAGTATTGACTAGATTTTATAATGGGATACTCTGGGAAGTATTGGCTAGATTTTGTAATGGGATACTCTGGGAAGTATTGACTAGATTTTGTAATGGGATACTCTGGGAAGTATTGACTAGATTTTATAATGGGATACTCTGGGAAGTATTGGCTAGATTTTGTAATGGGATACTCTGGGAAGTGTTGACTAGATTTTGTAATGGGATACTATGAGAAGTATTGATTAGATTTTGTAATAGGATACTGTGGGAAGTACTGACTAGCAACTGTAATGGGATACTATGGGAAGTATTGAGTAGATTTTGTAATGGGATACTCTGGGAAGTACGGACTAGATTTTGTAAAGGGATACTGTGGGAAGTATTGACTAGATTTTGTAATGGGATACTCTGGGAAGTGTTGACTAGATTTTGTAATGGGATACTCTGGGAAGTACTGACTAGATTTTGTAATGGGATACCATGGAAAGTATTGACTAGCAATTATAATGGGATACTCTGGGAAGTATTGATTAGATTTTGTAATGGGATACTATAGGAAGTTTGACTGGATTTTGTAATGGGATACTGTGGGAAGTATTGACTAGATTTTGTAATTTGACTCAGGATACACTAAACACTTCCAGATGCCAGTCACGGGATCTCTTTTAAGCCATGAGGTATTTACACTGAAATAAGTAGCCAAGTGTTCCCTGACTGTCCCTCAGAATTCTTACCATCTCCAATCAGAACAAGAGTAGAGTGGCCAGTTGCTTTTCCATCTTGAATCTGGAATGTGTATGTTCCCTCGTCCTCATCCTGAAGCTTCTCCATGAACATTTCAATAATGCCAGTGTTCCGGTCAATGTGCATCTTGTATTTCTTCGACGTGAAAAGATAAAGAGAGAGAAATCAGAAAGGAAAACATTTGGCTTTGAAGGCAATAACCCTGATAAAATTAAAATGAACCCCAAAGAATCATAATTTTAAAATATCTGCACAACTAAGAAAATTGCTTAAAAATCTTATTCCTGGAAAAGGGAACATTATGTGAGTGTGTGAATTAGACAGGAATTGATTATGAATATTTTGAAATTTCAACAATATGGCCACCCAAACAAGACCTTCACAGTTGATATGCCAATATAGATGGGGTAAATCTCATAAAGCCTCATCCCTAAATGAGAGCTATGGGCAAGCAACGGCTGCCAAGAGAGGGAGAAACAGTCTTTCCTTAGATGAGCCCCCTGATAGGTTATCCAGTCCCAGGTAGTCAACCCTAAGCACATACATATACAAACCACACTCAGTGGACTCAGCAGGTTGTATTAAGAGGTCATGAACTTAAAAGGGAATAGGAGATCATGGGAGGAGTTGGAGAAGAAGTTGGAGGGATAGAAATGATGTATATATAGTACAATGGATGACATTATTTTTAAAAATTAAATATAAATAAAATATTATATATAATATATAATATGATATATTATTATATATAGTAATATATTAATATATATTATATATTATAATTAAAAATATATATAATAAATATATATTTATATAATTTTTATATATTTATATATAAAATTTTATATTTTATATATATAATAAATATATTTATATAAAAATATTATATATATATATATATATATTTGGTTTTTCGAGACAGGGTTTCTCTGTGGCTTTGGTGCCCGTCCTGGAACTAGCTCTGTAGACCAGGCTGGTCTCGAACTCACAGAGATCCGCCTGCCTCTGCCTCCCGAGTGCTGGGATTAAAGGCGTTTAATTGGAAAAAAATAGGGAGGGGAAAGCCTACCGGCCCCTCAAAAATTTCCTTCTCGTTAAATATGTAGTTGACTTTGGCGTTGCCAGACAGCTTCTCAGCTTGCATCCAAAACCGAACCTGACCTTTCTCCAAAATTTCAACTGCCAACTCTGACTTAGTTGGGACAGCTAGGAAAAAATAAAAATAGACATAGTAAGTGATCACACTGGCAAACAACAATACTGATATAGACATTCTAACAAGGAAAAAGAGTCAATACCAATAGCAATGCAGACCCCTGCTTCCTTCAAGACACAGAGACAGTGAGCATCATACAGGGAGACCTCAGAATACAGGACAGAGGCCTTGGCTGTTATTCTTGGGATGTCACCCCTATTGAATCATTATTGTCCCAATTGTAAAAACAGGGAAGGTGAAGTGATGTATAGGGGAACATCTGGTTAACATCTGTGACTCTCCACTGCAGCTTTAGTCAAGGTTATTCAAGGGCGTTCACAAGGAAAAATGAAGAGTTCTCAGATGGCCCAGGATGGCCAGCACCTAGCCCTAAGTCTGCTAGGAACAAGCTCTGTAGCAGTCAAGCGGCGGAGATGTCTTTCTTTGCATTTTCCTCTGTCCACTCCATAGAATCTCTACAGGTTTGCTCTGCTTGGACATTCTGTACCGAGGAGATGCACTTGAAGAGAGAAGACAGACTCTGGGGCTGAAACAAGATCCTGAACAGTTGCTCCCCTCCTTAAGCCTGTCAACATGGATATGGTGTGCCTCACTTGACAGTCAGACAATTAACTATGGTACAAGGGGTAACATTAACATACCATGAATAATGATCAGTAATTGGAAGGCAAGTCTCTGTTCTCCCACCAAGTTTACTGACGAGAAAGCTGAATGCTAAGTAAGAGTCATTACATCTAGGCCACAGAGCTAAGCCCGTGATTATCCCTGCTATTCTGAGCTGTTCTTTGTCCCAGTTCCATTTCTCTGATGGACACTGTGGTTTTCCAGTGTGATAAATGTCTGAGTGAAGCAGATAAAGGACAGTCCCCAAGACCAGAGGCCAACCTTACTACAAACAGGTCTTGAGGATGGAAAGCATCATTTAGAAACGTCTGGAGATGCCATCACGGAGGTCCTAACACATGAGTGGTTTGACTTGGAATGGCAATGCAAAGGAAGGGACTGGCTTCCTTGGGAGCCTTTGATGTTCTCTGTCTGACCTGAATCACAAGAATACTGTCTAGAAGAAAAGAGACCACCATGAATTCCCTGAGGGCACAGAACAAACATGGCACGTGCCTACACGGAGGCAGACTTTGTCATGGTTATGGGAACAGCACTGGAGTCAGCCCTTGGGCTTCACCAGCTATATGCAACTGGTCTAGCTGTTAGTCCCCGGCCTCATGTTCTTAACCTCTAGAATTAAACTACCACAGTACAGAGCCTTTCCAGGTCAGTGTATGTCCAAATGACATATTCCGTATAAATGCCCTAGAAAGGGCCTGGCACATAATAAATGCTGTATAAGTGTTGGCTAGTAGTATTTTGGTATCTGTTTTCCCTCCAGTTGCTTCAATAATTTCCTATAATTACAAAGCATAATGTGTTGACAACTAGGAAATACATAGCAGTGTGTCTATATTTATGGCTATAGGCTTAAGTGTGTGCACACAATACAGTACTTGTATAGATGGGACAAGATGCAGACAAGTTTGTCTGCAGATGACGAACTGGGAGGCAGGATGTTAACGATGCCACATACTCTACCCTCTGACTCACCACAGTGCAACTCAATATCATTACTGGCACAGCAGGCCATATTATTTTCAGATTTTACATCTATACTTTTCATTTATCTTTTCCTTTGCTTAGACACAAATCACCTTCTCTGGCAGTTTAGAAAACATATTATTGGTAGAGTGAAGGTGCATGCTTAATGGCTTTGAAAATATTTTTAAAATGGCTTTACAGAAGAGAATTTACTACATTAAAGGATAAAGGAACCGAATATCTAAAATTTACATTCAGTGAGAAATGAGACTTTTAAAACCTTATAAATATCAACAAAAGGACATAATGTTTTCCTTGACCAGGAAGAAGTGGGTATGAATTAAAAAATTAGATATGCTGCTTTGACCCTTGTGGAAGATCTCTGAAAATGTTCCTTTAGTGACGTCATCACTGTGGCTTGGGGATTTGATGCTCTTGCTCAGAGTTTGAAACACACCCTTGGGCTTGCCCTTTGTGCCAACCACATTGTCACAGCTCGTCTCTAATAGGAAGCTCGAGTTTGCTGTCACCCCCTCTCCAAGAAGCCACAATTATAATAATCCTTAGGCTTATGTAAGATACAACTTCTCAGTGTAGGGGACAACAACATGAGTCAGCTATGACTTCCTTAATTACACTACCTCCAAGCCTATCTGATCATCAGACTACGGGAGGCCCAGGTAAAGTGAGCTCAGCAGTGATGCCCTGTCTTGACTTCTCTCCCCACCATCTTGTAGCCTAAGTGTAAGTGTTGTTGGGGAAGCTGTTGCCTGGATACGTGAACAGTATTTACTAACTAGATTAGTACTTCTCTCCACTTCTACCAGGCTTGAGTCGAGGATGTAAACATGTACCTTAGAGACAGCTTCTTATTAGGTCCTAAGAACAGTCACAACAGCCAATGCTAGAAAATGAAACCAAAGCCCAGGGAAATGGAAGCGATTTGCTCAGGGTCACAGAACAAAGAATGTCCAGGGAGGCTGTCACCTTCTGTACAGTTTTCAAAATTAACTTTTCAGTCATCATCTACAATAATATCTCCAGTTCCACGGCTAATAAACACACAGAGGAAGTGAGGGCCATGTGCTGGGATCTCCTGGAACTCCATAGTCGCAAAGGAGTAAACATGTGTAAGCATCGGGGGAGCCTAGTTCAAAAGAGGGAGAGCGAAGGATAATAAATATGCCGTGAATATGGAAAACAATTAAATATGCTGTAAGCACCGAGGAGTCTTTTAGGCTCTTCCTTGAAAAGAGGGAGCGTATCTACCACTTTTTAGTCTGCTTTCTCAAACACCAGATTGTTTTTCTCTGGAGGTGTCTCTACTTTGGCCACTGGGTAAGAGATCGTTTCAGACCAGTGAGCCTTTTGGGTGTTATTTTCTTTCCCTTCTCTTAGGTGTCCACGGTGGAGTTTAATCTTTTATAAGGGAGGTGCCTTATTTAGGACGTATAAATAGTTCAGAAGGGCTCTTCTTCTTTACCCTGTTTTCCAAGAGTATAAAGTGTTGTCATTAGATTGCCTTTATTTAGACATTTGAATATTCTATTACAAGCCAGCATTGCAGATTTGCCTAAAACGTATAAATGAGTATTGTTAGGAGATACAAATGTGATCCAAAATTGAAGAACATAATTACCCATACTACACCTACGGATCTTCACACAGCTCTGTTGAATGAAGCAGGAAGTGTGTTTCTATTTCTTTTCTTTTTTCTTTCCTCCCCTCCTCCTCCTCCTCCTCCTCCTCCTTCTCTCTCTCTCTCTCTCTCTCTCTCTCTCTCTCTTCTGTTTGCTTTCTTTACAGACAGGGTCCTAGGTAGCGCAGGCTGGCCTCTATCTTCCTATTTTGCTATATAGCCTAGGATGACCTTGAACTTCTGATATTCCTGCCTCTACCTGGGATAACAGGTGTATACCACCACATCTGGTTCAAATCCAGATATCTGTGAGTGCTACAAAGGTACTCTACCAACCATAGCCCCATGAAGTAGTTTTTTTTTATTTCAGTACCTTGGCATTTCTGGAGAAAAATGGCAAAGGAAAGTGTCATTTCTAGAAAGTTCTTCTGTGGACACCGGCATGTGATGTATATCCCAAGCCACTCCTTATCTCTTTTTCTCTTCTCTCCCTCCCTCCTTCCATGCCTCCTTGCCCCCACTTTCCTCCCTCTGACAGGTAGCCCAGACCAGACCATGAACTCACAACTTCCCTGTCTCTATCTCCAGCTTGTATTTTAAAGCTCTTAGGTAAAGACAGGGTTCATGTTGTCTAGTCCAGCCTTGAACTTAGTAGCCCAGGCAGGCTTTGAACTTGCCTTCCTCTTGTCTCCGCCTACAGAGTGACTAAGATCACAGGACTGAGCCATCAGGTAGGGCTTCAAACTCCTCCTAATGTCATGGGAGCTGTCATTTGTTCTATCACAAGGTGACGCTGGTAAAACTAGAATCTGTGACCGCATCTAGGATACTTACTTGGGAACTTGTGCTCCTGACTGAGGGCAAGCAGACGTTTTATTTCTGTGTGGGGAAACAGAAGACAAACCTTTACCTTCTAAAACAAGTGTCACATGATGATAACAGGAAAAATAAAGCAACATCAGACCTAGGAGTGCACAGATTTTAAACTTACCTTCTTCATCTATCAAGTAGCTTGATGCTATCCCGTCAGTGTCTGTCACACCACAAGAATAGATGCCCAAGTCATCTGTCCCGAGGTCTTTGAAGGTCATTTTTGTCCTTCAAAACAAAATATTTTTCTTAGAAATGAGCCTGAAAGGTCTGTGTGACTGTCAACTCACCCTATCGCTGATCCCCTGGACATGAGACTCCTTTCGTGTGGGACACTTGTTATGTCCCTACCCACCTCCTCACTCCCACTAAGCTAAAGTCTGGTAACTCTTGCTGTCTTGGGAGCCTTTTCTGACCTCTAGTAGGATGATGGGGCACAGGTATGAATACCCTGTCTCCAAGCTGTGGTGCATATATATAATACACATCCTCCAAAGACATTTTCCTGGCTGGCTGGGGAATCTAAGTTTTTCTCCTCTTGGGCAGACTGCAGGTGACTCTGGCTGTTTCTATGCTTTCTGTTGCGTCATGGCACCCAGCACCTGTCTGGAACACAGCGTATGAATTAATGAACAGACCAATATTCTAGATTGTTGTGTTTTTTCACTTTGGCGAGCTCCATTACCAGTCATGGTGTCTGTCATCTAAGATCAACTAAACATTTAAATGTTAAGTGAATAAACTAGGAGAAAAGTTGACAATTGAATGTCTTTTTCTTTAGCCAAATGTGTTCTACTCCAAGAACCGTGCATTAGAGGAGTATTTTAAGGCTTATACTGGCTATGTGCTTTTATAACGCCAGACATAAAATAGCTATGACTTCATCTTCTTATTCCCAGGAAGTTAAGTAGGGGTCAAGGAGCTTATTTCATGTTCTTATGGTGAAACTGGAATGAGTTATTAGAGAAATTCCTTACTTATTGCCTTTGCTTTCGACTTCTAACCGTGGAGAGCCATCAGTAGGTACATAATCTTTGGACCAGACGAATTCTGACTTGGGCGACATCTGGTCACATTCAAAGTTCAAGGAAATGACTCCATCGTCATCCACGTTTACAACGACCTCTTTGGTACCTAGAGGATCATAAAAAAGGCATTTGGGACTTGTCATAGAAACTAGTTACCTAAGAATTCTTGTGTTGAGATGCCTTCTTTTACTTAGCCTTAGACTAAGAGCTATCCCTGGCCCAGGGATAGGTCCCCAGTGTTCACTGCAATTCAACTTCTATTCTGTAACATGTGATTAACCAAATCTGCTGTGTTTCATACGTGAAGTCAACACTACAGCTCACTGTGTCTGTCCAGAACCGAGGAGAAGCTGACTGACATGGAAGTCACAGTGAGGGATGGATTTGATTGTCATTATGAACAGTCTTAGGCAAAGGAAACGTTGATTTATGACTTTGCTTCAATAAGTCTCCCAAATAAAATAACTCTGTATTATTTTCTTTTAAAATCCAGGAATCAATCTTGAAATGCATCCCCTCCCTTGGACTTATCCCCATTTAAATTTGAATATGATTCAGTAATAATCTTCTCTAGGTTGCTGCTAAAATCGCTGAGGTTATGGGGTGAGTGGAAGATGTTCCCACAGACATTCTTCCTTTGAAAAGGACATAATTCTGGGTGAGAGAATGTATGTAATGTTTACTCATTCGACTTTCTCCTAGAAATTTCTCTCTAGACTTTTAAAAAATGTTTTTCTAACCTTTTCTGGTGACCTACTAGATACAGGATTTATTGAAAAACTGACGTCCAATATAGCAATTTAAAGTTTGTACATCAGCATATCTAATGCTAAATCCAGCTTGGAAGAAGCAAAATGTGCTCTACTTATACAAATTCAGTCTTGTATAACTTGGTTTGGTTTAATATAAGGAAAATTGTATTTAGTCTCAGAAAGATACAGTTTTATTCTTTTTCAAGTATTAGAAAACTTTCCTATAGATTTTTTCCCAAAAGGATCTATTTTGTCTGTAGATACCACCATGAACGCCCATCATCCTGGGCACTATCCAATATAACCATCAATGGCGGCAGAGAGTGCCAATGTCCTACTAGGGACGTTCAAGAAGAAACCGAGCCCAGACAATGAGTGACAGGCTATTGGATCCCGATCCCAATAGCTGACATATTTGTGTTCTTACTGATGGCAATGCACACTTTAACTTCCACATCTGTGTATATGTCCAGAAAGTGATGGTTAACACATATAAAGAGTGGAAAGAACCCTAGTTTAAGCAGATTTTTTGAAGTCTTATTTTAAAGAGATGTTTATTATCATAGTTGACTCATAAGTGACCTAAAATAGCAATCAATCAAATGCTTAATTGTTCCTGAAGTGAAGCATCTGCCATATGGTCCTTGTAAAGTTGTAGGCCCTGTCTTATTTCTGTTCCTGACAGCACATGACTCATGACATAATGCTCACACCCATATTATAAAGTCCTAACCAATGTGCTCGCTGGAATTTAGACAAAGGCTGGTGCTGAAGAGTCTTTGTGCCCAAGTAGTATTACAACACAGAGTTTTCAAGAGTCACTGTGAGAATACAAAGTCAGCATATTTGTATCACTATAATGAGGACAGAAGTGATGGGTGTTAACGAATTCTTTTAACTTTTTGCATAGTGTTTACTTGGGAAGCATTACCAATTATTCATATTTATTATGTTCTTACCTGTAATCCTTTTCCAGAGAAAATGAATCACTCTGCTTGCTCTTTATTATAGTAAAGACATGACTTAAGTTTGTAAAGAAAAGTATTATTTGGGCTAAAAACTTGATTTATTTTTTTCTTCTAAAGCTAAATACTAGAGTTTGACAAACAGGAGCAGTTCTACGAGCTTCACCTTTGTTCCAGTTCTATAGAGAACCTTTGAACTCTAAAGCCTCACCCACTTACAACCTGGCCACAAACCAAGAAATAAAAACACACAGCTCCCTGAGAGTCAATGCTCATGGATCAAAGTCCACTCTTGAGGGTCCTACTCACACTGGAGAATTCCGGACTGTCACATGGAATCTACTTATGTTTCACTAGTGACCAGTTCTGATAACCCTAACTGGTTTCTTCCAGGTTAAGCTTAAATGGAGACGGTTTTCCTATGACTTCTACATCCAGAACAGCCACAAGACTGCTGGCTGAGATAATCCAGCCTCATGAATACTCCAGTCAGGACTGACCATAATCCTAAATTTTCTTTGGGTCCCCATGATATTATCAGCACCCCCAATTAGCAAGAAGTATCCTAGAAAACTACATTCCCCCAAAATAGATTATGGATGCTTGTCTTTGTTTAGAGGGTTGGTTACAAGTTATTATTGGTAATAGTAAGGAAAAAAAACTAAACAAAGGAAATTAGATTCAAGGTTCTTGTTTTGAAAAGATAGGATAAAGGGGCAGATGATTAAATCTACTCTAAAAATAAAAAAGGGAGAATATAGATATGATAAGATAAAAAGGTAGATTACTGAATCTTTTAAAAAGCAGCTATTAGTTTTAAATGTTTTACATTGGATTGGACTTTTGTATATTACGTACAAATTTTTGTATATTGATACAAATTTGAGATTAATTTTTTTAAAAACATATTGTACATATGTTTCTACTCTTGTTCAAGGTATTGTACCTATACAGCTCGTTTAACAATGTAATGCAAATTTCTAGTCTTTGAAGGTTATTATTACCAGTTTAGGATAATAAGGAAATGCAACTTAGTAATTAGTCACCTATTATAATCAAACCTGTAGTCACATTAGGTAAGATATAGTTTAGATAGACAGGTCATCTTCAAGCACTTCAGATATCTCCAGAATATGGCATTTAAAATGTTTTAATAACATAGGCATTTTTATGACAAAGAGACATGTCTGCTCCAGGCAGCACCAATCTACTTCAGAGAAGATAACGGACATCGAAGAAACACCACATGGAGTTTTCTTTCTTTGTGGCAAAAGTAAACCACAGGACAACAAAATGACTTTGCCTCAACTGCTGACAGTATGCTGTCCTAATTGGACAAGCAGGACACAAAAGAAAGTGACTTGACTACCAAACATTGTCAAGACATGGAGGGACAGCCCTTCAGAATATCCTGCTTCACAGAAAAGTCTGTCAGATATGCTAAGACTGTAGGTCAGCTGTTTCTGTCATCACTCACATTTTTTTGGAAATCACTTACTGGTACTTCCTGCTTACTCAACTAATATTATTTCCTTCTCAGGTCTCTGCAGTAGTTGAAGACTAGTTATAGTTACAGTTTTCCTTGTTTACCAGATGCAGAAAGCAAGTTATGACAGAAAGTAAATTAGGTATAAGACTTTGGACTCACAAATATGGGATAGATATGGAGTATTTTCTCTGAATTTGTCAAATGCAAATAAACTAGACATTGTTGATGTACTTACTGCCTGTATATATTGTATATAGTCATTGTACTTACTGTATATAGCTTTCTTACATTAGTTTTAGCCTTCTTTTTTATTTCTGGCAAAAGGGGAAATATAGTAATTAATTTGTATTTTAATAAATAAATATTTAAGAATCATAAAGTATTCTTAAATTTACTTTCTGCTGTCTGTGGTGATGGTATCTTTAGGAGATCCTAAAAAGAAATTTTGGGTTAATTGCTAAGTCCTGTGAGAGGCAACTGTATCTAATTTTTTGCACAGTCTACATGTAATGGGAGAGTGCAGGGCTTGTCTCAAGTCCTAGCTAGAGTAGTCTGTTAGGCTGGGTCATCTCAGCTAGCCACACCGAAATTATTCTGAGCAATCTAGTTTCAGCTTCATGGTGCTATCCTACTCCTGGAGGAGTCATCATTGTGAGGCCCCATCTTCCTTATGGAGACTTTTGGGTTAGGTGTGCTCATGGTTCACTGCAAAAAAAACTGATGGAGATTCAAACCCAAAATCATGTGCAGGAAGGTAGATGAAACCTTTTTCTAGAATTAGTTAGTACTCCATGTGACCATTAATATGACAAAAAGTTTAACATATATATATATATATGTGTGTGTGTGTGTGTGTGTGTGTGTGTGCGTGTGTGTGTTATACCCTATATATATCTTATACCTTAAGAAAAACTGTCTTCTCTTTAATCCCAGCACTCGGGAGGCAGAGGCAGGCGGATCTCTGTGAGTTCGAGACCAGCCTGGTCTACAAGAGCTAGTTCCAGGACAGGCTCCAAAACCACAGAGAAACCCTGTCTCGAAAAACCAAAAAAAAGAAAAAAAAAAAGAAAAACTGTCTTCTAATTAAGAGGTGTCTCTTGTTCAAATTGAGTCTTTATCAATTTTGATATATCCATAGTTTTTTTTCTTCTGTGGAAACAAAATCAAAAACCCTTCCCCAACATAACACATGGTCTGGTTTCTATTCTGAGGTCAGTAGTACATCTTTAAGTATATTGGTTGATTTAATTCCATAGTTTTTTTTCTCTACTATTCCATGTCTCTCTGCAGCTGTTGTTTCTTTTTCATTAGTATGTAAAAAATTCAAAATTAATAAAGCATTATGCAATCTATTTCCGGGGGGTATTTTTCATCCCTTTTGGTTTATTTAACACGTCCTTTAGAGTTCGAGTTGATCTTTTTATAACTGCCTGTCCTGTAGAATTGTGTGGTAAACCTATAATGTGGTTTATATTATAATAAGCAAAGAACTGTTTAATTTTCTTAGAGACATATGGTGGACCATTGTCTGTCTTTATTTATGCAGGTATACCCATGATGGCCATAACTTATAGCAAATGTGTGATTACCAAATCTGCATTTTCCAAACCCAAAGCAACTGTCCATCGAAAACCTGAACATAAGTTTCAATAGTTTGGTGTACATATTTTAATTTTCCAAATCCTACAAAATGGAACACATTTATCTGCCATATTGCATTTCTTTGAATACCCTTTGTGTTACTTCCTGCAGCTAGTGGTGTTTGGTTGTTTAAAGAACCAGTAGGACACCTTATAATTTCCTTGGCTTGTTGCCATGTAATGGAAGAGTCCTTTTTTAAAACCTTTGCTATTGATATGATGTTTTTTGTGAAAGTATGAGGCCTTTAGTACATTTCCAATCAATAATTGATCAATTTCTCTATTACCTTGTGCTAGAGGACCTGGCAGACCCATATGGGATTGGATGTACATTGGATGATGTCTATTACTGATTTTATCTTGTACCTGAATAAATAATGAAGTCAAATCTGTGTCATCTGATATAAATTCAGCGGTTTCAATATGCTAAACAACTCTTTCCGCTTATTGAAAATCAGTAACTATGTTGAGAGATTCTTTAAAGTCCCTTAGTATCATGAGAATAGCATATAATTCTGACTTTTAGACAGAATCATAAGGGCTTTGTTCCACTTTACTTATATCTTCTGATTTGTAACCTGCCTTTCCTGATTTGTTTGCATCAGTATAGAATGTACAGGCTCTAGTTATTGGTGTGTCCCATACAATATGAGGAAGGATCCAGTTAGCTCTCTTTTTAAGTTGAATTCTCTCGCTTTTGGGATAGTTGTTGTTAATCTCCCCCCAAAAATTACTACAAGCTCTTTACCAGGATTCACTGGTAAACACGTTAAGAACTGAAAACAACCAGAAGGAAGATATACAAACAAACACCTTCTTACCGGTAGAGATATCACTAAATTGCAACCCTGTTCCACAAATAAGTTTGGTACTTATGGCTCTGAGCTGTATGCAAAAAGTGTTAAGTTGTAGTACATGCATCAAAAAGTAGTTATTGAAACAATCTTTTCAATAGAATTTCAAAGTCTTAAAATGAAAATCAGAGAATTGATGATTGTGGTAAACTCAGATAAATAGAACAGTTGGATACTTAAAACCAATATTATTTATTTATTTATTTACTTATTTCATGGTGCTGAGTATCAAACTCAGGCTAGGTTTAATAGCCAAATATTTCTAAACACAAGTGTGTGCCAGGATAGAATGGTCAAGCTTAGTTGATGTCCTCAATAGTGTTGAGAGAAGAAAGGGGACTAACTCATTGAAGCATTACAGAGATTAATTTTTGTAATGTAACTGGTGATATTATATGAAATATGAGGTGAAACAAAAGATGTTGCTTTCTTCTCTATATTTCCTTTCAAATATGCTATTTAAACCTTAACTGATGCATTCCCTTTATCTCAAACATGTGTGAATCTTACCTCATTATCTTATAACTGACATCTAACCTAAGAAATATGATATTTTATAATTTTGGAAAAGAACATGGTTGTTCTTTGTTTTTTATAATTCAATTATAACTTAAAAATAACTAGTTTCTAGGATAGACAGTGATGTAGGAATCAGTTGCAGATTCAGCTAGTATCTAAGCATTTTCCTTGTCTGTGAAACTTTTCTTGGTCAATTATGTCGGATTGGCACATGGTAACATTGTAGCAAGTACAGAGGTGTGAACATTTCTCCAACCTGTGCAAATTTAATTGTACCTATGATGGATGACGGTAGTTAATTTATTTTAATAGTTGGAAAATAAAGAGAACAGATAAAACCAGTTTGAACTATTTGGATCTTAAGGTTTAAAATATAAAATGTTATGAAGATGACTATTTATTTAGTAGCATTTTTATTCTCCAAAATGTTGCCCTGGTTCTTTAATTATTGAGAACAGAATTAAATTCTGTAAAGGTAGAAACTCCATCTTCCATATTTTCTGTACATACATGTTCTGGGCACTGGGCTGAAAATGTGACTTAAAAAAACATAGTTAAAAACTGTTATGATATTTTGTTGGAGCATGTTCTATTAAAGCTTCCACATGACATAAATATTTTGATAAACGTCAAGTGAAATAAAGGCACTGTCCTAGTGGCCATAGCTTTCCTACTTCATTTTACACGTACTGTCCAAAGCAAGACCCACGTCTGCTGTTCTGCAGTCAAGAAAGGACTCCTGCGAGCAGTTTTATCCAAGGGAAAGGCCAACCCACTTTCCCATGATGTCTGTTGGAAAAGGGAACCCAAGTTTTCAATGACTCGGGATTTTTCAGGAACAACTTGTGAATTTGTTTAAAAACATGAAGGTTCATGCGGAACATTGGGATTAGAGCAGAAAAAATGAAGGGTGATTTTGGACTGACAAGGCTTTAAAGATTGCCCTGAGGCTTCAGAGATGGCTCAGTGATTAGGAGTGTGTTCTCCTATAGAGACCTGCGTTTGGCTCCCAGCATTCACAGCAGCTAACAACCCACGCAGACTCCAGCTCCCCGAGAGCCAACACCCTTCTCTGGACTTCACAGATAACCTGAGCTCTTGTACACATACCCCCCACATACACATACACATACACACATGCTCAGAAATAAACCTTCAGGAAAAAGAAAAGTTGTCTCTAGTCAGTGCCTCAACCTATAAAAATCCTTACTGTAGACACAGGGCCATCTGATCTCACAGTGATCTCACAGGTGGCATTGCACTGACCTCCCAGTATGAGAAGGAGCTAAGAAATGATCAGGATAACATAAACCCCTTGAAACTTAATTTAGTCTACCCCAATTTTCTCTTTTCTAAAAAAAAAAAGCCAATAAATAGATAATAAAATAATAACAAAAGATCATATGTTGGTGAGCTGTTTACTTTCTGCCCATCTCATAACGAGATGTAATCCTACAGCCTTTTACGTGAGCACTAATAGGAGCTTTCTCATTCTGCTCCATGTGTATGTGTGCATGAGTATGACATATGTGCCTTTGAAATCTTGAAAGAACAGCTAACTCAAACAGAGATGAATTGTTGTGGGCAGTGGCACGTACCACTGAGCAGTCTTGTCACTTGTCACACTTGCCTGACCTGTCATCATGGTCGCATTGCTAATGGCACCCAAACGGTTGGCAAGAAAAAAAAAAGAATTGCAAACAGACAAAAGAACAGAGCAAAGCACGGCATCTTGGGAGCAGCACTGGCTCAGGTGGGCTCTGTCTGCGAGAGGCAAGCAGAGGCACGGCTCCTTTAAGAGAGGCTTCCTGACTCAGCTTTAGCAGCAAAAATTATGCGGCTCTTTGAAGAGGGTCTGCCACCAAACACTTAAATGGTGTTTATGAGCAGCCTAGCAGCATGCTTCTTGGTGGTGGCATGGACTTTGAAACACCACAGAATTGTGGTAATAAACATGGCTCCCACCAGTACCTCCATCATGAAGCTAGACTCTCAGGAAGCCAAGGAGTGGTGAAGATCCAAGCGGCAAGGCTGCAGCTTTAATCCTAATCATATCCCTTACCAAATTAAAGACTTACGTGGTCAGAAAAAGATGAATATATACAATAAAGACAGATTCAGACAAAAAATGATAAATAGTTTACAGTGTGTTTAAAAATATACGTAGGCTTGGAAGAGAAAAGGAAAAGGATAAAGTCCTTTAAAAAAAAAAAGAAAGAAATGTAGTCAGATATGATGGCACACACCTTTAATCCCAGCACTTAAGAGGCAGAGGCAGAGGCAGGTGTATCTCTGTGAGTTCAAGGCCAACCTCGTCTACAGAGTGAGTTCAAGGGCAGGGCAGCCAAAGATACACAGAGAAACCCTGTCTCAAAAACCTAAATATTAAAAATAAAAATAGAGTAAAACATTAAAGCCATGTAAAGATGAAAAATACACAGAGAATCTGGATACTGTATGTCATTGTGTTGTCTTTGAATTGTTTGACTGCTGAGGAAGGAGAAACATCTGTTAAAACACATTTGCTTATAAACGCTGCTTGATTAATCCAACCTATAAATTTTAAAAATGCCTTGACTTCAACATTTAAGTCAAAGGATATGTTACTTGGAAGAAGTGATTTTGCTTTTGTTTCCACAGGAAATGAGAGGCTGTAGATTCATTCTGAGTTAAGAAAAATCAGGTTTGACCAAGGAAGACCCCCCCCCCAAGAAATTTCTAATAGGAGTGGCTGGCCCAAATGACCCAACATTTCAGAGGACCTCTTTTGCAGATTCCTGGAGTTCTACATCCAGAATAGCTTCAAGACTGCTGGCTGAGATGATCCAGCCTCACAGAATATTCTAGTCAGGACTTGGACATAATCCTAAATTTTCTTTAGGGTCCCATAAGATTATCAGCACCCCTGACCAACAGGAAGCCTAGAAAACTAAGCCCACATTCCCAAAACATGTATTATGGATGTTTATCTTTGTTTAAAGTGTTGGTTACAAGTTGTTATGAATAATAATCAGGAAAAAAAGCTAAGCAAAGGAGATTAGAGTCAGAGTTCTTGTTTTGAAAAAAGGGGAAATGCTGTGGGATACTGCTCTTGTACACTTTAAAAATTTGTCACACATTTTGGTTTAATAAAACACTGATTGGCCAGTACCCAGGCTGGAAGTATAGGTGCAGAAACCAGACTAAGAGAATTCTGGGAAGAGGAAAGGCTCAGTCTGCAGTTGCCTCCCAGGCACAGAGGAGGCAAGATAAGAATGCCTCACTGATAAAAGGTACCAACCCACATGGCTAACACAAACAAGAATTATGGGTTAATTTAAGTTGTAAGAGCTAATTAATAATAAGTCTGAGCTAATAGGCCAACCATTTTATAATTAATGTAGGTCTCTGTGTGTTTCTTTGGGATTGAACAGCTGCGAGACTGGGCAGGACAGAAATCTCTGTTTACAAATCATCTTCGTGCCTACCCTGTGGCCTCCACTGGACTTGCCTTTCCCATCTCATCCTTTGCAACCAGTCATGAATTATAAGATGCCTAGGATAACGGGCACACTCTGATGGTACAAGAGTCACACTGCTCAAAACATGGTGGTTGTATTGTTTAACTATGAAATGTACCCCATAGGCTCATGTGGTGGTGCTCATGGTACTACTTTGGGAAGCCCAGAGCCCTTAGGAGCTGGGGCCCACATGGAGGATATAAGTCACTGAAGATGGTCTCCTGTTCCTTCCTAGGTATCCTGTTATAATGTTGGTTGCTCCATCATGTCCTCCTTGCCACATAAACTAAAATCTCTCAAACCATGAGGAAAGTGAATCTTTCCTTCTTTTAAGTTTACGTCAGATAGTTGTCATGGTGATGAGAAAGCTAACATGGCAGCAATTTTTTTCATCTGACAGATTAACTACTATGCAATATAGCAGGCTCTATGCTAAGCCCTCGGGGTACAGAAGAAAAGATACGACTCCTCTTCCAAAGGAGCCAGAGTCTAACATATATTCAAGCCTGGTTAACTTAATTTTTACTTAATTTCTCTGGAGTAGAGTGAGTGCCAGTGTTTCCAGAGTTCCTGGCAGGACTCTAAGACACAGTCACCACTGAGAACAGCTATGGTGGGAGTCCAAGTGGTACTTAGGTATAAGTGCAGTTGTCTGAGTTAGCCAGACAGTTCTGAGTTAGCCAGAACCCCTGAAGTCTCTACTATGAGGCCCCTAGCCTGCATTGCCTTCTCAGCGCTGTACCAGGTCCCGAGTCAACCAAGTTTTAGACACTAGAACTGCAAGGTGCACCAGGCTGCTAGCTGAACCCCAACTCATTTCCTTTGGGGAAGTCATTCTTCTAACCTGTTCTGCTGCCGGTGTCACGCTCCTACTTGAGGCCCTGCTTGCTGTCTGGTTTCTCCTATCCATCCCCTGATTCTCCTACCTGCTGCTGTTGCTCTGGCAAGAATACCTGCAAGCTTCAGTGCCTACCTATTGACCTCCAGATCACCCTAGGCCAGGTCTCTCGCCTCCTATCTGATCTGGCTCACCTGGCCTCTACCTCCATTGTTAGTGCGATGCCATCAACAGTAGAAAATACTGTTTAAAAGTACAAGACATCAAGAAGAAAATGTCTCTTTGGGCATCACCAAGTTTACTAAATAGTTCTAACCTGTTGTGTGTGTAGTTTCTTTAGCTAACAAGGGTCTTGGGAAAGCACTACAGGCACACTTAGGCTGTTGTCTGGGCTCTTGTTACCAACACAGTTAGACACAGTTAGCTGGGCAACATCTCCTTGGAGCGTCTTTGACTTCAAAGGGAGGCCAGTGATCCTGCTGCCTCCAGTGGGTTAGGTGAACTTTCAGCTGAAACCCAATTACACTTGAAGTATCTTGTTAGGTGTATTTGTGGTGTGCTGTTACTTGATAAGCTTTACTTTCTACCCAAGAATTCAATAATGTATCACAAGTGAAGGTGTTCTTCTCAAATAAAAAAGGTAAAGGATTTCTATGATCTGAAAAGAAACCAGAGTGTTTTCTGAACCAAGTTTGCAAGTTTCACACCCCAAATCTTGAAATGGATAACATTTCTCCCCCTTCTTCTTCCTATTCATTCTAACACAAAGCAGGCTTAGTAAAAGTAAGGCTTTTTTTTTAAAGCCTTAGGCTACATTTAAGTTTTGTTAGCCAGCAACTTACAAAACCGTGAATCCTGATTTCTAGCCTATTTGGCTTTGCAGAATTTTATGAATGTCTGTCCTAGCTCTCATTATACCAAGCTCCAGACTCCACTGTTCCCACATGATCATAAACGTGATGAACATACGGTCCTCCCAGGGCACATACAGGGGCTACCATGCAGTAGCAGCTTGAGAAAGTCCTGTTGCAAGAGTGAACACGCCTGCCGGGCAGTGGTGGCACATGCCTTTAATCCCAGCACTTGGGAGGCAGAGGCAGGAGGATCTCTGTGAGTTTGAGACCAGCCTGGTCTACAAGAGCTAGTTCCAGGACAGGCTCCAAAACCACAGAGAAACCCTGTCTCGAAAAAGAAAAAAAAAAAGAGTGAACACGCCTGCTGACTGTCACAAATCTGAAAGGTCACCGGGAAGCATTTTGACTTCTTTCCTAAACTGTGAGCAGAGAAAGTATTCAAGTCTGCAGCTGCCGACTAGAGTTCTAGTCCAGGAACTGAATGGCCAAAGCTGCAGCTTTCGGTGCCTGTGCCAAATCAGTAATACAAAACTTTCACCCGGGGGGTCAAGAGCCAATTCCCCAGAGATGGCTATGCTAATGCCACCATTGGCAGCCTTCGCTGAAGGCATGGATTGAGAAATTGAGTTTTCTTTAATCAAGCTGGGAACCTATAGCTTAAAGGTGCTTTCCTCTACTAGACAGAGAGTTCCCGCATAGAGTAATATAAATTCTCTCTGGGGCGGATGCTGCATGGGAGCCTTTACAGATACATATCCTGGTGCCTTTGTGTGTCTCTTCCTAGCAGTTTTACGCTTTCTTTGGAACCCTGCAAAGGTTACTCTGAGGTGTGGCATTCCCGGCCTCACTCTGTAAAGATCACTTTTGTCAAAGACCTATGTATGAACTAAGGAGCAGATGAAAACAGTCGTGAAAAAATGGGACGTCTTGGGCAGCCTGTTCCTCTGAGGGTGCACTATTGATAGCCTTCAAGTAACCAGAGTTTCAAGGAGTAGGAGCTTCTCTGTTTATGTTTTCATCACCAGGAAAAGAAAGAGGACATTCTCTACTTGGCCTGTGTTCATTTCACTCCTGAAAACAGGGGCACACTAAAACAAAAGTTCTCCCTCCAGAAAACAGGGGCACACTAAAACAAAAGTCCTCACACCAGAACGAATAAAAACAAAAGGTGCTGCTTTCTTTTACAAAACTTCAGGGAACAGAAATAAAAACTTTAAAACAGAACAAACTGAATAAGAATGGAACTCCTAATCATTTTGTAGTGGTTAGGAACTAACTGAGCAATGAGCACCAGAAACTTTGTTCTCATAATACGGGAGACACTGTCTTCTCTGGCCCATCGTGGCGTCCTTGAACCTGTTAGAGAGGGCTGAGTTAGCTCAGTCAACAGTGCACGCAGGCCCATTATTAGTTTAACCTACGGCAAACTATGGCTGATGGACTAAATCTGGCCGGTTGCTTCTTTGCATATGGCCCACAAGTAATAGTGATTTTCAGATTTTTAAATGATTTTTTAAAAGGTCAGATAGAGTGGCCCACACCTTTAGTCCTAGCATTTGGGAGGCACATATTTAAGGCCAGCTTGGTCTACATACCAAGTTCTAGGCCAGCCTGGGCTACATCATGAGATCTTGCTTCAAAACAAAACAAAAACAAAAACAGAGAAAAAAAACAGCTGAGAAAACATCAAAAGAAGATTAATATTTCAAGGTATGGAAACATGATATAGAATTCAAGTTTTATAGTATGCATAATTTATATTATTTATATAATGTGCAGAATGCATGATATTATATGACACATGTATGTAATGCCCATGAAAAGGCCCTATTGGAGCACAGCTCCTATCTGTCTGTGGTTGTCTCCATGCCCTGGCAGACCAAGGTTGTTAACAAGGACCATACGGCTGTAAAGCTGGAAATACTACCTTTCCTTTAACACAAAGTGTGCTGACCTGTGGTCTAACTTCGGAAATGGAATTCTATACAGTCTCCACCTGTGTAAGGGCATGCCCACTCCCTGCTATTGCAGCTTCCTCTGTGACTGGAAAATACCTTATCAGGGATAAAGGCCAGGTCATAATAGGAACAGTCTCCTGGGGGTGCTTGCTTTGAATTGGTCCAGGAAGAATACCTTGTGGTTAGATGCTAGCTAGCCACGGTAGCTCCTAGCCTACTTCAAACCCAGCTCATCCTACTCTGAGGCTCCTGTAAAGGAATACGTGATTGGCACATGCTAAGAGTATAGGTACCAACTACTTAGATGGTACCCACTGTTCGCTGAGAGTGAGAAATAGGATTAAATTTATAAGAACAATGTTCATTTATGTTTTAGTCCTATAATATACTTTTACTTTTTAATTTTATTTTATGTGAATGAATGTCTGACTGCGTGTATGTCTGTGCACCATGTGTATATCTAGTGCCCAGGGAGGGCAGAAGAGTGTGAGATCCCTGGAACAGGAGTTACAGACCGCTGAGAGCCGCTATGTGTGTACCTAGTGCCCAGGGAGGGCAGAAGAGTGTGAGATCCCTGAAACAGGAGTTACAGACAGCAGAGAGCCGCTATGTGGGTCCTGGACTCGAACTGGGGTCCTCTTTGGTATTTGGATTAAACTCTGGCTCCTGTGCATGACCGTTAAATGTTCCCCTGCTGAGTGACACCCTAAGCTGGGGAGGAATATTAATGGAAATGTAAGGACCCACCTGGACGTGTTTCTGCCACCACCGGGCCAGCAAGATCAGAAGGCTTCCCAACACCCGCCTGGTTGATGGCGCGGACGCGGAACACGTAGCTGACACCCTCTTGGAGGCCTTGCACCTGGAATCAGCAGGTTTGGAGGAATGAGTGTCTGATGTCACAAGAGCAGGTGTGCTCTTCCTCAGTAGGTGTCAATCCCTCATCAAGGAAACAAGGCTTGTGCTCCAGGGCTGCCTCTGCCATCCAGGCGGCTCTGACTTTGGTCTCGCCTCTCCGTGGACCAGCTGTCAGAGGATGAGTTGCTAAAATCCCTCCCAGCCCTGTCATTCTCCTAGTCTCTCCCAAATCAAAAACATGTTCCATGTTCCCGAAATGCATGCTGCTTTGGATGAATTAGCTGCTTTATTCTTTGATCCAAAAGATAAACTACAGAGTGTTCAAAATAGCATTTATGTTACACACCCCGCAGTGATTCCCTTGGCAAAAAGACATTTTGTATTTGCCCACAAGTTCATTACAGAAGCTGGAGGGATGGCTCAGACCACTGGCTGCTCTTCCAGAGGACCCCACTTCAATTCCAAACAGCCACATAGCGGCTCGCAGCTGTCTGTAACTCCTGTTCCAGGGGATCTGACACACTCTTCTGCCCTCTGTGAGCACTAGGCACACACATGATACACAGACATACAAGCAGTCAGAACACTCATTCACACAAAATAAAATAAAAATAAAATTGAAAAATATACTACAGGACTAAATCATAAATGAACATTGTCCCTGTAAATGTAATGCCTATTTCTCATTAAATAGGAGACTAATATAATTGTGAATTTAAAAACTTGTGAATAATCTAAGTGTATTAAAATTCTATACCCTCTTAGAGAACCAGCCCATATGTCCATCAACAGTTGAATTGATGAAGGAAATTTGATATTTATACAATGGAATTTTATTTAGCTGTAGAATGAAATTATAAACCGGGCTGGTGTTGGCTCATGCCTTTAATTCCAGCACTCGGGAGGCAGAGGCAGGTGGATCTCTGTGAGTTCGAGGCCAGCCTGGTCTACAAGAGCTAATTCCAGGACAGGCTCCAAAAGTACAAAGAAACCCTGTCTTGAAAAAAAAAAGAGAGAAATGGGTGGAACTGGAGATCAGGGTGCTAAGTGAAACATGCAAGTCTCAGAAAATGACCTTGTTTCTTCTTATACATGGAACACAAATTTAAATGCTTACATGTAGAGGACATAGAAAGAGAAAGGAAAAGGCCTAACGTGAAGGAGAAACGGGAAAAACAGAGGTTAATGGATCTTAGTAATATAAAAATGGAAGGGAGACTTTACAGGAAGAGGAAAGAGGCCAGCAATAGGGCATGGGGGAGAAAGCAATGGAAGCTGGGAGGAGGCCGGGAAAAAGGATAATGATGTATGTGTTTAACAGTGTTACAGTGAAACCCATTGCTTTACATGCTAACAGAAATAATTAAAAATATTCTACATCCTTGGTTTTTAAAATGATTTATTACTGTTGTCTATAAGCAGTGGACAGGGATACTGGCCACGCCACAGCACACATGCAGAAGTCAGAGGACGATCTTTGAGAGTCGGCTCTCTCCTTCCACACGGTGTCTGAGGACTGAACTCGGCTAGCCAGGCCTGGCAGCGAGTGCCTTTCCTTGCTGGGCTCGGCAAGTATCAGCCTTACGCCCAAGGGTTTTTTGTTTGTTAGTTCCTAAGTTTTTATGTGTATGAGTATTCTGCCTGCTGGTATGTTTGTGCACGCCATGCTTGTCTGTGAAGGCCAGAAGATGAGGGCATCAGGGCCCCGGGATCTGAAGTTACACATGGTTATGAGTGGCCATGTGAATGCCCAGAGCTGAACCTGGGTGCTCTGCATGGCAGAAAGGTCCTCCAGCCCTCAGGTTTAAATGCTCAGGATGGCTGCTGAGAACATGTTTCATAAATCTGTGAATTGTTTGCGCTCTGTGTTGTTACTGTTCCTACGATTAACAATGCTGTTGACGTTATCAAAATTCTTTTTTATTTTTAAAACATATAATTTAAAAGAGTTGTTTTATATCATTTTGAGTGAGGTAACCCAGACCCAGAAAGACAATTATCACATGTACTCAACCATAAGTGGTTTTAAACATAAAGCAAACAAAACCGGCCTACAAACCACAATCCCAGAGAACCTAGACAACAATGAGGGCCCTAAGAGAGACATACATGGATCTAATCTACATGGGAAGTAGAAAAAGACAAGCTCTCCTGAGTAAATTGGGAGCATGGGGACCTTGGGAGAGGGTTGAAGCGGGAGGGGAAAGATAGGAAGGGGAGCAGAGAAAAATGTAGAGTTCAGTGAAAATCAATAAAATTTTAAAAAAGAGTTGTTTTAGGAAGGAATTTAGGTGTAATTTCTCCCATAATGCTGTGGTAAGGCCAACATTCAAAATTTGATTTAAACCAAACAGTGCTGGGGAACATGTAGTCAAACAACAAAGCTTTTTGACTCGGAATGTGCTATGCTCTGACTGTTAGATTTTAAATCTAACTGCTGGGTTGGGTTCTGATGGCAGCAGAATGTGATCACACAGTGATAGCTCTCACTGGAACTAAGGAATTTTGCTTTCTGGTTTTGTTTATGAAACAAGGTCTCGTGTAGACCAGGCTGGCCTGGAACTTAGTAGAGGCTGACCTTGAGCTCCTGGTTTTCTTGCTAGGATTACAGGCTTGCCACCACACCTAGCTGAGATACTGAATTTTCAAAAATAATTTCAAAACTGAAGTAAGTTCAGTCTGTAAATGAACTTAAACTAGGGCACTGGCAGAGTGCACAGAATGCAATGTATTCCAAATTCTACATTGAGAACAGAACAGGAACAGAGCGGTCACCAGGTGCCTGTCCCGAGTACACCTGCTGCATGGGTAGTGAGTGGCTGTGAGCTGGGCTTCTGGAACACAAGGGAGAGACCGACATTCCAGAGTCAACCAGCGATGAGACAGTACACCTGCGCTCTTCCGTCACTCTGGCACAAGAACAAGAGCATGACTAACTCATAATCTGTGCACGCACACTCTCAGATCTCTTTTCTTTCCTATCATCTTACCAGGAATTATATTGTCTCCTTCCGTCCACTCCGGTCTCCCTCCTCTAATTATCAATACAGTTATGAACTGCTTCGTAGGAATGCAGTATGGAAATTCTGAGTGGCTGTGGTAAAGTCCCACTAATTAAGCTATAAACTATGGAATCATAATCGTTGCCCACTATGGATTTAGGGTCTTTGGGCACTCATCTGTGCCTAGCCCAGGGGAAAACACTCCTTCGCAGCTCCCAGCCTGCACACGTGCGAGAGCCTGTTGCTTCCGGGCAGCATCTGTGTTGGGCAGGCACAGGTTCAGTGAGCACATTCAGGGAAACTGGAGGCAGTGCCATGGTAAGGCTGAGACGAAGGTCAAGAGTTGAGTGAACCCATTCCAAGGAGCTCCGAGTGCTCCTGCGAGCACAGGCACGCCCGGGTAAGCAGGGTGAGGCAGGGCATGACTCCAGCCAACCTGTGGTTACAGCAGTACCAGTGTGAACTCTGAAAAAGGGCACCCTCCAGGGAAAGGACACTGTCAGAAACGATTAGAGGAGGAATGAGGGTCACCTTTGGGGATCAGCAATGAGCAGTAACGTTTTAAGATTGGGCAGAACAAAAACTGTGAGGGGGTATGTCGGAGCAAAGAGGGAAAGGAGAGGGAGGAGGAGCTGGTGGCTGCCTTCCAAAGCCAGATTAGGGAATTCAGGTGAAATGTCACCAAACAATTTCAAGCATCAAAAAATTCCCCAGCCTTAATGCTGCCAAGTGGATGGAATCTCACTAGGAGCCTGATATATGAACTTGACTCTGACTGTGTTAGCTTAGTGTTAGTAGCTTTCCTCTTTAGAGGGAAAAGGCATGCTGCAGATCACAGGGCATCCTCTCACCCTCAGATACTTGTTCCCAATGGCTGCCTCATTGAGACCTCGCCATTGGTCATCTTTGGCACTGGCTTCCTTCAGGTCCACAAAGTAACCAGTGACGGGAGTCCGCCCTGAGTAGACTGGAGGCTCCCACTGGAGAACCAGGGAGCTCTTCCTGACTTCGCTGAGCTTCAGGCTGTGTGGTGGTCCTGAGGTAGGGAGAGAGAGCAGCAGAAGTCAGTGTGCCTGAGGAGACTCACTATGCGTACATTCACACCCACATCTATGGTCTCTCAGCTGACTCTCCTGCTGGTGTTCTCTACAGCAATCTCTCCGTCTCCTGAAAGAGGCATGTTGGGACCACTGCAAGTTTCCACAGCAACTACTTATGGCACAGGTGGTCAAGGGCATGCCCAGATGCCCTTTGGAGCTGGATCAAGCATCCCTTGGGCTGTTCTTGGGTGGACAAGTCATCGCTGATTTCAATCACTCTTAGGGCAGTTAGCCGACAGTCCGCAGAAGGCAAGGGAATTGATAGCACTCTGAAGGAAAGACACTATGATGTGTGCTGTGTGTACACAGCTGCATCTCTAGAGAGTCTGAGCTATGACGTCACCACCTGTGTCTGTGTGTCTGCTCTTCAAATAACAACTTCTGTCTAGACAGCCAATCAAAACCACCTGAAGTGACTCACAGTGACCTGACGTCAACTGTGATAAGGTATCAAACCACGTGGCAGAATATAGATAAAAATATGGGTCTTTGATTATAAAAATAATCAAATTTGTAGTCATATTAGGTATATTTTCAAGGTTAAACATATACTTAGATAAATAGTCTTCAAACACTTCAAAGACATACAGAACACCCCGAGACTTTTCATGACTGTGAGGTAGTATAACTGTAATTCTTACCTCACGACTGTTTTGCTGTGTATAATTTTACTATGTTAAAGCTAAAACATTCCTTTTTTAATTATACAAAAGGGAGAGATGCTGTAAAATAAGCCTTTTGTACACTGTGAAAATATGTTGCACTCGTTGGTTTAATAAGAAGGCCAGACTAAGAAAACTCTGGGAAGGAGGGCAGAGTCACCAGCCAGACTCTGAGGGAGCAGGACATGTAGAAAACAAAGTAACAAGCCATGAGCCACACAGCAGAACATAAATCAATAGAAATGGGTTAAGTTGTAAGGACTAGCTAGTAACAAGACTAAGCTATCGACCAAGTATTTATAATTAGTAATATCTCAGTTATTTGGGAGCTGGGTTCTTCTGTAGACAGGGTTCAGACAGAGGAAGGAGTGGCAGAGTAAGTGGAGTAGGCAAGGTGGCTGTCCACACAGGGTGTCTTCATGTGGTCTGGAGTGTTTATAAAATTTATGATTATATCATGCCTATGATTAGATATGTTGATGATTAAAGCCAGGAGTCCTATGTCATTCAGAATATTTAGATTTTGGAAATCAATGCCAAAATCAGAAGCAAAATTGAAGTATGTGTTTGGTTTTATGGCACTATATGAGATGTAAACATGAGTAAGTTTTTCTGCTTACTTCTTTTTTTCTTCCTCATGTACACAACCACCTCCACCTCTACAGCAGACCAGATTCTCAGACTGCTGAGGGAAGAGGATGGTGTGTGAACATAGAGATGCTAGAGCTTAGGAGAGAGGCAAGCAGAGAGGGGCAGGCACACATCCTAGGTAGGCATGATAAGCCGATGTAGAACTTAATGTAGAACTACGACAAGGGAGGAGGACAGACAACAGGGAGAAGCCACCATCTTGGTTGGGTCTCCAGAAGGAGAGCTGGGTGTTGATAGATGAGCGCTTCAAAGCAACACAGCTGTGAAGGATGCAGGAAGTGGTTCTAATAATAAATAATAATAAATCTGCTGTGGGATATGAACTGATTCTCTCAAGAGGCCTTTAAGAGACAAAGGAAAAGTTTGGGAGTCCTTCCAATGTTCACTTGGCACTCACATTGTGCTTCTGCCAGTCCTCCAAACAGAGGCTGAGCAACAGCAGCTATGGGCTTTAGTTGAAAGAGTAGCAGGAGGAGTTGATTTTCAAGTTTACATTGCTAGCTATCATTTACCTATTATTTAATCCGATCATAAAATATTTTAGGTAAGTATAGCAAGCATGTTCTCGTCTCTTAAATGTCAGCTAGGTAGTACTTTAGTTAACTCCAGACTGTAGATTTTGCTGCAGGAAAGACACGGTTTGCACTTTACCTGGGACAGCGATGGTCCATTCTTCACACCTGAAGCACTCACTCACTGCAGAGGGGGCCCCCAGCCCTGCGATGTTCATGGCTGACACTTGGAACTGGTACACTGTGTTTTCCTTCAAGTTGTCAATCTATAACATTGATAACATCACAAGCAGTTGTTCAGCATACCCTATGGTGATCTAGTTTTATTCCATGTGCTTAACATTTAACCTATTTGCTCTACATGTTGGATATATCCTAGGGTGACCCCAGTAAGCCACACCCTTTTATAATTACATTCCTGCTTGTAGCCTAAAGAACACTCTCCTGTATCCGGTTCCAGGGAATCTGATGCCCTCTCTTGGCCTCTAAGCGTACCGGCACACACATAGTGCCTATCCAGACAAGCAGATATACACGCATACACACAAATAAAAATAAAATTTAAAAAACAGTAATTGTACCAGGAGTGGTGTTGGACAATTTTAATCTCTCGGCACCTGGGAGGCAGACATAGGTGGATCTCTATGAGTTTGAGGCCTTCCTGGGCAAGACAGCTAGTTCCAGGACTGCCAGGGCCCTGTCTCAAAAGACAACAACAACAAAACAACAAGACAAAGCAGAAACAAACCAAAGGCCCAGGTAATTAATAATATTAAAAATCACAAGTCAATAAAATATAGTAGCATACAAACCAGGAAGAGGGTAAATGACATACTTTGAGGTTTTATGTTTCTGAGATGAGGGTAAAACAAAGAGAACAACAATGAGTTCTAAATTTGTTCAGCTACCCATAAGAAATCAACAGGATCTATGATAGACTTGGACAGACAGACCCCAAATCACAGGATCTATGATAGACTTGGACAGACAGACCCCAAATCACAGGACCTATGATAGACTTGCAAATATAGATCTGAAATCATAGGACCTATGATATAATTAGAATGATAGACCCCAAATCACAGGATCTACCTTTCAAGGCAGAGTAGGAGGAGATGCAACGATGTTTAAACTATGCCCAGAGCCAGTACAAGACCTCAGTGCATAAACACACTGCCAAGCCTTACACCATGAGTTCAATCCCCAGCACCACAAGATGTGAGTGTTCTCTGACCTCTAGATAGGTGAGTACACACAAAATTAACAAATCTATACAAACGTTTTAAATATCCAAAAGTAGTCAATAAAGAACAGAAAAATGTACATGACAGAAAGACCCAGTAGAAAGTACAAAATTAGGTGATTAGGTTAAAATAAGGTTAATATTCCTACACGACATAAAATATAAACTGTCAGACAAATGGAACTATATTTGGTTTTATTTTTTTTGTTTGTTTTTTGTGGGTTTTTTTGCTTCTTTTTGAGACAGGGTTTCTCTGTAGTTTTGGAGCCTGTCCTAGAACTAATTCTTATAGACCAGGCTAGCCTCAAACTCACAGAGATCTGTCTGCCTTTGCCTCCCAAGTGTTGGGATTTAAGGTGTGCACCACCACTGCCCCAGCTTGAACTATGCTTTTTTTCTGTTGTTATTCTTTTACAGAGTCTCATTAGTGCTCAGGCTGGTCTTAAATTCTTACCTTACTTGCAGAGTGCTAGGATTGTCAGTCTATGCCACGTGACTTAATGTTGGGCTATTTCTAAGGGATGCATAAAAAGTATTACAGAAAGATTGAAAATTAAACAATTAAGAGTTACATGCCATGTAAACACCAGCCATTGTTGTGAATCATCATCTAAGTATCTGCATTTTCAGATGATCTTAGAACCCCTGTAAAAGGTTAGTTTGACCTCAAAGGGGCTGTGACCCACAGGTTGAGAACAACCAGTCCAGAACATCTTCAAGTGCAGAAACTCTGTGATCCTGGCACAAAGGAGGCCTTTCCTCAAAAGGGCACAAGATCACTGACCATGTTTACTGCACTAAAGGTTGCTGCAGTTCAGTAAGAAAGCCATGAGAAAAATGGGCAAAACTACGAGCAGGCATGCTATGAAAGAGGAAATAAAAATGAAGCCTATATACAGGAAAAGACATTTCAACACATTTGACACTCTGATGATCAAAACTGAGGATGTCTGAACAGCAAAATGTGGGCAAGGATGCAGAGCGGGAACTACACACTTTAGGAAGCAGTACAGAGAAAAAGTGGAAGAAAAAGAGAGCCACGGACTCAACAACTCTACTTTGGTAATGGCCTAGAGAAATCATTGCATATATGTACTATCAGGTATGTTCATTGCTATATTGTGTGATGTAGTAAAAAAATAAATAAATGACCTACATGGCAATCAATAAGGAATGGAAGGCATATTATGGTAAAATCACATGGTGGAATACCATATGTAATTTTTAAAAAGCTGTACATAGAAACAGGGAGAATTCAAGGATACAGCTTTGCAGCTGGGCAGGGTGATGCATGCCTATAGTACTAGTACTTTGGAGGGTGAGGAGTAGGATTGCAAGTCTGAGGTTAGCCTGGGCCACATGAAGAAAACTCGTGACAGAAAACAAATAGAATATTTTATGTCAGCATCCTGGTCTGTGTGTGACATTTCATAAATTTCAAATATTAGCTAGAGTGTGGCACTGACTTCCAGGTGGACTATTTCCTGGCCTGCTCTGGCCTTGTTCTGGACTTTGACTGTGTGGGTGTCTGTGAGTGCTGGGGAGCTGGTAACTGGGCCCAGCAGGTGATGCTCTACCAAAGCTGTGCCGACAGAGAGAGCCACTGGGATCTGTGGCAGGTAGTGTAGTAGAGGGCTCCCCAACAGGAGAATATCGGTTCCCCTTTCTGGCCATCACAGCCACATTACAGGAGGAGGGTCAAGTAAGCTGGCCATGTCATCATGAGCTTAACTGTGAAAATTGAAAAAAAAAAAATCCAGAGTTAGAGGATCTAGCAATGTCTGAAGCTAGTGAAATGATCACTGCTGATTTATAAGTTTTGAAAGAAAATACCAGTTTTCATAATAAATGCACATTTTGAAGTAAATATTCTAAAAAAAAATCATGCTTACCCTGCTTAGCTAGCCATACTAATCTTATCTACCAAGGGATATTTTTCACAAACTCACACCAGTGTTGACAATGAACGGTGGCACAATGACACACACCCTTTAACAGGTCCTGGGTGTGTACACGCAAGCACCGTCTCATTCGCAGGATGCAGCCCACCACAGAGACACAGGCTTACCTTGTATGCTGCATCACTGACGGCCTTGATGTTGGCTTCTCTCCACTTTCCTGGCACCCCACCGATTACCTCACGGTAGTTCACATAGTAGCCCGTAATCTCTGCCCCTCCAGTTGTATCTGGTTGCTTCCATCCAAGAACCATTGAGTCCCGGAAACTTTCAAGACAAGTGATGTCATAGGGTGGAGATGGTGCCGCTGTTGTGATAGAAACAGCTCGTAAGAGGAAAATGCACTTACAATTCTGGATACATTCACCATACCTACCTGGTGTGCCATGCATGAGGGCACTGGTTGTAGTATACAATGAAAATGTGAGATTGAACTGAAACTTGGCACCTGACTTGGTGTATGAGAAAAAAACATAGACATTGAGAAAGTGTACTGAAATCACTGAATTGAGTTTTAAAAAACATGTCTGGCAAAATGCTATGTCCTCAAAAAATGGTCTTTTTCCCACAGGAAGAAATATTTTCCTCAAGATGGTTTTGTTTTTATTTGATCTCTGATGACAACAGAATGTGTACGTATCTTGGTTTCTGTCTCTGTTTGCTTATTTGGCATCTCCATACAGTTCCGATGGTTTCATATTCATGTGCACTTACCCCGAGGCTTTGTGTACACTCCAGTCAGGAAAATATCCTACATCTCAGTTAAATGCACTTTTAAAAACATTCTCTAGCACAAGGCACAATCTGTCCTGTGGCTTCTTCTTGGCAGATACATGTTTATCACAATGTTTTAAAATCACTCCTGTGATTTTAGATTCCTGGTGCGAAAATGTTTCACATAGCACAAGATACTATGTAGCGATCATTGCATTGTTAGTGCCTAGCTAGAAAACTATCTGAAGGATATTTCAAAACTCCTTGTACATTTACATGGCTTTGCTGGTTCCCTTTACATTTGACCACTGAAATGATACTTTTCAATGAAGACAGAAAGATACAGTGATAGCAAGAAATCTATCTAGATATGCAGTACATCAAGGAAATTTCCAAAGATTTGTTTGGATTATAAGAGTTACATAAATGATCACATTCCTATTCAAAACAACTTTTAGAATAAAGAAAACCTTGAGAATAAAGTTGTCTGTTTATCTGTCTGTCTGTCTGTCTGTCTGTCTATTCCTTTTCTCTCTCAGATCACTTATAAGGAAAGACCCTAAAGTGACTATTACATTTCTTCTTAGTTAATGGGATAAATAAGGGTTCAAAGCAAAAAAGTAGAGGAGTTATGAAAGCTGGGGTGGGTTAGAGATGGGGAATAGATAAGAGGCACCTAAATTATATCCACACTTTATGTGACACATTGTCTCCTAGAACACACAAGTAACCCATAGCACCAGCCACTCACATTTAGCTTTCTACTAAGCCATCTTCCAGGAGCCCCTTCTGGGAAGAAGTATCATGCCTCACGGAACATATTTCTCAATGGCTATAATACCATTCCGAACGTTTTGGATCTGCTAAGAACTAGTGATCTGAATGAAGTACGAATGATCACTTAAAAGCCTGAGTTGAACAATGGACGTTAATAACTCTGTCACTTCATTACGAAATGTTTTCCTCTACATCTTCTGAGCATGAGCACGTCAGAGCTCATGTCAAGATCAATGAGCTTCATACAGCTGGGTTAATCATCAAGTCCTTCCTACCCTCATGTCTAGGACCTAGCGTATCTCCCTGACAAATGCCCCCTCATTCAAAAAGGCCTGTAAACATTTTGCCATGGCTAAGATGAAGAGATAGTGCATAAAAGCCAATCCCACATTTGATTGTGACTTTGACAGTGTATTAGATGAAAGCATGCTGAATAGGAACATAAATTCAGAACCAACAAATGAGGACCGAACACGGATGAAGCATATGATCTGGACAATGAGAGAGGTGAGGACACTGATGGAGACAGATGAAGAGCTGGACTTGGCAGTTCTCACCTACTGGGTCCTTCTTCTTTTGCGGGGGCTCATGTTTACTTTGCTCCTTGGGAGCTGCCGTCTGTGATGGCGGGCTGAGCTCCTCCTGAACTGATTCACTTACTGTACTCACTTCCGCCTGGCCCCGGCGGGAAGGGCTACTGGGTGCTGAAGGTTTGTTAGGTTTGCTACTGAGCAAAGCATCTTTTTGAGAGGTTGCTGGGGAGGCTCCATTCACGCCCCCCCTGAAGTCTGTTAGTCCAGCAGGTGCATCCCTCAGTTGAAGCCACACATCTGGAGACACTCCTCCCCCTACAGTCACCAGACAACAACAGAAACGACGACGTGAGCCAGACCCCGTACGTGTTACTCTTGGATCACAGAACAAACAGAAGCATCAGGACTACAAGCAGAGCGGAAAACAATCTTGGTTTAGCAGAATTTACACCAGGGAACATTTCAACGTCTCCATATTTTGAAAAAAAAAAAAAAGAAACAAGAACAAAACCAAACCACAGACAAAACAGGAACCATTTCTTCTTGCAGAACCAACCCAAAGGGTTTAGTTTATACAGGGAAAAGCAAGTCTTGAGAAATGTATGCTCTAATAGTTAACATAATAGAGAAAGGACCACAAAGCTCACAAGACACAATATTAAAGATCCTAGCTGTATAGCAGAATCATGACTGTTAGTGCAACAGTAACGAACTGTACCTCCCAACTCCCAAAAGAACATGTCTGCTACTGTCTACTTAAAATAATGTCAAAGAAGAAAACTAATGTTAAATATAGTTGTGGTGCTTGTTGCCCTATTGCTCTGAATTTTGAGACAGGGTCTTGGTATGTAACCCAGGCTGACCTTGAATTCTTAGTCTTCCTGCTTCGGCTTCCCCAGTTGCTATGGTTATAGATATGCATCACTGCACTTGCCTCATCTTTTCATAGTGGTACTAGGGCTTTACACACCATAACTGTGCGCTCTAGTACTGAGTTACATAGTCAGTCAAATATTTCTATTAACATGTTAGCATATTACAGATTTTCTTTTCTTTTTTTTTTTTCTGGATTAGCTGGGTCTCTTCCCCACTCTAGTTAAGATTGGGAGGTATAACACATAGATACATATAATTGCCTTATTAATTATGTTACTCTGTTATTTTGCAAACAGATGAGACATGATTAAGCAACCACATGTGTCTTGCATGAGTTTTAGAGGCTTTATAAAAAGCATGGTAACGTCCTGTTATGAAAAAGAAGCCGAGCTCTGCTGCGGACGAAATGGCTTTTAAGTACAAGATGGCAGAGTTATGGTGATGTACCCCTTCATGGAAGCGGGATGGCCTGCCAGGTCCCGGGATGGAATGAAGTTAGAATGAAGTTTCCTACGGTGGGGGATGTCTGAGGAAACACTGCAGACGCACAGACACTGGTAAGTGATGAAATCTGTAACACACCAGCTATGGAAGGGTCGCTGTCAACTGGAGCCAAGAGAAAGTGACTGTTTAACTGCGGGATCATGCAGTGGAATTAGGAACTTCAAACCATTTATAGACATGATGGAGAATTGGAAAACCCATTCTTCCCTTCGGCCAAATTACGAAGAAGGAGCTTACCGATAGCAGCTTTGACTTCGATAGCTTCCGAATCCTGGGAATATTCACTAAGTCCAGCTGCGTTCACTGCTCTGACCCGGAAGATGTAGCTCTGACCTGTGGCCAATCCATGGCAAGTAAATCTAAAGAGGAGAGAGCTTTCAGAGCCTTTCCGAGGAGGGTGAGGCAAAATGACCAGCAGCTTAACTGAATGGCCCGGCTTTATGAAAGATTCATTTTCAAAAATGAAACCTTCAGGTAACACATGCACCTTAGATAAGAAGGCAGTTTGAGCAATTTTTAAAATTCGCTCTGTCAAAAAAAAAATTAGGAGTCTTGACTTACCTTGAATGTTCATCAGAAAATGTTCAACAGGGAACAATAATACTACCTACCACATACTGATTCTGCATAAAGGTGAGCTATCTAGTCTTTAAAATACAGTAGTAGGTCTGAACAAAAGAAGCACATAGTGAATAATAGGTGTGTTGACGATATCATGAGTAGTTATTTCAGGTATATACTTAAAATGTAAGGTATACTGATAAATCCTGTCACAGACACCTAACCACTACCTTCTTTACACCAGGGAAGGCATCGTCACATGAGAAATTACACTGGAATCTGAAATAAAGTGAAAAATAGTTCCCAGAATTACCTCTTGGATATCAAGATCCAACAATACAATACGAATCCATGGTTTCTCCCATTTAAAACCACCATCCTCCTTAACGGCTGTGACAGCTGTACGTAGCATTTCATGAATCAGCGTAACATTAAGTCGGCCTTGAAGATTGTAACCCAGGAAATAACGTGTCTGCTAAGACTCTATCCACTCACTGGTTGAGCAGTTGATAAAGCGAGCCGTACTTTTCAGTCTAGCGTCTACTTGGTTGGGTGAATATTATTGAACACCTTAGAGGTGAAGGTATCAGAATAGTTATCACGGGTATGAAGATGACTAACAACGGTGTCTGCCCTTCATTGGCTCCTGACTGCCCCAAGATAAAGATGGAATACACGGCTATATGAGTGAAAAAAAATGAATGCCGTGTGGAGCATGCTGCTGTCTTCCTTTATCTGCTGGTCTCCAGCCTCTAGGGTCCAGTTCCACTGGGAACCAGATCCTCTGGGAGTGTGCAGCCTTTGGAAAGGGCTAAGACGGAAGCTGCCAACAAGCCTATCAGACTCTTCCTAGGGACCACGTCTCAAGTTGGCCCTAAATAAAGCAGGCTCAACTGGCTGAGAAAATAATTAAAAGCAAGACAAACTACTCTCCCCACACTGAAAACAGAGAAAAGGAAAACTATCAGGATGCCCTTGTTTTGATGGCGCTTTCCCTCTGCCTGGTCCTGGGCTTGATTACGGTGATGTGCAGAACTTGGGAAGTGCTAGTATTCCATTTTCTGTTCTTTTAAAAATACCATGTTCGGTACAGCCTGTTAGGTCTCACATGCAAAAGTTCAGAGAGGAACAATGGGAAAAGATAATTCAAACAGAAAGAATCAGAAAAGAACATAAAATGAACTTCTGAACTTCTGTGTTTCTTTATTTAACACTACAAGTCTTTGTTTCCAAATGTATTACATTAGACATGCTCAGCTTTAAATTCATTTGGCTATTTAAAGTAAATGTGTATATGTGTTCTTAAAAAGATTTTTTTTAACTATATCTATACGCGTGGGTGATGGGAGAGAATGTGCCTGCGTACGGAGGTGAGGCCAGGAGAAACTATCAGACCCCTGGAATTGGAGTTATCAGTGACTGTGAGCCATCCAACATGGGTGCTAGGAACTGAACTTGGGTCCTCTGCAAGAGCAGTATACACTTCTGACTGCTTGGTCATCTCTCTAAGCCCATGTGTGTTATTCCTCCACTGGCTGTATGTACTGCATGTGGCTTATAGTAATTCTGGAGCACGTACACACACACACACACACACACACACACACACGCACGCACGCACGCACGCACGCACGCACACACGCACGCACGCACATTACCGTGAGCCCTTCACAGGGTTGTTGTTGCAGGGCTCCCATTTGCCAGAGCCAACCACACTAGACTCGATGTAGTAACCAACTAGTTCTTTGGCATCCTTGGACTCCTCCCAAGAGACCACCACTGAGGTATCTGTATTTCGACTTGGGATGATTTTTCCAGGGGGCTTGGGGATATCTATGTAAAAGAGAAAATGGTGATCAGATTCAAGGTAGTTTAGCATACTTCTTTCCCATTGCATATGGGCAAGCACACACGCACAAATGTTTACACATCATGTTAAACATACATTTGCTCTGTTTTATAATGCATTCTGCTCAAAATGTTATTTAGGAAGCGTAACCTATGGACACTGAAGACTATATTACCTGTCACATTCATGAAGTTTACTTTGCATAAGCAAAACAACACTATTTTATTCTTGGTTTGGAATTTTCTCTCGCCACAGTGTCCCAGTCGCTCAGTCTGATCCCACACTTACCAAGTTTGTCCCCTACGATGGTCACTTCTGTTGCCTCTGAGGGTTCACCGACTCCTGCTGAGTTTGAACAGCGGACGCGGAAGCGGTAAGATTTCCCCTCCACCAAGTCGAACAGAGCAAAGCGAGGCGACTTCACTGGGAGTTCTGTGTTGACACGCTGCCAGTTTTCTGTCCCCACGTCACACTGCAGCAGGAACAGGGACATCACAGAGGGACTCACACACACTTACCTGCCAACAACCACCCGTGTTTCGAGAGCTGGGCTGGAGAGGAGGTGTGGAAAAGGACAGCTGAATGCCATAGGCTTCTACATCAGCTGTGGCTTTGAGCCCTTTAATAAACTGTTTTAACACTTCGCTTCACTTGTACATAAACAAATTTGTCAGTCTACTTAAAGAAGTCTTTATTTCAAGGCTAGTTATTTTTCTAGGTCTTAGGGTAGGTCATCATTTCAATGAACTGTTTTCAATACTTAAATTTGTGCGATTTTGCTATGAATGTTATTTTAGTTGAGGTTATAACTCAGGGCATCCTTCGGGTGCACATCTGGCTGCCGCCTCCTCAGAAAGGCCTAGATACATCCCTCCCTTCACCAGTTCAGAAGAGTCCGGTCCTTCTCTCACCACCGTCTAGCCCTTGCCCAGCTAAATATTCTCCAACTATACTGTGTGTCTCTATTCACACGGTTGTTCATTTGCTTTCTCCTCTACCAGAAGTCTATTCCATGAGCTCAAGGGACCTCCTTGCTCACTGTCCTGCCTCAGCCCAGAAGGACACTCAAAGTTTCTTCTCTGATTATGGAGATGAAAAGATGCTCCTTTGTGAAAGTGTGTCCAAATTTTAGAATAAACCATAAAATATATTTTAAAAAAATTTAAATATATTGGAAGGTATGGGGCTACATGTATGTCATCTCAGCCCTCAGAAGGCTGAAGCAGGAGAATAGCCGTGAGTGTAAAACTACTCTGAGCCGCACAGGGACTTCTGCTGAGATGCTGAGTTAGACTCTGTCAAAAAAAAAAAGTGAATAAATAAATCTTATCCTTAAAATGACCCCCAGTGACTTGGATGAAGAGGTGAATCCCGATTTGGCGGGAGTTAGTCAGCACAGTCGTAAGACAAGTCAAAGGCTTTCTCTAACCCTACCATCCAGCTCTGCTCGATATCAGCCAAAGCATGAATTTTGTTGCTCTTGCCTGAGTGTGCTACAGATTAAAAAATCATTTTCAAAATAATCTTCAGAAATCCATATTTTATGACAGGCACAGAGGCTGTCAAAGATGACACAGAAGTTTGTACTATACTATTCAATGTGACCACCACTGACTTACTGACTTGACATGGGATGGATTCAGTAGCATGGCAGAAGGGACCCAAGGGTCTGATTCCAGTTAGTAATGAGCTGGGTGGCCTTGGAACGTGAAATGGGTGCTCTTGACTTCATTGTTATCATCTGTTATAAGGCAGATTTATCCAAGGTGAAACTCTAGTGTTCCTGCAAAATATTTCATGATAATGTGTCATTTGTACGTGTGATCTGCCCCTAGGAGTGATGAAATTGTCCCACATCTTTATATTCTCGACATACCTCCTCAGGGGAATGCATAAGTAATCATTAATCATTTTTACTTTCATAATAAAAACAATAGCTACTTTCTCTGTGCTATGGATGTTGTAAGCCATCATAACTTTAACCCTCTCGGCTGCACCCCCACCGTTCTTGCGAGGAGCAGATTTCAGCTTTGGAAGGAGTTCAAATAATGCAGGTAGAGTGCCTCTTATTTCAAACGCGTGGAACCACAAGTGTGTGTGCGCGCGTGTGTGAGAAAAATCTACATATACTTTACTATTTAAGTATCCCCAATCCAAAATCCAAAACATTTTGAGTGCCTTGTTGGATATTGAATTTGGATTTTTAAATTACAAATGTTTACCCTATAGCTGGATTTATGGCCCTATGCCAAGATTATCCATGTTCAAATCTTACTTCTGCCTTGTACCTACTGTGCAATCTGGAGAGAAGTGTAAATCACATCAATTATTCAGTTTCCTTATCTATAAAAGAGGTATAATGAAAACAAAAGTATGACCCTAACAGGGTTTCTTTTAAGAATTAGATAGGTTAACTAAACGCGCAGTCCAGTGATGGCCTCTGGCAAACATCTCTTATTTTCATTTCCATAGATAGAAGCAGCACTAGAAAGTAACATTGCCTTGTGCCTGACATAACTAGATTTTTGAAAGGGAAATGAGAGAAAGTATCCAAGATGTGAAATATCTGAGGGAAAAGTTGGGGGCTGAAAAGAACACATTAGAATAGGGGAGTTTAAAAGGAAGACCCTGATTCACCCAGTTCTTTCACTATTGAGACCCTCAGTTTCAACCATCTTAGGAATCACAGGCATGACTTCAATGTTTGACTATAAGCCTGTATCGCAACAGACCAGTTCACAGTTTATGCACAAATCCCAGGTGAAAGTTCCAGCAAACGCAAGCACAGGAGATAATACTGTGCTGTATAAACATTCTAGGTGGGTGAAAAACATGCCAGTAGGTGAACCTCTACAAAGACTAACACCTCATAAATGGTTCGTCAGAAATAATTAGACTCACAGTAGAATTGCTGGATATTTATAGAATTCTGTAATTGCATCCTAGGCCTCTTAACATGGTCTGCATCCTTATTTCTCCAGCATCCTGGATGCTGTAAGAGTAGAAAACACCCTGTGCGGCTTCTCCATAAAATGTCATACTCTTACATATTATCTTCTCTTCCATTCAACTGTGATATGGGATGTTCTGTGTATGTGTTGCTTTTACTGGTTGATGAATAAAGCTGTTTCAGCCAATGGCTTAGCATAGGAAATCCAAGCAGGAAATCCGAGAAGAGATAGATATATAGAGAGAGTAGGCTAAGCCAAACAGACAGCAGTCAGATGCCAAGGAAACAAGACATGAAGAAAATGAGGCAATGCCGTGGCCACGTGGCAGTACACAGACTAATAGAAATTGGTAAACTTAGGATGTAAGAGTTAGCTAGAAATATACCTGAACCATTGGCCAAACAGTGTTGTAATTAATACAGTTCTTTGTGATTATTCAGGTCTGGGGGACTGGGAAATGAAAGTGCAGTCTTTGTATACAAATGGTGTTCAAACGTTTCCACATAAAGCCTGAGAAAGCTTTAAAAAAAAAAAAAAGGTGGGGAGGGGAGGGAATTCTAGACAAAAAAACAACAACAACAACAACAACAACAAAAACAGAGTTAAGCATGGCTTCTTGGTAGCAGTATTGTCTCGGGTAGGCTCTGTTTGCTAGAGGCAAGCAGAGTCATGGCTCCTTTAAGAGAGGCTTCCTGACAGCATTAGTGGTAAAAACCTCACAGCTCTTTTAAGAGGTTCTGTCACCACACGTACTTAAATGGTGTTTATGAGCAGCTAGCATCAGGCTTCTTGGTGGTGGCATGAACCTAGAAACTCCACAGAGTTGTAGCAACAAATCTGGCTCCTGCCAATACTTCTGCCATAAAGCTAGACTCTCAGAAAAGTAAGAAATGAGGCAGAGCCAGCCACAAAAACTGCAGCTTTACTCCTAGCCAGATTGCTAAACAGACTAAAGACTCATGTGGTCAAAAAAGATAGAGATATACAGTAAAGACAAATTCAGACAGAAAAAAAAAACTCTAAATGGTTTACAATGTGTTTAAAAAATATATGTAGACTTGGAAAAGAAAAGAACAAAAGAAATAGAGTAGTTGGGTGTGATGGTGCATGCCTTTAATCCCAGTAATTGGGAGGCAGAGGCAGGTGAGTCTCTGTGAGTTCAGGGACAGTCTGGTTTACAGAGTAAGATCTAGGACAACCAAAGATACACAATAAAACCCTGTTTCCCAAATCAAAAATTAAAAAATAAAGTAAAAGAAACAGAGTGAAAATAAAAGAAAGCCATGTAAAGATGGAAAATACACAAAGAGAAAGAGTCTGGAATACACACACATACACACACACACGTGTCTGAGAATGAGCTAACTACAGAAAGACATTTCATTGTATGGGCTGGTAAGCCAAAACAACAATATATATTTTAAAGATATCTTGACTTCAAAATTTAGGTCTAAGGACATGTTACTTTGGAAAGAGGTTCTGCTTTTGTTTCCACAGAGATTAGAAAGCTGTGTATTCCTTATTGGCTTATATGGTTTGACCAAATAAGACTCCCTGAAGCGATGGCCTAGGTAGTTCAACATCCATGATAGTTTTAGGACTGCTGGTTGAAATGGACCAACCACACAAGATACACCATGAAAGACCTGATTAACAGCACCCCCAATCATCAGGAAGTAGTCTAAAAACCTACAAATTCCCAAATATTGTTTATAAATGTTTATTTTCATTTAAAGTGTAAATGATTAATGGGTACAGTCAAGGTCTTTCTAAAGAAAAAATGGGAATATGATATAGAAATGAACACTACTGCATTGATATGGACTTTGGTTTATTGATACAAATTTAAGGTCAATATTGCTATATGTATATTTCTACTCTTGTTTAAGGTATTATGTTTATACAGCTCATTAAAAATGTAATATATAATTAAAAACTATGAATTAATAGATAGTCATCTATAAAAGTCAAACTTGTAGTCGTGCTAGTTAAGTTTTCTAGATGTAAAGAGACATATTTCAGATGGATAGATATTCTTCAAACTTTTCAAAGACCTACAGAATATGGCATTTAAAATATTTTTAAAACTTAGGCTTTTCTCAACAGTGAGACATGTCTGCTTCTGGCAACACCAATTACTTTAGAGAGGTTGATGGGGATTGAAGAAACTTGTTATGGAATTTGCCTTCAATGTAAAAGGCTAACCATTTGGGCAAGAAACTGTTCTTGCTTGGACTGCTTGATGGTATGCTACATGAACTGGACATGCAGGACCCACAGAAAAGTGACTGCTTAACTTTCCAAAAGACAGAATGGTCTTTTAGGGTTCCTGCTTTACAGAAGAAACTGCCAGACATTCTGCAGGACACAGAAGAAAGCAACGGATGAGCTTTGCCAGTCCAAGGCAGAACTGATCTTCACATTTCCTGATTCACTGAAAAGTCTGCTGGATACTATGGGCCTTTGATTGAAGATGGAGGCCCCAATGTTACAAAAGAACTTCGGGTGACTGTCCAAGCAGTGAGATGTCTCTGTCGTTTTTAGAGTTTTGAAAGCTGCTTACAATGCACTTTCTGTTTACGTAGGTAATATTATATCCTTCTGGGGTCTTTGATGGAGTTGAAGACTCCATCGAATTATATAATTATAGTTTTCATTGTTATGGTAAAAGATAAATTAGATATAAAACTTTAGACTTACAAAGATGATAGATGATAGAGTATTTTCCTTAATTTGCCAAATGAAAAGGGACTAAATATTATAACTATAATTCTTGCTTGATAACTGTTTTGTATATGCAATTTTACTATGTTAAAGTTAAAACATCCAATTATATAATTATAGTTTTAATTAGTTATGGTAAAAGATAAATTAGATATAAAACTTTAGACTCACAAAGATAGATAGATGATAGAGTATTTTCCTTAATTTGCCAAATGTAAAGGGACTAAATATTATAACTATAATTCTTGCTTGATGACTGTTTTGTATATGCAATTTTACTATGTTAAAGTTAAAACATTCCTTTTTAATTAGATAGAAAAGATGAGATGATGTGGGATGTCCTTCTGTATATGTGTTTAATGGTTGATGAATAAAGCTGTTTTGGCCAATAGTTTAGCAGAGTAAAGCCAGGAGGGAAATCCATATAGAGATATAGAGAGAGAGTAGGCTAAATCAAGCAGACACCAGTCAGCTGCCAAGGAAGGAAGACATGTAGAAAATGAGGTAAATGCCATGGCACATGGCAATACATAGAATGATAGAAATAGGTTAATTTAAGATGTAAGAGTTAGTTAGAAATATGCCTGAGGCTTTCGTCAAACAGTGTTGTAATCAATATAGTTTCTGTGTGATTATTCAGGTCTGGGTGGCTAGGAAATGAAAGTACAATCTCTGTTTACACAACTGAGCAGGCTGATAGGAAAAAATGTTCAATTGTTTAATGATAAATGATATGTACTTTGATCTGGGGAAGTTAGAGACTTTTCAAAATTCAGGTTGATGTGACCAAAGGAAATGGTCAACAGAAGCCAGCACTGACTCATCTGAAGCACATGTCTGAGTGGGTTGTTATGCGTCATTATGTTAGCAAAATGGTAATTACTGTCACAGAGTTAATTCAGAGCCTTTTCCTGTAGAGTGTGTCAAAGAAATGCAGTGGGCATGGGTGTGTATTAAATTTACCAGAAATGTACATTTAGCTATTACTCTATCATTGCTTCTATTAAATTAGAAAAAGGTTTAGGGTGATAACAAACATTTTATTTGGGGATAACATTTAGAAAATTGGAAACTAAACATATAATTTTAGATTTCATTCAACCAGACCCTTGGAAGATTTCTAGTCTTTGTTACATGGGAAAGCAGTCATAAACTTATTGTTTACAATTTCCTGCAGATAAGAAAGAAGCAAGACATCGATCTCAGGAATATCAGACAAATGTTCACCACCAAAAATATTAATAACGGAAAATCACAGACAATAACGTGTTAATCTGGTGTAATTCTTTTTTCTTTTCTTTCTTTCTTTTTTTGTTCGTTTTGTTTTCGTTTTGTTTCGAGACAGGGTTTCTCTGTGAAACAATCCTGGCTGTCTTGGAACTCACTCTGTACACCAGGCTGGCCTTGAACCACAGAGATCCCACCTGCTTCTGCCTCCCAAGTGCTTGGATTAAAGGTGTGGACCACCACCTCCTGGCACTCTAGTGTAATTCTTAAGATCCACAAGTTTGAGATAAATAAAAGGCTATTAAGATATTTGCATACTTTACTAGTGAGAAGGCTCAGTCAGAAAGGCAACTGCCACCAAGCCTAACACCTAATTTTGATCCTGAGACCCACATGGAAGAAGGAGAAAATCAACTTTCATAGTCTGACATCTGGCACATATGCTGCCATGGGCACACTGCGTGCATGTGTACATGCATGCACATGTGTGTGTGTATGCATGTGTGTGTGTGTACACACAAAGATATCTCTATATAAGTTGCATATTGGGAAATCCACACATACTTGGGTTAGTCAACACTGTGGTGGAGTGGGCAGGGTCTCATGGGTACTCATTAGCTTATGGTTGACATTTATGACATAAAAATAACATTTTATTCAGTGCAGTATCCACTGATAAGGCCCCTCTGTTCCTACAAACAATTCTTCAACTGTTCTCCTGTAAGCAACACTAGTGAAACCTACTGATTACCAAAAACTCAAACAACAATAACAAAACCTCCAAAAACCAAAACTAGACAAGAAAATAGAAGGGGGAAAAAACGGGGGGGGGGGGGGGGGTCAACAGGAGAAGAAAGGGAAAAGAGAAAATATGAGTTGCACAAAAATGCCATAATGGAAGTCATCATTATTCATAATCAATATATGTTACTACACTTCTGAAGTTTGTATATTGGCCAGGCCTGGTGGAACAAGCCTGTAATCATAACCACTTAGGGGGCAGCGATAAGATCTCAAAAGTGGGAAGTCTGTCAGAGCAGTGGTCTGGTGCGTATGAACCCTGGGTTCAGTCCCAGCGCTTAAAACACATGATATCTGCACCCTGTTTTTATATTGTCGCCTAATCTGTAGATAGATGTCTCCATAAACCTATATTCCTCAGAAATGGGTCCTCTCACAGTAACTGTAAGGGAAGGTAACCTAACAGTTATTCTGAAATTGAATAATCAGAATAATCCAGATGAAAGAAAAAAACTGAATTCCAAATATTTTATATAAAAAAAACTTTTTATGTAATTATGCAAAGATGAAACTTAAAGCATAAGCACTAATCTCATTTTTGTTAACAATAGCACATTACTCTGAATAAATACACAAATGTTTTTACAGATCAGCCAAAAACACCATCTCAATTAAATCCTGATCTCAGTTTTGTGGCAGTGGGCATTGAGGCAAAGGCATCACAAATCCTAGGCAAATGCTTGGTCAACAAGTGACTTAGAGCTTCATGTTAAACAAATTCTTAAATATCCTCTCAGAAGCCATGATCTTGTGAAGGAGGATTCTGTACCACGCGGTCTGGATTCTCACCTCTAGAAGCCATGATCTTGTGAAGGAGGATTCTGTACCACGCGGTCTGGATTCTCACGTGTTTCTGTGCTGGCAGCACAATCACTTCCTTCAGTAATGCCCTGGCCAGCTCTGGGCACTTCCCCACTAGCCGCTCACAAATGCTCCCCAGACCCCTTTGGATACGGCTACACAGCTGGCTCCCGCATCATCCTTGCCCAGCTCATCATGCTGTCCTCTAACGGTCTGATCCCAGCACGGTTATAAGACATGTGGGGGAAAGAATTCTCCAGCATCTCAGACTGCTTCATCGCCCAGCCCCGATCGATTGTGTATGAAGAATACGGCTTCACCTCGCCTTCCTGTTTGGAAGCAGTACAACTTCTCTATTCCTCTTGCCCTCTACCCTCATCATGTTTCATCGTTCTGACAGAAGGACCAGTAGACTGACAGCCATCACTAGAGCTGTTCCATCACAAGAGAGACGGGAGCTGCTCTAGAGAACACCGCCATACAGGCAAGCTATAGCGCAGGAACATGAGGGAGTCTCGAGGCACCACGATGAAGTTCTATGTGTTATTTATATTTTCAACAGAGACAGTTCATAATCTACGCGAATTTAAAGAGTTTAGTTATTCCTGCTGCTGCCCTACTGTAACTGCTCCATTGTTATCAGAAATTAATAGGAGGTAGCATAGGGGATAATGCCGGGGTCTTACCTTTTCTACAAAATACATGATGCCCTCGTGACCGCGCTGGCCAGGGGGTTTCCAGCTCAGCACTACGTAGCTCCGGGTGGCCTCAGTGACAGAGAGGTCTGTGGGGGGGCCAGGAATGACACCCTCTGAAAAACAACAAGGTAAAGTGAGGTGCACGTATTCAGGGGAGCCGGAGACACACGGAGAGCCACAAGTGCCTCTCTCTTCCTGGCTCCACAGTGTAAAGAAACCTTATCAATAATAATAATAATAATAATAATAAATAATTCATTCATTTGGCTATTCAGATGCCACCGTGCATAGCATACAGACAGACCAAGGGAACCTGGGACTGGATTTGTCTTTATATGATTTACCACTAAACTGATGTAGAGGGAAATTGAACCACGCAAAGAAGTGTGTGTTTGGTTCCAAAGTACATAAGGGAAAAACTGAAGGCTAGAGTGGGCCACAAGGTGGCGGGGTTGATTTCCATGCCAAGGTCAAAAGTGTGGGAGTCACATGGTATCCTCTGGATCTACCTCACAATTACGACATCTTCATTAGAAAAATGTCTTCCCTGCCTTCCTCTTCTTCCCTCATTCCCTTCTTCCATCCCCTCTGCAACAGCTGAATTCCCTGCCACTTTGAAAAGATTTGCTTCCTCAGAAAAAAATGCTCAAAGGCATTTCTACAAATTTAAAAATATCCAGCATCAAACAATATAAACTCAAAATACCTGGTATTAACTAAAAGAGAGGGAAAAAAGTGTGTATAGAAAGCAAGAAAATAAAGCCTATATTATGGGGAAGGATCATTAGTAACAAACCCAGAAATGCCACAGGTGACAGAATTAGTAACATCTGTGATAATTGGGAGACAAGGACACGGAAGCGGCTACAAACATAAACCATGGTTATAGACATTCCACATGGTCAAGAAGGTGAAGACTGGGCTGGAGAGGTGGCTCAGTGGTTAAGAGCATTGCCTGCTCTTCCAAAGGTCCTGAGTTCAATTCCCGGCAACCACATGGTGGCTCACAACCATCTGTAATGAGGTCTGGTGCCCTCTACTGGCCTGCAGGCATACATGCAGATAGGATATTGTATCCATAATAAATAAATAAATATTAAGAAAAAAAAAGAAGATGAAGACTGGGGGGACACAGCACCAATGAGCTGGGAACCAATTTCAGTGGCCTCAAGTGGCGCATAACCAAAACTCCTAGTAGAGGAGAGAGAGAGGAATCCACTAAAAATAAAGAACAACAGTGGAACCTCCTCAGAACAGAGGATAGCTATAAACCCACAGACCCGAGAAGCACAATACATAGGAGGAAAACCACTGATGCACATCATAATCAAAATTCTGCAGTCAGTGATAAAGAGAATATCACAGAAGCAAGCAAAGAAAAACTGTACTGCAGACCCAGGGACAAAAATCACAGTGACAATAGTTATTGTTACAGTACAGATCTGCAGCACCAGGAACTAAGTTCTCTCTCTCTCTCTCTCTCTCTCTCTCTCTCTCTCTCTCTCTCTCTCTTCCCTCCCTCCCTCTCTCTCTCTCTCTCTCTCTCTCTTCCTCCATTAAACAGACGGTGGGATTCCAAGCCCCTATGTGATACTGACAGTCTTGTCAGGGATGGGACATGGGAAAGAATTCATTGACATTTTATTGATTCAAATGAGGAGAGTGCAGCTATTACATTTCTTAAATAATTTAATTGTTACATAAATGCAGGTAACTATGAAAACCATAGATCGCCTCCTGAATGGTGGCTATTTCCTTAAGAAGTCAGGATGTCTTTATTCCATAGTGACCCCAAGTGATTTTGATATTTCATTCATCTATCCACAGAAGACTGGTTTAAAGTGTTTTTACAAAAACACAGAGAAACACCCTGTCACTAAAAGAACCTAAATGATTGTTAGAGGCTGAAATAACTACAGCGTTTTGGGAACGAAGGCTACCTTCTGTGGCAGGCTGTCAGAAACTGGTTTTGACCAATTTAATATTTGAGGGTCTAAATATCAATAATCTAGCAATTTATATCAAGTAATTGTGTTTCCGTGGGATGAAAACTCATAAACTTCTCAAGCCATTTCCCTCTCAAACGGCATTGTTAAGACCAAAATGTGCCACCAGGAAAGAGGAGGGAATCTGCGACACCTCCCTAAGCGAGTGTTTACGTCACTGTGGAAGGGCTGATTCGTAGTTGCATCTCAGGGCATCTCTGCGGCTGCTAACATCAAGCTCTGCAGCTCTCAGCAGTGCTCTCTTCATGGGAAATTAACTTAGGAAGCTGCTCTTGGATTCATTCATTTCCAACAAACCAACTCAAGAAAAATATCTACATTTCTAGGACTTTTGCCAGAGTTTTAAGTTTAAAGTTAAAATGTGCAAAGACTTGTTTTATCCTGCAAGACTTCCTGTTTCTGAGTTGGAGCATCACAATATGGCACATGTTCTAGAAACGTTTCCCCGGGACCAGTGTCAGGGCTTTGTGTTCAGTGTGGTTACCCTGTGTAACATTGTAAGGTTTCCCCGGGACCAGTGTCAGGGCTTTGTGTTCAGTGTGGTTACCCTGTGTAACATTCTAAGGTTTCCCCGGGAGCAGCGTCAGTGCTTTGTGTTCAGTGTGGTTACCCTGTGTAACACATTCTAAGCAACAAGAGCTGTTCTCACCAGCTCTTCTGATTTCTTAGGCAAACTGCTACTTTCATTACTTCTCAGTTTTTCATTTATCTTTAATCTGGCTATTCCAAATGCACTGGAATAATTTTTAAAATCTTGATGTCTGGTCCATGTAGCTGCAAAACCTCCATCCGCTCCTGTGACCCAAGTCCTCCCTGACCCATGGGTCCTCGTGCCGTTGTTACTGCCTCTCAACTGGACTAGTTCTTCAAAGTACTGACTGGAAACTGTCAATCTAGAATTCTATACTCAGTGAAGATCTGGACAAGAAGGAAGGTGAAACAAAGACCTTTGCACACAGACCAAAGGGGAAGCAATTGCTCAGCAGAAAATCTGCACTAATAGAAAGGTTCATTAGAAAGAACGGCTGATAACCCAGGTAAGATCGGCATATGCTTTTCCACACACTGAGGAACTCAACGGTGTTAAATATCATCTGAGTTTCAGGATCTTTGTAGAAATTGATAAGTTGATTTAAATTGACAAGAAAAGACGAAGAATTAGAATAGTTAAATAGCTCTGGGAACAATGACACAAGATGATAGTGCTCAGACTCCCTGACTTCTACCATAAGTCAGACTTATGAACAAAGGAAGACCATAAAAGCAACAGTAGCCATTATGATACTGATGTAGAGAAAACAAAACTGGCTGGTGGGGATTCCAGAAGTAGGTGCACGGGAGTGAAATCAGTGGAACTTGACTGTGGTGCCGAGGCAAATTCCATGAGTAAAGGTTCTATTTCAGCAGACAGTTCCAAGACGCTGACAGCCACATGCAAGTCCCAATAACGGCGGGTCCTCCGTACAGTCTAGAAACAGTAACCTGAAATAGGTCACTTGTTGAAACAGAAGAGCAAATGCCCTAACATTTTTAGGGGAAGAAAAGAAAGGCGAAACCCTCAGACCTAACAACAATGAATGTCAACTCACACAGAGGTGAGACGTGAAAGGATGTTTGGTACCAGGAGAATACACGTCAAAGACAGAGCCATCACAACAAGAATGCTAGAAAGGCTAACTTAGAAAGACTGCTCGTCCCAAGGACTAGGGACCAGTGGTCTCTCTAGGAATTCTCGCATGGTGCTGATGGGAGTGTAAAGTGGATCAATCATCTCGGTAAAAACAGCAACTCCTATGAAAATGAAACTCACACCTAGCAGAGAGCCATCTCTTCCACTCTCGAGGGTGTGCCCTAGAGACGTGAAGTGCACACATCTACGCAAGCACATCTGGCTTACAGAAACTTTAACAGGACATGGATGAATTGTTATTAAATTATAGGTGCACCTACACAGACAATAAATCACAAAGTAAGTATGCTAACAAAAGGAAACATACAAAATGAGTATGGCCCTATCTATGTAAAATGTGGACAATACAAACTGTAATGTATGAAAGCAGGCCAGAGATGACCTGGAGACAGGGGAGGGTCTTAGAAGTCATGGGCATGTTTGCTGCTTTGGTCACAGCAATGATATCACACGTGCATACACATAAAGCTTAGCAACGTGTGCGTTGGCATATGCACAGTTCATCATATGACAACTACACTACAGTATGTCTTTTCAAATGAAATGTGTCTCTTTGGCTTAGCAACGTGTACGTTAGCATATGCACAGTTCATCATATGACAACTACACTACAGTGTGTCTTTTCAAATGAAATGTGTCTCTTTGGGGCCTGGAGGAATTGTGTTCTTGGCCTGCACAAGGCCCTGGGCTCAATCCCCAGTCCCGCCACCCCACACACGATTCTTTGATATGTTATTTCAGCTACCATCTCTTTCCAAAGCTTCACAAACGATTATGTATATTTACAAGCAAAGCTAAATTGCACAGCACATCAGTTGTGGCATCTGGAGCGGCCAGAGTTTGTACCTGTAGGTTCCTCTTCTGTGACAATGATCTGTCCAGTCCAGGGCGCTGAAGGACGACCTAAGGAGGACAAGCATTAAAGTCGCACATTCCCGAATATGCTTCTGACTCTTCGACAAACCAATAAATTGGCCGCGTTAGTCAAATAGGTTCTAGTTCTCTTACACGTCTTCCTATGCACCTTTGCCAACATGTAGAAGGTACCATGGGAACCCAGCCCTTCCCAGAACCTAAAGTCTCCCTGGACTGAGCTGAATTTCCTGAGTTCTACATATCAGTACATAGCCCCCTCCCCCACACCACAGGCTTCCCATTCCTTCTTCAGAGACAACACATTTGGGAGAAACACACCGAGGACAGTCATAACACAGTAGTTCTCTGTCTGGTATCATGAAGGTCAGGAGAGACATGAGGCAGATTAGGCATGAGAGCTGAACGGGGGCAAAGCGTTCCTATTATGCTTTGAAAAGTGCTGTCTATGGGACATGAGTAAGGAAGACAGGAGAGAGAGGTATAATGTACAGAACTCCGTCCTATGGCCCTGACAGCGTGGAAAAGAGAATGGTGGGTGGGAGCGATGGCTCTGCAGGTAAAGGTGCCTGCTGCCAAGACTGATGACATCGTGAGTTCAATAACCAGGACCAGCACAGTAGAAGGAGACAACCAACTTCTAGTAACTGGTTGTCCTCCGACTTCCACACAAGCACTGTGGCATGCATGCCCTCCCCCACACAAATACACCATATAAACAGAGAGATAAGGTATGATAGATAGATAGATAGATAGATAGATAGATAGATAGATAGATAGGAGGATAGATAGATGATACACAGACAGGTGATAGATAGATAGATAGATAGATAGATAGATAGATAGATGATAGATAGATAGATAGATAGATGATAGATAGACAGATGATAGATAGATAGACAGATGATAGATAGATAGATAGATAGATAGATAGATAGGTAGATAGATCATAGACAGACAGATGATAGATAGATAGATAGATAGACAGACAGATGATAGATAGATAGATAGATCATAGACAGACAGATGATAGATAGATAGATAGATAGATAGATAGATAGATAGACAGATGATAGATAGATAGATAGATAGATAGATAGATAGATAGATAGATAGATGATAGATAGATAGATCATAGACAGACAGATGATAGATAGATAGATAGACAGACAGATGATAGATAGATAGATAGATAGATAGATAGATAGATAGATAGATAGACAATAGACAGTTTAGGAAAGAAAGGAGTAGAAGAAAGTGTGAGATGGAATTGACTAATTTAACAGGGAAAAGAGACTGAATGCAATGCGAATTTCCTTGGAATTTTGTGGTGACACTAAAAGTAACTGAGGTAAAGAATAAAACTGTAAATGAAGAGTGGACCTGTTGCAGGAGATAGCTTTTTCTCCTCCTCCCTAGGTATCTGACAGCGTCCGGAAACTCTAGATTAAAACTGGCAAATAATACCACTGGCATGTCCGTGAGTGTCCTCCATGGTCTGCCCTCGGCTAACAGCTGCTGGCCCGTGAGTGTCCTCCATGGTCTGCCCTCGGCTAACAGCTGCTGGTCCGTGAGTGTCCTCCGTGCGTCTGCCCTCGGCTAACAGCTGCTGGCCCGTGAGTGTCCTCCATGGTCTGCCCTCGGCTAACAGCTGCTGGCCCGTGAGTGTCCTCCCTGCGTCTGCCCTCGGCTAACAGCTGCTGGCCCGTGAGTGTCCTCCATGGTCTGCCCTCGGCTAACAGCTGCTGGCTAGTGTGTGACAAGGACTACTGGGACAGAATGAGATGCTACTACTATCTAGGGATACTTAGGATGTCATTTTATGGTCCCTTGTTTGGGGATGCCATACAGGTTCCCACTGAAGGCATAATTTACGTACCTGACTTCGATATTCAGGCTCAAAAGATAAATATATGAAATGATTGTTTTTAAGATCTTTTAGATTATATTTTAATTGTGTGTGCACACGCGCATGTGCGCACTTGCACAAGTCTGTGTGTGTGTCTGTATGGGGGCATGTGAGTGCATGTAAGCCACAGAATACATGCGCAGGTCAAAGGACAATCGCAGGAGCTAGCACCCTCCTTCCTCCACGTGGGCCCCAGGCACTGAACTCAGATAGTCAGGCTTGGCAGCCTTTACCTGATGGGCCATCTTGACAGCTCAAGATTATTTTATATTACCTAAAGGGAAACCCAAATTTGGGTCAGATGTAAATTTGTTTTTTAATCAACATGGAGAAGCCCACAGGATTGGATAGTAATACTTGGACAAAGACTTCAAGGTAAAGAAATTCACTTTGGCTGGGTACTGCAGAGGCAGGTGGATCTCTGTGAGTTTGAGGCCTACAGAGTGAGTTCCAGGACAGGCTCCAAAACTACACTGAGAAACCCTGTATCGAAAAACCAAAAAAGAAAAAGAAGAAGAAGAAGAAGAAGAAGAAGAAGAAGAAAAAGAAAAAGTAGAAGAAGAAGAAGAGAAAGAAAAAAGAATAAAAGAAAGAAAGAAAGAAAATCACTTTGAACCATAAATCCAGTTATATTTGGAATACACTAACAACGTGAATAAAAATGAACTTTGGGCTTTTGTTCCCATATTTTATTCCAGGCCTACAGTTTAGAACACAAATTATCAAGATACATTTTTCTGAGTGATTTTATAAAGATAAAATAAAATAGGTTTTTAAAAAGCTCAGAAAATGAATCAAAAGCAAATATTTTTTATGTTCTTGGACTCACCCGAACCACAGGAGTTTCAGATCACCAATAGATGTTTTACTCTTGCCGCCCTCTAGTGGACGGAAGAGGAATTACTTGCAGTGACACCGCAGTATTTTTTTTTTAAAGGTGCGGGGAAGATGTAGAGAAATGAAGAGGGCTTACTTTTAAGTCTAGCTTTCTCAGCTGCATCCAGAGCAGCCACGGGCTCAGAAACTCGAGATGGCAGGCCTATTCCAGTTTTATTCACAGCTCGGACGCGGAATATGTAGGAACGACCCTCTATCAAGCCGGTGACTGGAAAGCGAGCGAATTTCACAGGTGTGTCATTGCACTGAGACCAGCTGTCCGTGCCCACCTCGCACCTGAGGAAAGAGGGGTCAGCAGGTTACGCCGAGGACGGCTAAGAGCAAAGGTCCAAGGCACACATTCCCCTGTCACCTCAGATCGTCTCTGTGTCAAAACCTGCAATACCTGCATGGCTTATTGGGGCTAGACTTCAGACACTCACGACAATCCCACCCACATTCAATGTGTCCTTCAAGCTGTTCCTTCGAACATTTCAAGCATGTGTGTGGGGGGGGGGGGTGGAGAAAGGGATGGAGGGAGGGAAGGAAGGAGGGAGAAGGGAGGGAGGGTGGGAGGGAGGGAGGGAATATGAATGTAGGGTACAGGCATCTACCTTTACTAAGGCATCTTACCAGTCAGCAATTTATCTTTTTTAGCCTGAAGAATGAAGCCTCATTCTTCCCGAAGGAGCAGCTGGGGGGAGGGCATGTGTGTTGTGAAGAGGAGTTAGAGTAAGGAAAACATGTGTGGATCCAGAATCTTCTTGTTGTATTTTTAATGTATGGGTGTTTTGGCCGCATGGATGTCTGTTCACCCCTTGTGTGCCTGGTCTGCCAAGGACACAAGATATTTTAGATCCCTTGTAACTGGAGCTGCAGACAGCTGTGAGTTGCCATGTGGGTGCTGGGACTTGAACCCGGGTCCTCTGGAAGAGCAGCCAGTGCTTTAACCACAGAGTCACCTCTCCAGAATCTTTATAGAGAGTTTTAGGGAGAGCCCTCACTCATGTCCTGCTGACACTTTTAATTTCACGGTTAGTGATATTTTGTCTTCTTTAGGCATTTTCATTTAAAAGCAGAATTATGGTAGGACAAGTCGGAACCTAAAAAGACAGCCGTGCATCTGGGAATGGTGGTGCACATCTGCAAGCCTGGCATTTGGGAACTCAGGTGGAAGGACCTTGAGGCCAGTCAAGCCAGCCAAACAGAACAGAACAGGAAACTGTACTGCAGTTTGGGAAACAGTGTGCTGTTTTCTTCCTTGATGATCACCGTGTGTGTGGGTACAAGGGTCGGAAGGTTGCTGTAATCTATTTGTTTCTTTTCTTTCTGCGTCCTCTGTTCTCCCTCCAAGGTCTTGCTATGTAACCTGAGCTGGTTTTTGAACCCATGACCCTCATACCTCCACCTCCTAAGTGCTGGGCCTGCATGCCATGTCCAGTCACGCTTGTCCCTTTAACGATGAGGCTGAAGATTCCCATGGGAAATGAAGTGGTTGGACACTTACTTCTAGTTGCTTGCTAATGAAGTAACTTGGTTCCCAATAACAGCGGCAGGGGACTGCTCAGGAGACAATATGAGGCTACTAATCCAATCAGCTCAACATTAGCGACTCGGTGTTTGAGTAAATTGTGCAGCCTTATGACAACGCGATCCCTTGTTTTTCACAGTTAGTACACAAGGCTTGTAGTTTGCAGTACGTCCCCTATATGACACTATGTTTAAAATGGATAACTTTTGAATAGTTCTCATGGGAGGACACTTCCAGGAGCAATCAGTATAAAACACGGGGTGGGGGGGTCTTCCCTTCTTCACTCTCGTTTTACATTCTCTGATAGGGATAACATGGATGATTTTCTTCAACATTACGTAAAGTCTTATCAAGCTCATGCCTTCCGTCCACCTTCCCACACCTCTGCTTTGTAGAGTCTAGAGTTGCTGGCGGGGTGGCGCAAAGCTGAGGGGTGCAGTAGTTTTCCTAGACCTATTTCCCAAGCTTCCGTCTGGACTCTCCCACCTCCCCGTTCAGACTCTGCCATGGTGGCATTAGAGTATGCCTCTTAACCTTCATTTGTGCAGGGGAAAAGGTGAAGGGCATCTTTTCTAGAAGCTTCTATAGCATGTTGAAGCAGAGAGAGCACTGATCGACAGTTGAGCTGATAGCGGAATTCTGGCGCTGGGTTTCCTACCCATGTGACCTTAAGCAACATAATGTTTCCTTGTGGCGTGTGGCTTCGGCCGGCCCTCTATTTCTTACTTGTAATAAGAGCTAGGCCTCTCTGGGATGGTTATGGGTTAGTGATAACAAGGCCTGTCTGGGATGGCTATGGGTTAGTGATAGCAAGACCTGTCTGGAATGGTTATGGGTTAGTGATAGCAAGGCCTGTCTGGAATGGTTATGGGTTAGTGATAGCAAGACCTGTCTGGAATGGTTATGGGTTAGTGATAGCAAGGCCTGTCTGGGATGGCTATGGGTTAGTGATAGTAAGACATGTCTGGGATGGTTATGGGTTAGTGATAGCAAGGCCTGTCTGGGATGGCTATGGGTTAGTGATAACAAGGCCTGCTTGGGATGACTATGGGTTAGTGATAACAAGGCCTGCTTGGGATGGCTATGGGTTAGTGATAACAAGGCCTGCTTGGGATGGCTATGGGTTAGTGATAACAAGGCCTGCTTGGGATGGCTATGGGTTAGTGATAACAAGGCCTGCTTGAGATGGCTATGGGTTAGTGATAGCAAGGCCTCTCTGGGATGGCTATGGGTTAGTGATAGCAAGGCCTCTCTGGGATGGCTATGGGTTAGTGATAGCAAGGCCTCTCTGGGATGATTATGGGTTAGTGATAACAAGGCCTGCTTGGAATGGCTATGGGTTAGTGATAGCAAGGCCTCTCTGGGATGGCTATGGGTTAGTGATAAACACATGCAGTGTTTAGAGCAGTATCAGAGCAGACAGTAAATATTGAACAATGTGCACTGATTGTCTCCAATCTTTCATAAAATTTGCAGACCCCTCAGCTATTTGTCGAAGACAACAAAGCAGAACTGACAGTAAGAAAAGAACTTATGCAAACCTCCAAATTCATCAGAAGTAGGTGGAGCCTCCATCCCATTTCATGTCTACGGATAAACAAGCATCTCTCTGGAAGGCACTGAGCACAGCGCGCACACTTTACTTACTGTTACAAGCAGAAAGTTTAATACACTGACGTAGATCATCTGTCTCTAATTGTTTCCACAGACAAAAGCAGAAGGAATTGGGGTAACTATCAGAAGAGAAACTGAGTCAGAGACTCACATACTTGGGCCAATAATCTAAATTTGTTGCTTGTATTACCCAAATCTAGTGGATATGAACGTATAAAATCCTAAGTACTGAAGACTGTAATCAACCAGGACTCATACGTAAGAGTGTAGTCTAACACTATGAATTTTTGCTATTATTTCTTATATAATATGGATAACTTGAAACCATATTGTATGGTACAAGGAATTCATTTGTGCTCCTAAAGGCAGTAATAATTGCCATACTAGGAACGTGGATGCTAAGAATATTGAATGTCAATTATGTCATTTCTGCATTGGCCTCTGTTGTTAGGTTTACAACGTCATTACATTCTTGCCAAGTTAGTGACATAAGCTGGTTGCCGAATTCAAAGAGTTTATGTAAATAAGTAGGTGCTAATATGTATGTATGTTTATATATGTATTAAACATATATGGAGAAAGAAAGGGAGAGGAGGCGAAAACTAGAAGAGAAAGCTTTCACTTAGAAATAACGGGAACAATCAAGAACACATCTGTACATCCACAGACTGATATCAGGCCAAGCACTAACTTATCGATAAAGTATCCAAGGATAGGGCTCCCTCCGTCCACAGCCGGCTGCTTCCAAGAGATTATGATGTAATCTTTGTTCGCATCCAAAGGCACCACATCCAACGGTGCTGCAGGGGCTCCTTCAATCTCTGCATCAGCATCTGTGGAGACAGAGGGGGCCTGTTAATCGCTCACGCAGACTCCGCCAGCTTGGCAGACTGAGGTCATAATGCCCACATTTCCTACAGAACATGGTAGCTACATATTTGGCTTCATAGAGCAAACTTCAAATCTTACAATTTGTTTGTCAATATAACAAGGTGTGCTTTTCCCTTTTGTGGGAAGAACGCTATGTTGGAAAATAAGAAGGGCTCTGAAGAGAATCCGTGCGTTTTGTCTCCTTGCCCTTGCTTCCCAGAGTTGTTGTAGAATATCTTTAAAGTGCACTTGAGCGTATCTGGGAGTGCGTTTCCAAGACCATAAGATCATGACAGCTCTGGCCCCATCAGAGGTTTAGCCCAGTGCTGGTTTAACAACTGATGATTGGTGAGCAGGGGACTGCGGAAGGAGGAAACTGAGTCGGGTCAGTGGGACACGCGTTTAAAGGGTAGCTAACACTTGCCCTGGCTCTTTTTTGCCACCACCCCCTTCTGTCAAGCTGACGTGAGTTGAGCAGGTCTGTTCCACCTAGTCTGCTACCCACTTGTCTCACCACGGGTCCTGGAATCTGGGGCCAGCCTACCAAGGGCTGAAGCTTCTGATACTGTCAACTAAACTAAACCCTGTAACAGAGCCTGGCAGATACAGACCAAGAACAAGAGGTAAACAAACAAAAGTCAACACACATAACGACTATTCCAAACTGAGGGTACTTAGGAAAAGAGCTCTGACACAACACCCACATTTGAGTTTAGTGAAAGTCTGCGATTGCACAGGAAACAGGAAATTGACTGTTTATGAGGTCAGCTCTCGGACTGTGAGCCCTTCCCTCACTCCTGAGGCACAGCTAATTAATGGATCAGAAGGAAATGAAAGAAAATATATCATCAGTAGCCCCTTAACTGAGAATAATTAAAGACCCCGATAACCCTGGGGGAGGGGCCCATACTGCCAGTTCTTCCGAGCATATGAACAGCATTTTCATAGACAGAATTAGTTAGGACATCCTGGGACACGCGGGAGCCACTTACCCAGGAGAAAACACTCCTGTCAACTGAACAATCTTTTCCTATGATCTATACTTCTGTAACGCTCGTGAGCTACAAAGGTATTTTATATAACAGCCGAAACATTTGCAGACTTCCGGCTTTAATGTTAATAAGTTTGCATTACATGTGAAGAGCTGAGATCACTTGGATTTTGGGCATTCTTTTCCATGTCCCATAAACCATCGGGGCATGCTCTCTGGGCAAATGTCTCCTGCAGACACGTGTGCTGAAGGAAAACAACACTAATAAATCATGGCCAAGGCTGAACTTAGAATCCTTCAAGTGTTTTCCTGGGAGCATGTCTCTCTCCTCACCAGCTTTATGAGAGCGTAGGAACAGTGATGCTGCTGCGGACGCTGGCGGGTACCAGAAGAGGCGCCTTTCTAGAGGGACAGCTGGCAACAGCACAGACGCATTCTGTGATAAAGACCGATGAGTCTACACACTGATGGAGAGAGTCCCATGTTGACAGAGTGGAGTCTAATTAGCTCAACAGTCACTGGATTTGGTGTGTGATACAAAACAGTGCACACTGTAACCGATCACGGAAGACAGGAGGTGTCCAGAGAGCCAGGGCTCGGAATTTTTGTAACACAGTTTACAAGATGCCATGCAGGGGTGGGCTTGATGATCTATTCCGTTATTTAGGCATTCATTCATTCACTCATTCATCCACTCTTGGCCACCTCTGGACCACAGCTCCATCTGCTGACCCTGAGGAAACACTTCCCAGAAAATTCTGCCTCAATGATAGTGGTTGCTTCTTAATCATAGCTGATTCTCTAGCCTCAGGTGACCAGCATCTGCTGTCCCAGAAAAGCAAAGGTTTCACCTTCGTGGTCCTTAGTTCAAATACCACTAGAACAACCACTAATTTGACTGTGTCTGTGGAATGGGGGCGGGAGGGCCTCTGGGGATTTTTCTTCATAAACAATCAAGTCTTCCTGTATTATCTTAGACTTTTACGAATCTTGGGTGTAGGTATTGTGTCAAAGTTGTTAGCCCTAAGTTCATTTAGTATTCTTCTAGGTGCTCCTCCTGGCTAGTTTTATGTCAACTTGATATAAGCTGGAGTCATTTGGGAGGAGGGACTCTCAATTGAGAAAATGCCTACACTAGATTGGCCAGAAGGTAAGTGTGTCATGCATTGTCTTAATGAGTGATTGAAAGTGCTAGCACCCATTATGGTGCTATCCTTGGGCTGGTAGTTTTGGGTTCTATAAGAAAGCAGTGTGTGGTGTGTTGATGAGGGGGGGGGGGAGCAGGCAGAGCAAGCCAGTTCAAGAAGTATTCCTCTATACCTCTGCATCAGCTCCTCCCTTCATGTTTCTGTCTTGGCTTCCCTCAGCGATGGATTTATAAGTTGAAAGACAAAATAAACTCTATGTTGCTTTTGGTCATGGTGTTTCACCACAGCAATAGAAATCCTACCTAAGACAGTACTAAACGCAAAAGTTAAAAGTTAAAAATAAGTATTGCTCTTGTTCTCACACCGTGGGGAGCCAAGTATGCTGGGAATGACAGCCACACAAGTGTGGAGCGCTCTCACACATGCCTGGTTCGCAGCAGCTGCTGCTGCGTTGATGTGAAGACAGTGCCCACGCAGCCAGCATTTACCTCTTCCAAGCTTCTGCCTTTCTCTCTCCTAACCTCCAAATAGCTGAAATTTTTGTAGGCTGACAAATTGGGTCAATACCAGATTAGCCTGCTACTTGTCACAGTTTGGCCTCAGACATAGGCAAATAATAACCTTTTTCTAAAACATTATCTTGTTGTTTATATTTATTATAAAGGTAGCACAGAATTATAAAATAAATGGTAATCAAGAAGTTTAAAATCTCCTTTAACTCTGTAACTCAAAATAATGACTACTGAAATATTGGCTTAAGCCTTTTTAGATTTGTTCTATTTTTATATTTATAAACTAAAAGATTTTTTTTTTGAGATGTGTTTTGACATGTAGTTTAGGCTGGCCTTGAACTCAAATCGTCCTGCCTTGGTCTGCTAAGTGCTAGGATTATAGGCATGTGACAACACATCTAACAAAACCATAATGATTATTATTATTTGTAGCTCAGGAACTCACTATGTAGCCCAGGCTGGCTTTGAACTCATGGTGTTTCTCCTGCTTCACCTCTCTTCTTCAAGGATTACAGTCATATTTGACCACACTTGGTTAAATATGATCATTTTTTAAGTAACCTGGGTCATGGTCTTCATGAAATCTGCTTCTTTTCCTTGATATATTTCAATAAGTATAGATATACATCATTAGTTTTCATCGCTGTGTAGTATTTCATTGTTTACATGGAGCATGAACTTTATTCATATATATTTATGCATCCTTATTAAAATATACATATGTAAAGACATTTTATTTTACTGTTCTCATATTGGTGAACATCTGGATTTCTCCAGTTTTCTCTAACATTTATCTTCACCTTTGTCCCCTCTGTCCTGGGACTGGAGAAGCTGAACTGCGTGTTTTAAATACATAGTTGCAAAACACCCTCAGAAACTCTGAAGCTACTCAGAGTCACGGGAGAGTTGTTTTCCTTATGTGTACTGTGCTGTATGGGTGTGTGCACGTGTGTATGTGGGTAGGCATGCATACGTGCACACATGTATGGAGACCAGAATCCAAAGAGGGGTGTCTTAGTTGGTCTACATCCTGCTTTTTGAGACAGTGTCTCACGAAACCAGGAGTCTGTGGAGCGAGCTAGACTGTCTCTAACGCTAGTCTCAGGGGTCCACCTGCCTCTGCCCCAGCCCTACGCCCTCAAAGCTTAGGTTATAGGTGTATGCGCTGTGCCTGCCTTTTACTGGGCGCTGCGGGCTTAATGTTTATTCAGCGGTCACTGAGCTATTTCCCCAGCCCCACAAGGGAGTTTTAAAATCTTGTTATCTTTTCAGTATGGTAGATAAAGCATCAGCTGTCTGTAATTTAGAATGCTTCAGTTCCTAATAACATTTTTTCCATATACTTGCAGGCTCTTCCTTTATGGTATTTCTATCTCGTCCTCTATAATTTTATTCTCTCTCTCTTTCTCTCTGTGTGTGTGCTTGTGCAGGGGACGGATTAAGGCAGAGCAGAGGATGTAACACTATTTCTGACGACAGCAATGCTTCCTTTATGGTATTTCTATCTCGTCCTCTATAATTTTATTCTCTCTCTCTTTCTCTGTGTGTGTGTGCTTGTGCAGGGGACGGATTAAGGCGGAGCAGAGGATGTAACAACTGCTGGCACTATTTCTGACGACAGCATAGGAGGCTCTTCTCCTTTTATTGTTTTACAAGACCTATATTGTTATGACACACATATTATCTGTGTAATAAAAGCCTGTCCAAATATGCTCAGCTCCTCGATGTTTCTATAAAACATGGTGTTTTACATGCGGACCGTGCTGATATAGAAGCTACTCTGTAAACAGTGAAAATTCCAGAACCCCCAAAAGAATGCCTTTTAGTAGCATCACACGCCACCGTGGGAAAAGTTTAAAAACACATAAAATAGCATTTGAAATGCTTTGCAGTTCTGAAAAAGATCATATGAATGTGTCCTATGATCCAACAATTCAACACGTGGGTATATATTGAAGAGAAATGAAAAACTGTCCCATAAATATGAACATGAATATAGGTAGTACTAGCACCCTTAAACATCCAGCAGTAGAGATGGTATGGTTGCTTAGCAACTGGTGACATACAGGCAGTACTGGATACTACTCTAGCAACAGAAGGAATGAGCTACTTTATGTATTATGATATGATGACATAAGGGAACCTCAAAACGCTGAGTGGAGGAAGCCTGACTCACAAGAACACTGATGTCCAAAGATGCCCTGAAAGAAAATTTGTAGACATGGAAATAAATTGTGGCTGAAAAGCCATGACTGGGCATGGGAGTGGTTCAGGGAAGCTCAGAGTGACAGAAATATTAGATTATTCCTTAGAGAAGGAAGTCATGGGTGAAGACTGCTTAACTCTGGAAATGTATTTACAGGCATTCGTGTATACAGTTAGTGTGGGAGAACTTTGTGTGTTTATACCTGAGCCCTAAAATACATCGTTTCAAATATTATTATTTGAAACTGGGTGGGAGAACGTTTGCTCTGCACACAAAGCCCAGGCCTGAGCCTCAGAACAGGGCAATAGTAGCAGTAGTAGTAATATAAAAAATACACTTTCCTAAAAGTTGTCAAGTTCAGAATTGCAGAAATCTTCCTTTTTAAATTTTTTTTCCAGTTATCTTACTCAACCCTTTTGTATTAACATCTGATAAATTATAACGTCTTTCCATTTCCTTACTTTGTGGGATATGAAAACTGGTGTTTGGGATTTAAATGCTGGCCCCTGCTCTGCATCTGGAGTCAGTCCTGTGACGTCTCATCCAAGTCTGGCAGACACAGCGTAGGTGGGGCATGGGAAATGCAGAACAGCCAGACCAGGCCAGGGTTCCCAGACAAGGCCACCAAGGGTTTCATCTCTGCTTTGTTGCTGGTTTGCATAACTGGAGACAACGTCCAGTCACGTGGGATGAGACACTCAGAGGGAAAGAGAAGCCTCATTATCTAGCCAAGCTGACCCAGGTTCTTCAGCTAACCTAACTTCTGGATGAGTCCCAGCCAGCCTGTTTCCATAGCAACCTTTACGAAGGCCACCTCCTCCGTTCCCTCAGCCATACCTGACTTTACCCACAGTGCTTCTGTGGAGAAGATACTCTGACATGCTTCCCAGCTGTTGCGGATGTTCATACATCTTTTATCAGTTGCTGGTTCGTGACCGAATTTAGTGATCACTTGTCATTGTTCAACATGGCTATGGTACAGAGTATTGAGTGTCCACAGTACTCATTCTTCCTGCTTCTGTTTGGTGTTATGACCACTAAGTGCTGGCACAGAACACATGGGCCATCTTTGGTGATTGTTGTACATGGAATATTCAAAAGATCTGCTCACCAAACAGAAGTGATGTGAGCTTCCCCATCCCCCAGCCCCCCACTTCTTTCCTTTTTCCCTCCTAAGCTGGAATGAGAGTCTGGGAACACAGCCTGAAATAGCAGACCCTGGGATACTGCACATCATGCTGAGCAGAGCCAACAGGACCACCATCTGTCCTCTAAAGCTACAGGCTTCCAATAGATCAGCCCCACTGTCACAATGGGTGGGTGCACCCCTCGCGGTAGGCCAGTTGGACTGGGACTGAAAAAGCATGGGATAAAACCGGACTCTCTGAGCATGGCGGACAATGAGGGCTGATGAGAAGTCAAGGACAACGGCACTAGGTTTCGATCCTACTGCATGAACTGGCTTTGTGGGAGCCTAGCCTGTTTGGATACTCACCTTCCTGGACCTGGATGGAGCGGGGAGGACCTTGGACTTCCCACAGGGCAGGGAATCCGGACTGCTCTTCAGACTCAAGAGGGAGGGGGAATGGAGTGCGGGGAGTGGGAGAGGAGTGAGGAGAGGGAGAGAGGAGTGGGGGGAGGGGGAGAGGAGTGGGAAGAGGGGGAGGGAAATGGGAGGCGGGGAGGAGGCGGAAATTTTTTCAACAACAACAACAAAAAATATATATATATATAAATAAATAAAGTGACAGGCTTAGCCAAAAGGCCAGGAAGTGAGAGACTGGTAGACGTAGGAAGGAAAATCTTTAGTGGTTATCTCATCTCAGAAGCTGAGCCGGCACCCTAATTAAAGTCTTAGCTGAGACCCCAGAAGACATGTGTCCTTAACTACTGTTGTTGTCTGTGGACCCTTCTCAGGCTTCTTGTCAGAACAATGCAATGCTTTGATTTTTAATTAAATTTTGTGATATGTGTGTTGTATGCATGTGGCAGGTGTGTGCTGATGTCTGTGTGTTGTATGCGTGTGGCAGGGGTTGCTGATGTCTGTGTGTTGTATGCGTGTGGCAGGGGTTGCTGATGTGTGTGTTGTATGCATGTGGCAGGTGTGTGCTGATGTCTGTGTTGTATGCATGTGGCAGGTTTTGCTGATGTGTGTGTGTTGTATGCACGTGGCAGATATGTGCTGATGCATGTGTAGACCAGAGGCTGATGTTGGGCATCTTCCTTGATCAATCTCCACTGTACCTTTTGAGACAAGGCCTCTAACTGAACCCAGAGCTGGCATTTTCAGCAAGAGTGGCTGGGCAGCAAGCCCCGCAGATCCTCTTACAGGAGTCTCCCTAGCACTGGAGATACAGGTGGGAGTCATTCCCTGGCTCCAGGATCTGAACTCAGGGCCTGAGCTCACGTGGCAAGCAGCTCACCAACTGAGCAATCTCCTGAAGCAAGTAAGAACAATGACTGATAAAAGGCTCTAATGACAAAGTGAGTGGGAGTTTTGGTCTTATTGTAAGGCATCTGGATGGCACCCGCAGTTCCATCTCCATCAAAATGCCTATTTCTATTTCATACACAAGAGATAAAAATTAGTAAATCATCTGTATTATTTAGATTTTTAATTGTCTGTGTATTTTGATGTTCTCAATTCTTTCTGACCACAGAGAGACTGCTCTTCCCAGGCTACCTGAAGCTTAGTGACAGCAACAGCAACCTATCCCCACAGCAGGGCTAAGACATGCAGACCAAGACCCTGAAAACACTTCTCCTTCACCTGGCCCACACCATCCATGATCCGCCTCCCACACCCCTACCTGCCCTCTACCCTTAACAGAGAGGACTTCCACATCCAACACTCCTCCAAAGTCAGTCTAACAACTCCAGTAAAGGCCACAGTTCAAGTTCTCCCAAGTTTGTGGCCTTTGGCCTCTGGAGCCATTGGCCCTGGAGCTTTTCCACATGGCCCTGAGGAGACTCCTGTCTCTGAAACCTGTGAGCAGAAACACATTGTTTTCTTTTTCTTTTATTTTTTGGGGGGGGGTGGATTTTTTCGAGACAAGGTTTCTCTGTAGCTTTTGGTTCCTGTCCTGGAACTAGCTGGAACTAGACCAAGCTGACCTCAAACTCACAGAGATCCGCCTGCCTCTGCCTCCCAAGTGCTGGGATTAAAGGCGTGCGCCACCACCGCGCGGCAACAGTAAATTGTTTTTTAAGTAGTTTTCTTAAGACTACTCTGTGTCTCCTCTGTGGCTGTACATGCCTATTATGTGAAAAAAACATAGAGCACAGGCTGAAAGTGCCAGGATCCCATGCAGAGCAACACAGCAATGCGCATACCTGGCCCACTCAAGACAGCAGTGGAAAAAGAAAGCTTAGAACCAACAACTGACAGCTTGTAGAAGAACTAAGTCCCATCACCCGTTTCCTTCCAAATCAAATCAAAGCCATTGAAGGAGTTTGGCATGAAATAATACATTTGCCATCTGAGGTGCTTATTAAAGAGAACTTCTCCAAATAATGTAGCCTCCTCCGTGGTGGCTTCCATAACTAAGACAGCTTTGCACTTACTGCACTGCGTCCCACTAAAGACAGTATCCTCTGTTAGTGACCAACATGCCCCAGAAACCAGGTACCTCTGTGTTGCTGCCTGTGGGGATCTCTTGGACTAGGTCTAGATTCACTGGAAAGTAATATTCCTGTTCCAGGTTAGCGGGGGGATTTGTAGATGACTCTTCTGATGGAAACATGTTTGCACTGACTGTGGCCTCAGTGTTTTAAATGTGGTTGTGTCTTCTGCTTTTCGCCAGGTCTTACCTCGGACAAAGACATAAGCGCTGTATTGCTCATAATACTCTCCCATTCGCACACGGATTGTGTAGAGGCCTTCGTCTTCTTTGTTGAGGTGGGAGAATGTGAGTGTTGCCCGGTCTCCACTCCAGTTCATGTTCACCCATTTTGATGGAGAAACAGGTGCTCCTAGAAATGTAAAAAAACAAGCAAATTCGTTGACTTTACTTCCTCAGCTCCCTTTCTTCCACTCCTCTCCCCTTCCTTCCTTCCATACTGAGAGTCACTTGACTCTTAGAACTCTGTAGCTCTTTAAGCCATTCTGGGGTGTCTAATATTAGGGAAAATGCTAGACAGAAGTGAGGGGCTCCATGACAGACACATAATTTGTAACATCTGACAAAATTAAATTTTAAAGCTCTTTGTTCAAAGAGCAGAGAAGTTCAAAGAGTTGAGTTTGCCTCCGTGCTGGCTGGTTTATGTCAACTTGACACGGGCTAGCGTCATCTGAACAGAGGGAACCTCAACCGAGAAAAATGCCTCTCTAAGATCCAACTGTAGGGCATCTTCTTAACTAGTGATTGATGGGAGAGGGCCCATCAATTGTGAGTGGTGCCATCCCTGGGCTGATGGTTCTGGGTTCTATAAGAAAGCTGACTGAGCAAGCCAGGGGAAGCAAGCCAGTAAGTAGCACCCTCCATGGCCTCTGTGTCAGCTCCTGCCTCCAGGTTCCCCTCCTGTTTGAGTTCCTGACCTGACTGCTAAGCAAAACTGTGATGTGGATGTGCAGGGTAAAGAAACCCTTTGCCTCCACGGTGCTTCCTCACAGCAATAGGAGCCCTAAGACAGCCTCTTTTTGTTTTTAAAATATTCTGTTACTTATAACAAGGGTCATACAAACTACAGAAAAATTTAGTGCCATAATTATGTGCAACAAATAAATATAAATTTTAATATTCTAGAATTGGTGAATGTTGAGGAAGATTTTTCTAACTGTACAAATTATTTTTGTATTGTCTGAACTTAATTTCTAAATGTAAATTTATACAATTGTATTTTAATGTTTATTCTGATTTGTCCTTTAACTTTTAGAAGTCATGATTCATATACATTCTAAAATTCCTGCTTATGCATCCCATCTCTGAGTTTTCAGTTGTAAGCATAAACTAATTCTACAACTGTCCTTTTGTTAACAACTGGTCCACTCAGAAACTTATATGCAAAACATGCTCTGTCTATTGAGTGCTACTATCTTTAAATTATATTTTAAGACTCAGAGCCAGAGGATCAAAACTCTGAGGAAGACTAACCTCCTCATATACGTTACTTGCAAAGTCTACACACTCACTGCGATGTGTGGTATTGCACTGCTAAGTTCGCTGTGTGCTGGTCAGACCTGTCTCTGCACACAGCCCACCGAGGTGAGCTCTGTGGTAGGTGGGGAAGCCACCTCCTACTGTGGGTCTCCATACTGTTCCCTGCAGAATCTCTTCTGTTCTCTGGGGCCACAGCCACACCACAGTTACCACTTCACTGCTGCTGCCGCTGGGCCACAGCCTTGCTAATTCCAATCTGGGCCCGGTCATGGTCCCAACCACCATGTTGGAACCTTAAGGGCCCCAGACTGCTCCAGGTGTCCACATGTACATCCGATGACCAGGCCCTTAGCTTAGTGGGCATGTTGCCCATGACCCACCACTAGCCCAAGCCTGTGATTGTCTGTATTAGCACTTGACCTGTCCTCTCTGCTATGTGTGTGCTGTGTAGTCCCATAGAACTTCACATATGAAATGTAAGTTCACAGATAAAATGAGAGATGGTTCAGTGGTTAAGAACACCAGTTGCTTTGCCTGAGGACTTGAGTTCAATTTCCAGCAGCACCAGGTGTACACGTCGATCTGTAACTCCAGTTCAGGGGGACCTAATGGCCTCTTCTGTCAGGGCATCCACATAATGTACAGACATATATCCAGGCAAAACATCCATACACATAAAAATACATTTATAAAAAGGACAAAATGATATGAATGTCAAAGCAGTGACTACATAGCATTGAACCCAGCTCTGGTAGCCTTACAGAGCAGTGTGTGATGACATTATTACGTTACCCAAAAGTCAGTCCCAGCAAAAACAAAACAAACAAACAGGGTAATTTTTATTTATTTTATGTCTGTTTTTATATTAGTATACATAATTTATAGAAAGAATATATTCACTATAAACTTTTAAATTATAAGGAGACTATCACATTAATGTAAGATTACTAGCCAGGCAGTGGTGGTGCACACCTTTGATCCCAGCACTCAGGAGGCAGATGCAAATGGATCTCTGAGTTTTAGATCAGCCTGGTCTACAGGGCAAGCGCCAGGACAGCCAGGGCTGTACAGAGAAACCCCTATCTCAGAAAACAAAAATAAAACAAAAAAAATTACTAATGTCTGAATTGCTTCTGAAAATTTACTCTGCTGATTAATTAATAATATTAGGACTTAATTGTTTCATAAGGTCATAAATAATTTTAAAGTTTTATACAACTCTTATGGATGATATCTAGCTGGGTGGCATATGCCTTTAATCCCAGCACTCACGAGTGAGTTCAAGGCCAGTCTGGTCTATAAAATAACCTAGCTTACAAAGTAAATATTATAGGTTTAATTACACATATTACTTGGTGACAAGGAAATCTTACCTTCAAAAATATTTTTTAGTTGGGCATGATGGCATGTGCCTTTAATCCCAACACTGGGGAGGCAGAGGCACGCAGATCTCTCAGTCTGAAGCCAGCCTGCTCTACATACTGAGTTCCAGGACAGTCAGGGCTACTCAGTGCCACCCTGTTTCAGGGAATAAACATACACATGGTGTACACACATCCAGCACACACAGAGAGTGCAATTATTTTGAAAGGTATGTTAAACACTTAGTACATCAGAGAATGTCCTCAGCTTACAGGCTACGTTAGCCCTGGGATGCAGACCTGCATCTGGCCCTTGCATCTTTCCTTAAGAAGCAAAGGAAGAACTCAGTCTACAGACTCACCATTTCTATACCACTGGACCTCTGGCTGGAAGGGTTTAATCTCAGGAGTGATGACTACCCGACAGCCCAGACTCATCGTCTCTCCTTCTCTCCCAAAAGACACATCAAACTTGTCATCAAAGTGGATGTCAAACTTGGATGCATAACCGTAAGGGGTCACAGCAACTGGGTACAACAGAAACAAACACGGGTAATGCATCTCTTCAGAGGTATAACAGCATTTTTAATAAGCATAGGCAGAAAGCAGCTGCAATAAAAACAGAGCAAAGTATGTGGGCAAAAAAATCAAGTTCTACATAAGTACGTAGAACACATCACACATCATTCTCATAACCGCTAGTCAAGGGGGAAATAGCTTCTCTTTGGAGCACATCTCCCGTCTGCCTAGTTTCTATGTGATCATATTCCTATGAAACCTGAGAGGTCTGACTGCATCAGATCCTGCACAGCCTTCAGAGGCCAGCTGGTTCCAGAGGTGCCTGAGGGGACAGAGGAGAGTTATAAGGAAGTTCTTTACCAGCCCTAAGGTCCCAAACCCAACTGGAAGGGCACACAGGTTCTAATGTCTCCACGTGCAGGATGAGCGGGACCATCAGAGACTGCCTTGGTATTCAGTGGGAAGTCAGTCCTAACCAGGAGACAAAGCAGTCCACTGTCACTTCTGCAGGCCTGGGTCAGACACGCTTCCCATCTGGGGGAAATGGTAGAATCTGGGAAACCTGTGGGCCAAATCCAGTCTGCTTCCTTTTTTTTTTTTTTTATTTATTTTTTTTTTTTTGGTTTTTCAAGACAGGGTTTCTCTGTGGTTTTGGAGCCTCTCCTGGAACTATCTCTTGTAGACCAGGCTGGTCTCGAACTCACAGAGATCCGCCTGCCTCTGCCTCCCGAGTGCTGGGATTAAAGGCGTGCGCCACCACCGCCCGGCCAGTCTGCTTCCTTTTATCATCATCATCATCCTCATCCTCATCCTCATCATCATCCTCATCATCATCCTCATCCTCATCATCATCCTCATCCTCATCATCATCCTCATCCTCATCCTCATCATCATCCTCATCCTCATCCTCATCCTCATCATCATCATCATCATCATCCTCATCCTCATCCTTATCATCATCATCATCCTCATCCTCATCCTCATCATCATCCTCATCATCCTCATCATCATCATCATCATCATCATGAATGGGTTTTATTGTTAGATTTCTTGACAGTTAAAAAAGATAAAAATCTAATATTTATCACGTGTGAAAAGTCATAGAAAATCCAAATTTCAATGTTCGTATTTATGGCTTTACTGGAATCCAGCTATGTACAATCATTTACTGCCTACAGAGGGGTTTCTGTTTCATATGTTGGGAAAAGGTGTGCTAAGTCAGGTGCAATCAGAAGCCACTATGCGGTGGAAGAAACAGGGTTAAGTTGGTCTTGAAGAACCTGGCTTTAGAGAGAAGAAAAATGAGAAATGTGGCCATGGGAATGAGCAGGATGAGGTCAGAGGACTGGGAAATGATAAACCACGCCCATCATGGGGACTTTGGGGACTATGCTATGATTTCAGAAGTACTGATATGGTTGGGAAAGAGCATTTCCATCCATTGTCTCCTCCATAGGACTGATACCAGGGATCATAACTTTGAAGTTAGGAACCATTCAGGAAGTCAAGGAATAGGTCATCTACAGACAGTGAACCAACTGGTTAAGTGGAAGACCAATCAGAAGAAAGTATTGGTATTAAGTATTTTCAGAACCATCATTCATGATTTAATGTGTAGAGAATAAGTGTGGGCTGCACTGTCCTTTTCAGTCTGAACATATAATCAGTTTCACAAACATAAACAGGCTACTTTTAAAATATAAGGAAAAAACAATTAAACCTGGAAACAGAATAGTAACCAAAAAATTTAAAAAAACAAACTAACCATGGCTGGGTACTGAGTATTATATCCACCGTGGCAAGTACATCATAAGTATTGTGAATTATTTCATCCTTTTAAAAACCGTGTTGCTTCCCTAGACTCAAGGACTCAGAACATGGCTTGGAATTTGAGCACTACTATGCTCAAATTTACATAGAGATGACATGCAGCGAATGGGTTGTTAGACTTACAGCTAAGAGGCATGGAAGCCCCAGCGTGGAGGCGAGTCTCATCCAATTCCCCCTTGTATCCTAGAGAAGAAAAGAGAACACGTGTGAGCTGCTTTGCGATTGCCTGATGTTTTAGCACTGGGAGGGGTTGGAATCCACTTGGAATAAAGCAAGAGCAAACCTACTCTTTACCACCACTGAGGCGTACGCTGAGACCTCTCCTTGAACATTCATGGCGGAGGCCCGGTACTGAGCCGTGTCTTCAAAGTCGCATCTGCAGAAACGAAGGGAAATGAGTGACCATGGTGCTGACTGGTAACTGCTGGGTGTTTTGTCAGGAGATTCTATGCTAACATAACAGACTGCAAATCAGTGGCTCACATGAGGCTCTTTAGGACTTGAAGGGACTGTCTCTGTTCCTGGGGGACAGTCTATAATCTAAGTCATCTACAAATTTTCAAGCTGCAGTAGGGCAGGAAGGGAAAAGCTAACCAAGTACTAAGGCTATAAGTTACGCAGCGAATAACTGTTTTGCATTATTGGGGGAGAAAATGCACAGCCGAGCATGTGGCTTTGTACCAGGCTGTCCTGTCCTAGGAGGTGGGTCTCAGTCTGGCGACATCAGGATGACAGGGAACAGAAAAAGCAACCTCTCATGATATTCCCACAGCCTCTCTGAAGCAGAAACCTGAGCAAGGCTGGTCTTATATGCCATTCTGCGTTCTAGTTTCAAAACACAAGCGACTTCATACTGTGGTTCTGCTGGTGTTGGGGCTGTACATGAAGTTCCAGCTCACAGTGGAACCCAAGTGCTGTCTGGGCGCAGAAATAGGGATGTCTTACAAAGGCGGAACAAGGAAAGAACACTCTCCCAGAGGTCAGGCTGAGATGTCAAAGCAGGCTGTTTTGTGTCTAATCACACTAGTTTCTGTGTTCTTCCTTGTTTCTTGGGATTTATTTAGTTTCATTTGAGATACACTTGTGTCTTGCGGAAAAGAAAGACAGTAGACTCCAGGAAGGCAAATACAATCACATTTCTCAGAGCAACCACAAAGCTCACTGTTGCTTCGGCAGAAGTGATCCTACTTCAGCTCAGGGCTTGGGGAATGCCAGAGACACACAGGTTCTGTTTGGAGCCCAGTATCTGCTACAGGGGAGAAGGCAGTAAACCTTGTGAGGATGATCGGCGCCTTTCCCCTCCACAGCTCAGCACATGGGCCTTGTGGGAACCAAAAAGATGGGCACTTATTTACTCTCTCGTCCACATAATCAGGTTTGCATTTCAAGCCATCTTGGAAAACATTATATATTTTTTATAACTTGGAAACTTTGATAGAGCTTCCATTTTAAATTTTGCTTAACCCAGTGTCTGTCCTTTATTCGCTCACACAGACTGATGAGGCACACAACGTCCTGGTTTCTGGGGAGCTGAAGGAAAGGTCATTCTCTCAGTCTCTCCAGCTCTCAGTGGCACCCATCCCAGCCTCTATGCCTTTTGTTGATTAAAACAAAAGAACACAGTACTGTGAGTTCGGAATTCTGTTATGATACAGACATAGAGGTGCCTACTTAAGCAATTATCTTCTTAATTTCTATAGCATATGCTCATATATAGAGAAGGATAAATAAATTTTATCATCTTTTCGGAAATTCAAATGTGATATCACATTAAGAGGTACCATGGGCACTGCAAACTTAGCCATGCATGCTACCTTCCAAGTTTGCATCAAGAAAAACGGACATGAAGAAGCATTGTGAGATAAGCCTGCACTGGGACCAGGAAGAAGGTGGATTTTGTCTGTGACCCTGAGTGACTGCTGGGTAGCACACATAAACACTGATGTTCTCTTACTTGTTGATCTCAAGAGTATGCATTCCATACCGACTTTCAATGATATACTTTCCCGGGTTTGCGTGGACATTTATAGGCACCTGGTTTTTATACCTGAAAGATAATGGAAACAAGATGAATAAAGAATAATTAACTGCATGATCTCTCTCTCTCTCTCTCTCTCTCTCTCTCTCACACACACACACACACACACACACACACCACATGATCACTGTATCACTGTTCTTGTAGATAAACCTGTTAAGTGAAGTTCAACAATTTCATCTATTGAAAAAATGCAAATTACCTGAGGTTAACTAAATTCCCTAGCACTACAATCAATCCTCTCAAAGTGCTTTCTCCTCTTCCTTAAAATTTACATGAAAATGAACCACTCACAATCTGTATGCATCTCATGTACATAATGATAATGAAAAACTACAGTTATGAAACAGTAAACAGGGTAGCGACTGGTTTATATAAAATAGAAAACAGAATGACGCATTGATGCTGCGGGGAAATCAGGACACTGATTTCCTGAGGTGGGCACAGGGCATGAAGGATGTGTCTCGGCTGCTGAATATTGCTTGGGTTCCATTTTGGGTGTTGGTGTACAATCCAACAAACACTAACCCAAACTCTTCCTTTATATGTAACATACGTTTTTTTTTTTGTATGGACATTATACTTCAACAACAATCAAAATTGTTGGCTCTCACCCGCACGGCAGAACGAAGCTTTGTGTTAGCGCTTGTGTTGCTGGCCCTCTCTGTGGGAGGAAAGCACAATCTCCCTCCCACTAGCGCTCTCTCGTGAACAGCACCATTGTAATGAGGGGTGACTTGGTTTCTGTCGTAAGTAAGCATGGCTTTTGACTCAGAATAACTTCAAAGCATGAAAGGGAAGCTCCAGCTGTTCTATTCCTGTTTGCAGCCCATGCAGAAGGGCTTCTCTGTGAGACACTGATTTCCATTCGTGGTATTTGTCTTCTTAAGTTCTCAGTAGCCAGTGCTATGATTCCACATGAGGCTTAGCCACTTGAACCTTTTTTAAAAATTTATTTATTGCTTAAAAAGAAGAGGAGGAGAGAAGCAGCAGGGGGTCACTTGCTTTCCTTTTGATAACCTACTTCATATGTACAGGTCAAACTAATATAGCTAATAAGCACAGGAGGCAGGGAGCTCTCTGGTCCATGTACAGACAGCATCAGCACATCTAGTCCTCACAACAACCACGAAATGTCACTATTTAACCTCACTCCCCAGTGGAGAAACTGAGGCGTGGAGAGATCAGGGAACTCACCCTGGTCATAAGGCAGGCATAGCAGAGCCGGGATTTGAACCAGGTCTGCCTGGCTCCTTACTTACTTGGCATTTCCATTTCTAAGTCGTTCTCTACATAGCTGCATTTCATTTCTTTTAGACTTCTTGAAATGGATATAAGGAAGGGTGGGAAGAGGGGAGTGGTATAAAGGAAGAGGAAAATATTGGTTTCAGTTAACTCTTTCACCCTAACTTTGTCCTCCTAAGGTCCATGTTTTGGGAGGTTGGGGCCCAATGGTGTAGCATTATGTGGTAGAGAGGAGGGTCTTGGATCATTGGGGGCCTTATGGTGTTCTGTTAATTCTAAACTAATGAGTTACCATAAAGGAGCAAGCCCTCCCTGATCTGTGTGACCTACCACCCCGCAGGCTTGCTCACCACGATTCCGTCTTCCATGATGTGACACTGCCAAGGGGACCCCATAAGAGCTGGCACCATGCTGTCTGGGCTTTCAAACTGTTAGATAAGTCTACCTCTCAAAGGTAGCCTTAGTATTTTGATATAGAAACGGAGAGCTCAAAGAAGAGAAAGTGGGACGTACACTTGAACGCACTGGCACAGGAGACCACTTCCTAAATATAACACAGTAGCACAGACACTGAGAGCAACAATTAATAAATGGGACCTCCTGAAACTGAAAGGTTTCTGTAAGGCAAAGGACACGGTCAACAAGACAAAACGGCAGCCTACAGAATGGGAAAAGACCTTCACCAACCCCACATCGGACAAAGGACTGATCTCAAAAATATACAAAGAACTCAAGAAACTTTTGACATCAAAAGAATAAATAACCCCATAAAATATAGGTACAGACCTAAACAGAGAACTCTCAACAGAGGAATCTCAAATGACTGAAAGACACTTAAGGAAATGCTCAACATCCTCAGCCATCAGAGAAATGCAAATCAAAATGGCTCTGAGATTCTATCTTACCCCTGTCAGGCTGGCCTGTTGGCCGATGACAACTTATGCTGGAGAGGATGTGGGATAAGGGGAACACTCCTCCATTGCTGATGAGAGTGCAAACTTGTTTAGCCGCTTTGGAAATCAGTATGGTGATTTCTCAAAAAATTAGGAAACAATCTACCTCAAGATCTACCAATACCACTTTTAGGTATATACCCAAAGGATGATCAATCATACCACAAGGACATGTGCTCAACTATGTTCATAGCAGCATTATTTGTAATAGCCAAAACCTGGAAACAACCTAGTTGCCCCTCAGCCGAAGAATGGATAAAGAAAATGTGGTACATTTACACAATGGAGTATTACACAATGGTAAAAAAAAAATAATAATGACATCTTGGAATTTGCGTGCAAATGGATGGATCTATAAAAAAACATATTGACTGAGGTAACCCAGACCCAGAAATACAAATATAATATGTACTCACTCATAAGTGGCCTTTAGACACAAAGCAAAGGAAAAAACAACAACCTACAGTCCACAACCCCAGAGAACCTAGACAACAAAGAGGACCCAAAGAGAGACATACATGGATCTACATAGGAAGCAGAAAAAGACAAGATCTCCTGAGTAAACTGGGAGCATGTGGGTCACAGGAGAAGGTAGAAGAGGAGAGGGGAGGAAGAGATGGGAGTGGAGAAAAATGTGTAACTCAATAAAAACAATAAAAAAAGAAATGGGGAGTTAATATAATTTCTAAGGCACACTGTTCATTTTTCTTCTTTTCCTGAGTCTGTGTGCATGATACTATGAGCGTGTCTCTGTGTGTTCACATGCATGTGTGTTCCAGAGCATGTGAATATAGAAGCCTGAAGTTGAGATCAGCAATTTTCCTCAGCTGCTCTTCTACCCTTCCCCTTGGACCAGGACCTCTCAATCAAAACTCAGAGCTCAACAATGTGGCTAGTCTAATAGCTACCTTGCTCTGAGGAGCCCTGCCTCCGCCTTCTGAGGCTGAAATTACCGGTGAGTCACGATGCCTGCCTGGTATTTATGTGGGTTCTGGGAGAATCCTCTTGCTTGCATGGTAGGCACCATTTCCCCAGCCCATACACATTTCTCCTTTTCCACCCAGCTAGGCTGCAGCACAGCTGTCAAGACTCAGGTCAGATGCCAAGTCTCCAACACTCCTCTTTACAAGTTTTCCAAACTATGAACTGCTTTCATCTCTTGGAATCATGGTTATTCTGCTAAGTATAACGTTTATCAAAATTATTGTTGGGGGCAGTAAGATAGCTCTGTGGGTAACTGAACTTGCTGCCAAGACTAATGGTGACCAGGGTTTGACCCTAGGACCCACATGTTGGGAAGGAGAAGAACCAACTCCAGGTTGTCCTCTGACTTCCCCACACACGCCATGGGCGGTACACACACACACACACACACACACACACACGTACACACACACACACGTACACACACACGCACGCACACACACGCACACACACGTACACACACACACGCACACACACGTACACACACACGCACACACACACGTACACACACACGTACACACACACGCACACACACACACATACACACACACGCACACACACACGCGCACACACACACGTACACACACACGCACACACACACGTACACACACACGTACACACACACGCACACACACGTACACACACACACGTACACACACACGCACGCACACACACACACACACATACACACACACACACGCACACACACGCACACACACACGCGCACACACACGCACACACACACACACACACGAGCGCACGCACACACACACATACATGCACACACTATATAGATGTAATTTTAAAAGTTATGGCTGAGTTTGCATCTCCCCTGTGAAGTTGCTAGTCCTGCTATACGTTTCCTTCTGTCCCCACTCCAATGAGGGAGTCGTTGGCGTATTGCATATGCTCAGTGTTGATTAAAATGATCGAGCAGAACTGTTATGTGATAAATAGTTAAATTATACCTTCATACATTTTCACTAAAGAAATCAAGTTCTGGAAAATGCACACCCCATGCTATGGAGGATTTAACGGGTGTACTTGAGGTGAGCAAGCTGAGACTTTCGGAGTCCTGTTCCCTCAGGTCTGGAATCAGGAGGGAAGTTCTAGCCTAGAGTCACAGCTGGATGGAAGGTGTGCTGTATGACCTTCTCCCTACTCACAGAACACAGTGCTGCTGCCTTTGTCTCTTGAGAGCAGGGAAGTGCTTCAGGGAGCTGTTTCAACACAGCTCTTGTCAAGGCAAAGCGATCAGAGACAGCCATCAGCAACCCTGACTCTCAGACTCTCCCGTCTGAGGGAAATGGTGTGCTTTCTGACGAGAATGGCTTGGATCAAGGGAAACTCAGCTGAGCAGCTCCCTCTTGCCCGTTTGACCAGAGGGACAATGTGTCACTGAAGACTGTGGCATGTGCTGCCTGACCAAATCTGAGTGACGCTAGGTTGGCTTCCGTTCAGCAATGCTGTTCTTATCTCTATAAAGTTTGCGTTCAAGTGGCATCCGGCAGCTCCCGAGGTTGCGCCACTCTTCCTGCCCTCAGGTACTGCTTGACTTAGCACCTTCATACCTTCCTGGTTAAACACACCCAGCTCTTCTAACGTGGCCACCTGGCTGAGGAACCTGCTTTAAAATACACAGCACTTGACTGTGGGCCTCCACAGAACTCGCCATATCAGAGAGAGAAACGAAAGGACTAAGTCACAGGGAGAGTTTGTTCTATTCTGCAGGGAATGTCCACTATGAGGCACTCAAGTTTTGGGTCACTTGAGACTGGCTGCCTTCAGTATTAAGTCAGAGTGGAAAAGAAGGGGGTTTGGCCTGCCCCCACACACTTCACAGCTTGTTGCTTCTGGAAAGTGAAATTCCAAACTAGCCAGTCATCAGCTAGCTGTGGAAAGTAATCTACACCCTGGGATTGTTTCAAAGGCTTGCTCAAATGCTCTGTATGGATACCACTTTCCTTACACACTCTGTTCTTACACACTGTCCTTACACACTCTGTCCCTACACACTCTGTTCTTACACACTCTGTCCCTACATACTCTGTCCTTACACACTCTGTCCCTACATACTCTGTCCCTACATACTCTGTCCTTACACACTCACGTCAGCCTAGTGCAGGGCTAATGTTGATGATGAGGGTGGTAGAGAGAGCTCCTTGGTGGAGTCAAATTCAGTGAAACGAGAAGGCTCTGAGATCCTTTCCCTGTCATGATGCCAGGCAAATTGAAATGACCTCGAACACTGGTGAGAATCCATCTTAAAGAAATAGCTACTACCCGCTGTGAAAGCAACTATCTGGGGCTTCAGAGTTGGCTCCATGGTTAAGAGAAGAATCCAGTCAAATCTAACTGTCTCAAATAATCCACAACCAATTTTCCTTCTTACAAATAACAGTTTTGGAGCCAGATGTCCTGTATCCCAGCCTGGCCTTGAACCCTTCTGATCCTCCTGCTTCTATCTCCTGAGTGGTAGGTAGGGTTATAGGCATTTGCCATCCTGCCCAGTTTATGCAGTTGTGGGGCTAGAACCAAGGATTTGTGTGGATTTGTGCATGCGAGGTGAGCAGTCTACCAACTGAAACACACTCCCATCCACAAGCGTGTGTGTTTTATTTCATTCTCTATGCCGGTGAGCAGTCTACCAACTGAGACACACTCCCATCCACAAGCGTGTGTGTTTTATTTCATTCTCTATGCCGGTGAGCACTCTACCAACTAAGACACACTCCCATCCACAAGCGTGTGTGTTTTATTTCATTCTCTATACCTTATCATTTCATTTCAAATAAGTTGGAAATATAGCTGTCTACTGTAAGTGCCCGAGGATATAAAACTGCTCAGCACATAGTGCCTATGCCCTTTGATCCCGCTCCGTCAGGACCAATTACTCTCCTTGGGTTTGAACATAACCTTCCAGAATCTATGCAAATGAAACAACATAAATTCTGCTTTCCGCCTCTAGACCAGGAGATGCTAGGCAGGCTACTGTATAAAATAGCCTACTAAACACTAAAATTTCACTTTCTTCCCACCACAGAAGTATCATTCCTCCATGTTAACAAGGCCTTCTCCATGATGGAGGCTTCACTACCCTAGTGTGTTGCTGTCCTCTGTAACCAATTTTCCTACTGAATGAAAGCACACAAATAGAATCGCTTCTACTTCCAGGCTGATCTGCAACCCCGAAACTGTCCTGTACCTGGCCTGGCTGAGTGTTGTGTTGCTGCTGCGCATCGTTCTCTGGGTAACCTCAAAGTTCCACTTAAACAGATGTCGGCAGTAACATGAGATTGGCCAGGAGAACAGCTGCGGGACTCCATGACCTAACAGTGGCCAGTGGAAACTTGGAGCCAAACTGTCTTTGGAAAAGACTCTGAGGGAATCAGACCCGGGACACATGCCTCAGCAAGGCATAGCGAGGACTTAGCTGCTATCCGGGAGGCAGCGTGACCGCACCGAGCCCTCACAAACGCATTTCCTTAACCCACCTCCTCCCATGTTTCCCTGCCATTCATACCCGGTGTGGGGACCATGAGGCTGCAGTCGGGCACCAGAGAGGCCAACGATGTGGTCACCAACAGCATTGGCTCTCACCTGGTGACGAGCTCCCTGCTCTGTGAGTACGAGGATGCCAGTGAAAAGTATTCCCCTTGCGTCCATGTTGTGACATAAATTAGAGTTCCAGCTGCTGCTTCTTAGAAAAGACACCATGTCCAAGAGGAGACACGAATCCATAAGGAACCTGTTCGCGGAGGTCTGTTCACCTGGCGGTGAAGTGGGCCTACATTCCAGGGATCTCCTCTGAGAGAACCTTAAGATTACTAGTCTTGTATTTGTTTTCGTAGAAGCTCCTTGCTCCACAAACCTGAATTTGTCCCCGTTGTCACCACAGCCAGCTGTCACTATGTGCTCACTGATTCCAAACATTTCTCCTCACCCAGGGGCGACTCTCAGTCTCAGGATAGTGGAAGGCACCTTCCCCACTGAGCCATCTTGCCAGCCCTCTCAGAAACAGAGCCCTTTCTTAGCTGCTCTCCGGTTCTTTTGTTTTGACTTGTATGTCTCACTGAGCATGAAAGGGGTACTTTCTCTGCAATTTCTGGCTTTTCTCTCCTGGAAGAACTGGCATAAAGAATGAGTCTTGGGAAACAGTGCCCTCCTTCGAGTAAAAAGGAAGTCACCTTCCCAAACGCAGAAGGGAAGAGAGCAGGAGGCTACCACAGAAAGGGGCTACTCTCCCCGAAATAAAGATTTCAAAGCCACAAGTACAAGATTTGTGGTCAATGTGCTGTGACTGAGCTCTGTTGGTGGGGAAAACTGAAAACAGACAATACGATTATTTTTCAAATTTAGCTTGACAAGAACCATTACCTTAGTAGTCTTATGCTCTCTGTGCAGAGCTTTAATCTCTTTGTTTGTTAATTATTCCTTTTCCAGGCCAATGAAGTGCACCTAAGGAGTTTAATCTCCAAAACTGAGCCGTGCCTCTGGGAAACCCCACTGCTGGTTTAAAAACACCACCAGGAACATGGCCCAGCTTATGTTCCAGATGCTGCAGTTTACAAAGCAATGCTTAAGAAATTAATATTTTTCTCCTAGACATTCCTTTGTATAATTTTAAAGTTCATCTTTAGTGTTTAAAAATAAAAAGAGCTGAGTAAGGCAGTACACTCCTGCAGTCCCTGTGTTTGGGAGTCTGAGTGGGTAGGGTCACAAGTTCAAGGCTGGCCTTATCTCAAACAAACAAACAAACAAACAAAAACAGGTAATAAAAAATTTAAATTAAAAGCAAAAAAGAGCTACAAAAATATTCAATGAACTCTTCTATTTGATTAAGGACTCTATTTAGTCAACATTAATATATTTAAATTTCTGACAGAAGGATTTTTTACTTATCAAATAGTATTTGTGAGAACTAAGCATTCATTTATCTTCATGGATTTCCATGGGAATGTTTGGATTTTCTTTCTCCTTTGGTAAGTGATACTTGAGGGGGAGGGATCTAATTCCGGGAATCACACACACAAGGCAGGTGCTCTACCAATGGAGTTCATCTCTCGTCCAGTAGTTAGACATTTTTTGTTGTTTATTTGTAGTTATGTTGGTGTATGTTTTGGATTGGTTTTTGAACAGGGTCTCATTATGTACTCCAGGCTGGTCTTGAACTTGCAATCCTCTTTTTGAGAATCTTAGAGCTCACTATATATACCATGCTGGCTCAAACTCATGAGGATCCTCATGTTTTTTTTCTGAGAGTTGGGATTAAAGGTGTGTGTGTGACATCACATACAGCTATAATTTTTAATTACATCTATCTATCTATCTATCTATCTATCTATCTATGTAATCTATCATCTATTATCTATGTATCTATCTTATCTCTATCTATCTATCTATGTTTTTTCTTTCTATCTTGTGTGTGCAAGAGAGAGAGCATGAATGAATGAATATATGTACAGGCATGTTGTGAAAGTTGGTTCTCTCCTTCCATCACTGTGGGTCTTAGAGCTTGAACATAGGTCATCAGGCTCGGTGGCTAGTACGTTACATGCCAAACCATTTTGCTGGCTCGGTGTTTGTTATTTGTTTGTTGATTTTTAAAGAGATTTATTATTGATTCCTTTAAAGGTTGAATGGTACAACTTTATAGTCATAAGTAAGTGTGAGGCAATAGAAATCGATTTTTAATTTACTTTTATATTTCAAAATTTATAAGTTAAATTTTTAGAAATTCATTTTTGTTGAAATATTATGTGTTTTGTGGCATTTCTCATCTTTGTTTATTATAAGCTATTTGCCATAGTAAAATTTATAGTCATTTTTGGCATTTTACAATTGCTGCTTTTGTTTTTGATTTTGAGGCAGAAGGGGTAGAGATGAAGTTCTCTGAGTTTTAGTTTTCTATGTATAGATACATATTTGCATATGCACGTGAAGGCTAGGTCAACATCAGCTGTCTTTGTCATCATTCTCCACCGTACTTTTGAGACAAGGTCTTTCACTGAACCCGAGCGTCATGATCTGTCTAACTAGGTAATCAGCAAGCTCCAGGTCTCTTCCCATCTCCACCCTAGCACCCAGCCTCCTCCATGGGTGCAGGAACCCAAACCCAGATCCTCATGTCAGCACAGCAAGCTCCAGAGCTCTTTCCGTCTCCACCCATCAGCACCCAGCCTCCTCCATGGGTGCAGGAACCCAAACCCAGATACTCATGTCAGCACAGCAAGCTCCTTACCAATGGAGCCATCGCTCCTGCCTTTACGATTATAAAGTTATTAAAATGTATAATCTCTGTGCAAGATCATTTATTCTTCCCATTCATAAAACATGTACAAACTTACAGGTGTCTTTGCTGACTCCTGTGTACTGCTAGTTCAGGGTGTTTTCTCTGGATGTAAACTTAACTTGGTTATCAATTCTATCAGCTTCCACAAAGAAAACATACCATGTGACACGGGGTTCCGGCCAGCCTGCCACAGAGCAGTGCAATTTCACATTCTCTTTCTCCCAAACTGTGTGGGAACGAGGTTTAATGATAAACTCAGGAGCATGTAGTAGATGGTCTTCATTTAACTTTCCGCGATATGCTTGGGTGTCTTCTAACTGAAAGAGTAAACAAGTAACAGCCACATGTTTACAAAATACTGCCAAATTAAAGTTACTTCTGGTGCTAAGATAGCAAGTAGAAGCCAAAATGTTACTTTCCCTTTGTTTTGTTTGAGGTAGATTTTTATGTAGTCCAGACTGGCTTCTAACTTACTTTATAGCCAAGGATAACTTTAAACTTCTGATCTTCCTGATTCTATATCTCAAGTGTAAGGATTACAGAATGGCATTGCCCTTGTACCCTACTCTATGGGTTGGTGAGGTTTGAACCTGTGACTCTATGCATCGCATTGTACCCTACTCTATGGGTTGGTGAGGATTGAACCTGTGACTCTATGCATCGCCCTTGTACCCTACTCTATGGGTTGGTGGGGATTGAACCTGTGACTCTATGCATCGCATTGTACCCCACTTTATGGATTGGTGGGGATTGAACCTGTGACTCTATGCATCGCCATTGTACCCTACTTTATGGATTGGTGGGGATTGAACCTGTGACTCTATGCATCGCATTGTACCCTACTCTATGGGTTGGTGAGGATTGAACCTGTGACTCTATGCATTACACAAGCAATATAAACTTACTGCATTCTCAGACCTAATTTTTACATTTTGCTCCTTATTTTACACTCAGGTAAAATCATTTCCTTCCTGGTTTTAAAAATGAGTTTGGTTTTCTAAACCCTAGGATTTAGCAACACCCCTATGATATGACCCTAAAGTGGCTTCAGAAACTTATTTAATATCTTTCAAATCTGAATTTCCATGAAGTTTAAAATTCCAAAGTTTGCCTTTATATGACCTATGCATTTTGACATCTTCTCTCCTTGTTTCTGTTAGCTTTGTTTCCCTGTAACCCACGTGGTTCTGCCCTTGAAAGAACCCAGTGTGGACTACACACGCACACGCTCACACACAACTTCTTAAACACATTTCCACTCTTCTGAACATTGACATTAGCTCGCCTTACTGTTTTCCTCAGTGACAGCTCTTCTGCTTTTTCTCGAATTGCAACACTCCTCGACTTCTTTTCAAATGTTTCCTCTCGTTGAAGGGTGGACGTGGCTTGCTTGGATATTTTGGACTGCTTAGAGGCTGTGGACTTTTTGGAGGCTATGAGTTCTTCCTCGCTTGCAAGAAGAGTCCTCTGAGCTATGTAAGCAGCAGCTTCTTTGATTCTTTCTTCTTCTGTGTCTCTAATTCCACCAATGTGCACTTGGCTGAAACAACAGAGCAGAAGGTAGAAACAGTGTGGTAACCACAAGCTTGCTTGATTTTTCTGGGCTCGGGCACTATCCCTACCCTTAGAAAATCTGCCATTAAAAAGCCCTGGTGTGGAGCTGGAGAGATGGCTCAACAGGGCACGTGCAGAGGACCCTGGTTCAGTTCCCAGCCCATAACCCTCTGTTGCTCCTGTCCCTAGAGCTCTGATGCTCTCTTCTGACCTCCATGAGCAATGCATGAAGGTGGTATACTTATATACATGCAAGAAAAATATTCAACACATAAACCAAAAAATACATCTTTAAAAATATCCTGCTAAATCAGAGTCTAACTCTTTATTATAGAAGCAAGCACCTTCCTTTACCACTAAGAATGACAAGGGCAGTGATTCCTAGTATGGTTCTGGAGCCTTCCACATACAATATCTCATTCCACCCAAATAAAACCCCACAAGGTAGATGCTATCACTCCTATTTTAGATAGATAGTAACAAGACTAAGGAAGATGAATAAACAGCCCAGGAGTTCCCCTAGGCAACTGAGTGTGTTTAAATATGATCCAGTTTACAAGAAAAGATAAAGCTATGCTTTTTCCAGAAAAGATGACAATAGACAATGGAAGAGATCAGTTGTCCGTGGCCTGACATGTGATGTGTGAACTCTGCTCTAGTGCACAGCCCAGAGCTGCCCAGACATGTAACATGTTCTATGTCACATAAGACTCTGGTGGACAGTGGGTTTCTTTAGTCCCACAACACTTTACAGTTTGGGTTTTTTAACATACATATTTTTTAAAAATTATTTCCATCATATTCTAATTTTGTGAAGTAACAGGCTTCTTATTGACATTCTATACATTTTGATCATATTCGTTCCTCTGGTGCCGTTTCTTACCCTCCTCCCTTTGCCCTTCCAAATCTTTACTTACCCTGCTCACGTTACACTTTATAGTTTAGAATCTTTCTTTTTACTGTCCATAGATTGACTATAAATAGTATTTAATCACTCACATCTAAAACTCTATCCCATGTCAACTGACCATATAAAGTATGATGTCCTAATCATTCCTTTGTCGTGTATCCAATGTATGACAGAAATGTCTGAGAATGAAATCCCTTTACTTCAATGAGCCCTCTTCTCAGTGGGTTCCAAGCGTCCCAAGCCCTTTTTTAAAGCAATAAATAGCGAGTCCTCAATAATTGCTAGCTACTATTGACTCCTTACTTATAATAATTACACACCAAAGGGAAAGCACACTCACCGTCCAGAGTAAATAGGCACCATGTAGTTGCCTGGCAGGTTTTCTGTCTCCTCTCCAGGCAGAAGGTTCCGCTTGGCTCTCTTTGGCTGGGGGCTCAACTTGGCTGAATAATCTTCTAATAGCAAGCTGGAATCTGTAAGTCTGAAATAAGATCCTAACATTAGCCAGAACACAAAGGGCACTGAAGATATTCAAGGGTTGACAAAGCACGGGGTGAGGGGGCCTAACTTAGGGGGCTTTTCCTAGACTCTTAGGTCTCTAATATTATTATCTTTTCCCTTTAGAAATGAATTCGAGTTAGAAAGATTACAGAGATGTAAATGTACTCTAGACAGATACTAAGAAAAAAGAGTGGTTTCATGGCTTTTTCCCTCTAAAATTTCAAGGGAAAAAGAGGAAGATGTTGGTATTTTCAAGTAGCTTTTGTGGATAAAGTAGTGTTTGAAATGTAGGCAATCTATATAAAGGTTTTTCTCCCTCCCTCCCTCCCTCCCTCCCTCCCTCCCTCCCTCCCTTCCTTTTTGCAGAATTGGGACACAAACCCCAGGCCTTGTAGACAAGCATATAAATGGTTTTGATGCATTTTGTATTCAAGTCCTCTTAGAATATAATGGGAAATGTACAGTTCTTCAAACAGGGATCCTGGGCTACTCTGACGCAGAGCCCTGGGTTCTCACTGTGAGACCCTTTCATACTTAACTGCAGGCATATTCCAGCAGTTGAGGAAACCCTGAACTCATCAAACAAGTTTTCATTACATGGACATTTGATGTTGGGTATGATAAAGAATCCTTGGGCCAGTTCTATTTGACTATGCGCACTGCGGCAAATGTGTGTAAGGAGGTAGTTCATGTTTGAACAGTGAAAAACTTCACTGGAGAGGTGGGAAACAGTAGAAACCATAAAAATTAACAAAACAAAAAATTAGTGGCTGAGTTTAATAACGTATATTTTTAATGCAGATAGTTTCATGAACTCGAGTGCATACTCCCAGGAGGCAATGTATAAGCTGAAGACTGAAACTTCCCTGGTTTCTATGCTGAGGATGTCAACCACAGGAGACTGTGTGGGAACTCTCTGTACTTAACGTTTTCCTGTAGACTTGAACTATTCTAAAATAAAGTAATATTATTAAAGGCCCTAGTCTACAGAATTCTTGAAAGGAAAGAGAAGCCTGTGAGTGGTATCTCTTGGGAAATATCAAGCTTCCCAGTTAAAATTAGTCAAGCCTTGGCTACTGCCTAATGTTTAAAAAACCCTTGGAGATGCTGGTTAGAGGGCTGTGCCATTAAGAGCACTTATTGCTCTTGCAGAAGACTGGGGTTCAGTTCTCAAAAATGGCTCACCATCATCTGCAACTCCAGTTCAGAAAATCCAGTGCCTTCTGGCATCTGCGGGCACCTGCATGCATGCAGTGCATATAGACTTATGCAGGTGTGTGCACACATGTGTGCACATACATACACATACACGAGATAAATAATCTTTTTTAACATGTAGAAAAGCAAAGAGAATTACCTATATCAAAAGCAGAACCATGGACCAAACATACACACAGTATAAAATGGGTAATGAAAGAAAGTAAATAGTACTGTACAAAACAATAAGGGTCAAAGATTTACAGAGGGCACAGAGGTCCAGTTTCTGAGCAGACATTAAGCACACGTGCATGAATGAGTGTCTGTATCTTGTTTATTAAGACTGTGTTGCGTGTGCAGGCTGGGCTACTGCCATTGATGCTCTGGTGTGGTCACATGGAAGTGGCACACTCTGCTACCCAGAGTAACAGCTAGCTCATTTCTATGGAACAGCACTGAAGATAAAGGTTAGAACCTTGACGTGGAGCTTGTGGATTGCTTACCAATTGGAAGCCAGGCTGAAATTTGTCCCTGGCTAACTGTTCCAGCAAAAGGCCTGCATTTTATACCCCAGGTCACAAAGTACAGCCTGTGCTTACACAGGTCTAAGTTTAAAGTGGTATTTGCCTCCACTTCTCTACTCCATTACTATACAAAATAAACCACGAGATCAAGAGGACTGCTTCCTTTATTATTTTGAGAAAGTGGAATTTTCTCATTATTCTTCTATTTTTACTCTTATTATTTTTGTTTCTACAATCAAATTTTTGCAAACTTGTTTTTCAATGTTGTATTCTAGTAGAAGTTATAATATTCCATTATTTTTGTTTGCTCCTTTTTTTCTGTAAGACAAATATTTTAAACAATGAACTTATTAATAGGACATACCACATATGAGATTGTCCCATTCTCACAGGTAAATCAGAGCAGCTGAGTTTTTTTTTTGATTGTTTTTATTGAGCTCTACATTTTTCTTTGTCCCCCCCCCCCGCCTCTCCCCTCCCCTTCAACCCTCCCTCAAGGTCCCCATTCTCCCAGTTTACTCAGGAGATCTTGTCTCTTTCTACTTCCCATGTAGATTAGATCCATGTATGTCTCTCTTAGGGTCCTCATTGTGCCACAACGAGCTAAGTTATTGTTTCTTACAGAGTGTGTGAAGTAGATGTCAAATTACCATCTAAACAGATGACTTAGTAATGTCAAGTTATTTACTGATGGATTGACTATGATAGTTCAGGTCAGGCTGGCCCAGGATCATGGTGGCTCTCCTACTTCTTCCTCCCAAATGCTGAGATTACAGATGTGTGCAGCTATGTCCAGCTTCCAACTTATTTACTGAAGTTAGAAAACAAAATTAAATTAGGAACACAATGTTTTGAAGAACCATGTAATAATCTGTGTAATTATTTGAATAGAATAGCAGTCTATTTTGTTGTGATTCATGAAACCAAAGTCTAATGTTTTATACTACAAATCCTAGAAGAGTTTAGTAAAGTATGTAGACTTTAAACTTCTTTGACTCTAAAACCTAAATACGAGTTTATTCATTTCTTGTGATTTTAGTTGTATATAAATTTTGGCAATAACCCTTCTCTAATACCTCAGTTTCTGAGTAAAGCTGACATACATAGTGCTGTGTAGGTATTTTACCTATTAAAATTGTGTTGGTTATTCTTTATGTACTAACTTTGATCATGAAATTTCCTGGGTTCTTGAATCTTAGTTGATCAAAAAATCATATTAAATGTGTGCCCATGCATCTGTCTGTGGCTATATCTAGGTTCATCTTTTTTGCACTTCGCTATTATTATGTCATTTTCTCTGTTAATAGGTCTACATTTGATAGATTTTAAATAAATCTCCTGCTATGTATATTATCACATCTATGGCCGGTGATACCATGGAGAAGGAATGGAATCAAAGGCCAGAAGCCACTCTCTGGAAATCTTCTAGGAATCCAAAAATAGGCTGACCTCTGAATCTAATTAAAATACTGAACAGATAAAAGTGTAGGCTTCACACCAGGTGTGCTGGCACACACCTGTAATCCTGGCAGTTGTAGTCTTCACACCAGGTGTGCTAACACTCAAACCTGTAATTCTAGCAGGTGGGAAACAGAGGCAGGAGGATTAGCACAGGTTTGAGGTCTACATAGCACACTTTGGGATGCAAAGGCTACAGACTGAGACTCTGTCTCAACAAACAAAAGTATGTTCTCTCAGTTGGACCACGACAGGATAACACTTAGCAGAAAAAGTATTTACAGAACTCTAGAGCTATATAGTATCTCAGGGACACTTATTTAATAGGTTCTTCTCATGGGGGTAGAATCCAAGGCCTAGAGTCATGCTTCCATGTTCATACAGCAAGCTGGTGTTTGAATTGGGGTTTGTACCCAAGCTGTCTTGATTTGCAGGTTAGTATCATTTCTACTACACCACTGGTCTCCCACAGTTGTTACAGTATACTTAATCAAGTATTTATTGATTGATTAATCTATTAATCAAATAAATCAAATTATTAGTTAATTGAAATATTAATTCAGAAATACTTGTTTACTCATAAATTCTCATATTCACAACTATACAGTCTAACTTGATGAATTATTATGGAAAATTAAAAGACAAAATTCAGTTTGAAAGATAAAAAGAAGGGCTGGAGAGATGGCTCAGCGGTTTAGAGCACTCTGCTCTTCCGAAGGTCCTGAGTTCAATTCACAGCAACCACATGGTGGCTCACAACCATCTGTAATGAGATCTGGTGCCCTCTTCTGGCCTGTAGGCATACATGCAGGAAGAACACTGTATAGATAATAAATAAATAAACCTTTTAAAAAAAAGGAAGATAAAAAGAAGAGGTATACCTCTCCCTATACCTTCCCAACTTATGGACTCCCCACTGTGGAGACCACAGTACCTAGAATGAGTCTGATGTTGATGTTCTGTTACTGAATCGTAGCTTGGGGTTATAAAATCAGCACAGGTCAGATAAAAAGTAAAATAATTATTCAACTTAAATTAAAATGTAGTTACTTAAAATTATGTTTGTACCCATCACATGACCTGTGTGAATTGTTCTGGTTTCCTGAAACAGATAGGGATGGGAATGATCAAGGAACTGCTTTCTGAAAACACTCTGTCAAGCATTACAGAATAGTGGTGCATTGTGGGCCTGTTTTGTGGCCTTTGCCTTAAACTCAGTGTCAACCATCCTTCTGTGCTCAGGGCGACATTGCATTGCTGGCTTCTCTGTTGTCTTTCCTACTGAAGAGTGATCTTAATTACTTTTCAATCCTCAGCACTAGGTAGCTACATTTGACATCCAAAATATGCTGATTGACTGATGTGGAATCAAGATTCCAGTTCCTGTAATCATATGGTACTGTATGTCTTAACAGCTGAAGAGCTATTAAAAATGAGCAATGCAGGCACCTGGGAGATGCTCAGTTGATAAAGTATTCGCTGCGACAGTACGAGGACCTGCGTTTAATCCTCAAAACCCATGTTAAAAAAGCTAAGTGCGATGATGTGTATTTCTCATTCCAGTCCTGTGGTGGCAGACAGGAGATCCCTAAGCTCACTGGCCAGTCAGCCTAAACTAATTGGCAAGCTCCTGACCAATGAGACACTCTTTCCCCCAAAGAACCAAGATGGAGAGCACCTGAGAGCAACACTGGAGACCGACCTCTAGCCTCAACTCACATCTACATCTGTGCACTTGTGCCCCCTCGCACACACACACACACACACAAACAAACACACACACACCACTGCAGAAGCAGGATTCCCACTACCGAGGTTAGTTGTTCATCTATCCCTCTAGTCAAAAGGCAAGGATAAAACATAACATATCAAGACTCAGCTCTGAAGTCCAAGGAATACATTAAATGGAGAAGTGGTTCTTCATTTAAGAAATGAATCTCTTTTTAAAAGTTGTATACAGTTATTTGTTGTGTTATACGGAAGTTAGAGTCCACTTGTGGGAAGACTGAAACAGGAGGATCACAGGTTTAAGGCCTGCCTGCATAACTTAGTGACCCTGTCTCAAATAAAAGAAGGCTAGAAGAAAGATATACCATGGAGACAGGTTTGCCCAGAATAAAATGAAACTTTAAATACTGTGATATCTAAATGTATATACTATCATAAGTAGACTAAAATAAATACAAGAGAAAGGGTAACGTAACAAAAATTCAAGCAGAAACAATGAAACAGGAAACAGAACAGAAACAGGTAATGTCAGTGAAGATGCCCCCAAAGAAAACTTTGAAAAAAATGTTAGTAGCTTAATCATGAAAAGAAAGAAATAAGTTATTAAAACCAAGAATGAAAGTGGACACATTATAGCCAGGCCTACAAAACCAAGAGACTCCTAGGAAAGTAGTGTAGACGCTTCCAGGTCAACTCACCAGACTACTAAGACATAATGGAATCATTCCTGTGAAGACCAAAATGATTAAAACTATCTCAAGAAGAAATGTAAAACTATAAATGACCAAAGCCAAGAAATTAAACAAATAATCTAAAATATTCTCACAAGGAAAATTAGACAGCTAGGTGGTTTATATTTATAGATCCTATCAAATATTTAAAGAAGAAATGGTAATGATTACTTTCATATTTTTAAAAAATGTGTTAAAATAGCACTGTTCAGTGTCCTGTAAGGTCAGTATTTTCTGATCAAGACATCAAGATAAATTAACATAGTGAAAATGGCAATCTTACCAAAAGCAATCTACAGATTCAATGCAATGCCCATCAAAATCCCATCAAAATCTTCACAGACCTCCACAGAACGATACTCAACTTCATATGGAAAGGCAAAAAATCCAGGATAGCCAAAACTATCCTGTACAAATAAAAGAACTTCTGGAGGTATCACAATCCCTGACTTCAAACTCTACTACAGAGTTACAGTACTGAAAACAGCCTGGTATTGCCATAAAAACAGACAGAAGAACAAAGACCCAAGATATCAGTTCACACACCTAGGAACATCTGATTTTTGACAAAGAAGCAAAAAATATCAAATGGAAAAAAGAAAGTATATTTAAAAAATGGTGCTGGCATAACTGGATATCAACATGTAGAAGATTGAAAATAGATCCATATCTATCACCATGCACAAAACTCAAGTGCAAATGGATCAAAGATTTCAACATAAAACCAACCACATTAAACATCATAGAAGAGAAAGTGGGAAGTACACTTGAATACATTGGCACAGGAGACTACTTCCTAAATATAACCCCAGTAGCACAGACACTGAGAGCAACAATTAATAAATAAGACCTCCTGAAACTAATAAGCTTCTGTAAAGCAAAGGACACAGTCAACAAGACAAAATGGCAGCCTACAGAACGGGAAAAGATCTTCACCAACCCCACATCAGACAGAGTACTAATCTTCAAAATATACAAAGAACTCAAGTAATTGGTCAACAAAAAAAAAAATAATCCAATTTAAAAAAAAAAAATGGGATACAGACCTGAGCAGATAACTCTCAACAGAAGAATCTAAAAGGACTGAAATACACTTAAGGAAATGTTCAACAACTTTAGCCATCAGAGAAATGCAAATCAAAACAACTCTGAGATTTCATCTTAAACCTGTAACAATGACCAAGATCAAAACTACTGATGACAGGGCTGGAGAGATGGCTCAGAGGTTAAGAACACTGGCTGTTCTTCCAGAGGTCCTGAGTTCAATTCCCAGCAACCACATGGTGGCTCAAAACCATCTGTACTGAGATCTGGCGCCCTCCTCTGGCATGCGGGCATACATCGAGGCAGAATGTTGTATACATAATAAATAAATAAATCTTTAAAAAAATACTGATGACAACTTATGCTAGAAAGGATGTGGGGTAAAGGGAACACTCCTCCATTGCTCGTGGGAGTGCAAACTGGTACAGCTGCTTTGGAAATCAGTAAGGTGATTTCTCAGAAAATTAGGGAACAATCTACCTTAAGACCCAGCAATGCCGCTGTTGGGTATATACCCAAAGGATGCTCAATCGTGCCACAAGGACATGTGCTCTAGCAGCATTGTTTGTCATAGCCAAATCCCAGAAACAACCTAAATGCTCCTCAACCAAAGAATGAAGTACTACAAAGAATGGAGTACTACACAGCAGAAAAAATTAATGACATCTTAAAATTTGCATGCAAACGGATGGATCTAGAAAAAAAAACACATGTTGAACGAGGTAATCCAGACCCAGAAAGATGAATATCATATGTACTCACTTATAAGTGGCTTTTAGACATAAAGCAAAGAGAAACCAGCCTACAATTCACAATCCAAGAAAACCTAGACAACAAAGAGGACCTTAAGAGAGGCATACATGGATCTAATCTACATGGGAAGTAGAAAAAGACAAGATCTCCTGAGTAAATTGGGAGCATGGGGACTATAGGAGAGGGTAGAAGGGGAGGAGAGAGGAATGGAGGAGTGCAGAGAAAAATGTATAACTCAATCAAAACAATTTAAAAAATACATCAAGATATGGCTACAGCCTAGTATTTTTATGAACATAGATGTACAAATAAATTCACGAAGCATTAAAAAACTGCATCTGGGGCTGGAGAGACAGTGCAATGGTTAAGGGTACTAGGTACTGGGTACCCCAACATGGTGGCTCATGACCATCTGTAATTCCAGTACCAGGGGATCCAACACGCTCTTCTGGTTTCCTTGGGTACCAAGCATGCACTTGGTATACATACAGAGAAGCAGTCACACACACACACACACACACACACACACACACACACACACAAATAATAATAATTTTTAAAAATTAATCTAGTAAGTGCCAGTCATGGTGGCACATGCCTGCAATCCCAGATCCCAAGAGGCAGAGGCAGGAGGATCTCTATGACTTCAAAGTTTAGTCTAGTTAGCTCCAGGTCAGACAAGGTTACATAGTGATCCCATGTATTAAAAAAACAAACAAACAAACCAAAGGGATGTTTGTTTCAACCTCCAGTCCTTAAAATCTAGGTATAATAGGATATAAAACCAAGTGAAGTGAAGTGAACCCCGTCATTCAAGGTTGATTTACTTCAACAGAATAAAAACAAAACTCACATTATCATCTAATATATGTGTAAAAAGAAGAGGATTGGACAAAATTTGGTGTTCATGCATGTTAAAAAAGAATCTCTCAGCAGGAGCTGGAGATATGGTTCAGTAGTTAACACTTGTCCCTGCGAGGACCAAGGATCAGGTCCCAGCAAACACATGGCAGCTAATAACTATCTTTAACTCCTTTTTCAGGGGTGATTTGTCCTCCATGGGCTCCTGCATGCACAAGGTACACATGCATATACTCAAGCACGCATAACGAAAAATGTAAATATTATTTAAAATCTCTCAACAAAATGGAACAAGAAAGGAACTTCCTCACCCTAATGAAAATGTTTGGTTCTATCTATATGAAAAGTCTATAGCTAATATACTTAATGCTTCTTTCCTTGTCCTTTTTCTTGGGTTCCAAGGATTAAACTCAGTTTCGTGGGCTGGCTTTGCAACAGTAAACACCTTAACCTTCGAGCATTTCACTGGTTTCCTAACAGTTCTGCTGTGGGAAGATGCTCTTGTACCCTGTAAAGATTTGTCACTTGTATTGCTTTAATAATATGCTGATTGGCCAGTAGCCAGGCAGGAAGTACAGGTGGGGCAACCACACTAGGAGAATTCTGGGAAGAGGAGATGCTCTATTTGCAGTTACCACCCAAACACAGAGGAAGCAAGATGAGAATGCAAGAACAGTTGCGGGACCTGCAAGGACAGAAACTTCTACCTACACAGTTCTTTTGTTGTAGTTGAGTTTTGTGTATGTGGGAAGGGGTGTTGTTGTTTGTTTGGGTTGGGTTTTGGGTTTGTTTGTTTGTGGGTTTTTTTTTTCTCTGTGTAGCCCTGGCTGTCCTGGAATTCACTCTGTAGGCCTGGTTGTTCTGGAACTCCAAGAGATCCACCAGCCTCTGCCTCCCACGTGTTGGGACTAAAGGCATGTGCCACTACACTCAGCCTGGCCCATTTTAAAGCAAGAATGGGAGAGCTTGCTCCTTGTATTCTAGGCAGACAACAATGGAATCAAGAGATGCCTTTAGTTGAATTTTCCTGTCCTTGTACAAGTTACACTGACACACCCCAGCTCACAATATAGATGGTCCTGTGGTTGACTAGAGAGTGCATCACTTCCTCATTCCCAGAGAATGCTGGGGAAAGGTCAAACCTGTTGAAACAGTTCCCGCAGGCTTCCCCACTGCCTGGTCAGCAGGAAGATGCTGACAGACTTAACTTTTCACCCCAGGCGTGGGGATCGAACTCAAGTCAGCAGGTTTGGTGAAAGAACCTTTACCCACTGAGCCATACTGCCAACCGTCTTCTGGAACCAAAGCAAAGATGTCCTATTATTTCCTGCTTAGTTGGAGATCAAAGGGAAGTGGAAGATCAGGAAAGTCCAAGTTACAGAATCCGGGCGTGAGATGTGGCTCAGGCTGTGAAGTGTGTGCCGTGAAAACATGGGGATGTGAGGTAGATCCCAGCACTCATGGAGAGAGCTGAACGTTGTGACCATGTGGACCATGATTTCAGCACTGGAGGACTTGCCATCCCATTAATCCAGCTGACCTCTCAAGATCCTGGGTCAGTGAGAGTGCTTGTCTCAAAACTGTGGGAAGAGACAGAGGAGGGCACCAGACACTGGCCTCCGGCCTCCATGCGTGCGTGCACACACAATGCATGAAAACGCACACACAGAGCCCTTGCATCCCCCCTTTGATAACTATTGTTGATACCGTTGTCACACAAAACATCAATTTTGCCATTCTGACAGGGTTGGTACTGTCTTTAGGGTCTTTTTTTCTCAATGTAACCATGAGCTAAAGGATTGGTAACATAGCCAGTCACCAATCTGTACCACAGCCATACTGACTCCAAGCAAACCACCTTGACTCCAAGCAAGACTGACTGAGGTCAGCCAAGCCTTGAGCACATTTAAATCTCTGTACTTTCCACTTTAACACTGGACATCTAACTACAAAGTAGAGGGTAAAAATAGACCTAGCCTAGTGTTTACATACACTGCAGAGGAACCCAATTCCAATGCAGGGGCCTTTATCAATGACACTGTTCACAATCAGAAGACATAGCTCATTTAGCAGGAAAACTCCTTTCCTTTTGAATAAACTTAAAAACAACCTGAAGAAACTATAAAGATCTAAGCCTGCATCTGTTACTCATAGTTCTAAAAATGAAATATTGAAATGCCTCCAAGGTTATGTTAGGTTTCTTTCTCTTTTACATTCAGGATATGAAGGGGGAAGGATGGCACTGGTATTTTCCCTCCCCATATGCACTATTTCTAGCTCATCTTGTCCCCACCAAGAATCTTGAACTCTATCTTCTTTGAACATAGCAAGCCATTAATAAACACTAACCTACACACACAGAAGGAACAGGTGGTGTGACACATGATTATAGTTTAGTTCCTGTGTAAAGTTTGTCTAAGGCTCCATAGCAGGGTTCCCTCACGCTCTCCAAAAATCCAGTTCAATTACTAATGTTTGAGATGATGTATCAAATTATGAATAAATAAGGATACTGCATAGCATCTAAATAAACCATGTAAAATTAAAGTGGTCTGAGCATAAGTTTGCAGTGGAGCTAAAGAAATAAAATCATTTGAAAATATAAATGTAGAACATTCTATCAATTCTTCCAGGTTGGGAAAATGAAATAAATACATAAGAATATAGCTCATAACTTCATGATCATAAAAACAGCATCTTCTGCAGACCCGGAGCAGACGATCCAGGAGGACGGAGATTTAACATCTAATCCTTTCACTGCAAGGCAGCTGCTCTCCTAAATGTGGTCCTTGAGCATCGCTGTGGAACATTCCTCCGGAGAACAAGTTGATGCTGGCACATACACATGTGGTGTTAATTCCTCCCAACTTTCCTTTGGGAGGTGATTCGTTTGAAATAAGTGCTACAAGAAATAGATCCTCCTCAGCGACAATATTTCCATTTCTGCAGCCAACATGAGCTCCTTCTGAGTATCCCAAGGCAGAGTATGACCTATGAAAGTGAGATGGCAAAAGGATCCTGTTCCACTCCACGTGGAATTTCAGAGTGCTGCCATCGTGCATTCCAGGTAGACCCTGGCAGACTCTGCTGTTACTGAACCTGCCGGACGCTCCCTCGAGGTCACTGTAACTGACAACATGAAGCTGTAGAACAGGAACTTAGGAATTTCTGCCCTCTCCATACCGACTCACACAAGCCGCTGCGTTATTTCCCCAGTAACCTTTGTATGCCCTGAGAGAGACACTTTTTCCAGTCGCCTTGATATATATTTTATATTTAAATTTTGGAAGCCTGAATATATTCCATGTATTACGAAAAATGCCACCTAAGCCTTGGAGAAGTGCATTAGAGGCAGCAGGTGGTTAGAAGCCATACAGCCCAGAAATGTCTACATTTTAAAAGTGAGTAATGTTTTCTATAGACTATAAATAGACTTACTTAAAACTTTGTATATCTTGCATGTCTTTTTTTTAGTTCCCATAAAATGTTTTATTAAGAGTAGTAAAATACATCCTGGTCTACAGAGAGAGTTCCAGGACAGGCTCCAAAGCTACAGAGAAACCCTGTCTCGAAAAACCAGAGAAAGAGAGAGAAGTAAAATAGCCAGGTAGTGGTGGCGTATGTCTTTAATCCTAGCACTTGGGAGGCAGGTGGATCTCTGTGAGTTTGAGGCCAGCCTGGGCCACAAAGCAAGTTCCAGGACTGCCTGGGCTGTTACACAGAGAAACCCCGTCTCAAACAAAACAAAACAAAACAAGAGTTGTAAAATAAAAATTGTCTCAGACTGAGGAAACACACATCTACCCAACACAGTGGGCTAGATGAGCAAACACAGCTAAGTCAACTGCAAAAACACGGGATTTGCCCCAGAGAAGCTTCCATGGTACAATGTCACGACACCCCCCTTCTCTGAGGGACTGCAGACTCACTGTAACACTTCTGCTTCAGTGATCACTGAGTTTGCGGTCTGGAACACTGAGATCCGCTGAAGGTTCTGCTGAGGGTGGAGGAATCGCAGAATGGGTAGCAGAGGAAGGGAATTATAAACACCAGCTAAGGCCATGTGACAAGCTGCAGAACCAAAGATTAAAATTGACAGGAGTGTTTCTGTCATGTTTTGATAAGAAAGTATTTGTACATATATTTGTGTTTTCTTTCCTCAATTTCTTTACTTTTTTTATTAAGAATTTTTAATACCATATTTTTTCATTATACATAGCTATCCCTGTTCCCACTCCCTCCCCTCCTCTCAGCCTCCTCAATTTTTTTTTTTTATCATGTAATGGTAATGGCATAAAAAACAATGGAATCGAATTGAAGACCTGCCCGGATATTAATTCACACACCTATGAACACCTGATTTTTGACAAAGAAACAAAAAAGATACAATGGAAAAAAGAAAGCATTTTCAACAAATGGTGCTGGCATAACTGGATGTCAACCTATAGAAGAATGAAAATAGATCCATAGCTGTTGCCACGCACAAAACTCAAGTCCAAATGGATTAAAGACCTCAATATAAATCCGACCACACTGAACCTGATAGATGAGAAAGTGGGAAGTAACCTTCAATGCATGGGCACAGGAGACTATTTCCTATGTATAACCCCAGTAGCACAGACAATAAGAGCATCAATAAATAAATGGGATCTCCTGAAACTGAGAAGCTTCTGTAAATCAAAGGACACAGTCAATAAGACAAAAAGGTAGTCTACTGAATGGGAAAAAAATCTTCACCAACTCCACATCAGACAAAGGACTGATCTCCAAAATATATAAAGAACTCAAGAAATTAGACATTAAAATTCTGAATAATCCAATTAAAAAGTGGTGTACTGAACTAAACAGAGAATTCTCATCAGAAGAATTTCAAATGGCCAAAAGATACTTAAGGACATGTTTCACATCCTTAGCTATCAGGGAAATGCAAATCAAAACAACTTTGAGATGCCATCTTACACCTGTCAGAAGGGCTAAGATCAAAAACATTATTGATAGCTTATGCTGGAGAGGATGTGAAGCAAGGGGAACACTCATCCATTGCTAGTGGGAATCCAAACTTGTGCAACCACTTTGGAAATCAGTGTTGCGGCTTCTCAGAAAACTGGGAATCAACTACCTCAGGATCCAGCAATACCTCTCTTGGGAATATATCCAAAAGATGCTCAATCATATGACAAGAGCATTTGTTTAACTATGTTCACAGCAGCATTATTTGTAATAGCCAGAACCTGGAAACAACCTAGATGCCCCTCGACTGAAGAATGGATAAAGAAAGTGTGGCACGTTTACACATTAGAGTTCCACTCAGCAGTAAAAAACAATAACATCTTGAATTTTGCATGCAAGTGGATGAAATTACATCATCCTGAGTGAGGTAACCCAGCCCCCCCCAAATGAATATGGTATGTACTCACTCATAAGTGGATACTAGTCATAAACAAAGGGTAGCGAGCCTATAGCTCGGGATCCTAGAGAAACTAAGCAATAAGGTAAACCCAAAGAAAAGCATATATAGACCCACCTGGAAATTGGAATCAGACAAAAATTTGGGACGGGGCGGGGAATATGGGGGGAGAGAAGGGGGTTGAGGAGAACTTGAGGGAATAGGATAGCAGAGATGGAGGAAGGACAGATATGAGAGCGAGGAAAGAGATACCTTGATTGAGGGAGCCATCATGGAGTTAGCAAGAATCCCGGTTCTAGAAAAATGCCCAAGAACCCACAGGGATAACCCCAGCTGAGACCCTAAGCAATAGAGGAGAGGGTATCTGAACTGACCTTACACTTGTAGTCAGACTGATGATTATCTTAAATATCACCATAGAACCTTCATCCAACAAACAGATGGGAACAGAGGCAATCACCCACATTGGAGCATTGGACTGAGCTCCCAAGATCCAGTTGAAGAGTAGAAAGAATGAGAGTATGAGCAAGTAATTCAAGACCATGAGGGGGTCATCCACTGAGACAGTTTGCTTGAGCTAATGGGAGCTCACCAACTCCAACTGGACTAGGAGTGAATGAGCATGGGAACAACCAAGCCCCCCTGAAGAGGGTTAACAGCTGGGGCAGACTGAGGGGCCATTGATAGTGACACTGGGATGTGTCTCTATTCCATATACCAGTTTCTTGGGATCCTATTCTCTTTGAATGTAAACCTTGCTCAACCTAGATGTAGTAGGGAGGGCCTGGGGCTTTCCACAGGGCAGGGTGCATGGCCCTCTCTTAGGAATGGAGGGGGTAGGGTGGGAGGGTCTGTGGAGGGAGAGGGAGGGGACTAAGAGGAGGGGAGGGAGTGAAAATTTGGATTGGTATTTTTTTAAGTAATAAAAAAAGAATTTTCAATACTACATTTTTTCAATATACATAGCTATCCCTGTTCCCACTCCCTCCCCTCCCCCTGGCCTCCTCAATTTTTTTTATCATGCAATGTAACATGATGCATAAGTATAATATCAATATGAGAAAATTAGTGGTTATCATATTTAGGTTTGAGATACTAAAAGAATATCCCTCAAGGAACAATGTCACCAATTCTAAAATTTTTCAAAAATTTATAATGCATATGCAGTTGTTCAAGGGATAGTTATATCATGTTAGGCATAATCAATACCTGGTTAAATATACAATGCATTTGCAATTGTATATGGAATAGTTATATCATGCTAGGTATAATTATGACCTAGCTATTGTTTTCATGTTAAAATTAAGCATGACATAAGGAGATATGATTGTGTGTCAAGTTGACAAGGGGTGGATTGTGATGACTATCCTTGATTGTCAACTTGACCAAATCTAGAATTAACTAAAACCCAAAAGTTTAGATACACCTGGGAAGGGTTTTTTCTCAATTAAAATCATTTGAAATGGTAAGAGGCACTTTTAATCCAGACCTTTTGAGGTTAGAAGATACATCTTTAATCTAGGCCATACTTTCTACTGGCAGCCTATATAAAGAAAGTGGAAGAAGGCTTGCTCTCTTTGCTTGCTTGCGCTCACTCTCACTGGCAAGTCTATACTTGCATTAAAGGCTACTTTTTCAGTATTTGGGCATATTCTGAAGACCAGACAAGACATCCAGCCTTGTGGACTGAACAACTACTGGATTCTTGGACGTTCCATTGGTAGACAGCCATTGTTGGACTAGCTGGACCACAACCTGTAAGCCATTCTAATAAATCCCATACGTATCTGTCTGTGTGTATAATATTACACATATTATATATATATATATATATCTTACACATTATATATATATATATATATATATATATATATATATATATATATATATACCTTCATTCTACCAATTAATTCTGCTCCTCTGGGGAGCCCTGACTAATACTAATTTCTGGTACTGATGAGAATGGACTACCTGGGGCTGGAGAGCTAGATTAACAGTCAAGCGCACTACTCCTCTTCAGAGGATTCAGGTTCCATTCCCAGCTCTCACACTGTGTGTCTCATACCACCACATAAAACTCCCATTCCAGGGGCTCTGGCACCCTCTTCTGGTCTCTGTGGGCACCTACATGCAAGTGGTACACATAAACTCGTGCCATCACACACACATACACTGAAATAAATTGGTATCTCTTAAAAGAAGGAAAGGTCCCACTCTCACCTGGAAGACCTCAGTCAGGAAAGCAGCCTTAACTCCCACTCCAGACAAAGAGATCCAAATGGGAACTTTCTAATATAACCATTCATATTTATACTAACTTTACTGTTTTCAAAGAAGCAAGAGTCAGGGTTTGTGTCACAGAGCAGACCTTCACCTGCGATTTACTCTTCCTAGCATCCCACGTGACCTTCTGTTTGGGGGTAGAGTCTCCTCGCTGTGTGTGGTCAGTGATCTAATTTGACCCAACGCATGCTTGTTCCTATCGTTCTCATGCTCACCCAGTGAAGGCCGGGCTTCTGTATAGAATATTCCAGATCGAGAAAATACTTGTTGCTTGAATAATAACTTGGGACTTGGAGCACTGGTTTTCCGATTTTGAAAAATTACAATGCATCTCTGCTGTAGATTAGCTCCCTGGCGCCTGTGAATTTTATATTCTGTACTGGCTTTTAATCTAAGCCGAAACACTGTGAGCACCAAGAGACCTGCTGAGTATCAAAATGTTTCCTGGCCCTGTGGCTGCCAGAGTAACCAAAACTTCCTTGCTTCTAGAAATACCACTGCAGTGGATGGCTCAAGCGAGACTCTCCAGTGAGACTCAAAACTCCGTGAATTTCAAACAGACAGTAAAGGGGAAAGGTAAGACACAGTGCTGGGGTCTCCCTCCACACCTGGAATAACACGGTCGCCATATTTAAGGCAGAGCATGTGCCCGAGGTTGGAGGCTGCTCCTGACTTACCCGTGGGAATAGCCATAATCATAAGCCGAGGCTGTTTTCCGGCTGACGTCAGTCCCTCGAGAGAACTGGGACGCTCCAAGACTGTAGGCCTGAGCAGCTTGCTGCTGGGAGGAGACTGCTGACGCTTGACTAAAAGCCTCCGACTCCTGGCGGTGTGCTGCGGAAGAGCGGCTGCTGTAGGCGGTGGAGCCATGCGTGTAGATGGCAGAGCGCTTCTTCTCCTGCTGGTAATGGCTCATGGTGGTGCGAAGGTCCTTGTTCCGGTAACTGAGGTCATAGTGCTGGTGGGACTTCTGATAGAAAGGCAAAGACATCGTGTGCCCTTGAGAGGAGGGAGCAACCTACAAGAGAACAGTTCTTGACTGAACAATCCCCAAGAACAATTCATCTCAGCCAGTGTAGAAAAAATGCAGATTGCAATGGTTCTGAGAAGTGAATAGGAAAGACTGTAAGTTCGCCTTAACCGGGCACTCACAAATCCTCTCCCTGCCATTATGTGTTCTTTTCTTGCTTGCTTAGGACAGTCAAACAAAGTTTCTTCTCTGACTACTGTGCTTTCTCTCAAACACTCTGTAGTGCCTATTTCTAATTTTCTTTTTTATTATTTTATTTATCTATTTTTAAATTTCATTTTACAGTCAACCACAGTTCTCTTCCCACCCCTTTTCCTGCCACCCCCCCCCCCTTACCTTCCCCCAGCTTCTTCCCCCATCCACTCCTCCCAGTGGGTAAAGGCCCCTATAGGGAGTCAAGGAAGTCTGGTACATTAAGTTGGGGCAGAACCAAGCCCACCACCCTCCCTGCATTAAGGCTGAGCATGGCATCCCACTATAGGGAATGGACTCCAATAAGATAGCTCATGCACCAGGGATAGATCCTGGTCCTACTGCCAAGGGTCCCTCAGATAGACCAAGCTTCACCACTACGTGCTCCAGATGAAACACCCACGCCAAAACACCAAGAAAGAGCAAATGTGTTGGCGAGCTAACAGTGGGGCTGCAGAAAGAGAGGAAGGGCAGATAGTACAGGCTCCTAAAGGAGATACAAAGGGTGTGACTTTTACTCAGAGAGCTAACACGCCAAAAGAAGTCTCTGAAGAAGCAAGCCCTTGCTCATGTCTGAAGAAAAGATTGTTGAAGAAAAGCCAAGAGATCAATTAGAGGGCTACACTGGGCTGAATTATACCCTTTCCCCAGACTGATGTGCTAAAGGGCCTCCAACCCTCAGAATGAGACTGCGTTTAAAAACTGGGTTCTTGGGCTGGAGAGATGGCTCAGAGGTTAAGAGCATTGCCTGCTCTTCCAAAGGTCCTGAGTTCAATTCCCAGCAACCACATGGTGGCTCACAACCATCTGTAATGAGGTGTGGTGCCCTCTTCTGGCCAGCAGGCATACACACAGACAGAATATTGTATACATAATAAATAAATATTAAAAAAAAAACTGGGTTCTTGGGGCTGGAGAGATGGCTCAGAGGTTAAGAGCATTGCCTGCTCTTCCAAAGGTCCTGAGTTCAATTCCCAGCAACCACATGGTGGCTCACAACCATCTGTAATGAGGTCTGGTGTCCTCTTCTTGCCTGCAGGCATACACACAGACAAAACATTGTATACATAATTAATAAATAAATATTTAAAAAAAAAAGAAAAACTGGGTTCTTAAGGGGAAAATTCAACTGAAATGAGAGCATCAGGAGGCCCTTAGCCACCAGGGTTGGTATCCCCAGAATAAAAGAAAATCAGGATGGTGTCTCAAATACTTGATAGGGTGACCACCATGTGAAGGACAGTGTCTGAACACATGATAAAGTGACCAACCATGTGGGTGGCAGTATCTAAACAATGATGGAGCAACCATCATGTGGAAGCACAGGAGAAGTGGTCCATCTACAAGCCATAGCAACCATCATGTGGAAGCACAGAAGTGGTCCATCTACAAGCCATAGCAACCATCACATGGAAGCACAGAAGTGGTCCATCTACAAGCCATAGCAACCATCACATGGAAGCACAGAAGTGGTCCATCTACAAGCCATAGCAACCATCACATGGAAGCACAGAAGTGGTCCAATCTACAAGCCATAGCAACCATCACATGGAAGCACAGAAGTGGTCCAATCTACAAGCCATAGCAACCATCACGTGGAAGCACAGAAGTGGTCCATCTACAAGCCATAGCAACCATCACATGGAAGCACAGAAGTGGTCCATCTACAAGCCATAGCAACCATCACGTGGAAGCACAGAAGTGGTCCATCTACAAGCCATAGCAACCATCACATGGAAGCACAGAAGTGGTCCATCTACAAGCCATAGCAACCATCACATGGAAGCACAGAAGTGGTCCATCTACAAGCCATAGCAACCATCATGTGGAAGCACAGAAGTGGTCCATCTACAAGCCTATCAGAAGCCTTACCATTGCTTTACCCTTATTCACATTGTCTGATGTTTTGCCTGTATGCTATGTTTGTACCCCATGTGTGTGCTGACACATGGTATAGAGAAGAGGGTGTCAGAGCCTTTGGGACTGAAGTTACAAAAGGCAGTGTGCTGCCATGTAGGTGTTGGGAATTGAACCTGGGTCCTCTAGATGAGTAGCCTTATCAAATCTAAGAACACTTGACCTTGGATTTCTAGACTCCAGAACTGTAAGGAAATACATTTCTGCAGGCTAGACCTCTTGTCCTTTACACTGGGCTCGTGGTTCGAAGGGACAGCCAGTGGCATTCACATGAAGGAAAAGGCAATGCTCCCAAGGTTTTTTATTCTCCTGACTAGGAGAGTGAAGTTACCATTATCTGAGATGGGGAAGGGAAGAAAGTATCATCTGGGATGGAAAAATCCAGAGGATGGTTGGAGATGTCCTACATTTAAGGTACCTGCTACACCCTCCAGCTGATGGTTTAAGTGGGAAGCCAAATGAAGAACACGGTCATAGTGTAGGATGGATATTAAATCTTAGAGCCAACTGCATGTAGGTGAAACTGAAAACAAAGATTGCTGGGTGGTGGCGCACACCTTTAATCCCCGCACTCTGGAGGCAGAGACAGGTGGATCTCTGCGAGTTGGAGGTCATCCTGGTCTCTGGAAGTTTCAGATCAGCTAAGACTGCACAGTGATATCCTTTCCGAGGTGAGAGAAGAAGATGAATATGAGTACAAACAGAAAAGCCCCAGAACTAAACCGGGGTCTGCGAATGTTTATGAATACAAGTTCTCCCAAATCTTATAAACACTTGGCAACTTTCAAACCAGAAAAAATACTTATTCCAAATAAAAATATGGACATTTCGATTCTTACTATATAAAGAAGAACGTCAGGCCTCAGTGTGGCAGCTGGCAGTGTGAACTCGGGCTGCTGGCAGTGTGAACTTGGGCTCCTGGGCAGCTGGCAGTGTGAACTTGGGCTGCTGGCAGTGTGAACTTGGGCAGCTGGCAGTGTGAACTCGGGCTGCTGGCAGTGTGAACTTGGGCTCCTGGGCAGCTGGCAGTGTGAACTTGGGCAGCTGGCAGTGTGAACTTGGGCTCCTGGGCAGCTGGCAGTGTGAACTTGGGCAGCTGGCAGTGTGAATGCCCGCTGGTCATTTAGCTTCAGGAGGGGAGGCTTCACATTGTATTTACTTTTCTATTTACACCGGTCCATCTATTAATTAACTAATTATGTGGGGTGCATTGTGTCACTGCATGTACACAGAGGGCAGAGGACAACTTGTTAGCATCTGCTCTTTCCTCCCTTCATGTGGGTTCCAGGGATGGAACTCACGTGCCTTTACTCACGGAGACCCCGCATTCACTTTTATAAATAATGCATCACCAAAGAAAGACTACCCGCCATGTGGGAAAATAGGGTATGTCATAATTTTATAGATATTTCCCCCTAAGTTTTAATGCATCATATTTTGAAATATTATTTTCAAAAATATGTAAGAAAAATATTTTCAAGTAAAGGTTTTTTTCAAACCTTATTTTACTTAAAAATCCTAAGTGGGGAGTGAGTCCTTTAAATTTTTGTCAAATTCAAAACTAAGTTTTATTTAAACTGCTTAAAAAGTCAAAGTGTACTCTCTAAAAAAGAAAATCCAGAAATATGCATCTTAGGTCCCATGGAAAATACCAGTCTACATGGCATTTCCTAAGAAGAAATAAAATAGCTACTAGCAAACAACACTTAAATAGATTGCTTTTCCTGTTATTAAATATACAGAATTGTACTTAATAGTTGCTAGATAATGTTTATAGTATAAAGCGTTTGGATACATTAATCTAGAATGGTATTAGTGTCGTGAAATGTTAGAGAAGTCTCTGTGGCAGTGCCACGAGTGACTTACAAATAACAAAGATCTTTCACTATATTATAATGCAATTATATTATGTTACATTGTAAACTAACACCACCACCAGATGATTCAAAATGCTATCATTTTCACAGAACATATTATTTAAATGTATTACCCTAATTCTATTTTCCAGTCTTTGTTATCTGACCCAAAGTACATTTATTTTATTAATATCTATTACTTAGTACATAGGGGTCATGTATTACCAGTAAACAGGGCTTGACTTTAAGTCACCAGGACTGACTGACCTTTGAAACCAAGGTATAAACCACCTCCTTTTCTTATGTGAGTCAGGTTTAGCCCAATACACAACAGCCAGAATTTGTTAAAAAGAAAGATGATTTTGTCATCTTCTGTGCCTCTGAAACCTACATTTTCTTCCTAAAAATAGTTTGGGAGCTGAGGAAGAAATACTAACTCTGTAATTGTAATCTTGCTGCAGGACTCTTAATGCTGGCAGCAGAGGCCAAAAGCTGATGACAATTACCTACAGGAGGCAATAATTTCAGGGTCACAGTGCCAGGTCTGCCACCTCTCTAGTACCCCACCATTTTCAAGTCAGAAATAACACAGTGCACTTGAGAGTTCACCCACACTGGAGCATGCGCTAGTGGCTTTGAAGGGAATTTGTGTGCATCTGGCCTAATTTGCACTAGGGGATGGAGACAGATCTGTAGGCATGCAGAGGAGGGAAAACACCTCACTACTTCCTGTCCCTCGTCCAGTCCAGATTCCAACCAGACCGCTGAACTATAACTTGGAGTTGAATCTGAAACAATATGATCTTATAGTTCCAGCAATGGCAGCTTCATTTCAAAAGAATACAGTGACACAGCAAAATGGCACGGGCCCCAGCAGGCACCCTGCGGCCCCGCTCTCCCTTCCCCTGCATTGCCCTGCTGAGCTGAGAAGACAGACATAAACTACCGAGTGCATTTGCCGCCTGTGTGTCACACTTACCAGTCTCTGGGGCAGAGATGGCCGGGGGATATTCCACTGCTGTGGCCAAGGAGCAGGAGGAGAGAATGAAGACCCTAGGTGGCTGAATCCCAGAGAAAGTTAAGAGGCAGGGCTAGAGGCAGGATCAGGGGGCCAGTTCAAAAATAATGCATGTGGTCAGGCAGCAGAATGTCAGGGCCCCACAGGCAGCCTTTTATGGCCAAGAAGGCAGATAAATATAGCAGCACAAGGGAGGGTAGTCCCAGACCCAGAAGAGACGAAGCAGTACAGCAAGAAGTTGCACGAGCAGTAGGATTAGGCTGATGGTTCCATGAATCTGGCCTGATAAAAGCAAATAAAGCAGTTTCACTGGGTTACATGGCCGTGTCCAATATAACTTTATTGCTTTATATTTAAAAGTGCAAAACAAGTGGCTTGTGTTTATAGCTAAAAACAGGTGTAGGAATCTGATCCTCAAAATGGACTTCATGGAATTTTACTGCCAAGATGTGGGCTTTGTGTGCACCGCTGGTAACACATATACCACAGGGGCAAAAGGCACAGCGTGAAAGAAAGAACTCGAGGCTGACCCAGCGTACCACGTGCTGGCCATTTCACTTCACGATGAACACTCCTTGTTCCTCTCGGTTCAAGAAAATTGACAAAATGCATCAGAGCTTCAGATGTAAACATTTACTTCCTTGTTTCTTAGCAAAACCCTCAGGAAAAGGAATTCATTATTGTGTCCTTCCAAACTCAAGGACAGGGACAGCCCAACTAACTCGTTCTTTGTTCCCAACCAATTCTGCTTCTTCAACGGTAAGAGGAAGAAGGGGCTCAGCCTGACAGCACAGGTTCCCTCCCCAGACTCCATGTGAAAAGAAGTCTGGAGCAATGGTTCACATCCGTAATTCCAGAACACTATAGAGCCTATAGCCCCAGGAGTCCTACAGCGAGATGACAGACAGATGTTGATGCCTGCTGCTACACCATACAGAAATATGGGCCTACAGACAGGACGACCACCATGAAGCTGGTGGGTCAGCGGACCTGAAATACTCAGCCAAGCTGAACAAGACAAACACCCCAGCTGAGTGAAAGGAAGAACCAACCCCAGCAAGCTGTCTCTCCCACTCTCACACACAGACACACAGCACACACACTAACTGAACGGAAAATACGCAACTACATCTATAAACTGCAGAAACCATTTGCTTCAAGAACTCTCATCAGGTTTGCCTCGCAGAATGCCTAGAGACTTTTCTGGTATATGCGGTTCATTGAGACCACATTGTCTATAAAACATACTTTAATTCAAGTCGGGCGGTGGTGGCACACGCCTTTAAACCCAGCACTAGGGAGGCAGAGGCAGGTGGATCTCCGTGAGTTCCAGGCCACCATGGTCTCCAGAGTGAGTTCCAAGACAGCCAGGGCTACACAGAGAATCCCTGTCTCAAACAAACAAGCAAACAAAAAACCATAAATAAATAAACAAACAAATAAATAAATAGTACTTTAATTCTATAATTCCACTCCTCTATATTCAGAGAGAGACAAGAATTCTAGCTAGTTTCTTCTCTTAAGGAAACGCCTGGTTTTAAGGCAGATATAGATTTTCTCTTTAATTTAACTGGAAGAATGCTGGCATTTTCTGAGTATAAAATGATGAGTGACTGCAGACAAAATAGATGTCTAAGCTTTATTTAGGCCCTAGCACTCGGCCAGCTCGCGTTCACTTTACAGCAGCACACAAAGTAATCAGTGGCAGACCATCACTCTCTGCATGAGGGGGGAATGAAAGAAACATTGTTAAGAAGTGAAATGTGAAGAAAACAATTAAGAACCAAATTCCACCTAAAATAAGAAAGCTATTTCCTAGGCTTAAACTAAAACTCACATATCTACAATATGAAAAAAGGAAAATGAAAATATGATAAAAATGAAAGGAAAGTCTGCATCTATTCAGTTAAGTGCATGAAGCATTTGCTGAAAACCCCTGCGTGGGCTGCACCCAGCACACCGAGGCACACACAGCGCAGCACAGCACACCGAGGCACACACAGCACACCGAGGCACACACAGCACACCAAGGCACACCGAGGCACACACAGCACACCGAGGCACACACAGCGCAGCACACCGAGGCACAGCGCAGCACACCGAGGCACACACAGCACACTGAGCACAGCACACCGAGGCACACACAGCACAGCACACCCAGCACACTGAGCACAGCACAGCACACCGAGGCACACACAGCACACCGAGGCACACACAGCACACCGAGGCACACACAGCACAGCACACCGAGGCACACACAGCACAGCACACCGAGGCACACACAGCACACCGAGGCACACACAGCACACCGAGGCACAGCGCAGCACACTGCAGAGTGAAAAGATCCCTAGAGACAATTACATGGTGGTGGACTCAGTGACACGATGCAGTAAGGACGTGGCACAGGAAGAAAACATGATTCTCGGTTAGAGCTTCATAAAGCAACATCTAAATGATTCCCTCACCTTTACCAGATGAGAACAAAGAGGGAAATCTAACGTTATGCTGGGAAAGGGGAAGAAAAATAACTGATACAGGCCCTGTGGTTAAAAATTTCCAAATTCTAAGCCCAATCTCTCCAATGCAGATCATCTAAACATAAGAAAAATCTTAAGTGAATTACCGGGTTTTTTGAAGGCTGCAGTTGGAATAACCTACAATTGTAGGGTAACTAGCTTGTATCCCCACTAGCTTAAATTTGCCGTGTGTGTGTATGTGTGTGTGTGTGTGTGTGTGTGTGTGTGTGGTGTGTGCACACACCGCACATACATCTACGTGCGTGTAGGGAGGGTGGGTCTTGAGTATCTGATGTCTTACCTTGCTGCTCATTGAATGCTTCAAGAACCACGTCATGCCTCTAGGCTTTAAAGCTGCATTCCTTCTCAAGCGGTCTCTAGATGGAGTTTCTGGGCTTTTGATCTAGAAGGTGACTGACCTACTCTGTCCTCACTCATAAACTGAGCAGCATACCTTAGGAAGGAACAGTTTATTCTCAAAAGGAAACTGCTTGGAATTGATATCTCACCTCTGACATGCCCCTTCTTTGGTGCTGTTTTGTTTTTAACCTCTGATGTCCCTGAAAACAATCCAGAAATGTGTTTGTGTTACCATTTAAGGCTGTGGGTTGCAAGCAGTGGAGTGAGGAGGTGTGGAAGAGGGGCCGTGGGAATAGTGAGAGGACTGGGCCTAGAATTCTTTCCAGAAGCCAAGTTTCACCCAGTTATTAAATGAACCAGTTCTGAACTAGATCTGGATCTAAAATTAGAACTAGTTATCTGAGCAGTGGCAATGTGAAGCCAACCGTCTCCCATCAGGCCCTGCAGGCTGCAAATGTCCTGAGCAAGTTCCCTCTGAACTAGGCAGAAGGGAAGGACTTCTGGAAAAGAGCAAACCTGTGATGGTACAGCACCCAGGTCCTGTCCACTGCCATGTCTCTGGAGTAGACTCTGCCACCAGTAAGCTCAAGCAATCCCAAAGAGGCCTTGGTTTTCTGTGGAATGCTTTACTCATGCCTTCAAATATTAATTTCTTTCTGTTCTTTCCTGGGCCTGCACTTCCTTCTCTCACTTCTTTCCCCCATCACAAGAACCTTTACTCTGCCTCTCCAGACCCTCGGTATTAACTGTTGCTCACTGCTATGACAAAATGCCTAAAGTAAAAAGCTTGCCTGGGCTCACAGCTCGAGGCATGGCCTGTCATGAGAGGGAGGCACAGTGACAGGAACATGAAGCCACTGGTCACGTATGTTCACAGTCAGAAAGCAGAGAGAGAAAAGCATGCTGTCGGCTGGCTTTCTCCTTTTCACTCAGTCTGGGACTCCAGACCATGGGATGGTGTCACTCACATTCAAGGTGAGTCTTTGCTACTCAGTTAAACCTTTCTGGTAACATCCTTAAAGACACACTCAGAAGTGTGTTTTTATGGTGACCCAGAAGTGTGTTTCTGTAGTGACCCAGAGGCATGCTTCTATGGTAACCCAGAGGTGTTTTTCTATAGTGGAAATGTACTTCTATGGTGACCCAAAGGTGTGTTTCTATGGTGACCCAGAGGTGTGTTTCTATAGTGACCCAGAGATATGTTTCTATGGTGATTCTAATTCCTGCCAATTTGACAACAAATATTAATTATCATACTATGCATGTTTGCTTCAAGAGGGAAGCTCTTGGTTGCTAAGTTGAATCTGGCCCAGGACTGTTGGCCAAGTCAGCAGAGGCAGATAAAATATTTCTGCACAAGCAGCAAAAGGGTGGGTAGTCAGGGGCACTGATGGAAACTCTTACTGAGGCAGAGGTGAAGGAGTGACCTTGGCTTCTGCCACCACCCTAGATCCAAAATGTAATTGATGGAGGAGGGTCATTTATCTATGTGTTACTTTCATTGGTTAATAAAGAGACTGCCTTGGCCTTTTAATAGGGCAGAAAATTAGGTGGACAGAGTAGACAGAATAGAATGCTGGGAAGAAGGCAATGAGGCAGACGCCATAGCTCTCCTCTCTGAGATGGATGCAGGTTAGAATCTTCCCGATAAGCCACCACTTTGTGGTGCTCCACAAATTACTAGATATGGGTTAAAGCAAGATATGAGAGTTAGCCAAGAAGAGGCTAGAGATAATGGGCCAGGCAGTGTTTAAAAGAATACAGTTTCCGTGTTATTATTTTTGGGGCATAAGCTAGCCAGGCGGCTGGGAGCCAGGTGGCAGGAAAGCAGCCCACTGCTCCTTCTACATGTAATGGTCTGTCCTGTTCCTTTAAGAGACAAGCCCCACCATGAGGGGCATTGGGGCATTGGGTCCAGGCCGGGAGCCATGAGGCAGGTAAGAGACAGACAGATAGGCACACCATGCAGAGTGAGGTTAGATATTTATATTTACTTAGTGGGTTATAGAAGAGAAGAGGAAAGGGGAGAGGTAGAAGGGGTACAAGGAGGGGGGGAGAAGAGGAGAAGCTACCTCTTTAGAAGAGAGATAAAAAAGAAGGAAGGAAGGTCCACTTGCCTCAGGGGACTGGGGGGAGTGGGTGGGGCTTGTCTCTTAAAGGGACAAGACAGACCATTACACAAACCCTGGCCTTGACACCTCTCTTCCTAGACTACACTGTCTGGGGGCAAATGAGGGCAGAGATATGGGACAATATCTTTCTTAGTTTTTTTGTTTGTTTGGTTGGTTGGTTTTTTTTTTGTTTGTTTGTTTGTTTGTTTTTGAGACAGGGGTTTCCCTGTATAGCAGCCCTGACTGTCCTGGAACTTGCTATATAGACCAGGCTGGCCTCAAAATCACAGAGATCTACCTGCCTCTGCCTCCCGAGTACTGGGATTAAAGGTGTGCACCACCACCACCTGGCTTGTGGGGCAATGTCTTAAATGGTAAGCAGGTTCCATGCCCTGAACATCAACTACCTATAATATACTCTAAGATACTCTAATATACCCCTAAGATAATGAGAAAGTAACTACACTATGTTTTAACCTTGATCCATGCCCTTCTGCTCACACCACACTCATCTGCTCACACCATGCCCTTCTGCTCACATCACGCCCTTCTGCTCACACCATGACCTTCTGCTCACACCACGCCCTTCTGCTCACACCACGCCCTTCTGCTCACACCACGCCCTTCTGCTCACACCACACCCTTCTGCTCACACCATGCCCTTCTGCTCACACCATGCCCTTCTCCTCTCACCACGCCCTTCTGCTCACACCACGCCCTTCTGCTTACACCACGCCCTTCTGCTCTCACCACACCCTTCTGCTCTCACCACGCCCTTCTGCTCTCACCACGCCCTTCTGCTCACACCACGCCCTTCTGCTCTCACCACGCCCTTCTGCTCACACCATGCCCTTCTGCTCACACCACGCCCTTCTGCTCTCACCACGCCCTTCTGCTCTCACCACGCCCTTCTGCTCACACCACGCCCTTCTGCTCACACCACGCCCTTCTGCTCACACCACGCCCTTCTGCTCACACCACGCCCTTCTGCTCACACCACGCCCTTCTGCTCACACCACGCCCTTCTGCTCATACCACGCCCTTCTGCTCTCACCATGCCCTTCAGCTCTCACCACGCCCTTGTGCTCACCACTGATAAATGAAGGGCTCTGTGCATGTTGAGTTCTCCTGTGGCTAAACACTAATCTGCTTGGCTCTTTCCTTTTCTCTTTCACTTTGCCCCAACCCCCTTCCTGTGATTCTGACAGAATCTTTGCTTGACTCGGGCTGTAATGTTTTCCTCTCATTATCAACTAATGTGTGTCATCAAATAACATGCTTGAATTCCAGAGACAGAAAATTACAAAATGTGGCATTTTGAGAAGCCTGATGACTTCATCACTGTTTCCACACAAAGGCATTAGCAATTAGAACCACATTTCACTCATGAATCCCTTTATTTTCCAGACTAACCGACACATTACATGTAATTTGTCAGAATTATTGAGAGCTGTGATCCACTCATGCGTCAGTACTAAGACACACTGTCTGAAAGCCTGGGCACTGTGATGAACTACAGTAAACCAGGTCCTGAAGCCAAGGCAAAATCAGGGCTACAGCTGGGGGCCCAGGACATGTGCAGACAGCTCATTCCTTCTTCTGTCCCTTAGAACCTTCCCAGGGCCCCTCCTTAGCACAGTGTAGGGAATCTTGGCATTGGAGCCCGCCTACTCCTCCAGCCCCACCCCCTCTGTTTCCCTAACTGCTCCTGAGCTCCAACCACAGGTAAGTCCTTGCGATTCCCCTAGCTCTGGGGCTTGAATGCCTCAGTCCCTCCAATGAGCCATCCTCTCAGTTTGCCTACCACGTGCACACTTCTTTCCTGGCTTCACTTCCCCTCCTTGGGGACTCCTTGTCATCCCCTTGGGGAAATGTCCCCAATCCCACTAGACTGTGATATGATATGATATGATATGATATATATATAATATGTATAAGTGATATATATATATATCATATGATATGTAAACAGTGTGTTTGTGTTTCTGTTTCCTGTGCTATGAATTACCTACAGACAGAAGCTGGTCTCTCTGTATAGGACTCCCAGTATCTAGCATGTCTCTTGACATATAATGGCTCTTTGATAAGGAACCAGGAACTACTCAGAGATGGGAAAAAGAAGAACAATGAAACAGCCAGGCCCAGGAGCAACAGACAAGTAACAGATCAGCTTTCAGTACTATCTGCCTTGTTTGTCTCCAGAGCTGGTGATGGAGCCAGCCAAACCACTATGGGCTGGGCCTATCTCTAAGAGTCAGATTCATGGAGACAGAACCGTGGTGGTGTATTTAATGGGTGTGAAATTTTGGTTGGGAGAGGTGAAAAGTTCTAGAGATGAGTGAGAGCAGCATACTTCATGCCACAAAGCAGTAAAATGGCCAGTTCACCACCTATGAGTACTGGATGCTCAGAGCCCCACCCTTCTAACAGATGGACTTGCCTCTAGTAAATCCGAGAAGGGCAACAAAGAGCTGTGCTCCCCCAAAAGGAGGCAACAGTACCAGCAGAAACAATTGCTGCTCTGCATAAGGGGCAGTGTGGACCCTGGTCACTGTGGTTATCAAGCTGCATGCATTCCTTTCCATCCTGCCCATAGCCATCCGTTTAGTAGTATTGCCGAACGCATCGTATTACTCCTGTACTTTGTTGCCTAGTCTAAATGCTAAGCACATGGGTGCTTCTGGGATTTGCAATTGGAAGGAGGCAGTAGGTAAATCTTCATTTTCACCTAGGTCTTCCATCACCCATGTTTTCTTCTGTGAGGCCTTTTAATCTCTCTGGTTCTTGTATTTTCTCAGGCCCCTTGATAGGGAGGAGCAAGAGCAATTCTCTTTCCTGGATACATGTTAGGCTCATCTGAGCAGCTCTAAACCATACTTAGGACAAGGCTGTATTCTAGAACAATTAACTGGGAATCTTTGGAATGGACATGAATGCTTTTTAAAAGCTCCAAAATGATTCCGGCATGAAACATAAGAGGGAAAAATCATCTCACCTCTTTTAGTTCTAAAGTCACAAAAGTCTGGAACTAAAAAGAAAGCTACAAATACCTGTACAAACAAAAGTTTCTTTTTCAATTATTTCCTTAGGAAGTGTTTTTCCAGATGGTATTATGAGTTCCAGGGTATGTTTTACGAGACTGCCATTTGGAAAAATCAGGCTGATGTATAGTGCCAGAAACCAAATGTACCATACTGTTACTCAGTACTCCATTAATAATACAATGTTGCCCAGTGTGGTGACATGCACTTATAATAGGAGCAATCACTGAGGTTGAAGCAGGAAGATCATGAGTTCAAGGCTAGCTTGTCTCAAAAGCAAAAGCCAAAAAAAAAAAAAGAGAATGTTTGGATTATTTTGTCAAACATTCAATAGATGTAAGAGACATCTATTTTTAAATGTATTATAAATTTCTTTGCGGGGCTGGAAATCCTGTTTGGATTTCCTCCTGGGTGACATATTTTTTCAAAATATATGTGAGTTATGTTGATTTATAGGTGGATTTTTTTATATCACCATTAAGCTGTTATAAACGGCCATCGTTGCTGAGAACTCCTGTATATTGCATACCATACTGGTTCTTTACAAAAACAAATGTTAACTTTTTTTAAAACCAAATCTCTCCGGGCAGTGGTGGTGCACACCTTTAATCCCAGCACTTGGGAGGCAGAAGCAGGCAGATCTCTGTGAGTTTGAGACTAGCCTGTTCTACAAGAACTAGTTCCAGGACAGGCTCCAAAGCTACAGAGAAACCCTGTCTTGAAAAACCAAAAAAACAAAAACAAACAAACAAACAACCCAAATCTCTAAAAGATACTTATTATCTCCAGGTATAAATGAGAAAATTAGAGTTCAGGGAGCTTAGCAGAGCTGCTTCTCTAGCTCTTTAAAGTCACTAAAGGTCACAAAATTATAGAGGGCAGAGTGAAGTTTAAATCCAGTTCGGGCATGCTATAAGGACCCACTATTAAATCACAGTTAATAAAAACCCAAAACATATACTGCGGCTCAACCTGAAGACCAGAAAAGCAAAGCAGCAAGCCACTGAGCTTTGACCTCAGTACGAATGGCGATCCTGCCTCCAAGAAAACTCAGGATGAGACTGTGAGAGAGAGCTGTCTCCTCCCGTCTTACAGTTCTCTCTGGTTCTGGGATTAAGGACGTGCACCACTACTGCCTGGTTTCTATGGGAAGCTAGTGTGGCTACCAGGATTTAAAGGTGTGTGTCACTGCTGCCTGGTATATAAGGCTGGACAGAGTGGCTGTTTTACTTTTCTGATATTCAGGCAAACTTTATTTATACAAATGAAATGCCACTACACGCTATAGTGATCTTTATTCATGTTTTATAAATAAAGCTTGCCTGAGACCAGAAGATAAAACTAAGCCACTAGAGGCCATGCAGTGGTGTCACACACTTTCAATCCCAGGATTTGGGAGACAGAGGCAGATGGGCCTCAGTTTCTCTATTTTATTTTCCAACAGTATTTCATGTTGAAAAGATATCTTCCATCATTGTTTATTGCACTTGGGAAAAGAGGTATTGAGCTTCCTAGTTTCAAATTTTTACCATTTTTCAGCCCTTGGCCAATTTTCTGTTTTTAAACTTAGTAGCATCTGGCTTAGTGGAATTTTGTTCATTTATAACACTTTAAAGTTATGTTAAGACATGGTCTTTAATGAGGCATTTTATATGAAATTATTATGAAATAGAGTTACAATAGGAATTAATGTAGTGGAGCTAAGCATTTTCTTTAATGTCCTCTTTTGCCTTGGATAATAAATTTTATTGAGTGCCATGAGCCACCTTTTGGGGTGACTTCTGCCATAGTCCTGGCTACACCAGCTTCATATGTTTCAGGGTGGAGGTGTGTGAATTATAAATGCTAAGATAAGAAAGAAACACAGAGACACAGAATAGTACCAGGAGGGCAATTCAGTGAACACTGAATGCTGAATTTGCCCGTGTTTATTTTTCATACGCTTTTATAACTCAATAGAAAAGGGGGAAAGAAAGAAAAAGACTGCTTTAACATGACACAAAGGACAACCAGAACAGTTACTTGCTTCAATACTTGAGACATCAAGTCACTATTTCCTGAGTAAAGCATTTGATGCTTGTAGCAATGAACACACCCTAGACCAAGTATCCTGTAGGCAGTCACTCCCTATGCCAACCCTCCTATTTTAAATGAAGGACTACAGGAGTATGCTTGAATTCTCTGACCTTTGGTCAGGATGGAGCAGATCCACCTCTAACGGTCATCTTAATGTCCAAAACACCAAGTAACCACACCCTAGGTCAGGCTACACCTGTTAACAACTTTGAAAGAGCAAAAATTAAGCTCAGACTCTCTGGCCTTCAGACAAGGTGGAACAGGCTCACATCTGTGTCCCAACAATTGAGCCTATCTATCTAAACAGTATCTAACCCCTCCATGGCTAATCTGACCATCTATGTGGTTGAAGAAATTTCATTTTGGACTTAGGAGACCAAAAGAAGTTTGATGACATTCAATTTGGTTGAGTTTCAAACAGGATGGCTCTCATCATCTATTTAACTACTCCCCAAAATGCCCTGTGTCTTTTCTACTGCTTTTGCCCCAAATTTTATGGTGCACAGCCGAAAGTTTTACTGTGTTCAGGTGGCACTGGGAACACAAACAAAAGAAGGTTCTCTGGGCAGCAAATCCACCTTCATAGTGTTTTCTTCTTCCTTACCCAAGTAATGTGTGGAGCGCACAGGTGGCCACTGAAGAACCCCGACCTAGGGAAGCCCTTCAGATTAACCTCTGGGTCCGTGGCTTTCGTGGGCAGGAACCAGCACCAAGAACAGTGCTTCACTGACTTGGCGCTCTGTGGTCAACAGAAACAGAGGTATTCTGTGTGAAGTGCCTACAAGTTACATAGATGAGATATTACTTTCATCTGCCATTGCTTCTCTGGAAAGGAGAATTCAGCCTAAAGCCAGAGCATATTTACAGGTGCTAATGCAGCCTTTTCTCAAGGTACTGATTTCAGTGGGGTTGAGCCCACTTGCTGGGAAGTTCCATGAGGTTCATATGATCTCTTTCTCTGGGAAAAAGAAAGATAGGAGTAAGTATTACTCTTCCTGTTAGGTAAGTGTTCCCCAAAGGCCCATCTGTTAAAGGCTCCTCCTGCCCCTTTGAAGCCAACCACCTACATCTCTCCATTTGCCTACAGTCACATCACTCTCTGATCTCCTCTGCCTCCATGTTCCACTCTGAAAACTCTGTGACATTTGTCACAATGGAACAATGCAGGATAATCTTCTTAATTTAAGGCCAGGTCATTTGTAGAAGAAGCTGCGGGCTGCGTTCCTGCCTCCTGGCTCCCGGCCACCTGGCTAGCTTATGCCCTGAAATAACAACACACAAATTGTGTTCATTTAAACACTGCTTGGCCCATTAGTTCCAGCCTCTTATTGGCTAATTCTCACATCTTGCTTTAACCCATAGTTAGTAATCTGTGTAGCACCATGGTAATCTGTGGTAATAATCTGTACACAGGTAGTAGTAATCTGTGGTGGTTTACTGGGAAAGATCTTAACCTGCGTCCATCTCTGAGAGGAGAGGAATGGTGTCTGCCTAAATCTGCTTCTTCCTCCCAGCATTCTGTTCTGTCTACTCTGCCTACCTAAGCTGCTGTCCTATCAAAGGGCCAAGGCAGTTTCTTTATTAACCAATGAAAGTAACACACAGACAGAAGACTCTCCCACATCATTTCCCCTTTTTCTGTTTAAACAAAAAAGAAAGGCGCTCACTTTAACATAGTAAAATTACATATAACAAAACCGTTATCAAGCAAGAATTACAGTTACAATATTTATATCTACTTTATCTTTTATCATAACTAAGGAAAACAATAACTACCTATTCTCATTAGCAGCTTTAATTTCATTATTTACCTTAATTCTTTTTGCAATATAACTCAACAGAGGTCCTAGGAAATTGGATATGGGTATCTTTGAGGGACTATTATTCTGTCTACTATGCACAGGGTACATTACAGCATTCTTGCTGACAGGAATAATACAATAGAAAAAGAACTGGATATTGCAGAAGCGGGGAGAACTACTAGTGTGGACATGGGTGAGAGGACAGAGAAATGGGCTTTTTAGGACCTAGTTACCAAGGGAAGACTCTTGGGGCAGATGTAGGGCAGTAGATGATGAAGTGACCATTTTCTCAGTGACCTACAAGCAAGGTCATCACCTGTGAGTAACAGTGGAGTAGAAGTCACAGAGGTTTGATGATGAGCAGAGAATATGCTCAGTATCTGCTTGTATTGCAAGCATGAAGATTGGAATTTGATCCCAAGAACACATGGTTTAAAAAAAAAAAACCAGACATGGCGATGAGAGTCAGAGATCCTTGGGATGTGAGGTTTGCTAGCCAACCAGTCTAGCCTACCTAGGAGATTCCCAGACCAGTAAAGACACCTATCCCCCCACCCCTCCAAAAAAGTGCATATGTGAGGTTTCCCTCCAGCCCCTACATGCACACATATACACATGTACATTTATACACATGCACAGGGGGCAGGGATACGTTATAGAACTGACACCTAAGAAAAAAAGAGCACGATAGGGCTAGAGACACACGAGAAGCAGCAAGGACCACTGAAGTCTGTGATCACTGCCTTAGTAAATGATCACTAACACGTTTCTTCCAGTCAAGCAGACAAAGAAATCTGCCATGGTAATTCGTCAGGGTAAGCTCTACCACTTAAAATTCCAGGCCTCAATACAACCACAGTTGTGTACTGACAAAACTGCATGAATGTCTTCCTTAATTCTCACAAAAACTGAAAAAAGTAGATTATATTAATATTATTGTGCCATTTTTCAGAAGAGGACACTAAAGGGGTTGCTAAAGTAGGCCTGAACTATAATTCTTGTTTAATGTATTATTTTAGGTAAAACTAATATTGGCATTATAAAATTAACTCAATAAATATAATCTGATCAATACATTTATTTATTAACAATTAGAATCACTTATGTCAAGATAACATTTTGAAATAGCTTATGATAATGGGAGTTTTTCTAACAATGGGGCAGCCTGTTTTTACCCTTAGAGTCTGGTATCATCATCAAGGTAACTGTTACTGTACAGTTGACATGTTTTCTTTATATTCTGTCTTGCATCTTACTTAGTATTCTAATTTTTCTTTTTTTAATATTTATTTATTTATTTATTTATTATGTATACAATATTCTGACTGTGTCTATGCCTGCAGGCCTGAAGAGGACACCAGACCCCATTACAGATGGTTGCGAGCCACCATGTAGTTGCTGGGATTGAACTCAGGACCTTTGGTAGAGCAGGCAATGCTCTTAATCACTGAGCCATCTCTCCAGCCCTGTATTCTAATTTTCTAAGCGCTTACTTAACTTACTTTTACTGCTACAGAGCTGAGGCTTTAGCTCAGCAGAAAAGTGCTTATTGAACATGTACAAGGCCCTGGGTTTGAGATCAGTACTGAAAAAATAGCATAGAATAAGTTTATTCAAATATCCTTAATTCAATTCCACATTTCATTTTTTTCTTTCCTCTTTGGAGACAGTCCTCAAAGTAGTAGCTGAAGATGACCTGAGAGTCCTGCCTCGCCCTCCCAAGTGCACAGATTACAGGCATACACTGCCGCTCTGGGTTTATGTAGTGCGGAGGATCGAACTCAAGGCTTGTGCCAGCAGGCACTCTACCAACTGCACTACCTGTGTGTATGCCTCGGTCCCATGTGCCTTTCACCTCACTCATCATTCCTCAGCTTAAAAGAATTTTGATTAAGTCCATTATATGAATTATGAAAATTTCGAAGATGTAAAGAAAATATTACATGGAAAATAATTTGGGAGTGGGAGAAATGGCTCAATAGTTAAGAACACTTGTTGCTTTTGCAGAGGACTCAGGTTCAGTGCCTAAGAACCCACATGGTGGCTTACAGTTATCCATAAATCCAGTTCCAGGGGATCCAACACTGTCTCTTCTGACCTCCAAGGACACATGCTACACATACATACATGAAAGCAAAACACTCACACATAAAATAAACTAAATAAACATAAAACATTTTTAAGAAAAAGATGTTGACTAAAATTTAGAAACTAGAAATTCTTCATTCATGTTGACTTTTCTACACACTTTTAATATACTATTTGTATTCTATTTATAGCTTTTGTGCCTGTGCCGTAAATTTAATTATCAGACTTATTTAAACATCCTTTTCATTTGAAAGACAAGAGCTCCTCCTACTGTTTTCCTAGACTAATGCTCACTGTTACACCACACATATCTCACCTACAAGGGATTAGACTTCTTATTGTTAAAGCCAGAGTGATGGCTGGAGACCTAGCTGTTCTGGTGCTTGCCTAGTATACATGAAGTCCTCACTTCAATTCCCAGAGCGGCACAGAAACAGGCATATGGCACATGCTGTAATCCCAGCACTTGGGAGGTAGAGGCAGTAGGATGAGGAGTTTAAATGCAGCCTGACACTACATGAGACCATATCTCAAAACACAAAGAATATAAGCCCATATTTCTCGACATTCAGAAGTTTCTTACATGCAACAAAATTCAAAAGTGGGGCTGGAGAAATGGCTCAGTGGTTAAGAGCATTGCCTGCTCTTCTAAAGGTCCTGAGTTCAATTCCCAGCAACCACATGGTGGCCCACAACCATCTGTAATGAGGTCTAGTGCCCTCTTCTGGCCTTCAGGCATACACGCAGAAAGAATATTGTATACATAATAAATAAATAAATAAATAAATAAATAAATAAATAAAATCAAAGTGATTGAGCCAAGTGAGTAAAAGTGCTTGCCGCCATGTCTGCTGATTGACATTTCCTCCCTGGGACCCACGAAGTAACAGGAGAAACCTAAGTCCCACAAGTTGTCCTTTGACTTACAAACACACACACCCACACACTTAAAATTTACAACTAGCTATTTGCACCCAAATAAGTATCCATATAACAAAGATTTGCTGGTATTCATAACTAGATACTATATGAGAAGTATAGATTTGCCCTGTGCTTCTTTCTCTCCTACTTCTAGAAAACCAAAGACATAGAGGTTATACTTCTGGCTTTTGAATGACTATTTGAACAACCTTGCAAATAACTTAAGTCTATTGGATCTCAGTTTATGTGAGAAAAGCAAATGTCTATGCAGGCCCACTGGGCTGTGGGGGGATTAAATATTACGTAAACAACTTGCATGTACTAGGCACACAGTAATGTTTTATTAGCTCGTTCTTTCTCATTAGCCCTGACCTTGGGAAAATAAACATCTTACTCTGGGGAAGAAGAAATTAAATAGTGTCATTTTGGTACTCATAGTACTCCCAAACAATCATTATAATACTGAGCCCCAAGTCACTAGTGTAGAGTTTTCTCAACCTTAGCCCTTTAGATGGCATCTCTGACTTCTACTCTCTACATCCCTGCAGCAGCCCTTTGGTTATGATGATCCAAAACATCCCCTGACATTGCCAAGTGTTCCTTTAGAGCATAGGTTCTCAACCTGTGGGTCACGACCTCTCTGAGGGTGGACTGACCCTTTCACAGGGGTCACCTAAGGCCATCAAAAAACACAGATATTTACATTATGATTCAGTTATGAAGTCGCAACTAAAATAATTTTCTGTTGGGGGTCACCACAACATGAGAAATTGTATGAAAGGGTCACAGTATTAGGAAGGTTAAAAACCACTGCTTTAGAACCAAAATCTATACTCCTCACCTCTGGCTCTACTCTTGGCTATTAAGAACAACAACATTAGTGGAACATGGGTGCTATTTCAAGAGAGGAACCCTAGGAGATAATAAAATTTAGAGAGACCATAGGATGAGGCCCTAATCAGTTAGTACTCATAGGAAAAGGAGGGAAAACCTCTCCCTGCCATGTAGAACAGGGCAAGAAGGAGGCTGTGTCTGAGCCAGAAAGAGGGTCTTCAGCAAGAAGCAAACCAGACAGTTCCTTGATCTTGGACTTCTCAGCCTCCACAAAGTGAAAAACATGTTATTTAAGATGCCAAGCCTGTGATTTTATATATATATATATATATATATATATATATGGCAGCCATGTGAATATCAATTTTAATAGAATAGGAAATCTTGCAAAACATCACATATGTATTGTTTAGTTATACACATTTCTTTTTAACTTTTATTGTGTTTATTTATTTATTGTGTGTCAGTGGACAGCTTATAAAAACTGGCTCTCTCCTTCTGCCATGTAGGCTCCTAGGATTGAGTTTAGGTCACCAGACTTGGTGGCAAGCAGGGTCATCTTGCCAGTCCTGAGATAAATTTCCTACTCCAAGTTTCAGTTAAAAATATTAAAGTCATCAGAAGCTGAGGAGATGGCTCAATGGGTAAAAGCATTTGCTGTGTATGCCTGTAACTCCAACACTGAGGGGCAGACACCGGAGGATTCCCAGGGCTCACTGGCCGGCCAGCTTAGCCGAAACAGTGAACTTCTGGTTCAGTGAAAAGCAGCGGTGCAAGAAGACAGCTGACATTCAATCTGACGTACACACACACATGCATGCGCACACACACTTATTTAAAAGCCACTCTTCTGTATATAGAAAATCTTTTAAAGTTATAAATCAGGGTCCGGAGAGATAACTCAGCAGTTAAGAGGCCTGGCTACTCTTCCAGAGATCCAGAGTTCAATTCCCACCACCCACGTGGCAGCTCATAACCGGTTATAACTGTAGTCCTGTGGGATCTGATGCCCTCTTCTGGTGTGCAGATGTAAATGCAGACAAAACATCCACTTGCACAAAATAAAATCTTTAAGAAAAATAAAATTATAAATGATCACATTTAATCGGGAAGCCCTGTAAGGCAAGGTGGAGAAATATAGAAAACTGAGGTCAACCGAGGGACTTGCTCTCAGAGTTGCACAGAACCCAGACTGCCAAACTTGTAGTGAGAAGGTTTTCACCTGATGTTTTAGGAAGATCTCCTCCAGGTTCCAAAAGAACAGGGACATCGAACAGCTAAGAGGCCTTCAGTAGTGGGTCTATCATTAACATGTCATATCAGAACGTTAGGTAAAGTAGTAAGACTTAATTTTTCCACATTGACTTGGTATATCCATAGTTCTCTGGAAATGAATAAAGGGCAAACAGAAACCAACTTCCGAACAGCCAGGTTCTTTGCCCCTCCAGACAATTGAACATGCCTCTCTCCTTTCCTCCACTAACCCCTGGAATCAGTCCAACTGCCCTCTGGGGACGTCTTCCAGCACTCCCCTGGTAGGTGTATTTGTTCTTCTGTAACCTTTCGCATGTTTGTTCCTCGTAATTCTCCCCCATTTCTGTTCCATCCCACAACCCCATCCCAGAGATGGCCACTGTTCATTTTGAAATGGGCAAACCGCAGCTCGGGGCACAGTGTTTACCAGTTTAGTACGTATTGGCTGATTTGACGGGGACTCGGCGGGAATTCCTACAGAAGCCAACAACGCACTGTTTTCCAGGTGAAGGGGAAACTGAACTGCCCACTTCCTTGTTATCATCTACAGGGGTTTTGATTTTTCGCCGCAGAACAGCCAGGCCTGAAGGCCCGAGCTTCCCAGTGTGACAGGCCAGTACCGGATGGAGGGTAGCGAGCTGCTGCCTCCCAAGAACCTATCACAGTTTGACTCTGTACTGTCATGGCTTGCCACCAGCTGTGTGCCCAACTTTCCCAAAAAGTCATGCTAGACCCCTTAAGTCCTTGACTCCCCAGAACCTGCTCTTGACAGTCCTGATTCAGGGAGCTGGGGATGAATTACCCAATTATTTATATCTTTAGTTAGCGCCCCAAATGGTTCATATTATCAAAGAAGGGAGGGAAATTTTGTTTCTGTCACCTCTAGGATTAGGACTTTTATTTTCTTCAGTGGCTTTACCTGAGTTAACCTTAAACCATATCACGTATGTTCCATGAAGAAAACAGCTGGTCTTAGGACTATTTAACACGTATCATTTAGAACAGCGCCTTCGTTTTCCTGGGTCAAGCGACAGAGCTCTGGAGATGAAGAAGAAACTCTACAACTGCTCTGGTCTCGCCAGGGTCGCAATCTGCTTCTGGGTCCGAGCTGGTACAGCCTCTGCAGGATTCCTCACAGGGGCGAAGCGGTCCAGGAGGTTTTCCCTTTAACCAGAACCATCGCTGGCAGCTGACTCACGTAAAGGAGACCTGAGGGGTAAATGGGTCCTGCACTTAGCCCCAATTCACCAAGTCACCCTCGAGCGATGGGTGGAGCAGGAGTCACCATCAGGGCTAAAGGGGACTCTTGCAGGAAGTTCCAGGGAACTTTTTTGGGGGGCGAGAGTGGAATCTGGACCAAAGAGACAACGGGGCCCTGAAAGCTCAGTGTTCCCTCCCACGTGGAGTGTGAAGTACTCCATAAAAGGCCACTTCGCAACTTTCCAAAAGGCTCGCACACGCCCTCTCGGCGCCGAGCGGACCCCGAGGCGCTGACCTAGACGCTGATTCACGCGAACTTCCTGCACAGGCGCGTACCAGCCGGGACCGCGCCGGCGGGCGCTCGGGGGCGGAGCCGGTCCAGTCACGTGCGGCCCCGCGTCCCTCCGCGATTCCCCTACAAGGACTGGAGCCGGGGCCCCCGCCCCTCGCCGTGCTCTGGAATGCCGGCGTTGGAAAACGGCGGGACGGACGCAACCATCTGCGCGAGGAAGGGGGGAGACGATCGCAATTCCAGAAGAGACGGGAAAAAGACGAAGAGTCAGTAATTGGAACAAGAGATCCTCTACACAACCCTCTCAGTTCTAAGTTCCGCGCTCTGTGCTGCCCATGGGCGCCGTGCTCCCGCCAACCGCTCGGACATCTTCCCTGGGGTCCCCTCCCGTCGGTGCCGTCCCACGGAGGCGGTGGGAATGGTGGCTAGGCTTCCTTCCGGTTTGCTGGAGGAGGCCGGAAGTGGCCGTTCTGGGGCAGCTGGATAGTTGTTAAGTCGGTGAGAGCGGTTGGCAGAGCATCGCCGAGACACCCTCGATTCTTGCGGCTGAGCAGGGTGAGTGGGGCTGGCCTCGGGGCATGCGTGGCCCGTCCCGAGAAGGCGTCCCCGCGGGTGGCGGGAAGCTTGGGGGAAGCGGGGAGCACACCTGGGCAGGTGTGCCTGCGTGATCGCGGGCGGCTGTGGGCTGGGAAGCCGCGGGCTGGGGCGGCCGGGACGCAAACTTGCTCTGTTTGCTAAACTTGGAGCTTAGGAGATGATGCTCAGCTCGCTGGCGCCGCACGCCTGGGCCCGCGAAACCGGAGCCCCACAGAGCTGACTCCGAAACTATGTTTAGTTGCTAACGTAAACTTGCCAGAGAGTTTGCTGATAAAAAAAACAAAACCGTAGCACAGCCGCCCTCTGCAGCTGTTGTTGCAGCTGTACGGCTACGTGTTTAGTAGGAAGAACCCATTCAAATTTAGCAGCTCAGAGGGCGCTCCTCTAATTAGAACTTTTTCTTTGATGTTTGAACGGGGAGGAGAGATTGGGGTTACGTTTGTCTCTCGAGGGGACTAAGTCGACTTTACAGAGGAGTATTTTTAGTTAGAGTCGTTCAGTAGATATGTAAAATATTAGAACTTCAGAGATCGATCATTTAAGATTTTAACTTCTTATATGCAAAAGTTTGTATCAAAAGGTGGAAAAAGCGAGTTTACTGAAATTGCTGGTATTTTCTTTTTCCGAATGGCTCTTGATAAGGATTAATAGAAAAGCATTTTATCTTCAAAAGTGAGATGTAGCATACGAGTCGATCCTGACAACTAATTGACTTTTTAAAAAGTGCTCGGACTTCTTGGGTGTGGCTGTCTGGGAGATTTGAATCGATTCTCAGCTGGAAGTGTGCCTGAGAAATGAAAACTCGGCTTTCCTTGGTACTGAAACGCCCAACTTGAGAATATACTTTCAAAAACTGAATTTGCCCACACACACCCAAAAATCTTATCTTGGAAACAAATGGCACTGATGAAATGACAGATTTGATCTGGAGTTTGAAGCAGGCCAAATACCTAGGTCTTAGCACACTAGGAGGTTCTGGGATGGGAGTTTTCCAAGGGATGTATCACCCAGTTTTAAGGGTTTTTCATTAAAAGGTATTTTAATATAACTTTTCCTAAGTATGCTTGTTTTAGATATTCGTTAAAGGATTTTTCTTTTTTACGTGTGTTACCAGTTTAGGAGCTCTGAGATCCTGCTATTTTAACTTAGGCAATCTCATGTATAATTTAGTATTGATTGGTCTCACTTCATAGCTTTCACGGGCAGCTCTGTTGTTGTTATGGAAAAAATGTCACTAAGGCCCAGGCTAGCCTAGAACTTGAGATGGTCCTGCTTCAAGTGCTAGGATTATATACCTAGTTGTGAACTGCCACACCCAGCTTTAGTTTTAAATTCTACATTTCTAAAGATCCTGAAAAATCTGGTATGTATAAAAAGCCTCTCTGAGGATCTGTCTTTTGTTTTCCCATGCCTTCATAGTCCGATGTCTTCCTTAAGCATGGACTCCCATCTTAGCAAACTAACACACAAAATCGCTCAGGCTGGGAATGTAGCTCAGTAGTAGAGTGCTTACCTAGCATGTGTGAGGCCTGAGGATCAATCCCCAGAACTGCACAAAACAACCCTCCCCATATTAGTCACTGCTGAAGCACTGTTAACTTAGCTTAAAACATTATACGCCTTTCCATCTGTAAGCCAGAGTGTCCCGACCACCGTCGACTGCCTTCCTTCTCTTTCTGATGCTTTGAAACCCTCATGTGTTCGCTAGAAGGCCAGTCTGCAAATTTCCCTGCTTTTCAAGTTTCACCCCAAAGATCTTTCCCAAGGCTTCCAAAGTGGGGAGGATCTCACATGTTCCTCTCATGCACCCTAAATAAAAAATAGTCACAATGATTGTAAAATATTTGCAATTTCACACGAGAATTGTGTTTTACATCTTCACTTTTGGAGACAGTAGAAGAGTGTCTTAGAACCACAGCAAAGAGAATTCTACCAATTCTGTCAAACATTATCTCTTTGAGATCATAGCGCTTTTCTCCACGTGATCCCTTTACCTAAGTTTATTCCAGCCGTGTTTGTAGTTCGGTGTGAAAAAATAAACAGTTTCTATTGTTTTGTATAGATGCCTAATTGACCATCCCAGGCCTGTGAAGCTCCAAGTTTCTGCATTGGAGATAAGAATCAGTCTTATCTCCTTGAAAAAGTTGAGGCTCGAAAGTTATCGGATTTGGAAAGAATTAACTGCTTGAATTAGGATGGAACAGCTGACTCTTGATTATAAACAAAGTTTCTAATTTCCAACTGATAATGCCCTGGGTTATTTAGCCTCCCCTCCCTTGTTTTAGACAAGGTCTTACTTTGTGTCCTTGGCTGTCCACCTCCCCGGTGTTGGGATGAAAGGAATTCACCACCATTCCCGGCTTCATTCTTTCATTATTTTTATGCATTGTTTTAGCTTGAGAGTCATACCTCTGAAGTGTATGTAGCTCATTTCATAAGTTGAACTAATCATTGCATTTCCTTATAGTTGCCTCTCCAACTATATTTTAACTTCTTTAAGATAGGTCACGTATGTGCTTTACATTTTTAACTTTTGACTAGTGTTCAATGCTAATAACATTTGATATGCATTAATATAATTAGCTGGTCCTAATACAATCATTTGAATTAAGCATGGGATGAGCTAAAGTTCTGGGTGAAGCTGTTGTTAATGCTAAATAAAACACCAGAAAGGAATCTTTTTGATTGTTTTGTAATGCATTTACTAATGTTTTGGTGGTTGAAAAAGTCAGTGGACTCTGTTGCTTCTGGAGTATGGGGCTCAGGAACTCTGGTGGGGCTGTCCCTTTCCTCTTCGCCACCACAGGCTTCTGGCTTGTCAGGATGACACTGGCCCTGGGGATGGCCGCCATGCCCAGAATAAGGGGGTGTTTGTTCTTTTGAATCATGTGCCTGATTTGCTGAGGGTGGCCGTGCATTCTTGTTGATGGTGGTCCTTACGTAAGAAGTGTCTGGTTTTAGCTGACCAGGTCTGGGATTCATGACCACCATGACCCCTTTGCCCCCAGCCACAGCCTGCACTCCCATAGTCTTGCTGTGAGTCAACCTGTTGTAGCAGGAGTTGCTGGCCTGCGGATTGCTGTGCGTTCTCTTATTCCCCTTGATCAGGAAACTGGAGAAGTTCCAAACCACTATCCATTGCACATGCGCAGACATGGCAGTATCTCCTTTCCCTGTGGCGGCCGGAGACGGAAAGAGTGCATTTACTAATTTTTAAATGCATGGTTTAAATAATAGGAAATATAGTCTTAAAGGTTACATATGACTTTTAACATGTTAAACATTTTTATAAAGGAATTTTAATAGTGCACCCATCAAATTTAGTTTTCCGTGAGATTTTAAAGAGTAAAAATCCACCTTTGTCAGCCATTTGACTGATTCTCATCAGTTTTTCTGTTCTTAGCATAACTGACATTCCTGTGTCACTGGGGAAGGGGAACAATGTTGTCATACAAACAGGCTATTTTTGAAGATGATTTTTGACTTGCAAAGGTGGACTATGCTTAATATTGGAGAGCTGTGGACTAGTAAACATGTGCCACTCGCCAGAGTTCGTGAGGGCATTTAAGAGACTCATCCCGTCATACCTGCCATTAGCCATTTAGATCAGGGGAAAGAATGCAACTTTGTGTAGTAAATGAGACGTACGTCTCCATAGGCGAATGCATTTTACGAATGCTTTCAGTAGGCTGTAAAAGACAGTCTCCTAAAGGAGAAATAAAAGTAGGAAATTTGGGAATATATAATTTCTGTGCTGTGCATGGCATCTTTCCAAAGACATCCCGCTGTACTGCCTATGTGCAGATGGATTGGATTTGTGACTGACCATTCGTTTAAGGATTTCCTACAAAAACCTGAAACCAGATTTCCATAGGGAGCCGTGTGAGCAGAGCTGCTCTGATGTTTCTGTAGCTGTTTGTGGTCTGATGGTGTGGTGTGGTCAAGGAAGGAATGTAAGAACTAACTTCTTTTTTGTTTTTTATTTTTGCTTTTTTACCTCATAGGAAGCATTCTAGAGGTCACTTTGGGTGCTGGAATCTAGGTAGCGGTTCATTCTTTGCAGTCCACAGACTTATTTTTAGCGCAAGGGCATGGTGCTTGCTGCATCATGGCTAGATGTTGTTTTCAGAACGTAAGCTTTAAAACTGTTATCTTGGTCAGAGTGGAGTCAGTAGTCCCTGTTTTAGCCCTGCCTGGAGGAATATAACTCAGCAGTGGCTTAGGCTTGCTGATCAGGATTCTGCTGGCTGTCATCTCCACCTCACCCTGAAGAATGGTATGCTGGAATTTTATTATCTGATAACTCGGGGGTTTTCCACTTCAATCATTTTGTATTGTGTTTTTAAAGTTGCGTGTTCACAGGAAAAACATTTTCATTTTATGTATTAGATGTTCTTTTAAGTTTTCCAGGGATAAATATATTAGAGAGTGAAAATAGAATCTGTGATCTTGAGGTGTTCTTTAAATGAAATTGCTTACAGCTTGTACTCTGATTTTGAAAGAGAAGCCTTAGCTGTATCGGGTGTTGAGTGCAGAGCAGCTCTGTATAAAGTACAGTCTGTAAGACTTAACGCCTGGTGAATTAACTTCAGTTTCTATGCCTTTATGTTAGCCTTTCAGCAAACTGTTGTTGAACGACGCTGAATCCGGAAATGAGGGTGCGATCTGAAATGTTCTCTGACTGGAAGAATAGCACCTGTCAGTAGAGGTTGGAAGGGAAGACCTCTTCCATTGGTCATTTTTTCTGATGGCGTGCGCTACAGGAGGCTAGGCTTCTGAACACTAGTTAGTACCTCTTAGCAAACCCGTAGTGCTGATGTATAAGAACTGCTACTGTTTCCTGGGTATCTAAGGTTTTTTTTCTCTCTTTCTCACTCTCTCTTGTGTGCGTGCATGTGCGCGTGCACACACACTCACACTCACATACACATGCACGCACCTCCTTGGATTTTATTTTTCTGTTGTTGTTAGGCTCTATGGTAGTACTAGGGGTATGTATATAATCTTGATGTGCTGTGAACTGTGACTTGATGTTGGTGGAATTAGAAGTGATGGTCCTTTTATAAAAAATCTTTCAACTTTAAGAGTGAATGAATTCAAAACTGAAGACTGGTTTTTCTCTTTTAGTTTGGTTGTTGGGGTGATGGTCCTGAACGGCTAGAAATCTTGACGCACTTGGGTTACCCCACTGATAAAAAGACAATTCCACTCATCTTCATTAATCTCTGTTGTTATCCATACTTAGTAATCTTAGATACTGATTTTATTTCCCTTGAATTCTTTCTTAATTAGGATTTAACCACCACCATGTCGAGCAAAAGGGCAAAGACCAAGACCACCAAGAAGCGCCCTCAGCGTGCAACATCCAATGTGTTCGCCATGTTTGACCAGTCCCAGATCCAAGAGTTTAAAGAGGCCTTCAACATGATCGACCAGAACCGGGATGGCTTCATCGACAAGGAGGACTTGCATGACATGCTGGCTTCAATGGGTAATGTTCACTTACAGTGTTGATGTATTAGCTAGGATTCCCTTAATGTTTTCATGATTCTTAAAGCTCTATGGAATCTGTCTAAGTGATTGATTTAGGAGCAGTGTTTCCCACTGGGGCACACGCAGACGACTGTGCCTATCTCAGGGTTGGGCTGAAGGGCTGTGTGTGCATGCAGGTATGTGGGTGCTGTCTGAGAAAGTGAGTGCATACAGCTCTTTCAGAGGACTTTGAGTTGGGTTCCCAGCACCCACGTTTAGTAGCTCACAACCACTTGAAACTCCAGCTGCAGGAGGATTCTCTGGGTACCTGCACCCTTGTGCATGTACCCCCCACACACACATAATTAAAAATAAGTCCTTATAAAGAGAAAGTGAGAGATCTTGAATAAAAGCAGTATTAATCCTTCTGCCATCTCACTGGAATATTACATATTTATTGTAGATCTCTGAACTTTCCCCTTGTTTTGCTATCATGAACCCAAATAGCAAACAATATAGTGGTTTCATTTCCTGCTAGAATGTTTACGGTGATTAAGCGTTTGGTGTATTTCGTAATGTAATTATGAGTATGGCTCTTTTTGTTTAGGAAAAAATCCAACTGATGAATATCTAGATGCCATGATGAATGAGGCCCCGGGCCCCATCAATTTCACCATGTTCCTCACCATGTTTGGAGAGAAGTTGAATGGCACAGATCCTGAGGATGTCATCAGAAACGCCTTCGCCTGCTTTGATGAGGAAGCAACAGGTAAGTCGGGGTGACTTAATCACAATGCTGTTTTAGTTATGTAACAAGATACACAGTATTTAAAGTGTGGTGAGTTAGCACTTTCTGAAGGTTTTCTCCAGCTTTCTTTTCGTGTGCTCATCACACGCCTTACTCCTCCTCCCTTTCACATGAGTGTGTGAGTGTGACTTGTGGGCTTTTTCTGGGCTCCTTAAGTATTAGTCGTTTTCAGAAGTTTGTTGGTTAAATTTGCAACTTCTTTGGGAAACGTACTTACTCTTTTACTTAAAGGTTAATTGCCCAAGGTCCTGACTGTCAGTACTGTGTTAAAGGAGTAGCTGACCAGAGCAGCCTGGTAGATTGCTATAGACCACAGCACAGTAGTCTTGTGTTTGCCTGTCAGGCATCTCTGAACTCCAGATTATCCATCCCATGTGCTATCTAACCTCTATATTAGAATATTCCAAGAAGACCTTAGACTCTGGTATCAGATGAGCAGGTTTCAGGTCCTCTTCTGCTGTGTGATAGCTGTGTATTCGGGCAGGTTACTTTGGTAAGGTCTGGTTTTATTTTTGATGAAACTGGCAATACTATGACCTTATCTTGCAGGGCTGTTATGAGGATGAAATGGGGGATGAGATGGGTAGCTAGTGTCAAGCATGCTGCTGGCATGGAGCTGACTGAGAAGAAGGACGTGCTTGGTGCGGTGCTGCAGGACTAGGGCCTGTAAACCCAGCGCTCAGGAAGCTGAGTCTGGAATCATGGCTTTGGGATATAGAAGACTATATCCCCAAAAACAGACCATTAAAACTAACAGTGTTAACTATTGGAATGCCTGGTCCTTTGGCAAAAGTAGAGGAGAAAGCATATGGGGCCTATTTTCTAAGATTTCCACAGTGTGTGTAGAGAGGGAAGGCGCCCTCTGGTTGCCGACATTACTACGTAGGCTAGTCTTAAATGCCCGTGGTTGGCAGGGCCAGCTGGTGGAAGCATGTTCTCCTCGCTCTAGCTTTCAAGCTCCCCGCAGCATGGCCATCTTCTGATTTTCACATATGACCGCCACAGAAGAGGCACATGTGTGCATGTGAGTGTGACTTGTAGGCTTTTTCCTGGCTCCTCAAAAACAATAAGCCTTTCCTCTCTTTCCGTGCGCCAAGTTCTTCACTCGTGATTCTCTCCTGGCACGTGCATGGTGGGCATATTTTAGTTGTGTGCTTACTGCCAACCACAGCTCGTTCATGTGAGTCGGCTGCAGTGAGTGATTGATTTCTACAAAGCTACCCGTCTAAGACTTTAGGGGCCTTCTTTAAAAATGTAGGATTGGAGTTTCTTTGTTAATCTCATCTTGTTTGTCAATGTCACTTTCTGGGAAATGTATTCTTAGTGTATTAATTTCACACCCAGGAAGTTGTTTGAGTCTGTTCTTTTTTGCTTTGTGACTAAGCCTGTTTCATTTCTTTTCCACCTATAGTATATTAAGGGTTCTTAATCACTGTGCATACAAGTTACTTGAGCCCTTTAACACTGCTAGTACTAGAAAGAAACGAGGACTAACACGGGGTTCTGCTTCTGTTTTGTGAGTAATTCCATTCTTTTTGGCAGGAGGGTTTTATGGAAATGTCAGGTAGCAGGTGGCTGCTATTGGCTTGTACAGTTTGTATGGCCTTGCTGAACACCAAGCCAACAGGAAGGATGTGGGACAGGCAGGCAGCGGAGTAACACCATGAGCATCTGCTTGTCTCTGTTAGGGCTGCAGGCCCGTGAAAATACATGGACTGTGCAGTGGGTGTGGGTCTTCTGATCCTCCATTCTTTACCCTCCAGGCACCATCCAGGAGGACTACCTGAGGGAGCTGCTGACCACCATGGGCGACCGCTTCACAGATGAGGAAGTGGATGAGCTCTACAGGGAGGCCCCCATTGACAAGAAGGGCAATTTCAACTACATCGAGTTCACGCGCATCCTCAAGCACGGAGCAAAAGACAAAGACGACTGAAGAACTCCAAATTTCAGCTACATGTTCCCTGTTGCCACTGGGGTATTTCTGAGGTTTTTCTCCTAGAACCCGGTGCATGCCCTAGCTTACTGCTTTTTGCTGTCTGGTTTTGTATTTATATAATCTCAGCCTCTTTGGGCCACATGTATCTTTATAATCAGACTGGAAATGGGACTTGGTGTCGTTATCCAACCAGAAAGTAAGGTAACGGGACTTACAGGCAGTCTTGTCCCTCCTGTGTAATAACTGCAGCCCACACAGAGTCAATATATTTTTTCAGAGAAAGTTATCCACTCAATTTTTTCTGAATGATAATTAAACTTTCTTGATAAAATACTTAGTTGTTTATTTCCCACTTGGTTTTAGTTTCATTGCGTCTTGGAAGCAAGGCAGATGGAGTGAACAGCATTCCTGTGAGCTTGCTTAGCTCTTCCAGTGTTCCTCCTCTTTTTAAAAGCAGCCCTGGTTTCCTCTGTACCTGTTTATTTCTCCCCTCTCGGGGAAATCAGATTTTAGCTGCCCTATTTGGGTTTCCTAGACTTGGTCTACAATTTTGAAAACAATTCCTGCATAATTGTGAGCACTTGAGCAGCTTGAGATACTAGAGTTCGACACTCTTGCTTTATTTCCTCCGACTTTAAACTTCTGTACATTACTTCCTGCCCCTAAAATAAGATCAGGCCACTAAGTATACTAATTTTCATTTGTTGTATCAAAAAACTCTATTCAGCACTAAAGGTTCTATGGAATGCTTTTAAGAAAAAGATTTCTGTGTTGTGTTTCCAGCTATCAGAAATACACATAGTATCTTTTGTTGTGTACAGTTTTTCCCTTATAGCAACCCCTATTGAAGGGATGTTTGTTTCTGCAGAGAGTCGTCCTGTGTGAGCTTTAGACACTCCTAACCTACCCACAGTCACAACAGCTGTGGCTGCATGCCTGGGAAAGTGAGGTCATCGTTTCGATCCTAAAAATAACTTTTGTTATGTGTGATAATTCAGAACTGTTGCTGAGCTAATCAGGGAAAACACTTGTTCTGTTTAGTTTTCTAATGTTTCAAAACTTCCCAAGTTTAAAAAGGCTTGAAGCAAGGGGGTTGGTGGGTTTGCTTCAACAAGGCCCGTCCTTGAAGGAAACCATTACCTCATTTGATAAACAATTTCGGAATGCCTTTGAGCAGCAGGTTAGAGAGCCAGAGCCACCAAGTGGAATGGGGGCAGGGGACAGGGGATCATAACAACTGCTCTTTGCTTCCTTCAAGATTACAATCTCAGAAATCTGCCCTAGTTTCCTGCTTGAATTTCGTTTTTGTTTTTTTTTTTTAAGCAAAATAACTTTTTCAGCTTATCCACTCAGTGCTAGTCTTGCCGAATTTCCATTTCTACTGAAAACAATACAAACCCCAACCTACCACCTCTGCGTTAACACATCTTCAGCCAGGGATAAGTTATTTCCACTCTAGGAAGAAAGTACTACTAAAATTATCTCTCGCTGTGTCCATCTCCATCCGGACAACCCCATAAACAGGCGTTAGGAACAGTAGTAGGTGGTCAGCCCTCAGTGAAATCAAACAGTTTGCTAGTGGGACTCTGCGTAGTAGCTGGGTTTTGCTTACACAAGAATGGCTGCCAATGAAAAGCTGTCAAAATGTCTCCTAGCAACGGACTTGACTACAGAACCATTCTCTAGAGTTTCCATGATGAGAATGATCTCAAAAGCCCCAGGAAAGCACTCCAAGGGGCAGCACCCCACCGTCTGCTCATGGTCATGTTGCCTTTGAGACTCAGTGCCCAGATTGAGTGCGTCTGACCAGGGAACCTGAGACTTAGGGCAGGAAGTGAATGCATGCAGCTGGGACAAAGGGAGGACGGCCAGAATAAAAGGCAGACTGAGGAGAGGAAGGAAGGACAAGTGGACAGGGACAGAAACAGTTACAGAAAGCTGGTTTAAGAGTGGTCACCCCGTCACAGAAGTGTAGGGAGCTTTGCCATGCGTCAGCCATTAGGTAGTTCAGAATGCAGAAACCACAATGAAACAGTATAGTGAACAATGCAGACGTTTAGGGCTCTGGCAGATCTGCAGTTTCAAGTCCCAGTTCTGCTACACCAGGGATTTCTTCTCAGGCGGGCGTAAGCAAGCTACTTAACCTTTGTTGACCTCTTTCTCCACTTCTAAAATAAGTCAATGCTGTTCCTAATTGCATTTTATGATTAAAAGCAACATGGATCTAGAGCTGGGTGTGGTTGAATAAACCCCACTCATTACCCAAGTAGATTTGTGGTCAGGCTGTTCTTAAATACTGGCTTCCTCATCGGAAACAGGAAGGCTTCCTTCGAAGTTTGCTATAAAAATTAGAAGCTTGAAAACGAAGGTTCTGAATGCAGCAGATATGCAAATTGTAGTTTTTCTTATTTTGCTCACTGGTTCCTGAGAAGAAATCCTGAAGGGAAGTCAAGGCTTTCAAAGGGCCTATTCTTAATGATGAAGTCTTTTATAGAGGGGTAAAGTCTGGCCTTTGTCTGATCCACCCTTCAGCCTCACTCCCGGCTTTGAGAGGAGTCTTGCTGTGTTAAGTTTGCCTTGAGCTCAAGATCTCCCTGCCTGCTTCTCTGCTACTAGAATGCCAGGATTAAAGGCCTGTGCCACCACAGCCTGCCTGTCAACTGGTCTTACATCATGTAGGAAGTGTTAATAGACTGTGATAAACTCCTAAGATTTTATAAGAAACATAATTATTTAAACAATGACTTAAGGACAGACAGCATTGAAGTGGAAAGAATACTCAGGATTAGACATAGTATCAGCATTACCTGATTCCTACCCATTAAAAACGGAAATTATTATCCATCTCTGACCTATTCAATACCAGCGCCAGATTTTCAAGTGCAGAGTTAAAGCCACCCTCGGTTTATTTGGGGTTTTTTTATTTTACATCTTATATGTGTATTTGCTTGAGGGAGGGAGTTGCTCATTCCCTGCTGCCGGCATCTGGATGGTTTGCAGGAGTTGGTTCTCCTTGTGGGTCTTGAGACTCTTTATTTATTTTAATTTATTTATTTATTAAAGATTTCTGCCTGTTCCCCGCCCCCGCCTCCCATTTCCTTCCCCCTCCCCCTGGTGGCAGGCACCTTCACCTCCTGAACCATCTCGCTGGCCCCTACCATTTTGTTGTTGTAAGTACTGCTCGGTGGTGGATATACAATGGTGTCCCTACCTTCTAGAAATTTCTGATCAGACTTCTAGAATATGTAAACTCCCCCAGCGCCTGGCACAAATTTAGGGGGGGGGTGCTTAATCAAGACTATTACTAGATTGACTATCCTTCATTATTTCAAAATAGTGCTCCTCACCTAGATTATCCCAGAATGAGGGAAGTTAAAAAAAAAAAAACTATCCTCAAGAATACACTATGCATAGTATCTAGAACAAATTCTGCGCAGTGCGTACTCTTCTATCCTTTCTTCAAGAATAATTCAAAATTGGCTGAGCCCTGATAATCTGAAAGTTGGAACTGGGGAGAAAGTAAAGGACACTGGCTGGAGAGCGATTTCAAATCAGCGAAGGGCGGTTCTGGAACCCACGGGGCAGTGCTCAGCCTCCGCCCTCTTCCGTGTTACATTCCTTCTCTAGAATTGTTTATCTAAAGTTCCGTTCAACCAGGCCAACCGCCCTTTGCTAAACCAAGCAACCTCGGACTGGCCGCTACGGGCGCCAGGGGACCCCAAAACCAGGGCGGATCGCGGCCCACCCGAGTCAAATTCCAGAGCTGGCGCTCCGCCCTCGGCCGAGGAATGCGGAAGGACCGGGGAACCGGCACGGGAAGCCGGGGAGGCTGGCGGGTCGCGGGGCGACTGCGGCAGGGGGATGCCGTGTAGGTGAGTTGGGGAATCCGTACTCGTGGCCATCCAGACTCAGTTCGTCGGGCCGCGCAGCCAGGCTAGTCGCCGCCGCTGGCCCCCGGACCCCCGGTCCAGCGACACGCTAGCCGCACACCCCCCCGGCCGCGGTTGGTCGCGCCCAGCTCGCTGCCGCTCCTTCCGCCCCGCCCCCTGGCCGGAAGTGCGGCGCCGCCACGGTCCCTCCGCAGCCCTCCGCCGGTCGCAGTAGCCGTTCGGGTCGTCTCGTGCGTGTGTCCTCGGATCTGGTGAGTGGCTCGCGGCACCCCCACCCCGCGTCGGTCCCTCTTGCTGCGCCACCGCGCCTGGAGCCTCCGGGCGGCGGGACAGCCAGGCTGGCGGAGAGGAGGCGGCTCAGGATGAGGCCCTGCCGCAGGTCCCGGGCTGGCGAACCCTGCCCGAGGCCCTGCGTCGCCTGGATGCCTGACACCTGGTACCCGGCTGCCTGCACCTGCCGCGGCCGCAGGCTTCAGGTCCTATTGGTGTGGCGGCGCCATCTACGCGCATCCGTTCTAGACGCTTTGGGGGAGGAGAAGCCGGCTGGTGCACCACGGTTCCTGCCTAAGGAAGCCTGGCACCGGTCCTGGAGTTCGTGGTTAGCAAAGGCTAAAACGAACCGCTTTCCATCCATTCTTCCTGTACCTGGCGTCTTGCAGAGATTTAGTTCATCTGAGAAAAGGACAATTCAAAAAAAGCTGTAAAGAATTGAGAACTTACTAAGCAAAGGCTCCAAGAGGAAGAACTGGGTGTTTTTGGCTAGATGTCTTGGAGGAAATAACAAAAGCAAAAAAAAAAAAAAAAAAAAAAAAAAAGAAAGAAAGAAAAGGAAAGAAAAAAAAGAAAGGTGGGCATCGTACCATATGTTCAGGAAGCACGAGAGACCAGCCCCCCCGAATGGAACAAAACAATAATGGACAAGAGCTGGGAATGAGAAAGATAGGGTGGGGCAGGGCTCTATACAAGGTCCCGGGCCTGGATCCTATAAAATAAAATAAAGTAGTTAACTAAGTTAGGCCTTTTTATAGGTGTGTTGAAAACTTACAGAGAAATAAAAAGATTATGTAAGGGACCTTAGGGAGTCACTCTATAAGGAAATAACACGATGAAAGGGTCTTTAGGGGGTCAGGCTAACAGCTTTTCGTTAAAGATGACTTTGCTCTACTGTAGTCCTGCGTGTTGGAGAAAAATCACAGCATTTTCTAATTCGGTAGACTCCCTACAGACTATCTCCTGAAACCGTTTTTAGTTTACACTCACGGAAAGTGGTGAGGTAATTTGCCTGGGATCAGTTGAGAAATTCATAGGATGCCACCAATTTCCACTGTACACTCTCTCACTGAACACAGACACACACACAGGTGCCTGATCACCCTTCTGAGTGCACAGCTTTAAGTTTGTTTCCGCTGTGTTAAATAAATTCTATGATGGCTGCCTCCATACTTGTTTCTGCTTTAGTGAGACTGAGCTTACTGAACTTTGGTCTCGGAAGGACAGATCCCTAGGTGATGGTGGCTAAACTTAGGAAAGCCAAGGATGGGGCCAGTGTCCCCATTTTCCCAAGGTTAAAAAATACCATCTGTCTAAGGAGGAGTTTTATTATACCCTCATTATCAGTATCTTTGGGCTCTGGCTAGTTCCACATGGCAGGCAAAGCAAATCCCCTTCTACCTCTGAAGGTTGATCCCGGAGTCCTCCCTGACTGGTAAGGGAGTGAAAAAGACAGCAAGCTTGTAGGGGGTGGGAGTGGGTGCAGGTAGGCAGTTTTAGAGGAAGTAAACTGGCTTGAAAAACAGGATATCCGGGACAGCTCCTTTGGACTCTTGAGTATGGTGTGAACTCTGGACGTTTTTCCAGACTTGGGGAGGTAGCCCTAGCTACTCCATTGTTTCTGCTTCCCATGCTTGGATCCTCTTCGTGAGAGAGGGAGGAGAAGGGAGGCAGAGACCTAAAGGCGCTTCTTTGATTCAGAGTACTAGTGTGGCGAACAGCATATTTGATGTCACCATTTTTGAACCCCAAAGTACACATTAGCCTTGCTGGTCACCTCACCTAGAGTTTTCAAGGCGGCTATGTTGCAGCTGCTGCTAAGGACATGAGGAGCGGCTGGATTCCCTAGGTATGCTTTCTGCCACTTTGTAGCTTTGATCTGGAAAACAGGGATCCCGATACGCCCGCATTATAAGCTGTTTTGAGGGTTAAATAGTCAATGCTTGTGACTTGCTTACTCTGCTGCACCCATAGCTTGTCCTTTGGTAATATTTCTTCCAAGTGCTGAGCACAGGGGTAACCTGTTGGTGGAGTTTGTGAGGAAGCTCTGGAAAATGAGCCTGGCTAAGTGTGTGCTGACTTAGAAAAAAGCCTTACTTCAGGAGTGCACGCTCAGCTCTAACACCTGCCGTACCGTGAACACTTGTGTATGCAATTTGTTTTTGATGGAAAGAAGTTACTTATATGTATGTTCTTGCTTACCTATTTGGCACCTGCCAGGTGCAAGGCAGTCTTCTAGACTTTATAATCCAAGAAGAAAGACAAAAGGCTGTAAAAAGCCTTTGTAAGTAAAAACTTAAGAATATTTGTAAGTTGTAATTTTCAGTGTAATTCTACTAGTGAGTAGAAAAGAATAAAGGACTGAATGTGTAGCACTTGCCTGATATGTTGGAGGTCCTGGTTTGATCCCACACACTCAAAAATGGTTTTTTAAAGAAGAGGAGGAAGACCACTCATAAACTCAACACAGTGGGTCAGTCTCAAAACTATTACATTGAAAGACTCCAGGCTGGCCTGGGGAGATGGCTCAGCAGTTAAGAGCACTAGCTGCTCTTCTAGGACCCGGGGTTCAATTCCCAGCACCCACAACTGTGGCGACTCACAACTGTCTGTAATTCCAGTTCCAAGGAATCTGGCATCCTAACAGACATTCATGCAGGCAAAACACCAATGCACATAAAATTTAAAATTTAAAATGAATTTAAAGTGAATAAATCTTAAAAAAAGGAACAAAAGAAAGAAACCAGGCCTACACAAGTATATACATTTGCTTTTTGGTTTAAAAGACACTCACACAAGAGTAGATCAAGTTAAGATGGTCTCTGATAACCTCTATCGTAGCCCCTGGAAGCTGAGGCAGGAGGTCCTGAGCTTCAGTCAGCCTGGGCAATGTAGTAAAACTTGTCTCAGGAAAGAAATCCAAACAAGATTTGCCTGGGTAGTGACTTCCGGGAAACTTTCTGGAGTGATGTTTAACATTTGTAACTGACTTGGGTTATTACATGGGCGTACACAGTTACAGAAGTGGTCAGATTTGTGCACTTTAGAAGTGATAGAGATATCAGAGAATAGGGAACTGCCGGGACACCCAGAACACCTGGAAGGAAGGAAGAAGAGAGGGCGCTGCGGTGTATGTGGCAAGTGTGCCTGGTGTTAGATGTAAAGGCTGTGTTTGACTCTTTAAAAGATTTTTTTTTTTTTTTAAGTTTTTCGAGACAGGGTTTCTCTGTGGTTTTGGAGCCTGTCCTGGAACTAGCTCTTGTAGACCAGGCTGGTCTCGAACTCACAAAGATCCGCCTGCCTCTGCCTCCCAAGTGCTGGGATTAAAGGTGTGCGCCACCACCGCCCGGCTTGACTCTTTAAAAGAAAGATAATTATGGAACTTAAAAACCTAACGTATGTAGCATAAAAACAATTATGTGTCATTAAGTACATTAGGTTAATTTTGTAAAGCATCTTAATTTGACTGTATACTGAATTCTCTTTGATTGCTGCTTTCAAACTGTTGTTCTTGTGTCTAGTCATGTGATCCTCAGAATTAGAACAAACAGTAGCTCATCAAGGGAAGCCCTGTGCAATTTCTAGATTCCGACCGACCTTGGAAAAGATGAAACCGAATGTGAGAAGATCAGAGTGTTTTAACACCCTGGAGTCACTCTGCTTCTAGTCTGGGTTTCTCCTGCTGCAACTCTGTCTACACTGTCCTCGCCAACAAGACTCACAACCCCCACCTTGGGCATCTGCCATCCTAGCGTAGTTGGGCTAGAACGAGAAGTCTTCTGTGAAGGTTTATGTTGAGTTATGTGTGTGGGGTGTGTGCATGTAAAAGACTGAGTACTGATCCCAGAGGCAGTGGATCCCCTGGAGCTGGGGTTACAGGTGGTTGTGGTCTTCTCCGAGCAGCTTGCACTCTTGATGACTCCAGCCCCTAAAATTTGAATCCTTTATGATTCCTTTGCCCACAAAGCCAGTTCCCACCCTTTCCTCCCTCATTGACTTACACTGAGTGATAACTTTTATTTTTCAGTTTTATGGTTTCTGTTGTTTGGTTCAGTTTTTTAGACAGAACCTCATTCTGTAACCAGGCTGGCTTGGGGCTCATTGTGTAGCTCAGGCAGTCCTCTTGCCTTGGCCTGGAGAGTGCTGGGAGGAAAGACGTGAAGCCCCACACCCAGCTTGAGTGGAGCCTCACGCTTCTCAGCCAGCCTTTAAGCACATTTAAGGATGAAACTTTGAAGAAAGCTGCAATTAGAAAGCAAGAAAAACCTGCAAAGCAGTAGAGGCATAGGAAATAGGGTGGTGGTGGCAGGGAGAAGAGCCTTGTGTTTGAGAGAACCTACCGAACTGGGGGAATTCTGTCACAGTCACATTTTCTTAACCAGAAAGAAAATTCCCTAGTCACCTGACTGATCCATTTGAACTTTCTAGAATTCGGTGGCTCTAATCTCAAAATGAAGGTGTTTCCTCGTCTCACTATTAAAGAAATAACGTAACAGTGGCATTGCTGCTTTTCTGTTGATATATAACAAATTGCCCTCAATTTTGTTTTGAGTACCTGTAAGGCAATACCAGGGGTTTTTTGTTTGTTTGTTTGTTTGTTTCTTGTTCTTTTGGTTTTTTTGTTTTGTTTTGTTTTGAGGCAGGGTCTTTATAGCCCTGTCTGTCCTGGAACTTAACTTTGTAGACCAGGTTGATCTTGAATTTAAAGAGATCTAATCTTGGGATTAGAGGGATGTGTCATCATACCTAGCTAATAAATTCCAGTTTTTTTTTTTTAATTTTGGAAACCAGAACATTTATTTTATGACAGATTGAAATCCTCAAGATGAACTGGATGCTGCAACAGCTGCCCTCTTGGGTTTAGGGGTTGTCCCTTCACGGAATCCATGCCTGAATCTTCGGTAGACAATTTTTAGATGCCTCATCTGCCCAGTCCCGGTAGTGTTTCGTCTCTTAGCCTTGGCACTCCAGTTATACTTTCTCTTGCGCTTGGCAGGGTAGCCGCATTTGCCACAAGTAGACTTCTGAAGGTGGTAGGCCTTAGAGCCACAGCGGCGGCACAACGCGTGCGTCTTGTTGCGACGCTTTCCGAAGGATGACGTTCCTTCCGTCATCTTGCTTCTGTCGCCGAGGCCAAAGAGCTAAATTCCAGTTTTTAAACCCAAAAATCTCCAAACACTTTAGTCTTGTGAGGTTGTCCTTATCTGAAGGGAAGATTGTCTTCTTCAGTGTGGTTGCCTCACACGGCTGGCCAGTTGCTTCTGGCTGTTGGTAGGAGGCCTAGCTCCCCACTTCCTGGTGCGAGCACCTACATACTGACTCAACAGAGCGAGCAGGGGGTGCAGTGTCTCTCGTGACAGTCAACCACTGTCATTTCATAACGCTCTGTGTTTACACTGGTCACTTCACTGTGACAGCTGTTGGGGAGCCTAACTACCCCTTGGCAAGGGAGGGAAGTTCCGTGCCATTGGGATCCATGCAGGTAGCATGAACATGGGGGTGGGATTAGGGTGTAGGGAGGGGGTCTAGTCTAGTTCTTCATTCTGCAGTTGTTCAAGATGTTTGAAATTCGGTTTCTAAGTAAAGCTAATTTTTGGAGAGACATTTTAAAAGCCATCTTGGAGGGTACTAACCAAACCTTCCTACAGACTGCATGTAATTTGCTGGCTGCCAGTCATTGGCTATGAGCCAGTTACTGGATATGTGTATATGTGTGTGCAGGCCAGAGGACAATCGCTGGTGTCATTTCTCAGGTGTGTTCACCTTCATTTTAAGACATCATCAACCACTGGCCCACATGCATCACCAGATTCGGATAGGCTCAAACTCAGGTCTCATGCTCAAAGACTAAGCACCAACTGAGCCATCTTCCTAGGTAGCTCATGAATCACCTCTTAGATGGATGAGGAAAATGGGGTCTGGGATGGCTAGACTAGCCAAAGGTCAAACAGCTGCTCATGTCAGAACTGGAGTTAGAATCCAGGCCTCCGCATCTCCATTTTCCCATAATGACCATCAACTTTGAAAAGCCAGGGGAAACTGGACATTTACACGGCCAGAGTGGGCCTAGTGGTTTCAGCCTTAGCTGAACACTGGAAATGCATAGTGCATTTTTAAATTTTTATTTATTTTATTATCTCATGATTATGAGTGTTTGCCTGCATGTAAACACTCCGTGCACCGTGTGCATGCCTGATACCTCTGGAGGTCAGAAGAGGGTGTCAGATCCCCAGGGACTAGAGTCACAGATGGTTCTGAGCCTCCACGTAAGTGCTAGGAATCAAATCCTGGTCCTCTGCAGGTACTCCAGCCAGTGTGAAGCAGCTCTCCAACTCCTACTTGGTGCGTTTAAATTCTTGGCCTTCACGCCAACATTCCCTTCTGGTAGGCTTGACGAAGACCCAGGCATCGTTTTTTATAAACTTCATAGATGACTGATACATGACCAGCTTCTGGGAGAGCGGTGTATATTGGCCATATGGTGATAACAAAGACTTGGGAAGGCATCAAAGGGAGCTTGGAAGCCATAGGCAGCATGTGCTCTGAGCATCTTTCCAAGCCTGGGGAAGCCTTACAGGCAGAATGAAACTCACCGAGTTCTGCTTGTTAATGATACGTTCCCTTGCTCTGACTTGGATATCAGACATTTGCATCACTTGTGACACCGGCTTCCTGCACCCCAGCCTGTGGTGTGACTCGAGAGCACAAACACCACTTAGTTCACTACATTAGGAATGTAGAGAAATAGTAAAATGTTTGAAGAGAAAATGGGTCTTGTTTTTGTTAAAGGTAGTAATTTACATTCTGGGCAATGTTTTCTGTGAATAGTCTCGTCTGTAACTGTAGTCTAGGGGTAGAGTGTTGGGTTAGGTGGGCCCCCACCACGTGCACACACAACACACACACACACACACCACTTTGATAATTGAGCATAAAGGTTTCTCTGTTCAATCATGGCTAATAGAAGTTACTGCTGGCCGGGTGGTGGTGGTGGCACAAGCCATTAATCCCAGCAGAGGTAGGCAGATCTCTGTGAGTTCAAGGCCATACAAGAGCTAGTTCAAAGCTACAGAGAAATCCTGTCTCGAAAAAACAAAAACAAAACAAAACATAAAGCTATTGGCACTTCTTAACCCAGTCTGAGCTGCTGCACCACATCACATACCCCGGGGTTTCCCTTCCATCTGCTGGTCGCTCACCGTGCAGTCCTGCTGTCCATGTAGTTTCTCTACTCTATCTAGTTCTGCTCTTCTGTGAGCCGAATGTAGAAGAGAATTGTGCTCAGAAGCCCACGTTTGTCTCCAGTGGGTTGTGAGCACAGCTGACCTGGGGTCATTTAATGTCTGGTCTTCATTTACATCATTGGGAAGGCAGGCAGTTTCGTTCAGTTCAAGGCGTCTTGAATGTTATCCACTTGTGACTCCTCCTGGAAAAAAAGTAAGCGTGTGTGTGTGCACGCATGTGTGTAAAATATGTATACATGGGGCTGAAGAATTGTCTCAGTGCGTGACGGCTGTTTCTGCCAAGCCTGGCAGCCTGTGTTTGATCTCAGAAGCCAAGCCCATGTGGTGAGGGGAAACCGGCTTTCAAACATTGTCAGCTGACATCCGTGCATATGTTGGCACACACGAATTTAAAAAAATGTTTTTAAAAAAAATCCATGGTAGTGTATGCTTTTGATGCCCGCATTGAAGAGGCAGGACAGCTGGGAATAAGTCTACGTGAATGAGGAAGATGGGGCTCTCCATGGTGACAGAGAAATGAGGAAGATGAGCACATCTGAGAACTATTTGAGAGACGGGAGGGATTTGTGGAAGATGACTTGGCTTCCTGGCAGGGTGAGTGGGTGGACCGAGAAGTCTGAAAGCTGGGAAAGTTGAGAGGGAGGATAATGGATTCAGTTTTCAGCTTGTTGGTTTTGTGGTGTCTGTGGGATGGCCGAATGGGCATGATTCCTAGGCAGTCGGCTATGAATCCAAAGCACAAAGGTGGAGCACCAGCCTGGAGGTGTAGGCCTCGGAGCCAGAACAGTGAGAGTCGATGAGATCATTCAAGGAGAGCGCTTTCAGCCATGAAGGGGAATTTTGATGCAACCGAGAGGCAGAGACTGGCTTGCAGGTTATAAAAATATTCTTCATAAGAGCCAGGTGTGGTGGTACATGCCATAATTCCAGCACTGGGGAGGCAGAAGGAGAAACCCTACCAGCCTTGGATGCATGGTGAACCCTTGTCAGAAACGGCAGGGAATGAGAAACCTGGATGCCAAGTGAGTGAGGGTGAAAGAAGAAGAAAATGCAGAGGGCCAGTCCTGGAAGGAAGCTCGAACAGTGGCAGGTACAGGAAAAGGGCCTGGAAGCCTTCCCGAGTTTGTCGCCTTGACGCGGCCGCTGTGGCAGAGATGGATGGCCAGCTTTCTGTGGGCTGGAGAGCGAGTGGGCGGTGAGGAAGCAGAGGTGCTTGTCTCAGAGAGCAAGAGGAAGAGCTGTTTTCTTCTGGGCCTCCCCTTCAGACTGCCGGTTTTGATACCTTTGCTCACTTTTCAACTGATGTGTATGTTTAGTTTTTATAGGTGCCATATAGTTATATGAAGTATATTTTATTTTTGTGCTTCAGGGGATTGAACCCAGTACCTTGAACAGCTAGACAATTACTCTCACTGAATTATGTCCCCAGCCCTAAAATATCTAAAACTCCCAGCACTTAAGATCATAAATTCAAAGCCAGCCTGGGCTATAAACAAGTAAAACTCTAAAGAATGTGGGGGGGGGGTGAGACTATGTATGTATGTATGTATAACAAAGTTGGGTTGCTGGTGGTGGTTTGAGACAGGATCTCACCATGCTGGGCTCAAAATTGGGTTTCTTAACAAACAGTTTTAGGACTGGGTAATAACTCAGTAAAGTGCTTGGTCATGGTCCAGACCCCACATAAATGGCGGGCACATAAGTGCGCCTAAGATCCCAGTGCTGGGGAGGCACGGTGGCAGGAATCCCTGGAGCTCCTTGGCTAGTCAGTGAGTTCTTCACGCGTAGTGACACCCACCATCGGCCTCCGACTTCCACACACATCCGTGCGTGTACACAGACACTTTGAATAGAGATTTAAACACAAGCATTAAGGAAGGAGTGCTTAGGAAAAAGACAGTACATACCTAAGACATAAGAGAGTTGTGGCAAAAACCAAACTTGTGAACAACTCAGATGCTTCCTCAGTCCCCTGCTTACTCTGTAGCACATTCTGATTGAGCCTGTTAGTAATCGCATCCTCACCCATCAGCCTCCCCTCCTCCTCCTCCCCCTCCTCCTGCCCCTGCTCCTCCCTTCATCTGGGGGTCAGAAGACTGCCGTCCCAGCTGAGACTGGTGCCGCCCCCAGCAGTTCTTTTCCACTACTCAAACTCCTTAAGCTGATCCTTGCATTTAGTTCTACCTTCTTGAAGAACTCTAATGAAGTCTCAAAAATGTTTAGTGTAGGATATTCTGGGTTAACTTTCAGCATGATAGAGTTGACAGATTATTTTTTTTATGTTACTAGTTAGTGAGTTTGCATAAATGATCGGCTGGTAGAACTTATCTGTGCCTTCAGACTCCTAATATCTACTAAATCTTGAAATAAGATTTAATACTTTTTGAAGTTTCTGCCCCCTGATAAGCTTCTCCGTGATTACAGTCAGTAATCCAAATTAGACAAAACCAGAACGAATTAGAAAAAAACCCAGGTTTGACCAGCAACCACGTTTGTTCTCTAGGGGACAGTTTAAACACCCTGCTGTAGTGGTCTTGAGCATCTCTGGGGAGGGGTTATTATTGAGGGGCTTTCTTGGAGGTGGAGTCTGAACTGAGGCTCAGGGTGGCGCCTCCATCCAAACTTTCTAGACTCTTTGGGTATATGGATGCCAGGGCCTGGAGTGAAGCCTTCACCCAAACACTTTTCACACGAGAAAAACTTGGGTCTAACAATTTTGGGATGTAAAGCGTCAAGGGGTGGCTCATTGGAAGAACGTATTATAATATGCATGAGAACCTGGGCTTATACCTGTGCTGCCTAATTTTAGTTTAATCTGAGAGAGGGAGCCTCCACAAGATCACATGTAGGCAAGCCTGCAGCATTTTCTTAGTGGTTGGTGGGGAGGGCCCATTCCACTCGGGGTGGCGCCATTCCTTGTAGTTTTCCTGTTGGCTTAGTGACTGAATATAATATTGCCCCACTGCCCCCGAGTCAATGCCCCACCCACTACTCAGGCTGCAGCCTAGAAGGCATTCTGGTCCCACTGCCACAGCAGAACCGGTTAGGCTGTGTAGGTTTAAGCTAAGTCTATTGTTCTATTTACCAGTGAAGACTTGGAAGTCAGATGTGGGGAGTGAAAATCTGCTAGGTCACAGAAGCTGAGAAGCAACCAGCTGACCTTGGCCAGAGACACCAAAAGACAAGCCTCTTCACTCATCCCAAAACCAAAAAAAAGCGCCAAACTCTTAGTCCCTCCCTTTCCTTTGTTTTGGTCTTCTCTATTGAATTCCTGGCTTCTCTATGGCTGATTTCTGTCAGGTAGTTGCTGGCTCTGCCCAGATTCAAGGTAATTTTATTAACAGTCTGAGTGTCACGGTGTGATCTAATATTCCACATTCATCCCTGGGCTTCTATCAGAGAGTCGTCCTGGGTTATGTAAGAAAGCAGGCCGAGCAAGCCAGTGGGCAGCACCCCTCAATGGTCTCTGCCTCAGCTCCTACTCTCTGTGAGCTCCGCCTTTAGGTGCCCTCAGTATGCTGTGTAAGCCAAATAAAACCTTTCCTCCCCAACTAGCTTTTGATCCTGATGTTTTATCATCAAAATTGTAATCTTAGCTAAGACAAGGCCGCCGCAGCAGCAGCCAGAAAAATAAAGAAAACAAAAGGAGGGGAGTGACCAATAGTGACCACATTCTGTCTGTCTGTTCTTTGTGTAACTTTCCATATAACTGCAGTCAGGTATCAAACTAAGTTACGGGGAGGAGAAGAAGATGATGTTGAGAGTCAGCACCATGAAGCTGGAGTACTTCAGAGCTGTGCTAACCCAAACATCGGTACACTGGGCGCATGTTTCAGGTTGATGGTAGAGAAACACCGTCTGAAGAGAAAGCCCAAAGCCCGAGTTCCTTTGTAGACAGCTAACATGGGTGGAGTGCGGCTTGGTTTCTATCAGCTTGACACAAACCAGGACCCAGTGCGGACAGTAGTCCAGTCTGTGAAGTGTTGGGAGGCCCAGCTCCCTGTGGGTGGTCCTGGGTTGTATAAGAAAGCAGACTGAGTGGTTAGGAGGAGGAAGCCAGTAAGCTGCTCCCCTCCTTCTGAGTTCCTGCCCTGACTTCCCTTTCTTCCCTAAGTTGCTTTTGTCCGTGATGTTTGTTTATCACAGTAGGAGCCCTAACTGAGACAGCTAGTTGTTGTCGGTCCCTCTGAAGCAGTGGCCCTGCAGAAGGGGAACTCCTCTATGCTGTCCTCATTTCTCACACCAGTTGTACCTTTAGGTGTCCCTGGGGCCACACTCGGGTTTGATTTGCTGGGATTCCCACTCACTGATGGCTGTGGTTCTCCCTGCAGGGCAGCGTCCGGGAGGTTTCCTAACACAACTTCAGTTGTCTGTCCCAGTGAAGTCATGGACGGTGTCAGCTCCTAGCAGCAATGTGTCACAGTGTGCAGAGTACTGCCAGCCAGGGAATGAGGGCTTTATTGCATAGGTATACCTAGCTCTCCACATGTCCGACCTCGGTGTCCAGCCTTGTTAGAAGTCAAGCTGATAACTTATGACCAAAAGCCTCCCATCATAACTCATAGTTAGATCATCTGGTGTGACCTAAGATAGTAAATATCAGGCAGGACGTTGCAGGAGCCAAGGACAAGGTTATATGCACCTCCCTCAGAACAGCCTTGAATTTTTAATACACAGGGAGTGCCTATCTCATAGGGCAGTTGTAGAGATGCAATAAAACATTAGATCAAAGAGTTGCCATGGTGGGTGAGATAGCTCAGGGGGTAACAGTGCCTGCCATGCAAGCCTGACAACTGAGTTTGGTACTGATCCCATGGTGGAAGGAGAGAAAGCGTTTCCAAATAGCCTCTCACTTCCACACACTCACCTGCACTTTTAGATGTACATCATCATCATAATTGGAGCTGGAGAAATGACTCACTGGTTAAGAGCCCTGACTGCTCTTCCGGATAACCTGAACTGGATTGCGAGCACCCACACTGCAGCTTACAACCCTGCGTAACTCCAGTCCCAAGGGACTGCCCATATGTGGCGCACCAACTGCATCAGGCAGAACACCCTGGCACAGAATTCTTAAAAAATAATAATAAAAATATTTTTTTAAAGTTGTCCTGAGGGCTGGAGAGATGGCTTAGTGGTTAATAGCACTGGCTGATTCTTCCAGAGGACCTGGTTCAATTCTCAGGAGCACATGGAGACGGACATTGGTCTGTAACTTTCTCAGAGGACCCAGCATCCTCTTCTGGTCTCCATGGGTGCTGCACGTATTTGCACAGACTTTACATGAAGGCAGACTGTATGTATAAAAATAATAAAAGCTCAAAAATAGTTTTTAAAAACTGCCCTGATATTTGTGAGACTTAAAGTTATGTATACCTCGTCGTTTGTGGCTTAGATTTGAACTTTGCGTGCTGTCTAGTAATGGGGATACATTCTGAGAACCCCTTTGTTAGGCCGTCTCGTTGCTCTGCAAACACTGTAGAGTTTGCTTACACAAGGCCAGATAGAATAGCTGTGGGTCTATACCATTGTATATGCTGTCTGTCACATTGACCAGAACACCACTGTGCAGATATTTACACTGTTTAAATGCAGCCAGGGCATGAGCCATGCGTATAATCCCAGCACTCGAGAGACAGAGGTAGGAGGATCAGAGTTTAAGGTCATCCTCAGCTACAGGTTGAGTTCAGTACCAGCCTGGACTTCATGAGACCCTGTTTTTTAAAAAAAAAATGGAAATTATTCTGTTTGACAGTTAAGTTGCTGCTGGATGTCTGTAGTGTTAGAAGGTAACACCAACGCCATCAATGTGGAAGGTGATGGAGTGGGAGCAGTTGATCTTAACTGATCTTTAGAATTGTCAAATGAGGGAAATGCAGGGGTAGCTTGGAAGCCTACAAGAGGAAATTAGGTTTAAAGGTGAGCACCGTAACTCTCTATCCTTCTACTTAGTTCACACTATACACTATAATAGATACTATATTTTGATGATGAAAAATTGGGTTTCTGAAAGATTTGATTTCAGTGGTAGTAAAGTGGAAAGAATAAAAGTACCGGTCATGTTTGGTTGTTGTGAGGGATAAATGGGAAAATTGAACCTAGAAAAGGTGAGAGGTTTGTGTGAGGGAGCCCTTTTAATGATTTATTTATTTTTATTTTATGCGCATTGGAGTTTTGCCTGCCGGCAAGTCTGTGTGAGGGTGTTGGATCCCCTGGAGCTGGAACTACCAACAGTTGTGAACTAGCATGTGGGTGGTGGGAGTTGAACCCAGGTCCTCTGGAAGAACAGGCAGTGCTCTCAACTCCCCACCATCTCTCCAGTCCCTGTTATATAGTTCTATAAATCCCAATAGATAAGGATAGAATTAGTCTTGGGAGCTGGGTGGCACCTTTAATCCCAGCACTTGGGAGGCAGAGGCAGGTGGAGCTGCAGGTTGGAGTCCAGCCTGGTCTATATAGGACAGCCAGTGCTACACTGTGAAACCCTGTTTTGGAAAACAACAAACAAAAACTTGGGGTGAGAGAAATGGCTGCAGAAGACCCAAGTCTGGTCCCCGAATTCACGTGGGGGCGTGACACACACGACACGACTCTGTTTTCAGGGAGAAAGAAAAAGAAAGATACTTGTATTCACTAACTTTAGGTGTGTGTGTGTGTGCCCCTTTTTGCTTTATGTATTAAGCATTTTTTTTCATTTAATTCCAGATTTAAACCACCATCATGTCGAGCAAAAAGGCCAAGACCAAGACCACCAAGAAGCGCCCTCAGCGCGCAACATCCAATGTGTTCGCCATGTTTGACCAGTCCCAGATCCAAGAGTTCAAAGAGGCCTTCAACATGATTGACCAGAACCGGGATGGCTTCATCGACAAGGAGGACTTGCATGACATGCTGGCTTCTCTAGGTAGCCTTTTGTGCCTTTCCCTGGTGGTGATCCATCTCTGATTCATTTGTCTTGTGATTCAGTTCATGGGCCATTTGGCCTTTGAAAAGCTTTCAGGTGTGGGAGGGGCCTTTTCAGGGCTGGGCCCGGCGAGGGGGAAATCAGCTCTAGAGGGAGACCTGGCAGATACTGTTCCTGTTAGCTAAGTGGATTGTGTCTATGTGAGCCCGAAGGGTGTGTGTGTGTGTGTGTGTGTGTGTGTGTGCGCGCACACGTGCATGCGCGAGCATGCTGGTGGCTGTGTGCAGAAGACCAGAAGTCACATTAACAAATGCAGCCAATAATCTTCTGTGGATGGAGGACAGGCCATGAGCAAATGAACAAAGAGGAAGCACTTCATAACCAACAGTGGTTACTCAAAGATGGACTCCTGGGAAAGAGACTTCTACAGTAATGTTTTTTATAATTTAAAAAGAAAGAAAGAGAAAGAAGCAAGGAAGAAAGAAAGAAATTGATTTTTTTTTTTTTCCAAAAACCCATAGAGGTTAAAGGTGCATGCTGAGCCTGGTGCCTTGTGTGTGAACCCCAGGATGGAGAGACCTGGCTCTTGGACATTGTCCTCTGTCCTCCACGTGTGCTCCACAGCGCTGGTACACATACGTTTTATATGTACCACCAACAGACACAAACACACTCACCACGTGCGTGTGCACTTTTTTTGGTTTGTCTGTTTTTGTTCTGTTTTTTGTTCTGGTTTTTTGAGACAGGGTTTCTTGTGTGGTTGTCCTGAAACTTGCTTTGTAGACCGGCCCTCCTTTGCTTCCCCAGTGCTAGGATTAAAGGTGTATGCTACCACACCTGGCTACACACACCTTTTTAAAAAGATCCATTTTCGATTCCTATTTCGCTCTGAGAACTCTCTTGAACCTCTGGGTTGCAGTCACCCCTGCACTTCCAAACAGGGAAGTGGGGTTGTTTTTGTGTTGTTGTTGTTTTTTGATGTTTTTGTTTTTCGAGACTGGGTTTCTCTGTAGCTTTTGGAGCCTGTCCTGGAACTCTCTCTGTAGATCAGGCTGGCCTCGAACTCACTTGCTCAGTGGCTCCTGTTGTACAGGTGAGCTAAGTGGGTGTAGTGAGGTGGATTTGCCATGCAGTGAAATAGCTGTCTATGAGGTTTCTTAGATTTCCCCCAAGTTCTAGACTGGACTGCCGTCAGCTTCTAGTTTGGTATAGTTAGTTCTAAGGTGCTCCTTTAGATCTGAAGACATAACCAACACGGTTCTTTTCACGTGTGTCAACTTGGTGTCTGAGGGACCTTCAAGATACTGGCTTTAGCCAGCGTTTTCACAGGTTAAGACTAAAGGAGGCTGTGTGGGCCGGCTGGCACTGACCTCAATGTCTGGAGAGCTGGGTTTGAGTTCCCGTTCTTCCACCTTCTCCAGACCTCATAGCCAATTGGTGAACTGGTTTCAAGGTCTTTCCTGTGAGGAGCTCTCCAGATGCTTTCCCTCCCTGTCAGGTCTCTGGCTGCTGTTCTCAGTAGGAACTGAGATCAGGATTCTCTTGGTGAGCATCCCAGTTCAAGTCTGGCATGGTTGCTTTTCCGTCAGCAAGCAGGAGGATGAGACCAGAGGGTCCCTGAGAATCTGAGGCCAACCTGGGCTATAGATCAGATGTGCCCCCACCATATCCCACCCCAACAAAAAAGTAAAGCAAAAGAAGATTCCAGTTAGCAGCATGTAGAAATGGTACTTGGGGCTGACCATACTTTATTTAATATTGTTCAAAAGAAGTTCCCAGTCCCAAACTGACCTAATAATTTTAACCCAAATGATCATCTTATAAATAATTTTGAAGCATACCAAATCACATGCAGCTGTATCATAATTAGAAAAATTAATGTCGATTTTCTAAATTTATTTTTATTTTTTTATTTGGTTTTTTGAAACACGGTTTCTCTGTCTAACAGTCCTGCAACTCACTTTGTTAGGCCAGGCTGGCCTGGAATTCATTGAGATCCGCCTGCCTCTGCCTCCCAAGTGCTGGGATTAAAGGCGTGTGCTGCCTGTTGATTTTTATTTTAAATAACTGGTATTAAAATAACAACCCCTGATGAACCAGTGTAGAATCAACAACATGTGATAGTGTGGTGTTCCCTGTCAAAACTTGAGACTTTTGGGGTTTTGTTTTTTAATGAAAAAGTGATGAAGAAGCTGGCGAGATGGCTCAGCACGGAAAGGTAAGGTGCTTATGCCCAAAGCCTGTGGGGTTTGGTCCCTGGAACCCTTGTGGAAAGAGAGAACCAACTCCTGAAAGTTGTCCTCAGCCTCCACACATGTGACATGGCACACGAACACAGAGTAATGCGATAGACCCTCTTAACAGTATGACAGCATAGGAGCAGCCAGGCGCGCCACATGATGTGGGTTTATATGTCTTCTTACAGGCAAGAATCCCACCGATGCCTACCTGGATGCCATGATGAATGAGGCCCCGGGCCCCATCAATTTCACCATGTTCCTCACCATGTTTGGAGAGAAGTTGAATGGCACAGATCCCGAGGATGTCATCAGAAACGCCTTCGCCTGCTTTGATGAGGAAGCAACAGGTAAGTGCTGCTTGCATGTTTGTGGCCAGCCCATTTTAGGGTCTATGGAGCACATTTTAGGACATGTTTTTAATGTGTAATTTTTTTAATTAAAAAGAAAATCCTGTTGTTTTAAAATAGGAATGCACCAGAAATGGTCTTGTCACATACCTGTTTGTAGACCATGAAACTACAGCTTACCTTGTTCACCTCTGAATTTGACTTCGAACTTCCTAGAGCAGTTGTAAGAATTTAGGGTCTATTATGTCGCCTTAGAGATGAAAACTGTTCAGAGACCCTGGTTTCTCTAGACGGCATAGTTCCTAGCGTGAGCATTTGAAGTGCTGTGTGTCTCTGGAGTTACTCAGGGTTTCTCTGTTTGTCTTCATTTTCCTGCCCTTTGGAGAAGCACGCTTTGACAAGAAAGCCTTTCAGTCCCATGTTTCTTCCTTTTTCCTTCCCTTCTTCCTTCAGTCCTCCCTTTCCTCTGCTTGGCCTTACATCTCCTGGAATCTCCCTTGCTCCTTCCTGACTTTTCTCCCTGAGCCATTGATCTGGGTGACATTGTCTTTGTTCTGGGATCCACCTCTTATTATTTTTGACTTTTTATTTCTATACTGTGGTTTTTAAAATGATTTCTTTTTCTTTTCTGTGTATAAATATTTTGTGTGTGTGTGTGTGTGTGTGTGTGTGTGCATGGCTGGTGCCAGAAGAGGGCATAAGATCCCTTGAAACTGCAGTTACAGGTTAGATTCTGAACTGCTATGTGGATGCTGGAAATCATCCCAGGTTCTCTGAAAGCAGCCTGTGCTCTTAACCACGGAGCCATCTCTCTGCTTTGAAGCTTTTAACATAATTTAGTATTAATGAAAACCCCAAAGCGATTGGGATGGGAAGCAGTGGTGCAGTTACGTGTGTTGTGGCTGAGTGTGGTAGACGATGAGTTTGTGGAATCATGGCATGTCACGTACTTGGGTATCTGTGAGTCCGTCCCTTGTTGCCCTCCAGGCACCATCCAGGAGGACTACCTGAGGGAGCTGCTGACCACCATGGGCGACCGCTTCACAGATGAGGAAGTGGATGAGCTCTACAGGGAGGCCCCCATTGACAAGAAGGGCAATTTCAACTACATCGAGTTCACGCGCATCCTCAAGCACGGAGCAAAAGACAAAGACGACTGAAGAACTCCAGCAGGAGCTCCTGTCACGTGACTCTACTCACTTCATTCTCAGCTCCTTCCCCCACCTGTAGGACCTTCTGCATGCCACTTAGTTCACAGCTTTGCCTCTTTTGTAATGTATTTATTTCAGACTTTTCTGTCATTTAGCACTTGTATAATCAGACTGGAAATGGGGACAATGCTGTAAATTGTGTTGAAAATGCCATGCGAATAAAAATCAACAATGTGAAAGCCCAGGAAAATATATCCATAGTTCTGGTTTGCTGGATTTTTTACATTTTTATATAATAAAAATGTTATTTTGAAATAAAGATTATGCTGACTGAAATGGAGTGTAAGACAAATGAGTGACAGTTTGGGGTAGCCCTTCCTTCAGGCTACCTTGTGAGATGCAGACTGATTTTCACATCCCTGGGACAGCGCTCTTCAGAACTTCTAAATCACGTTAGCATCTTCAAGAGCTTTGCTTCTACTAGGGGGACATCTGTTAAATGCTAGGCATAGAGTGTTGTCTTTCAGAGCAGAATTTCCATTGCTTGATGTCAGCGTATGTGTCGTTCTGAGAAGTACTTCCTGTGTGCAGCATGCACCTCCGCGGTTCTCAGAGTGCCTTCACCCCAGTTTGGTGAGACAGGCTGTTACTGGTTGCTGGGTGTTGAGCATACTGTACCCCAGAGCCGCACCCCCAGCCGCTTGCCCTCTTTTGTAAGTTGGGGTTAGGGGTGAGGGCTAAGTGACCAACTCTTTGGTCGCAGTTGGTGAGAGTCGCGGTTCTGTTTTACTAACTCCAGAGCTCACAGGTCTACAGAAAGCCAAAAGTGCCAACACATTTCCATTTCACTGAATTCGGAACTCAGTGGTCATTGTTGACATTTAAAACCATCTTGCAGCAAGACAATTGTTTGAAATTTTTCCAGAGGATTTCTCCCAGGGAGAAAGCAAAAGACAAAAATACGCAGACTGGGGTGTAGCTTGGTGGGAGTCCCGTGCTCAGCATATGCAAGGCCCTGTGTTCAAACCTTGGTGAAAAAAGTTAAAGATGAACATTACAAGCAATTATAGATGTGCTTCTGTAGACTTAGGGAAGGAGACAAAGGCAGGCGAAAAGTACTTAGAAGAGGAAGTTTGGTGAGAGTGACACCTATTTCTCCTAAACATTGTTCAAAATCAGCATGCGCACTGCTTGCTGCCTGTGTCTTGTAACTCTGTGCAGCACCCTGGCCTGCTTTCTCCTGCTGTCCTTTTACACCTGAGCTCTTCCCTCATCCTTAAATGAGACAGTGTTCAGCTCAGGAGCACGGACGGATAAGCCAAAGTAGGAATTACTGAAGTTACTACTACTTACTGATATAAGCCAAAGCGGAAATTACTGGTTACTTCTACTCCCTGACAAAAGCTGAGAAAAGCTGCACTCCCCTCCAGAACCACGAGGAATCCCGAGCATTCCTGCGAGGCTCCTGTTAACACTTAGAATCTCAAAGTCACTAGGAAGTGTCACAAAACTAAGTGAATTGTCATGTAGTTAAAGCAAGGCAGAAGTAGACACCAAGCCATTTATCCAGTCAGTACCTGTTACCCAGCAAGCTCTTGTGTTGCTCACCAAAGGCCAAGACAGGAGAGACAAGGCTCGGGTTCCAGGCAGAGGCATGATGAATAACAGCACATAAATACCGTGTGGTAGTGAAGAAGACTACATGGCAGAGCGTGGCCAGAAATGGTCTTTAGGAGCTATGGTCAAGTTGAAGTCTGCTCGATGGGGTCCCTGTGCAAAGCCCAGGATGAGACTGTCCGTTCAGGAGACGACTCCCAAGTCACGGTGGCATGCAGTAACAAGGAGAGCATGATGGTGTCAACTCAAGGATGTCATCAATGATAGGGAATCCGTGGATTTAGGTTGGATGACCTAAATGAAAACTCATTGTAGCTGAGCATAGAATTAAGTGACAAGGAAGACCCAGGGGCAGCTAGGGAGCCATAGCTAGCATCCAGAGGAGATGCAGCCACTTGGCTGGGCTAGTGGGGGCGTGGCTGGCCTTGGTCCACTGACCTCCAGTCTCTTGTTACGATGTAAGTTTATTCCATCAGTCTGCTAAAAAGATCAGAAAGAATGCCGGGAGGTATTTTCACTGTTTAAGACAAAGCAAAATCACTGTTCAATAAATAACCCTTGGTGTTGAATCCAACATCACCTCTGAGAACCTTATTGATCCCATGGCCATTGGAATGTGTTCACGTATAAACCTCTTAAATGGCATGGAGGGGCCTGAGGATGTAGCTCATTGGTAGAGTTCTTGCCTAGTATTTATTCATGAAGCCTCAAGTTCCATCTCTAACACTGTATACAAATACAAGTGTCATCTCAAGCCTGTGATCCCAGCACAGGGGAGGTGAAGGCAGGAGGATCAAAAGTTCAAGGTCATCTTGTTTGAGGCTTGCCTGGCCTACATGAGCCCCTGCCTCAATAAACAAAATGCACTGAGTATTTTCCAATTGTTACAGGAAAGGATAAAATCTGCCTTTAGGTGAAGACATGCCGTTGCCTCCTGCCTTAGTTATTCCAGCTTACTGGAGAGATGATTAAGAACCCTTGCTGTTACCAAGCGGTGCTGGTGCATGCCTTTAATCCCAGCACTCAGGAGACAGAGGCAGGTGGATTTTGTGAGTTTGAGGCCAGCCTGGTCTAAGAATGAGTTCCAGGGCAGGAACCCTGTCTCAAAAAAGCAAACAAAAGTATTTCTTGTAGAGGAATGGGGTCCCTATACCCACATCAGGCAGCTCACGACTGCCTGTAAATCCAAGTTCAGGGGATCTAATGCCCACTTTGGACTTCTGTGGGCATATATACACTCAGACACATAAATTAAGTCTCAAGAAGAAAAGAGTTAACCTAAAGTCAGACCTGATGTCAAAGGCCTTTAATCCCAGCACTCAGGAGGCAGAGGCAGTAGGGTTACTCGAGTTCCCGTCCAGCCTGGTCTACATAGCCACTTCCAGACAAACCTGGGCTACACTGTGAGACTCTATCTCAAACAAACAATGGTTAATCCAGTTGGGCAGATCAATCCCTTGTCCGGGTATCCAACTTTCAAAAGGCAGGTCCACCCTACACTATGCTACAGGGGTAAGAGAATAGCCATCCCTTCTATGAGCCACCACGTGTCCTGAGTCCCTGCCCTCCATGCTGCTGGAAGCTGGTGTGAGGCTCTGTTAGGTCTGCCCACTTTTCACTGTCCTGACTCTCAGAAAGGCTTAACCTTTCCTTTGTCTTCTCTTCTGTCTTTCTTTTGGATGCTGACCAGAGCCTTTGTGCTTTTCCTGGGGCTTCCGGCTTCCTTGCTCTTTCTCCAGTGCTCCCCTCTCTCGGCCGGGTGGCCGCTGTGGCTCATCTCCATGAAGCCTTGACTCACATGGTATGGCTTCTGCTCCTCCTCTTCTCTGTCCTCTTCCAGGCAGCTGCCGGGGTTTACAGTGTTTCTCTTGGGGGTTTTATTTCAAACCCTTAAGCTCCCCTATGAGTCTGTTCCTAAATCATCTTACTAGTGGAACTTAGAACCCCAAGAAGGAACCCAGTTTCTCTGATATCATTCTGCTGAGTGTGATAACCAACTGCCTCCAGGAGGGACCCAGGAGAGTGGTGGTCCGAAATGGCACCGCTACTTTGTTATCCTTGAACAGAAGTTATAAAGACCTTAGTCACGGCATTTTTAGTTCCCAGAACACTAGGACATGGATAATGTAGGCATTGTTAGCTCATTTTATGGGCGAGAATATTGAACTACCGAAGTTACCTGGTTTGCTCAACTTTACTCGCTAGACAGAGTCGAGGTTCGAAGCTTTCTGACCAAACCATTAAGCCTATAATTTCCTAATTAAATAATTGGTAGCTCTAGCCCGATCAAGATGCTTTCCAGTTAGAAGGAAGCTAAAATTTAAACTCTTTAAACCTCACTAGCATGACTTAGTTGTCTTAGTTGAGGTTTCTATTTTCGTAAAGAAACACTATGACCAAAAAAGCATCTTGGGGAGGAAAGGGTTTATCTCGCTCACAGTTCCACATAACAGTTCATCAAAAGCTGTGACGACAGGAAGTCAAACAGGGCAGGATCCTGGAGGCAGAAGCTGCTGCAGAGGCCATGGAGGGGTGCTGCTCCCTGGCTTGCTTAGTCTGCTTTCTTATAGAACCCAGGACCCCCAGCCCAGGGATGGCACCACTCACTATGGGCTGCCCCCCCCCCATTGATTACTAATTAAGAAAATGCTCTACAGCCACATCTTCTGGAGGTGATTTCTCAGCTGAGGTCCCTTCTCTCAGAAGACTCCAGTGGTGTATGATATTTGATTGCACTGTGAAACTCCAAGACTGTTAATAGGGGCTGGAGGGATGGCTCTGTGGTTAAGAGTACTGACTGCTCTTCCAGAGGACCTGGGTTCAATTCCCAGCACCCACATGGCAGCTCACAGCTGTCTGAAGATCCAGTTGCAGGGGATCTGACACCTTCACACCAATGCACATAAAATAAAGTTAAATAAGCCATAACAAAAAAAAAAGACTGTTAATAAAATTAACCTTGGATCGGGGGCAGAGCCAGTGACTGGTTGACAGGAATTAGCCATAGATGTGGCTAGAGAGACACACAGGAAGGAGTAGGGAGAGACTTAGAGATACCTGGTCATTTTGGTTTGGGATGGGTGGAGAGAAACTCTCTTCCTGGGTCTCTGGCCAAAAGGGAAGCTCAGCTGGCTGCTCGTTGGCTTCTGTGATCTAGCAGGTTTTCACCCCAGTATCCGACTCCTGAGTCTTTATTGGTAAATAGAACAACTTAGATGAAGCCAACAACACCCTAGCTTGTATGAAGCGGACATAAAACTAGCCGGAACACTGGCGAGATTGCGAGCAGGACACGTGTGGAAATCTATCTGCAGGCCCCACAGCCTGGCAGGAGACTCGAGACAGGTGTCTACCACACAGTCTGAACAGGGCTGAAGCTTGGGAGGGGGCAGAGAGGTGCTGACAGGGTTTAGAAGGGTGCAGGGAGGAAATCTCTGGCAGACGAAAAGAACAAGAGCGTATCTTGTTTTACAGATAATGTTCTCCAAGGGAGCAGCCTCTAGAGGAACAGGTCACAGCCAGAAGCTACACTGGGCTCAGTGTGGTCCTTTGGCCTCTTTTCCTGGTCTCAGATCTTTCCTAGAATGCTCTTTACGTGTTTTTCAGAGCAAACTTCAGCTTGCCTCTGCTTTTTCGTGATTCAGGCAGAGTCCTTAAGCCCTAGGCAGTGAGGCATTTATTACTCCTGTGCGCTCTAACATAATCAATGTGTATAGTACTGTCTAGACTGCTAAATAATTCTATCGGTATTATACCTTACAGGGGGTGGAGAAAGGGCTCAACAATTAAGAGCACTTGTTTCTCTTGCAGAAGACCCAGGTTTGGTTCCAATACCTTGGCTTATGTGACCTAATTCTAGGTGATCCAACTCCCTCTTCAGGCCCCCGTGAGCACCAGACGAACAGACATGAAGACAAAACACTCATCCTCGTAAGTAAAACAATGCTAAATTTAAAAAGCCAATATTATGCCTTATCATAGAAGCACAATCTTTGAAACATGAGCACCAGAAGTATTGAAAGACCTGGTGTGGAGAGACCCATGAGAGTGTAGCCGAGGGTACTGGTGGAGGATGCGAGAGTTTATCACATGCTGTGGCTTCAGCGAAAGCCTACTTCACGTTGAAAAATGATGACAATCACAGGCTGCACACATCCCCTTTGTGCTTAGTGGATCTAAGTTGTCAAGTTCAACTGTTTAGAGACAGTAACTGAAAGTGTCACTAGGTGGCGCTATTGTTCCTGGTACTGTGGTAACCCAAGCCTTAAGGAATCAGCATGAGGATTGCTGCAATGTCTTCAAGAGCCTTGGCGGCAGAGTTCTTGAAAGAGAACAGGAAATTCGGGCATCCATACATTCCAAACTTAGGGGCTAGTTTCCGGGATTCGTTTTTTACAGATACCCATAGCAAGTCCCTCCTTCCCTCTCTCCCTTACTTCCAGTCAGACATCATTAATTCACATATGAATATTTGTTGAGTGACTGGAAAGTTCCAGAATATCCAGCTCTGTCTGCTCTCTCTCTCTCTCTCTCTCTCTCTCTCTCTCTCTCTCTTTCTGTCTATCTCCCCTCCCCTCCCCTCCTCTCCCCTCTCTTCTCTTCTCCTCTTCTTTTCTCTCTCTCTCTCCCCTTTGTAGGCTTGCATCAAATTCCTGGCTCACCCTATCCTCTGACCTTAACCTCCCCAGCAGCTGGGTCTTAAGACACCACTTCCGTGGTCATGTGAGGTCTGAACAGGACTCTATTGCTATTTTCATGTCTGTTTTAGAGAGGGAAGACCAAGGCTGTAGCCAGCAGACGTGTATAAAATTTACTAAGACAACGCTAAGCTTATGAGCCGGCTTCTTTCTGTTGCTGTCCCTTCCCCCATCTCCTGGAAATATCATCAGAATAATAGCAGGAAAGCGACAAATGAATAAGAGGCTCAAAGTGCTCGCAAAGGGGCTGGAGATACTCTGTGGGATGTGCTTGAGTGGGTAGGTTTAAATACAGGAAATTGTCTTGACATGTCTTCAGGAAGAGCCCCTAATCCCTCCAGTCCTGCTTCTGCTGTCCTGGGTTCCTGGGGCACAATGCTTCCGTTCAGACCCCCCTTCCGAAGGAGCAGGAGGAAGGCTATTTCCTCGTGGACTCTGGAGGCTAGCACTGCAAAGGCCACACGAATGCTTTCCTGCGTCCACTTTTCTCAATGTCTCGGTGCAAACTGACTTAGGCTGTGCTGACTATACTTTCTCAAATTACCTTTTCCGTACTTTGCTTGCCCAGTTCTCACTAACCAAGATTTGATTATATTCAGGTGTTAAAGGCAATGCAAAAACTGACCCTTCTCTCTGGAGTGGCATAGTGCCCACACTTTAGGGCTGGGATGTAGCTCAGTAGTGAAGCACTAGGTCCTGGGTTCAATCACACACACACACACACGCATATGCACATACACACACATATATACACATGCACATACATACATATGCACACATATACATACATATACATTCATACACACATGCACACATATACATGCATACACATGCATATACACATACACATGCATATACACATACATACATACACACACATTCACATACACATACACACACCTTATTACACTACTACAGAGCAAAAGTGTTAGTCCCTTTGTTTATCAGCATGAAAGACACTGTTACCGAGCTAGGATGTGTGATCCCCCAGGAAGCTGCCAAAGCTGGTTTTTAAAAGCTGCTTGCTGGAGAATGACATTATTTCCTCTTGCGACCCCATTGCTGGCCTTCATGCTGGTCAGTTACCTCAGCAACACTGAGAACTCAAGCAGACATGTAACAAAGGAAAGCCCAGCATCAAACCTCCATCACAGGCACAGTTTCTAAATTGTCTGTGTTGTTCCTTGTCAACAGTGGGGAACAGGGGCCGTTTGCTAAAGGCATTTTGGGAGGAGAACGCCCCCTTCTCAGAGTAGAAGACTAACGGTCTGGTACCCTGTTTCCCATGTGCTGTCACAGCCATGGGCAAGTTGTAGCAGAAGCTTCTCCTACTCCTGGCTCTTCCTCGGCCCGTCTATCAAGAGGTGGCCTTGGCCTGCCTACCCAACCCCAGGGCTTGATGATGAGAAATTACCCTTGAGTTCCACACTTGAGTTTTAAAAAAAGTGTCCTCGTACTTCTTGGGCGTATGTTAATTCTTTTTGTGTAGCTACAACCATTTTCTGAGAGAACACAACTAAGGAGAAGGGGCATGTCTGGGGTCACGGTTTCAGAGGGCTTGCTCCGGGGTTTCTTGGTCCTATACACTGGATAAGAACAATGTACAGAGAAAAATGTTCACCACGCGGCGGGTAGAAAGCAGAGGACGGGGGACTGGGCAGGGGCCAAGTATCACCTTCAAATCCATACTTCTTCCAGCTACGAGATACCATATTCTAAAGTTTCTAGGACCTTCCAAAATAGATCCCACACCACCAGCAGTTGGGAAGCAACCCCTCATCACAAGAGCCTGTGGGGGATATTTCCTATCTGAAAACCATGACAGAACCCAAACCTTGAATGTAAAAAAGACAAGAATTTCCAAACACAGAGACAAACGGGAAACAGTGCCTGCCTTTGTCTGTATACACAGAGAAATCTTAGAAAACCATGAGGCCAGCCAATTTTAATCAGCCATTCCAAGAGACTCCTCCCAAACCCGAAAGGTTTGTTGTGTCTGACTCCGTCTCCTTCCTTATTTGTGTGTGTTCCCAACTAAAAGAGGTTTTTGTTGTGTATGTGACATACTCCTTAAACTCTATCATATCCAGATTTTTTTTTTTTTAACCTTGCTCATGAGTCTGTTAGAAGACAACAGGATCTCCACAGAAACTCCCCTCCTCTCACGGGCTTGCTGCTCAAAGCAGGCAATGCTAGCAGTCTAGAAGTCCATGATGAGAGGCAGAAGAGAAGGAGAGGAGGAAGGACAAGGGAAGGGGGAGGGAGGGAAGCAGATGGAGGCGGTAAACCCATGGCTTGTCTAAGATGGCTGCATCGGGAAGACCTTCCAGTGGAGCTAGCCCCTCCAGGCGGCAGGCGGGGCCAGGGGTGTGTGAACGAGATGGGAGACATATGGATGCAATCAAACTGTTACAAAGAGGAAACAGACTGTCGAGTTTAAAGAAACCAAGAATAAGCATTTCTACACTCTGCACAGTTCTGAAGACCGATCTCTTCGCACACACCCGTTCTCTTATATAGTGTCTGTTGTGAGTCCTCTCTTCTTACCCCACGTGTCTGTCAGCTTCACCACTTTGCTACTTGACTAGAACATAATCAGAATAGACCTCGGTTTTAACACTCAGTTTCTGTGGATTTGGAAAACACAGACATTGTCCAAGTTTCTTCACTGCTGGGCTGAACCAGAGAGATGTCACAAAGTGGATTATCTCCTGATGGGTGAGGAGAGGGGGTGTGTTTCAGGGACGCTGGGTTGTAGTGACTGACAGACGATGCCTGTGTGGGCTAGGCCAGCAGGCCAAGGGCGTCTTCCCTCCTTTGGGCTTCTGTGTGCAGGCAAGGTCAGAAATGGCAGCAAGATCTAGAAACCTGTGGTCGCGTGTTAAGACAGAGTCCCGTTAGAGTCCATATGGCCCAGGAAGAGCCTGATGTACTATGAATGCGATCTCTCTCTCTCTCTCTCTCTCTCTCTCTCTCTCTCTCTCTCTCGTGTGTGTGCACGCACATACATATGCATACGTAGCATGCATGTAGAGGTCAAAGGGCAGCGTGGGGGTGGGGTAAGTTTTCTCCTATCATATGGGTCCAGGGGAACTAACTCAAGTTATCAGATTTTCAGCTTAAAAGTCTGCAGGTTGTACTTGCATTTCTCATTTAAAAACCAAGACTCTCCCGTAATGACAACACGTTTCACAAGACTAGGTCAATTTAAAAGATGTTCTCTAGAGTAGCTCATCCCTTTACATAAGGGAGTGAGATCTCGTTTGTCGCCTCACTCTGAGGGACGAAACATAGTAAGTCCATGCAGTGGTTTTACCACGGCCATGTTGAAGGACAGGTGTACGCATGTGTGCCAAATGGTCTGGAACAGCATGGTTTTGGAACTCCTGATGGCAAAGCTGTGGAAAACACAGTAAGAATTTGGGGCCTGGAAGCCACCTTCGTGACCCTGTCACTGGGAGACTTAAAGCTTGGAAAGATGTGGACGAAGTTGGAGTGGCAGAGTTGGAAATAAATGAGCTCCACGAATCAGGAAGAAAATGGGCCGTGCGCCACCTGAGGGCCACTGTGCTGCCCTCGTCAGGCAGCCAGAGCACAGGTGTAGTAATAGGAGCGGCGGAGCTGCGTCCCCAGCACCCCGGCTGCCTGGCTAGCTTATGCCCCGAAATAACAACACACAAATTGTATTCTTTTAAACACTGCTTGGCCCATTATATCTAGCCTCTTCTCGGCTAACTCTCGCCCTGGACTAGCCCATTTCTTATAATCTGTGTAGCCCAAGAGGTGGCTTACCAGGGAGATTCTAGCCTACATCCATCCTGGGTCGGAGCTTCATTGCGTGTGTCTGGCCGGGCGAGGGAGCATGGCGTCTCTCCTCCAGAGAGCAGAGCTGTCGAGTCTCGCATCTTCCTGGGAGAGGGGAGCATGGCGTCTCTCTGAGGCGTCTTACCTCACTTCCTCTTCCTCCCAGCATTCTGTTCTTTTTATTCCTCCCACCTATGTTTTAACCTATCAGGGCCAAGCAGTTTCTTTATTATTCCAGGCTGCAGTCTATCACTGAAGAAGCTAATCACGTCATATCCACGGTCAACAGCAGAGAACTCTAAGTGCATGTGTGCTTAGCGCCTAGCTAGCTTTCACTACTCATCCTGTCCAGGATCCCAAACCAGGAACTGTGCCTCCCACTTCCAGGCTGGGTCTTCCCACTCAGTGAATTCAAACAAGACAGTGCCCCACAGGACACCCGGATGGAGACAACCCCTCTAACATTTTCTTCCCAGGCCTTTCTAAGTCCTGTCAAGTTGACGATCAAAAATAATCACATTGAGTAATTTAACATACAAAGCAGCAGGAAACCCCGGCGGTGGTGGCACATGTCTTTAATCCTAGTACTCGGGAGGCAGAGACAGGTGGATCTCTGTGAGTTCGGCTAACCTGGTCTACAGAGCAAATTCAAGGACAGGCACCAAAGCTACAGAGAAACCCTGTCTCGAAAAACAAAACAAAACAAAAAGCAGCAGGAAAATAAATGACACAGGCTGTCACCGCGAAGGATGTGAGCCGATGGAAGAGCCACACAGTTCCTCCTGATGCTGTGGTCTGCTGTGTGTGGGCGGGGGTCAGACTTGGGGGTGAAACAGGAGTCTCCGCAGACTGAATGCATCCAGGATCAGCGCAGAAGCTTCTCTTTCAAAGAACTGGACAGTCAAGTGGCCTGTGTACTTCCGGTACTTACCCATCATGCTGAGGTCACATGGGACAAGAATAGCTGTCACCAGCTGACATCTGGCTTATGAATGGTCCAGTCTATAATTGACTATGATCTATGATCCTTTCTCGCCTCTGAGTGTGTTCCTGTTTGTTCTTATTTCTGTCAATCAAACATGCTCGTGTGCAATGTTTAACCTAAGGCTTTCTTCTTTCTTCCTATCCTCTTTATCTTTTCCTTTTTAGGACTTTATTGTTCCGTGTGTGTGTGTGTGTGTGTGTGTGTGAGAGAGAGAGAGAGAGAGAGAGAGAGAGAGAGAGAGAGAGAGAGAATGCACATGGATGCAAGTGCCCACAGGTCAGAGGTGTGAGACCCCTTGGATCTGGGGCTGCTGGGAATTGAACTCAGGTTCTCAGGAAGAACAGTATGTGCTCTTAACCACTGAGCCATCTCTCCAGGCCCCTTTTTTGGGGTTGTTTTTCAAGGCAGGGTTTCTCTGTGTAGCCCTGACTGTCCTGGAACTCACTCTGTAGGCCAGGCTGGCCTCAGACTCAGAAATCTCCTTCCTCTGCCTCCTGAGAGTGGGGATTAAAGGTGTACGCCACTACACTGGGCTTTCTAAGGCCACACCCTTATTATTGTAATCATTCTGGAACATATTTTGAGTTTCACCCGGTACTTTAGGTTTTTGTTTCTTTCCTTTTTTTTTCCCTGAGATTATTATATCACTACATCTCTTCCTCTTTCTTCCTCCAAACCTTTCCATACGCCCCTCCTTGCTGTCTTTCAAATTCATGGCCTCTTTCCTCATTAGTTGTTGTGACACACATATATGCCTACACATATACAAATGGATCTATGTATACATATATGTACATATTTATTCCTAAATATAACCTGTTCGGTCTGTCTACTGTTAGTCGTAGGTGTGTTTTCAGGGCTGGTCAGTGAGTATGGGATAAGCAATTGGTGTGCTCTTTCCTGGAGACTATTTCTCCCCCTCAGCATTCCTTACTTGCCTGTAGCTCTTTGTGCAGGGTTGAGGCTGTGTGGCTCTCCCCCATCCTCTTGATATGTCTGTTGTTGCTGTCCTTGCTCAGCTCACGTCTGTGAGTCCTGCTGTCGCGTTTGCCAGTCATGTTGGTGAGACTCTACGGTGTTCCTAGGGGTTATAATCTTACAGCCAACCCCTGGGTCCTCTGGGCCTTACAATCTTTCTGCCCCCTCTTCTGCAGTCTTCCCCAAGCCTTACCTATGGGGTGTGTTTTGTATCCAGCGAGACTGGGCTCCACAACTCTGCATTCTGATTGGTTGTGGTTTCTGTAGTAGTTCCAATGCGTAGCAAAGAGACGTTTCCCTGGCGAGGAGGGCAGACTTACTGAACTAGGCCCTGCTGAAGAAGATGGGTTTCTTTCCTTCTTTATAAAAGAATATTTTCAACTAATTACATAAAAATTACAGTGCACAAGTAACAATGAAATGGTAGGTTTTCATATTTCTTTTCTTTTCTTTTCTTTTTTTGGTTTTTTTTTTTTTTTTTTTTTTCGTGACAGGGTTTCTCTGTGGCTTTGGAGCCTGTCCTGGAACTAGCTCTTGTAGACCAGGCTGGCCTCGAACTCACAGAGATCCACCTGCCTCTGCCTCCCAAGTGCTGGGATTAAAGGCGTGCGCCACCACCGCCCAGCTTTCTTTTCTTGCTATATCAGCCAGACTGACTTAGAATTTACAACGCTACTGCTTCTGACTCCCCAGGGTTAGGATGACAGGCCTTTGCCAATCCACCCAACCAGTGGTTCCATTCTTAAAATATGTGTCCAATGAAGAAGAGAGAGAATAACGAACTTGCTGATCAGGAGAAGACTCTTAAACAACAATGTTAAAGCGTTAAAAATATCTAAGCCAGAAACAGGAGAACTAGTGATGAAACATCATTCCTTAATCTTTGAAATTACATTGTGTGTGTGTGTGTGTGTGTGTGAGAGAGAGAGAGAGAGAGAGAGAGAGAGAGAGAGAGAGAGAACTGATGGGGAGGTAGTTGTCTCTTTCCACTATGTGGGTCCAGGGATCCAACTCAAACCATCAGACTTGACAGCAAGTGCCCTGTTGAGCCAGCTCACTGGACCTATTTGTCTTTTGTTTTTAGTTTGGGTTTTTGTTTTGTTTGTTTCTGAGACACAGTCTTGCCTTATAGTCAGGCTGACCTGGCGCTAGAATAGCAGGCATAATCTCTGGCAAACACGTGCTCTTGATAGGTGTAATATGATGTCCTTGTACCCTACGCCAGATTCCCCTCCCACAGATCTGTTTCTGACATAGTTCTGATCGCTGTGTGCCTTGAGGTTTTTCTTTGACAAGAAATAGCAGCCACCGTGTGTCTCATACACAGTTCTGCTCATCTGCTGAGGGACCCCTGGGGTACAGCAGCAGCTGGATCTGCTTTATCCTCCCCTGGGCCCTTCCTTGGGATCTCTGGCTCTTGGGCCCAAGGAGGACCTTTAGTTCTAGGAGAGGGGGCCTCAGTCCTATCTACAAGAGATGATACCAACAAACTCAGCTTCACGCTGCCCTCCAGTCTTCTAGCTCATGCTGTAACCTCAAGGTAGCTCTTGAATTTCCTGCTGGACCATCTTGCCAACTAGTCTGACACCCTTTGGATTTCAGGCTCTATCGTCATTTGGACTCTATGACAAACTCTTTGACCTGAGAAGGCTCCACTGTGTCAGTGGAGCAGTGAGTGGCAGAAGCTCTGATCTGGGGCTACCTGCTCCCGAACTGTGCTCAGTGTGTCTGCATTTGCTCCAGATGCCATCTTGTGTAGTAAAACTACACTCTTCAGTATGACATTGTCTCCTGTCATATGAATCACTCGAGGGCACCACCAGGTCTGAGGGCACAATGGGAGCCTCTGAATTTGCAGTCAGTTGGTCAGAATCATGAATGGTGGAGGAACTCTGGAAATTACAGCTGGGACCAAGAGTCAGAGGAGGTCTGTGGAGAGGCTGTGCCTTCAGGCTGTGAGATCTGACCTAACTCTGGACAGTCATTGTTAGGTAGACATTGTTGAGAGTAATATAATGAGTTCCCATGTAAGTGTCTCCGAATTTCAGTTGTAATCAGCTGTTAACGTGTGTATGTGCATGTGTGTGTGTGTGTGGGAGAGAGAGAGAGAGAGAAGAGAGAGAGAGAAAAAAGAAGAGAAGAGAGAGAGGGAGGGAGAGGGGGGAGGGGGAGAGGGAGAGAAAGGGAGGGAGAGAGGGAGGGAGAGGGGGAGAGAGAGAGGGAGAGAGAGGGAGGGAGAGAGGGAGGGGGAGAGGGAGGGGGAGGGAGACAGGGGGGGGGGGAGAGAGAGAGAGAGAGAGAAAGGATCTCTATATATAATCCTGGATGACCTGGGATTTGCTACATAGACCAGAGGGCCTCAAACTCACAGAATTCTACCTACCTCTCCCTCTCAAGTGCTGGGATTAAATGTGTGTGCCACAAACCCTACCTAGTGTTTGTTTAACATTTATTTTTGTTTGTGTCTGTGCGTGCAGGCATTTGTTCACATGTGTACACGCACACCAAGGACCAAGGCGTGGCTGTGGTGGTCGGAAGACAACTTGTAAGTGTTGATTCTCCTCTACCTGGTGGGTCTCAGGACTAAACACAGGTCCCCAAGCTTAGCACAACAAGTGTCCCACTGAGTCACCTTACCAACCCTTCATTCTGGTAATAAGTATTAAAGTAGTTATCTCTAAAAGACAGGGCTCTCTTACTTTTTAAATGTAACCACAAACCAATATTTTATTGTAAAAAAAAAAATACTATGGATGGGGCTATAAGTCAGTGGGAAAGACCATGCCTAGTATTACACAGTGAGAACCTGTCCACAAAAGAAAAGGCCACAGACACGGGACTTGGTCCAGAGCAGCAAGCTTTCACTCTTTTGCTTGTTTAATGGTACTGAGGATGGAACCAGAAGGCCGCATGCCCTACAACAGAGCGCCATCCCCAGCTTCCACGCTGCAAACTTTATAATTTTATCTATGAGGTCATCCAAGGAGGAAATGTTCTCTGACTTTGTTTTAAAGTAACAAATAGAGCCAGAGATGCGGAGCTGTTGGGAGAACGCTTGCCCTGTGTGTAGGACTCCCTGGGTTCCATTCTCAGCACAGAGTGTACGGGAAGGGATGGGTAGGGGGGGAAGGGGATGATGTCTCTAATAGTGTTTGCTATGCACCTTCTCTTTTGTGCGTTTAACAGAATGTTCTGTGATCTGCTTTAAAGTGTCTTATCTTATCTTCTTCAAAGGTCCCCCAAAATAAATATGGAATGTTAAGTTGGAAGGACAAATTTATTAGACTAACAAAGCCCATGCCCTCCCTGCTCTTTTCTTAGACAGGGTTTCACTATGGAGCCATGGCTGGCCTTGAACTCACAGAGTCCCACTTGCCTTTGCCTCCTGAGTGCTGCGATTAACGACATGAGCCACCACATCCAGCATGAAGAACCTGTATGAACACGCATCTTTAGTGTCTCCTGTGTTCTTCTGGGGGACCCTGACGTGTGATGAGTCTCGGCCGTCTGATGATGATGTATACAGAAAATGTATATTTCTGTGTGTCAGGAGGTGACGTGTAGTGAGTGTGAGCATGCATGTGTATACATACGTGTGTTAACAGCTAGCATCAGGAGTCATTTCTGATCACCATTCATCTTGCTTGTTTGTTTGTTTTTGAGGCTGGGTGTTTCAATTCGGCTAGGCGAGCTGGCCAGTGCCCTTCAAGGGAACTGCTTGCCTCTGCCCCTCCAGCGCTAGGGACTCAGGCGCCTGCCACCATGATAAACTTTTTACTTGGGTTCTGAGAGTGTGAACTCAGGTCTGTATGCTTGTGTGGATGGTGCTTTACAGACTGAGCCATCTTGTCAACCTGAGACCATAGCTGATTAGTGGCTCTTTACTAGGGGACAGTCCTGTCATGCGGTGTTGCTAGCTATTTCTTAGCTCCTAGCTGATGGGTATGGTCATCTGAAACTATTTTTGCTCAATAAATGAAGACATTTCAGGATGGTTTTCTCCTTAGGCAGCTGCCTCCATATATATATATATATATATATATATATATATATATATATATATATACACACACACACACACACACACACACACACACACACACTCCACTGGCCTATAATAGCAGTCTAGATCATTTGAAAGTCCCGCTTGGCATGTATAATAAATAATAAGTGTTGTAAGCGGCACCAATGTTAGCCCAGCTTGAGTTCCTTTAGGGTGCTTCTCCTCCACGCCCCCACCTTCCTCTGCTTTAATAGACACTTGTGCTATTGATGAGGTGTTCATACTTGCCTCCTCAAATATAATCCTAAATCCAGGCTCCAGAGCCTTCATTCCATGCCTGTTTCCTAGTTCCTTAACCAACTCCTGTTGGGTAACAGCCTGAAATATCACTGACATGGTTGCTTAGTTTTGTGTGTCTGTGTGAGAGAGAGAACGAGAGAGAGAGAGAGAGAGAGAGAGAGAGAGAGAGAATGCACATGCATGTGTATTTATAGCCAACTTTTGAATATGTAAAGGTAGGCATAGATTTTTGTCAGTAAATATGCACCGGGGATATATTAGCACTTTTAAAAAATTATTTATTTATTTGCTATTAGCAATTCCCCTAAGTCCAAACAAAATCCATTCAGGACTTGCCTCCCTGGGGTGTCTATGCTCAAACTCAGTAATCTTTCTGCAAACATTCTTTTTTTAAAATACATATGTATGTATGTATACATATATACATATAATTTATAAGTGTTTGGTCTACATGTAGATGATCTGTGTACCATGTGCATGCAGTGCCTATAGAGGCCAGGAGAGGGTGTCAGATCCTCTAGAACTGACCTTACAGATGGTTGTGAGCCTCCGTGTGGGCGCTGGGAACCGAACCCAGGTCTTCTGCAAGGGCCATCAGTGCTCGCTCGGAAACCCTGAGCCTGAGCGTTTCCCCAGCTTCTCCCGGCATTTGTCCTAAATGTCCAGTACGCCATAATGTTTTGAGTTGTGAGACACATTTCTGTGACTGTGCAGAGCTACAGAGGAAAAGGTGGTGAGAGCTAGAACAGGAGGGGAAAGCAGACTTGAACAAAAAGAAAAAAGTCAAAATCCTTCTCTAATTCATTTCCTCATTCCACCTTGTTAAGTTTTCTCTGATCTCTAGAGCATGCCAGAAGTTCAAGCATAAATAAACCATAAAGAGAGGGGCCCTAGAAAAATTCTCCTTTGAAAGAGCCATATTAAATCTAAGATCTTTTGCATGACGGTTTTTGAAAAGAACACGGTGAGCTCAGGGAAGATGAGAGGCGGTGAAAGGTGTTCTTTAAAGGATGAAGCAGATTAAAACACATTTGTCCCCTTGTGCTTAAGCAGCCTAGCTCTGCATGATTTTTACCTTAACAGGACCCGTGAGGTGGTGGGGAAGCTTGACCACCTGAGTTCCATCCAGGATCCTCATGGAGGGAGGGGGAAACACATTCCATACTCCGGCAAGTGGGCCTCTGCCTCCCACCTGCAAACACCCACATAGATACGCTCTCTCCCTCTCTCTCTTACACACACACACACACACACACACACACACACACGAGAGAGAGAGAGAGAAAGAAGTTAAAATAGACATACTCTCTCCCTCTCTCTCTTGCACACACACACACAAGAGAGAGAAGTTAAAATAGACACACTCTCTCCCTCTCTCTTACACACACACACGAGAGAGAGAGAGAGAGAGAGAGAGAGAGAGAGAGAGAGAAAATAGAATAAGAAAATAAAAGAATAAAGCCATGAAAACAAATCTTTAGTGTCAAAGGCCAGGATAGCAATTGCCTCTGTTGTCTGTTTTTTCGAGTGGCACATGAAGGCTGCTGGGCACTTGATCTGGGTGGAGGCCAAGCCTAGTGTAAGGTGCGTGCATGTGTGAAGATTTGAGCTGATCCCTGTGACTCAGAACATACTAAATGCAAGTCACACTTCGACAAATAAGTTAGTGAAGCCTTTGCTGGCCTCCACTTATTAAGGAGCCCAATTCTAGCTACCCTGGAGCAATGCTCGAAGCTGCTCAACACTCAACAGCCCACAGTGTGTTCTGCGGACAAGCTGGTGAACTGACACACGGGGACTGCAGTTGGTAGTCACCAGCGGATCTCAAGTGTGTCTGCTCACCGGCAGTGGCTGCAATTTCAACGAGAGGGTTTGCTCTAATGCATCTGGGCCTCTTTAGTGTTAGCAAATGAAGGAATGAAATCTGGATTGATGGAAATTTCACTTAGATTTAGACATAATTACCCAGATGTCACAATATACAGGACCTGACTTTACGTCCTAGGCAGGGTGGCACATGCCTGTATTCCCAGCACTCAGGAGGCAGAAGCAGGAGAATCATGGGCAGCTTGGGCTACATAATAGTATCTCAAAAAAAATAAGTACAGGAGTGAATCTCAGTGTCACAGTGCTTGCCTAGTCGTTCAAATTCATCCCCAATATGAGAGAGGGAGAGACTGATGTCTAGAACATTCAGGTGGCTTGCAACACAGCCAAAATGAGAAGATGGGAAATCAAATCTCTCTCTCTCTCTCTCTCTCTCTCTCTCTTTCCCTCCCTCTCTCTCTCTGTGGGGGCGGCATGATTTTCAAGACAGGGTTTCTCTGTGTATCCTTGGCTGTTCTGGAACTTATTCTGTAGACCAGGCTGACCTCAAACTCAGAGATCTGCCTGCCTCTGCCTCCCAAGAGCTGGGATTAAAGGCGTGTGGCACCATGCCCAGCTGCCTCAATTTTCTTATGAAGGTCTCAACTTGTACATATAGAGACTTGAACATTTTGAACTTGATCAACTCATTTGAATGTATCAGACATTTGACTGTGCTCATTGGGTGAGGTAATTTCTTTTTCAAAAACAAACAAGAAGTACAGATGGTTGCTGGGTGGTAGTATGGGTCTCACTGTGTAGCTCTGGTTGTCTTGGAAGTCACTGTGTAGATCAGGCTAGCCTTGAACTCACAGAGCTCTGCTTGCCTCTGCCTCCCCATTGCCGGGACTAAAGGCGTGCACTGCCATTCTTGTGGTTATGAAATCTTCAGGAAGAGTGACTTGCCTGGCAAAAGTACACTGATTGTGGGAAGGTCTTTAAGGTTACGGTGCAACCCTGCTCCTGGCCCAAGCTCTCTGATTCCTGATTTGTGGAGCCGTGAGGAAGCCACACCGCAGTTTGTTTGCCTGATTCCCAAACAGGCATGCTTGAGGCGATGTCTAAGGCATTATTGTTATTAATGTTTAATGAACATCTCTACGCTTACAGTGAGGCATACTTTTACAATTACATCCTGGTTTTCAGTCACAGTAGAACTAGTGGATCAAATAATAAGTGTATTTTAAATTTTCGGTGGAATTTGTTTAATTATCCCTCTGTCACGGTTAGCCTCAAGTATTGGTGTACTACACCCTGAGTTATCATCTCAGAAGAAAGCCTCAGCTGAGGAATTGCCTGGCTCAGATTGGTTATGGACATTTCTATGGGGGCACTGTCTTTACTGGAAGGGTCCAGCACCATCCCTTGGCAGCTCCTAGGTGGTCTAAGAAAGCAGGCTAAGCATGGGTCTGTGCGTGAGCCAGAGAGTGAGGTAGCAGCATCATTCCTCTATGATTCCTGCCTTGAACTCCTGCCCTGACGTCCCCCTTGACGATGGGCCGTGACCTGGAAGTGTAAGTCTTGACGATAGGCCGTGACCTGGAAGTGTAAGTCTTGACAATGGGCCGTGACCTGGAAGTGTAAGCCAAGTTGCTTTTGATTAGAGTATTTATCGCAACAACAAAAAATGTCAAACTAGAACACATTCCCAAAGCTCATCAGTGTGCCATCCTACCGGCCATGTGTCAAAGGGTTTATTTTCTTCCCCTATTGCCAATCTTTTACATTTCTTGTCAATAACAGACAGGTAAGTTATTGGTGAGGGGTAGGTCTCAAGGTCACAATGAAATGATGTAAGATTCCGTTCTTACTGTATCCCCTTGTGTTTGACCTGACAGAACAGCGCCTCTCATCCTTGTCTGTCTAGGGTTTTCATTATTGGTTTATCAGCTCGCTCTGTGATAACTTGGATGTTTAACAATTGATTTGCTTCTGCGACTCAAGAAAATCACAACTCACCTTAGCATTCGTTTCCTATTTTAGTGCTACGTTTTGTTTAATGTAATACCCGCTAACGGACACATCCTTTGTGATTGACGTGATATTGATGAGAACACAGTGCACACTTCATTGGATGTTTGGTCCATGAGAGGCTCCCTGAGCAAGTGGGTAAAAGGGAAAAAAAAGGTCACTCTCTACAGACCACAAACAGTTTCCCAGATGATCTCATGGTGGACTTTCCCTCTGATCTGGTTCCATCAATCCTAATGGCAGCCTGCTAATCCTTCCAGAAGGGCAGAGTACACTACCTTTTCCTTCAACCGCTTCAGGCAGAAATGCCAGAGTTGAATATCAACCAAGTTCTGTTAGGTAGCTGGCTTCCCCGACTACCCTGAGCAGATCTTGTAGGACCATGTTTATTTACGGCCACGGGGGATAAATTTAAACTCCCACATGAGAACACAGCTAAAATGCAGTGTCAGACTTTAAAACCGATCACACGGGAACTGGGAATGCAGTTCAATTGGTGAAGTGCTTAACTAGCATTTGTTGCGACTGGGCTCAGTTGCTACCTAAAACTGAATGTTGCGTGTACGCCTGAAATCCCAGTACTTGGGAGGTGGAAACGGGAGAATCAGAGGTTCAGGGTCATCCTCTGCTGTGTTGCTACTTTGAAGTCAACCTGAGCTACATAAGAGCCAGTCTAAATAAATAGACAAAATAAAATAAAAATAACTCTACACAACCTACTTTCACTATTCTTGTAAGGAAATGCTAATGACCACTAGCTGTCTTTACAATTTTCTGTTAAGCTATAAAAATCAGCATCTGTCACCAGGAATAAATGTCCAGAGTTTGCTTACAGGTATTTGTGGCTCAAGCCCTCTAAAGAGTAACTGGGGTCATTGTCTTAGTTAGGGTTTCTATTGGGAAGAGACACCATGACCAAGGCAACTCTTATGAAGGAAAACATTTAATTGGGGTTGGCTTACAGTTTCAGAGGTTTAGTCCATTAGCATCATCATGGCAAGAAGTATGGTACTGGAGAAGTAGCTGAGAGCTCTACATTCAGATCCTCAGGCAGCAGGAAGAGAGAAACGCTCGGCCTATTTTCTAGGCCCCCAAACCCCAAAGCCCACCCCCAGGGCCAGACGTCATCCAACAAGGTCATACCACCTAACCCCTCTCAAGTAGGACCATTCTCTGATGACCAAGTGTGCAAATTTATGAGCCTATGGGGCCATCTTATTCAAACTGTCGCAAGGAAGAAAGGGTTTATTTGATTTGCATGTCCATTAGCAATCAAGCAATGCCTGGCAGGAGCTCAAGCAGGAACCAAACCAGAGACCATGGAAGAATGCTGCTTGCTGGCTTGCCCTCATGGCTTGCTCTCCTCGGCTTAGTGAGCCTGCTTTCTCATACAACCCAGGACCAGCCGCCCAAAGGTGGCACAGATCACAGTGTTCTGGTCCCTCCCGCATCAATCGCTCAGCAACAAAATGACCCACAGACGTGCCCGCGGGCAAATGACGGAGGCATTTCCTCAGCTGAGGTTCTCTTCACAGATGACCTGCGTTCGTGTCACACTGACAGAAAGTACCCAGTGCACACGCACCTGTAATCCAGGTGCTGCTCACTGTACGCATTATAACTGCAGAGTTATAATTCTACCGTATGTTTAAAATATCAAAAATTCAGCTTCCGGACCAGGCCGTGCAGGAGGCGCCATCATGGGTGTTGACATCCGCCACAACAAGGACCGAAAGGTTCGGCGCAAGGAGCCCAAGAGCCAGGACATCTACCTGCGGCTGCTGGTCAAGCTGTACAGGTTTCTGGCCAGGCGAACCAACTCCACCTTCAATCAGGTTGTGCTGAAAAGGTTATTCATGAGTCGCACCAACCGGCCACCTCTGTCCCTGTCCCGGATGATCCGAAAGATGAAGCTTCCCGGTCGAGAAAACAAGACGGCTGTGGTTGTGGGGACGGTCACAGATGACGTGAGGATTCTCGATGTGCCCAAACTGAAGGTGTGTGCACTGCGGGTGAGCAGCCGGGCCCGAAGTCGCATCCTCAAGGCTGGGGGTAAGATCCTCACCTTTGACCAGCTGGCCTTGGAGTCTCCCAAGGGCCGTGGCACTGTCCTCCTGTCTGGACCTCGGAAGGGCCGAGAGGTGTACCGGCATTTTGGCAAGGCCCCAGGAACCCCACACAGCCATACCAAACCCTATGTCCGCTCCAAGGGCCGGAAGTTTGAACGTGCCAGAGGCAGAAGGGCCAGCCGCGGCTACAAAAACTAACCCTGGATCTTACTGTTATTAAAAGGCTTTGGATGTTGAAAAAAAAAAAATCAAAAATTCATTTGCCATCAGAGCATTGTGGAGCGGGCCTGTGATCCCAATATTTGGAAGGCCAAAATCAGGTGAATTGGTAGTTCCAGGTCAGTCTAGGCTACACAGGGAAACTATCTCAAGCAAAATAAAACCTTTTTTTTTTTTTTGAGACACTCCCCCCTTCACTACCCTTTGCATAACATAGGGTAGGGTGGACGTGCATTTACTTTATATAACTATTGAATATTGTAGCTTAGATTAGCCTTACACTTGTTAGAACACACGCAGCAGCTTCCAGGTGGGCCCAGTAGCAATTTTCTACCGTTTATTGTTAACCAAGAAAAAGATAAAATTCAAAATTCCAAGGACAACTTTCCCTGAACATGCATTTTTCTTTTATGTATGTGGGTGTTTTTACCATGTGTGTTTCCGTGTAACTTGTGCCAAGGAGGCCAGAGGATGGAATTGGGCCCTCTGGAACTTGAGTAACAGATGACATGGTAGAAATTGAACCTGGGTCCTCTGGAAGAACAGCCAGTGCTTTAACTGATGAGCCACTTCTCCAACCCCCATGTATTTTTCTTTTGTTCTATTGAAAAGTTGAAAAATAACAAATTATTTTACATGCTAAAACATGGGACAGAATATTTGCTTCATAAAACGAAAATGTACTTTTCTCTATCCCTCTTATTAACTACAGTGCTAATCCCTGAGTACAATACATAAGACACAGGCCAAACTCTGAAATGTAGAGAAAAAAAGCCGACAGACAAGGGACGTTGATATCCAAGGAACAAGACAGTGACTCCCCTAGGCTCGCCTTTGCCTCCTCCGGTTCATACTCTGAAGAAGCTAGCAACCCAGAAATTCCAAAAGACACAGATAAAACAACAAAGCCTGCTCTCTCTAGACAAGGGCTCCAGGGAAGGGGCCAAACATCACTCTTATCTGCACAACCAGAGGCAGAGCTTAGCTGTCTCCAACTGTTGCAAGAACTCCAAATACCCGAGTTGGTTGTTGTCAGAGAATCTCCACTGGGGAGTCAGGGCTCTCCTGCACCAACACTGTCCCCCTCTGTTGTCAGCAGAGGTCATACTGGGGCACCAGTGAGACACTCCTACCCAAGGGTCTCAGAGGAGACTCTGTGCTGCCCTGAACTCCCTTCACTGTTGAGCAGAAATGAGAAGTCTGGCGCCCTCTTTGAGACTTCGTGGGCACCCGTGTAAAAATGGTATACATTCATACAGATAAATACATAAGTAAAAAGTAAATCATTCTTAAAAAAGTCGAAGGCCAGCCTGGGATATTTATCAAGACCTTGTTTCAAACAAACAAACAACAACAAAGAGCCTTCTGGTCAGTATCGCTCGTGAATAGAAAAGTTAGGATCTTCAACAAGACGTCAGGGGGTGGAATTTAACAATGGATACTGAAAACAGAAAGGCGAAGGAAAAGCATGTGTTAAACAGGCCACAGGGTCAGATGAGGGACCTCAAAATTATGGAGCTCTGAAATGTTGCAGACCAGAGCTAAATCACCTTGGGCTACTTTTAGTCCCTTGCATTGCTTTCCCACGTCTGACCTAACATCCCTGTAACTATCAAAAATCTTTAAAAGGTAATTTATGATATTTTTGAGACAGAGTCCCATGATGTAGCCTCAGCTGACTCAAAGCTTTTGATGTAGACCAAGCTGGCCTCCGACTCAGAGATGCAACCGCTAAGAATGCCATCAGGGAGGAGCTGGAGAGATGGCTCAGTGGTTAAGAGCATTGCCTGCTCTTCCAAAGGTCCTGAGTTCAATTCCCGGCAACCACATGGTGGCTCACAACCATCTGTAATGAGGTCTGGTGCCCTCTTCTGGGCTGCAGACATATACGCAGACAGACTATTATATACTAAATAAATAAATAAATAAATAAATAAATAAATAAATAAATAAATAAACAAAATATTTAAAAAAAAAAGAATGCCATCAGGGAACAGCTAAAACCCACACATTATATTGAGAATAATAGAGGGCTATTTATTCAGGGGTAGACTCACAAGTCACAATCCTCTGCTGGAATGGAGAACAGCTACCCAATCCCACAGCTGGAAAAAGAGGCCGCAGGTGCGGTTTACTTTGGCATAAATACTATAAGAGGCCACGCCCATATGGGTGGGTAACTTAAAGGCTACTGGCAGTAGGAATTCCTACAGCACTTATCTCCCTTCATTCTGCTTTGCTGTAGCTGCCCATCCAAGGTTCCTGCCAGTGTGTTTGATAAATGCCTTGATTTATGAGTCTCTTCGCTCTCCAACTAACAAAAATCTCAGGTAACCGCTGGGTGTGGTGGGACACACCTTTAAACCAGCATTCAAGAGGTGGTAGCAGACAGCTCTCTATGAGTTCTCTATGAGTTCAAGGGTAGTCTGGTTTACACAGTGAGTTTCAGGACAGCCAGAGCTATATAGTGAAACCCTGTCCCATCCCTGTTGTAATAGCAGGAGCAGCAGGGCTGCGTCCCCAGCACCCCAGCTGCCTGGCTAACTTATGCCCCGAAATAACAACACACAAATTGTATTCTTTTAAACACTGTTTGGCCCACTAGCTCTAGCCTCTTACGGGCTAATTCTCGCATCTGGACTAGCCCATTTCTAATCATGTGTGTAGCACCCCAAGGTGCGCTTACCGGGGAGATTCTAGCCTACGTCTATCCTGGGTCAGAGCTTTATCGCGTGTGCCTCAGAGAGCAGAGCTATCACATCTACCCGGGAGAGGGGAGCATGGTGTCTCTGAGCTCACTTCCTCTTCCTCCCAGCATTCTGTTCTGTTTACTCCTCCCACCTATGTTTTAACCTATCAGAGCCAAGCAGTTTCTTTATTGCTTAACCAATGAATTCAACAGATTGATATATGACACTCCCACATCACATCCCTCCCCAACAAAACAACAACAACAACAAAACCAACCAAAGAAACAAACCTCTCCGGTAACCACTACCACATTGGACTATGGGAACTGAGGCAACACAAATGTGCCTTCCTGGACCACGGACACTCATATTTGACTCTTAGACTATCTTTCATTGTGTTTTTGTATGCAGAATATGAAGAATTGGACACAAAAGAATAGCTATTGTATAATTTTATTTATATAAAAATTTAGGACAAGAATAAACTATATTTTTAAGGATGAACAGTTAGGTAAAATCAGAGTGAAGCAAACCTTAGAAGTGGTTTCCATAAAGGTCAAGAAAACAGCTATTTCTGGTGTGGGCCAGAGGTATTTTGGGGATAGGCTATAGTAAGGAGGTATTAGGTGTTGATGGGATTTTATTTTTTATGGTCATGGGCAGCTTCTATTATTATACATTTATAGTTGGTGTGCCCTATGTACAATGCATTTCTTCTTGAACATTTTATTGCGTTATATTTGTTTTTTTATTTATTTGCTCTGTGTGTGTGTGTGTGTGTGTGTGTGTGTGTGTGTATGTGCACACACACACATGCGCATTCATGTTGAGGAGTACCCCAGAATGACTGGTATGAAGGTCAGAGAGAGGCTTGCAGGAGTCAGTCTTTGCTTTCGCCTGTGGGTCCCAGGACCTGAACTTAGGTTGTCAGACATGGGTCAAAGTACTTAACCCATGAACCATCTCAGTAGCCCTTAACTGCTTTTCTTAATATGAAAAACATTTTCTAAAAAAAGAAAAAAAAAGACTTAGCAGGCAGTGGTGGTGCACAACTTTAATCCCAGCACACAAGAGGCAGAGGCAGGCGGATCTCTGTGAGTTTCAGTCCAGGCTGGTCAACAGAGCGAGTTCCAGGATAGCCAGAAATACACAGTCAAAAAGTCAAAACCAAACCAAATACTCATCCGCTTTGTGGACGAAGTGTGAAGGAGAAAGCCAGCAGTCAAGGAAGCACTGGGAGGTGGTGATGATGAAGGAGCAGCCAGACAAGCAGCGTGGCCAGGACCTGAATGGTGGGTGAACCTGAGAGACGACCAGAAAGTAAATGCAGGAGAGGAGAGGTCAGGACGGGGACATTTGTCTCTGAAGCTCGTTCCCGTGGTGGCTCGTCTTGTCAAGTTGGTTAAATTAAGAAACATCTAGGAGGCAGCAGGCATGCTTGTGGTGTGCACTTATATCCTCAAGCAAAACACTCATACACACACAAAATAAATAAACCTAAGATAATGAGATAAATAAATTTAATATGTTTAAAGAAATATGTGTGAATTCAGTTATGCACACCTCCAGCTTCTCACATAGTGAGTGCATTAACCCCTTGAGGGACATTTCCCTCAGCTCCCTGGTGCTCTGGCCCCTTGCTGTGTTCCCTTGTTTCTTTTTCCTCATTACCATATTGTGAACTGCACTGCTCTGTCCTACCCTCCTCACCTGGATGGGCTGACACCCCTGAATCCTTGAGAGCCAACACAAGCATTCCCTACTGCATCTTGTTTAAGTATCTGTCACATGTCTGTCACTGAAATGGCAGAGCAGGCTTACTCAGACCCCAGTGAAGCACACCCAGTCACAAAGAATCCCAAGGCTGGTCCGTTAAGACTCTTGGGAAGTTTCGTAAGAAGTCGAAGCCACCCAGCTGAGCCCCCAGAACATTTGCCAGCCCTGAGCCACCTAGTCCGACTGAGTCTAGAGACGAGTATCAGCTCAGCCAAGTCTCTCATTTAGTTGTCTAAGAAAAGCCAACAAGAAGCAGTCGCCTGGGCCCAAGTCACCCACTGAATCATGAGAAATAAAATACATTTCAATGCCACGAAGCTTCAAAGAGTTTTAAATATATACATATGTTTAAAATATACATGTATCATATATGTGTTTATATAATATATAGATTATAATATAATAGAAATGCACATAATGTGTATATGATATGTGTATATATATGTGTGTATATATATACACACATATATATATAGTGTGTGTATATGTGTGTGTGTGTAGATAACCCACAGTGTTGAGCTTAGTGCGAGGAAGAATGGTGATAGAATCCCTGAGATACAACATATGGGAGGCAAAGGCTTTGGATGGGTGGTATACCAGCCAGTGGTCATCCCTGTGACCAAATACCTCAGAGAGACAATTGAGAGGAGCAAAAATTTTTTTGGCCTCAGTTTTGGAAGGTTCCATTCCCTATGGCCAGAAGATATGGCAGAGCACAGCAGCTGCTACCATGACAACCAGGAAACAAAAAAAGAGAATGCAGGAATCAGATAGGACCAGATATATATATATATATTAAGGATGGACACCAGTGACCTGTCTTTCTCAGCCAGGCTCCGCCTACATTTCTCTGCCTCCCAATAACACCATAGAAAGATGAATCAATCAAGGGATTCACCCATCGGTTAGACTGCAGCCCTCATGATCCAACCTCACAGACACACCCAACAGCATGCTCTACTGACTTCCTAGATACTTATTAATCCATACAACCAGTATGGTAGTTTGAATGTAGTTGGCCCCCATACTCTCGTAGGTGGTGGCACTATTAGGAGCGTGGCTTTGTTGGAGTGGGTGTGACCTTGTTGGAGGAAGTGTGTCAGAAGTTTAGTCCATTATAATCATGGTGGGGAACATGGCAGCGGGCAGGCAGATGTGGTACTGGAGGAATAGCTAAGAGTCCTATATCTTGCAGGCAACAGGAAGTCGACTGAGACACTGGGTGATATCCTGAGCACAGGAAACCTCAAAGCCCGCCCCCACAGTGACACACTTCCTCCAAGGCCCTATCCACTCCAACAAAGCCACATCTCCTAGTAGTGCCACTCCCTATGAGATCGTAGGGGCCAATTACATTCAAACTGCCACAGTCAACAATCAAAATTCACCATCACAGATGCAGACATAAGTTTTGTTTGGGATTTTGAAGTGAGGTGTAGCTCTTCAGTGAACATTTTCACATGCCATTTTAAAGCCCAGAGGATAAGTCTAGGCTGCAAGATGGAGATTTGGAAGACATTAGAGTATAAACTGTAGATGTACATGATTCTTCCCAAGAAGTAGGACTTACCCCTTCAGGCTGGTTAAACAGAAATTCCTCTATGAAGACCCTACTGACTCTTTTAACACCAACCAACCTTTCCCCGGTGACTATAGTTGTTTTTAAATAGCCTTTCTATACAATAATTTTATTTATTTGCATGCTTGTCTTACTCAGCAAAATGTGTGGCAACCTGAGTTGGGATTATGTCTTATAGCTCCTGAGTGTGGTGGTTTAGAGAATTGTCAGCTACAGGCAGGTGTACCTGAATGCAGAGTCTCTAGACAGTGGCGGTGTTTGGGGGCAGTTACGGAATCTATAAGATGTGAAGCCTTAATAGACAAAGTCATTCCTCAGGACAGGTTTTTTTTTTTGTTTTTGTATTTTGGGTTTTTCGAGACAGGGCAGGGTTTGAGCATGACTCCCTGCTTGTTCTCTGCTTCCTGGGTGTGGTTGAGAGGCGATCTCCCAGCTGCTGCCGCTATGCTGGCCCCACTTTTAGAGACTTCTAGCCCTCTAGAACTGTAAGCCAAAATAAATCAAACTCTTTGTTGGAGGCCATGTGGGTCCAACACAGATTCCCTAACTGGACTGGAATGGAGTCACGAGGAATAAAACGACGCAGCTTACACGGTCATCACGGAAGGGCAAGATCTCTCTCCAAAGATCTCTCGTTTAGTCTCCAAACACCTTATATATCATCACATCAATTGAGCGGGAAAAACACATTAGGCTGTCTCCTAGGCAACCAGGTGAATGGGCTCAAGTCACGTCCACATCTACCTGTATGCTAGCAGTCAGGTAGGCCATGAATTAGCATCTCTATAAGGCTTCCTCCAAATTACCAAGAAATAAGCTCCAAACATCCTGACCAGCTTCAGCCAACACCTCTTCTCAGGAGATCTACATTTATAACAAAAGAAACTAGGAGCAGCACATCCTGGCTATTGATAAACAGAGACAGCTTGTTTGCAGAGTTCGTGACCACCTCAGACCAGGCTAATGGCTCTTGTGCCATACAGAAATATGGGCCTACATTCTTCCTTAGGTTGCTTTGGTCACGGTGTTTTATCAAAATAACTAAAAAAAAAAAGCAAACAAAATTTGGTGGGATAAACAAATGAACGACTCATACCTTAGATAAACATCAAAAGCACATAAAAATGTAAAAATCGCCATGTATTTATGCTAAGACTTTATCGGTAGGATATTTCCTTTAAGTATTTTATTTTGGTTTTAGTTATGAGCATGTGTGTGTGAGATGGGGTACTGGATCTCTGTTTATGTGCTCCCGAGGAGGCCGGGGGTGTCAGGTCCATCTAGAGCTGCAGTCACACTGACCCGAACCACCTGATGTTGGTGCTGGTGACAGAACTCAGGTCCTCTGCACGAGCAGCCCTTGCTGTCACTGCAGAACCATCTTTCCAGGCCCTTGGGCAAGGTATTTGTTTGCTTAGACCAAAACTTGAAAACAGTTCAGTATGTGATAACCATTAAGCTGAAAAGAATGTTTTCTATATATAAGTTTTGCACCCAGCATCTGGACTTACTTCTGTCTAGAGACTATTTCTAACTACATAAATTTATCTTTATGGTATTTGGACCAGGGGAGACTTTGCAAGTTATATTTGGAAGAGGCTCAGTTGTACAGCTGGAGTAAGAAAAAGAAAGGAGCGGACGATGGCTTAGCTCTTGTGAGTTACAAAGTTTAATGGATTTTTCTTTTTTACCCACTCAATACGGGATTGACATGAATTAGTTAAATAGCTTCAGGCACCTCTTGGACTATCTTGGAAGTTAAGAAAATCCTCTAAAACCTTTGATTTTTTTTTTAACCAGTATACTTTATTTAATCCAATAAAACAAAATTAATTTATTTAGACTTTAGAAACGTCAATGTAAGTGCTTAACTACTATGCCCACAGGCTACCCTATAATTTTAGTTTCCCAGCCTTTTGGTGAGGGACGAAAACAGCTGTGTTTACCCCATTGGTGGCTGACAAGATCCATTTGTTGGTACCGTGCTATCAAAGTTACTTCTACAAATGCAAAATCTGGCAGAAATTTTATTTCAAATTATCCCGTGTGTCTGAATGGATCGTCAGAGGGAACACTGCCAATTCTGAAGGGCTACTGAAGGTACTAAAATATTCATCAGACGAGAAGACTGCCAAGAGCTTCAAGAGTCCAGCGGCTTCCTCAGATTACCAGGCAGACAGAAGATGTGGGGAAAGAGCAGGAAATGAGAACGTCCGTTGCTTAGATACCTCGGTTGAAATCCGAACTGTTGAGACTGAGGGTCGCTAGCCCCACTCAAACAAAGCTGTGACTAGTCCCATGGTCATTATCACTACACGGCTAGCCAGACTTGACCAGAGGGTTGCAAGAACAGAGAGCCTGATGAGGATTCTAAAGACAGCTTTAAAATGAACACATTTATAAAAACACCAGGCTCCTGAATCATACACCCATCTAACACACAAAGATTAAGTGTTGTGGTTGCTGATGTAACTGTTGCCATGAGTGGTCTCTTTAACTAAAATCAGGAACAAAGAAGGCCTCCTGCATAGTGTTTTATTGTCCATGATATAGCTCTTAACTCCTGCCTCTTCCCGTCCCAAACTAATATCCCCTTTATCTTACTACATACCCTTTAGATTTATTTAAAGTGTATGTGTGCACACACATGCGTGCACATGCATGCACACACGCCTGCAGAAGCCAGAAGAAGGCATCTGATCCCTTGGAACTGGAGTTACAGGTGGTTGTGAGCCTTTAGACATGATACTGGGACCTGAATTCCAGTCCCCCTAAAAGAGCAGTAAGTAGTCCTAATGACTGAGCAATCTCTCCAGCCCTTCATATGCCCTTTTAAATATTTCAAGTCTTAGATCAGTCATTCTAAACTAATTTTTCTTTTGACACAGGGTCTTACTATATTGGCTTCCGACTCAAATCTTCCTGCTCACTGTCGTGAGTGGGCCTGCAAGTGAACACTCCCACGTGGTATGGGAGAATTGTCTGTATTCTGTCAGTCATGTTTCAAATAAACGCTGATTGGCCAGGCAGGAAATGTGGGCTGGAAAACAAGACAGGAAGTAGAAAAGATGTAATGAGAACAGGAGAATTCTGGGAAGGAGGAAGTTTATTCCTCCCTCTCCTGCCCAGATCACCGAAGCAGTAGGATGTGATCTGCCCCACTGAAAAAAGGTACTGAGCCACATGGCTAACATAGATCAGAAAAATGGACTAATCAAGACGTGAGAGTTAGCCAGTGAGAGGCTAGAGCTAATGGGCCAATCAGCTTATAATTTATGGAGAGCTATGTGTGATTTTCTTTGGGGCTAAACAGTTGTGGGGTACCAGGTGGGACAGAACCCCCAACAACAAGCCAGCACCTCATGTTATACCCACGTCTAGTGCATTGACTCTCAAACCCAACTGGCAGTTGACTCTGTTATAAGAGGTTTTCAGACCTGTAACTGGAGCCACCCTTAGAGAGTCTAACTCAAATGCTCTATGGAGAGGTCTAAGCATGATAACATGTTTTTAAAAGAAATTCTTCTTATAGCTCGAGCCTACCAGCATGGTAAGTAGCTGCCTGAGATCCCGGCCTCTACGGCAGACCTCTCAGTGTAGACAGCAGGTACAGAAGCTGAGAGACATCCAGCATTAGACCAACTGCTGTGCTGTGTTCCCCTAACGTCTTTGTAGTCCAGTGTGATATTCTGGAAATACCAATCATTAAAATAGCTCTGCACACAACCCTGCTACAAGATACTCTGTAGACCTGTCTTCCATCCTCATCACAGTGATATTGACTGCACACTAAAATTATCATCTTTCAGTTAAAGAAACTGCTACTAAAGCCCTGTGCTACATCAGACTTGTAGGAGAAGGGCCTGGGGCAGCTTGTTTGTCCTGGCTGCCTGGCTAGTTTAGCCCCGGAATAAACACACAGAAACGGTATTAATCAAATCGCTGCTTGGCCCATTAGCTCTAGTTTCTCACTGGTTAATTCTTACATCTTAATTTAACCCATTTCTATTAATCTGTGTTATTCCCACGTGGCAGTGGTTTACCGGGTAAAATTCCCAGCTTCTGTCTCCAGCAGATCCATGGTGTCTCTCTGACTCTGCTTTTTTCCTCCCAGAATTCAGTTGCATCTTCCCCACCTACCCATGTTCTGCCCTATCAACAGGTCAGGGCAGGTTTTTTATTCATTAACCAAGAAAAGCAACACACAGAGGGGACTCCCATATCACAGACTTGCAGCGATTCTGTAAGATATGCAAACTTTCAGGTCAATGAAGTTTCCCAAAGACATATAACTAGAAGCGCTTGGATCCCCAGCTCTGCTCTCATCTAAATATTCAGGAAGCATTGTCTAGTGGGTTTAAATGACATCCTATGCCAGCAAGATTATGTTGTCTGCAGGCTGAAGACCACAACTCATCCATATGGACACTAAAGACACACATTGTTTTCCATGCAAGAAGTCCAGGTCTAGGGGCAGCTCAGTGAGGTCTGGTCCTCTCCCTAGGGGTGGCTCAGTGGTCACTGCTCATCACACCCAGATGCAACCACAGCTCTTTTTCTAGGGGATGAAATGAGAGCTGCGGGGATTTGAATAAGATGTCCCTCCTAAGTGAATGTATTTGAACATTTGGTCCCCAGCTGCTCTTTGGGGGAGGTTACAAACCCTTTGGAGGTGAAACCTTGCTGGAAGAAGTACATCCTTGAATGTGGGCCTTAAAGCTGTTTAGCCTGACTTCCCATTCTCTTTCTCTGTTTTCTGATTGTGGACTTTCTGTTCCTGTCGCCATGCCTTCCCTGACTCTTGTCATATCTCCCTTACTAATGAACTCTGTCCATCTGGAACTGTGATCCAAAATAAACCCGTTTCTCTTCTATGTTTTAGAAGACTCAATGCTATTTCCATCCCCCCTAATAAGGGTATGTTTGAGTCTTCAGGATCTGTTCCTGGCAGTGTGTCCTTTTAATAGTTCACCGTAGCAGTCTATGTGTTGGTTACCCTCACCTATTTCCTTAGGGGAAAAACTGAATTAATTAAGTTAATTAATTAAGAATAAAGTTTTGCAGTTTTAAAGATTGACATCAAGGCCTTGCATATGGCAGACAAGGAATCAGCCACTGAACTATGTTGCCAGCCCTAAAATGTTTTAATTTTACTAATATTTAGTATATTAAAATAAAATTCTTACAACTCAGTGCCTCCTTAGGCCTTTAAGTTTTGTTTATGAATTCTATTTTTATAAGCAAAATAGACTCAGCAAACATTTTATGGAGGCCTTTGTTTTAGTTTGTTTTGAGAAAGTTTGATGGGCCTTGAACTTTCAATCTTCCTATCCCAGACTCCTGCACGCTGGGATTAAATGTGTACCCTACTATATCCAGTCTGCAGAGATGCTGGGATTATATGTGTACTCCATCACATGCAGTCTGCAGATATGCTGGGATTAAATGTGTACCCCACCATACCCAGTCTGCAGAGATGCTGGGATTATATATGTACTTCATACCCAGTCTGCAGAGATGCTGGGATTATATGTGTACTTCATACCCAGTCTGCAGAGATGCTGGGATTATATGTGTACTTCATACCCAGTCTGCAGAGATGCTGGGATTACATGTGTATCCCACCATACCCAGTCTGCAGAGATGCTGGGATTATATGTGTACTTCATACCCAGTCTGCAGAGATGCTGGGATTACATGTGTATCCCACCATACCCAGTCTGCAGAGATGCTGGGATTATATGTGTACTTCATACCCAGTCTGCAGAGATGCTGGGATTACATGTGTATCCCACCATACCCAGTCTGCAGAGATGCTGGGATTATATGTGTACTCCATCATACGCAGTCTACAGAGATGCTGGGATTATGTGTGTATTTATTTATTATGTATATAGTGTTGTGCCTGCATGTATGCTTGCATACCAGAAGATAGACGATTGTGAGCCACCATGTGGTTCCTGGGAATTGAACACAGGACCTCTGAAGAGCAGCAAATGCTCTTAACCTCGGAACCATCTCTCCAACCCCAAAAATCAAATATTTTAAGAGTGTTTATATTTTATTTATCAATATATGTCTGATTTATTACATAGTTGTCATAAATTAAATCTTCCTGATTGATTCTCAATCTGATATGTTAAATCCCCCTTACAATCATTTGGACATGAAGTTCTCTTAAATTATTCACTCTTGAATATGAACTTGAATGTACTTGAATCAGTTATCCAGACAGACACTTACATTTGCAAAGCACCTATTGTAATATGTCTATCATACTCAAACACAACAGTTTTAATAATACAAAGCATTGATGAATTCCTTAACTGCCCCCCCCCCATAAAAATACAGTTTGGGTTAGTTCCCTCAGATTGTGTTGGGAGTGTAAGATACTTCCCGGAATTCAGTGGACAAATTTCCCACGTAATTATGGCTTGAGGTTGTATAGCCAGCAAAGCTTTCACCAGGATGCTAACTGAAGTCCTTGTGGTTGCTAATTCTTTTCCTCTTCCTTGCAGGAGGAGGATGAGGCAAGTAGGAACTCAAGACTGACCCCCTTCTGACCCCCCTGCCAAGACTGTTTCTCCTCATCATTTTGTTGAACCTTTTGCATTTCTTTGCCTCTTAAATTACAGAAACATGATCTTCTTGAGGAAGGAATTTTGAAAGTCTGCTAGGGAGCTCAATGGGTAAAGGTGCTCGTTGTCAAGCCTGACAACCCAAGTTTGATTCCCGTGGTTGAAGGAGAAAACTTTGTCTTTCAACAACAAAAGTTGCCCTTTGGCCTTCACTTGCATGTATATATGCATGTATACATGTGCGTGTGCATGCATGTGGGTGTGCATACACAAAACACACACACAACTGAATACATATCTTCTCACCCCAGATAAGGAACCTGTTATCATTCATAACGTGGGTCACCTGAGGCAGATCCCACAAGGGGCAGCAGCCGGTGACCTGAGACCCTGGCTGGTAGGAGATAGATAGATACATCATGCAGAGAGAGTTTAGGAATAGAGTTTATTTAATGGGGTTGGGAGAGAGGTAGAATGCTGTGAGACAATGGTCTTTTATCGTGTCACTTGTATTATTTTTAATAAAATGCTGATGAGCCAGTAGCCAGGCAGGAAGTATAGGTAGGGCAATGGCGACCAGGCAGGAAGTAGAGGCATGGCAACAAGAATTATGGGAAGAGGAAAGTTTGAGTCTGCAATCATCATCCAGACACAGAGGAAGAAAGATGTGACTGCCTCACTGAAAAAGATACCAAGCCATATGGCTAACACAGACAAGAATTGTGGGCTAATATAAGTTATAAGAGTGAATAAGAAGCCTGAGCTAATAGGTCAATCAGTTTATGACTAATGTAGGCCTCTGTGTGTTTATTTGGGACTGAATGTCTTCAGGGACCTGGTGGAACTGAAACCTCAGTCAACAGGAGAAGAAGAGAGAAAGAAAGAGAAGAAAGAAGGGGGAACGTGGAGAAGAAGGGGAGAAGGGAGAAAGGCGGAAGGTACCCCTCCAGAAGAAGGAGACGGGGCTTGTCTCTTAAAGGGACAGGGTACCCAGGTAACAGGCCAGGTCAGCAGATTTACTTTTATAGCAGAACCAATGATGATAGACCAAAGTATATAGATAACACCAAAGTCTAACTTGGTGAGCCAATTTCTTTTCTTGATATTACTTAGAGGAATATGGATGAGGGGTTACTTACAGGAATGGGAAAAAGTCTAAGACAGCTGCATCATCAAAGTCCACCCCAGCATGGGTGTCAGCTCTGCACAGCCCGCAGGCAGCTTCATAGGTTGGAGTGTCCTTTCTGTAGCTGTCCTGATCTGAACCTCCTCCAGGCAGCCCAGCTCATCTGAGAGTGTCCTTAACAGTCCTTACAGCTTATACCTGCTGGGAGAACGAAGGGAGGTCTTTAGATTGGTCAGTCCCAGGGCTTCCTGAAGCTATTGAGTTAGCCTCCTCTTCTTTAACATTCTGTGTCTTAATAAGCGTTCCACCAAGATGGAAGGCTTTGATCACAGAGGAAACTGCTACATAGCAGTCAGTATGGAGTTTATTGAAAAATCGTTTTAAAGGGGCTAAAGAGAGGGCTCAGCAGTTAAGAGCACTGACCAGTATTCCAGAGGACCCCAGTTCAATTCCCAGAACACACATAGCTGCTCACAGCTGTCTGTAACTCAAATTCAGGTGATCCAACATCCTCTGGCATCCATGAGCAACAGCCATGCATGTGGTGTGTGCATACATGCAAGCAAAACACCAGACACACAGAATAAATAAATATATATTTATAGTTTTAGCATATATTTGAATATGAGCATAATGTATGGAGAAAGATGCTTACGAAAAGACTTACAATGTAGGACCTAGTCATGACAAACTCAATAGAGGCCCAAGTCTCAGTAGTTTACCATAAGGCAATACCTGGTTCCCAGAAAGACCACAAACTGAGACCACCCAGGCACCACCTAGGAACAGACCATCCAAAGGAAATTCCTAACGTTCCAACCATTGTAGACAGGATCACCTGCCAGCACACAGCCATTGCTTTTCTTCAGGACACCCCCTAGACAAATATCAGCCAATTAGAGGTCCTGAACCTTAGAAATCCCTCACTATTATAAAAACCTCTGCTATTATGAAAACCCCACCTGAACTGAACTCGGGGCTCTCTGATTATGCCAATGTGTTGGCACACGGAGAGTCCGAGTTTGAACTTGAAGAAGAATAAAGACTCTTTGCTTTTACCTACAGGATTCCTAGTTGGTTTTGGGGAGACTCCAAACAATAACACCCAAATGTGAATGCGGGTGTCTCAAGATTCTTGTCTCCAGATCTTTTTTTTTTTTTAAATATTTATTTATTTATTATGTATACAATATTCTGTCTGTGTGCAGGCCTGAAGAGGCCACCAGACCTCATTACAGATGGTTGTCAGCCACCATGTGGTTGCTAGGAATTGAACTCAGGACCTTTGGAAGAGCAGGCAATGCTCTTAACCGCTGAGCCATCTCTCCAGCCCCTTGTCTCCAGATCTTAACAATAGCCACAGAAGCAACTTTGATGGCTTCTGAAGTCATACAAAGTGTTGCCAAGACACCTCCCAACCCCCCTAAATGAGATCACAGAAGGCTGTAGAAATCAAAGGAATCTTCACTATGCCAATCACAAGGGAGTCATAGAAACATAGATTTGATTGTGAATGAACTTCATAAATGTGTTTTGGGATTCTAAAAGAGTTACATGTTTAGAGTGGAGAAAGAAAGTTAAACTCAAAGATCATGTATGGTTAGGCCTTGAACATGGTCCATTACAGTTTTAAATATATACATACATATACATATGTGTGTGTGTGTGTGTGTATCATGTGCAAGACCTACACAGGCTCAAGCCATAATAGGGTCCCAGTAAAGAGAGAGAGAAGTAGACACAAAGTCCCACCCCTAACCAAGAAACGATTTGCAACTGTATTCCGCTGGTAAAGGGAAATCAGTTTTTTCCAAAGGAGTGAGGGCTACTGGTGTATCAGCTCCATCTAGGCTACTGGTGTATCAGCTCCATCTAGGCTACTGGTGTATCAGCTCCATCTAGGCTACTGGTGTATCAGCTCCATCTAGGCTACTGGTGTATCAGCTCCATCTAGGCTACTGGTGTATCAGCTCCATTTAGGCGGGCCCAGGCCCAGGAGTAGTTGACCAACATAGAACAGACTCAATGGTATGTTATGGACTTTTCCTTTCATTTGGCTTTGTTTTCATTTTGTCATATTGGTTTTGGGGTCTGTTTGTTTGGTTTCTCATTTTTATGTTTATTTGCTTGTTTCTTGCTTTTTGTTTCTTGTTTGGGGGGGTTCATTTTAGAGAAAAAAAACATAAAGTTGGGAGGGCAGAGAGGTTGGGAGGATCTTGGAGATGTTGGGGGAGGGAAATACATGATCAAAATATATTATATAAAAATTTTTAATGAAAAGTTAATAAAATACCTCCCTATTCTAAAAGGGGGTATTGTCTTTGTGTAAGGAGCCTTCATAACCATTTTAATTGTGCTGATTCTTGACTCCTGGGTATTCAGACTTCATGGGGCAACAATAGGACATCTGAGAGAGTCCTGTGAGGATCCAGCATTGATAGGGTAGCAGAAGCTGGAGGTCTAAAACCGGACCAAAGACTCGTAACAATGAGCATATGCAAGAAAAGCCGGGCAAAAGGGTAGACTGTGAGATGCGCCGCCGTGACACACCAGGGCTTCCATGGTGAGATTTTGTTTGTTTTGTTTTCTTTTGGAAACAAGGTTGCGAGGGCAGAGCGCAGAAATGGAGGGAGAGGGAAATGAGGGGATTGGGGTGTATGATGTGAAATTCAAAAGGATCAATAAAACAGTTATAAATAAATAAATTAATAAATAAATAAAATTAATAAATAAATAAAAATAAAAAATGTGAGGCTCTCAATGCAAATAGTCTGCACACACTTTTGGGACAGCTACCACTCTAAGGAGCACATTTTCCTTATATAAGAACCAATGTTTTCTATCTACCATCTATTATCTATCTATCTATCTATCTATCTATCTATTCATTTATCATTTATCTTTATTATCACCTGTCAATTTATTTATTATCTATGTATCTTTTAAAACAAAGCTGTCAGGGCCCACTCCCCAACATAAATTACATAAATTATCTCTCTGGATGGGCGTGGAGGTGCGGAAATAAAGACACAGCTCACATGGTTTTATCGGGAGGGAGATTCTCAGTGATCCCTCATGAAATCCTGAGTTCACATGCTGAAAATTCCCCTGTGTTTATTCTCCAAACAGCCTTTATACCAAAATGTAAACTGAGGGGGGAAAAGTCATTAGCATTCTGTTTCCTAGATAACCTGTGCCTGCTCTGTCAGGTAGGTTGAATTAGCATCTCTATCCCAGGCATCCTCCAAATTACCAAAAAGGAGCAAAACAACACCCTGACCCTTTGTTAGGGTAGCAACAGCCTGTTTGGAAGGCTATGGGACCACCTCAGGTGTGAACTATGGCTTGAGAGTCTGGCTGCCATACCATGGACCTACAATCCACTCTCTCTTATTAATTTTAATAAAACCCGGGCTTCTGCTACACAAAGCCTCATGAGACAACTGTCAGTCTTGTTAGGTTGAATGGTTTTTGACGTTCTTATCTTCTATTTTTCCCATGCATGCATTCATATGTATGCCATAGTGTTTATGAATGCTTGCCTGTGTATGTACATACAGAGGCTGGGGATCAGCTTTGGGTGTCTTCCTTCATGACTCTGTTTTTGAGACAGGGTTTCTGAAAGGACCTGGAGCTCACCTTCTGGCTAGACTAGGTGGCCCATGAAATGCCAGGGTTCATCTGTGTCCATTCCCACCACACCCACCACACCCACCTCTAATGTTATAGGCACCTGTGGCCACTACTGGTTTTTACATGGGTTCTGGTGATCCCAATTCAGATACTCGGGCTTGGGCAGCAACTACTGTGCCCAGTGAGTCATCTCCTCGGTTCTCTTCTATTTTTCTTAAAATCTTGTTTTCTTCTGAGTCAGACATGGCAGCGCATATCTGCAGTCTCAGCACTTAGGAAGCTAAGCAAAGGGAGATTGTTGTTTCCGCCGCTGAGCTATTCACTTGAGCTTCCAGTCAAATCCTCTTACCTCAGTTTCCAAACTCGCCATAGCTGGGCTGGAGTTACAGAGGTAAGCCACTACACCCGGCACTTTTCTGTGAGTTCTGGGATTTGAACTCAGGTCATCAGGCTTGCATGACAACTACCCTTACCCCTGAGGCCTTTTCCTCAGCCCAATTTTTCCTTTTTATTTTTTATTTGGTCCAGAACCTCTGCCCAAGGAATGGTGCTGATGACATTCAGATTGATCCTTCCTGCCTCAATCAACTTAACCTACATAATCAGGAGCCAACCTAATCTCGCTAATCCTTTATAAGCATGCCTAGAGGCTTGTCTCCTAGGTCATTCTAGATTCTAGAGCCTGTCAGACCGACAATCACACCCTGCTACAAGCATTGTTGAGCATCACACCTTGCTCTTTTGACTTGCGTAAGAAAGACTTCTCCCACCTCCTGTTAGATGCTTTATTTTTAATACGTGTGAATGCATTGCCTGCAATATCCATGTGTACCATGTGCATGCCGGGTGCCCAAGAAGGCCAGGAGAGGGCACTGGAACTTACCATATGCACCATGTGCTGGGAACCAAACCTGGATCCTCTAAAGAGTAAGCAGTGCTCTTAACGACTGAGCCATCGCTCTAACCCCCACCTCCTGATCTTGAAGCCAGTGGTTTAACTGCCAGTGACTAGAACCACCCATTCCTGAGACTTATCTGCACCCAGTACTTTAAAACAGACCTTGATAAAGCAGTAGAAGGAGAAAAGACACAGAGTGAGCACACTGCCTGCCCAGTCAGAAAGGGGATTGATACAAGCATGGGTCACACTGCAGGTGATAAAGAATGATCTTCCTGCGTGTGTTTCCCATCTGCCGTCGCTAAAATGTAGTGGACTTGCGGGACCTGGGTAGAGCCTTACCTGCTGAGGCTTATTAAGACCATTCCTGCACCACGCCTGCCACCGTCCAGGCTGAGCATCCACCACTGTGCCAAGAACCTGAAAGCCCACAGACGGCCTCTGTTGTTTAAAGCAAGGACTCATTGCCCTATAAACTTCCTTCCCTAACCCAGTGGTTCAAAGTTTCTGCTACGATGAGCGTTTCATAGTCAAGCACTAGGGAAGGAGGGGCACAAAGCTAGAAGTTCAAAGTCATCCTCAGCTACATATGGAATTCTAGGCCAGACGGTGCAACATGAGATCCTGTCTCAAAACTAAAAACAAGCCCAAAGCAAAAGAAACCCAAACTAAAAGAAACAAACCAGGCAGGAAAGTTCAGGTCTTGGGGACCCAACAACTCAGTGGTCCAGCCCTGGAAAGTCTTCAATATTAGATTGACTGGAATGAGAGAGTCCTGGGAGGTTAGGGAAGCGCGCTACTGGGTGTATCAGTGTAGGCAATTCCAGGGGTGACCGGCATGTGGGACAGAAGTTGAGGGGGAAAAGCTTGCTCTAACCAGAGCTAGCACCATGCCACAGACAGAGGCCCAGAGGGAACAGGAGGAGGCCTGCCAGTAGAAGCCTGTCTGTGTCTGCCTCCTGTCCATCTTGAGATGAGCCTCTTCGGTCCATCACATTCCACCTCCGCCATGATGTTCTATCCCATCACACAAAGGCCAGAGGCAACAGAACCAAGTGACCCCCTTTTGATTTACCTTTTCCAGGTGTTTTGTCGTGGTAATGGATATTAGCACAAGTCTTTTACATGCCAGTGCTATATTTTAGAGTCCTGGATTCAATTGCCCCCCCCCCCAGTTGCTTAGTATTGTAATAATATCCTGGAGGGGAGAAAGACAAGAATACAGGACAGACTCTAAGGGTCTTGCCTGGAAATGGCGGCCAGAACAGACCTGACGCTCAGCAGCTTCGGTGCCTCTGCACTCTGAGTCTCAAGTTTCCTTGTTACCCAGAAAAGCAATCACGTTCAAAGGGTTGCTCTCTTTCCCCTCGTATCCTCCCTTGCGATCCACAGAAAAAAGTCTGTGGATTTTTTTTCCCAAGTGTCCGTCCCTGTAAACAATTGTATTTTTGCCTCCAAGAATAGCCGCGTGCTTTCAGAATTTTTTCTTACTTGAATGTCTGGTCCCCAGCTGGGGCTGCTGCTTTTGGGGACATGTAGAACCTTTGGTGTGTGACGACTGCTTGACAGACACCGTCCCCTAGGAGCCCCTTAAAGGCTATATCCACTTGAGGATCTAGTCTAGTGTACTTCCCTGACTGGCTGTTAGGAGCCACTCTGTGTACCCTCCCCCCACCACTAAGGCCCTCGGTCATGCCTTCCCGGCCCCTTGAAAGCCTGTTGAGCATTCTGTCACAGCAGTGAGAACTGTAATACACTACGGTGTTGTCTAGCTTGGCCCAGGAGCTGGAGACAATACAAGAAAGGAAGGGTAAGTCACAGTGTCTCAACTCAATCCATCAAAAGTCCCACCTGCTATGGCCCTGCCCCTGAGGCTGCTCACACCTTCCAGTGGAGAACAGTTGACAATTCATGTACCTTAGGCCAAAGAAAGCACTTTTGACTAAAAATATTCTAAAGGTTAAAACTCCAGCAAAGATACTCAAAACAGAATTTAAAATTAAGGCTCTAAATCAGTTTCCTGAGACTGGAGCCCCATGTGGTATTCCTCTGTCACCTCAGAGAAGAGATTCCAGAACAAAGAGAGGAAGTTACCAGGTTCACAAATCTTCACACACACACACACACACACACACACACACACACACACACACACACAGAGTCAGACCTATTCCACTGGGCCAGACCCCTCCCCTAAAGGGCTGCCAGTGCCAGCATAAGACAGGTCACCAGTAGAACTTGAATTTGGGGTGAACAATGAGTACATTTTCTTTGTAAGAACGCCCCTGCAGTTATTTGATTGAAATTTAACAAGTCATCCTGTGTTTTATCTGGCAACCCTTCTCGTCGCACTTAAAAAAAAAAAAAAAAAGTATCAGTATAGTTACAGCAAAGTTCAAGCAAGAAGGGCAGGAATGTAACTCAGCATGGAGAACGTGCCTGGCGTGCTCAAGGTTCTGGTCACCCCCGCCACCCCACAGTCCAAGAGGAGGGATGTGAGAGAGAACAGGGCATTTAAACCTGACTGGTGGAAGTCAGTCAAGAAACAGTTATGCAGGGCTCAGGAGATGGCTCAGAGGTTAAGAGCACTGACTGATCTTCCAAAGGACCTGGGTTCAATTCCCAGCACCCACATAGCAGCTCATAAGTGTCTGTAACCCCAAGATCTGACGGCCTCACACAGGCATATATGCAAGCAGAGCACCAATGCACATAAAATAAGAATAAGTAAATTATTTTTTAAAAGAAAGAATGAAGCAACCGTGCAAAGAGATGGGTTTTGTCGTTGATTTCCTCCCTGGTTAAAACAACCACGGTAAGAGCAACAGGGAGTGGGCGGAAGGGACTTGCAGCTTCGCTACGCCGGATGGTCTAATTATCTGTCTTTCTCCCTCGTCTACCTCTGAACTCAGATCCTAGCAAAAAATGCTCATATTTTTCCTTTTTGGCAGCATAACTGAAGAGGAACTACAGAAGGGGAAACGGGAAGGGTTTGCGTGTGCCCGAGTGACAAGTTGGAACAAAACAATAGCTTTATATTATAACACACACATGTATTTAATGAGCCCAATGAAATATTTTATGCATTGCCTCCATCACACACCTGTGCATTGTCTGCCCTGAAGACAGAGCTGGGGGGACTTGGGGCCACACAGGTCATCCTTGTGTTTCTTCAGACATTTTTCTGAGGGTCAGATTCCTAGTGCATGACCAGGCAGGACTGGATGGGAACTTCCAAGGGTTCTTCCTGTTCTTTTGAGTTGACAGCCCCTTAGTGGGCTTTTGTAGGCCACAGGAATTTCATAACTCAGAAAGAAGAATGTGTGTCTGTGTTTTTTGAGTTTTAGCGAGGGGACAAAGTAGCATTGGTTTTACTACTGATTAGCAACCATAAAACATCAAGGACTGAACTTTATTAAAAGGAGAGAGAGAGAGAGAGAGAGAGAGAGAGAGAGAGAGCCAGTTAGACAGTGACAGTGGCAGCCAAACCTGCCCAAGGAGCAATTGTTCAAAGGCTGCTGCCTCCAGGCCTTCATTCTCGAGCCTTCTGGAAAAACCCTGGCCCCGCTGAGTCACGGCATAGCACGCCCCCGGACAGTCGGTGACAGAAGAGCATGGAGCTGTAATGATAAACTTTTTAGCCCAAAGGTTTAAGCAAGGTCCAAAGATTCTGGAATTTCTTCTCTTTGGGTCATATCCCGTGGGGGAGATCTGTTTTTCCTCCTTTCCTGACTGACACTGGCTGGGAGCAGATGGTTCCTATTTATCTTCTGAGAGTATAAGGGAGTCTAATAGCTGCTTCAAAGTGGTGGGGGTACACGTGTTTGTGTGTGTACATGCACGTGTGTTTGCAGAGAGGGGGTACATGTGACTGTTCAGTGTGCCCTTATGCAGAGGAATAGGATCTCTGGAGTTACAGGCAGTTGTGAGCAGTCTGATGTGGGTGTTAGGAACCAAATTTGGGCCCTCTTCAGAAGCAGTTTGTGCTCTTAACTCCTGAGTCATCACCATCTACCCCTGACCCCTGCTTTTCTTAAAATTTGTTTCTTTTTCTCTTCTCTTGTTCTTTTGTTAAATTTCCCAAACCTAGAGTTTTGTTTGTTGGTTGGTTGGTTTGTGTAGTGGGGCAGTGCTGAGACAAGGTCTTTCTCTCTAGACCTGGTTGCCCTAGAATAGACCAGGTTGGCCTTGAACTCACAGAGTTCATCAATAGGACAGTAAAAGTAGTCGCTGTCATAGGAAGCACAGATCATGGGCCTCCACAAGGCTTCTGGCAACAGCGCAGATTTTGAACTCTGCCCCTAGTAGCAGTAGGAACACAGACCCAGATGAAGCTCCCAGAGGCAGCCTAGATGGGGACATCTACATGAATGACCTCAGGTGGCAGTCCAGGCCACCCACGTCGATATGGCCCCTCCAGGGGTAACATAGCCCACGGACATCAACACGGCTACAGGCCGAAGCAAAGACCGTAGACATCCCATGGCCTTTGGTGGTGACATGGACCATGGACATCTACACAGACCCTGGTTTTAGTAAGAACCACAGAGCCATCAGATGTGGCTCTCAGTGGCAGCACAGACCTGGACATCACTGGCAACACAGGACACTTACATCAACATGGCCCTCAGCGGCAGCATGTCCCTCAGATATCAACACAGCTTCAGTCAGAGCCACAGACCTCAGGCTTCATCGCAGCCTGGGCAGCAGCATGGGCCACAGACGCCAACATGACTTTTGGTGGCATCACAGACCATGGTGGTGGTCCATCGAGGAGGTCCAATTCAGAAAAAGAACTGAGACATTTCTTATTGCAGGTGTTGTCAGTGGGGAAGGGGAGCGGCTGAGTGAGTGCATCGGTGTAAGCTCTACGCTGCTGCACACTACCTGCCTACCGCACGGGACAACGAAACGTCCTGCTGTCCACCTCAGCCCTCTCTCGCCCCCATCACCACCATCAGTCTCCAGTTCTGCCCCGCTCCACAGTGCATGTACCATTCAAGTTTTCTGTTTTTCCCACTTCTCCATCATGTATGTGTTCATCGTATTGGTGCCTGTCTCATGAGGCAGGCAGCCTGGCTGGCTTCCACACCCCAGGCTCTGTTTCTTAGGCTCCCCTGCAGTGGATGTGATGTGACCAAGTCCAAGTCAGTGATGTAGGTGGCTCTAGGAAGTGCCTTTGGGAGACTGTTTTCCAATAAAGATTCAATTATTTCTATTTTATTGCGTGAGCGTTTTGCCTGTGTGTATGTTTGTGTATTACATGTGTGCAGTGCCCACAGACACCAGAAGAGTGATTGGGTCTCCTGAACTGATAGGGAACAGGGAGGAGCTAACACTCAATGTCTGTCTACAGAGGTGTTTGGCTAATTGCTGTATGCAGTTGCCAGCACTCACTGAAAGGTGTGTGTGTGTGTGTGTGTGTGTGTGTGTGTGTGTGTGTGTCTGAGAGAGAGAGAGAGAGAGAGAGAGAGAGAGAGAGAGAGAGAGAGTCAGCCTAAGTTTTACCAATTTGGTGGTTTGAAAGAAAATAGCCCCCAAAGGAAGTGGTACTATTAGAAGGTGTTTGAGGAAGCGTGTCACTGTGGGGGCAGGCTTTGAGGTCTTTTTCCCAAACATCACTCAGTGTGACACTCAGCTGACTTCCTGTTGCCTCTGAGTCAAGATGTAGGACTCTCAGCTCCAGTACCATGTCTGCCTGCGTGCTGCCATGCTCCCCACCATGATGACAATGGGCTGGACCTCGGAAACTGTAAACGAGCCACCCCAATTCAATGTTTTCTTTATAAGAGTTGCCATGGTCAAGGTGTTTCTTCACAGCAATAAAAACCTTAACCAAGACAACCACTTCTCAATTTTTTAAGAATATTTACATCGTGTCACAGTTGCCACCACCATCAACCCCCAAATTCTTCAATCTTTCCAAACAAAACCTATTGGACATTACACTAAATGAAATAAAGCAGAACTAGAGAGAAGAAGAATGAACAGTCTCTCAGGTCTCACGTCTAAAATAGACAAAGTGTAAGTAAGCAGAATAAAATGGGGGCTCCTGGTGGTGGAGGAGGAGAGGAATCAGTGGGAATGAATAACAGGGTCAAAGGGTATATGGGAAGCTGGCCCTGCAGGATGAGCACATCATGTGACCTCTGTAGTTGTTTTTCTGTTACTGTGATAAGACGCCATGCACGTCTTTAGTCCGAGCATTCGGAAGGCAAAGGCAGGCAGATCTCTGTGAGCTAGAGCCCAACCTAGTCTACATAGAAAGTTCCAGGCCAGCCAGAGTGCCAAAGAGAAACTTTGTCTCAAGTAAATAGATATAAATAAATAAATACATACATACATACATACATACATAAAATACTATGACCAAGAAGGGGTTTACTGGGGCTAATGGTTCCAGATGGACAGAGTCCATCACGGTGGGAAAAACATGGTAACAGGCAAGGAAACACGGCCTGCAGGAGCAGGGAGCTGGCTCATCACCTTTTCATCAATAGACAGGAAGTAAAATGAAGTTATGAACCCTCAAAGCCCACCCCCAATGGTACACTTCCTCTAGTAAGTCCTCATCTCCTAAAGGCTCCATAACCTCCCCAAAGAGCGCCACCAACTGAAGACTAAGTGTTTAAATACTTGAGCATATGGGGAACATTTTTCATCCGTACCACCTCGTGTGTAAATATATCTGTGCTTGTGTGTATCAAGATAGGTATATTAGGGCTGGAGAGATGGCTCAGTGGTTAAGAGGATTGCCTGCTCTTTCAAAGGTCCTGAGTTCAATTCCTAGCAACCACATGGTGGCTCACAACCATCTGTAATGAGGCTTGGTGCCCTCTTCTGGCCTGCAGGCATACACACAGACAGAACATTGTATACATAATAAATAAATATTTTTTTTAAAAAATAGGTATATTAGAATGCTATGCTTCACACTTTAATGTATCCAATGTTTTTTTTTAAAGAGTGAAAAGAAATAGTGATTTCTTTCTGTAGCATGATTAATAAAAACTCAGAGACAGATATTGGGGTTCAACCTGAAGGTCAGAAATGCAAAACAGCCAGCCACCTACTCTTACCTCCACCTCAGTCTGAAATGGCAATCCTGCCTCCAGGAATCTCAGGACGAGACTGTGTGTGAGAGCTGTCTCCTCCTGTTTTATATTCATCTCCAGGGCTGGGATTAAAGGCATGTACCACTACCACCCAGTTTCTAAGGCAAACTAGACTGGCTACTGGGATTTTAAAAAAAAAAAAAATTTTTTTTTTTGGTTTTTTAAAAGCAAGTAATTCCATTTTGATAATTTTAAGAATATTTTTGAGATTATAATTACATTATTTCCTCCTTCCCTTTAATCTCTCCAAACTCTCCCATGTGCTCCAACTGCTTGGTTTCTCTCAATTTCATGGCCTCTTTTCTTTAGTTGTTGGTGGTGGTAGTGCGCGTATGTGTGCATGTGTGTGTTCCTAAATAGGTAGATGTAGCTTGCTGCTTGCTCTGTTGTGATAATTTTACTTCCCCTGTCCCTTTAAAGCTGGGATTCATGGTATAAATACCGGGAAAGGCAGGACCCCGGCGCTGCATCCACAAGGCTTTGACAGAGTGAGCTCAGGTTTGGGGAATCCGCGATAACGCCCAAGGGTCGCCACATCCTTGAATAAGCTCTCAAGAACTCCCTTTAATCTTCCCTTCAGGCCCTTCACTGAACTTAGCCAGTGCACAGACCTGTGAATTGGGCCGGGAAATCTGGAACTTGTTTGCTCGTCTTCCGATCCTCTCTGCGTTCTCCGGTTGGACAGTCCTGTGATCACATCTGTTAGTTCTTTCAGGGTGGTGGGTGTCATTAATCTTACGTCAACAGCCAGCCTTGCCCTCGTCTTCCACCATTAGACACTCCCTTCCCATCTGCCTCCAAGAGGAACAAAGCCTTCGCCATCCTTGCTGTCTTAACACAGGCGTTATACATTTTTACTCACATGACGACTTCTTTTTGTCTTTCCTGATTCTATCTGAAAAAAAAAAATTGTATTTGCTGTCACACGCATTCTTTACACTAAATTTTCATAATGGATATATCAAACGTCAAGATATACTGTCCAGAGCTGTAATGATTCCCCTAGTAGTTGTATGATCTCTGAAGAGGATACACTACTTTACATTATTATAACTACACTAAGGAGTTCTACATGGTTTTTTTAAACCTATTCCTTTCAGTTTTCAATGAATCTGGACTCTTGGTCATGTGGTGCACTGTTTCTACCAGTATCACATACTAAATCACAGCAGGGTAATCGCCATGAAATGAAAAGGCACATTTCTTTCCATCCACATTTTTCCTGTCAAGTGCACATCCCTCCAAACTGCCTGTGCTCCACTCAGGGACTCATTCAGCAGCTCCCTGAGACCCCAGGCAAAGTCTGTAAAACCATGCACATGGACCTTGCAGGCCTGAGCAAACTGGTAACCCATCCTGCTCTATAGTGGGATATTATTTGTGTTTTAATAAAACTTGCCTGAAGATCAGAGAGCAAAGCAGCCACACTAGTCAGTCATACAGGCCAGCGAGTGGTGGCACACACCTTTAATCCTAGGATTTGGGAGGGCTTCTCTTTCTCCTTCCACGCGTACATGCGCAAATTCAGACCAGGCTGGCCTCGAACTCACAGAGATCCGCCTGCCTCTGCCTCCTGAGTGCTGGGATTAAAGGCGTGCATCATTACCACCTGGCTTCTAATTGTTCTTAATAATAAAAAGCTGAAGTCAGTTATCAGGAGTGAAAGCTGAAGAATCAGAGAAGCACAGTGGCCAACTACTAGAGGGACCTCTACCAATGCTCAGACCAAAGGGGCAATCCTGTCCTCAGACTGCATTTGAGCTCCTGTCTCCTCACACCTTATAGTCCTCTCTCCACCCAGTCATACCCCTTCCTGTCTCCACCTCCCTAGTGATGGGATTAAAGCCCTAGCACTCCCAAGTACTTGAATTAAAGGTGTGAGTTACCACCCCCTGGCCTCTAGTGGTTTAGCTCTGCATTCTGATCTTCAGACAAGCTTTATTTGTTAAAACACAAACAAAATATCACGACACTGAACCTCACTGGGCTGGTGGGGCAGAAGGAAGTTCGTCTATTCCCGTGGAACTCAGGCATTGGGTCCTTTGACATGGTGGTGCCTATGACTACAATACACATGTATTCAAGGCTTTATCTGTTCTTTACACAGGCAGGGCTCCCTCGGGTCCCCCTTCCCAAAAATCAAAAAACAAGATCAAAACACTATTAGAACTGGTAAATTATTTCAGTAAGGTTACAGAATACAAAATAAATATATAAAAACAGTAGTTTATATCACAATTTCTTAAACATTTTCCACTTGTGACTTCTTTTTGACCATGACATTTTATGCAACTCTGGGCACATAGAGATAGAAAATACAAGAGCGGGCAAGATGGCTCAGCAGGTGCGAGCATTTCCTCTTCCAGGGGACCCATGCCAGAAGACTCACAACCACATGGGGCAAGGGATCCAACACCCTCTTCTGGCCCACATGTACTGCACACCCAGATACACATGTTCACTGTGTGAGAATGATCCCCAGAGGCTCAGTCAACAGTTGATGTACTGGGAAAGATTAGGGGGTGTGGCCTCCTTGGAGAATGTGTCTCATTCCGGTCGTGGAGGATTTTGAAAGCCCACACTATGCCTGGTCTGTCACTGTCTACTGCTTGTGGAGTAGGAAGTAGATCTCAGCTACTGCTCCAACACCCTGACTGCCTGCACGCTGTCATGCTCACCACCATGTTAAATACTTTCTTTTCTTCTTCCTCAGCACTACCTGTTAGGTGGCTGCCATCTCTTTTGCATCATTATGGCTGCCCTCCGGCCTCTGGTAAAGCCCAAGGTCATCAAAAACAGGACCAAGAAGTTCACCCTGCACTAGTCAGACGGATATGTCAAAATTAAACGAAACTGGCCGAAACCCAGAGCAGTGTACAAAAAAGATTCAAGGGCCAGATCCTAATGTCCAGCATTGGTTATGGGAGCAGCAAGAAAACCAAGCACATCTGCCTAGCGGTGTCAGGAAGTTTCTGGTTCATAATGTCAAGGAGCTGGAAGGGCTGCTGATGTCCAGCAAATCTTACTGTGCTGAGAATGCTCACAACGTTTCCTCCAAGGAACATCATAGAAAGAGCAGCACAGCTGGCCACCAGAGTCACCAACTCCAACGCCACCAGAGTCACCAACCCCAACACCACCAGAGCCTCCAATCCCAATGCCACCAGAGCCTCCAACCCCAACGCCACCAGAGCCTCCAACCCCAACGCCACCAGAGTCACCAACTCCAACGCCACCAGAGTCACCAACTCCAACACCACCAGAGCCACCAACTCCAATGCCACCAACCCCAAAGCCACCAGAGTCACCAACCCCAACGCCACCAGAGCCACCAACCCCAACGCCACCAACCCCAATGCCACCAGAGTCACCAACCCCAACGCCACCAACCCCAATGCCACCAGAGTCACCAACCACAACGCCAGGCTACCATAGCTTGCATGCATGTTTTAATTCATGTTTAAATAAAACCACAAAAACTGCCATAAAAACAACCACAGCAACAAAAATTTTTTCTTTTGTAAGAATTGCCTTGGTCTTGGAATCTGTTCACAGCAATAAGACACCTGACTAAGACACTAAAATAAGAATGTCCTAAAATAGAAATAAATAGGTATACAAATCCAACAGTTACTGACAATAATCATAAATTTATTTGAAAGGAAATCTTTGGCACGCATGTAAGTTTGCCATCTATTAAACAGGACAGCAAATTAGGAGAGCAGAAATCATAAATGCGGCTATGAAATGAGTTACCGCCTGAACGGGAAACTTCCAACCTTGTCAGACAGGGTTTTCCCTTGTCAAATGCTAACTGTAGGATACAGTCTAATTTCCTGTGCTGATAAAGAAGCATAAATGAAGCCAGCATTGTATCAGTTCAGAATCCTGTAGAAATGTCAGCTGCTTACTTCATCCGCAAGGCGAAAGGCAAACAGCGAAGCTCAGCTGTCTCTCTCATTCTTGCAGCCCTCGGACATCCTGGAGGGAAAGTCCCTGCAAGGCGCAGGAGAGGGTGTGGCCAAAGGTCATGGAAAAGGAACCATGGGGCAGGATGATGGCTCTTAGAAAATTCCAGAATGTCTGCAGCCATGCTGGAGTTGCTGCTAAGCCATCTTCCTCTGATGAACCAAAGGGCCTGTCTTAATCCATTGGAGCCACTGTAACTGAATAGCTGAGTCTGGACAATTCACAAGTGACAGATATGTGTTCTCACGATCTATAGGCTTGAGAGTCTAAAATCAATGAAGTCAGTGCCTGATGAGGGTGTGCTCTTCACAGAGGTGCCTCTGATGTCCTCTGACTCCATTCATGCAAATTCTTCTGCCCAGGCCCCATCAATCAACTCTTAAAGTCCTCTTAATATGAATGGAGGGAGATGGGTTTCAGGGGGTGAATTTGGGGGAGACGTCAAAAGTGATATCTAAGCATATAAAGTAGTCAATATTGCAAAACCTCAAGTCTGGTTTTGATTATATACTGTGGACATTGATCGTGTAAGCTGTTGTTACCGGGAGAAGCTGGGGGTGGGCATTATACAGAAATCACTGTACTAGTTGGCAATTTCTGTGTCTCTAAAATCAATTCCAAGCATAAGGTTGGGGCTGGAAAGAGGTCCTGGTGGTTTAGAGTTCTTGTTACTCTTGCAGAGGACCTGGGTTGGATTCCCAGCATCCATATGATACCTCACAACCATCTATAACACCAGTTCTAGGGGATCGGATGACCTTTTCTGACCTCTTCAGGCACCAGGCACACATGTAGGACATACACATAAGACAAAGAAAATCAATGTAAAAATAACGATAGTGAAATGTTGTGTCCGAGGTAAGGAAGGACACTTCCACATTCTGCATTAGTGTGACACACTTGTTCTCCATATTCTAAGTGGAAGATGTACATGTCACTAGTTATCTGTGTTGTTTAAGTAGTGAGGGACTGAATGAGTTACATGAAAATAAAATGGTATTTTATAAGAGACTTGGCCGTCCACAGCTGTGGGTGTCTGTAGGGGCCCTGAAACCATTCCCCTGTGAATCCCACAAGATAGCTAATGTAGGAAATACAAAGCCCTGTGTAACTTGAAATCCCTACTGTTTGACTTAGAAGATGCCAAGTCTTGCATTCCTGGCACTGTGGGTGAAGAATTTCCTGTGTGCCAGGTCACTAACACAAGATGCATTAGCCCACAGCATTAGGAACTGCAGATTTCTTGGCACCAGGGGATGATGGACAGCTCTCTCCACCCTGCTTGACCTTTGAAGCCTCTCCAAATGCTTCAGGGGACCTTACCTCTCTCCAGTTAGTGTGCATAAAAACCACCTGGTAAGAAGTTAGGCTCTCAGGCCACACTCACCGAAGTTCTGGAAGGAGTAAGCTGTTTCCCTTGACAAGGACCCTGATATTAGTGACCTGGCTGCAAACCACACGGTGAAAAGCCCTGATGGAGGGGACTCACTTGCATATGGAAGATACAGAACATAGTTCATCATACACTATATGTCATTTGACAGATATGAAAATTGGCCAGGGCGATGACTCAGTAAGCAAGATACTTGTTGGGGAATCATGAGGACCCAAATTCAATCCCTACCACCCACGTAAAATAAACAAAACAAAACAGAAATGGTGGCAGACATTTGTAATCCCAATACTGGGGAGGTGGAGACATTCCTGGGGTTTGCTGGTCAGATGGCCTAGCTTAATTGAGAAACATCAGGTCCCAGAAAGAGACTTGATCTCAAGAAACAAGGTAGAAGTCTCCTCGGGAATATCACCTGAGACAGACCTCTGATGTGACGCATGCATGCACACACATGCATGCACACATGTTCATGAACATATACACACACAAAGATGCAACACTCAAAGGCTTTTGACACAAACATTGAATCCCTGGACATGAGAGAGTGAAAAAGGACCCGCATCTTGCATTTCAATTTCCTGTTAGCGGCTAATCACGGAAGAATGAACTTTAGCGTGGCATGGTTATCTTCCCTTGTAAGATACAGCATTGATGGCGGTCTTGCACTGCTTACCTGGAGGGATATGTTCTGAGCAAATCACACGGTTTTGTCAGCGTGTAAGCATCCCAGAACACGCTTATGTAAACTGTTTTCAAAGTCGCCCGTCAATACACTCCACGACCTCCGTGTCAGAAGCGGCCCATCCTTGATCAAAGCGCTGCTGTGCAGTGTGTCACTGCGTTTCACTGTCTGATTGGGACAGAAGGAAACAGAGCCCCCGGGCGCCTTCCCCTGAGTGCTGAGCTCCGTTGGCTTGCAGAAGGTCGATTAGAAGTGAGTTGTCACCCACTGGCTGGGTTTCCGTGGATGGCGACTGCGTAGCAAAACTTGATCGCGGTCTGCATTTTAAAGTGTGCCCTAGCGCTCTTCAGCAGCTTTGCTTTTTACTCCCCTGACTCAGCTCATATTTCCCCTTTCTGAGCTTCATTCCTATGAGCATCCGATTCACTTCCTAACTTGGCTGTTGGTCAACCTTTCCAGCAGAAAACTTTTACCTCAGCAGGATTCTGGGTTCCGAGCAAAAATCGAAGTCCCCTCCTACAGAGCTTCATGGAGAGCAATGGGACAGAAATAGCTGCTGTGGGACTCTATGAATATATCAATGCAGATGTGCAGCCAGCCACAGCGCCTTCCCTGGGTCAGTTGCCTCTCTGGGGAAAAGTCCTATGGTACAGGAATACTGCTCTTAGGTTCAGAAGAACAGCGTGTAACCTGTTAACCAGCGCCAGCCAATGAAAATACAGCACAACTCTCAAATGCCAGCTAACTGCCTGGCTGCACAGATTTAGTAACTCCAGTTTTACAAGTAAGAAAGAACGGGTGAAATTAATTTTAAAATGACACTTTATTTAACCTGATGTATCTAGGATATTATTTCTTCACACAACAATTATACACTCAAAAACTTAAATTTTTAAGTTTTTTTTAAAAAAAGATTTATTTATTATGTATACAACATTCCTTCCATGTATGCTGCAGGCCAGAAGAGGGCACCAGATCTTATTACAGATGGCTGTGAGCCACCATGTGGTTGCTGGGAATTGAACTCAGGACCTCTGGAAGAATAGTCCGTGCTCTTAACCTCTGAGCCATCTCTCCAGTCCCTAAGTTTTTATTTAGTTACTATTTAAAAGAGAAAGTTTCTTGAGACAGGGTTTCTCTATAGCTTTGGAACCTGTCCTGGAACTTGCTCTGTAGACCAGGCTGGCCTCAAACTCCCAGAGATCCACCCGCCTCTGCCTCTGGAGTGCTGGAATTAAAGGCGTGAGCCACCACCATCCAGTTTAAAAGAGGTTCTTACAATATAGCTCTAGCTGGCCTAGAACTGGTTTAGACCAGGCTGGCCTCCAATTCACAAAGATCCAGCTGCCTCCACTCTCTAAGTGCTAAGATTAAAAGTTTGAGTTGCCACACCTGGCTGTTTTGATTTTTAATTATGTGTGATTGTGTGTGTGTGTGTGTGTGTGTGTGTGTGTGTGTGTGTGTGTGTGTATCTCGGGGTTATGGTTGTGTACCTGAGTGCAGTGCCAGAGGAGGCCAGAAGAGGGCATTAAGTTCCCAGGTGTTCAAGTTCCAGGGATCTGTGTGCCTCTTGGAGCCCCGTGTGGGCAATCAGACTCCAGTCCTCCGCAGAAGCAGCACCTGCTTGTACTAGGGACTAAGCTCAGTGCCTTGGGTGTATAAGCACGTGCCCTACCACTGAGTTACACCCCCGAGTCTGATAAAATGAGACATTTGACCTTCTCTCCTCATACGGCTTCTTTAGCCTGACATGGGGATCACAGTGACGCTACGTCCTTAGTTTGGATTGCCCCAGCCAGTTGCTCACGAGCTGCATGTGGAGTGGTTCTGGAGTTGTGTCAGCCACAAACAAAGCCTGATTTCCTTGTCTGCGGCTGCGGGATAACGCCCACCTCGGGTTCCATAAGGATAAAATGAACAGTGTGGAGGTGGGTGGTGGCTTCTGCCTTGGAGGTTTGTTATCGCTGTGCGTTCAGGAAAGGTTGTCTGGGGACTCTGCTCTCTCCGGTCGGGCTCCTGTGGCATCGTCTACTTTAGGAGAAGCAAAGGAAGTAATTTAGTTACACCAAAGTGTCGGCGGAATGGAAAGCTCTCATCCTCCCAAGCGTGCGCAGAGGGCGTGAAGGAAGGAACATTGGCTGGGCTCATTTGGTTGAAGAGACTTTCGCTAGCCTGAATTGGATCTGTGTTGTTTCAGTCATGGGGTGGCTAACTTGGTGGTGGTGGGGTGGATGTTGACATGATCAAGCGATGCGTGAAGGTAGAGTGTTCTTCACTTCTGGGCATGTCCGTGAGTGTGTTTCCAGAGAGAGAGCCAACTGAGTGGAAAAGAACTGCTCCCTGTGTGGGCAGGGCTGGGCCCGAGAAGAAGTTAGCCATCTTCTGCTGAGCTAGCCGTCTGCTGCTGCTGCTCTCCTCTTCAGTCTCCAGGTTGCTTTGTCTTTAGGCTCTGGGATCCCCACCAGTGCCCACTAATGCTTTAGTTCTTTGGCGTCTGCCTGGGGGCTTCATCTTTGCCCCTCGTTGGTTGAGGCTTCCTGCTTAGGTTGAATCGCACAACTAGCTCGTAGAGCGGGACTTTTCACATCTGTGGTCTGCAAGTCATTCCATTAAGTCCAAACACCTATGTAAGTATATACACAAACATGTATGTAAGTATATACACACATGACTCCTAGGTTCAGACTGACACAAAGAAGCCCACAGGAGATATCGTAAGCACAGGGTCTCACGTCTCAGGTTGGCCTCAAATTGCTTGTCCTTCTGTGTCCACCTCCAGAGGGCCAAGATTACAGATGTGTATTGCCACAGCCAGTGCCCAGGATTACAGATGTGCACTGCCACAGCCAGTGCCCAGGATTACAGATGTGTACAGCCAGTGCCCAGGATTACAGATGTGTACTGCCACAGCCAGTGCCCGGGATTACAGATGTGTACTGCCACAGCCATGCCCAGGATTACAGATGTGTACTGCCACAGCCAGTGCCCAGGATTACAGATGTGTACTGCCACAGCCAGTGCCCAGGATTACAGATGTGTACAGCCAGTGCCCAGGATTACAGATGTGTACTGCCACAGCCAGTGCCCGGGATTACAGATGTGTACTGCCACAGCCATGCCCGGGATTACAGATGTGTACTGCCACAGCCAGTGCCCAGGATTACAGATGTGTGCTGCCACAGCCAGTGCCCAGGATTACAGATGTGTACTGCCACAGCCAGTGCCCAGGATTACAGATGTGCACTGCCACAGCCAGTGCCCAGGATTACAGATGTGTACTGCCACAGCCAGTGCCCGGGATTACAGATGTGTACTGCCACAGCCAGTGCCCAGGATTACAGATGTGTACTGCCACAGCCAGTGCCCAGGATTACAGATGTGTACTGCCACAGCCAGTGCAGAGGATTACAGATGTGTACTGCCACAGCCAGTGCCCAGGATTACAGATGTGTACTGCCACAGCCATGCCCAGGATTACAGATGTGTACTGTCACAGCCATGCCCAGCATTCAAATTTGCCTGAAGTTTGACCCATTTTTAGGTGTGTCAAAGTTCTAAAAGATTTTTTTTTAAATGTCGATTTCTGTGTGGCTGTGGATTCAGACTTAGGGTTTCAGTCTATCAACAGCCACGGGGTCAGAGCTCTCTAAGGTGATGTCACGGGGTCATCACTAAGGAAAACTGCTAGGAGTCCCAAGTCTTAGCTGGGCTTTAGCTAAGGCACAAGCCCCTCTGATTGTCCCTTTCTAGGTCTTTCTTTACTTCTGAATCTTCTCTGGGGACCCAAAATTAAATTCCTCTCACTTTGACTCTTTATGAATTTTGGTTTTGGGTTTATTCGTTTGCTTTGAGGCAGTCTTTCCATGTAGCTCAGGCTGCCCTGGAGCTCCCGATTCTGCCTCTGCTGTCTGATGGCTGGGATTACAGGTGTGGCCCACGCACTGCTATTAAACTCATTCGTAGGAGCTTTCCTGTTGCTGCCTGCCCCCTTAGTCTGTACAGAGTGCAGATGCTCTCTGCCCCTGCTTGCCCCAGCATCTCAAAAGGCAGAGGAAGGGTGGGATGGATGACTCACACTGGCCTCTTCCAACTGGGGAATTCAGGTTGGGCCCAGGGCCACTCTGGAAGGAAGAACCACACACAGACCTTCCTCTTCTGGTTTCCATAGCAGCCCCCAGCCCACTAGACGGTGCTGCCCACACTGGGGTAGTTCTCTATGTCCACGGCACATCATCTCACACCCACCCACCCATGGCACAGGTGTACACTGCCTTCCTTGGGCTTGCAGGCTGCTGGCATTGCATGATCATCCCCTCTTGAGTTCTCTCTATAAAAGGCTATGTTGACTAGAAACCATTTATCATAAAATTCACCTCCATGATGTTTCTTTATCATATTTAGGGGTCCCAGATCTTTATACCTCTTTCCCTGTACTTTATCAGTGAGGGCACTCTGTGGAATCAAACTGAAGTATGTAGGTTTCTCAGAGGCTATGACCTGGGCTCCGTAAAGAGCGTGGAGACTTTTAATCGCCCTTTCACCAGTGAGAGGATCTGGCCCAGAGATCTGAAGGAGCTTGTTCATTATATTAACTCTGTTTACTTGAACATGATCAGAGCAGCATGCCTGCCTTTGAAGAAATAGTCTCTCTCTTCACTCTGGATGATGACTCTAGGTGTCCCTGAGTTGAAGTACCAGCTCTCCAAGTGACCTGGGGGCTGTGTGGGGGGGACACCTGCTGTGAGGAACACACACACACGAGGTGCATCCCATCACTGGACAGACCCTGGCAAAGACTGACTGATTGGACGCTTCTTTCTGGTGTTCATTCCTTATTTACCTTCCTAGTTGCAATCTCTGTCTGCAGGGATGTTTCTGGGGGTTTAGGACACGGAGTCGGTTGATTTAGAGATTTGGTTCTTTTAACTAGAAAACGAGGTAGGAAGCCAGACATGGCGCATGCCTTTATACCCAGAACTCAGGAAACAGAGGCAGGTGGATCTCTGTGAGTTCAGGGCTAGCCTGGTCTACATAGACAGCTACATAGTGAGACCCTGTCTTGAAAATTAATAAATTAAAAAAATTAAATAGAGAAAAGAGATAGCTTGTAACAAATAAGTCTTACTATCTGTAAATATATTAATATCTCAGAGTAAATCATACTTCAAAATGAGTCTGATTATGCAACCTCCAAACATGCCACTTTGGCAAAGACAACTGAGACTCAACAGACCCGTCAGCTTGACTTCCCCTCTGGGATGGTGTTCAACAGTAACTTCACCTCTGTCTGCTGAGCCGTCTCTCTAGCCTAGCATCTACCATTTTAAACACTTCCAAACATCTTTGTCACTTCCAAAGGACTCCAAATCCATCTAGCAATTTTCCTCCAGTGCCGCCACCTCCTCTAAACCCTGGCAGCCACCAGTCCATCCAAAGTCCACGTTAGGTTACCATTCTGGAAATCGCCCATGAGTAGAACCATATACCACATGGCATGCTGTGTCTTTCACTTAGCCTAACGTTTATTTTGCTGTAACAGGTATCAGAACTTCTTTAGTCTGCGTGGGCAGATTAATGTTCACACACACCACACACACCACACATACCACACACACCACACACCACACACCACACACCACACACACCACACATAAACATACATACCACACATGCAAACGCACATACACACATACAAACATACGCACACACCACACATACCACACACCGCATACACTCTCAACACAAACACTGCACACCACACACACACCACACACCACACACACATATACACACACCATACACACACCATACATGCAAACTCACATACCACACATGCAAATATACACACATACACACACCACACACAAATACACACACACCATACACACCACATACACAATCACACACACACAAACATCACACACCACACACACAAACACACACATATACACACACCACATACACACTCACTCACATAAACACCACATACCATGCACACACACAGATACCACACACACCACACACAAACACACACACCACACACATGCACACAAACACCACACACACAGATACCACATACACAAATACACACACACAAACACCACACATCACATACACACAGATACCACACACACAAACACACACATACACACACCACACATACACATACCACACACATAAACACACACATACACAAACACACACATACACACACCACACATACCCATGCCACACACATAAACACACACATCACACATGCAAACACATACACACATACACGCGCACTCACGCGGCGTTGGGAGCACACGACAGTTGCTTTATCCGTTCATGTGCTGACGAACATTGACTTTTCTCATATCCTGAGTTCATGTGGCCTATGCTGGGGGAGCTCTAGCTGCTGCATTGCCCTTGCATTCCGGGGTAAAGTTCCACGGATCGTGATGTGCCGTCCTTTCACGGGTGGTGGGATGGAGCTTGCTACTTTTTTGTTGAGGGGTTAGTATTTTATTATTGTTATTTTTTTTTACAAGCCAGTTTGAGCTTCTTGCTTTTTCTTGTGTTCTGAGTTACACAGGATCAGACACAAGGGAACAGCGTAAGGCAGGGGACAGATGTTCCACATGGAACCGGGTGAGTCTGGCCCACGCAGGCACAATTCTGCTACCATAGATATTAATCTGAATGTCCTTATTGCTACAGAATGCTATCTAAATCATGTAATATTTTTTTTTTTTGGTTTTTTTCGAGACAGGGTTTCTCTGTGGCTTTGGAGTCTGTCCTGGAACTAGCTCTGTAGACCAGGCTGGTCTCGAACTCACAGAGGTCCGCCTGCCTCTGCCTCCCAAGTGCTGGGATTAAAGGCATGCACCACCACCACCCAGCTTCATGTAATCTTTTTTAAAATTTTTAAGGGTTTAGAGAGATGGTTCAGTGGTTAAGAGTGCTGACTGCTGTTGTAGAAACCCAGGTTCAGTCCGCAGCACCCACATCAAAGGGTTCACAAGCACCTGTAACTCTAGCTCCAGGGGATACGAGGCCACACACACACAGAGGTCACATAAACTCCCACAGACACACACATGCACATAAATTTAAATAAGTAAAATATTTCAAAATTAAATGTCTAAATCATTATTTAAAATTTCCCTTTTAATATACTTTTAGCATTTTTCTTTTTTCATAATGAGTGCTATTGATAGTACGCAGCTGTTATCTTTGTAACTGTAACTGTAGCTCTGTAGTTTTCTTGAGGATTATTGAAATAAATTATGTTAACACTTTTATGACTTTTTTCTTTTGGTTTTTCAAGACAGGGTTTCTCTGTGTAGCTTTGGAGCCTGTCCTGGAACTCACTCTGTAGAAGAGGCTGGCCTTGAACTCATAGAGATTCAGCTGCCTCTACCTCCTGAGTGCTGAAGGATTAAAGGCACATGCTACCACCACTTGGCCAATTTTATAGCTTTTAATTCCCTTACCTAAATTGTTTTCTAAAACGGATTGCTACTTTCACACTGTGTCCGATACGTTGGATTATCTCTCCACTAGACCCGTGTAAAAGCTGGATTTTATCTCCAGGGTCCATGTGGATGTGTGTGGTCTGCTCTGCCTCCTGAGGCCATGTTGACGTCCATGGTCTGTGTACCTCCGAGGGCCTTGTCTGGGTCTGTGGTCATTCTGCAACCAGGGACCATGTTCACGGTCTGTGCTGTGTCCAGAGATAGTGTGAAGCCCATGACCCCTGTTCCCAATGACAGTGAAGAGCAAGGATGGTATCCATTGTATTTGTATGGTGTGGATGAGTGCAGATACATAGTTGAGAAAGAGGGACACAGAAGGATTCTGTGACAACCTCTACTATCCCCCAACCTCCGCCTCAAATAGCAGCCTAAACAGGAGTCCGTCGAAGAGAAAATGTGTGGCAAAGATGCTGAATTGGCTCTCCACAATTGATGGCTTCTGGTCGGGGGGGTGGGGGGGTAGGAGGATGGGGGGTAGGAGGGTGGGAGGATGGGGTATGGGGGGGGTGGGGATGGGGAGTGGGGGGATGGGGGTGGGGAGTGGGGGGATGGGGGAGTGGGGGTGAGGGGTGGGAGGATTGGGGGTGGGGAGTAGGGGGATGGGGGAGTGGGGATGGGGGTGGGAGGATTGGGGGTGGGGAGTGGGGGTGGAGGGATGGGGGTGGGGGGTGGGGGGAAGGGTGGGGAGTGGGGGGGGAGGGGAAGGGCTCAGTTTGAAGGTGCAGGCTACTGGGAGTTTGACCATTCTCTGGTGAGTGGGCATAGCCACTGTTTTTCATAAGGAAACCAAGCACAAGTTTAACTCATCCAGAGCCACACAGCAGCAAATGGGAGGTGAGGAAGGAGGCCTGGGCTGGGAACTCTGGCTGCAGTTGCTACTGTTGTGTTTGTTTGTTTGTTTATTTGTTTGTTTTGCTATGGTTGAGATAGATGGGGTCTCCCTATGTACCTTAGCTAGCCTAGACCTTAGTATGTAGACCAAACTGACCTAAAAAGTATCACAGAGATTCACCCGCCTCTGCAGGCACCAGGCATACATGTGATGTACATACACACAACACACATGGAGACAAAACACCCACACACATAAAATTTAAATTTTTAATTTAAAAAAGGTAAATATTTTTATTTATATTTTTGTTATGTGTATACAGGCTCCTGTGGAGGCTGAAAGCAGAAGTCGAATCCTATGGAACTGGGGCTACAAGCTGTGGAGTCCTTGGGGACAGAACAAGTACACTTAGCTTCTGAGTCATTTCTGTCGGCCCCCGACTTGAAAAAGCTTTAGACATTGCTGGGTGGTGGTGGCGCACGCTTTTAATCCCAGCACTCAGGAGGCAGAGGCAGGCGGATCTCTGTGAGTTTGAGGCCAGCCTGGTCTACAGAGCGAGTTCCAGGACAGGCTACAAAGTTACAGAGAAACCTTGTCTCAAAAAACCAAAAAGAAAAAAAACCCAGACACTTTAGACATCATTTTTTTATGTGAGTTTATGATAAAAACAGCTTCTCTATCAAGTTTCCGACTTTATATGTGTATCATCTGTTCTCACGAGAACAGTGCCTACTCTACAAGAAGACACAGTACAAGTTTTTGTTAGTTTGCTTGCTGGGTGACCTTGAGCTCACTCTGTGAACCAACCTAGCCTCAGACTTGAGACTTTCCTCCTGCCTGTGCTTCCTAAGTACTAACACTGCACACATGTGCCACCACAGCTGGCCAGAGGGAACGCTTTCTCTCTTGTTAGACATTTCTGTTCCATATTGAAATTGTCTTCCTCTGTGATGGCTCAACTGCAAACTAACCTCAACAAGGAAAGCCCTACCTGCAGCCCACCCTCTCTCCTGCACAACAGCCAGCAAGGGTTTGATGCAATGGATCCTTAAACCTGGACAGGAGCCGGGCGGTGGTGGCGCATGCCTTTAATCCCAGCACTCGGGAGGCAGAAACAGGCAGATCTCAGTGAGTTCAAGACCAGCCCCACCTACAGAGTAAGTTCCAGGACAGGCTCCAAAGCTACAGAGAAACCCTGTCTCGAAAAAAACAAAACACAAAACAAAAAGAACCTAGACACAAGTGGCGAAAATGGAAATTCATGTTAAGTATATTTAACATACATGCACAATCACACACACGAACACACACAGGCCTGAGGGTGTATCCCAGTGGTAGAGCACATCATGACCCCCCCCAGGTTCAAATATCCCCTCTTCTCTCTACTCCAAACTGCAAACAAATATTCAAAGTTTAAGTGGATAAGGGTTCTAAATTCACATTCATCTCTGACCAAGATGAATGCTCCAGAGCTTAACACAAAAAGATGACCAATATTATGTCTCCAACAAGTGTTATTAATCTTTTTTTTTTATTTATTTATTCATTATATATACAATATTCCATCTGTGTGTATGTCTGCAGGCCAGAAGAGGGCACCAGACCCCATTACAGATGGTTGTGAACCACTATGTGGTTGCTGGGAATTGAACTCAGGACCTTTGGAAGAGCAGTCAATGCTCTTAACCACTGAGCCATCTCTCCAGCCCCCCTAGTGTTATTAATCTTGATGACAGTTTTTTATATTCTTATAATATCTCTACACATTAAGGAATCAAAACAGTAGTTTGGCAGTACACAGCTGAAATCCAAGTACCCTGGAGATGGAGGCAGGAATATCAGGAGCTCAGGACCAGCTGTGGCTACATTAAGAAAGCGGAAAATTAGAAATAAATGCCTTCCCAGTCCCCATTCTTCTCAAGACTAACGTAAGTAAATGACCCGATTTCTGAACTTTTATTGTTAAATATATAAATAGATCATGAAAATTTAAAAAAAAAGAGTTTATGCAATTGCTCTGTGACTCAGAAGTTAGGAAGCATTTCTCATGGGTTGCATACGGCTGTCACTACATGAGACAGAAAACCACAGTGCAACAGAAATAATTATCTCATGTGTCACACTCAGTGAATCAGTCGGTTAGAGAAACAACAAGATTCCAGTAGAGGTCACTGCCACCTACTTCAACACCAGAGGAAGGAGGTGGCAGGGTTTTAATTGTGCAGACATGCGGGCATGCGTGGGCATGCACGCCTGTGCCAGAGATGGTTGTGAACCACCTAGTATGGGTGTTGGGAGCACAGCTTCTGTAGGCTCTCAGAATAAACAGCAAGTGCTCTTCCCCTCCAGCCGTCGTATTTTGTTTTTATTAAGTGTGCTACCCCCTCCCTGTGTGTAGAGAGCTTAGTTCTCCTGGACCTAGAATCACAGGCAATTGTGAGTCACCTGCTGTGGGTGCTGAGGTCTGAACTCAGGTTCTGTGGAAGACAAGTCTGTGCTCTTAACCACTGAGCCATCTCTCCAGCCTTGATTTTGTTTTGAAACAAGGTCTCATGTACCCAGGCCAGCTGCAAACTTGTAACATAGCCAAGCCGGCCTTCAGTTTCTGACCTTCCTTGCTCTACGGACCTCCCAAATGCTGCGATTACTGGTATTCACCACCATGCCTAGCTTTAAAATCATGAATTGGCTAAGAAGAAAATGTTAATGGCCTGTACTAAGATTGTCTTGAAAACTAAGTCTTCCTTTTAACACATCTACTGTATCTCTTTACTCTGAGTCAATTTTAAGTCCTGTCAACAATGCTTTATAAAAAGTACAGAGATTGTTTTAAGGGTAACATATGATTGATGATAATTTTTTAAATGTAGTGAAATTATTCCTATATTTAACAATATCATCATTGGAATAGTAGATAGTGGGATAAATTATCACAGTTCCCTGCGTTATTCAAATGTGGCCTTTTTGCTGTGTGTGCGTGTGTATGTGAGGGAGAGAGAATGTGTGTGTGTGTGTGTGTGCATGTGTGTGTGTGAGAGTGTGTATATGTGTGAGAGAATGTGTGTGTGAGTGTGTGTGCATGTGTGTGTGTGAGAGAGTGTGTATATGTGTGTGAGAGAATGTGTGTGTGTGCATGTGTGTGTGAGAGAGTGTGTATATGTGTGTGAGAGAATGTGTGTGTGAGAGTGTGTATGTGTGTGAGAGAATGTGTGTGTGAGAGTGTGTATGTGTGTGAGAGAATGTGTGTGTGAGAGTGTGTGTGTGCATGTGTGTGAGAGAATGTGTGTGTGAGAGTGTGTGTGTGCATGTGTGTGTGAGAGTGTGTATATGTGTGAGAGAATGTGTGTGTGAGTGTGTGCGTGTGTGTGACTAACTCTGGCTGTCCTGTGACTCACTCTGTAGACCAGCCTCCTTGAACTCACAGAGATCCACCTGCCTCTGCCTTTGAAGTGCAGAGATTAAAGGCAGGTATCATAAAAGTACTAGTTTATGAACATAAAACACTCTATACTAAAGCACATTCATTAATTTAAGTGCCATCTCTGCCAAAAAATAATTAGGGATCCTGAAGAGACGACCAGTTTTGGGTTAGAAGTGGGCCTGCATCATTGCTATTCCAGGACGTAAGAAAGTGCTCAAACACACGAGGGAGTGGCGAGATGCTCAGTGGGTGGAGGCACCTGCTGTTGTTATGCCCGAGTTTCTGGTCCTCAGATGAATTCAGGGAGCCGATTTCTGATGCAAATTACATGAGGGTTTTTTTTTAAAAATTCAAACTCAAGTTTGGGCCAACACCTTTCCAGCACCCCAGCACGGTGGGTGCAGAAGGTGTGGCAGGGAGTCATGGGAGGGCAGAACTTTTAAAGAGGAAACAACCACCGTAATCAGGGGAGGTCCTGTCCTGTCATCTTGAGATTGGTGAGGAGGCCATAGGGTAAGATAGTTTCTGAAACCATTGGTCAGTTTTGGGGCTCGAAAACCTAACAAAGAGCCATAAATAACTGACAAGGTATCTTCAAGGACAGGATGCCTCCCGGGAACATCTGGACCTCGTTAAATTTTATGGCCCTGCTCTTAGCTCCTTAATTGACTGTTTTTAGGGTATCTGTTCAAATTCTGCTATGTCAGCACATTTCTGGAGCTGAGATCTGGACACCCCCTACCCAGCTCATTATATGGCTTAGGATGAAGCCCCTTCTTTAGAATGGAGTTTACAAAGTCAGGTCCTCACACTGCTAAGCCTGCTGGCCTGAGTTCAACCCCAGGAATCCATGTGGTAGAAAGAGAAAACTGATCCCTTTTACATACATGTGTGTTCTGTGGCATGAACACCCCCTATCTCCCCCACACACATGCATTCTGTGGCATGAACACCCCCATCCCCCCACATGCATTCTGTGGTATGAATGAACACCCCTTTATCCTCCCCCACACACTGATATTCTGTGGCATGAACACCCCCTTCTCCTCACATACATGTATTCTGTGGTATGAACATTCCTCATCTCCTCCCACACACACATTCTATGGCATGAATACCCCCCCACCACACATGCATTCTGTGGTATAAACATCCCCATATCCCCTCCACACACAAAATATATGTAATTGAAATTTTTTTAAGATTTATTTATTTATTACGTATACAACATTCCTTCCATGTGTGTCTGCAGGCCAGAAGAGGGCACCAGATCTCATTACAGATGGTTGTGAGCCACCATGTGGTTGCTGGGAATTGAACTCAGAACCTCTAGAAGAGCAGTCAGTGTCTTAACCTCTGAGCCATCTCTCCAACCCTAATTGAAATTTTTTTTTTAAGAAAATGCCTGATTCTTTAAAAAATAACAAAAGAAAACACATTGGACAAGTAAAAAGCAGGGGTCAACAGAATAGTCTTTGGATGAACAAATTTAGAATAATTTAAGCATGTACCAAACAATAAAAATGAGGATATAGTGGCCAGAAGAGGGCACCAGATCTCATTACAGATGGTTGTGAGCCACCATGTGGTTGCTGGGAATTGAACTCAGAACCTCCAGAAGAGCAGTCAGTGTCTTAACCTCTGAGCCATCTCTCCAACCCTAATTGAAATTTTTTTTTTAAGAAAATGCCTGATTCTTTAAAAAATAACAAAAGAAAACACATTGGACAAGTAAAAAGCAGGGGTCAACAGAATAGTCTTTGGATGAACAAATTTAGAATAATTTAAGCATGTACCAAACAATAAAAATGAGGATATAGTGGCCAGAAGAGGGCACCAGATCTCATTACAGATGGTTGTGAGCCACCATGTGGTTGCTGGGAATTGAACTCAGAATCTCCAGAAGAGCAGTCAGTGTCTTAACCTCTGAGCCATCTCTCTGAGCCTTTGATCCCCAGGCAGAGGCAGGCAGATCTCTGGGAGTTTGCAGGCAGCCTGGGCTACATAGTTAAGACTCTGTCTTCAAAAAATTAAAGTATTTTAAAATTCTGAAGGATGTGTGTTAGTCAGGCTTTTATCTGTGTGATAAAATATCTAAGCAAAACAACTTATAAGGGAAGATTTTTCCTCATGGCTCTAGAGTTCCCAGAGGTTTCATCTGATCATGGCTAAGAGAATGGGGCGGGGGGGGGGGGGGGGGATAGAGCTGTGCACACCATGGTGGTTGGGATCTGCACTACCAGGGATTTCGATTTTTAGTTTTTCTTTCCCTCATCTATTCCATCCAGGCCTGCAGCTGCAGGATAGTGCTGCTCACGTTCTGGGAAGGCCTCCCTTTGGTTAGCCCTCTTTGAAATACCTCACAGACACACCCAGAGAGACTTGTTGCTGATCCCCAGGCGCTTTCAGTCCCATGAACTTAATTGCCAAATCTCAATATCATCGTTTCACAGGAGGCTTGAGCATCTCTGCTTGTGGTATCCAAGGTTGTTGCGGGAGGTTCTTCCGCTCCTCCAGCCAATAACCTCTGAGATACCAGCCCATTGGGGCGTGGTCTCTCTCTTTAAAAAAGAGGCCACTTCCCTTCTCACTCTCTCTTACTTCCTTCTCTGCTTCCGGCGACTAGACTCCCTGATTGCGCAGAGGGCTGTTGTCTGGGACGGTGATCTGTAAGTTTTTTCCCCTTTAAATAAATAACTATTCTATTAATCATAATTCTAAACTGGTGTGGGATTGTTTTTGACTTAAGCCTTCGCCTTCACAAGGTCGTGGGATTAAACGGCCCTTGACTCTGGGGGACGTGTGCATATTAAAATAAAATAATAGAGAAGCTTACTCTATTCAATATAAGGCTAGACTCTAAACTCCCAATGGCTACTGTAGGGGCATCATTAAAATTAAGTAACAAAAAAAAGGTTAAAAGTACTTTCTTTTTTGATTTCCTAATACTTAAAGATCTAAGATGTATTGAATGCTATCTTAGAATGCTTACCTTAAAAAAATAAATAAACTTGTTGGCTATTACTATATCAATAATAGATACCCTATCATGGAATTATCTCATAGTTTTTGGTATAAAAGATGGCCAGAGAAGTATCAGACTTTCCAATGATGAATTATCTTAAGACTTTTAATATAAAACAAAAGATGGACAGAGTTATCATGTGATCTGAAAATACTTAGCATTGTGCTGGGTGGTTCTGTGTGTCACCTTGACACAAGCTAGAGTCACCAGAGGAAGGAACCTCAGCTGAGGAAATGCCTTCTTGAGATCCAGCTGTCAGGCATTTTCTCTTTTAGTGATCAATGGGGGAGGGCCCAGCTCATGGTGGGTGATGCCATCCCTGGGCTGCTGGTCCCAAGTTCTATAAGAAGGTGGGCTGAGCAAGCCAGGAGGAGCAAAGTCAGTAAACAGCTCCCCTCCATGGCCTCTGCTTCAGCTCTTGCCTCCAGGTCCCTGCCCTGTTTTGAGTTCCTGTCCTGACTTCCTTCAGTAATGAATAGCAATGCTGAAGTGTGAGCCTAATAAACCCTTTCCCTCACAACTTGCTCTTTGGTCATGATTCATTGCAGCAATAGAAGCCCTAACTAAGATGATGTCATTGACATTGATGTAATTACACTGTTAATGTATTGTTATGTTATTGTTGTTAATGTAATGAAATCAGGGCCAAAGCCTTAAACAGCTACAGGTTAGTATTTACTTTTACTTTAATTAATTTTACGTGGAAACGGATGAATGAGAATCAGGAGTTCAAGGCCAGCCTCAGCTACATAGCAAGTTCAAGGCCAATCTGGGTCACAGAATCTCCTCTCAAGAAAACAAGGAAGGAAAAGAGGAGAGAAAGAAAAGAAAGAGAGAGAGAAAGAAAGAAAGAAAAGAAGGAAAGGAAGGAAGAAGAAAACAAGAAAGCTACATGGTCGGGAAGCAGGGATAGTCCAAAAATTTTTTAATTAAAAGCTTTGTCGGGGGCTGGAGAGCTGGCTCAGAGGTTAAGAGCATTGCCTGCTCTTCCAAAGGTCCTGAGTTCAGTTCCCGGCAACCACATGGTGGCTCACAACCCTCTGTAATGAGGTCTGGTGCCCTCTTCTGACCTGCAAGAATACACACAGACAAAATATTGTATACATAATAAAAAAATAAATAAACATTTAAAAGTTTTGTCATAAACCAAGCTGCTTCTGAAAGGAAACTCCAGTTGACTGTGTTACTAAAGATGACACTTCATGTCCCTGGGACAAAAAAAAAGCCAAAGAAACAAAAATGAACAGTGCACCACACTTTAATGACATTTACCGTTCTCAGTCTGTCTTTGACAAAAGGCAGAGGCAACAAATAAAACAGACTGTAGGGCTGGAGAGATGGCTCAGTGGTTAAGAGCATTGTCTGCTCTTCCAAAGGTCCTGAGTTCGATTCCCAGCAACCACATGGTGGCTCACAACCATCTGTTAATGGGGTCTGGTGCCCTCTTCTGGCCTGCAGGCATACACACAGATGGAATATTGTATACATAATAAATATTTAAAAAAAAACAGACTGTAGAGGCTATAATAATCTAATCAACAAATTTACAATACAGAATGCGCATTTTCCCCAATGTTGATAGAAAATAGTGATAAATGCCAAGCTGCCTAAGGAGGAGTGAACTAGCCCAGGTTGGAAAATAATGATAACATTAAGAGCAAAATTATGTAGAGTACTGTTGGGGCCCATGTGGATCCAACACAGATTCCCTAACTGGACTGGAACAGAGTCGCGAGGAATAAACCGACACAGCTTACACGGTCATCACGGAAGGGCAAGATCTCTCTCGAAGATCTCTCGTTTATTTTCCAAACACCTTATATATCACCACATAAATTGAGTGGGAAAACACATTAGGCTGTCTCCTAGGCAACCAGGTGAATCGGCTTTTAGTCACGTCGGCATCTACCTGTCTGCCAGCAGTCACGTAGGCCATGAAGGCTTCCTCCAAATTACCAAGAAATAAGCACCAAACATCTTGACCAGCTTCCGCCAACACCTCTTCTCAGGAGATCTACATTTATAACAAAAGACACTAGGAGCAGCACCTCCTGGCTATTGTTAAACAGAGACAGCTTGTCTGCAGAGTTCGTGGCCACCTCAGACCAGGCTAATGGCTCTTGTGCCATACAGAAATATGCGCCTACTGGCCGGGCGGTGGTGGCGCACGCCTTTAATCCCAGCACTCGGGAGGCAGAGGCAGGCGGATCTCTGTGAGTTCTAGGCCAGCCTGGTCTACAAGAGCTAGTTCCAAGACAGAAAAAGCTACGGAGAAACCCTGTCTCGAAAATCCAAAAAGAAAAAAAAAATATGGACCTACAGAGTACATTCTCTACTATAATGGCCTCAAGACAGAAACCAGTCATGAGATTTTTAAATTCTCACCTTTTTAATGTGTATGGGTGTTTTGTCTGTGTACCAAATGCATACCTGGTGCACGTGAAACCAGAAGAGAGCCCTGGATCCCCTGGGATCGGAAATACAGGCAGTTATGAGTACCACGTGGGCGCTGGGAACTGAGTCTCAGTCCTCTGGAAGAGCAGCCAGTGTTCTGAACTGCTAAGGCATTTCTCCAGCACCTGAGAGTTCAAATATTCAGCGTGTTAGCTGCAAATTCAGGTGAACATTAATTTAGAGAGTCAGATTCTAGTACAGCTTCCTGTAGCTGTTTTCTTTGTGTACGAACATACACACACACACACACACACACACTACAAACTGTGCAGAAAAACAATGAAGAAGATATCATGCACACTGCTATAACCTTAATGAATTGATGGAGATGGAAGAGATGGGATATTCTCACAGACTCATCTCCCCACCCAGCGTGATCATTGTCATAACCACTAAAATTTAAAAGCAGGAAACTTTCAAGTCATGGTGGTGCGCGCCTTTAATTCCAGCACTTGGGAGGCAGAGGCAGGCAGATTTCTGAGTTCAAGGCCAACCTGGTCTACATAATAATAATAAGTTCCAAGACAGCCAGAGCTACGTCTCAAAAGAAAAAGAAAAGAAAGAACCACTTGAAGACAGCAAGTACTTTACTCATGGATAGATATGCAAGACGGAGGAGTGACAGGTGAAAGATAGAACTAAATCTGACTGACTTCATATTCCAGAGGGGCCAGGGGCCGTGTGGAGCAGCACCCCTTGCTACTGCCTCGCCACGCCCACGCGGCTTCATCCTCATTCCGAATGGTGCACCTAAGGGTGTTCTGTAACTGGCAGCCAATCGGCTGGTATTTATTCTCTCCTGGCCACAAAGCCTGGCCTAGCTGTCAATTTCCACTCCTGAGAGTGGCTCTTGGTCTTGATGCTACCAAGGAAATATCCTGCCCTGAGGACTTGAAATTAGGTAGAGGATTGTTGGTTAGGTTGGGATTTGTTCTCATGACTTTCCTCTTCTGCACTGCGCCTTCAGATGAAGCAGCCGAGGAATGAGCACTCAGAGCAGGCCACCACCGCCTGGTTTAATACAATTCTTATTGGGCATTGTAGTCTTCTTTTGAGAAAGGTCTGGGTCAATATTATCATTGTTTTGAGTTTCTTATATATTCCGTCTGTTAATCCCATGTCAGTTTACAGTTCTTCCTGATTTTGCGGGCTGCCTCTTCACTGTTGATTGTGCCCTTCACAGAAGCTTCTTAGTTTCCCAGAATCCCGTTCGTCTGTTCTGCCGCTTAGGCTCATCGAGTCTTACACACCAAGTTTTGGCAACACCAACTTCTTGAAGTATTTCCTCTTTTTTTTTTTTTTTTCTTTTCTAGCAGTTCTATAGTTTCTGTCTTGTTAGGTTGATTTTGTATGTGATGTGAGGTAGAGTCTAGTTTTATTGTTTTGAATATGAATATCCAGGTTTCTGTTAGAAAAGATTATCCTTTCTCCAATGTATAGTCTTATATCCTTTATTCAAAATCAGTTAGCTAAAAATAATCAGAAAATATATTATATATACGCATATACATGGAACTGATAAAAATCAAAGAAAATAAAATGAATGGGAAAATCCTCCATTTCTACTAGTTGAAGGGAAGTGTTAGCATATTGTCTTGCATTTTTTCTTTTATTTTTTGTGTAGACTTTTAAAACATCTTTTCTTTGTTTGCTTTTGTTGTTGTTGTTGGTGGTGGTGGTTTTTTGAAACAGTTTCTCTGTGTAACAGTCCTGGCTGTCCTGGAACTTGCTCTGTAGACCAGACTGGCCTCAAACTCACTATGAGATCCCCCTGCCTCTGCCTCGCGAGTGCTAGGATTAAAGGTGTGCCCCACCACCACCTGACTCTTCCGACAGAGTTTTAATGAAATAAGGATCAGTTCTAACTGGGCAGTGGTGGCCTTTTATCCCAGCACTAAGGAGGCAGAGTCAGGTGAATCTCTGTGAGTTCTAGGCCAGCCTGGTCTACAGAGTGAGTTCCAGGACAGCCAGGGCTACACAGAGAAACCTTGTCTCAGAGGTGGTGGGGAACCTAAAATTTAAAAGACAAGTTGTCTGAATTATTCCTGCCCGCAGTCTTCGTTTTCCAGAACAATTTTTAAAATTTTTATTAGTTTTTTTTTTTCTGGTGACTACAATGAACACACTTTCCAATTATATTCTATGCCTCCCTTACCTCTTATTTACCTCTTATTTGCATTAACATTTTAAACATTTACATGCTATTCCATAATTATTTTGTGCTTTGCTATTGAATTAATCCTGGATTTTTAACTCCACAAGACATTATTTTTAGGAAGTCACTGTGTCCACACTGTTTGCTGGAGACTCAGATGGGGCTTACAGGGAAAATGGAATTCTGTGCCGAAAAGGTCCTTTTAGCTCTTCCAAAGAAATTGTCTCAGGGGGCTGGAGAGATGGCTCAGAGGTTAAGAGCACTGGCTGTTCTTCCAGAGGTCCTGAGTTCAATTCCCAGCAACCACATGGTGGCTCACAACCATCTGTACTGAGACCTGGCGCCCTCCTCTGGCATGCGGGCATACATTGAGGCAGAATGTAGTATACATAATAAATAAATAAATCTTTTTTTTAAAAAAAAAAAGAAATGGTCTCAATACCCTTAGTTCCATAGATGCCCATGGTGGTTTGAATGAAAATGTCTCTCATATAGTCTTTGGCATTTAAATGCTTGGTCCCCAGAAGGTGGTGCTCTTTGGGTATCTTTAAAAGAGCAGCCTTGGGGCTGGAGAGATGGCTCAGTGGTTAAGAGCATTGCCTGCTCTTCCAAAGGTCCTGAGTTCAATTCCCAGCAACCACATGGTGGCTCACAACCATCTGTAATAAGATCTGGTGCCCTTTCTGGCCTGAAGGCACACATATAGACAGAATATTGTATACATAATAAATAAATAAATAAATATAATAACAATTAAAAAAAAAGAACAGCCTTGCTGGAGGAAGCTCATCCCTGGGGGCTGGCTTTCAGGATTCAAAAGCCATTGCCAGTCCCTGTTATTCGTTTTATTTCATGTTTGTGGGTCAAGATGTGAGCCTCAAGGCTCAGCTTCCAGCTCAAGTCACTATGCCTACCTGTGTGCTTCCTCAGCAGAACAGTGATGAGCAGGACTCATCCCCCTGGAACCATAAATCCTAAATAAACCCTTCTTTAAACTGGCCTTGGTGTTTTATCATGGCAACAGAAAGCAACTAAGACAGTGTATTTCCTTGCTTGTTTGATTGTCTTTAAAGATTTATTCTGTCTGCCACTGCCTTTTAAAAAAAAACATTAAATATTAACTTAATTTAGCATAATTGGTTTTGTGGTGCTGGCAGCTGAACTTGGTCCTCACATATGCTAGGCGAGTAACCACCGCTATACTCCCAGCCCTTGTTTGTATTCTTCAATTGCTTTTTTCCTTTCGTAGGCAGAAACTTCTCATACAGAGTTGGATCGTTTTCATAATTCTTCATCTCAAGATATACCGCCCCCATCTCTTCTCCCTTTGATGCCAGGCAAGGGATAGAAATCAAGCATCATGGTTGGGGTGTGGCTCCGCTGGTGGCTTGCTTGTCTGGCACATACCCGGGCCTGGCTTCAATCCCCAGCACTGAATAAACTGGGGTGGTAATGAACGCGTGTCATCCCAGCCCTCAGGAGGTAGAGGCAGGAAGATCTGAAACTCAAAGCACTTGTAGCATAGTGAATTTGAGGCTATCCTGGGCTACATGTACTCCTTTCTTAAAAAAAAAATTAAAAACGGTAGAAAATATTTGCAAATTTTCCCTAGAAACGGGGAGGAGTGTTAAGAAGAAGGAAAGGCTCAAAAGAGAATCTTTCATTAGCTTTGGTTCCCCTGGGCCCTTGCCTTGATTATTTATTGTTATTTAACAGTCCTAAAGCTTGGTGGTCAAAAGCAATACCCGTTTAATTTTCGCCGATGATTCTATGTGTTTACTGTGTCTGAAGGGCCAGTTTTCAGCAGTGTGTGATGTGGGCTGTGGTTGTGTTCATCAGGGCGTTTGGCTGGGCGGGTCCGTCTCAGTGGCTCCTTCCCGTGGCTGGCAGGGACAGAGGGGCAGTTGGCAGCTCAGCAGGGCTGTTGGCAGGACATGCTCCCGGACTGTCCATGTGGCTTGTGCTTTTCACAGCATCGCAGCTGGGTTCCCAATGTCCCCAGAGACTGCCAGGCCCCTCACAGGCTGGGTTTGGAGAGCTTGGGTCTTTCCGGGAAGGCTCCATCCCTGTTCTTGCCCATCTTTGTGGTCCTGAAAATGCTCCGTCCGGTATCACATTCACGCTGGTTCACTCAGCTTGCCTTCCTGGCTTTGCCGTAAATGTACTCTTGCCCTTTCGTTGGCTTGGGCTTTTTGTTTGCTTGATTTTTTTTTTTTTTTATTTTGAATCTTTTATCAGTGGAACCTTGAAGGAAAGTAATTATGATCGTCAGGTAGTGGTGTTTCTTTGGAAGGCTATGGAGTCTTTGGGTGGAAGCAGATCACTAAGGGTGGGCCTTGAGACTTAATAGCCCAGCCGATGCTCTGTTTATGTTCCGATTTCTAACACAATGTAACTCCTGCCAAAAGGCCTTTCTGCCATGATATGGTGTCCTTGTTTATAAAATATAAGCCAAAACAAATCCTTCAATTATGAAGTTGTTTGCTGTCAGATCTTTTGTTACAGAAAATAACCGGACAGGTGTGGCGGTACACATCTTTGACGGAAGTACTCAGGAGACAGAGGCAGGCAGATCTTCCATCTTTGTGAGGTTGAGACCAGCCTTGAAGCCAGAACACAATGAAACTCTGTTTTTTTTTTGGGGGGGGGACTGTTGTTGTTTTTGTTTTTCTGGGGTGGGGACAGGGTGGGGAACTAGTGTAGTGCCTTATGAAGTAACAACGGGTGGGGTGTGTTTGCCTCATAGTTTTGAGATCCAGGTTTAAGATTGAGTGACCCCATTGCCTTGGGCTTTTGATAAGGATGGCTAATGGCAGCGGAACAGAGAGAAAAATGGCCTGGATCAGATCCCACAACCCCCTTCAGTGGTATTCTCTCAGGCTCCTAAAGGCCTTCCAGTAGGCCCCGCCCTAAGTTCACAGTGTCTTCAAACAGTACCAGCCTAGAGCACTGCCCACCAGCAAAACACAGCAGGCATGTGTCTGCCATCCTCATCCAGCTCCAGAGCCTTGGGTGTGTCTTGAAACCTTTATCTCAGAACCTTTATCTCAGTATATTACCGACAAAGTAGTTTTATACCATGAAATAATAGGATTTTTCTGTTTGTTTTTTTGAGACAGGATCTCACTATGTATATTTGGCTGGCCTCGAACTCACTATGTAAAGCAGACTGGCCCTGAACTCAGAGAGACCCATTCACCTCTGCTTTCAGAGTGCTAGGATTAAAGGAAGGTGTGTGTATGCCATCTACCTGGCTTTTAATAATAATAATAATTTATTTCTATGTTGTATGGGTCTTAGGGTTTTTATTGCTGTGAAGAGACACCATGAGCATTTAATTGAGAATAACGTTTGAGGGGGCACAGTTTCAGAGGTCTAGTCCATTATCATCATGGCAGGGGGCATGGCAGCATGCAGGCAGACATGGTGCTGGAACTGAGAGTCCTACATCTTGCAAGCAACAGGAATTCAACTGAGTCACTGGCAGGTATCCTGAGCATAGGAAACTTTAAAGTCCACCCCACAGTGACACACTTCCTCCACAAGGCCACACCCACTCCAACAAAGCCACTCCTTCTAATAGTGCCATTCCCTATGAGATTATGGGAGCCACAAACAAACTACATTCAAACTACCACAGTGTGTGTGTGTGTTTTGCCTAGGATCCGCATTGGTGCCAGTGCTCATCCAGAGACCCACGTTGGTGCCAATGCTCGTCCAGAGACCCACATTGGTGCCCAGTGCTCTCAGAGGACGCGTGTTGGTGCCAGTGCTCGTCCAGAGGACCCTCTCTCTCTCTCTCTCTCTCTCTCTCTTTCTCTGTCTCCCTGCCATTCTTCTCAAGAGGCAAGCAGATCTCTGTCTCCCCCAGCCCCCATTCTCTCTTCCTTTCCCATTCCCTTTATCTCAATAAACTCCATGCTCAAGCTCTGTCTGCAAGGTGTATTCTCTCACCCACCGCGGTTTGGACCCACTCGCCGCTAAGGTCCTAACACCCCCCCCCCCCCCAAATCGTAAGAGTAGCTCCTGTCCAAATTCTCCTTGTATATCAAAAAGTAAGTTTCCTTTCTTCAACCTTTATGGTTGTTTACAAGAAAATGGCCTCCCAAAGGAGTGACACTATTAGGAAGTGTGGCTTTGTCGGAGGAAGTGTCTCACTGTGGGAGTGGGCTTTGAGATCTCTTTTGTTCAAGTTTCCCTCAGTGTGACAGTCAGCAGACTTCCTATTGCCTGCAGGATGTAGGCCTCTCAGCTCCTCCTCCAGCACCATGTCTGCCTGTGTGCCAGTGTGCTCCGGGCCATGCTGATAACTGAAACCATAAGTGAGCCAATTAAGTCAAATGTTTTCCTTATAAGAGCTCCTGTGGTCACGGTGTCTCTTCACAGCAATAGAAACCCTAACCAAGACACCATGGGACTGGTGAAAAGTCTCAGTAGTTAAGAGCGCACACTACTCTTGTGAAACACCCAAGTTCAGTTCCCAGTCCCCACATTGGGTTTCTCACAGCTGCTTGTACCACTGGTAACTCTGCTCCCCGGGAATCTGACCCCTTGGGCCTCCATGAGAAACACACACCACACACACACACACACACACACACCACACACACACAATTAAGCATAAATCTCTGGCCTCCTTGAAAAACACACACCACACACACACCACACATACACACACTCACTTTAAACTGCCTTTTAAATATTAAAACCAAAAACCTTCACACTCACTTATGAAGCCTGGAGCTGGGAAAGAGGTGGGGGTGGGAAACTCAGAACTCAGTTTCTGCCTTAACAACGCTCTTAACCGAACAAAGGCTTTAGTCACAGGTGAACTCAGGTGCTTAAATGATGTCATCAAGGATTGTATTTCCCTTTCCCACTCTTCCTCTCAGGTTTGTCTCCGTTTCTCTTTGCATGTGGCCTCATTCTCTTCTGATCCAAAAATGTACTTCCCGTGTTCCAGGAGAGAAGGCACCTGGTTGCCTATGACTCATGCTCAGAGAGGCAGACCCTTCCCAGCTTTCCCGGTACGTCACACAGCAAACCTCTTTGGAAGAAATATGACTGGACTAGCTTGGGACAATGCCTGGTTGCACTGTGTAAACAGAGCTGGGTTGGCAGGATAGGATGGGGTGGATTGTGTATCCACCTCAGTAGCCAGTCCCGTGGGCATCCTTCGGGATCTGGAAAGACCAAGCCTCTAGTGTAAAGCCCAAGCCTCTTGTGTAAAGCCGGATGTTTTGTTGGGAAGACAAAGGCAGCAGCTGTCGCACACCTCATGCTCTTTGGTATGGAAATGTGCCCAGGCAGTACCCTTGCCTGCCTTTGGCGCATCCTGCCTCTGCTTGAGGGTTAGCTGAAGGACCTTAACACTCAAATATCTATCAGAGTGTGCATCCTGCTAAAAGATGTGACATTCGTGTGGCCTGGCTTTTCATATCTTTTCCCCTCAGTGGCAGTGACAAGTGACTTCCATGAGGAGCCCTGGGTTTGTTTCCCTGCTGTTGGCCTCCGAAGAGCAAGTGAGTGAGAATGGGGAAAGACTAAAGGGAAAATGGCCTCATAAATCCCAGGGTTTTCAAGTGAAATTGTAGCTGCTGTGGTGAATCACAACAGCAGGGTGAGTGGATGCATAGAAGTCACCAGTCAACTGGGTGACCTGGGGTGCCGGAGTCAAAGGAGTGTCTTGTTTGGAAGCTAGTCACAGAAAGCAAGGTGACTGAGTGCTGGGGTCTGCCAGGCATAGTGCTGAGTACTAACCACACTCTCACGAGTACTAACAACAGACAGAGTCGGCTTAAAATAGAATTTTGTGCTGCATCAATCTTTTATTTCTCTACACACTCCCTTCTTTATTGGAAGTGGTGATTTTGAAAGGTTCTGCTTCCTTTATTTCCATTTGAAAAAGACTTAAGGTCTGGGGATGTTGCTGGGCTGCTGGAGAGCTTGCCTAGTTTGCATGAAGGCCCAGGTTCGATCCCTAGCCTGCATAAACTAGGCATGGTGGAACATGCATGTAAAACGCTAGAAGTGAAAGCAGGAGGCTCAGAAGTTTGAGGGGGCTAGAAAGACGGCTCAGCAGTTAGGAGCAAATATTGCTCTAGTAGAGGACCCAAAGTTCAGTTCCCAGCACCCATATCAGGCGGCTCACAACTGTCTGTAACTCCAGCTCCAGAGGATCTGATTTCTCTGGCTTCCTCAGACACCTGTTCTCACACGCACAGACACATAAGCTTAACTAAAATAATCTTTTTAATGTCTCTTTATAAAGAATTCAAAGTCGGGCTGGAGAGATGGCTCAGAGGGTAAGAGCATGCTCTTCCAAAGGTCCTGAGTTCAATTCCCAGCAACCACATGGTGGCTCACAACCATCTGTAATGAGGTCTGGTGCCCTCTTCTGGCCTGAAGGCATACACACAGACAGAATATTGTATATAATAAATAAATATTTTAAAAAAGAAGTTCAAAGTCATCCTTAGTTATATAGTGAGTTTAAAGCCAGCCTGCCTGGGCCTCATAGTCTAAAAGGAAATAAATAAAAACACAAAATAAAGTTCTATTAGGTTACACACACTTTTGTCACATATAATCCTTCTAAAACCGTGAGGTAGGTATGATTACCTTCAATTTAGGAGCACTGACTGCTCTTCCCGAGGACCCAGGTTCGAGTTCCAGCACCCACACGGCAGCTCTCAGCAGTCTGCCTCCAGTTCCAATAAGGAGACTTAAAGGTATTAAAGATGGGGCGTGAGTCCAGGAAAGATGAACGTGTCTCCGAGAGACCCCTGCACTCATCCACTGCAGCGTTTCTCGGCACGCCACAGATGCAGGAAACAACCTGCATGCATGGCCACAGGTAAAAGGGCAAGTATGGTGCCCACATGTGGAGGAGAGCTGTTTAACACTGGAGTCCGGCGACACGCGTGCACCTGCCTGTGGAGGAGAGCTGTTTAACACTGGAGTCCGGCGACACGCGTGCACCTGCCTGTGAAAGAGAACTGTTTAACACTGGAGTCCAGCGACACGCGTGCACCTGCCTGTGAAAGAGAACTAGCTGTTTAACACCGGAGTCCGGCGACACACGTGCACCTGCCTGAGGAGGAGAGCTGTTTTTTTTTTTTTTTTTTTTTTTGGTTTTTCGAGACAGGGTTTCTCTGTGGTTTTGGAGCCTGTCCTGGAACTAGCTCTTGTAGACCAGGCTGGTCTCGAACTCACAGAGATCCGCCTGCCTCTGCCTCCCGAGTGCTGGGATTAAAGGCGTGCGCCACCACCGCCCGGCAGGAGGAGAGCTGTTTAACACTGGAGTCTGGCGACACGCTGGCACCTGCCTGTGGAGGAGAGCTGTTTAACACTGGAGTCTGGCGACACGCTGGCACCTGCCTGAGGAGGAGAGGAGCGCTGCATGAGTTCATTTAATGTGGACAACGGCAGAGAGGAACTTGTAACTGCGAGCAGATCAGTGGCTTCCAGGGCCTGGGGTTTGGTGACGTGGGCAGATGCTCATCAAGAGATATGAGTTTAGAGTCCTCATGGGTATCTCGACACTGTGTGAAGATATATTGCTGAGACTGGTGTAATAAAGAGCTGGACGGCCAATAGCTAGGCAGGAGAGAATAGGCGGGACTTCCAGAAAGACAGAGAGAATTCTGGGAAGAAGAAAAGTGAGGAGACTCCATGGAGCCAGAGGGGAAATAGAACGTGCAGAATGGGGATGAGGTAATGGGCCACAAGGCAGAATGTAGATTTAAAAATATGGGTTAATTTAAGTTATAAAGGCTAGTTGGAAACAAACTTAAGCTAAAGGCCAAGGTTTCGTAATTAATAGTAAGTCTCTGTGTCTTTATTTGCAGATTGGTAAATACGAGAAAGTATTCCATTCAGTCATGAAATGACTAGACTCTGGAGGTCCAGCGTGTAGCACCATGGCTAGCGCACACTGGACCTGCGCTGTGAGTCCATCCTAAATGTTCTCGATTCACTATGAGAGTGAACGTTTTTTTAATAAATATTATTTTGTTTTTTATTTTTTAAATTTATTTCTTATGTACGTAGTGTTCTGTCTGCATGACAGAAGAGGGCACCAGATCTCATTATAGATGATTATGAGCCACTATATGGTTGTTGGGAATTGAACTCAAGACCTCTGGGAGAGTGGTCCAGTAGTCTTAACCTCAGAGCCATCTCTCAGCCCAAGATTATTTTAAAATATTTAATTTATCCGTGTGTGTGTGTGTGCATGTGTATGTGTGTCTGTGCGTGTGTCCAGAATAGGTTGTCAGATCCCCTGGAACTAGAGCACCAAAAGTGGGTGCTGAGGGGCTGGAGAGATGGCTCAGAGGTTAAGAGCATTGCCTCCTCTTCCAAAAGTCTTGAATTCAACTCCCAGCAACCACATGGTGGCTCACAACCATCTGTAATGGGGTCTGGTGCCCTCTTCTGGCCTGCAGGCATACACACAGACAGAATACTGTATACATAATAAATAAATAAATATTTAAAAATATTAAAGCTGCACCTCAATTTAAAAAAAAGAGAATAGAACTTGGGTCCTCTGACACAGTAGCAAGCGTTCTTAACAACTGAGCAGTGTCTCCAGTTACAATATTCTATTTTTATTATGTAAATATGTGTACCTGTGACTATGCATATGTGAAGTGCAGGTGCCCTCAGAGTTCAGAAGAGGTCACTGGGTCCAATGGGGCTGTAGCTACAGGCCCATGTGAGCTCTAAGTCAAACACGCTGTTGCGACATCTGCTAGAGTGGATTTATTTATATATATTTTTTAGTTTTTTGAAATGGAGTCTCTCTACATAGCCCTGGATGCTCTGGAGCTCAAGGCCTTGAGTTTGCAGAGTTCTGCCTGCCCTTGCCCCTGCCCTGGTGCTTGTGCCACCACAACCCTAGAGCAAATCCGTGAACACAAAGACACACACAATTAAAAACAATGTGATATGACAGCTATTTTAATTGGCATCATTTCATGATGTATGTGTATATCAAAACATTACACACCTTAAATATACACAAGTTTGGTTGTCAAGTTTAGCTCAGTTAACACAGGGCTGAGTCTAACCTAGTGGGAAAGCCCATCTGGGGGGGGGGGGCAAATAGCCAATTTTCCCCGCAATGGTAGCCTCTACCTCAAGCCTTTTATTTATACCCATTTTTGCCTTCCTTGGATAAGTGCCTAGTGTGCTATTTCTCAGTTTGACACAGGTTATCATTCCCCCTGCTGGTTCATATTTGCGTCTCCAGCTTGGCCTAGAACATAGCCACGCCTATTCTGATCACCTGTGATGGGGCAGGAGGTCTAATCAAGGCAGATTTCCCTGCATGGTGTAAGTATTCATGAAGGTGGCTAGCCTAGCCACGAGGATAGACAATCCCAAATGCACAATCTTTAGTCTGTTAATATGAGTTTAGTAAATGTTGCATCCTAGCGGGCAGTGTGGAAGAGAAACAGTTCAGAGGTTGAAGGCGGTAGTGGCTAAGTGATAGCAGGAAGCAGGGTATAACTTGAAATATTAAATAACTACTCAGGGCTGAGCCTTCAGTTCTGTAAGCGCCTGAGGTGACCTGGGGAAAATGGTTCACTGCTCTCTCGGCTGAGAAAAGCCAACAAAACCGAGCACATTTAGAGGATCAAATGTTTTTGTTGATTCTCTGTTCATGAAAGTGTCCCGGCCATTCAGGATGCGTATCCCATAAAAGTCACCAATGACCTGACAGAAGTCACTTACAGAAGTAGTGTGAGTCATGTACTTGGGCCAAGTCACAGAGCCAGTGGAGCAGAAGAAATGCTGATTTTTTTTAAATTACAATTGTTTCTGACCCACTGTGTCTAGGACTGGTGTGTGTGTATGTGTGTACGTGTACGTGTATGTGTGCCATGGTGCATGTATGAAGGTCAGATGACAATTTGCCTGAGTTGGTAACAAGCACCTTCCCTCTCTTGAGCCATCTCTCTCGCCAGCACAAAAGCTGGACTTTTGCTTTGCATGCTTAAAATGCTAAGTAATACTGAACTGGAGGATTCAGACACCGATGCCCTGGTCGGTGGGCATATCCAGATGAACAAGGTGGCAGAGATGCCTCACACTGATGACTGACGGCAGAGCTGGGTCAGGCTCACCCTCCCGCAGGCTCCCCTGCTACAGAGAGGACCTTCGCTGGAAAACAAGGAACACATTGTTTCTGTAACAGAAGAGGAGACTGCACAGGAAAAAAAAAAAAGATATCCCAGAAGACACGGAGGAGACAAAACCTTATGGCATGGGAATATAGTCAGCACAAAATATATGAAAATAAGCATGGAAAAGGGAGTTATGTTTTCAAAAGATTTTCACAACATGAGAAATGACTAAAATACACCAAGCGCAAACAAAGGCAAGTATGATAAATGTCTTCATACATACGCATGTATAAGTGAACTCACCATGAATCTTAAGTAGGCAGAGGACAATGTCAAGCTAACCGGAGGAAAGTAGAGGGAATTTGAGAAAAAGAAAATTTCCCCACCGTGGTACCAGAGGAGAGTGTCCGGACTAGGCGGCAGCAAGCTGCCAGGATGAATACATTATAGGCTCTTGTGTTCTGGGGAAGAAAAACTATTGGTGGCAGAGTTAGCATCCTTTGTTGGGTTTTACAGAGCTGGGTTGTGACACTCACAGTCGAGGAGACGCTTTTGCGAGTAGCTTTCTTTTCTGAGAACATTCCCCTATTGGCCAGCATCGTGGGCTAGTCATTTGGCTTACAAAGCAGCCCCTGTCTAGATAGGGAAACAGTCCCTCCGTGTTCACCGCAAGAGCGCTGCAACTTGGCACAGAGAAAGCCGACGCCGCCCGGACTGTGTGTGGTTGGCTGCCTCCCTGCAGCAAAAAGACACCAAACAGGTTCAACCTGAAACCGCCCGCGCTTTCCCTTCCTCACTCCGAAGTCCCGAGATCATTCGCCAGAAACAGCAGCTTTCCGCCTGTCGGCCGGAAGTAGAGGCTGCTGCTCTGGGATTTCCACAGTTTACGACAGAGCTCCAGGACACAACAGCTCGACTGTTTGTCTCTGACTCAGACCCACGTGTGTTTCGATGTTTGCGGGAAGGTTTTTGTGGATTAGGAAGAAATAAATTCCATAAACACACACTGGTTAGATGGAGTCAGGGAGAAAGCTGTGTTGGGATGGGGTGGGCGGTGGAAGTTGGACCACAGACTTGGTGTATCAGCAAAGCAATAGAATGCACACACACACACACACACACACACACACACACACACACACACTGTGTGACTGTTCAATAATATCACTGTTTATAGAATAGTTACCTGTCTAGTGAAGGCAAGGGGAACTCCAAAGAGAGCCACACTGGCGGCCTGAAATGTAGAACAAAGGAGAAAAATGTAAACAAAACCAAAGATGTTTGGCTGGAGAGATGGCTCAGTGAGTAAGAATGTATACCGCTCTTGCAAAAGTCTTGAGTTCAAATCCCAGCACCCACATCAGGGAGCCCATAACCCAAAGTAACCCTGGCTCCGAGGGAGTCAGAGACCCTCTTCTGGCTTTCTCAGTGTGGTAGTTTAAGTAGGGAAGTCTCTCTGGCTTGGCCTATAGTGAGTGGCTGCTAGGAGGTGTGGCCTTGTTGGAGGAAGTGTCCCACTGGGAGGCAGGCTTTAAGGTCTCAGATACTCAAGCTATGCCCAGTGTGGCATGCACTTCCTGCTGCCTACAGATGTACAACTCAGCTCCTTCTCCAGTACCACATCTGCCTGCTTGCTGCCATGCTTCCTGCCAGGATGACAATGTACGGAACCTCTTAAACTGTAAGCCAGCCCCAATTAAATGTTATCCTTTATAAGAGTTGCGGGGGGAAGGGGGGGCTGGAGAGATGGCTCAGAGGTTAAGAGCACTGCCTGCTCTACCAAAGGTCCTGAGTTCAATTCCCAGTAACCACATGGTGGCTCGCAACCATCTGTAATGGGGTTTGGTGCCCTCTTCTGGCCTACAGGCATAGACACAGACAGAATATTGTATACATAATAAATAAATAAATAAATAAATAAAAAGAGTTGCTACGGGATAGTGGTGGTGCCCGCCTTTAATCGCAGCATTCAGGAAGGAAAGGCAGGCAGATCTCTGTGAGGTGTTGGAGAGCCTGGCCTACAGAGCGGGTTCCAGGACAGCCAAGGCTACTGTTTTGAAAAAACAAAAAACACACAACAATGACAGACAGAATTGTCATGGTCATAGTGTTCCTTCACCGCAGTAGAATCCCTAACTAAGACATCCAGGCACCTGCACTCACAAGCACACACACAGACACATAGACACAAAAATAAATAAAAGCCAGTCTTAAAACACTCACAAAAACCTGGGTGTTGTGTAGAAGTGCGACCATGACCAACATGCATGAGCTTCTCTGGAAACAGTAAGGCCGTGGGGCGAGCCTTAGGTTCCCTAGCTGGGAAGCACTAAGATGTGTGTCTTCAGAGCTGTAGTAGTTACAGCCAGGGTCATTCTCCCCAGCTGTGTCCTGGGACTCTCCAGGCACAGCCATTAACACTTGTAAATGCTGTGCCATTTGCACCTCCAAGGGCTTTACCTAAAATCGCTTATTTAACACTCAAGGGAGCACCACCACAAGAACGTGGTTGCAGGCTGATTTTACAAAGGAGGAAAGGGGCACAGAACCATTAACTCTTTTGACCAAAGTCAGCACTGCTAGTGTCCTGTGTGATAAAGTAAGGAGAGGCGAGTGTTCCCAGGTCCTGAAGCTCCAGTGTGCACACAAATGCACCAACTGTAGTGCTCGCACAGCCCCAGTACCACAGGGTGCCCAGAGGAGTGTGACAGGTGCTTCTGGCGAGATTAGCATTTCAACAGTGCAGGTGGTGAAGCAGATTGCTCTCTCCAGTGCCGATGGGATCAGGAGGGTTATTTTGGGCCTGACGGAAACAAAAGGGGTGAAGAGAATTTGCCTCCTTTGCTTTCAGGATAGGTCTTCAGCTGCAGCCACTAAGACCTCCTGTGCACGGTCACAAGGTTCCCTTTTAGAAGGTGGGCCTTGCCCAGCTCTCTCTCTCTCTCTCCCCCTCTCTCCCTCTCTCCCTCTCTTTCTCTGTCCCCCTCCCTCCTTCCCTCTCTCTCTCTCCTTTCCTCCCTCCCTCTTTCCCTCCCTCCCTCCTTCCCTCTCCTTTTCTCTCTCTCTCTCTCTCTCTCTCTCCCCCTCTCTCCCTCTCTCCCTCTCTTTCTCTGTCCCCCTCCCTCCTTCCCTCTCTCCCTCTCTCCTTTCCTCCCTCCCTCTTTCCCTCCCTCCCTCCTTCCCTCTCCTTCTCTCTCTCTCTCTCTCTCTCTCTCTCTCTCTCTCCCTCCACCACCCCTCCACCATCCCCTCACCCCCTCCATCTCTCCTCTTCTAACTCTCCTGTCCCCAGAGGCCCCTCTTGCCACCCCCTTTCCCCATTCACTGTCCACCAGTAAAAAAAAAAAAAAAACCTCTCCACCTGGACTCTGCCTCACCATGTCTTTCTGTCATACGCCGCTATTTTGTTTTGTTTTTGAGATTACTAGAGTGGAGGCCTCAGTTCCTTGGGCCCTCAGATCAGATTAACATCTCTGGCTGTGTCCTGCCCTCCCTCACTTTGTTCCCACTTCTCTGCGATGCACGGTTTGTAAGAGGATAACTTGTTGGGGTCAGTTCTCTCCTTCCACCATGCTGGTTCTGGGACAGAATTCAGGATGTCAGGCAAGCACCCTCACCCCCGGAGCCATCTTGCCTGCCCTCTCTGATCCCTTCCTCTTTCACCCTTTTTATTCCATCCAGTGACCCCACATAGAATGGTACTGAGGAACCTTCCCACAGTCAGTCCATCACTCTGGAAACACTCCTGAAGATACCCAAAGGTGTGCCTCACCAATCTCCTGGGCAGCTGTAATTCAATTAACCATCATTACCACCCTTGCATTCAACTCGTTAGCTGTTTGTTTAAGAGTAATCTAGGGGACTGGAGAGATGGCTCATTGCTGAAGAACACGGACCACTCTTCCAGAGGACTGGAACTCAATTCCCAGCACTCAGATCAGGTGACTCCAGGTCCAGGGGGATCTGATTCCTCTGGTCTCTGGGGCCCCTGCGCTCACATACACAGACACAAACACATACTTAAGGTAATAATAATATATTTTTTAAAGTATTTGAAGTCAGTTGTTACCTATGCTTTTTGTCCTTGTGTTCAGGGGCTAAGGCAAGAGATGATGAGTTTGAGGCTGACTTGACTGCATGGCAAGCTCAAGTTCCACTCTCCCTCCGAAAAGCAACAGCAAACTTACTAAAAGAAATAGTGTCACACGGCCTAGAGCAGTGCTTCTCAGCCTCCCTAGTGATGCGACCCTTTAATACAGCTCCTTGTGTTGTAGTGACCCCAACCGCAAAATTATTTTCATGGCTACTTCATCATTGTAATTTTGCTACTTTTATAAATCATAATGTAAATATCTGATGTTACCCTTCTAAGGGTTGGGTCCCACAGATTGAGAACCGATGGCTCAGTGGTTAAGAGCATTGGGTGCTGTCACAGAGGACCTTGCTCTCACAAAGCACCCACATGGCAGCTCCCAACCATCTGTAACTCCAGTTCCAGGGAATCCACTGCCCTTTTCTGGCCTCTGTGAACACCAGGCATGCACACAAATACATCTATATGCATAAAATAAAAATAACAATCTTTTAAAAATATTAAAATAATGTTACCTTGTCTCTGTTATGTACTGTGTAGTTAGGCCCATCTATATAACATTTACTACTATATATATTACAACATACATACACAGAAGTGACTTAAAGTATATAGAACTACATAGGAAACACATAAATATTAAGTCATTTTGTTTTGGGACTTGGGCATCTTCAGGTTTGGATGAGGGTATGTGTGCCCTAGAATCAAGGCCCTACAAGCCCCAATGATAACTTTATATCCTCTTGACTTTATTTCTCCAGAAAAAAAAAAAACCCAACATACTACTAGGAGGTGTGGCCTTGTTGGAGTAGGTGTGGTCTTGTTGGAGGAAGTATGTTGCTGTGGAGGCGGGCTTTGAGGTCTTATATATGCTCAAGCCATGCCCAGTGGCTCAGACACTTCCTGTCACTTGCAAGTCAAGATGCATGGCTCTCAGCTACTTCTCCAGCACCATCTCTGCCTGCACACCATGGTGTTGCACCATGATGATAATGGACTAAACCTCTGAAAATGTAAGCCACCCCAGTTGAATGTTTTCCTTTATAAGAGCTACTGGGGTCATGGTGTCTCTTCATAGCAACTGAAACCCCAAGACCTAATTAAGTTGCAAGTACTCTTTTTTTTTTTTTTTTTTTTTGGTTTTTCGAGACAGGGTTTCTCTGTGGCTTTGGAGCCTGTCCCGGAACTAGCTCTTGTAGACCAGGCTGGTCTCGAACTCACAGAGATCCGCCTGCCTCTGCCTCCTGAGTGCTGGGATTAAAGGCGTGCGCCACCATCGCCTGGCTGTCGCAAGTACTCTTAACCACTGTACCATCTCTCTAGCCTTTACACACAGTTTTTAAGGTGTTTTGTTTTCCTTTTTTCTCTCTTTTTTTTCTTTCTATACTAACCCAGGGCCTTGTGCACACCAAGGCCATGCCAAGCATATATTGTTCCACTAAAGCTACACCACAGTCCTTATGTCTTCATTACAAATTCTTTCATTTACTTTTCACTAAATTGTGGAGGCTGATAACATTCTCCTTCTTCTATGTGTGAAATAGTTTCAAGAGGTCAGGTGACTTGTCCACGATCTCATTGTCAACCCACCACAAAACAGGACCAGAATGAGGGGAAGAGGCCAGGGAAAGCCCTTATTCTTTGGGATCTCTCATATAACCAGAGTGCCCATAAATAACTAAGAAACAAATATGGCTGAATGGTTTGGCATTGGGAATAATTTGTTAGTGGTTATTTAAATCTGGAGCTGTGCCTGTACTAGGAGGTAGGAGCTCAGGAGAAATTTGTACTTAGTTCAGTGAGGTCTTTTTAAGATTTACTTGTTTTAATGAGTGTGAATATTTTGCCTGCATGAGTCTATGTGAACAACCTGAGTGCTGGGTGCCCTCAGAGGCCAGAAGAGGGCATCAGATCCCCTGGAACTGGAGTTTACAGATGGTTGTGCACCGCCACATCAGTGTGGGAACTGAACCTTGGTCTTCTGCAAGAGCAGCAAATGCTCTCAAACAATGAGCCATCTCTTCAGCCCCGCAGTGTGTTGTTCTTAAGCAGGACTGATAGACACATCTATTCCCCAGAAATGGTAGATGCCATCTTGTTAGTAGTCTGGCCTCCGGTTATGTGGAAGTGTCTTTGTTTTAAACAGATTTGGTTTGTTCTAGCTGTTGGATTTCTACTTCCTCTACCTGATGACAGGAGAAGTGAAGCAGTTGAAAGGGTTAGGGTTAGGGGTTAGGGGTTAGGGTTAGGATTAGGGGTTAGGGTTAGGATTAGGGGTTAGGGGTTAGGGTTAGGGTTAGGGGTTAGGGTTAGGGGTTAGGGTTAGGGTTAGGGTTAGGGGTTAGGGGTTGGGGTTAGGGGTTAGGGTTGGGGTTAGGGGTTAGGGTTAGGGGTTAGGGGTTAGATGTTAGGGTTAGGATTAGGGGTTAGGGGTTAGGATTAGGGGTTAGGGGTTAGGGTTAGGATTAGGGGTTAGGGGTTAGGGTTAGGATTAGGGGTTAGGGGTTACTGTTAGGGGTTAGGGTTAGGATTAGGGGTTAGGGGTTAGGGTTAGGATTAGGGGTTAGGGGTTACTGTTAGGGGTTAGGGTTAGGATTAGGGGTTAGGGTTTAGGGGTTAGGGGTTAGGGTTAGGGGATAGGGTTAGGGATTAGGGTTAGGCATTAGGAGTTAGGGTTAAGGTTTAGAGTAAGGGTTACGATTTAGGGTTAGGGCTCCAGCAGCACAGGGGATGAATAAGAGCAGAGAGAAAACATGTCTGTCGGGACTTTAAATGAAGGGATATGATGGAACCAGTCTCAGTTTTTATTTTCTTCAGAATAGTAACATGTGTTCATTTCAAACCTTAATAACATCTGTTAAACATGAAAGCCTTGCCTTCCTCTGTTTGAGAAATAAGATAAAGGGCTTCACACTAAGTGAGAGAGGTAAAGCAGACCACGAGCCAGTTATGAAACAACCAGAAGGAAGCATCAGCAAAGCCTCTCGATGTGGGCCTGGAGGAAGTAGATACAACATGTGGGAAGAAGTGATGTTCTCTGATCTAGGGGGCTGGGGTGGTTGGGGAGGATCGATTCCCTGCCGACATGCACGGCTGGAGTTCACAGGGCTTTAATGGGCATAGGCGGTGTTTCAGTCATGCTTATGCACACACACTTGAAAGCTGGGGGTTGGGAGGGTTCGTGTAACTGTTCTTAAAAGCATGAATTCTGGCCTGGGGAAATGGTCCTTCACTTAAAAGCACTGGCTGCTCTTACAGAGGATCCCAATTCATTACCCAGCACCCACATGTCTCAAAACCATCTGGAACTCCAGTTCTGAGGGATCTGACATCTGACACCCTCTGACCTCCACAGGCACTGCGCTTGTGTGGTACATAGACATGCATGCATGCAAAATACCCCCCCCCATACAGACACACACACACACACACACACACACACACACACACACACACACACGGCATGTCCTGCCAGCCAGAAGACTCATGCTGTGGCTATCCAGAGCCCACCATTAGCTCCCACTATCATGCGTCTGTGGAAGGCGTGGAGATGACTGACAGGCCATGGAGGGAAATGAAACCCCAGAAGTAACAGAAGTAACAGAGGAGAAATTATTGATGCGAGCCACATGTAAATGTGCACCGACTACAGATGCAACCTTGTGTCTGGTGATTTCAGACAGCTGAACGGAACCTCCGCAATAGCCACACAGATCCGGTTTCGACTGGGAGAGCTTAGCTGCTGTTGCCACACATTTTTATAAAGAAAGGAATGGGGGTCTGAACCCCCCCCCCAAATAGCCATCGTTATTAGCAAATATGAATGTCCGTGTTTATAATTGATGCAATCTGTCTAGTGAAGGACCTCAGACACCAGGGCCTTTTAAATAACGCTGCGTCCTAAAGAGTTCCTGCAGCGCTCGGGGTACCAATAGGGTAAGCATTAAGTAACAGTGGTGAAAACTGACCCCTGAGGAGCCCCGCGCCCACCTGGGTCGCAGATTTGATTCAGCTTCTAAGAAAAGGGGCACTGCTTTGCAAGGACCTTTACATTCTAGAAAGATCTGCTTTACCCCATTGTTAGTCTTCAGGCATCTGTGCTGGCCTGCCCTTAGGGTCCTGACAGGGTACAACCACAACTGCACGGGGCTAGAGCGCCTTTAATCGCAGCTCTTGGAATGCAGAGGCAGATGGATCTCTGAGTTCAAGGCCAGCCTGATCAACAAAGCAAGCTCCAGGACCGCTGTAAATCAGAGAAACCCTGTCTGGAGGGGCGGGGGTAGGGGAGGGGAGGTGGGCCTTGCCGACCTCACATCTCTCCCTTCCTTTCTTTGTTTCTCTGTCTCTGCCTGTCTCTCTGTCTATGTCTCTCTGTCTGCCTCACTCTTCTCTTCTGCCGCTCCTGACCCCAGAGGCCTGTCTCCCCCTGGCACTCCACCGGCTTTACCCTTTCACTTTCCCCCATGAAAAACCCCTCCACCTGAGCTTTGTCGCATGTCTGTCTGTCATGTGCTGCTTTTTAAAATTCCAGCACCCACGACGCTGCATGATGTCCCTTGAGGTCACTTTCACATTCTGTTTTGTTTCTATAGGATACGTTTTTAATTATTTGAGATAGAATCTCATATAGCCCAGGCTATGAGACAGGGTTTCTCTGTGGTTTTGGAGCCTGTCCTGGAACTAGCTCTTGTAGACCAGGCTGGTCTCGAACTCACAGAGATCCGCCTGCCTCTGCCTCCCGAGTGCTGGGATTAAAGGCGTGCGCCACCACCGCCCGGCTTTGAACTTCCTTTTTAAACAGTTTACTTATGATGATTGATGTGTTTGTAGAGGGGAGAGGATGAGAAACCAAAACTGAGGGAATTTATAAATATAGGAACGATATTAGGCAGATAGTAGGTTCCTAAGAAATATTAATTGGTGGGTTGGTGTGGAACTTGGTGGCAGAGCACTTACTGTTTGAGGCCCTGGATTCAAACACACACACATACACACAACACACACGCGCACACACAACACACACGCACACACACAACACACACATACAAACACAGACACATACACACACACTCGCACGCACACACCACACACAAATACACACACCACACACAAACACACACAGACACACACATTCACACACAACACACACAACACACACTCACACATACACACACAAACACATATACACACACAACACACACACGCACACACACATACCCACACAACAGACACATACACACATATACACATAACACACACACACTACTTGCATCCTTTAAACCTCAGCTTTTTGTTGTTGTTTTTGGGGTTTTTTGTTTGTTTGTTGTTTGTTTTTTGTTTTTCATTTTTGATGATAGGGTTTCTCTGTGGAGCTCTGGCTATCCTGAAACTCACTCTATAGACCAGACTAGCCTTGAACTCACAGAGAACCACCTGTCTTTGCCTCCTGAGTGCTAGAATTAAAGGGGCATACCACTAAGCCTTGTTAACTTTCTTTTAATAATTTTTTAAGATCTGGATTATAGTGGGTATTAAAAGAGGATAAGCTAGCCAGGCGATGGTGGCGCACGCCTTTAATCCCAGCACTTGGGAGGCAGAGGCAGGCGGATCTCTGTGAGTTCGAGACCAGCCTGGTCTACAAGAGCTAGTTCCAGGACAGGCTTCAAAACCACAGAGAAACCCTGTCTCGAAAAACAAAACAAAACAAAACAAAAAAAAAAGAGGATAAGCTGAAAGTTCAAAGTGGAGAAATGACGTTTATTTAGTAGCTAAGCTTAGAAGCACACACCTGTAAGCTCAGCACTTAGAGAACTGAGACAGGGGGATTGCCTGCAGAGTTTGAGATCAGTCTGGGTTGTACAGTGAGTAGTAGGCCAGCCTGGACCACAGTGTGAGACCCTGTCTTAAAAGAAGCCAAGCATGAACTGGGTGCACCTTTAATCCCAGAACTCAGAAGGTATTGTATTTAGTGATTAATTCCTGTGACCCTATTAAAATGCTAGTGAAAAAAAAATTAAGAGTACAACCAAAGGGGCAAAGGACAATTGAAAGACACGGAAGGAACCATCAGTTATCTTAACTTTCTGGTAAGTATTAGGAAATGTGCTATATGAATATTAAGCCTCTATGGGCAGGGAGGCTTCAGCTGACAGGGTAGTGAAGTGGCTGTGCCAGGTCCTCAAATGCTTCTTCTTCTGTCTCAGGCTCATTTATTCAAAGACTAACTTTCCCCAAAATAGCTAGTTTTCCACTGTTCTTTCAGTGTTTATCTCTAGCACGACAGGATCCCAAAGAAGACCCCTGTGGTAGTTTGAATGTAATTTGGTCCCCATAAACTCATGGAGAGTGGCACCAATGGGAGGTGTGTCTTTGTTGGAGTAGGTGTGGCCTCCTTGAGGAAACGTGTCACTCTGGGGGCAGACTTCGAAGTTTCCTTGCTCAAGATACTGCTCAGTGATTCAGTCGACTTCCTGTTGCTTCTGAGTCAAGATGTAGGACTCTCAACTCCAGCACCACATCTGCCTGCATGCCACTATGCACCCTGCCATGGTTATTATGAACCGAATCCCTGAAACTGTGAATGGGCCCACACAATTAAATGTTTTCCTTTTAAGAGTTGCCATGGTCATGGTGTTTCTTCACAGCAGTAAAAACCTTAGGTAAGATAGAAATAGTTATCAGGGACTGGGATATTGCTGTGATAGACCTGACCATGCTTTTGTTTATAGTAATATGGACTTTGGGAGTTGAGATTAAGAAGCAGTGGAATACTTTAAGCACTACTTAATGGACATACTAGTAGGAGCATGGAAGACAGTGGTGCTGAATGGGATTTGAAGAACTGTGGAGGACGACATCAAGAGATTTCAGAGGAGAATAATTTTAGTATGTTGCCTAGAGATTGTTCTTGAGATATTTTGGTGACCTGCTTTTGCCCTTGTCTAAAAAGTTTACCCAAGAATAAAGTGAAGAATTTTAGATTAATTCCATTGGCAGAAGAAATCTCAAAACAGCCTAATATAGACTCTGTCACGTGATTTTTGGTAGTAACTCTAGCGAAGATTTATATTGAAAAGGAAATAAAGGAAAGCTTAGATGGAGGACACCTTTAATTCCAGCACTCAGCAGGCAGAGGCTGGTAGATCTGAGTTTGAGGCCAGGCTGGTCTACAGAGCAAGTTCAACAACAGCCATGCTTAGGCAATGAAGGTGAAAAAAAGCAGAAAGCCTGTGAACAAAGGGGCCATGTTCCGGCCCCCAGCAAACAGCAGAACTTTGCAGCTTTAGCCATGTGGTTCTTTCTGGCTTTAGAGTTAAGGATAAAAGAAACAGGTATGGGGCTGGAGAGATGGCTCAGAGGTTAAGAGCACTGACTGCTCTTCCAGAGGTTCTGGGTTCAATTCCCAGCAACCACATGATGGCTCACAACCATCTGTAATGAGATCTGGTGCCCTCTTTTGGCCTGCAGGCATGGAAGCTGAACACTGTGTACATAATAAATAAATAAATCTTTAAAAAAAAGAAAGAAAAAGGTATGGAAGTTGCCTCTGTGCCTAAGGAAAGCTGCTGAGGCCAGGCATGTGTCAGGGGTGGCCCTGAATGGAGGTCTAAAAGAGAGACCATTGAGTGAAACTGTGAAGTGAAGCATAGATTTCCTTGGAGACTCCAAGATGCTAGAGATGCCAGAGTCATGGGATATCTGCCAAAGATATCCTTGGGAGTGGAACCAGTCCAAGGGAAAGAAGTATGTTGCCATCAACAAAGCTGAACAGCATTAGAGAGCTGAAGAGTGTTTCTATGCAGAATGTGGAGTTTGTCCAGCTGGCTTTTGGTCTTGCTTTGGCCCAAGTATTTCCTCATTCTTCTACATTTTGGAATAGTAATGTATATCCTATGCCCTTATATGCTGGAAGTGTGTGATCTGATTTTTAATTTGACTTTTACAGGGGATTATAGTTAAGAGATTACATGAATCTCAGAAGAGACTTTGAACTTCGGACTTTTAAACATTGCTGAGACTGTGGTAGACTATGGGAATTTTTGAAGTTGAACTAAATGCATTTTGCATCATGATATTGTTAAGGTTTATGGGGGCCAGGGAGTAGAATGTGGTAGTTTGAATGTATTTGGTCCCCATAAGCTCATAGGGAGTGGGACCACTAGGGAATGTGACTTTGTTAGTGTGGATATGGCCTTGTTAGAGGAAGTGTACCACTGCAGGGGTGGGGGGCAGACTTTGAGGTTTCCTATGCACAGGATATCACCCAGTGAGTCAGTTGACTTCCTGTTGCCTCTGGGATTCTCAGCTCCAGCTGCCTGCATGCTGCCACACTCCCCACTGTGAAGATAATGGACTGAACCTCTGAAACTGTAACTGAGCCCCTTCAAGAAAACGATTGGTTTTATAGGAGTTCTCATGGTCATGGTGTCTCTTCACAGCAACACAAACCTAACGAAGACAACACCATTCTGGAAACCTTCCCAAAATCCCCCAGCAGACGTCCTATCCTAACTGACCTTGAGTCCTTGCTGTGTCTAAAGCATTGCTAGAAAGGAGACTGGAGTTGCACGGATGTGGGTCATTGCTCTACTTCATCATCGCTCTCTGCTGTGCCATGGTAAAACTTCCTCAGTTATACCTGGACCACAGCCAGCAGGATAGAAGCATCCTTTCCCAGTCTCCCCTGCACTTTGTCTTCACATGACCAAATTCTAGCCAATAGATTGTGATTGGAAAGTTGGTAAGCAAATTGTAGACTGATCCTTTAAAATGTTTGTGCTCAGCCGGGCGGTGATGGCGCACGCCTTTAATCCCAGCACTCGGGAGGCAGAGGCAGGCGGATCTCTGTGAGTTCGAGACCAGCCTGGTCTACAAGAGCTAGTTCCAGGACAGGCTCCAAAACCACAGAGAAACCCTGTCTCGAAAAACCAAAAAATAAATAAATAAATAAATAAATAAAATGTTTGTGCTCTCTGTTGTCTTGCTTCCTCCTTCTTGGAAGCATGAGGGTCTGGTGGGATAGATCAGTATCAGTAACTCAGAGACCTAAGTAGAAGGAACCCAGAACCCAAATCCTTCCCATCAAGAAATATCTTTACGTGGTTTCCTAGTTTGAAATTCTAATTATTTTCAGTCATTATTATTATATTAATATAGATTATATGTTAATGTATTGATATATTATATGTTATATTAAGATGTTATATTAATATAACATATAATATTAATATGTTTGGTCATATATTATTATTAGTCAGTACCATATCCAAATTGCAGAAATGGCCAAGCTTCACTTAGGTTAGTGGTTCTCAACAAGGTTCCTATTCTGGCAGTGTCTGCAGTCTGCATCACCCGGGTGCTGGTACACCCAGATTTACCAAGTTAGAATGCCTGACTATATAGTCTAGATACCCACATTTTTGATAATCTTCCAGGTCATTCTGTTGCACACTTAAGTTTGGTCTGAAAAAGCATGGGATAAATCCGGACTAGCTGAACATAGCGGACAATGAGGAATACTGAGAATTCAAGAACAATTGCAGTGGGTTTTTGATCCTACTGCACGTACTGGCTTTGTGGGAGCCTAGGCAGTTTGGATGCTCACCTTATGATACCTGGATAGAGGTGGGCAGTCCTTGGGCTTCCCACAGGTCAGGGAACCCTGATTGCTCTTCGAGCAGATGAGGGAGGGGGACTTGATCGGGGGAGGGGGAGGGAAATGGGAAGCGGTTGCGGGGACGAGGCAGAAATCAGAAATCCTTAATAAATAAATAAATTAAAAAAAAAAAACAGGCTACTCACAGGCCCCAGGGGTAAGCTTACTACTGTTGTTTTTCTAAATGGACATAGTATCAAACTACTATGACTATCCCTATACCCACAGATTAGCATGGCTCTCAGTCCCCACCAGAGGTTTCTTTGTGCAGTGGATGGTGGTTAATACAGAAACCCACACCTACTCAAAGTGCAGAAAGTGTCAGTGGTACTATCAGCTACAAATGTAACATCTGTATCAACAACCCACCAAAGCCTCAGGGACCAGTGTAGAAGAGGGGCAGGAAGGTTGTAAGGGTCGAGAGGTCATGGAGGACCAGAATGGAACTGTGCCCTCTGAACATGACAGGCCACTACACTCAGGAACTCACAGTAGCTGTGGCGGCACAAGACCAGCACTAGACCAAGCCAATCATCATTCTACCAAGGAGGAAGGTGGGGCTTTTGGGCCCACCCCTAACAGAGGAGCTGTTGGCAGTCCAGGCGATGGTTTCTTTAGACAAGGAACCAGTTTTCTCTAAGGGTGTGGCTCCTGGTAGGTTGACCATGCTCCAGAAGATGGCTCCATATCTGTGAGTACTCAGGCGGCACAATTTGGGTTGTTTTTTATTTTTTTTTTATTTTTTTTTTTTTTTGGTTTTTCGAGACAGGGTTTCTCTGTGGCTTTTGGAGCCTGTCCTGGAACTAGCTCTGTAGACCAGGCTGGGTTGTTTTTTATTTTGTAAAGGGCATATATGCATATATTATATATATAATTTTTATTAATTCTTTGAGAATTTCATACAGTGTATTTGGGTCATATTCACCCCATCTCTTTCCCCTAACTCCTTCTAGACCCATCCCAAACACCCTTCTCCCCAATTTCTTGCCCTCAAACCAAATTAGAAAAAGCCCAGATTTAATGGATAAAATGGTCCCAGATTATTTTCCATCTCTCCCACCCCTCAGGAATGAGACTGGAAAGGAAGGCCAGAAAATCACTTGTCTGTGCTCATACAAGCCTGCTAAGGTAAATGAACAGTAGGTGGGTCATCGGGAGGGAAGGTAAACAGGCTCCCTGACCAAGTACCCGGTTTTCCAGTGTAGTGTTTTGAATAACAGTCCCCATACACGCAAGTGCTGGGTCCCCAGTTGGAACTGCTTGGTGAGGATTAGGAAGGGAGGACTTGTTGGAGGAGGCCTGTCAGCAGGCCATGGGGGGATGGGTAGGGGCGGGCTTTGAAGTTTCAAAAGCCTATGCCATTCCCAGTTTCTCTCCTCTTTCCCTTTCCCTCTCCCTCTTGTTCAGTTGGAAGCATCACCCCAGCCCCTAACATCCATATACCCAGAGTCGGGAGCACCCCAAGCCCCCACCCCCTCTCTCTCCAAACCCTGTTGCATCTTAGAAAGCCCACAGAATGGTGAACGCTCCCCCCAAAATGTTCAAGACCACTCCCACAGGGTGTTTAAACTGCACCCTAGAAAACAGACTTGGTTTCCTGATCTTCCTTTCCTGCGTCCACTTTGGGGACCTGGAAAATTATCTTGGAGCATTTTATCCATTAAACCTGGGCTTTATCTAATTTGGTTTGATTTGGTTTGATTTGCGTTGCCACACAGGCGAAGAGGCTTATGGAGTGCAGAAAGTTTTCTCCTCTCTCCTCTTTTCTCTCTCTCTCTCTCTCTGCCTTCTGGTTTGTGTCTCATGATGGAAGCTCTCAGCTACTGCTCCAGTGCTCGCTGCCATGCTCCCCATCATGATGGGCATGTGCTCATCTTTGAATCTGTAAGCCACAGGTTAAATGTTTCCTGTCATAAATTGACTCGGCCATGGTGTTTTGTCATGGTGATAGAGAACTAACCAAGATTCGCAGCTACAGGCAGAAACTTGCTTGCAGGGCAGAGGGGGAAGAATATACAAGCTTAGAGGATGAGGAGGACGTGAACTTTAGGGGAGATGAACGAGTCTGAGCAACGGACCACAGCCTGGGTCAAAGTTCATTGTATTCTGGCAGGGCACAGGTGCTTGTCATTCCTCCGGCCACGTGCATCGATTTCTCCCAGTTGGTGTCATTATCTGGGAAAGGGCCACCACGAGTAAGAACAAACCGTCTGGAAGAGCCATCATTCGGACATATATCAGAACCTCCGAGAAAGCCCTTCTCTGCTTTGTTTGATGTTTTTGTTTTCTCAGGTGCTCTGTTTGATGTTCAGAGAGACATTTGGGGGTGTTATCTGGTTCTGAACCCCAACATTACCACCTTCAAGTAGACAGGAGCAATACACGTTAGGTCGTGATTAACAGTAATAGCTAAGAAAAAACGACAGGTATCCTCCAGGCACATACGCACAGTAAGGAAATGTCTATGTTAACTAGTTTGCTTTAACCATTCCATATTATTTATACCCATCAGTACATCACATGGTACCCCGTTAACATATGCAATCATAATTCACCAATCAAAAGTGAACTTTTTAAAAGATGTATTTATTATATATAGTGTTCTGCCTGCATTGTGCCTTCAGTCCAGAAGAGGGCACTAGATCTCATTACAGGTGGCTCTGAGCCACCATGTGGTTGCTGGGAATTGAACTCAGGACCTTTGGAAGAGCAGGCAATGCTCGTAACCTCTGAGCCATCTCTCCAGCCCCAAAAGTGAAAATTTTAAAGTGAAAAGAAATGGGGGAGGGGCTGGAGAGATGGCTCAGAGGTTACAAGCATTGCCTGCTCTTCCAAAGGTCCTGAGTTCAATTCCCAGCAACCACATGGTGGCTCACAACCATCTGTAATGAGATCTGGTGCCCTCTTCTGGCCTGCAGGCATACACGCAGACAGGATATTGTATACGTAATAAATAAATATAAAAAAAAATAAAAGAAATGGGGGAGAAAGCAGGAATTCAGTAGCTGACCTAATAAGAAATGAAGTCATTGACTGAAAATTATACATGCAAGCAAAACTCAAAATAAGAACAAGTATTAGCAGAAGGGCTGAGTGGATATGAACTAAATTTTCTTTCTTTTTTTTCATATTATATTTATTTATTTACCTGTGCATTTGTGGGGGGCACCATGGACATGTGAGGGTCAGAAAATAACTTGGACTCAGTAGTCAGTTCTTTCCTACCACATGAGGCCTGGGGATGGAACCCGGGTCTTCAGGCTTGGCACTAAGTGCCTGTTAGCCACCAGGATATCTTGTTGGCCTATATGAACAAAATTTCCTTCCTTCATAGCAGGAAGTCAGTAGATAGCTTCAGAAAATGCCGTAACAAGGAGCATCGTCCTTGTTAGAACAATTCTTTACTAAGACAACAGCCAGGAGAATGGAACCAGGCAATTATAAATAAAACCCCAGAGACCCGTAGAGATGCAGGGATGCAGGCTATTCAGTTTCATTATCACCCTCTTCTTGCTTGACTTTTGTTTAACTTAGGGCTGGTACCCCTCTGGATTCTGTCCACGGGGCCTGGACAACCATCTATGATAGCTGTACTTCATTTTCAAATTAAGCACTAGCAAGGAAAACTGAAGGGACAATAGAAAGCAGCAGATAGCTAGAGGCGGCAAATGCATAACAAAGCATCACCACCCAGTAGTGGTGATTAGAGTAGCCTAATTTGGGTAGGCCAACAAAGGTAACTCTTCAAGGTGGGGGGAGGGGGCGTTGCTTATCACGCCCAGCAGAAACGGAATAGGAGTTTGTGAGCTGGAGCTATCAGTAGGATTCTCTCCAGTGTAGGCATTTTCAGTCCCCAGGATGAACAGTAGTAACCTCTGTTGGTTCAGTTTCAGCTCTTCTCAAAGTTGCAATGTTTTTAACACCCTTAGTTGTTTTTCTTTCCTCCCATCAGAGCTGAGGAGACAGGCTGGGCAAGAATAGGGGCTTTGGGAGGACATTTGGAAACAAACATGTTCTAAGGCTTTGAGGTGGCCAGAGATGGCCAAGTCAGTTGCCTCAAGCCTGACAGCTTGTGCTCCATCCCTGGAACCCACATGGCTCCAGCAAACGGTCCTCTGATCTCCGCACGGATGCCTGTGGCCCAAGCACACTTCTCTCCCAGACACCCTGTCATAAACAAATTTATGCTTTAAAAGTGCTTGGAGAGGGAGGAGTGAGGGAGGGGGCTAGTGTCTGCTTCAGCTGCACATGAAGTACTTATAATGACGGAAATTTAGCTGTCAAATATTTAAAGTTAAACCACCAGAGAGAGGCTGCACACAATGTGGGGGATGGAGTGTCCTACTCTAAAGCTTTCTCTGTAGCGCCCTGCTTTATCCAGAAGTCGCCAGCGTGTTCTCAGAGCCTCAGCTAGCCCAGCCGCTGGAAGGAGCTTTGAGGGTGGTTGAATGGGGCGGGGCTTCTACAAAGAACCCTCGTTCATTGGCGTAATCCTCTGAAGAGCTGTGCCGCAATGCCTGTGGCCAAGCCATGAGAACCAGCTGGGAGCAGCCTGGAGGCAGCCTTGTGGCTGTCACCCTTTGTCGCAAGGCCTCAGTCAGCCACTTGCTCATTCAGGCGGCGAGTACACTGACTTGCAGGATAATGGAGGCTTTCAGCTGGAGAGCCCTCACCAGCCTCGCCGCTATGGCCCAGCAGGTGAACATTCACATTCCGGAAGTCATGGTATTTCAACTACCCCGGCCCCAGCCCTTGTCCAGACAGCTACAGTAGCTTCCACGTTACGAGAGCAACAGTTAAACCGTGGTTCTGTCTTTTAATTCAGCTCATATGCTTCCTTTTAACACACCAGCGCTGTCATTTTTTAAGTTAACTTCGTGCCCCATGTAGATGTCGGGATCTCTGCTGTCAGTGCCGAATAATCCTGATGGGAGACGGGCCAGGTTGAAGAGCCCAGAGGTACTGTGGGGACAGCTTTGGTGGTGTTCCTAGGAGTGGCCAGGACTCGAGTGACACCTCACCTCACACACTCTGCTGGACAATTAGGCCTGTTACATAATTATATTCGGGAGTCGGGGGAGAAATCTTCAGGAACTCCTTGAAAACAGCTGATACGCTTAGGACGTTAACACCGGGCTTGGTGAGGTTTCCCATCTGTGTGGTAGCTCTGCGACCCGGAGCAACTCAAATGACTCCTTTGGCTCAGTTTCTTCCGTATAAGATAGAGGTGTTGGTGTCTTCTTCATTTTTACCACAAGACTAACTGTAAAGCCTTTTGTTTCCATCTTTACAGGAAGTACTTAAGTGACCCATTGCTTTGGGGTTTGTTTCTGTGTTCGCCAATTCTTTCTTTGTCTATCAAGCTGACCTCTTGAGCGACTCATTAAAACACTCATTCTCTGTCTGCTCCGGGGAATGGAGCTTTGATTGATTCAGGGATTGCAAATAAATCAATGAAGTAATTTGAACTAAATGTTTATAATTCTTAAAAACCTTTTTGAGTCAGATGATAGTGGCATACACCTTTAATCCCAGTACTCAGTACTCGGGAAACAGAGGCAGAGGGATCTCTGTAAGTCTGAGGCCAGCCTGGTTTGCATAGTGAGTTCCAGGACAGCCAGAACAACATAAAGAGACACTGTCTCAAAAAAAACAAAACAAAAGATTGTTTTTCTGTGTATGTATGAAGCATTGAACTACATGTGTGTAAGTAAGTGTACCGTGTGTGTCTCCTGTGCTCTCAGAGGCCAGAAGGGGGCACTGGACTTCATGATTGGAGTTACAGATGGCTCTGGACTGCCATGTGGGCCTGGGAACTGAACCTAGGTCCCCTCTACTAGAGCAACCAGTGCTCTTAACCATTGAACCATCTCACCAGGCCCTAGATTTGATTGCTTTTATAATATTTCCATTTCTACCCATTAATTCAAGCTTATTTCAGGGCAAACATTTGACCCATTCATAGTTTACTTGCTACTAGGGCCAGTTAATATCTTAATCTGGTTAAGTAAATTACCTTAGATAAATCCGCACTCTGTTCCTTCAATTTGCTCTCCACGTCTCCCTTGTTCCAGGAGGAAGGGCTGAACTTACTACATCCTGGTCAGGCCTGGGATAATGCAGTGCTTGATGGTACAGTGTCTCAGGTCTCACCTGTCCACTTCCGGTCTCAGAGGTGACTGCCGCATGTCAGCTTGACTGCTGCTTGTCCTGTGGGTGGAACTGGTCAGTGTCTTGCGGTCTGGCACCTTCAGTTTGTATGAACCATGCCACAGCCACACCCTCACACAGCAGGCCCACCCAAGTCCCTTCTCTCAGGTCTCTTCCCCTTGTCTCCTCAGGACCCACAAGGTTTCACTCTGTGTCTTCTCCAGACCTATGACAGCTTCCGGGCCTGGTGGCTTTGGGAAATGATACTGTCTGCCCTGACCATGCTTCATGACCTCATCTCAATCTCAACCCAGAAAGAGAAGTGGGAGTGGCTAATTGGTACCCCCTCTCTTCCTTCTGTCTTCAGCAACCCTAGGTAGAAGGTTCAGACTTCTTCCTGTCTGAACCAGCATTTCCCTTCATCAGATCCTTCTTCCAGAGATGATTACTGCCCTCACCCTAGGATAGAAGGACTCAGGAAACAGAAGTTAGCTTATCATAAGGAAACATAGGGATCTTTGTATCTGTTATAAGGGAAAGGGTGTGTAGCACCACGGTGGTTTGCCTGCTCAGCAAGCCGTGACCTTGTGGAAGAGACTTGCTAAGGCAGCAAGGAGCCAGGATGTTCTCTGAGCACTGGCTGCTCCTGGAGTTGGATGTTAGAATAACTTGATGGTTCAGAGAAGCTGCTGGCTGTGGCATGCGGTTCTCTCTGTTCTCACCCTTGCTCTCATATGCAGAAGCACCAGGCAGTCCCACTGATAAAGAAGCTGGTCCACGCACGAGAAGGCTGTAGCCTCACCTACCCATGCCTAGTTCCCGGTATATAGCATTTGAGGCTCAGAGTCACTGGGGATGTAAGCATCGGCTGGAGGAACTGATTCTGGCTCTCACTGTTGACCCATCCTTTGACTTGTTGAGCTTTGATAAAGTCTGGGGATTTTCTCCACAAAATAAGTCTGATCACAAGTAAACAGATACCCAGATATTTACAGTGGAGAACAGTGGGTTTTACATTGTCTTTGGCAAGGGCGGCTGGGGGCGTGGCTAAGGCCTTGAATATGCTAAGAACTGCGCCATCTTTGAACTTTAACCCTAGCTCTTGTTTTTTGAGAGTCGGTCTTGCTGTGTAGGCTATTGGTAAAGAAACACAAAATACAGGGCTCCAAAAAGGTAGGAACTTCTGTTCTCTCCAGTGTTACGGTGAAGCTGAATCCAAAGTTCTCTCCTCTTGTGCTGTCACCTCTAGGTTTGCATCCAGGCTGCATGATAGAAGCGGTCAACCTCCACATCAGAGTCCAGGTTAAGCAAATTTGTCTTCACAGAAATCCCTTGAAAGTCACCCACGCCATTTTCACTCACCACTGGCTTAAATAGTCACGCGACCACCCTGGGTCTGCAAGACAAAAAGGCCAGGGAGATGGCTCAGTTGGTTGCCACGTTTGATCCCTAAAACTCATGTAAAACTTCAAGACAGAAATGGTGGGTCCCTACAACTTTCCAGCCAGCCAGTCTAGTTCAGTGAGCCCCAGATTTAGTGAGACATCCTGTCTTGAAAAAGAAGGTGAAGGGGCCAGAGAGATGGTTCATTGGTCAAGAGTGAGTGTCTCCTTGGCTTTCATGAAGACCAGAGATCAACCCCCAGCACAAGTAACTAACAACTCCAAAGGATCCATTGCCCTCTTCTGGGGCATGTGTTTCAGTTCAGACACATGTGAACATGCATGCACATAGACACATAAGGAAAAGAAATATTATTTTAAAGATTTATTAATTTATTATGTATACAGTGTTCTGCCTGCATGTATGCCTGCAGGCCAGAAGAGGGCACCAGATCTCATTACAGATGGTTGTGAGCCACCATGTGAGTGCTGGGAATTGAACTCAGGACCTTTGGAAGAGTAGGCAGTGCTCTTACCCACTGAGCCATCTCTCCAGCCCCAAAAAGAAATTTTCTTTTTTATGTCAGATGGGTAATGTGCCCACGTCGTAACAAGGTTTAATGGGCAGCACATATCGCGCACTAGCGTGAAACCCCAATCATTACGCTTATGAACCATGAAAGGATCAAAAAAGAAATATTTTTTAAAATACAAAAAAGAAAGGTGAGGAGTGATTGAGGAAGGCACTGGATGTTGACGCTATACAGACACACACAGACAGATACACACTCTCGCGCACACACACAAGTTCTTTTTTTTTGGATTTTTCGAGACAGGGTTTCTCCATAGCTTTTGGTTCCTGTCCTGGAACTAGCTCTTGTAGACCAGGCTGGCCTCGAACTCACAGAGATCCGCCTGCCTCTGCCTTCCGAGTGCTGGGATTAAAGGCGTGCGCCACCACCGCCCGGCTTCACTTTGGGGTTTTTTGGCAGTGGCCATGTCCTAGAGAAAGAACGGAATACACACACAGGGGCAAGAACTCTAGTGCAAAGTTCCAACCAGCTACTGCAATGCTAAATCGAACTCCTGGAAGAGAGCCCTTCTCCTCGTTTGTGGTTCCTCACAAGACCTCTGAAAGATGAGGTACCTATTCTCCCCACTTCTACCCACCAAAAAGAGAGGGATGACCCAGACCCAGAAACACATTACAAAGAATACTTCGAGAGCAAGGTGGGGAAAGGCAGCTCCTGGCTAGCTGCAATGCTGACATATCTTGTCAGCTAGATTTGTACACTTCACCCTGGCCATTGCCCAGTGTGTCAGCTCTCCCTCTACCAAGGATTCTCTGTTGTCCTCTGTGGCATTTGTATGTGATTCTAGAAATTTCTTCCGACAGCCACATCTGAACTGGTGTTAAAGATTCTGCTGTCCTACAGTTCAGTTCAAGGCTTGAGGCTTGTTAGATACTGCTTTAGGAGATAGAGTTTGAGTATTAAAGTTCCCCATTCTGTTCTCTCTCTCTCTCTCTCTCTCTCTCTCTCTCTCTCTCTCTCTCTCTGTTTTTGTGAGACAGGGACCCTCTATAGCCTTGGCTATCCAGGCACTTGCTATGTGGACCAGGCAGGCCTCAAATGCCGAGTTACTCAAACCACTCCTGGATTCTCCCTCCTATCTTTCTCTTTCTCTCTCTCTCTCTCTCTCTCTCTCTCTCTCTCTCTCTCTCTCTTTAAAGTACAAAATCTAGGCCGGGCGGTGGTGGCGCACGCCTTTAATCCCAGCACTCGGGAGGCAGAGGCAGGCGGATCTCTGTGAGTTCGAGACCAGCCTGGTCTACAGAGCTAGTTCCAGGACAGGCTCCAAAGCCACAGAGAAACCCTATCTCGAAAAAAACCAAAAAAAAAAAAAAAAAAAAAAAAAACCAAAAAAAAAAAAAAAGAAAGTACAAAATCTAAAATTGATTTTATTTTTTTTCTCCCTCCTATCTCTTAAGCATCACTTAAGCGAGTCTACCTGTCTGTGGGATGTTCCTATCTTCCTGAGGAGTGGTCTCTCAGCCAAATGACTCACCAGCATAACTGGGTTAACTCTTTTGTTTTAGATAGTTTAGAATGTTCTGTCTCCACCCAGGTCAGAGAAGTAGCTTTCCCTAATGGGCTTCCACAGAGCCCTTACCGAGCTTTCTGTAACTGTAGACCAAAGTCTTTGTTTCTTAGACTCTTTAGCTGCCTGACCTGACCTGTGACTTAATTCTAATTAACAAGCTGTGGCAAGAATTATAAACCAGGCACAGTGGCACATGCCTTTAATCCCGGTTCTTGGGAGGCACGGCAGGTGGATCTCTGTGAGTTTGAGACCAACCCGGTCTACAGAGTAAGTTCCAGGACAGCCAGGACTCTATAGAGAAACCATGTCTCAAAAGACAAAAAAATTAGAAAAAAAGGCAGAAGAAGGATGTCTATATACTTATATACTTACATGTTCTATACTTAGTAATATCATTTTACAAGCCACTGTCATGTATGTGGCCTGGCTTCGACTGGACTATTACTGTCTGGTACAGGTATGCTTCTTTCATCCTTACGTTGGAAAAGCTAAGGCAGTGAGAATCAAGAGCTCGGTGGTAGAGCATTTGCTTAAAGAGAATAAGGCCTAGATTCCAGCCTAGCACTGCAAAGAAAAAGAGAGGGTCACGGCGGGGGGGGGGGGGGGGGCGACAGTAGCTGGCAAGAGAGCACCCATGCAGAGAACCCCAGTCTCCAAACAATGCCTGCCCAACCAAGCACCAGCATGGAAGGCTTGTGATTAGATGGAGACAGAAATACAATCTTTCAAGCTGTCACCTAAATGATGTGTGCATCTTACTGTAACTATCTGTTATGATTCTCTCCCCTGCCTCAGTGCTGGAGGTCAATCCAGAGCTTTGCCTATGCTGGCTAGGCAAATACTCTACCACTGAGCTATATCCAACCCATTGTAAAGTGTGTGTGCGCGCGCGCGCGCATGTGTGTGTGTATGTGTGTGTGTGAGTGCGCACACGCACATAAACAGTACCTGTGGAGGCCAGAATTTCAGTCCTTGGGGCTGGAATTACTCTTAACTGCTGAGCCATTGCTCCACACCTGCCTTCCTCCCCCATTTATTTTATTATAAGTCATCAGTAATCATGACAGCACCAGTGAATAATAACAGGTAGTAAATCTTTACTGCATGGGGGCTGGAAGTTCAGCCAGGCCTTGCAGGAGCTGGGTCAGGAAATCAAGGAAGTCCCCAGCGAAGGAGGGTGTTTCTACGCCTGTGAGCCAGAATTCTCTAGTGTGACATTGTGAAATAGACATTTGGCCTTCATTTCCTGGCATACAACTTAAAACAAAACAAAACAAAACCCCCTTGGACTCTCCAAAGGGTAAGAACAAATAGGATAGTTAGTGCTCTGGTGTCAGCAATAGGGTGATCTTTTCCATGGGAAAAACATGTCAGTCAGCACTGACTTGTTTAATAGACTGGGAAGCAGAAGTTAAGGCAATGATTGTCGGTATCGGGCAGGACCGTACCTAATGACTCTTAATGACGCATCTGATGTCAGGGTCCTAAAGATGAGCTTGGGGTAGGAGGGGAGTTTGCTATATCTCTTTGTTTTTTCCCTAATGTCTCTTTCACTACTATCGGTTTCCTTACTTGCTTACTGGGACAGACAGCTGAGCCTTGCTTGTTAAGGGCTTCCAGGATTTGACCCTAACAACTGGTACTGACGCCTCCTTAAGCAAGTAGAGGTCACTGTATGGGCTGAGCTAGGACCCAAAGAACTGTTCCCAGTTTTTTAGTTTTAGTTTTAACAGTACTTGGGTTGCTACCCCACCTCCCAAGCTGTGCTCAGCCAATGCTCCCTTCCCCCAAGGCCAATCAAAGAAATAAGAAATGGTAGACTGCAGAGAGAAGGGACTAGCTCGGCCAGCCACCTTGCTTTAAGGTGCCACTAGAGCTTCAGGTTTAAACAGAGGAAAGCCAGAGCCCCGGGGAGGTGTGTAGTTATAGCCCTGGTCTAGGTGTGGTCTTGTTGATCTTTGTCTCCCAGGTGAGTGGAGGAAGTCCTTGTCTCTGGAGGGGACAGAGCGGTTCTCTAAGCTGCAGCCTCACCTTCACAGAGAACCGCCCTCTTCTGGGGAAAGGAGTGCTCTGTCAGGGGAGGGTTCTGCTGTTTCTAGAATACAAAGGGACACAGGAGGAAAGGTTAAGGAGGGTGACTCATCATCTCTGTGCCTTCAGCAAAAAAAAAAAAAAAAAAAAAAAGTAAAGGCTCGGTGAGAGTGGAAGGCAGGTCGCTGGTTATCACCTGTTCTTCCTCCCCGGAGGCTCAGGTCAGGGGTCACTGCTTTTTAGCAAAAGTGACTTCTAGGACCAAACCAGAATAGAGCCAATCATCCTAACCCGAACTAAAACTTTAAAGAAGCAGTTTCCCTGATGGACCAGTTTTTCCTTAAAATTGGAGGTTCCAGTCTCCACCACAAGGAAGTGCTTTCTCTCACTTTGGCCCTCACAGAACAGTGACCTGGTGGAAGCTGATGTTAATCAGGTGTTCTTGTTTCCTTGTTCCCACCTCACAAACCCCACTGTTCTCTGCAGGGCCCAGGAGGGCGGGGGAGGGGGTTTCTCATTCCTTTCAGGAAAACAGAGACTGCTCCATTCAGGAATCTTAAAGTCAATTATGCCTGTGACTAAATTCATTGTAATTTTGTTTTTGACAGTACACAATAAAGCCCGCAGAAAACCCAATAGGCGGGGTTCTGGGGTGGGGTCTCTGAGAGGGCCCTGCAGAGGGGGAGAGGTTTGAAACTCGTCTGAGTTCCTCACTCGGTATACCCTTCCTTCGGGGCAGTGGTTCCCAGCCTTCCAGACAATGTGACCCTTAACACAGCTCCCCCTGAACTAAAGGTCAGAATAATAATGTAAATATCTGTGTTTTCCAATGGCCTTAGGTGACCCCTGTGAAAGGGTCACTTGACCCCACAAGGAGTCGTGACCCACAGGTTGAGAACTGCTGTTCATGGGCACCTTTCATGGTACCCCCCTTACAAAAGCAAACAGGCAAATAGTTTCCTTGAGCTCTCTAAACTGTTCTCCAAACTCACCAACCCAAAGGGTTTTAGAGCTGACAGGTAGGTAGAGGTAAGAGAGAAAGTTTATTAAGACTGGTATATAACAATGGTAGAGACAGGAGAGACAGGATTTGGCTTCTCTTGAACCCTTAAGTCTACTTTGGTTGGTGTTTGGCCAGAGGCAACTGGGAAGGTACAACTTTGAATTTCCTAATAGAGACAGATTGGGTCCTCAGTCCTAGACAGGTCCCAGGACAGGATCTGGTTCAGCCTTGACTGGGCTCACTTCTAATTCCATCAGCCTACTGATTGGCAAGGGAGGGAGATTTCCACCAGCAACAGGCTTGTGAGGTGAAATGTGATAGGATCTAAACCAAACCATATTATGTCTGTCTATCTATCTGTCTGTCTATCTGTCTATCTATCTATCTATCTATCTATCTATCTATCTAGGTCTATCTATCTATCTATCTATCTATCTATCTATCTATCTAGGTCTGGCCAAACTTAAACTCACCATCCTCTGTCTGTACCAAAACTTTATATACATTATTTTGGTTGATGACAACAAGCTCAAGCTCAGAAAATAGTATGAGATGGGTAATCTTGAATTTTTATTTTATTTTAGAGACAGGGTATAACGTAGCCTACAAATTCACCACGTAGCCCAAGTTGACCAAGCTCCTTCTGCTTCTACCTTCCTGGTGCAGGTATGTGCTACGAATCTGATTATAGGTATATACTAGGGACTAAATCGTAAATGCAAGACAAAAACTACCAACTGAGATAGAGCCCTAGCCGGGAAGTTCCCCCACCACAACATTTGTTCAGTGTGTGTGTGTGTAGAATAATTCATGGGAGTTGGTTTTCTCCTTCTACCATGGAGCTTTGGGGGTCTAACTCAGGTGTCAGGTTTAGAGCAGGTACCCTTACACACTGAGCCATCTCCCCAGTCCACCGATGCTATGTACTTACTCTTCACAAAGCTATGTCACAAGAGGTTTTGCCCAAGGTGCACCTGCAGTGACAGGAAAATGCCTGAGCCTGTGACTGCTCACCACAGGGCTGTTTTTATTTTTTTCTTTTTTTTTTCTTTTTTTTTATATCTTTTTTTTTATTAAATTTATTTATTTATTAAGGATTTCTGCCTCGTCCCCACAACCGCTTCCCATTTCCCTCCCCCTCCCCCGATCAAGTCCCCCTCCCTCATCTGCTCGAAGAGCAATCAGGGTTCCCTGACCTGTGGGAAGCCCAAGGACTGCCCACCTCTATCCAGGTCTCGTAAGGTGAGCATTCAAACTGCCTAGGCTCCCACAAAGCCAGTACGTGCAGTAGGATCAAAAACCCACTGCAATTGTTCTTGAATTCTCAGTATTCCTCATTGTCCGCTATGTTCAGCTAGTCCGGATTTATCCCATGCTTTTTTCAGACCTAGGCCAGCTGGCCTTGGCTGTTTTTAATTGCAGTTCAAATGCTTGAAGGCAGGAGAGAAAGAATCTGTGGTCCAAGGTGCTGGAGTAGAACAACCACCCGGAAGCAGGGAAGACAATCTGAGGGGAGATTGAGCCCTTCCCTTTGGCTATCTGAAGATGGAGACAATAGATCCCAAAGAACTGGAATTTCCCAGGAATCTTCCTTTAGGACTGTGATGCCTGAGGCCAGCCAGAGGAAGAGCCTGTGTCCCAGGAAAAAGTTTCACAATTGGACTGCTTGTCGGTCCACCTTGCAAGACAGATTGGCGCCAAGACAGGGATGGACCAATGATGCCAGAGACACACCTTGGCCGGGAATACTTAGGTATGCCATCCGCCTGCCCTCTGCTTTAGCCTGAACTGTATGTCGATAACCTAAAAAAGGACATACGGGCCATGAACCATGTTGTTTATTCCGTTCCCTGGTGGACCCTCTCTCTGCTTTTCATTCTGCTTGTCTCTCCATATAGTGGAGAGGTGACCGAATCTAGGTTATTTGGATTGCCAGGGTCTATGCTTTGACACTTAAAATTCTGGTAACATTAATATGCAACTGTAAAAATAAGACTTCTATAACCTGTTATAAAGCATTTATGATTATTTATTATTATTATTACTACTACCAGAAATGGAGCCCCAAACACAAATCCAAAATACAGAACACATACACCTTTTTTTTTCTAGATAGGGTTTCTCTGTGTAGCCTGGCTGTCCTGAAACTCCTTTGGTAGACCAGGCTGGCCTCGAACTTACTAAAATCCACCTGCCTCTGCCTCCCAAAAGCTGGGATTAAAGGTCCACATTTTTTTTGCTGACCTCCAACCCTCTATGTAGCTGAGCATGACCTCACACTTATAATCCTCCTGCTTCCAGCAGCGACCTCCAGGGTTGGCGGAATCTGTGGGTTTGACTATGGCTGACCCTTTCACTTGGTGAAGACTTCTGACTTGTGTAAATGAGAAAATCTGCAGAGTCAGAAGAATGAGGTGGGAACACAATATGGAACACAAATAAAAAACTCAAATGTATTTCAGAAGAGTACCAGTCAGCTGAAAAGCATGGGAGGCAGAACTTACGGAAGTAAGTTTTAAGGAGGGGGTATTTTGATCTTAAACCCGCAGACCAACGGGAAGAGACAAGCAGGAGTTAATTCTCAGTGGTAAGGTTGCTCTCTGCACTGACCTGCAGCCATATTCTAGGCTAAGTACTCATTCTCCCTGGCGGTGGGAAGGGAGGCAGGCTTCTCCGGGTTAGAAAGGAGAGGCAGGGATATCAGAAGTGGGAACTGGAAGGAGGTGCTGGAGTGTTGGACTGAAACCGGAAGTATCAGAATATATGCATTCCACTCCCCCTTCACTCACTCTCTCTCTCACACACATATATTCATTTTTTTTCAGACACAGACTCTTCTCATAGCCCCCAAAGGCCTCAAACTCCCAGCCCCCCTGCCTTAGTGTTCTAAGTACTGGAATTATAGCTGTATAGCTCTTTCCCATGACACCCTGCTTGAATTTGTGATTTTCAACATATGAAGGCATGTGCATGTGTGTGTATGTGTGCATGTGTGCGTGTGTGTATGTGTGCATGTGTGTGTATGTGTGCATGTGTGTATGTGTGCATGTGTGTGTATGTGTGCATGTGTGTGTATGTGTGCATGTGTGTGTATGTGTGCATGTGTGTGTATGTTTCACCTCTGCTGAGAAACCCGGAAGCAATGATGGTCGAGTAGCAATGAACCAGCCTTGAGCCCAACTCAGTGTCGATAAATGAGGCCCTTTTCCACTGAGAATAGCCAGGGCTGGAACAGGGAAAATGTAACATGCCCCTGAAACAGTAAGAAAATCTAAGAATCATAGAGACGGAGGAGGGAACCAGTTTAGGGAGTTATTGGCTCCTGGATGCTGCAGGGGAAGAGGGAGTCATTGTCCTCACTGTGTACCCTCGGGTGGGTCTACCAGTTTGAATCAATAGTTCCTTCGCCCAAGGTCACATGAGCCACTGTGATTAAACTCAGTGGATCACAAAACAAAACAAAAAGGCATGAGGGGCTGGAGGGAGAGATGGCTCAGAGGTTAAGAGCATTTGTTGCTCTTGGAGAGGATCCAAGTTTCCTTCTTAACACTCACCTAGTGACCTACAGCCATCCTAACTGCAGCTCCAAGGGATCCAATGCCCTCTTCTGGTCTCTGTGGGTACCAGGCACACATGGAACACATGTACACATTCAGGCAAAACACTCATATACATAAAACTTATAAAATATACAAAAAACAGGACATGAACGTGAACAATGGACTTGTGCAGAAGAGGAGGGATTGAAAAGGGGGAGACGAGGGAGGAGGGGGAAGTAAGCAGAATGTATCCATGCACTGTATAGATGAAATTGTCTATAAATTTAATTTTAAAAAAAGCCAGTATGTCTAACTCCCTCTGGGTAAATCTGAGAATTTTTTCACTAATAGTAATAATGGGCGATTAAGGCACTAACTGAAGCGGGATTCCAAACATCTGGGGTTCTGTAAGTAAAGGAACCAATAGAATCAACTGGAGGGACGCTCTTTCGGCTGTAGAACACAGCAGAGAAATGGAGAAGAAATGGCGGAGTACGGAGGTGCAGGATGAAGGTTTGGAGGACTGGACGTCCTCCTGTTTTGATACATTTGATAGATTTATCAACCACAGGGTAGAAATAACACCCACAGTGGAGAGTTTGGGGGGGGGCATCGTCTCAACCATGTGACCGAGATTAACAAAAGAAGCCAATGCTTAAACCATGTTACTTGACACCTGCACTGAGAAAGGCATAAAGCCACTTTTGAATGTGACTGTCAGGAACAAACAGCTTCCATCTCAGTGTGACAGCAGACAATACCAAACTGCGAACTCTAAAACAGCGGCCTTTACTTTTAAAAAAGGCCAAGACTACTAAAGACAAATGCAGAGTAACCAGGTAAAAAAAAAAAAAAAAGCCAGATAAGCCAGGTGGTGGTAGCATTCGCCTTTAATCCAAGCACTTGGGAGGCAGAGGTAGGTGGATCTCCGAGTTAAGGCCAGCCTGCCTGGCCTATGAAGTGAATTCCAGGACAGCCAGGGCTACACAGAGAAAGCCTGTATCAAAAAAAGAAAGGACGAAAGGAAGGAAAGAAAGCCAGCCAGAGAGGTTAACCAAATACAACCAATGTCTGATCCTCATTTGAGTTTAGGAAAGCTTGTTTCTGGTGAAGGACATTATCTGACAAGTAGAAACTATAAACAGCCGGTGTGTTAGATAACACTTCTCAACTAACTGTGCTCACTTCTAACGTGTCCTTAGGACACACACTGAGGTTCGTAGGGGCCAATGGGCAACGGCTCTGCAACTCACTATCACATAACTCAAGGAAAATAAAATACAAGTGTATGGGAAAGGGTTGTGTGGGGCTGGAGAAACAGCTTGGTAGTTAAGAGAACTTGCTGCTTTTCTAGAGGATCATGTTCAGTTCCCAGCACCCGCACTGGGAGGTTCACAGCTGTTTATAATCCCAGCTCTACTGGATCTGATGCCCTCTGTTGGCTGCCTCAGGCGCCTGTGCTGCCCACGCCTGCACAAAATCTAATTGGTCTTAATGATAAAAATCCCAGAGTCTGATATCGGGGCGAATGCTGAAAGATCGGAGAAGCAGAGCAGAAGACCACTAGAGAGTTTTCTTTAGAGGCAGGAAGGGGAGAAAAGCAGTCATGCGTATGCATGTATATGGATATAAATTCATATATGAATATGTGAAAAATAGTGAATTGAACTGTAGAGTCTGGGTGGTAAAGAGTATATTGGATTTCTTTGTTTTTCAAGACAGGGTTTCTCTGTAGCTTTAGAGCCTGTCTGGAATTAGATTTGGAAAACCAGGCTGGCCTCAAACTCACAGAGATCCACTTGCCTCTGCCTCCCTAGTGTTGGGATTAAAGGTGTGTGCCACCACTGCCTGGCCGATTTCTTTGTATTATTCTTAAATTTCCCTGTAAGGCTGAAATTATATTAACGTTAAAAATTATGAGCCGGAGGTCAGGCATGGTGGTGTACATCTTTAATCCCAGAACTCAGGAGGCAGAGGCAGGTGGAAGATCTGAGTTCCAGGTCAGCCAGGACTGTACAGTGAGATCCTGTCTCCAAAAATTTTAAAAATATTACGGACTAACATAATAGTCTATACGTTGGCATGAGCCTGGCCTGAAGTGGCTTCGTCTTCTTATTAAGGTGGCACACCTACTCACTACAGAATAAGCAATGGCTGTGTAGCTGTACGGTACTGAATATACCTGTCTCACATACAAGACACGGTCGAGTCAAGCCTGCGTTCTTTGTAATCTCTTTCCATTTACTGAATGGCCCCTCTGAGATGGGGCGATGACTTGATGGACAAAAGGACTTGGTGCACAAGCCTGACCTAATTCCACCCCCAGAACCCACACTAACGCAGTGGCGTGCAGCCCTAATCCCAGCACTCCTGCAGAGAGGTGGGAGATGGGGACCGAGAATCGGACCAAAGCTTGCAGACAACTTAGCCTGGAGTAGAAGCTACAGGAGAAACTGTCCCAGAAACAAGGTGGAAGGAGAGAAAAGACTCCTGAAGCCATCCCACTCCAACCACATGCCTGAAGGACCCCTTCTCCATATCTCTGTGTGTGCGTGTGTGTGTTTTCAGAAAAAAAGGGAGGGAGGAAGAGAAGAAAGATAAAGGCTTTTGTCTTTTTTAAAGCATTTATTTGTTTGAGAGCGTCTCCATGCTCACTTAAACAATGAGACAAAATAAAATTTTCTTCCCTAGTTGCTTCCTGTGGAGGATTTGGTCACAGTGACTTTCCAATTTCCAGCACCCGAAAAAAAAAAAAAAAAAAAGGCGTGTAAAGCGCGAATGTGTTTCATTAGACAACGGAGCAAAGCCGACGGAGTGCCGGGTGCCCGCAGAAAGAACGGAAATGGGCATCTAAGAACAAACCTGTCCCGAGGAGGAATGCCACCGCTTTACTGGCCTAGATAATGGACAACTAGAACTAAAAGCATTGAAGTCGCAACTAAGGACAAAGTGTAATTGTTCTCTCCGAACAAAAAGTTTAACCGTAGAAGCAGAAAACACCTAGAAAAAGACAATGGAGTGCTTAATTCTGGGACTGCCTAACCCTATTGTAAGCGAGCCATTTTGGCCGCAGAAGTTCAGAGCTACTGATCAGGCAAGCTAGGACATTAATCATAAATGCGGAGCCAGAAGTGATAGGATGTCTGGGATTTATATCAAATAATAAAAGAAGAAAGTGTGAGGATGTAGAGGAAGGAAGACAGACAGCTCAAAAGTCAATAGCTCTTGCGTTGGTCGTGTTGCTCAGTGGGCGGGGCGCTTGCACAAAGACCCGTGTCCCCCGTTCCTACCTAAGCAGAGACCCAGGCGTGGTGTTACATGCCTGTAACCCCTGTACTCTGCAGGTTCAGACAGGAGGACTGTCAAAGCCAGTGTCTGTCTGGGTTACACAGTGAATTCCCACTCGGTCCTGAGTGAGAAAAGAAAACTATCCATAATAAAAAGTTTGAAAGCACACAAAACCAGGCTGGGTACGACAAAATCATTGTATCTGAGATCACTCCTCTATCTTCAGGGTTCCCTAAAAATAAGATGGGTGGTTGGCTTTAGAAATGGTTCGGTGGTTCCGAGCACGGGCTGAACTCCTAGCGGCGGGAAGATCGCCAACTGACAGAGCGATAACCGAGCTCCAGAGGATCCAAAGTCCTGCTCTGGCCTCTGAGGGCACCAGGCGCACATGTGATACATAGACATATAGGCATGACACCCATACACATAGAAAATAACTTTTTTTTTTTGTTTTTTTTGTTTTTCGAGACAAAAAAAGCTGGGCGGTGGTGGCGCACGCCTTTAATTCCAGCACTCGGGAGGCAGAGGCAGGCGGATCTCTGTGAGTTCGAGACCAGCCTGGTCTACAGAGCTAGTTCCAGGACAGGCTCCAAAGCCACAGAGAAACCCTGTTTCGAAAAAACCAAAAAAAAAAAAAAAGTTTTTAATAATAATAAAAAAAAAGGTTTTGGACTGGAGAGATGGTTCAGTGAATCGCTGGCTAAGATGTACCGTTCTTGCAGAGGTTCCAAGTTCAGTTCCCAGCATGCATCTTGGGAGGCTCCTGAGTGCTGTCTCCAAGGACAGCTTCACTTTTGTGCGTGTACCCACATATAAGCACATAGTTAAAAAAATGTAGCTTACTTTATAAAGAAAAAAGAAAGGAAAGAATTTCTTGTCTTTAAGAATAGTACCCATGCCTCAGCTCCTCAGATCGCCGGGGCTGAGCTGCGCGTTTCCGAAAGAGAGCAGCGGCGCTCGGGAAGATGGTGGCGAGCAGATAAAAAAGATTTGCTCCTACCTGGACCTCACTGATTGGGCTGCCAGTTGCAGATCTGTGTTCAAGTTGAGTGGACTAGGTGAAAGCTCCTTGGATCCGCTGGCCACTGAGTCTCAGAAACGCCATTGCCATGCGATGCTGCAGGGCAGGGTCTGGCGTACGGTAGTGAAAAGTGGAGACAGGAGGAGGAAAGCAAATACAAGAACTGGCTGAGCTGATACCTGCAAATCTTAGCAGTACTGACAATTTCAACGCCAAACCAGATAAACACGCTATTTTAAAGGAAACAGTGAGACAGGTACATCAAGGAAAAACTGTTTCCAGCGATGGTGATGTTCAGACAGTTGACGTGTCTTCTACAGGACAGGCAGTCACTCGTAAAGAATCTTTAGGGCCGCTATTACTACAGGCATTGGACAGTTTTCGTTTGGGTGGATCGAGGGGGCAGCATCGTATTTGCGTCAGAAAATATCACGCAGTATCTGCAGTACAAGCAGGAGGACCTAGTTAACACAAGTGTCTACAGCATCTTACCTGGGGAAGGGGGGAAAGGACTTCCTTTAACACTTACCCAAATCGACAGTTAATGGAGTGAGTTTCTTTGACTAACGAGGTCCAGAGACAAAAAGCCATCCTTGTGTACTGATGAAAACACGATATTTTGGAAGACATGAATGTCAGTCCTGAAGCTCCCAGGGATATGAAACACCGCAGTTCTTAGCCCGCCCTGTCTCAGCTTCGAGCTCCTTTGGAAGCAGGGCAAGACTTGCAGTGCTGTGTAATCTGCGTGGCACACCGGGTAACTACAGGGGAAAGGGCCTTCCTGCCAAGTCTGGGAGCCTTGGTACTGGCATGACCTTTCAGGAAAGATTGTCGATATAGATACAAACTCACTCAGATCTGCCACGAGGCCTGGCGTTGACGATATCATCGAAAAGTGTATCCAGAGATTCTTCTGTCAGAACGACGGGCATTCATGGTCCCAGAAGCATCACTATTCCAGTCCATGCTGAAACCCCATCGCTTCTCATTGGCGGATGGAGCTCTCGTGAGGGCGGAGACAAAAGCGATCTTTCCCGAAATCCTGGAACGAATGATCGAATGATCGTCATGGCTTCCTCTCCACCCACTTTCTTCAGAGGTGATGTCACTAACGGTACCCACACACTCAGGACGCTTTGCTGTTGATATGCAAAGCGAGAAAAGGCAGGAAAGTTGTTGAATTCCATGAAGTGAATTTAGAGTCTTAAGAAATGTTTTCTTTAAGGTTATATTTTTTTTTCTAAAAGTTAGTATTTTCCACTAAATTATTGCTTCTTGGATAAGGCCAGGGTGTGTGGTGTGTGGAAGAGGAGGGCTAGGGTGGTGGTGTGTTGGGGGAATAGTGGATACCTTGTTACCTTTTATTCTAGTGGCATAGTTACATTGCTTCTAGGAACTGAATTGAGAATAAAAATAAAAAAGAATGGAACATATGTATTTTATGTACTCTTTGTGTTAGAGGGCTTTCAAAATGAAAACTAAAATGAACTATGCCAATCCTTGTACATCAAATATAGTAAATAATATGGAACAGATGTCAGAGTTTTAAAATCCAGTTTACTGAGGTTGGAGTGTAGCCCAGTGGTCAGTGTTTGCCTAGCACGGGGAAGTCCCGGGTTCAACATTTATCCATGTAGCTTGGAAGGGACCAAGCATTCCTGTCTTTCAAGAAAATACGAAGGGCTGGGATGGTGGTGGTGCATACCTTTAATCCCAGCACTCGGGAAACAGAGGCAGGCGGATCTCTGGGAGCCTGCCCTACAGAGCGAGTTCCAGGACAGCCAAGGCTACACAGAGAAAACCCTGTCTCGAAAAATCAAAAGAAAAAGAAAAATGAAGCCTTGGCTTCTGGAGAACACCTGCGCAGACAATCAGTCACCCCCATTTACAAGCACACGACTGGACTGGAATGCCTTCGATTAACTGCGGTCCCGTCTTTTGAGGAGTATGCTAACTGTACTAATTCATTCTCGATGAAAATGACCCAGCCCTGACTTCACACGTCATAATGCTTGGCCTATAAAAACAATCTGCAAGCCGGGCAGTGGTGGCGCACGCCTTTAATCCCAGCACTCGGGAGGCAGAGGCAGGCGGATATCTGTGAGTTCGAGACCAGCCTGGTCTACAAAGCTAGTTCCAGAACAAGCTCCAAAGTCACAGAGAAACCCTGTCTCGAAAAATCCAAAAAAAAACAAACAGAAAAACAACAACAACAACAAAAAATAAAACAAAACAAAAAAGATCTGCATCAAGATAAACATGTTTAATTCTTCTCACATCTGGTCTCCTACTCCCAGGCTGTGACAGTATTTGTTCTTGTTTCGGGTAAGGGATGATGAATAATTTGTTTTCCGTGCCATTAGGGGTTCATACAGCTAATGATTAACCACCACTGGCTCTTGGAGAGGGAAGCTGACTGGAGAGCCTTAAACACATCAGAGTCCCATCTCAGATGTTGCTCAAGAGGTTGTACAAATCTAACAAACTAGAACCAGACACACATGTCTAATAGCTAGAGACTGGTGCATATCATGCAACCCATGGACAGATTGCTACTCAGCCGTTACAGTGACAAGATGGTTTGTCATAGGCCCCACTCCAACCTTCAATCTCATGTCACCCCCAGAGGTAGCCAGCCTTAATGTTTTCTCGACATTCATCCCATAATATGCAGCCATTCAAAAATTTTTATGCAAAACGACTGCACTGTTTTTACCAGGTATATATGTGTGTTTGTGTGTATGTGTGTGTACAGACAGTTATGGGCCATATGGTGAATCACACATATAACGGCAGTTTTATAAGACTGAATAGACTTGCCAGATGTGGTGGTACACACCTTTAATCCCAGCACCTGAAAAGACAGAGGTGGATAGCCTGGCCTATATTAATGAGTTCTAGACCATCCAGGGGTACACAGGGAGATCTGTTCTTTTTTTTTTTTTTTAAAGATTTATTTATTTTGTTTACAGTGTTCTGTCTGCATGTATGCCTGCAGGCCAGAAAAGGGCACCAGATTTCGTTATAGGTGGTTGTGAGCCACCATGTGGTTGCTGGGAATTGAACTCAGGACCTCTGGAAGAACAATCAGTGCTCTTAACCTCTGAGCCATTTCTCCAGCTCCCGGGAGATCTGTTCTTATGCAAAATAAAATAAAATAAAAAACAAAAACAAAAGTGGCCTAGTGACATCATATCCATTTTGGATAAGAACACTGCACGATGCCTGCATAATAAAATTACCTGACAGCCTGTTTCAGAATGTATTAGCATTGTTAATTGATGAGTCAGGCTGATTTCCTTTATCCTGTAATAATATATTGACAGCATATTATGTCCTTTCCTGTGTTTTTTAGTCATTTGGATTCATTTCGTTAATTATTTTTGTAAACTTCTAATCTGTAGATTCATTTGTCAAACTTTGGAAATATTTGTGTGTGTGTGTGTGTACATACATGTGCCCGACAGCCTGAGGTGGCAGAAGAGGGCATCAGATTCCATGGTGGTTTTGAGCCGTCTGATAAAGGTGCTAAGAATTGAACCAGGTCCTCCTCGAGGTAAGAGCAGTCACCCACCCAGGCATCTCTCCGGCCATGGTCTCATTTAACACCAGGTTGTTCTTACACCTGCATGACCTCTTCTTGAACTAAGTCTGTGTCTCACGTGTGCTCTTATTTACTCTGGCTTCCTTGCGTTTGAGAAAATGAACAAACCAAACTGCTTTCTGACAACAAGCCCATGCTGTCTTGACCTCAAGTGTGAACCACCTCAGCCTCCTGAGTGCTGGGATTAGGAGATGATGTGTATGCCTGGCCCTGCTTTTAAAAACATTCTGGATTTTTCCTTCTACCCAACATACTTTCATTTTATGAAGTGAAATGCGTATAAAGATGATGGAGGAAGGTCATTGGCTAATAAAGGAACTTCCTTGGCCCATTTTATTGGTTGGAAGATAGGTGGGAGGAGTAGGCAGAACAGGACGCTGGGAGGAAGAGGAAGTGACCTCAGTCTCGACAGCTCTCCTCTAGGGAGTGGACGCCTGAGAGAGATGCCATGCTCCTGGCTCCTGGGCAGATGCATGCTATGAAGCTCCGACCCAGGATGGACATAGGCTAGAATCTTCCCGGTAAGCGCACCTAGGGGCGCAACACAGATGATTAGAAATGGGCTAAATTAATATGTGAGAATTAGCCTAGAAGAGGTTAGATAGAAATGGGCCAAGCAGTGATTTAAATGAATACAGTTTGTGTGTTGTTATTTCGGGGCATAAGCTAGCCGAGCAGGCAGCCGGGGTGCTGGGGATGCAGCCCCACCGCCCCCCATATTACTACATAAAGATGTGTGTCTTGTGCTGCTGAATGGCTCAGTAGTAGATCAAGAGCTCACCGGTGAGCTGGTGGCCCGAGTTCCATCTCTGGGACTCATGAAAAAGTGGGAAAGGGGAGCAAGTCCACAAGGCTGTCCTGTCACACACGTCCCTCCCATAGTCTTCACCCACATGATAGAAATACAGATTTCTATCTCTATAACTCTGGGTTCTGATTTGGAAGGCTTTCCTTACTCCAGCATCATACATTTCTCATAAAGAGCGAGGCATAACCTCTTTCTAGGGCACAATCCACCTCTCTTGCAGCACTTTTAGAGCACACTGCTGTGCATTTTAAAAAAAAAATCTCTTTTCAGGGATTGGGAGAGGGGATAGCCCTGGCTGTCCTGAAACTTGCTATGTAGACCAGGCTGACCTCGAACTCAGATATCCACCTGCTTCTGCCTCTCAGGTCCTGGGACTAAAGGTACGTTCCACCACTGCCCAGTTCCAGCTTTATTTTAACTAACACCCCCTCTACTGATTTCCCTGAGCTGTAGCACTGGTTGCCGATTAAAACACTAAACAGAAAAACAGTTGCCTGGGTTTCATCCAGGATCTACAGATCCAGTTCCATGCCAGCCTTTGCTCATTCGCCAACTCCTAAAGATACCATAGAAAAATTTGGCAAAAGGGGCCAGCAAAATGCCTCATTTGGTTAAAGCAGTTGCTATGCAAGCCTGATCTACCTCATATGGTGGGAGAACCAACTCCTAAGATAACTCCCCTGACTTCTGCATGATATAACATGTAGCAGGTGCATATTTTTTAAAAGAACTGTATTAAAGAGTCACAGCATTAGAAAGGTTGAGAACCAATGACTTAGGAGAAAGAGGCAGGCAGTGATTTCTGTGAGTTCAATGCCAGCCCAGTCTACACAATGAAACCATTGCAACAAATAATAAAAAGGTTTTTTATATCTGAGTTTGAATAGTTCTACATTGTTTGAATTTTGTTCTCTTTTCTTTGTTTGTTTATTATTTTACTTCATTTTGTTTTTGTTTTTACAAGACAGACTTTCTCTGTGTAATAGCCATGACTGTCCTGAAACTTGCTTTGTAGACCAGGCTGGCCTCAAACTCACACAGCTCCACCTGCCTCTGCCTCCTGAGTTCTGGGATTAAATACGTGCACCACCACCACCACCAGGCTTGCTTATTTTAAATAGCTGGTGTTAGGGGCTGAAGAGATGACTCAGTAGTTTAGAACATCTGTTGCTCTTGCAGAGGTCTGGGGTCCAGTTCCCAGCACCCATAACTCTATTTCCTGGGGGATCAAACACCCTTTTCTGACCTCTTATGGGCACCAGATATACACATCATGCACATATATGTAATCAGGAAAACACTCATAAAATAAATAAATCTAAACAACAAACCAAAAAAAGAAAAAAACCAACACTGTGGTAGAGTACTTCCTAAGCATGTATGAAGCCAGGAGTTCCATTACCAGAATGTTAAAGAATAAAAGGAAGAGAGAAGGGACTGTGGAGATGGCTCAGTGGCTAAAAATATTCGCTATGCAAACATGAAGACTTGAGTTCGAATCCTCCCACCTACATAAAAGCAAGGTATAGTTGCAGGACCCTGAGTTGGGTTGATCCAGAGAGCAGACTGCAGAAACCTCAGGCTTTCGCTTCCCAATGTGACACCCGTGTACCCCCACCCCACATATACACAAACGGAAGAGTGAACAGAAACCATGCAAAAAAACAGGTGGGGTGAAAATCTAGTAACTTTCAGCATTGAGATCTTGGGTGTCTCTGATCTTAGGTCAAATTCCGACCTGCCAGAAAGACAGGAATTCCTTGAGAGCCAGGCAACATATGCCCAATACCTTGTTTTATGTCTTTTAGCTATGCTATAATTGGATATGTTGTTCAAGTTATCTTGATTTTAAGAAAAATATAATTTATACAATAATTTGGATATTAATGGGAACATTTAAATGTCTCAGAAATTATGAAGCACAACGAAGATACAGGATGTTGAAAGTCACCAGGATACAGGAGGCAGAGGTACGCCTGGTCTACAGAGTGAGTTCTAGGATAGCCAGGGCTACACGTAAAAACCCTGCCTCACCCCCACCCCCCCAAAAAAAACAGCTGTTGAAAATAAAGTAGATAAAGACTGGGCTCAATGAGTTGGTTCTTTGTTCTGTCCCCTGGAGACCAAAGGCCATCATCAGAGGAAAACCAAGATCTCATCCCAAAGGCAGTAAGAGATAGTTTATTCTGAGCCAAACGTGAAAGTGATTGTGGCCTGGGAAACAGAGACACGTTCCACCACGGAAGTTATCACGTAAACTGTTAATCACATCCATTGGTGAAGCAAGTCAGAGCAGGACAGGGAAAGTCTCGGATGCCACAGAGTCGGTGGAAGCTGCCGGTCGGTTAAGTGATTATCTTCTAAGGGTTTTAACTGATAGCCCAAAGAGGCAGGTTAGATGCAGAGTAGGCGATGAATGACTGTGGCTGGGACTTGAGAGAGATCAGGTCAATTTGGCTCTGCATATGTATCCCAGCTCTCCCCAACCAAACATTCTCTAATCTGGCAACCAGTCCACAGGAACCACACTGTGTTGCTTTTTCAGGGAACTTCAGTCCAAATCACCCAGGTAAATAAAAGTGACTTCCACTGTGGAATAAGAATGAGTGGTGTGTGTGTGTGTGGACTTCCTAGAAAGTGCTCAAAAGCAAAAGCAGCCCTGACAGCTGCCTGCACCTGAAGAAGAGAATTACCTGATAATGTTGATAAACTCACAAGATGGCTGGCCCTTGAAAAGACAATGACTAGCGTGCTCCCCCCCACCCTCCCCCACCCCCGCCCAGATCTGAGATGTGACGAGATGATTGCAGGTCCCCTGTGCAGTGTTTGGAGCCCAACCTACATATTTTATAAATATCAGCCCTTGCTGGGCTCCAAGCAAGAGATCCGATGACCACGTGAGTCAGCCGTCCCCAACCCCGGGCCAGCACCTGATGGCAATCACACCCAAGCAATTGTCCAGATGAACAACTCCATCATTTGACAGGCCTGGTACCAATAATAACAAACTTGTTGCTACCGGCCTCTTCTCTCGGCTTTCCCAAGTTTGTGCCATTTGAATCTCTGCCTGCTCAGGGTCTGCAGACCGGGAAAATTATCTTTTAATAACTCTGCTTGGCTTAAGGCACCAAACGGGACTGCGTGAACGGCAAAGAAGATGAATAAATAACAAATAGTGGTGGAAAACGTCTGTCGCTAGGCTGTGAGAGCACAAGGCCACCGCTCGGTTGTACTTAAGCAATTCGATGAAAAGGCATTTTTAAAAATCCATTAAATAACACGTGGCAGCAACTACTAACCCAAAGTCAATTGAATCAGTGACGCGGAAGAGGCCCCGAGACTTTCAGAGTGACACGGCCAGAACTGAAGCTCGTCTTTCTGCCGTGCAGACAGCGGATAAAAAACAAAAAAAAAAAAACATTACTGGTGTTACAAGCTCGAGCTGGGGGGTGGGGTGAGGGTGGGGGTGTCGTTTCCCTTTTCTGTAGCTGTGCAGAGCGGATGCACACTGTCCTGCAGGAATGCGAAGCTCCTAACGAGCTCCGCTCCGGCCGCAGCGGTGGACGTGGTGGGGGAGGGGCACCATAAGGCTCCAGCTGATCTCAGAATCCGGCCAGCGCGTTCCCCGCTTCCTAACGGCCTCGAAATGATTTACACGAGCAGAAGGTGTGCCTTGGCGGGGTCCAGCTGGCCTTCGCGTCACGGTGAGTTTTATTCTGCGTTTTTTTTTCCCCTTCCGTGCTCGTTTGAAAGAGGCTTCTACTTCTCTCCACCCCTCCCGCTTAGCCCTGTAAAGTTTGTTTTCAAACCGTTAAACCCGGTTTCCATTTCGGCTGCCTGCGGATCGCATTCGTGAGCCAGGCTGACTTGGAGAAAAGAAAAGCTACCTTTGTGTACATAATGAGAGCCACCGCGTGGGCGCGGGTAACCGCCGGGAAGGAACGTTTCGGCCTCGCGCTGCCGCGGCTGGGTTTAGCCGACCCGAGGCGGGTCCCGTGGAGTGGCCCCGAAGCCACTGTCCCAAGTTAGCAAACAAAGCAACTAGGCAGTCCCAGCCGGGCCCGAACCGGACTCCTGCCACTCACGCGGTCCAGCTCCTCCTCCTCGCGTCTTTCTTCCCTCCTCTCCAGAGTCCCCAGCGGATGTGAGCCACCAATCCCAGCCACAAACAACCCTTCAAAACCAGACCAGACAGAGGCGGCCCTCCAAACGGGCGGCCCCCTCCCCGCATCACATCAGTCCCGCACCCGGGCGCAGCAGCTGAGTCATCGCTGGCCAGGTCCCGGAAAGCTCTGCGACCCGGGCAGTTTGCAGAGGGGGCTGCCAGCCGGTGGGTTCCCTCTGTCTCCCCGGACACGGTCCTACCACCGCCTTCTGCTTTAATTTCCGCGCGTGCACTCTGCAAACCACCGGGGAGCGCGCGGGGTGCGGTGGGGGTAGGGTAGCTTTAAGGTTCCTGCCTCTCAGTGACGCTTCCCGCAGTTTGTTCATTTTGGAAAAAGTATACCAAGCTTCCTTAACTCTGGGTTTTAACGCACTCCCCTGAGGGGTTGTCTTTGGGAAGGGGGCGCGGCGTAGGCACGCGTTAATTTCCAACGTAATCGTAAACAGACTCCAAAGTCTAGCGGGTCATTCTGTGGCCGCCTTAGTGTGACTCGGCTTTAACCTTGTTTTCTCCGGGACGTCTCCTCCCGCCGGATCTCCACCGAGGTCACAAAACCAGAACAGCCACAGAGTCGAAACTGGAGACAGACACTGGCGCTGACGTCGCTGCTCGGCTTATTTACGTTTGGGGTTTTTCTTTTCTTTTCTTTTTTAAGTAATGGGGAAAGTCTTCTGTGACATGTGACAGTTGGTTTGCTGCCTTTTTTTTTTTTTAACTAATGGGCATAGGTGAAAACTATACCCAGAAGTGCGGACATGAGCATCTTGAAATCAGCCAAAACAGCATCTGGGTTGTATTTGGGGCGGGGGTGGAGGGGATTCATAGTTGAACTCCTATTGGAGCTCCCCTCTCAAGCAAAATAAACCAATAGGAACGAGTGTGTACTTAATGGCTAATTTCTGTTTGAAATACTGAAGGGTGAAGGGGGTATCCTCTGGTAGGGATTGTAGCCCACAAAGTTAGACACTGTTTACCGAACCGGACGAGCAGCCCCGGCGTGGTCAACCCTTTTCTACAAAGGTGGGCGGCGGGGGGGGGGATTGTAGCGGGGCACACATGCGCCCCAGTCATCCCCAAGCCCAGACGTTTAAAGACCATGTGAGCATGACAAGTGTCTATCCCCAACGTGTTAGATTTCGAAACTGTCTTGCAATCCAATCCGGAACTCAGAGCCTGGGGGAACAGACGTTCGCCTAGGGTGCTTAAGTTTGTGTCTCATCCCCCCCCCCCCCGCGCCCTTCACCTCCACACACACCTCCCACTGTCAAGAAGAGTCCACGAGGAGAAGGGTGCGCCGCGCCCGCGTGTCAATGGCAGCTGCGCCTACTGGAAGAAGTTGGTTCTTGTCCGGAATACTTTTCCTCCGGTGCCCCACCCCTTGAATCAGCAGCCGCTGCCTCTTGCGGCTGGAGCAGGGACAAGTGGAGTTTGGGGCAGCTGTCAAAAACAAGGGTGGGGGTGTCCTTTCTTCTCTGGGATGGACCGGAGTGAAGGAGGAGGTGTCTTTAACTCTCTCCCCATCTGTTGCAAACTAAAAGCACTTTTCGCCCCGGGAGGAAAGGCCCCGGAAGAGAAACCGGTGTGGCCGCTGAGGTCTGAGGGATGTGGACGGCGTTAGCGCTTCAGGCAGGCAGGCATGACCCTGTTTCTGGGCTCTGCCACCCCAGAGAGGGACCAGTGACCGCGGCCCCCCGGATCAGGGCTGTTGAGCTGGAAGGTGCGGGGGAGGGGCAGAGGAGCGGCTGGGCGGGCGGGGGACTGGGCGGGCTGCTGGGGGCGGAGGCAGGACCTCCTGTACCTTCCCTCTGCTCTCTCACTCTGACAGCGCCGAGGTGCGCGGAGTGGAGCGGGAAACAAAGGAGTTGAGTAGGGAGGGGAGTGAGTTGAGCCAGAGAGAGCCCCCGGCTGGCTGCCAGAAGATCCTGGCTGGAGGAAGCCCAAGTGTCACTTGAATTCCAACCCAGGAGTCAGCGCCTGGGACCCAAGCACCTTGTGTAGCAATAGCGGCTGGAATACTCTTCTGTAAGTTACCGGAGCGCCAGTAAAGGAGGATCATCGCCCGCCCCCCGCCACTCCGACTGCTGGCCCCTAGAAACCCCAGGTTAACCTCTCGCTGGGACGGGGAGTTCCAGAATGAAAAGCAAAAAGGGTAAGGTTGCGGCGGGCTGTGAGCACCTGGGGCTTCAGTGCGGGACATGTGCGGGTCGTGCTGGATCGGGGGACACTGTCTTGGTGGACTTTTCCGCCCAGTGGCACCCGGGCCGGAGAAGTGGCCGATCTCTTTGTTGAGGCTGTGTCTCGAATGGCAGTTGCTGTTCTTTTCCTTCTAGACACAACACGAGGGGCTGTTGTGGGGAACAGCCTCACCACGCTGCTGGCACGTTGTCAAGAAACACGCTCGGCGCCTTGTTTGTGCGCCTCCAAGTTTCATTGTCTTCACTGACACCCCATGCTCGATCCAGCCGCCGCGTGGTCTCTAGTGCTGTTTTCTGGGACGGGGTGTGGGTTGGGTGTTTAAGGGGCCCCTCACACCTCGCTTTTCTAGCCACCTTACCTTTTGTCTAAAAGTTCGGTTCCGGGTGCTCTCACTCCCCCAGACCACGGTACTGTTTTTTAGGGATGTGGTTGGTTTTTATTTTTATTTTTTCACTATCAAAAGAATGTGATCCAGGACCCACACATCATTCTAGGGCGAGGGAAAGCAGGACTTTTAAGATTACTAGCTTCTAAAAGTTTTCCCACGATGAATTTAGCACAGCGTGAGCCTGTTAGAACACTAGGACCATGCAGTCAAGATGTGTTCAAGTGTGACAAGCAGGCTTGGTTGTAAGTGCAGAGAGCGAAACTGTCATTGTTTCCACCAAGCTTTACAACTAAAACTTGCCGTCAGTCTGGTTTAAAAACAAAACACACAGGGGAGAGGGAAAAAAAACCCGAAAGGTCAAAAGCCTGTGAAGTCCCTTTTGAAGCTAACTTTGGAATCCCTGACTGGGAGGTCCCTCGAGTGTTCAGTCGTGGACTAGAGTTGGCTTTTCTGTTGTGATTTATGTGGGGTGGTTCAAAACAGAAGTTAATCGCTTGGGGAAGCTGGCGGGGGGGGGGGGGGGGGGGGGGCGCTGCTGCGCATGCCCAAGAGCTTCCTCGAGTTTGTTACTCCGCATTCTTTCAGACCCAGACCGCCACTGCAGTTCCAACGACTGCAGTTCCAACGGAACACGGTTACGGAACACAGTTACGGTGGCCACCTCCCGTACACAGACACCCCGGGGTTCCTCCCCGCTCTCTCCCTTATAGAGTGTGCTGATGTAGTTCCGTAGGAGACCCTGAAACATACGGAACTCATGAAGACCCTGGGTACTTGGTTAAGTAGGCCGCCTTGCCCATCTCCATCCCGGTATAGCGAGAGCTTGGGCGCTTAGAGTTGAAAGAGTTTAGCTGAGCTTTGGGGAAGGCTTCGGGATCCTCTGCAGAGTCGTGTCACTCTGACGAGACTGACAGATGTAGACCTGGTGGGAGGTGTTCTGTTCCAGTAGCATCTACATGAGGTGTTTTGGTTTTGAGTGGTTCTCAGTGCGGTGCGGAATGCGAAGCCGGAATTCCGTGGGTGGGGAGGGGGACCGGCTACTAGCCTCCTCCTTCTTGGGTGTCCCCTTCCTTAGATGCAAGGTCTGGGGAAAACATCAGAGGTCCCCAGCCCAGAGCGCGTGGGTCCCGCAAGTCAATCCCCAACTCGTGGAAACAATGAGCGGTGACGTGTTGGAGGGGAAACTTTGCGGCAGCCGCTTCAGAGCTTATGGTGGGGAGGTTGCTAGGGCTCCTTTCCCTTTTTAGGTTTCCCCAGCACATGGTCTGAATGGGGGCAGAACCCTGAGGCAGTGAGCCCCATTGTTCCAGCTTGGTTGCTAACTTGTACAGTAGGGGTTGAAGAACTCCAAAGAACAAAAGCTGCTTGCTCTCCTCCGGCTCCTCCCTCTACCGCGAGCCTCTCAGCCCTGCCTTCCCCTACCTGGGAGGGGAGGGCAAGCTTTCCCTGTCCTTGGGCCAGGATTGCTTAAACCTGTCCGCCTATTGTGTGTCTTAGGAAAGTCTGAACATCTTTCAACTTCAGAACAAAGACTGATCTGATAATAAAGTGCCTTCGTAGAAAGCCGAGACAACCCGAAAGAGCTCCCAAAATGGCTTCGGAACTGGCTGGGAGAAGGCTCGACTTAGGAAACCCCCAAGTGTCCTCACGGGGTCTCCAAGCCCCGTTGTGAAGTTCCATCCGAGTTACTTGTCCAGAGGGGAGACTTTTTAAGTTTATCCTTAAACTTTTCCTTTGATCTTTCCTCAGATTCTTTTTCTAGTCTCCATTAGATCTTTAAAACCCAAGCTCTCCCACCCCCCAACCTTGTTTCAGAGGTTCAGAAAAAGAAAGTGAAGAAGCAAGATTTGCTTCTTAGCGCCATGGGATCCACAGGCCATCTTGTGGCTTTCTGAACAACATTTCCTTGTATGTGGGTAGAGTAAGAGGCTTGTGATTCTGTCCCACACCCACCTCTCTCCCTCCCCAACCGCATTTTTTTTCTTTTTTTTTCAAAAAGTGTAAGCAAAGCGAGACTATTGGAAACAAGTCCTGACCGGGAAACTTTTCAAAAGCTCTGTTACAGTAGGAAATGAGTAACGAGGAAAAAAGCCTGTGTTTTTCCAAGTCGAGCCACAATCGGGAGCGAGTTTTAATGAAAACAGCTCTGACAGTAGCAAACGTGGTCTAGCAACGCTGAACACATCAGCTGGCCCGCCCAAGGCACCAAGTCTTAACTTCCTGTTTCTTCAGCCTTTGTGCATGCTTTGGAAATGTTTGTAAAGAAAACTTGATTTTCTTTCTTTCTCTCTCTCTCTCTCTCTCTCTCTCTCTCTCTGTCTCTCTCTCTTTCTTTCCTTCTCCTCCCCCCCTCCTTTTCCCCTCCTTCCTTCCTACCTTTTTTTTTCTTTCTCAAATGAACAGGGGCGGCAGTTTGGTGTTGCTTAACTGAAACCTGCTTTGTGTCCTTAGACTTATTCTGAAAGATCATGCATGCTTTTTGTCAAACTCGAGTGATCAGATGAAAGGGCAGGCTTTAGGGGTTTTTTGTTTCAAGCACTTTGTTATTACCAATTTACAGTTGGGAATTAACTGCTCAATGAGCGAGTTTCACACTTTTTCCCTCCTAGATTTAAAAAGAGGGGGGCAGGGAATAGAGCCTGGCTTTTCTGAAGTTGGGGGAGTTGAAGCAAATTGCTTTATTCAAATGCTGTTAGTTACCCAATTAACCTGACATGTTTAAGAGTGAGATTTCCTTGGTTATCAAAGCAAATGTGAATCAGGAACTCATTTATAGTCGAAGGTGGTTTTTTAAAACGGTTTTTCACCCAGATTTCAATATGGGACTTTTAAATGTTCTCAAATTCTGTACAATGAAAGTGCTTTCGTTTTTAAAAATTGCCCTTTAGAGATTTTTTTTGTTTTCTCTCGAAGCATTAATTGCATTTTTAAGAAGGGACACTTGAATTGCATGGCAGTTAAAAATGGAGGGTTCTTGTGGTTTATAATGGCAGTTTGTTAAGCCTTAAGCTACAGTGAATTTGCAAAATCATCTGCCTCTTTTGTTAGAACTTGCTTTTACTTTGTCTGGGGGATTTGGGCTTTTCCTGTAGGAATGCCTTCTAGCACCTTCTGCCCCCTGCAGGCAAAGCTAAAAATGTGTCAACAAAGTCAGTCTGCTCCTGGTTGTAAAATAAATTCCTTTAAAATTTATGGAGTTGATGTTTCACTGTGAAGAATATTCTGTTTTTATTCCCTAGATCAATAAAAGAACTCAATTAAGATTGGATAAAAAGCTATACAAAGCTTAGAAAAGATACATTTTTGCAAACTTTCCCCTCAAATAGAAAGTTTCATATATTATAAACTTTACATTGCCTGACTTTTAGATTTAAAAGCAGTTACTAGCATTTGTTAGAGTAAACGTCTTAAGGTTCAAAATGACGCTAAAATGTCTGTAAAAGTCAAGCTGGCCTGAATTTTCATTGGTCTGTGATTTAAATAATCTGTAGGGTTTGGGAATTCTTAACATTTCCGGTAGGATTAAAGCATTTATCACCAAAATGGTTTCCTCTGTGGGTTGCATATTCAATTTTCTTTGTCATGTAAGAATTAAAAACTGATGGGAAGGGTAGCATTCTAGGTTCATATCTAATTGACAGCTTAGGGACCATCGAAGTACATAAAAATGTACAGCGCTTGCTTCACAGCAAATCTTTCACAAAAAGAGAGAAGCATTTTCAACCTTAGTCACTCGATAGTGTCTCTAGGTAGCAGTGACCTTAAAGACAAGGTTGTGGGATACATTCCCCTTCCTATTTCAAGTGTGAAGACTTCTTACTCCCTTTGAGTGCAAGTTGGCTTTTCTAAGTATCATGTTAGAAAAAAAAAAGTTTCATCTCAATTGGGTATAGCAAGAAAGACTGAGAATTTTGTTGGTTGAGTGCCTGCCCCAATGGCAGTGGCAGTCTGACTGCTTCTCCTGGCCTTTCTATGGAGACCCTGGCTCAGACTGAAAACTTCACAAGGACAGGGGATGGTGTAAGTAAGTGAGTTCTGAGATGGTAGCTCTGCTGGCGATAGTGACGTGGCCTTGTCCTCTCGCAGGCCTTGTCGCGGCTTCTGGCAGCGAGACTGAGGATGAAGACAGCATGGATATTCCCCTGGACCTGTCCTCTTCGGCGGCCTCTGGCAAGAGAAGGAGGAGAGGCAACCTGCCCAAGGAGTCTGTTCAGATCCTGCGGGACTGGCTGTATGAACACAGATACAATGCATATCCTTCCGAGCAAGAGAAAGCCCTGCTCTCCCAGCAGACACACCTGTCCACACTGCAGGTAAGCTGAAAAGCTAAAGGTTAGCGCCAGGACTTCACCCCTGCACTGCCGGGCTTCTACCACCAAGCCTTCCCCTAATGTGTGCATACACTTGTTTTATTTAACATTAGAGACTTTCTAGCATTCCCGTGTGTCATTTCATTAAGCTCTCCCCTCGTCTAGAGAAAGCAAGAAACAGAACCTTTCCGTTTCAAACTTCATAGTGTGAAAAGCTAATAATGGGCTATTTATGGAGGACAGAAACACTTGGCACTTGTCGGTCAGGAAGCATTTCCTTCAGTGCCTGAAAGAGCCTATGCAATGTGTATTGAAAAGGAGGTTAAACCTTACTCTATTGCCCAGGAAACTGGTTTGATATTTAAACAAGGACAGACCTCAGTGAGGTAATTCGTGTTATGTCTGTTGACACAGTCATTTGAACGGAGAGAAATCAGTTACTGGGGGGTGTGGCCTCTTTTATACAGGAAAAGCTTTCCTGTAGTTGATTAACTTAAATGCTAGGGCAGTAGGTAGTAGGTTGAAGCAGACTTAAAGGTGAACCTTCCCTAAAAGTTATTTTCGAGTATTTGAGATCTTATGCCTCTCCCTTGGTCCTGAAAGGGTTTGTGGATGATGACAGGACCATAGCAAATTTGTCCTCAGGGCAGGCTGACTCAGCTTGAATGCCTTGCAATAACTTGTAAGTCCCTCCTGGCTGTTGTTGGGTCCCTCACCTGCTAGGCAAATGTTCTACCATCATTTGAACTACCTCCTTAGTCCCAGATAAGCCCTTTTATGCCTCCTTTAACTCAGAGAGAGAGAGAGAGAGAGAGAGAGAGAGAGAGAGAGAGGTCAGTTGGGCACCCTACATAGGATGTTTTCAGAACCTGTTTGTCGAGTGCACAGAGAAGGTGTTGAAGCAGATCCCTGTGATTTCAGGTCTGTAACTGGTTCATCAACGCCCGCCGCAGGCTCCTCCCTGACATGCTGAGAAAGGATGGCAAAGATCCAAATCAGTTCACAATTTCCCGCCGTGGGGCCAAGATTTCAGAAGCTAGTTCTGTGGAAGCTGCCATGGGTATCAAAAACTTCATGCCGGCTCTAGACGAGAGCCCGTTTCATTCCTGCACAGTTGGACCCAACCCAACCCTAGGGAGGCCAGTGTCTCCCAAGCCTTCCTCCCCGGGATCCATTTTGGCTCGCCCATCAGTGATCTGCCATACCACTGTGACTGCACTGAAAGATGGGCCTTTCTCTCTCTGCCAGCCGGTTGGTGTGGGACAGAGCACAGACGTACAGCAAATAACAGCCAGCAGCTTCACAGACACCTCTCTTGTGTACCCCGAGGACACTTGCAAATCTGGACCGAGTCCAAACCCTCAGAGCGGCCTTTTCAACACTCCTCCCCCTACTCCGCCGGACCTCAACCAGGATTTTAGCGGATTCCAGCTCCTAGTGGATGTTGCACTCAAACGAGCAGCAGAGATGGAGCTGCAGGCCAAACTCACAGCTTAACCCTTCTTCATCCGAAACAGTTCTCCACAATACGGTCCTGACTGTCAGAGTGATGGCAAGAGATGCATTATTTTATATATTTTTCTATGAATATTTGCACATGGGATTGCTCAAACGAAGCTTCCTGTTACTAAGATGTCTTCAATGGAATGCAGCCATTCATTCCAAGAACTACAAACTAAAGCTACTGTAGAAACCGAGGGTTTTCTTTTAAAAATGTTTCTTGGTAGATTTTTCATAATGTGAGATGTTCCCAATATCATGTGATCTTCTCCCCCCTCCTTTTTTTTGATGTTTTTTTTTCCAGACTGTGCAATACTTAGAAGCCGTAGCATCTTTCTATTTCCATGTGGAACAGAATACCCACATACAGTCTAATGAATACATTTTCAGTTTTTTTTTTTTTTTAAGATTCAGGCAAGTATGAATCTAGTTGTTGGATATCTTTTCATGATGTAATAAAGTATTTTCTTTAAAAGTTATTGCCATGAGGAGTACTTTCTTGAAGGAAGCATTTAGAGCCCGGCAGGAATACAGTACACCCACGAGCAGGAAGTGGGGGGCAGGGAGGAGTGTGACTTCGAGGTGTGTGTCACTGTTTTGACGAGCCATGGACAACAAACCATTATGAATAAACAGGATGTGTGATATTTACTCTTGATTGGAGGCGGAGCTGGCCCTTCAGTCTTTGCGTAGATTGGCAAATTGCACTGAGGTACCAGCATTTAAGTATTAGAAATCACTATATACATCAGTAGTGAGCTGCTGCATGTTTCAGACAGGCCCTTGTTAAATGGAAGGCTTAATTTCTCACAAGTAAACAGTACAAGCAATTTTCATGTCTTTCTAGTATTAATTCTGGTGGTACAGGCGGTACAGGCTTTTGCATCTGAACGTAGCACTCCTTTGTGAAGCAGTCACCTTTGAGACGCTTTTAAAGCATTTTCCATGATGACGGCATGACCGGGAAAGTGCTGGCTCCGATGACACTCTGAGTTTATGAAGCTTTCCAGGGTCATAAGTTTGAAAAACTGGTGCCATGTACAAGTGGAGTTTGTTGGGACAGGAAATTCCTTACACTTACAAAGCCTGGCTGGTCAGAAGGGAGTCGGTCAGGCTCCTTTCGGTTGTCACATACCACAGAACTGTTCTGACAAAGTCATGCAGAGTGTGAAGTTCCTTTGTTGCTAAAGCCCTGTCCGCTGTCCCACGGCCTGAACTGTCCACAGTCTGAGGGTGCATCACGGCTTCTCTGTGGCGGTTTTAAACAGGAGCAAATTCTCACACAGTGAAGTTTACCTAAGTGTGAACGTGGCTGCTAGAGAAAGCGATGCACTCAAAAGGTTTCTCTGTAAGCAAAACAAAAACTTGACAGTGGCCAGCCTAGAAGTATAACAAAATGAAGAAAAAGTCTTCCAGCCAGTGGGGTTCTGTCAGACGGCTGCCTGGCCATAGTACGAACAAATTGAAGGTGGTTAAAGAATTGTGCTTACGTCAAAGCTGGAACAAAGGTCACTAACTTTGCTTTAAATCCAACCGCCTATCCATGTTATGGTGTTACATTAAAAGACAGCGGGGGGGGGGGGGGAGGGGAAAGCCCCAAAACTAAAGCTGGGGAGGGGGGTAGCTCAGGACTAGAGTACACAAGACCAGGCCAAAAAATGGCAAGGTTAAGGGTCAACGAGACCTGAAACCCACGTTTTCTGCGGTTTTCCTCATTTGCACGCTATAGATCCTACAATCGCTGATGTAGAGTGAATATAAGCCATTGTGTGAACACGTGTCACTCAAAAGCTTGTATATCAGCTGGGCATGATGTCACACCTGTAACCCAGCCTTGAAACAGGAGAATCATAAGCTTGGAGCAATCCAGGGTCGCTTTGTTTGGTTTGATTTTGGTTTTTGCTAGCTCATAGGGTGTATATAATCGGGTCTCTGAGACCAGAGTCTCTTTGCACAGAATGTATTTCCAGCACCATGGCCAGCTATCTGTTGATCTGTTGGTAGTCTGTGTCTGTCTGTTTTCCCCTCCTTTGTATTCCTCCATTTTTGCCTTATTTTTGGTTTAATTAGTATTATCTAGTATTTTGTCTTTAGTTTGTTTGAGTCGTGAACTATACTATTTATTTGTTGTGTTTTTAGAGACAGTCTCACTAAGTAGACCAATCAGGTTGACTCAATAGACACCCATCTGCCTCTACCTCCCAAGTTCTGGAATCAAAGGCATTCACCACTGCACCCAGCTGTACTGCTAATTTTGCGTGGATATTGCAGGGACTACAACGTTCATCTTTAGTTTATTGAAGTCTCTAGTAAGGTCTGTTCACCTAATCTCCTGATTTTCTTTTTTGTGTCTGTCACAATGAACATGGATCTGTATATAGCAAACTCAACACTACAGATAGAAGTTTGGCTTAAGAAACAAAGACCTTTAGTCCTGGCACGAGGGAGGCAGAGGCAGGATGATCATCGTGAGTTCCAAGCCTGCCAGGGCTCCATAGTGAGACCCTCTCTCAAAACGTAAGCTTTATGGGGAAACCAAAAAAATATATAATAATATTGCTTTAGCCTTTCCAGAGCTTTCCATTCTTTCCTGTAGATTCAGGTGACAGCTAGTGTCCCTCCTAAGCTGGGGGAAGCTCCTACAGGAGTGTAGTGTGAAATGGTCCAGCGGAAACCCAAGTCTGGGTAACCTTAGTTCAGGGCTCAGGCTCCCCTGGAGAGGATATATATATATATATATATATATATATATATATATATATTTTTTTTTTTTTTTTAATTGAACTTCATTTCACATTTGTCTTGGCAGGATGCTTTCCCTGATGGACAGTTTTAGGTTGGTATCCTGGTGTGGATAAGGCATAGTCGCCTCTCCCCATTCTTCTGGAGGAGACACCTGCTGCCATTTCTTTTGTCTTCCGCAATGTGGTGTATTTCCTTAGCTGTGTTGTTCTGGAATTGCAGTAGTTGAGCCTCAATGTGATTAGCTGGGGTTTTCTTCTGTTTTCATTCGGTTTTGTTGCTCGCTTTGTTTTGTATTGTCTTGTTGGAGTTTATTGAACATCTTAGATGTGTAAGTAAAATTAGGGAAGTTTTGTCCATTAGGTTTGTTTCTTTGTTTTTTGTTTTGTTCTATTTTGTTTTTTTTGAGACAGGGCTTCTCCATAGCCTTGGCTGGTCATTTGTTTTTAAAATACATTTTCTATTTTCTTCTCTTCGAAAATGCCAATAAACTTATATTAGATCACCCGAGATTGCCTAACATGTTTATGAGATTTGTATATCCCACTATATTTCTTTTTCTTTTTCTTTTAGTTTTTCGAGGCAGGGTTTCTCTGTAGCTTTGGAGCCTGTCCTGGAACTAACTCCTGTAGACCAGGCTGGCCTAGAATTCACAGAGATCCGCCTGTCTCTGCCTCCCGAGTGCTGGGATTAAAGGCGTGCGCCACCACCGCCCGGCATTATCCCACTATATTTCAAATTCAGCTTATTCTCCATCTTCAGCCTGTTCTTGGGTCTATCTCAGGTCTTTTTTATTTAGATATAGATTCCCATTCGCTGGAGATAGAACCCATGGCTCATCCATGCTCTCTCTGCGGATACCTTACCACTGAGCTACACCCCAGACTACCATCCGATTCTTTGTTTTGAGACAAGGTCTCACCTTGTAGACCAGGCTGGCCTGGAACCTGAAGTGATCTTCCTGCTTGTTTCCTGAGTGCTGGTATTAAAGGCATACACCATCACACCCTGCCTTAGTCTTATTTTTGAAAAGTCATTTCTATTCTACTGTGACCATTGGCTTATTATTTATTATTTATGTGTAAGCAATTTCTTTATCTGTTTTACTTTCTATTTGTGACGTGTATGTAGGTCAGAGATTGACATCAATCTTCATTAATTGATTGACATTAATTGTTCTCAACCCCTTTATATTTTATTAACTGAGCAGGGTTTCTTCCTGAACCCTTACCCTGAGGCTCATGTGCCCAAGTGCTTGGATTACAAGTGAGCCACCATGCTCGCCATGCCCACCATGCCCACCATGCCCACCTAGCTTTCACGGTGGGTACAGGGTTCTGAGCTGTGCTCACACTTGCATGGCACGAGCTCTATCCCCAGTCCCTCACAGGCTGTTCATTATCACAGCCTTGAAGCATGTGTCTGCCAGCTGTAATGTGTCATGATAGACAAAGTCTCTGTTGGCAGCCTTTTGCTTCAGTAGGGGTCAGCTCTGGGGGCCAGTAATTTTTTTTAACTGTATCCTGGACATTGTGGACGGAACACGAGTAGACTCAGTTCCATGGCACTCCTGTGAAGAGTTAATGTTTGGACTAAATAAACGGCACACACTGCCTGCGCCGAGGTCTGAACCTGCTCTTTCACTGTCCGCAGTGGCCCAGAGCAGTGCTCTCCTCTGCACAGGCTGAGACTTGCCCCTGGAACTGCAGCATTTCCCAAAACCTTCACAACTCTTCTGCACCCCCAGACCTTTCCGTGACATTTTTAAAAACTACATTTTTAAATTCACTCACTTTCTATCCATGAGTGTTTTGCCTGCATGTGTGTAGGCTCTGGATGAATCTTGGTCTTCTGGAGAGCAACCCCCGAGCCACTACTCCAGCGTCTTTCCTAGACCTTTTTTTTTTTTTTTTTTTTTTTGGTTTTTTTCGAGACAGGGTTTCTCTGTGGTTTTGGAACCTGTCCTGGAACTAGCTCTTGTAGACCAGGCTGGCCTCGAACTCACAAAGATTCACCTGCCTCTGCCTCCCGAGTGCTGGGATTAAAGACGTGCGCCACCACCGCCCGGCTTTTCTGAGACATTTTTTTTTTTAATTTATTTATTTATTAAGGATTTCTGCCTCGTCCCCGCAACCGCTTCCCATTTCCCTCCCCCTCCCCCGATCAAGTCCCCCTCCCTCATCTGCTCGAAGAGCAATCAGGGTTCCCTGACCTGTGGGAAGCCCAAGGACCGCCCGACCTGTGGGAAGCCCAAGGACCGCCCACCTCTATCCAGGTCTCGTAAGGTGAGCATCCAAACTGCCTAGGCTCCCACAAAGCCAGTACGTGCAGTAGGATCAAAAACCCACTGCAATTGTTCTTGAATTCTCAGTATTCCTCATTGTCCGCTATGTTCAGCTAGTCCGGATTTATCCCATGCTTTTTCAGACCTAGGCCAGCTGGCCTTGGTGAGATCCCAATAGAACATCCCCATTGTCTTAGTGTGTGGGTGCACCCCTCGTGGTCCTGAGTTCCTTGCTCGTGCTCCGTCTCCTTCTGCCCCTGATTTGGACCTTGAGATTTCTGTCCGGTGCTCCCGTGTGGGTCTCTGTCTCTGTTCTGAGACATTTTAAACCAAGAAGGATGCAGTTAGTATTCAGCCATTGCTAGGTGTGTGAAGAACGGAGGTTATATCACGAGTCCATCTTTAAATTACCTCCTCTTAATTGAGACAGTTTTCCAGTTTCTACCGCCTTGCTCAACTATTTTGAGGAGGGGGATTTTATATATAAACTAGTTCAAGCTGGTCTCCCGATCCACTATCCTTAAACTCAGCTCCCTGGTCCGACGCTAGGATTATGCAGGTTTGTGCCACCAGCTCTTTGTTAAATATTTGTTTCTAGTTTGTAGTTGTTAACCTCGAATGCTGTTGGTCTAGAAAAGACTTCCCCATGCTGGACATTAGAATGTTAATGTCCCTTTAAACTCAAAATCAGCAGGCAAGGAAGGAGTTAATTTTCTCAGGCCTGCTTAGACAAATTCTCCTGTCTCAGCCTCGTTATGAGTTGTCCACCACCACGCCCAGTTTAAATTTTTTTTAAGGTTTATTTTATGCCTTTAAGTGTTTTGCCTGTATGCCTGGAGTCCCAGGATTTCAGAAGAGGGTGTTGAATCCCCTAGAACTGGAGCTACAGATGGCAGCAGTAAGACATCACATGGAGACGGGGAACTGTATTCAGGACGCTCTCTTAACTGAGCTGTTTCTTCAGCCCCCGTACATCACTTTTTTTATGTGTTGTGGGAGATGTTGGTGTTCCAAAATGGTTCTTCTGTGTAGCCCTGGCCATCTTGAAATTCCCGCTGCAGACCAGGCTGACTTCACACTCACAGAGACCCACCTGTCTCTGCCTCCGAGTACTGGGTCACCACTCCCAGCTACCTAGGTCACTTACCTGAATATTAGAATCACCTTGAAAATTTTCAAAACTATTTTGGCCAGGGGCTGGGAACTTTTTTATTTATTTACATATAAAAAACCTATTTATTATATTTTATAGCTCATCTGGGAACTCTGCCCTGCTTAATTCTTAAATTTCCCTCAGTTTCTTGAGACACTGTCACATGTAGCCTAGATTGGCTTGGCACAGAGGAGGCAGGCTCACCCTGCACTCAGCGCCAAACCCAGAGCCTTGCGCTGGTTCTACACTGTTCTACCGAGCTAAGGTCCCAAACCCTGTTTCTCTTCTCTCTTCTCTTCTCTTCTCTTCTCTCTCTCTCTCTCTCTCTCTCTCTCTCTTAATTTTTTTTGAGTTTCTCTTCTTAGTAGTTGTCTGTACTCTTGGGTCTGGCTTAGTGGCCCATGCCTTCAACCCCAGCCAGCACTCTGCAGGGAGGGAGAAGCAATCTGTGAATTCAAGGCCTGCCTAGTTATGTGGTGAGTTCCAGGCTGCCCAGGGCAGTGATAGCAATGAAAAACTGTCTCCAAAGGGGAAAAAAAAAAGGTTGCCAGGCAGTGGTGGTGCGTGCCTTTAATCCCAGCGTGCCTTTAATTCCAGGACAGGCTCCATAGCTACTGAGAAACCCTGTCTCAAAAAACCTCCAAAAAGAAAAAAAGAAGGCTGGCCATTCTCTTTCCAAGCTATTTTTAAAAGTGTACTTCAGACAATAGACAATTTTTGAAAAAAAATGTAATTTGATATAAAGTTATTTTGCTACCCAGATCAGTGTTTTTCTTTTCTTTTTCTTTCTTCCTTTCTTTTATTTTTTTCTATCTTTTTTTTTCTTCAAGATAATGTTTCCCTTGCTGTCCTGGAACTCATTCTGTAGACCAGGATAGCCTCAAACTTAAGAGATCTTCCTGCTTCTGCATCCCGAGTACTGGGATTAAATATGTGTGCCACCAATGCCTGGCCTGTTTTTCAGTTAAAGTTTCAATCTAAATTTGATATTTGACACTGGACTCATAAGACAGGACTCACTTGGTTTTTACTACATAAGAAGAAGAAGCCTAGCCCCTATTTGCCCTGAAATCACTTCCAGATTTTTATCTATCCCTGACCCCCAAATGAATAATGTATCTCTGAAGCGTGGCCAGAGAACAAAAAATAATATGTAGAGATCAGAGTGTTAGATCTTACTAAGCTCATTGGCCGGAGAATGTGTCGAGTCTTGGCCTCTCCAAATCCTGACCTGGTTAACAACAGACTGCCCTGTGGGCTGGACTCGTGGTTCGGAGGTTGAACCATGCTCAGCAGCATGGCAGGTGAAGCATAGGTGGTAGCTTAGCCAGCGGCCACAGCAGCACCACCAACAGTCAAGGGAAGCACGATAAATCAATGAGGAAGAGCAGCAAGTTTCACAGAGATTTAACAAATGTCAGGGAAATAGGATTTCTGAATGAAGTGTTTGATAGACGGCAATAGCCCGTGCAACCCTGGAGGTTGCGCGTGGGTGACTGGTGTATGACTCAGACCCCATGATGGAAATTTCCTTGGCTTTAAAAGGAGACTGCTGTAGGCAGTCAGTTAGCAAACAGCACTTGCAGGTAAGTCAAAGGAAACCATGCGGAGATTTCGGAAGACAGTTGTTACTCTAGGGAACACGACCTTAGGAAAAAAATTCAAGATCCACTTCACGTCACTTCGTGTTATTTTTTTTTAATGTGATGTGGCCTGTGAGGGCCACCCCACACATATGGGGATCAGAGGCAAGTTGTCAAAGTCAGTTCTCTCTTTCTAATGGAACCTAGGTCATAGGACTTGGTGAGGAGACCCTTTACTTGCTGAGTCATCGCGCTGGCTGGCTATTATCTTTGTAAATAAAATTATGGAAACCTGAATATGTTGACATTTGATAAGATCATTCTAATTTATGATATTGGGGCAAATTCTGCTCTTATCTGAAATTACTCCATACACATATAGGCAATAATATATAGGATCTATATCTTAAAGGTATGAATTCTCATATAAATTTTAATGTGAAATCAATAAATTGAAATAAAACAAAGATAGTTGCTATTCTGGTCTTGTTTATCTCTTGTCACCTGGTCTAATAATATTTTATTGCCTTAAGTTCTTTCTAATGAATTTTGGTTTGAAATTTATTGGAACGCTTCTGTGAAAAGCCAATATAAACTATTCACCTTTATCTACCTTTCTAGTGTGTCAGTTACTCATAAGGACTGAGACAACTCATGTTTAAAATTCCACGCTGTTCTAGTAGGATGACAAAATCTCATACAGTCTTACCCCGTGACTCACCCCCATTCTACACAGGGCTCTGCTGCCTGCTGGTCAATCACATGGTAGCCATATTAATTACTGAATGGACTTAGGGCATCCAGAGCTAGTGTTCATAATGCAAAAATGCGAGAGTAGTGAGCCATGGTGGCAATTAGCATACGCCAGAGAGAGTTTACAAAGATCTTCCCGTAAGTAAAGAAGTGAAAGTTCCCAGTAAGGTTAGTAAAAAAAAAATCACATCCTGTAGTCGGTCAGATCTAAGGGAGATCAACTGTACCTGTGACATCGTGAGGAAGGAAACAGAAGCTCAGGCTAATTCTGGCTATCAACCTCAAACTGCACACGGCACATGACAAGTACTTGTTGAGACATAAGATGATACTTGTGCACACATAATATGGAAAAAAATTATATGTGAGAAGATTCAAAACTGGTGGTGACTTTGCGTATCCAGCAGGTGTCTCGGAATGCAAACACCCCAAGGGTTACTACTTAAAGATGGCTGCCAATTTGTGATGGTTACAGTTTTTTGACCTATGAATGGTGTGAAAGCAGTAGACTCCTCCTTCTGATCCTCACGGCTGCCCAGGCTGGTGAGGACACTGTCACGGGAGCAGTCACAGCTCTCACTTAGAAAACCGACCTTGGAGTGCAGCTCTGTGGCCTTTTGCTTTGGGATACAGGTACTCGGGTACATTACACGAGATGTTCATCACAGTATAGCGTAGGCTTAGGGCAAAAGGTACTGGAGATACAGTTCGGTTTGAAGGGCCTTGGCTTCTATCCCCAGTAAGCACAAACAAACAAGACACCACAAAAGAACAAAATAGACAGGCCAGATAAAACTAGGTGAGTGGGGACTGAAGAGAAGGCAGCTCAGTGGGTAAGAGGGCTGACTGGGGTTCCATCCCAGCATCTGCCTGGGAGCTAACTAGTGACTCTAACTCCAGTTCAAAGGGGACCAGACACCTACTTGCTGGCAAAGCACTCATACGTATAAAATAAAAATAAATCTCTAAACTAGATAAGTGTTTTAAATCCCTCTTGGAATTAGAATATTTTCAATTTATGGCAGATTCATCTGGTTGTAATATCATTATATGTCAAGGAGATAAGTATTATACAGTCAGTGTTTTATCCCCAAGGCCAGGCGCACAGCAAACCACACAGTTCAGAGCATAATTTATTAAAATTTTCTAATGAACAATCTTGATATGTTATTAGTCCAATCCAATCATTTCACAATTTATATCATAGATCAAGATGCCACAGAAAAATACAATTTTTTTCTTCACAATTTTTGTAAAGCCTTTAAATACTTCAAAATAACTTTTAATTGTAGAATTTTTCTAGTATCTTCTGTAAATCCAGGATAGTAGTGAAATGTCAGAGTAAGAGCTGGTGGGGCTGGGGCTCAGTGATTCCGTGCTTGCAGAGGTCCAAGGTTCAATTCCCAACACTACATACATTAAACATAGAAACAAAGTCAGATGAAGTTAAAAGCAATAGTATAATATTTATTGAACACCGTATATTGCCATTTATGGCATTATTGCATTTTATTGAGCACCTTATGTACCGGTCATTTAAACGTCACGATTTAGTGGGAGGTGTTACTACTGTAAAGGGGGAGGAAGCCGATTACCTAGAGTTCAGCTTCTCTGCGGTAGCTGGCTGTAATTTTGCAGCGGATTCTGCAGATTCACGCTGTGTGCACTGTGCCAGAATCAAACGACCTGGAAAAACACCCTACACTCTTAAAGATTTTGGAGTTGCCACTCCAAAATGATCAAATCATTGTTTACAATTTTTTTCTAAATACTTTTTTTTGTCTGCCAAATTACCGCCTCTCCTCCCCACTCCTTTTCCTTTTGATCACATCCGCATCTGTTTCTTGGGGTGACTCTCCGGAGGCACTGACACATCCTTTGGGTTTGCTAAGCCTCCTGAACTGCAAAGAGTCTGGCATAAAGAATTCCTTCGCTGTGCTCGCTGCAGCTTCCCGATGTAAGTAACAACACTCGCCCAACTGCTCAATAAAATTTCTTTTCTCTGAGCCTACAACCTTTTTTTCCCGAGTAAGTTTCTGTTTTCGTTTTGACCCTTTAATTCTTCTCATTTTTTCTCTTCATTAATACCATCGCTTTTAATTGTGATGCGGGGACAACGGTGCATTAAAGGGCGGCGCGAGTTTCTGATAACGCCACTCCATCCCTCTCTCTCCCAACCCCAACGCTTCTATTCGCCTTTGAAAGCGGGATGTGCATTAATGAGAGCCAGGGGTCTCTAGTGGTATATAGACCGTCTTTAAAAATAAGCAAATACCTCCATGCAAGAAAAAGAGAGCACGCCTTTCCCCTTCAACCCGGACAGTACCCGAACCGTCAGCCTGGGCGAGCTTTCTGAAAGGCTCACCTCCGGACAAGATGAGCTGATTTGCGGCCACGCTGCTCTTCGCGGGCAGGTGCAGCGCGGCTCGCCAGTTCCGTGTTAATTTGAGCCCGCAGAGGGACCTTTGATCAGCGCGCTCGCAGCCTGCAGGCTTCCCGAGCTGGGTCCGGCGACTTCAAAAGAGTTATAAAGCGGACTGTAATCCCGGTCTTCCTGTTTCTGCTCCTGCCCCCTGGGTGCTCATACAACCGCCCGACTTCCCACACTGTCCTCTGGTTTCCCACTCTGTGCAGCCACCGCAAACCCTGCGTGCGCTCGCAGGGGACTGGGCCAGACGATGACCCGGCTCAGGCTCATTTGCAGGGATGTGGAGGAGGGCTTGTCACTTAATGCTTGTTGGCCGGAAGCTGGATGTGAAAAGCCGTCTGTTCTGGGGAAATCTATACCAGGAAGACTGCTATTTAAGTCAGCCTACTTCCACAGACTGGCAGTGGGCTAAAATTGTGATCCATAAACTACAACAAAACTCCTAATCAATATAGTCAGTCAATCTGTCTATCAATCATCTATTTATCCTCTCTCTCTCCCTCTCCCTCTCCCCCTCCCTCCCTCCCTTCCTCCCTCCCTCCCTCCCCCCTCCCTACCTATCAGCTATCATCTCTGTGTTTTGAGACAAAGTTTCACTTTATCTTCCTAGCTGGCCTCTAACTCTACATCCTACATGCATCCTTTTTGTTCTCAATATTTTCATCCTTACTTGCCTTTGAATTTTCATTCTCTTTCAAGGCCCTCATAACTTTGGGTTCTGGGATCTTAATCGTATTTGGGATTCAAAAAAAGACTTTTGAAAACTTAACATGTATTTTGTGTGTCAAGTGTGTGTCCCTTGGCAAGCGTATAGAACAGGGGTCAGAGGACCACTAGAAAGAGTTCTCTCCGTCTCCTTTACGAAATTGAACTCAGGTCCTTGGGTGTGGTGTAGCGGCAGGTGCGTCTACCTTCTGAGCTGTCTCCCTGGTCCTGATCTATGGCTTCTATTAGAACAGCACAGAGGGGAGGTGAGAACTGGACTAGTGTGGCTTAAGCAATCATTTTGTTGTGTTTTCACAGTACAAGGGCTTGAACTCAGGCCTTGACCAATGTGAGGCTAAGCTCCATAGAGCCTTCTAAGTCAATTATTTGGAATCTTTGAAAAGCTTAATTTCTTTATCCACAGTTTGGTATCTATTTTTACCTATCTATTTATTTATTATTATTTTGCAACCACCCCAGCTGCCCTGGAACTCACCCTGTAAACAACAATTTAGTATTTAAAACACCAATCCCCCACCAAAAACAAAACAAAACAAACAAACAAAAAAACGAAATCACTAAACTTCAAAGTTGTTGAAATATCACAGAAGGTAAACTGAGGTCGCTTCAGAGTATCCCCCCTAAGTTGGCCAAAGAGAGAAGGTGAAACCTGTTCTGCCATGGGGTGAACCATCCTTGAGTAATTCAGAACTGGGATTGGGGGCTGGAGAGATAGCGCAGTGATTAAAGCACTGGCTGCTCTTCCAGAGGATCCGGGTTCCAGTACGCACACTACAGTTTCCAACTGACTAACATCGGGTCCTAGGGATGTAATACTGGTACACACAGAATATAGAAAGAAAAGAACTGGGCTTGGTCTGCGGAGCACTCAGTGATAAAGCTCTGGCCTTTCATGGCACGTGAAAGGCCCCATGTAGATCCCCAGCACCAAAAAGGACAAAAACAAAACAAGCAAACCCAAGTGACTGGGGCTCACAGTTCTCCTGAACTTCCTGCTGTCTCTGAAGCCCTCACACTGCTTCCTCCTATGAAGTCCTAAGGAGAGAAGGAAGTGAGGGCAGCTTTGCTGCCGTGTCAATAGAAACTGGAGAAGGGCAGGCTGGGGAATGAGCAAGTCAGGGCCAGACCAGAGCCAAAAGGCTGAAGCGAGGCTAGGATAGTCGCCCACGGGCAAGTAAGAGGAAGCAGGATTCTGGCCCCTATCCTGGGAGGGTCACCGGACAATTTAACCATTATCTGGCCACTCAGTTTTGCTCTAAAGAACTTGCTTTTGTTGGGTGCAGGCCTTTATCTCAGCATTTGGGAGGTTGAGGCAGAAGCAGGCAGATCTCTGTGAGTTCAAGGCCAGCCTGGTCTAAATAGTGAATTCCAAGAGGGTTGGAGCAACAGACATCCTGTTTAGAAACAAGCACCAAAAAAAAAAAAGACAACACCAAACACACACACACACAAACCAACAACAAAAAGAAGTTGTTCTTTGTAACTTTACTCTGTGTGTGTGCGTGCTGGCGCGCGTGTCTCTCTCTCTCTCTCTCTCTCTCTCTCTCTGTGTGTGTGTGATCTTCCTCTGATTTCTGATGCTATGATAAACACTGACTGAAGGGTTTATTTGGCTTACACTTCCTCATCACAATCCATCTCTAAGGGAAGTCGGGGTGGGAACTCAAGGTAGGGACCTGAAGTAGAGGCCCATGCTTTGTGGTACTGCCCTAACTCAAACATTAATCAAGAAAATGCCCCACTGATAAACTCACGGGCCAATCTGATGGAGCCGATTCCTTAATGGAAGTTCCCCCTTCCTACTAATTTCTGTTGAGCTGACAAAAGCTAACCGGCACAGGTGCTATGATGTATGTCTTTGGACAAAACCACCCAAAGATCATTGCAAACTTTAGGGTTGACCCTTTAGGGGAAAGAACAATCTGTGTTAAAACATTAAATTTGAGAGTCGAGTTTTATATTTCGGGTGGAAGCAATTGATGTGTAGAGTCAGTGTGCCCTGAAACAGTCGGTAGAGAGGAGTGGAGGCTGGAAGAGGGGTCAGGGAAACAGGAAGAGGGGTGCTGTGGGCTGCTGGCCACTAGTCCTAGGCAGCCAAACATCAGGCAAGTCCTGTCAAGTTCAGGCAAAGTGTTCTGTACTGAACGTAGGAGGGGAAGATCAAAAAAGACTATAATATTTCTTTAATTTTTCTTTCCTTCCCTTCTTTCTCCCTCCCCCTTCCTTCCTTGGTGTTTAGGGATTAAACCCAGGATCTTATACATACATCTTAAGCATACATCCCACCACTGACCTACACACTCCCAGCCCCCCTAACTTTCTGATGACTGTAGGACCCAACCCTACAGGTTCAATGGAGATCTCCCAGGCACCACCCAGGACCTGACCATCCAAGGGAAAATACCTAACATTCCGACCATTATAGATAGATTCACCTGACCTGACATCCCTAAGCACAGCACACACCCATCCCACAGACAAAAGTCAGTCAATGTCAATCAGGGGTCCTGAACCTTAGAAGTCCCCTCACCCCCAACCTCTGCTGAGAGAAAAACTCCACCTCAGCTGTGCTCAGAGCTCTCTGACCTTACAGCTCTGTTGGATGGACAAAAGGTCCAGGCTCAAGCGTGAGTAAAGGCCTTTGCTGAATACGAGTGTGGACTCCGTGGTGGTTTTGGAGGGACCCCACGATCTGGGTATAACTGACCAACAGAGCTCCCGTAAAACCTGTAGCCAACTAGCAATGGCTACCGAATCATATCGACGTAAACTCAGCGAGTAGCCGGAGGAAGAGCTGGAGGCTGGAGAGGAAAGAGTTCCATGACTACAAGAAACAAAAAGGCGAGCTGGAGAGATGGCTCAGAGGTTAAGAGCATTGCCTGCTCTTCCAAAGGTCCTGAGTTCAATTCCCAGCAACCACATGGTGGCTCACAACTCTCTGTGATGAGGTCTGGTGCCCTCTTCTGGCCTGCAGGCACACACAGACAGAATATTGTATACATAATAAATATTTAAAAAAAAAAAAAAGAAACAAAAAGGCACAGCCTGGAAGTCAGGGCATCCACTGAGAGAGCACTGCAGAGGGGCAAGGCTGTCAGAGCCAAATAGCCCAGGTGGGAAGGGGCTTGGTGTGTGTGTGTGTGTGTGTGTGTGTGTGTGGTGTGTCAGGGGCAGATAAGAATCAAACGCTAAGAAACCTTGAAACAGACTCAAGGCCCAGAGCTTACAGGCCACGTATCCAAAGTTCTCCCTCACTTGAACTCTCTAGGACTCAGGTCTGTACACACTCATCCCTACACCAGTTCTGGGGGCTGCAGGTGCCAGTAAAGCCCCTTCTGAAAGATCAGGGCCAGCAAGGTGGCTCAGCATGTTCAAGAATTCGCTGCCAGTCCTGATTGCCTGAGTTGGATCCCCAGGACTCAGGTGGCAGGAGGAGTAGACTGACGCCCCCAAGTTGTTGTCTGACCTCCACGTGTACAAAGCGGTTATGCATCCATTCCATCCTCACAGAGAAATAAAATGTAAGTTTGGAAAAGAGCCCTGGGAGGTATTCAAGTGCTGGCTGGGTAAGCACTTCACGGGAACTTGGAGGACTGAGGTAGGAGACACAGTAGAGTCTGGCGTTCAAAGTTAACAGGGCAAGACTCCGGTCTCAAGGAAACAACAAAAAAAAAAAAAAAAAAAAAAAAAAACAGCAAATAATCAAAATGCAAACAGTGAAAGAGGAAGCGGAAGGGCCAGGAGTTCAAGGTCACTTTCAGGGTGCGCAGAGTTGGAGGTCAGCCTGAAACACATTTAACCTGTCTGAATAACACAAAGCAAAGTATCCAGACGCCCTTTTCAGTGCATTGATTTCTACTTAATGTTTCTATAATGTTTGCAGTAGAGAGGTCTGACAAACCAGTAGCGTGCATTTGGGCCATTTGCTATCCTCTTAGACACTGCCATCCTGAAATGGAAATGAAAACCGTTGCATTATATGTGGAATCTTCCAAGCTACAAGCTTCAATTTCAACACTTGTATGAGCATTGAGTATCGTATCCTGTTCTTACAAATAGCTGTGCCTGTGGCACATGCTTTTTGTAATGGTTGTTCTGTCTTTTTAAGAGACAAGCCACGCCCACTCCCTCCCCAATCCACTGAGGGAGGCTGATCTTCAGCTTCTGGCCTGAGCTCGCTCTCTTTTACATCTTCCTCTTGGAGAGGCAGCTTCGCTTTTAGTCCCAGCACTCAAGAAGCAGAGCAAGGTGGATCTCTGAATTGGAGGCCAGCCTGGTCTACAGAGCAAGTTCCAGGACTGCCATGGCTGTTACACAGAGAAACCTCATCTTGAAAAACTAAAAATCACAACAAAATAAAAAGCCAAATAGCTATACCCAAGTAGTAATACTGTTTTGTTTTGTTTTTTCCCTTTTCCGGTCTTAATCAGCTCATATCTCACCAATGCACTCCAGGAAGAAGGGAGAATCAGAGGCGCTATGGTGACGCCATCTTGCCCTTACCTTCTTGATCATTGTTGGCGAACACAGGGCAGTCACAGGGCCAGGGAAGAATGGGCAGGGTTCCTTGTTCATTCATGTTTCTCGAATATCAGCTTTTTTTTTTTTTTTTTCCTGGCTTGAAGGAAAAGTGTTCCCTGTCTGGACTGTAACTACCATCTCTGGTTACTCAGGTGCACATGTAACATGTTTACCTAACACTGCACAGCCTGCTACCCTCCCATGCATATGTGAACTGGCTTTGGGCTTGTTGTGTGTGAATGAGATACGAGATGACAGAGTGTGAACCCAGCTGGGTGTGCTGCCAGCTGCAGCTAGGCCTGCGCACTTCATTTCAGAACTCCGGCACCAGGCACAGGGAGAGAGCACACAGGAATGTGAAGACACAGCCAAGGGTGAGTCAGGCCAGGAGAAGGCTCCGAGTAAATAGGACAAGAAGCTGGGCAGTGGTGGCACACACCTTTGATCCCAGCACTCGGGAGGCAGAGGCAGGCAGATCTCTGAGTTCGAGGTCAGCTTCGCCCCAGGACAGCCAGAGCTACATAGAGAAACCCTGTTTCAAAAAACATGGCAGGAGTCTTGTGACCTCAGTTTCTTCAGAACACAACAGAATTGTTTTTGAAATGTGTTTTCATGCTCCTCCCAGATGTGGTGAATAGGAGTGAGTTTACTTCAGATTCTTCATTACTGTTATGCAGATTGATCAATACAGATTGATCATGGAGTCCTCCCAAAACCAACTAGGAGACCAAGTCCTATATGTAAAAACGAAGAGCCTTTATTCTTACACAAGTTCATGAACTAGGACTCTCTGTGTGTCCAATGTATTGGCGTGATTGGAGAGCCCCAAGCGCAGTTAGAGTTGGGTTTCTATTATAGTAAATGTGGGGGTGAGGGATTTCTAAGGTGCAGGACCCCTAATTGACTTACATTTGTCTAGGGGTGTCCTGGTGAAAAGCGATAGGTATGTGCTGGCACGTGATCCTGTCTACAATGGTTGGAACGTTAGGAATTTCCATTGGATGGTCTGTTCCTGGGTGGTGCCTGGATGGTCTCAGTTTGTGGTCTTTTTTGGAACCAGGTATCGCCTTAGGGTAAACTACTGAGACTCGGGCCTCTATTGAGCTTGTCATGGCTGGGTCCTACAATTACAACCGGTTATTGTTATTGTTATATGGCTCTATGGGAAAACATAAGTTTGCCGCTTGCAGTCAGACACTGACTCATTCCTGAGACAAAATGCTAAGAACCAACAGTTAAAATTCATTATTTGACTAATAAGTACAATCAGAATTTATCAACACAGACTTCCCCTTTTTCACCTTAAAAACCAACAAAAGTATTGAAAGACCCGGATAAATCCAGACCCCTCTAGCAGGAAAAATAGAGCTAAAAATCTAGCAGGAAAAGAAGAGCCAAAAATCTAGGATTAGCTGGTTCAGTGACTCTGTTTCAGGAACTAGCTGAAGATAAAGTTAGATTATAGTTTTTTTTTTCCCTTAAATACCCCTTCTCCTAGCTACTCGTGGTCGAATTCCCTACCCCTGTGTGGGAAATGAGTTTCGGCCCCAGTGTACTGGTTCCTGTCCTGTCAATAAACTTCGTGTGATTGCAGCAAGGACGATCTCTCGTGAGATCCTGGGGGATCGTGTTATCCCGAGACTTGAGTGAGAGTCTCCCCACTCTGGAGGTCTTTCAGTATTTGCTTGCTTGCTGCTGTTTGCCGTCTGCCTTTGCAGCCTCCCCTACCCTTCTTGCTTGCCCATCTGGGGTAATAAATCTCCTTTGGGCTGAGAATTTCATATCTGAGTATGTACCTCCTACGTTGCCCGCCACTGCCACCACTGTGCCGCCACCACCACAGCCCGTCTGCCACTTTGACATGTGATTGTATACTTTACTCATGTGACTGTTTGTAACCCTCAGAATATGAACTGTCTGATGCTCTGAATAAAGTTGTTCTGCCTCTTTTCTGGTGGAAGCTGCACCCCAGCTTCTGGCATCCATGTACCCAAAGAGTCTGGGATGTTCTGGTGGAAGCCCCATGACAATCCCCCTCCCCCATCTCACTCTCCCCAAATCCTACCTCATCTCAGAAAGACCATCAAACACAGAACCTCCTTGGGGGCCTGGAAAATCATCCAGGTGTGTTTTGCCCATTAAACCTGGGCTTGTTCTAATTCAGTTTGATTTGGTCTGATTTGAATTGCTGTGCCTGGGAGAGGATTATTGGGGTACAGAAACTTCTCAGCCTCATTCATAGGCTCCATTCTCCCAGGCCCCACAGTCTTTAGAGCAGTAAACACAGTAGGAAATTGTAAAGGATTTTTTGCGCATCCCGGCAGCTTGCTGTGGGGCTGAGACCAGGCTGCAGGTTCCCAAACGAAGGTGGCTGATCCCCAGCCATGTGGCGGCTGGCTGGTCCCTGGTGAGCAGTGTGGGCAGGCGGTGGGTGGGAGGCACAGAGATAGGCACACCATACGGAATGAAATTGAACATTTATTAGGTGATTAGGTGGGTTATGGAGGGGAAGGAAAAAGGGGAAGGGGGGGAGAGAAGAGAGACAGAAGCGGGGGAAGGGAAGAAGTGGGGAGAGAAGCAGAAGCTGCCTCTCTGAGAGGAAGACAGAAAAAGAGAGCAAGCTCAGGCTGGAAGCTGAAGATCAGCCTGCCTCAGCAGTTAGGAGAGGGAGTGGGAGTGGCTTGTCTCTTAAAGAGACAGAACAATCATTACAGAAATAATGGGTGCTTCTGCAATAGATGTTTTCCGATTCTCTTTCCAAGAGCAGGAGTTTTCCATCTATGGAAATGTATGGCTTAGGCAAACGTTTGGGTCTCAAACACAGGCCAGTGGTTGAGGTACCTGTTTTACATGTCGAAAGCTGACCTGGCCTCTGGGTTCTCCCAGTATCCCTCAGTCCTACCTGTTACCAGGTACATGACTGGCATACCCCACCTTCTACTCCGAACTCTCCAGCCCAGGGGATTGTGGGAGCCCACAGTCATTCTATTTCCATCTTGACTCAAGGTCAGAGTTCAAGCTTGTCAAGGCCAAATAACAGGATGCTGTGGGAGTTACCCGCCCACTTGGGCATGGCCTCTTACTATTTATACCGGTATAAATAACGCATCCAGTCTCTTTTCTGGCTGTGAGATTCGGTTGCTGTTCTCTGTTCCAGCAGAAGATTGTGATTTGTGAGTCTACCCCTAAATAAAAACCCTCTATTATTCTCAGTTCTGAGCTTGAGTGGGATTTCTTTTAAGCATCCTTCTTCATCTGGCACCCCACGTGGATCCAGACTCCACACCTATGGGGTGGACAGCCTGAGGGTTTCACCAGTCCACAGCCCAGAAAGTCTCCCAACCCTGCCTGCTTGGCTTGCTTTTACCTAAGCGGGTTTTGTAAACACCCCCCCCCACCTACCCCCCACCCCCCCAGCAAAGCTACTGCTTGCAGCAACTTGGAAATTTCCCAAGCTCACGAACATCCCCTCCCCCACTGCCATGTTTCATGTGTCCTCTCTTGTGCAGCTTCCGGTTTGTGGTCCCTGCCTGTGAGTTCTGGGCTTCTTGCTCCATGTATGGAATTGGTTTAATTGCTTTTACTTTGTAAAGCAAAGCCTATTTCTCAGTATTTAACCAGTACCAAGGTGGGAAACTAAAGCGGCTCAGGACCATTCATGCCGCCACTGGTTGCATTGCTGCTAGTGGTGACTCTGCAACCAGGATTATTATTTAAATTATTATTACCTAAAGCAATTTACCGGATCTCATAACAATTAATTAATAAATCAACATTGCAGACTATATTAACATTGAAACTTTTAGTAACTTTTTTGTTAAGACTATAGATTGTATTTTACAATGTTTATATGGTTATGGTGATATATCCATTTATTGGATAATGGGACTCAGTTTTTTTCTTCATACTATATCCTTAAGAAAGAATGAGATACTTTTAGAAATGATATAGTTTTTACAGACAAATAATGAACAGCTCGTTGACAGGATTAATACCATTAAAAATCAGAAGTTACCTGAAAAAATTAATACTATTGAAAAGGGTAACATTAATTTGACAGACAAAATTGAATCCATGTCTAAGGGTACTGAGAAATTATCTGAAAGAATTTATACTGTTCAATTTGACAATCAAAATTTGTTTAAAAGTTATGATAAGTTAACAGATAGTGTATTTTTCCAGGATGGCAATCTATATACTATCCAAATAATGTCCAAGGATGAGGTATTATCTTTAAAGGAGAAACTTCAGACCTTGGAATCACATGTGCAGAATGAGGTCCAGAGGCTAGGTGCTTCAGTGAAATCACTAGAAATATATAGATGCCAGGAGACTCAGACTTTACAAAAGATTTGATATGATTTAGGGAAAGTATTGGAGCTGATTAACAGGGAAAGAGGCACAAGGACAGGATTCAACATCGCCAGTAGCTGTCAGAGATGACTTACCCAGGGTTTTAGCTTCCTACCCTGTAATCTACTCTGACAAAGCATCACATTCTAAAGGTCTAAAAGGATCTAAAGAAGGTGATGGATATCTAAAAGAATGCATGATTTAAAAGAAATTAAGCAAGCCATAAGCAACATATGGCTTGCATTTCGCATTTGTAAGGGAGATGATAAAGACATGGGCTTCAAGCATTAAGGTGACATCACATGACTTGCTTTAGTTAGTTTCAGAAGTTCTAGATGATGGGTCTCAGTTGTTGTTAAATGTTATTTCATGGAAGAGGCAAAATTTTAGAACAACAAGAAAAAGCAAAAGGACTTGAGACTTCCTAAGATCAAATTCTTGGTGAGGACACTTATGCTGACCCACAGGTTCAAGTTCTTTAAGATGAACAAATCTTGTCCCTATGCCCCAAAGCAGCCTTAAATGTTTGGGACAGGATTCAAGAACCAGGAAAATGAATTGAATCATATGCCAGGGTTAAACAGGGCCAGAGAGAACCTTTTAGTGACTTTTTACAAAGATTAACTAAGGTTATAAAAATAGGAATAACAGACTGAGATGCTAGATGAGTACCATGGAATCTTTGGCTTTTGAAAATACTGACTTAGAATGCAGAAAGATACTTGGGCCTTTAAAGGTTAGATCAGCACCCATGGATGAATGGATCCTGCATACAATGAACATTGAGACATTTGACTATAATACTGAATCTTGGGTAGGAGAAGCAATTTCCAAAGGAATGAGGAACATCAAAGTGCTAAATGTTTTAATTATGGTAGAATAGGACATCTCAGAAGGGATTGTAGACGTGGACTTCCTAGGAATAATGTCTCCTTTGGGAATGGCAAGAATATGAGGATTCAGCCTTCAGGTATATGTAGAAGGTATGACAAAGGCCGACATTGGACCAATGAATGCAGATCAACAAAAGACAGACAAGGGCAACCTGATACCATTGGAAACTTCTAGGGGTCTCTCACAGGCCCCCAAGGCAGAAGTGGTCCAGTTATTCCCAGTTACTGTGGAGGACATGTCTCACCAGGAAAATTAAAAATCCAGAGCCTTCTGTAAAAGACCATACTGTTCTGAATGGTGGGATAAACATGGTGGATAAATCAAAAATTCAGATAGGAAATGTATATTCTGATAGACTTCTATAAATGATCAAAGACCAAAGCTAAGCATGCGTATAAATGGCATTGGATTGTGGGTTTGATAGACACAGGTGCAGGTGTGAGTATCATTGCTTCAGAATCTTGGCATCCAAATTGGCCTCTTCAAGAGGCAGATGTTCAATTACTAGGAATTGGAACCCTATCTCAAGTTAAACAAAGCATGAGATGGGTTGACTACATAGGGCCATAAGATCAGAGAGGGAAGCTGCCCCCACCCTAACTTTGGGAAATTCCTTCTCTGTGAGATCATATCTTTGTTAAGATAAAATGTTTTGTGGCAATAGAAAAATCATTATCTTTTACTAATAATTTTTTATCATGATCAAATGAAAGACATTTGTTATTCTTAAAAGTTAGTTTAGATCGAATGTACTGGCTGTTTGATAAATTATCTCCTTTCCTCATTTGGAAGGCTCTCCTGTTTGAATCTAACCTTTATCAGTGTTTATGATATCCATAGCTTTTCTTCTCCTGTGAAAACAAGAAGCAAAACTTCTTCCCTAACATAAGACATTTCCTGGTTTCCATTCTGGGAGGTCAACACATCTTAAAAATATATTATTTTATTGTATATTATATAATATTTATTCTATTATCCAGTGTCACTCTGCAACTGTTTTTCCTTTTTTGTTAGTGTTTTAAAAAAATTAAAGTCAATAAAACATTGTGTAATCTATCTCTGGGGGTCTTTATTACCCCTTTCTGTTTATTGAGCATATCTTTTAGAGTACGATTAGATCCTTCTATAACCACTTGCCCTGCAGGATTATGTGGCATGTTTATAATATGATTTATGCTGTAATATGCAAAACACTGTTTTATTTTACTAGAGATATATTCTGGGGCATTGTCAGTTTTAATTTGTACAGGTATTCTTATAATGACCATGGCATTTAATAAATGTGTGATTATAGAATTAGTCTTTTCAAAACTTAAAACAGTATCCCATTAAAATCCTAAGTCTGTGTCTACGGTATGTTGCATATATTTTAATTTTCCAATCTATACAAAATGAAACACATCCATTTACCAAGTTTCTTTTCTTTTTCTTTTTTTCCTCTTCTCTTTTCTTCTCTTCTTTCTTTTCTTTTCTTTTTTGACTTTTGGGACAGAGTTTCTCTGTGTAGCTTAGGAGGCTCTTCTGGAACTTTCTCTGTAGACCAGGCTGGCCTTGAACTCACAGAGATCCACTGGCCTCTGCCTCCCGAGTGCTGGGATTAAAGCATGTGTCAGCACTACCCAGACAAATTTCATTTCTTTGAATACCTTTTGGGTTACTTCCTGCAGGTAATGGAGTTTGGTTATACAAAGAACAAGTAGGACATTGCCTTATAAATTCTTTGGCTTGTTGCCAAATGATGGAAAAATCTTTCTTTAAACCCTGCTATTAATATGGTGTTTCTTAGGAAATCTGAGTCTTCGAGCACATTTTCTACCAATAGATGATCAATTTGATCATTACCTTGTACTAGAGAACCTGGTAGGCCTGTATGGGATCTCATCTGTATTATATATAGGGATGATTTCCATTTATGATTATTAGTTGTTGTTGAATACATAAACAAGGTTTATTCTGAATCATCTGAAATAAGTTCATCTGGTTCAACATTTAAAACAACTCTTTCTGCATATTGAGAGTCAGTAACTGTATTGAGGTTCTGAATAACTGAATAATATCATGAGAATAGCATATAATTCTGATTTCTGAATTGGATCATAATAACTTTGAGCCAGTTTACTTATTTTCCCTGACTTATAACCTGCCTTTCCTGATTTATTTACATCAGAATAGAATGTAGGGACTCAAAGAAATTGGGATACCTTTTATTATATGAGTGAAAACCCAATTAGTTCTTTTTGTAAACTGAAGTCTTTTGTTTTGGGAATATTTGTTACTAATCTCTCCTGAAGTATTACTGCAAGTCCTTTGCCAATGTACATTTTCTGTCCATAATGAGGAAATCTTGGCATTAGTGAAAGGTACCACAATGTCTGCTGGTTCTATTTCTGCAATTGCTGAAATCTTAATTTTTCATCTCAGGATAAATTCAGAAACCTTTTCTACATATATTTTACTCTGTGTGGTAAAAATATCCATTCTTATATATTATCTTCTCTCTGTACTAGAATTCCAGTAGGAGAATACACAGAAGGTAAAATAACCAGAATAAATCAAGCTGGGGATTCAAATGATCCACTTGTGCATCCTGTAATTTCTTTTCTACCAAAGCCAATCTCCCTCATTCTCAACTGACAGTTTTCTTGGACTATTTAAGTCCTTATTACCTTGTAAGTTTTGAAATAAATCACTTAGTTCTCGAGTTTCAATCCAATTGTGGGTTGTAGTCAGTTATTATCTCCCAGCAATTTTTGAAAATCATTAATTTTTCATAATTGGTCTCTTATGATTTGTACTTTCTGTGGTTACATTTTCTGTAAACCTATTTATATTCTAAATAATCAGTAGAATCTCCTTTGCATTTGTTTCAGGAGTAATTTGTAATCCCCAACAAGGAAACATTCTCTTTATCAAACATTTTCCCTAAAATATCTATATCTGAATCATCCAATAAAATATCATTCATGTAATGGTAAATTATAGATTGAGGAAACTGCTTATGAATTAGTCCTAATGGCTATTATACAAAATATTGACATAGTATGGGGCTGTTTAACATTACTTGTGGAAGAATCTTCTAATGGTATCTTTTAACAGGCTTGAAATTATTATAAGCAGGCACTATGAAGAAAATTTTTTCTCTAGTAAAAAAGCAGTCTTTTAACTCAATCACTATAATAGACCATCCCTTAGGTGATAAAGAAGGAAAGGGAATTCCAGGTTGTAAAGAGCCCATTGACTGAATCACTTCACTTATGGCTCCTAAATCTGTTAACATTCTCCATTTCCAGATTTCTTTTTATTTAATGACAAATATAGGATAATTCTAGGGACTGATCAATTCTTTAATATGTTGAGCACTTAACTGCTTCTGTACCAGTTGTTCTAGTGCCTGTAATTTTTCTGATACCAAAGCCATTGTTCTACCCACACAGGTTTGTCAGTTAATAATTTCAGAGGTAACTCAAACAGACTGTGACCATCCTTAATAATACCTCTTATATTTCTTCCATATGCATTCCTTATTTTATAGTTTGTTTATGAGATTGGGGGAATATTAATCCGTGCTTTCCATTGCTGCAACAAATTATGTCTCCATAAATTCATTGTTATGTTAGCCACATATGATTTTAATTTTTCTATCTGTCCTTTTGACCCTATACACTTGACCTATCCTGCACTTTTACCCGAGATAAAGTTCCAATCTCTTGAAGCTGAACCTTTACCTCCTGAAGAGGCCAACCTGGATGCCAATATGTTGGGGCTATTATTGTTATATCTACCAAACCCTTAACTTCTATGCTGTTTATTTGTAATTTTAGCTTTGGTCTTTGGTCTTGGGTAGAAGTTTGCAAAATACTTGCTTTATGGTTTCTCCTGAAAATCTTGTTTTATCTACTGATGTTTTCTCACATCCAGAGCAGTATGGGTTTTAACAATAGGCATTAGATCGTTTAACTGCTCTGTAGAGGGACTTCCCCTATGCTGGCAGAGAATGGTTGAACCAAATTTGATATTGGGACCTGATGTGGGAAGTGATTTATGCTATGAATATGCTTTATTGCTATTAGTTAATAAAAAAGCTGCTTTCGGCCAATGTTTACTCAACAGAGTAAAGCCAGGCTAAAAGAGATACATATAGAGAGTAGGTGGAGTCAGGAAGAAGCCATGTAGCCACCACCAGAGACAGATGCACTGAAATTTTGTTGGTAGGCCACAACCTCGTGGTGATGCATAGATTAATGGAGACAGGTTAGTTTAGGATATAAGATCAAGCTAAAAATATGCTTAAGCTATTGGCCAAACAGTATTGCAAATAAAATGGTTTCTGTGTGATTATTTCAGAGCTGAGCAGCCAAAAACAAACTAATAGCCTTCCCCTTATAGGGACCCACAGGAGGCCCCTTCAGGTCATTTCCCTGATGACAAATGGTTATCTTGCCTGTCCCTTGTTGATCTGCATTCATTAGTCTATTACCAGCCTTTTGTCACACCTTCTACATATTCGAGAAAGCTGGGGCCTTTTGGTTGAAACATTTCTAGAATAAACATTGTTTTTAAGAGCACCTTGCCTACAATCCCTTTTCAGATGTCCTTGTTTGCCATAATTAAAACATCTAATATTTTTATTATTAATTTGTTTATTGGTAATTTTAGAAAGCAGTGCTCCTATCCAAGTATCATTAGTAGTATGGGGTCCAATATCAACTCTATTTCAGATCTATTCTCCTATGGGTGTTGATCTTGCCTTTAAAGGTCTAATGACCCTTTTGTATTTTGAATTAGCATTTTCAAAAGCCAAAGATTCAATTAATATTTGTCTAACACCTATATCTAATATCATTCTATTTACAGTTGATGTCAATCTTTGTAAAAAAAAAAAAAAGACAGCGAAGACTTCTTTCCTGATTCTTAAGCCCCATCCCAAGCATTCCAAGGTGCTATACAGCATAGAACCAAGATGATCATCAAATATAGCCTGTCTCGCAAATCAGCATTCTGACCCTCACTGCAAATTTGGCCTTGGGAGGTCTCATGACCTCTCACCCGACCTCATTGTTCCTTGGTCCTAGATTCCTCTCTCCACTATGTTCTCCATTGTAGCTGAAGGCCAGCTTCCAGTACTGCTGAACTACATCCTTCCAGTCTTGTGGAATAACTCTGTTTCTAGTTGCCTATGAATTTAACATTTGTTTTACAACAGGTGAATGCATACCATATGAAATGACTATTTCCTTAAATCTTTTCAAATCTACCATTTCTACGGGATTCCAATTAACTTCTGCATAACCTTGGGGCTTTTTAAAAAAAGATTTATTTATTTATTATGTATATGGTGTTCTGTCTGTGTATATGCCTACAGTCCAGAGGAGGGTGCCATGTCTCATTATGGATCATTGTGAGCCATCATGTGGGTGCTGGGAATTGAATTCAGGCCCTCTGGAAGAGCAGCCAGTGCTTTTAACCTCTGAGCCATTTCTCCAGCCCACCTCACCTGGGGCTTCTTATCATTTAGTGGTCATTCTCCCCCCCCCCCCCCCATTTTGTTTTTTTGAGACAGGGTTTCTCTATGTAAGAGCTCTGCCCTGGGGCTCACTCTGTAGACCAGATTGACCTTTGAGCTCCCAGAGATCTGTCTACCTCTGCCTCCTGAGTGCTGGGATTAAAGGCATGCTCCACCACCGCTCAGTTGGTAACTGGATATCTTTTTTTTTTTTTTTTTGATTTTTCGAGACAGGGTTTCTCCATAGCTTTTGGTTCCTGTCCTGGAACTAGCTCTTGTAGACCAGACTGGCCTCGAACTCCCAGAGATCCGCCTGCCTCTGCCTCCCGAGTGCTGGGATTAAAGGCGTGCGCCACCACCGCCCGGCGGTAACTGGATATCTTAAGGTTGGTGTTCTAATAACCTTAGGCCACTCCTCCTCAGTTTCATCATGCAATGGCGCAGTAGGTTCTATTCTAAGTTCCTGTTTGTGTGTGAATATTTTTCTTGTTTTCATTAATAGGTCTTTCTAAGGCTTGTATCTTATCAATCAAATTATATTTGGCCCAATTATCAGAACACTTTGATAACAGTAATCACCAAACTGGTAGTAATTACAGTCGACATTATGTCAATCCTAGTTAAGTCATTTATCCCCTCAATTAAATTTTCCATCAAATGATCCATAGTAGCACGATACAGGGTCCTAGCACCCTGCATTGTGATGTTTCCCATTCCTAATATGGGAAAGATCTCCCCTAGAGGGTTTCTCTGGTATCTAACCAAATCTGCTGACTTTTCTGTTAGTCTGCTATGTCAAGCCCCGCCCTCAATTTCCAAATGTAAGCCTGTTTTTTGGAGTCCTGACAAGCATCAGCTCTCTGCTGTAAATGCTTGGGTAGAGAGACCACAGCTGCAGCAAATCCGGCTGGCATGACCCCTCCCCCGAGCCTGTCTGGTCTTACCATGCATTGGAGCCCCAAAATGCTGCTTTGCCTTCACCGCAATGGCCTGGCTACTGAGACTGTAGCCTGGCTTGAGTTCTCTTCCCCAGATAGTGACTCTGTAGCTGTAGCTACATCTCTATTGTTCTGATTCAAAGGCCAGAAAACCTGCGAGCTCAGAGAGTTAGAGTAGCAACTGGCTGACTTTCTCTCTCAGCTGGCATCCTGGGAACCTCTCTCCTTCCACAGTGCCCCAACCAAAAAAACTCATGCTAAGTTCCTCTCTGCTACCCTTGTCAACAAATTGCTAATCCTACCTGAGTCCAGGCTAATTTTATTTAATTAATTCAAATGCAACATATCTTTACATAGTTAACAAGAGCAGCATAAACAAATATAACACATCTTTGCCTACTTAAACAAATATTTCATAACAGCTATGTGTTTGTATGTGTATGTGTGTGTGCGTGTGTGTGAAATAAACCTGAAGTAGGGCTGTGAGGGTAGATTCTTCAAGTACATAATATTCTGGTTCCGACTTGACCTTGCTCTGGCACAAATTGAAATACAGCCTGAGCGATGAGCTTGTCTTTCTAGTCAGGTCTTTTACCAGCAACTCAAACACTCAGCTCACACCCTCCGCCACACTTTGGCCATCTTCTTCCTTTAGGTTCAAATACTAAAATGGGAGTGTGAACCTGAGCTGACGAAGATATGCCCAGCAATACCGCTGCCTTTGCCCTCCTCCCCAAGCCCTGCCCAGCTTTTAACACGACCGATCTTCGTTATTGGGCTGTTGGGCATTAAAACTAGGGCCTCATGTATGCCAGGCAAGTGTTCTTGTGCTGAGCGGTCCTGTGTCAGGTTTTACAGAGCTGCCAAAGCTAAAGCCCATGATGGACAGCAATTTTTTAGGCGTTCTGGGCACCAGTGGCGTTTACTTCAACAAGATGTTTGTTAGACATGCAGGTGGCCATTCAGAGCCGGCTTTCCACTTGGGATCTGCAAGGGGCTCCAGGGATAGCCTAAGGGATCTTCAGAACACCTAAATGATGATGCCTGGGGGACTGCAAGCCTGTAAGTCAAGCCTGTTCACCCACAGCCTTTACCTGCTTCGATTGCTGTTTATGGCTTCATGAATCTTTTTCAGTGTATCGTAAACAACAGAATAGCGTGATTATTTTCAGGTTTGTTTGTCCCTTTGGGGCTAGAGTCTTGCATAGTCCTGACGGGATCTCACACTTGCAACCCGTTCTTAATCTCCTGTGTTGGGATTGCTGGGATTGCAGGGGTTAGTAGAACATATATTTTAAAAGATGTATCCATTTTTATTTTATGTGCATGAATGTTTGTCTGCATGTGTGTATGTGCACCATGTGAGCGGTGCCCTTAGAGGCTAGAAGAAGGTGTCAAAGCCTACGAACCTAGCTACAGGTGATTGGGAGCCACTGCCAATGCTGGGAATCAAACCCGGGGCCTCGGGAGAAATGGCAGCCACTCTGCCCACTATGCCATTTCTCCAGCCACGGTTGGCAGAATAGTTTTTATTTTAATCTAGGGAGATGTGTTCTTGCCTGTTTGGGGCCATATATAGTATCATCTAACCCCTTACGTCTTTTGCATCATTGAAACTATTGGCAGGCTTTGGACTCTGAACGCCTAGAGAAAGCGGTGCCCATCAATCAGCCCTCTTACAACATCTGTGAGTGACTGGTTCCAAAACCTTGGATACTAAAATCTGTGAACGCTATCTTGGTATAAAATCTACATACTGCCTGTGCCTGTCCTGCTGGGTCCTTATTTTTAGATTCCTAGTGATACTTAGTACAATACAATGACTTTGTAAAACACTGTTGTGTGAATTGTTTAGGACATAGGAAAAGAAACATTTATACATGCTCACTATAGATACTTCTTCAAATAAATATTTTTAAAATTATTATTATATTATTAGTGTGTGTGTATGAGAGAGAGAGTGAGAGAGGACAACTTGTAGGAGTTGGATCTCTCCTTCCACCAAGCTGGTACTGAAGACTGAATTTAGGTTGTCCGACTTGATGGCAGGCACTTTTACACGCTTAGCTATCTTGCCAGCTGCTCCGACTACTACCGATTCACAGTGGGCTGAATGTGGGCCACTCGGGGGTAGGCAGTGCTGACTGTAAACCTCGCAAGCCTGGCTATGCTGGGATGTTCCCTGTAGGGCATCGGTATCTGAGGCATTCAAGGTGTCAGGATTGGAGACTACAGAAAACAGGTGCTGTCTGTTGTAACCTCCTTGTAGAGCCACTGGGAAGAATGCATTTCCCCTGGGTATCAGAGGGCACAGGTGTCTGTCTGCTTTCTCTTCCAAGGTGAAAACCTTTTGGTTGAAGAATCTCTTCACTGAGATCTCAAAAAAACTGCCTGGTTACACTGGCTTACCCATCAGGTTTTCAGGTGGAGCTAACATCTACTTGTCCAAAACAGGGCCGGAGAGGATCAGTCTCCATTGGTGTCATGGAGAACGTTCTGTGTAACGGAGAGCAACATTCAGCCTGCGACGGGGCAGACCTTGGTTTTTGCCATTTATGAAACTGTTTCCTGCTTCCTGCCTTGTGTAAGTTCAGGCTTGTGTTCCTTTGTTTAGAAGACATATGGAAATAATCCCCTAACCAAGGCACAGGGTGCCATCTGGGGCTCCGCATTCTTGGGATTCACACAGGGAAGAAGGGTGTACCTGGGGTAGCCCTGCCCTCTTGCTCTGCTTCATGGGAGACGTGAGTGACTTAAGGGGAATTTAAAACCTATTTCGCAAACGTAAAAATTAGTTAGAAGCAAAGGAGGGATTTCAGACAGGGTCATTAGTTTCTGTTTGCAAAAGGAATTGATTGGGTCTTGGTTTCGCAGTTGAAAGTCAAACAGCAATTGAACAAACAAAAGGAAAACCAGCACCTTTGGTTCCCAGCAGCACTTACTGAGCCAACATACTGACACGGTGATTTTAATAACATGTCATTTATTTAAACCAAAATCAGTGTAAGCTTTCAAAGAGTGGGTTTCAAAGATTTAAAAAAAAGTAATGTTCTCAACAAACTTTTTTTTTCAATTTCTTTAAAAAAAACCAAACAACTAAATTATATTTTCCAGGAAAGTGGGTTTAGACTCTAACATGGAAACTGTTCACTTAATAACTCCTCCACCTCTTTTTCACCTCCTCCTTCATCTCTTTCTTCCTTCTCCCTCTCATCCTCCTCTTCCTCCACTTTCACTTTCTTTTCCTTCATTTTTCTAGGCAGGGTCTCTCCATGTAGCCCAGACTAGACTTGAATTCTTGATCCTCCTGCCTTAGCTGGAGTTCGTTAACTTTAGATTCTTACATTCAAAAGCGAACTCAGTTTGGGGATTGATTGAAATGCTATAGAGCCTGGATAAGATAAAACTGAGCGGCGAAAAGGCAAGAAATGTACTCAGAATAGATGAACAGCGTGCGCGTGTCCAATCATGAGGTCTTCGTGGCCCTCAGGGATTCGGTAAGGTGACCATTTTGCTTCTC